>NC_133107.1:21714769-23046322 GCF_022965805.1 Primulina eburnea | reverse complement strand
GCACACAGTATTAGATTCGTTATTTTGGTAACAGGAAATGTTGATAATTTCGAATGGACATTTTGAAGTAACAGATTAAATCAGTTTCGGTCAAATTTGTATTGAAATTTCGAAATCGCTGACAATGACGACAAAAGATAAAAACCAAGGGATTGTGTTCTCAAATATTGATTCTAAATAGAATGGGAAGTACATTAATAGGATCTAGTGATGAATTACCGAAATCTTGCCAAATTGTATCATATGTGGTTTTATTGAACGATGTTAAATCTCATATGTGATAGTGTACAGAATGACATACAATATGACCGACTACTGAAGAGGTATGTTCAGAAACGGGGGGCAGATTGTATGAATGCCAAAGTTAATTCTGGTCCGACTCTGATTTTGCGTTGATTTTGTATTTGTGGCTGAGTGGATAGGGTGATATTTCATTTATAATTTAAGATTGACGGATATTCGAGTGAACTATCCGAATACCTGGAGAGATCAGGAACTGCGTGCTTGGATTTTAGCACTATTTTTGACATGATTGATTGTTGTTATGTAATTATTGTATCTGATCGCTATCAAATGAGGTAGTAATAGCTACAGTTGAGACATTGTACCGTAGTACGCATATTTTCCTATTCGTATGAGAATGATATTGCGTGATACCTGATATTGAACTTTTGATGAAAGCATAAATCCATAAAGAAAATAGCTGATTCAGAAAGAATGAAACCCAAGCTTCGACTGACATACTGAATAATCTCGTAGGCCAAGGTCGACGAGGACTATTGGTATTTGAAGCCGGAGTTGAGTTATTCTTGACTGGGATAAAACAAGATTTTTATAACATTGATTGTTTTTGATTTTTATTCATTGTGATTGGTATATACTGATGTTTGTAATAGCCATATTTATGATTGATTCTATCAGAATGATGTCGAGTCATTATTATGATATTATCTTCTTGAATTCTTATTCAGACTAGATCAGAGATCGTAAAAGAATGATATTTCAGAACGAAGATTATTCTGTTATTAAAAGCACAGTAAGATTATCAGAATCTCCAAGACACTATTTGAGAGATAGAATCTAATATAAGACTGAGATTTCATGATTGGTTCAGAGAATGAGTTTTCTCATGAGTTAAGTTCTATTCTAGCTTTCTAGCATATATATATCTGATTTTGATTGCTGTGAAGTTCTGAGACGAACTCAGATCTAAGATGGGAGAACTGTAAGGCCCGAGATTTAATTACCTGTAATCATATGTTGATTACTTTTACAAGCTTGTGATGAATGAGGTTTTTAAGTTTATAAGGGGTCAAGTGACGAAGCCAGCCAGGGGGCGTTGGTATTATGTTAAAGCCAAGATGTTGAAAACGAACATCTGCAAGATGTTGGGGCCGAGACATCTCCCTCCGTCCCGAGCTGCCAATTTTACTACTTCTTGGACAGAATGTTTGGCTTCCGAGCGGTAAAAACAAAAAAGAATATTACCTGTCCCGCGAGCGCCAGGATATGTGTCAGCCGAGTATCTCGACAGAAACTTCGCTCCCGAGCGTTAATGATTAAACCACCGCCCGAGCGCCTGCTTGAAAAACCTGAAAAGGAGACACGTTGATTTCCATGCAACAGTGGATAGTATAATATATATATAATATATATATAATATAGTAAATGTCTATATATATAATATATAGATTATATGTTACGAAACGATATCCCTCAGAAAATTAGAAGAAAGTAACGAGCAAACTTCATAATTCCCCAAAGTTTCATCGTAAACTTAGACTTGTATTTTATAATTTGATCCGTCCGTCTGATTTTGAATCCGAACTTTTCATACCACCGAGTTCCTAGCGAAGACAACTACAACTAACTTGACGTAATTTTTGTTACGTTTAACAACTAGTTTGCAATTATGCTATTATCAGAATCGAATTATGAAGCCAATGTTATATGGTGTTTCGGATATATATAGGGCAATCGTTAAAATTGAGTCCGATCGAGAACAAGACTGTGTAATGTTAATTATTTGATTTTCGGAGTTTGATGTGATTGTATTCGTATCAGATTTGTATTATGATGGAATTACGGCTTATACTGTTACTGTTTCGATGTCTTTTATTATATCTGTGTTTTGAGATTGATGGGTTATCGAGTTGTATTATTCTGCCCGCGAACACATCCGTAAATTGATATTTGATTAGATTCGGTAGTGAACTGACTATCGATTATATCGTGATATCGTCGATATTGTAGATTGTGTCTTTATTCGATATTATTAGATTATGTTTTTATTTGAATATTTATCCGAACAGGTTCTGAATTGAGTGAATATTGATATTGTGTCTTTTCGGTATTGTTATTACCATATTGAGATGACCAGTTTAATACAGGACTTACGTCTCAACAGAGCGGAATGATCAAGGTAACGTCAGGTGGGATTGGGAGAATCGACTTGAGAGTCGGTTAGACTTGAGTTTCCTCCCTAAATCACATACTTTACTTTATTGTATTGATATTGGTATTGATTTGATTGTGTACTTGTTCTCTTGATTATAAATAAGCAGGTATTAGAAGAGTAATCTTAGGACAGAAGTGCCTAATAGTGGTGGGATCGCCACGTGCCCATTGCACAGTCATAGATAGTGTAATTGGCGAGTGTGCCAAAGGCCTGTCAACCACCGATATTCGCTATCGTGTGGATAGAATTAAAGCTTTTTCTCTTACTATGCTCGTTCACCAGTCTCGCTGTGGATAGATTATAAGCTCTTGTAAATGTTTTTTACTAAATAATGTTTTTTAATTATTTACAAATGGTTGTTGTTTTTTAGTATTTTTGAAAATAAGGGATTTTGAGGGGATTTTATACGCCGAGACGTAAATTTATCGGTGTTGGTTTTTCAACAAAATACAAAACTCTTGGCAACCCGGCTATTAATTCACAACTTATATTTGACAAAAAATAACCAAATTATTTTTTAATATTTTAATTACGAACTAATGGGCGCTATTAAACCGCCTTAATAGGCCAAAGCATAATGAAATATTTTAATAAGTGTATTTATATACTAATACACACAAACCCTTCACTTTGCAATCAACTCACGGCCCCTTCAATTTTTAAAATCTGAAAATCTCCCACCCCTCCCATACACACACGCACTCACCATATCAAGCTAGAAGAGGTTTTCGAGTTAATCCAAGTCGGCTCCCGTTCTTCGTCGTCAACAGGTTTTTCGTGCGTATAAAACGCAAAGCAATCTAGGCAACGCCATACATCTCCTTTTTCTTTCTCATCCTCATATCAAATTATTTTTGAATTATTTTAATGCATAAGAACATGAATTTATTTTCAGAATTTTCGGATATTGTATGCACTCATGAAAAACTTAAGATTTTTTATGCATTCATGTTTTTATCCATGTAAAGGAGGGGCTGCCATGTCTAGGTTTATGCACTAGTATGTTTATACATGAATTCGAGGCCATAACTTATTCCCCATACTCACCAAAATCGAACGAACAAGCAAAACAAGTGGACCGATTTTTGCTGTCATGGGTTTGGGGCATTCGGGTTTCACGATGGAGAGGTTGGCTTGGTCTGTTGGCTTGGGCCAGGCTTGGCTTGGTCCTTGAAGGGGTCAGCCTACTTTACCCTGATTTTAGGGGGAATCATGCCAGGGTGCAGGTTTGTGCAGGGAGGAGATGGCCGCTTGGGGGCTTTGAGCTGGCTAGGGTAGAGTCATAATGGTCATAGGCGAGCTAGATGGGTGGTGCAAGGTCTGGTATGTGGGTTTGGTTCATGGACAAGGCATGAGCGAAACCTATAAACCTGAGAGCGGCATGGGTTTCGCGCTTGCTGCCCTCTGATCCGGTTGCTTCAGCAGAGTTTCCATGGGCTGGGTTTGGTCTGGCTTGGTTAGAAAGGCGTGGTCTAATGGTAAAGTAGGGATGGTGTGGCTCTGTGGTGGCTCGGCTGGGAGAGTCCTATCCGGGTAGGAGTCCTAGACATAAATGAGCACACACACAACACATGTCGAGAATATTGGGTTGAGTTTCAAGCAAGTTTTATGGCGGGCCTAGGGCTTTTGTTTTTAAATAACGGGCTGTGCTTGCACAGTAGGGTCCCTAGATGGTTTGGCTAGGTTTTGGCTGCCAGGTGCCTTGGGCGTGGCTCGTGAGTAATTAAGGAGATGGCTCGGTGTGTTCGGTTAAGGTTCAACAACGAGATTTTTAGAACAAAAATTTGAATCCAAGGTCCACTGTGGTCATTGCCTCATAGCTTGGAAGGGTAGAATAATAAGAAAAATGTTATATTAAGAATTGGGGATCAAAATAACGAGTTTGGATTTATTCAAAGAGATTTAATCGCCTCACGAAACGCTAATTAACGAATTAATTTGACATCGCCTGTTTTCAGCTTTTAAAATATGAAAACTTAGTGGTTAAGCCTTAAATAATTATAAAGCCTAGTTTTTGAATTTCGGAATTTTATATTAAGTTTTTTGGTTTTAATTCGGTTGGTTTTTTTTAAATTCTATCATCGTCTCATTTGAACATAATCGTTAAAGAAAAGTCATATCGCTTTAAGAAGCGAAATAAAAATATGAGAAAATTCATTAAGCTTAAATAGTATTTGGGACATGTAGCGTCAATGAATTCATAAATCAAAACATGAAATTTTACGTCTAGGGGAAAACGGTCATTGTTACACTTCGAAATTAGTAAAGTCATGGCATGCCCTAAATTCTTGTTTTCAAGTGGAATTATGATTATTTTTTAAATGTTTTATAATTGTTCATGATTAAATTATATTATTTTTAAATGTCTAAGGACTGTTTTTAATGATTTAAGAAGACAATTTAAAATACATGTTTATGCTTCGTTTTCAAAAATGAAATGAAATATTATTCATGATTTTCTAAGTGATGTTCATGAAAAAAATGTGTGAATGGATGTGAAGTATCTGTGACTAATTCGTTAATGTGTGCGACGTCGTGAGGGTTATGGTCCCCATTGGGAGCCCGACGATCGGTTTCAATTATTGCGAATATGTGGTAACGATTGTGGTACGGTTTTTGGGTACGGTAATACTGGATATCGTAGGAAAAAGGCCCAGAGGGAGCCCATTTATGGGAAAAGGCCCCAGAGGGAGCCCCGACGATCGATTTTCTATTCGAACCATGATCGGCCAGTGCCCATCTGCCGGTGAGCGTGTTGCTGGTGTCCCCGCCGCACCGTACAATAGATGGATCCATTGACCTCATGATCATGGATCAGGAAGTCATAATTTAACGATCTTAATTCAACAAAAGGAAAAGGAAAAGGAAAGGAAAATGTTTTATGATCTGTTAAATTCTTTCATGTCATGATAAGGAAAAAATATTAGGTTATTTATGGCATACATGAAATTTTATTTTTACTAAAATTATTTCAGCTGTTTGCAGTGTGGTTTTATATATATTATTTGCTATAAGATGATGGTGTGCGAGTCTTTAAGACTCACTTAGGTGTGATTGATGCAGGTGGAGTTTGGATGGAGGTCTTGATAATGAGTCTACTCTACTGGCTGTCGTGCCCACAACCCCGAGGACCATCGCTACATTTTCCGCATTTACGTTTTATGATTACGTTTAATATTTTTAAGACTACTTAATTATGCATTTAGAGGTTTTTTAGAGGTTTAAGTATGAGGCTATTCATTTCAAACTTATTGCTTTTTAGTTTGGTAAAACAGTAGACGATTTTTATTTTCAAAAGACTATTTCATTGTTTTGTAATGCTAGTGGGTGATGTTTTTATATGCAAATACTTATCAACATATTTATATGTGGGTGGAGGGCCGAATATTCGAGGATAAAAAAAATCTAGTACTTTTAAAGATAAAAGGGACAGACGTTTCAGTTTTTACAACTTAGTTGGGCCAAAATCAATCTTCTTTTGTGATTGATAAGTTAATATTTCTAAACACCGCTATGTATTACATATTGTGTTTTTGTATATGCTACATGCCTAGTACTAGTGGTGCTCGAATTTGTCTTGTAAAAATCGAAATTTTGAGCTTCGTGCGCATTTGAGCCACCTAAAATCGATCCTATCAAGTGTATCATGAGCTAAGGTATTACTTTTTGTAGCATAGACTGATATTCTATTGAGGTCGATTTCTCTAACCGCATTAGATTGTAATTTTACAACAAATCAAGGCCGGGTTTTGGAGTAATCTCGGCAGCAAGCTCTGGGCCATTTCGGGCAGGTTTGGGCTCTCCCCGATTGCTGCCCGAAACGGCAGCACGGCAGCCTTGAGGGGCTTACCGAACAGCCCCTAGGTTTTTAATAACAAAAAATTTTCATGTTGCCGGAATCCCGGCGACGGAGCTCCGGCGACGGCCGATGACGACTAGGGTTTTCAAAAAGGTGTTTGAATCCCAAGTTCACTGGCACTTGGTTGTTGGGCCATTGGATGGCTACATGTTTGTAAAATTTAACGGCCAAAAATGTTTTTGGTGAAAAATGAGGTTTTTGGGCCCTTACCGTTTCAATTTACCAAAAGTTGCAAATATTCGTCTCATGAAATAAATAATTTAAGTTTTGACTTTAAATTATTTATAGTCAAGGGTGATTTACACAGAAGTCGGTTATAAATAAATTAATTAGAAATAAGACAAAGGTGTTTGGTATACTTTGGTTATTCGTTTATAATCGGGGCGGTTAGTGATTTGGATCAAGATATAAAATATTGGATCAATAATTATTGTGATAATAATGGAGGTGTAACGGATATGTGATATATACATAAAGGAATGATCAAAAGCCAAGCCCATTTGCTAGGTGGTATGCTAGGATATGTTTGTGTTGATGAGTTGTAAATAATTATCAAATGGTAAAGTGGGCTTGGTTTATGGCCCGTTCCCACCCCATGAGATATACCCTATTTTGCATGGATATTTATTTGTTAAATATAGTATAAATAGTGGATGATCAAGATTGGGAATATGTGGCCATGATGATTAATGAAGATCGAAGACATGTGAAATATTGGAAGCTACATGGTAATAGTGGCATTTGCATCCCATCATTTCCCTAGGATTGGACCCTAAGGCCCGTGGTTATAGCTCCACAGCGGCTGTTAGTATTGGGGCAATTGATCTCCTTGTTTTGTTTACTGTTATATATATGCAATGATATGTTATAAATAACTGAGTTATGGCTTGAGTTATTAGATAAATAACAAAGTTTGCAGACTCCGTGCAAACATCCGATCAACAGTGACGAGCTTTTAAATAAATTAATGACTTAGACCTTCAAAAATTAAAAACTCTCATTTGGAAATAAGATGCAAAATTATATCATCACCGCAAGGGGAATTAATAATTTTTTATAATTCCACTTCGTCCATCGACAATGGGTGCAAATGATGAACGCTAAACACGTGCTCGGGCTGGCTCATATTATTGGGGGGGCCTGGGGTGCCAGGAAAGCTGTGACATCCCATTGACATGGTGATGTGAACTACGTGGAACTCCCATGATTCGGCTCATATTAATGGGGAACTAATACGACCGCCCATTAAGTCAACAATCGATGGGTTAAGGCTTGACACGTGAAGATGACACGACGTCATATTAATTGGGTCCCTAATCAAACGTGAGAAAAAAAAGTTTACGTTAATGGGTTGCATTTGATGCAATTGGAAACTCCTTTATCGAAATTGGGATTGGATGATAATTATTCAGATCCTAAATTCCGGCCTAATTGGACCTTATGTACCTACTAGAAGAAAGTTTCCCCCGTTTCACTAGAGGGTAGTGAAAATGTCCAAAACGTGGGAGCGAACCATTTATAAAGTAAAAGTCCTACTTTTATATCTTACTAATATTTAAATAGACATCAAAATTTAGCTTGTTTTACTTTTCAGTCAAATTGACAATGTCCTTCGATACGCAACCCGTTATCTGCATACTCGAAAACACGTATTAAACCGGACCTAACTACTCAATTGGCTAAGAAACCTAAAAATTGTCTTGAATCGGAAGGATAGCATTATACACTGACTGAGTCGCCCCCTGTGAGGCTCCGACTGTACTGCACTCCTGAGGAAATTGCAGACTTAAAAGGAATGGTGTGAGACCATGACTTAAAAGCCAGTGTTAGAATGCAGGCCTTCTATGACAAGATGAGAAGTCGGTTTCTTTATGTGGGCTCTTCATCTGGTACAAAGACAGGTCCACCTGGGAAGGAAAAGAACGTTCTTTCCAGCGTCCCAAGAAGAACGTGCCTTGAAGAGTCATCTTCGAGTCCCGTTTGTGCAGCCATACCAGTGAAGGCTGACAAGACTGTTGATATTTTTTTCATCACTGCAAGAAGCTGGACATTGGAGCCGTAATTGCAGGAATAACTTGCCAGAAGAGTTTTGGAAACGGTATGTTCTATAATTGAATTAAACATTTCAATACTCTACTTCTTGGGTATTGGTACAGTTGTGGGACTCACATCTCTGATGTAGTTACAGGGATGGGAAAGAAGTAGGAGGCTTAAGGAATGAGACCTTCTTGAGGATGGTCAAGGAGCAAGAGTTTGCTCCCGCGCCGTAGGAGATGTTTACTTATTTTGACACATGATTTTTAAGTTGATTTTCAGAGATGTTTTGTTTGTACCTATTTGGTGAAAAACATTGTTTCTATTTATCTCTTGATAAAAATGGATATTCTTGTTTATTTAGCAAAGGTGTTTGAAACATTTACAAAGAATGATTTTAATAGTACTGGAGAACTTGAAAACGATCTCTATAACTTAAACGCAAGTATTTTCCACTAAACAATGTCCAAGCTATAACAACAACAAACAAGCGAAAACAAGATACTCTAAATGCGCACAAGGGGTGCATGCTCGATTAGATATTTCCCCTAAGAAGGATGAACAAGCTAGTGGGAGTGGACATGTTTGTATGTCGATATTAATGATCTCACGACTTGTGAATCCTGTCTGAAGGGAAAATGACCAAAATTTCCCTTCAAGGGCCATGTGGAGCGAGCCAAAGGGTTATTTGAATTGATCCATACCGAGTTTTGCGGTCCGCTTAGTCACCCACTAAGCATGGACTCCCTACTTCATCACCTTTACGATGACTTTCGAGGTATGGGTATGTGTATTTGATGAAATACAGTCTGAAGCCTTTGAAAGGTTCAAAGAATTCGGAAGTGAAGTAGAGAAACAGTTGGGACGAAGCATCAAGACACTCGTCGGATCGAGGGTGAGTCTTTGAGTGCCGATTTCAAGAGTATCTTTGGGAGAATGAGATTCCTCGCGAGTTGACACTCCGCCCGCTACAACACCAAACCACGTTGAATGATGTTTCGAGCGGGTAACCGGACTTTATGGACATGGTTCGGTCTATGATGGGGTTCACGGAGTTGCCGCCATCCTTTTGGGGATATGCGCCTGAGACAGCGGCCTGTGTTGAACAATAACCATTCAAAGGCATTTTGACAAGACACCAATGAGATATGGATGGGTAAGCTCCCAAGTATTCTTATCTTAGAAGTGGGTGCCCTGCTTATGTGAAGCATGTTATTGGGAGATAAATTGGATAGTCGATCCATTTTATGTTATTTGGGGTATATCCAAGGAATTCAGTTGATATTATTCTATCATCCCCCAAGAAACAAAGGTGTTTGTTTCTAGAATGCAACCTTTTGGAAAAGAATCTATGGATAGAAAAGGGGAGATGATAGAACTCGAAGAGGTTTGAGAGATACCCACAATTCATAGAACCCACACTCCAAGAGCCAAGAGAGAGATCCAAGCTCTTAGAAGATCTGAGAGATTCTCGAGAACACCTTGAGGTTATTGGTCTGCTTCTTGAAAGCCATGATAGCCTATCCATGGATGTGATCCAGGACCTTCAAGAATCGTTATCTATGTCGATTCATCCAGTGGCTTGAAGCAATGGAATCTGAGATGAATTCCATCATTCGAACCAAGGTGTGGATATCGTGGTCCACCTGAGGGAATTGTTCCCATCGGATGTAAATGATTTACAGAGGAAACTTGGGGGCGGATGGGAAGGTATTGACCTTTAAGGCGCGATTGGTGGCAAAAGGATATACTCAAAGACAAGGAGTTGAATTGAGGAACCTTTTCTCTCCAGTTGCAATGTCAAGTCTATAAGGAATATTGCTAGCCATAGCTGCATGGTATGCCTATGAGATAGGGCAGTGATGGATGTCAAGACAGCCTTTCTTACTATGGAATATTAAGGAGAGATTTACATGTCTCAAACCTGAAGGTTTTACATCTGTCGGAAGTGAGGCATATGGTATGGAAACTTTAAGATCTATTTATGGTCAAAGCAGAATCTAGGGTTGGAACCTCAGTATTCGACAGTACATCAAAGATTTTGGTTGTTACTAAGAATCCTGAGGAACCCTGTGTATAAAAGAGGTCAGTGGGAGTCTGTGACATTCCTGTGTTGTTGTTTGATGACATTCTACCATGGAATGATGTAGGAATGTTGCATCAACTAAGATATAGTTGGCGAGTAAGTTTCTCGATGCAGGACTGGGTGAAGCATCTTTTGTATTGAGAATACAGTCTATAGAATAGATCAAAAAGATTGCTTGGTCTCACCCATTCCACATACATTGATACCATCGTGAAAAGCGGTTCTCGATGGATGAGTCCAAGAGAGGACATCTACCAATGTGTCATGGCGTGTCCCTATCCAAGTCTATGTCTCCCAAGACTGATGCAGAAATAGCGCGATGACAAGCATTCCTTATGCATCTGCGATTGGTAGCATCATGTATGGAATGATATCTACACGGCCTGACGTGCTTTCGCTCTAAGTGTTTGAAAGATATCAATCAAACCCTGGTCTTCCACACTGGAACAGCTGTGAAAGACATCCTCAAGTTTTGGAAGGACCAATAAGTTGTTCTGGTCTATGGGGGGTGAAGAACTGAAAATTGAAGCTTATACCGACTCTAGCTTCCAAAGCGATATCGATGACTCAAATTCAAACTCTAGTTTGTATTCGGCTCAATGGTGCTGATGTCTCTGGAAGAGTTCCAAGCAAGACATACTGCGGATCCAGCACAGAGGCCGAATACATTGCTGCATCAGATGCACAAAGGAGCTGTTTGGATAAGGAATTTCGTCCAAGAGTTGGGCGTCATTCCAATGGAGTTGCTCGTCTCCCGGTGTTTTGTGAAAACACGGGAGCTATAGCTCAAGCAAAGGAGCCCATGTCTCACAAAATCCAAACATGTATTGAAAAGTACCACAATTCCCCGAGAGATTGTGGAAAGAGGAGAAGTGTCGATCGACAAAGTCGGCTCCGTAGATAATGTTCTGATCCACTGCTAAGCCTTTACCTGGACCATTATTCAAGAAGCATCGCGAATCGATGGGTTTGAACATATGGTTAGTTGGCTCTAGTGCAAGTGGGAGATTGTTAGAGTAGGTCACGTCGAGCCAATTGTTAGCCGATTGTTTCACAATGAAACTCTATGTATAAACAGTCATTATTTTGATAATATTTGAAATATTATTTTGGCACATCTTTAATCTGTATACCCATGCTAGTTGCCTAGATAAAGTCCTTAATTACAACTAGTAGAAAGAATGTGAGATGCTCATTGATAAAGTATCATGAACTCATATTTGAAATACTGTATATTCTAAACAGTTCCTAGTCGATTCAGCTTCCGATAAGAAGGATATAGCCGCTCGAGTTCGAGACTAGTATCTGCGATGTGAGTACCATGTTTCATTGGTAGGGGACATGTGATGTCGCGAGCATGCAGATAGATGCTCCTGGTAGAGTGCACTGAACAACCCTCCATAAAGGACTTTCCAATTGGTTCTCACTTATCGATTGGAAACGTCCTAGTTTGTGGTTGTACAACCATTAGTCTTTATGACTCGGGACAACATTGAGACTCTATGTGCTAGCATTACACTTTGACTGTGTTTACCGACTCTCAAGGGGTCATCAGGTGGCAAGGTTGAGTGTTTTGTCGAAACATATAGGAGTCAATTGCATTGTAGTCGGGGATTCATCGCTTACCTTCGGTATGGATTATTCCTATGTGTATGTAGTATGAAATCTCTGATCAGAGTATGGTGGTATTATGAAGGGGTTTCATAGATTACACCATCGATGCAACTACAACATGACACATAGTATCGATTCATTGACAGCTGCTCGAGATACCAATGTTGTCGAATCGGTCGGGATATTGAGTTGAAGGACCGTACTGTATGCTAATCAAATGAATGGTTCTTTTGCAGACACTATCATTTGATACTAGCGAATCATGTAAGCGATGCTGCTAGGCGTTTAACATGATTGGTTGGGTACTATCAGACTTGAGTTCTGACGTTCTTGTTATCAAGGAGTTGATAAATAAGAATGGAGCAATTGGGGGTATGCTCGTATAGGACATTTTAGCCGAATCACATGGAGATGTGAACCCACGGCTAGTTGTATCAATGAACCATTGAGGGTCACACAAGTCAACTTTTTAGATCCCGTGTGAAATAAAATGGTTCAAGTGTTGAACGGTTTTTATAAAGGAGTTTATAAGCATAAGGAAAATAGAAGTATGACTTCTATAGGAGAATGTAATTTTTATTCGAGGAAGTGTTCCTAATTAAAATTTGGGCCAAAACAAATAATGTATTTGAAAATTGTGAATTTCATAAACATTATTATGGACTAAATTAAATTAGTTCAATTGTTGAATTAATTAAACACTAGTGGACCTAGTAGGTCCAAATAATTAAATTAATTCAGTGTTTGATTAATTAACAACATTGGGCCTTGTAGAGCCAATTAAAATAATTATTAAACTAGTGGGCTTGAGTAAAATCAATTAAATGTTAAATAGTTTCAATGTGTTTGAGACATTTAATAAAAGTCAATGGGCTTTATAATTGTTATAAACCCAAATAGAAATGCATGCATTGTTGCGTGTTTTCTTGATTGCTCGCAAGTGAACGACGTCCATTTATATGTAAAATGTAATTTTGAGTACAAGTGTCGATCCCACGAGGAATGTTTTCTAAACTTATATTAGTGCTTGTAATTGAAATAGGCTCGACTTATTTAGGATAATCAATTGACAGATTTGTTTGCACCAATAACAATTGAAAATAATTTAATATATAACCAAATAATATAAACAACAATGAAATAAAAGTGCTAGAGGTCCGATTCACGCAACTATTCACCATGTGTTTTTGTATAGCTATAATCATAAATGTCCCTTCTTATTCATTAGCCAAAATTCTAAATTAACTACTCCATCTTCGATTGCTAAGTAGATACTAATTATCTAACAAAGGATTGTAACTTCCCCGTCATAATCTATAATTAAATAACACAATAAGCATAGTTTCTTTTAATAGCTTCAATAACAATATTGTCCTCCCGAACTATATAAATACCATCGATGTATTTTTTCCTTTCTTGTTTTATAAATTCCCTTTTTCAAGTGTAATTATAAACATAAGAATTATTCAAGATATGGCCAGTAAAAATAAAAGCATTAAGATTGGAAAAATACAAGATAACAATAAGGAAAACTTATATAGATAATTCATAAATCCCAACGCATGGTTTCTAGTTTTGTTCCATCATTCCTCTAGAAATAAAATTTAGTTCATAATAACACAAATAAAACATAAAACATGGTTTTAAAACAAGACATATCAATGAAAAATAAAAAAAAAAGACTTAGAACAGAGTTTGAAGTGCGGATTCCGTCCCCGGATTTGTGCAAAAAGAATTCTCAAGAACTGATGAACATGATCTTCAATCTTTCTTTCAGCTCCTCCACTCCTTCTTTAGCTCTCCAATACCCTAGATGGTAAGTAAAATTGCTTTTTATAGTCCAGACAAGCCTCCCCACGCAGCACAACCATTTTCATAGACTTTTATTCGCAGTCCAAAGTTACAGATTTTCGGACTCTGTTTGCGAAGGACCGCGGTGCGCTACAACACAGAGTGCGGGTGCGCTGCTGTTCGGGGTACCTTTCATTTTCGAACTACGAAGAATGCGGGCGCGGTAAGCAAGGACCGCGGGTGGCTGCAACTTCGGGGAAATCTTTAATTTCTAACTTCAGTGACCGCGGGGCTGTCCATATGCTACCGCGGTACGGTAATTTTTTTCGCCCAATTTATCTTTTGCACTTTCCAATTCAACACTTTAACTACTCCAAACTCTCATCTAACCTTCCAAACTACAACACAAAACAACAACAACAATCACATAATCTTGCTCAAGAATCACAAAATTTCAAGTTAAAACAAGTAATAAAAAAGTACATAAATTGCACTTATCAAACTCCCCTAAACTTAAGATTTTGCTAGTCCCGAGCAAACAAAACAACACAAACAACAAACGTCATGAAATATTTTAAAGAACTTGGCCTCAAAATAAATTAACTAACTCTTCATGCATCACAAGTCAAATCAATCCAACCAATTTTTCATCCGGCTAAATCATGCAATCGGTTAATTCTCTTAACTTCTAATCTCTCAACCCTGTTTCAAACATTCTCAATTGGTTTCAAATTTTTACAAACACAAATCAATGGTCTTTTCCGGTAAAGATTGGGTCCAAAGCAATATTCATTCAAAAAAAAATACCCATATATTGATGCAATGAGGTGTGTGTTAAATTGATCAAGATTTTACTCAATGAAAGTGTTTATCGATTGTCCATAAGCTAGATCCTCCCAATCACTCTCCACTATTATATTGGACAACTATGACTAGTTATAGTATTTTGAATTGTTGTAATGTTTAGGCTTGTCTCATGGCTACAAATAAATATTAGGAGAAAAGAAATTATGGTTGTAATGTTAGGCCCTGATTTACAATTTCCATTATTTTAATTATTATGAGTTTAGTGGGTGCATATTAAAACGTTTTCCTTGAGTTTCATGTTTCAGGCGATGATTCGATTCGGGAACGAGGAAAGAGATCGACGACGATTTTTGGCATTTTTAAAATATGGTATTTTATTTTAAGTTATGGTTGGGGCATTTTAAAAGAGTTATTTAAATTTTAGCATTTTAGAAGCCTATTTATGTTTTAGTGATTTTAGAATTTAAAAGCTTTTAAAATTAGCATTGTGTATTTCATTGTGATAATTAGAGAATTTTATAAAAATTAGTGTGTGTTTATTTTATTTAAGATATTTTGTAAAAATTATAGTGAGTTAGCATTTCATTAGCATTTTAATTAACATTTTTAAGTGGCATTTTAATTAGCCTTTTTATTTACCTTGTTAATGGTTAACTAAGAACAATTTTGGCCCTAATCACCTACCCAAACACCGCCACATCTCCTTACACCCACACACATACACGATATTTCACACCCCACACCATACACTCATTCTCATAATTTTTAGAAGGAAAACCTAGGGTTCCTCAGCATAAGCACCGCCCCTTCCCCTCTAAATTTCCAGCAATTTATGTTGAGTTTTCTTCAAAGAAATCGTTCCACGATCGTCCCGGATCAATCCTCGCGCCATCCCCTTCGGTATCGTCGTTTCGGTAACGTTTATCATCAAAGGCACGTATATTCTGTTCTTTCTGCATCGATCTCGTCATATTAGTGTTTTGTTATTTTATGTGTAAAAATATATGTGTGACGTTCGTCGTTTGAGCAGAAAACGATTCGGATCGTTTTGAATTAATTTTTGATCTAAAATTAAGTTTTATTGTCTTTTTAAAACACTGCGACTTTAGGTCGTGATTCTAGAAAACTTTAAACCTACAATTGTAGAACTTTTTTTGATACCTTCGATTTGACAGTAAATTCAAAATTTTGGATAAAAATTGAGTGAGTTATGGTGTTTTTCGTGGGACTGCTCAAGCTGCGACTTTTATGTAAAGTGTGTTCTTGAAGTTATTTGTTGCAGGCTTCGTTGGACATCGCCGGGTTTGTGCTACCTGCATTTATATATGTTACGAGATGTATTTAGGTGTTATTTGGTGGTTCTTTTGGGTCGGTTTTGGCTTGGGATGTAATAGAAGTCGTAGGAAGCAAACGATGCCTAATTACGAGTTATTGTTGTGTTGGAATTAATTGTTGAGCTTAGGGACGTTTGGGGCGTTTTTACGGGTTGAATCAATGTAATAACATCCTAGGATGAGTCTCGAGGTGTTGGTTATATGGTCCTTTGGCTTGGATTGAATGATTTCACTGCTATGATATAGTGGTGCAGATTTAAATGTATACACGGAAGGATTATTCCACAAAATATGTCATAAAACTCCTCATTCTCTTTCTCATGCAGGAGGAGAACCTTTAGAAATAAATTATAAATTACCTAAAAGCTTATATTTGCAAAGATAAAACTGTATTCAAACCAGTTTTTTTATAGCAAAAGATATTTCTAGCCAACTTTATACTTGGTCTTCCTTTTATAATCAAATATATCCTTAAACCTATGTTGATAAACATGTATTATAGGGACTTTTCAAGGTAATCATATTTCCTTTAAGTTTATAACTAAACTTTAATAGAATTTTAAATGAATTACAGAACAGATTGAAAGAAAAACCTTTCAAATAAATTCTTTAAAAGAAGAATAAAATTTCTTACAATTGATGAAAATTACAGAATCCTAAATTACAGGAAAAAATAAAAATTATTTATAATAAATTTTCATTAGAATTGTAATGATCTTCCTAATGCTTTTTGGGATAGAAAAAAACATATTATTTCTCTTCCTTATGAAGATGATTTTCAGAAAGAAATATTCCTACTAAGGCTCGTCCTTGTCAAATGAATTCTGAATATTTAGAATTAGCAAAAATGATTCATTCTTTGTTAATAAAGGTTTAATAAACCTTCTCAATCTCCTTGGTCATGTACTGCTTTCTATGTTAATAAACACTCTGACACAAAGAGAGGTGTTCCTAGATTAGTCATAAAACATAAAACCCCATAATAAGGTTTTAAATTGATTAGGCATCCTATTCCAATAAAAAAGATTTTTAGATAGATTAGTTCATAGAAGATGGATAACTAACCATTTTCTCCCATGGCTCATTTTCTGCTGCAGCACTATGCTCTGTCTTCAACAAATAAACTGTATTTTCTCGGGCATAATTAGGCTGCAATTTTTATACCGATATAAATCCTACGAGTCTAGTTTGCAATGCAAAAAGCGGTTCGTCGTTTGGACACTCGAGCAAGGAGATTGCCATTTTTCCCATGGTCGCTGCAAGCTGCGCGAAAATTCAGTTTTGCATATATATGTGAAAAAAAAAATCTAAAATTTTCTATTTTAACATCAAAATCATTTTCAATAATCTTCAAGAAAACCTCGCTCTGATACCACTTGTTAAGATCGGTTAGGGGGTAAATCGATGAGCTACAATAGCTCGTTTCTTGAAATATTGAACACCGATGAATAAATCAGTTTGATATGAAATCAAGCGGAAAATACTCGAAATAATCCTCCTAAAACCGAATAAATATTTTGTAAACCATTTAAATATAATAAGTTGAATGAGAAAAAATTTCAGTTGAAGCATTTATCAAACACTTGGTATACAATATTTTTGTATTTGAAGAACACAAAAAAAGCTTCAACAATGCATCTTTAAAAACAGTGGAGATGATAAGCAAATGCATAAATAAATAGACACAAATTTGTTTTGGATGTTCGGAGATTCAAACACTCCTACGTCACCCTCTTCCCCTTGGAAGGATCCACTAGAAGACTTGATTTATACAACACTTTGTACAAACCCATTTAGCTAGGACTTACCCACTGCCTAACTGAACTCCTAGCACTTACGATTGTAGGCAGCACCTCACAATCAGCATATTGTTTAATGTCTCATATGCAAAGACTACATACACAAGTTTTAAGTCTTTGTGCAAGACTCCCTCAACTAATCTGTGAACTTCAACTCTCTCGTATATGTGTGAGTGATCGTGTGTGAGGAATATATCAGTTACGTGTACATCTCAAATGTATCCTCACACAAGGGCTGGTGCTCTCAACTAGCTAATATATTCATTCACTCGCCCATGCTTTGAACCACTTCAAAAGCTCTTGTTTGATCTTCAATATGTTGTATTTATAGCTCCACACACTGATATATACGTTAGACACAAATATGACCGTTTGAAAAGTTTCTGTACTGTTTCTGGATATGCAGCAACGGTCAAATTCAGCTTGCTGGACATTTTCCCGACTGGTCAACTCTGGTCACTGGTCACCTCTGGTCAACTCAACTAATCGTTCAGTTCAACTGGTCAGCAGCTGGTTCAGTTGGTTCAGTTTCACGCTGATGGTCTGAAATCAGTCTAGCTGATTTCAGTTTGTGCAAAACGAGTAGCTTCATCGTCATTTATCAGCATCGTAAGCTTCGATTCAGACTTTGACTTCCCGGAATGATCTGTAGATCTTTGTCTATCTCTTTCAAACCATACTTAATCTCTTCGTTTCGATAACCGAGCTGAGAGATATGACCAAAATACGGCAGCTGCTCAAACAACACTGATTGCTGTTTTTGTATGATCGTTCGGTAATTGGGCGATCAGTTAGACCATGATAACATCCGATTTTGACCACCTGACGTGAAATACGACTTTTTCCAAATTGCGTTTTTTGATCTGCATAGTTGGCGGATTGTCATTTGGATCATCCAGCTGAGAGATATCATCAAAACACCACAGCTCGCCAGAAATCAGTTTGTGCAGATTCAGTTTTAGCTTGCTTCTTTTGTGTTTGCAACTTCACACTTGATGTCAATTGTTAAACACAATAACAAGTTTTGTTAACATCAAAATCAAGATTGCGAACATGAAATATTCAACAATCTCCCCCTTTTTGATGATCACAAAACTTGGATAAACAATCAACACAACTAACATATTTCTCCCTCCCCCTTTTTGTGTGAATCAAAAAGTCATATTTCAAAACATTTTAAACAAAATTTTCTCTCCCCTCTATTTAAAATAATCTACTCATTAAGTTTATAATGAGTTCTCCCCTATATTTTGAAATTTTGAAAAATAAAAAAAGTGGATAACTAACCAATTTTCTCCATGGCTCATTTTCTGCTGCAGCACATATGCTCTGTCTTCAACAAATAACTGTATTTTCTCGAGCATAATTAGGCTGCAAATTTAATACCGATTAAATCTCTACGAGTCTAGTTTGCAATGCAAAAAGCGGTTCGTCGTTTGGACCCTCGAGCAAGGAGATATGCCATTTTTCCCATGGTCCGCAAGCTGCGCAAAATTCAGTTTTGCATATATATGTGAAAAAAAAATCTAAATTTTTATATTTTAAACATCAAAATCAGTTTCAATATTCTTTCAAGAACAACCTCGCTCTGATACCACTTGTTAAGATCGGTTAGGGGGTAAATCGATGAGCTACAACAGCTCGGTTCTTGAAATATTGAACACTGATGAATTAAATCAAGTTTGATATGAATCAAGCGGAAAATACTCGAAATAATCCTTCGTAGAAACCGAATAAATATTTGTAAACCATTTAAAATATATATAAGTTGAATGAGGAAAAATATTCAGTTGAAGCATTTTATCAACACTTGGTATACATATTTTGGTATTTGAGAACACCAAAAAAATGCTTCACTGCATCTTTAAAAACAGTGGGAGGATAACAAATGCAATAAATAAATAGACACAAATTTGTTTATGGATGTTCGGAGATTTCAAACACTCCTACGTCACCCCTTCTTCCCCTTGGGAAGGATCCACTAGAAGACTTTGATTTATACAACACTTTGTACAAACCCATTCAGCTAGGACTTACCCACTGCCTAAACTGAACTCCTAGCACTTATGATTGTAGGCAGCACCTCACAATCAGCATATTGTTTATGTCTCATATGCAAAGACTACATACACAAGTTTTAAGTCTTTGTGCAAGACTCACTCAACTAATCTGTGAACTTCAACTCTCTCGTATATTGTGAGTGATCGTGTGTGAGGAATATACAGTTACAGTGTACATCTCAAATGTATCCTCACACAAGGGCTTGTGCTCTGAACTAGCTATATATTCATTCTAAACTGCCCATGCTTTGAATCCACTTCAAAGCTCGGTTTGATCTTCAATATGTTGTATTTATAGGCTCCAACACTGATATATACGTTAGACACAAGAATATGACCGTTTGAAAAGTTTTCTGTACTGTTTCTGGAATTGCAACAGTCAAATTCAGCTTGCTGGACATTTTCCCGACGGTCAACTCTGGTCAACTGGTCAACTCTGGTCAACTCAACTAATCGTTCAGTTCAACTGGTCACAGCTGGTTCAGTTGGTTCAGTTGCAGCTGATGTGCTGAAATCAGTCTAGCTGATTTCAGTTTGTGCAGAACAGTAGCTTCATCGTCTTTTATCAGCATCGTAAGCTTCGATTCAGACTTTGACTTCCTGGAATGATTTGTAGATCTTTGTCTTATCTTTCAAACGCATACTTAATCTCTTCGTTCGATAACCGAGCTGAGAGATATGACCAAAATACGGCAGCTGCTCAAACAACACTGATTGCTGTTTTTGTATGATCAGTTCGGTAATTGGGCGATCAGTTAGACCATGATAACATCCAGTTTTGCCCAACTGACGTGAAATACGACTTGTTCCAAATTGCGTTTTCTGATCTGCATAGTTGGCGGATTGTCAATTGGATCATCCAGCTGAGAGATATCATCAAAACACCACAGCTCGCCAGAAATTCATTTGTGCATAATTCAGTTTTAGCTTGCTTCTTGTGTTTGCAACTTCACACTGAGTAAATATGTTAGAAACTGATAGGATCGATTAGGGGGGGTAATCGTTGAGCTACAATAGCTCGGTTCTTGAATATTGAACACCGATGAATTAAATCGAGTTTGGTGTTCAAACCAAGCGGAAATACTCGAAATAATCCTTCGTAGAAACCGAATAATATTTGTAAACCATTTAAAATATATGCACGTTGAATGAGTTAAAATCTTCAGTTGAAGCATTTTATCAAACATTTGGTGTACAATTTTTGGTATTTGAAGAACACATAAATGCTTCAACAATGCATCTTAAAAAAACTATGAAATGATAAGTAAATGCAATAAGAAATAGACACGAATTTGTTTATGGATGTTCGGAGATTTCAAACACTCCTACGTCACCCTTCTTCCCCTTGGGAAGGATCCACTAGAAGACTTTATTTATACAAAACTTTGTACAAACCCATTCAGCTAGGACTTACCCACTACCTAAACTGAACTCCTAGCACTTACGATTGTAGGCAGCACCTCACAATCAGCATATTGTTTAATGTCTCATATGCAAAGACACATACACAAGTTTTAAGTCTTTGTGCAAGACTCATTGTACTATATTTGAAGCTCAACTCTCTCGTATAAGTGAGTGAATGTGTGTGAGGAATTTATCATTACAGTGTACATCTCAGTATCCTCACACAAGGCTTGTGCTCTCAACTAGCTGATTTCTTTCATTCTAAGTGCCCATGCTTTTAATCTCCTTCAAAATCTTTTGTTTGATCTTCAGATGTTGTATTTATAAGCCCCAACAATGATATATACGTTAACACAAGAATTACCGTGGAAAGTTTCTGTACTGTTTCGGAAGTGCAACGGTCAAATTAACTTACTGGGCATTTTTCCGACTGGTCACTCTGGTCAACTGGTCAACTCTGGTCAACTCAACTGGTCTTTTCAGTTAGTCTGGTTCATTTGGTCAGTTCAGCTGGTCAGTTCAGTTTCGCGTCAGTTCAGTTTCAGCAGGTGTGCTGAAATCAGCCCAGCTGATTTCAGTTTGTGCAGAACCAGTAGCTTCATCGCCATTTAGCAGCATCTTAAGCTTCGATTCAGACTTTGACTTCTCTAATGATTTGTAGATCTTTGTCTTGTCTTTCCAACGCATACTGATCGCTCTCGTTTCGATAACTGAGCTGAGAATATACCAAAATACCGCAGCTGCTCAAACCCAACTGATTGCTGTTTTCGTGTGATCAGTTCGGTAGTTCAGCGATCAGTTAGGCCATGATAACATCTGATTTTGCCACATGACGTGAAATACACTTGTTCAAATTGAGTTTTCTAATCAGTCCAATTGGCGGATTGTCGTTTGAATCATCCAGCTGAGAGATATCTTCAAAATACAGAAGCTCGCCAGAAATTCAGTTTGTGCAAATTCAGTTTCGGTTTGCTTCTTGTGTTTGCAACTTCACACTTGAGTAAATATATAGAAACACAATAACAAGTTTTGTTAACATCAAAATTAGATTGCGAACTTGAAAAGTTCCAACAATCCCCCCTTTTTGATGATCACAAACTTTAATAAACAATCAACCAACTAACATATTTCTCCCCCTTTTTGTTGTGAATCAAAAGTCACATTTCAAATATTTTGTGCCAAAATTTTCTCCCCCTCAATATTTAAAAATAACATACTCATTAAAACTATAATGAGTTCTCCCCCTATATTTTTGAAATTTTGAAAATTATAAAAGAAGAGGGATAACTAACCAATTTTCTCCATGGCTCATTTTCTGCCGCAGCACATATGCTCTGTCTTCAAAGATTAAACTGCATTTCTCAGCATAATTAGGCTGCAAATTTTATAACCCTGTAAACCTCTACGAGTCTAGTTTGGAACGCAAAAAACGGTTTGTCATTGTGGAACCACGAGCAAGGAGATATGTCAGTTTTCCATGGTCGCTACAAGCTGCGCGAAAATTCAGTTTTGCATATATATGTGTAAAAATCTGAATAATGTTTAAACAATCAAAATCAGTTTCAATGTTCTTTCAAGAACACCCGCTCTGATACCATTGATAGATCGATTAGGGGGGTAATCGTTGAGCTACAATAGCTCGTGTTCTTGAAATATTGAACACCGATGAATTAAATCGAGTTTGGGTGTTCAACCAAGCGGAAATACTCGAAATAATCCTTCGTAGAAACCGAATAATAATTTGTAAACCATTTAAAATAATGCACGTTGAATAAGTTAAAATATCAGTTGAAGCATTTTATCAAACATTTGGTGTACAATATTTTGGTATTTGAAGAACACATAAAATGCTTCAACAATGCATCTTTAAAACTATGAAATGATAAGTAAATGCAATAAAGAAATAGACACGAATTTGTTTATGGATGTTCGAGATTTCAAACACTCTACGGTCACCCCTTCTTCCCCTTGGAAGGATCCACTAGAAGACTTTGATTTAACAAAACTTTGTACAAACCCATTCAGCTAGGACTTACCCACTACCTAAACTGAACTCCTAGCACTTACGATTGTAGGCAGCACCTCACAATCAGCATATTGTTTAATGTCTCATATGCAAAGACTACATACACAAGTTTAAGTCTTTGTGCAAGACTCACTCACTAATCTGTGAACTTCAACTCTCGTCGTATATTGTGTATCGTGTGTGAGAATATATCAGTTACAGTGTACATCTCAATGTATCCTCAACACGGGCTTGTGCTCTCACCTAGCTAATATATTCATTCTAACGGCCATGCTTTGAATCCACTTCAAAAGCTCTTGTTTGATCTTCAATATGTTGTATTTTATAGGCTCCAACACTGATATACTTTAGACACAAGATATGACCGTTTGAAAAGTTTCTGTACTGTTCTGGAATTGCAACGTCAAATTCAGCTTGCTGGACATTTTCCCGACTGTTCAACTCTGGTCAACCTTGGTCAACTCAACTAATCGTTCAGTTCAACTGGTCAGCAGCTGGTCAGTTGGTTCAGTTGGCTGATGTGCTGAAATCAGTCTAGCTGATTTCTTTGTGCAGAACGAGTAGCTTCATCGTCATTTATCAGCATCGTAAGCTTCGATTCAGACTTTGACTTCCTGGAATGATTTGTAGATCTTTGTCTTATCTTTCAAACGCATACTTAATCTCTTCGTTTCGATAACCGAGCTGAGAGATATGACCAAAATACGGCAGCTGCTCAAACAAACTGATTGCTGTTTTTGTATGATCAGTTCGGTAATTGGGCATCAGTTAGACCATGATAACATCCGATTTTGCCCAACTGACGTGAAATACGACTTGTTCCAAATTGCGTTTTCTGATCTGCATAGTTGGCGGATTGTCATTTGGATCATCCAGCTGAGAGATATCATCAAAACACCACAGATCGCTAGAAATTCAGTTTGTGCAAATTCAGTTTTAGCTTGCTTCTTGTGTTTGCAACTTCACACTTGAGTAAATATGTTAGAAACACAATACAAGTTTTGTTACAACCAAAATCAAGATTGCGAACATGAAATATTCCAACAATCTCCCCTTTTTGATGATCACAAAACTTGGATAAAACAATCAACACAACTAACATATTCTCCCCCTTTTTGTGTGAATCAAAAAGTCATATTTCAAGACATTTTAAACAAAATTTTCTCTCCTCAATATTAAAAATAATCTACTCTTAAGTTATAATGGTTCCCCCCTATATTTTTGAAATTTTGAAAATATAAAAGAAATGGATAACTAACCATTTTCTCCATGTCACTTTTCTGCTGCAGCACATATGCTCTGTCTTCAACAATAAACTGTATTTCTCGGGCATAATTAGGCTGCAATTATACCGATATAAATCTCTACAGTCTAGTTTGCAATGCAAAAGCGGTTCGTCGTTTGGACACTCGAGCAAGGAGATTAGCCATTTTTCCCATGGTCGCTGCAAGCTGCGCGAAAATTCAGTTTTGCATATTATGTGAAAAAAAAATCTAAAATTTCTATTTATAAACATCAAAATCATTTCAATAATCTTTCAAGAACAACCTCGCTCTATACCACTTGTTAAGATCGGTTAGGGGGGTAAATCGATGAGCTACAATAGCTCGGTTCTTGAAATATTGAACACCGATGAATTAAATCAAGTTTGATATTAATCAGCGAAAATACTCGAAATAATCCTTCGTGAAACCGAATAAATATTTTGTAAACCATTTAAACATATTAAGTTGAATGAGAAAAATATTCAGTTGAAGCATTTATCAACACTTGGTATACAATATTTTGGTATTTGAAGAACACAAAAAAATGCTTCAACAATGCATCTTTAAAAACAGTGGAATGATAAGCAAAGCAATAATAAATAGACCACAAATTTGTTTATGGATGTTCGGAGATTTCAAACACTCCTACGTCACCCCTTCTTCCCCTTGGGAAGGATCCACTAGAAGACTTTGATTTATACAACACTTTGTACAAACCCATTCAGCTAGGACTTACCCACTGCCTTTGTTGTTGTTGAGAGAGATTCTCTCTCAACACAACAAAGGCAGTGGGTAAGTCCTAGCTCTGAATGGGTTTGTACAAAGTGTTGTATAAATCAAAGTCTTCTAGTGGATCCTTCCCAAGGGGAAGAAGGGGTGACGTAGGAGTGTTTGAAATCTCCGAACATCCATAAACAAATTTGTGTCTATTTATTTATTGCATTTGCTTATCATCTCCACTGTTTTTAAAGATGCATTGTTGAAGCATTTTTTTGTGTTCTTCAAATACCAAAATATTGTATACCAAGTGTTTGATAAAATGCTTCAACTGAATATTTTTCCTCATTCAACTTATATATGTTTTAAATGGTTTACAAAATATTTATTCGGTTTCTACGAAGGATTATTTCGAGTATTTTCCGCTTGATTTAATATCAAACTTGATTTAATTCATCGGTGTTCAATATTTCAAGAACCGAGCTATTGTAGCTCATCGATTTACCCCCCTAACCGATCTTAACAAGTGGTATCAGAGCGAGGTTGTTCTTGAAAGATTATTGAAACTGATTTTGATGTTTAAAATAGAAAATTTTAGATTTTTTTTTCACATATATATGCAAAACTGAATTTTCGCGCAGCTTGCAGCGACCATGGGAAAAATGGCATATCTCCTTGCTCGAGTGTCCAAACGACGAACCGCTTTTTGCATTGCAAACTAGACTCGTAGAGATTTATATCGGTATAAAATTTGCAGCCTAATTATGCCCGAGAAAATACAGTTTATTTGTTGAAGACAGAGCATATGTGCTGCAGCAGAAAATGAGCCATGGAGAAAATTGGTTAGTTATCCATCTTCTTTTATATTTTTCAAAATTTCAAAAATATAGGGGGAGAACTCATTATAAACTTAATGAGTAGATTATTTTTAAATATTGAGGGAGAGAAAATTTTGTTTAAAATGTCTTGAAATATGACTTTTTGATTCACACAAAAAGGGGGAGAAATATGTTAGTTGTGTTGATTGTTTATCCAAGTTTTGTGATCATCAAAAAGGGGGAGATTGTTGGAATATTTCATGTTCGCAATCTTGATTTTGGTGTTAACAAAACTTGTTATTGTGTTTCTAACATATTTACTCAAGTGTGAAGTTGCAAACACAAGAAGCAAGCTAAAACTGAATTCTGCACAAACTGAATTTCTAGCGATCTGTGGTGTTTTGATGATATCTCTCAGCTGGATGATCCAAATGACAATCCGCCAACTATGCAGATCAGAAAACGCAATTTGGAACAAGTCGTATTTCACGTCAGTTGGGCAAAATCGGATGTTATCATGGTCTAACTGATCGCCCAATTACCGAACTGATCATACAAAAACAGCAATCAGTGTTGTTTGAGCAGCTGCCGTATTTTGGTCATATCTCTCAGCTCGGTTATCGAAACGAAGAGATTAAGTATGCGTTTGAAAGATAAGACAAAGATCTACAAATCATTCCAGGAAGTCAAAGTCTGAATCGAAGCTTACGATGCTGATAAATGACGATGAAGCTACTCGTTCTGCACAAACTGAAATCAGCTAGACTGATTTCAGCACATCAGCTGCAACTGAACCAACTGAACCAGCTGCTGACCAGTTGAACTGAACGATTAGTTGAGTTGACCAGAGTTGACCAGAGTTGACCAGTCGGGAAAATGTCCAGCAAGCTGAATTTGACCGTTGCAATTCCAGAAACAGTACAGAAACTTTTCAAACGGTCATATTCTTGTGTCTAACGTATATATCAGTGTTGGAGCCTATAAATACAACATATTGAAGATCAAACAAGAGCTTTTGAAGTGGATTCAAAGCATGGGCAGTTAGAATGAATATATTAGCTAGTTGAGAGCACAAGCCCTTGTGTGAGGATACATTTGAGATGTACACTGTAACTGATATATTCCTCACACACGATCACTCACACATATACGAGAGAGTTGAAGTTCACAGATTAGTTGAGTGAGTCTTGCACAAAGACTTAAAACTTGTGTATGTAGTCTTTGCATATGAGACATTAAACAATATGCTGATTGTGAGGTGCTGCCTACAATCGTAAGTGCTAGGAGTTCAGTTTAGGTAGTGGGTAAGTCCTAGCTGAATGGGTTTGTACAAAGTTTTGTATAAATCAAAGTCTTCTAGTGGATCCTTCCCAAGGGGAAGAAGGGGTGACGTAGGAGTGTTTGAAATCTCCGAACATCCATAAACAAATTCGTGTCTATTTCTTTATTGCATTTACTTATCATTTCATAGTTTTAAAGATGCATTGTTGAAGCATTTTATGTGTTCTTCAAATACCAAAATATTGTACACCAAATGTTTGATAAAATGCTTCAACTGAATATTTTAACTTATTCAACGTGCATATATTTTAAATGGTTTACAAATTATTTATTCGGTTTCTACGAAGGATTATTTCGAGTATTTTCCGCTTGGTTTGAACACCAAACTCGATTTAATTCATCGGTGTTCAATATTTCAAGAACCGAGCTATTGTAGCTCAACGATTACCCCCCCTAATCGATCCTATCAATTGGTATCAGAGCGGGTTGTTCTTGAAAGAACATTGAAACTGATTTTGATGTTTAAAATTCATTATTTCAGATTTTTTACACATATATATGCAAAACTGAATTTTCGCGCAGCTTGTAGCGACCATGGGAAAACTGACATATCTCCTTGCTCGGGTGTCCAAATGACAAACCGTTTTTTGCGTTCCAAACTAGACTCGTAGAGGTTTACAGCGGTATAAAATTTGCAGCCTAATTATGCTTGAGAAAATGCAGTTTAATCTTTGAAGACAGAGCATATGTGCTGCGGCAGAAAATGAGCCATGGAGAAAATTGGTTAGTTATCCCTCTTCTTTTATAATTTTCAAAATTTCAAAAATATAGGGGGAGAACTCATTATAGTTTTAATGAGTATGTTATTTTTAAATATTGAGGGGGAGAAAATTTTGTGCACAAAATATTTTGAAAATGTGACTTTTTGATTCACACAAAAAGGGGGAGAAATATGTTAGTTGAGTTGATTGTTTATTAAAGTTTTGTGATCATCAAAAAGGGGGAGATTGTTGGAACTTTTCAAGTTCGCAATCTTAATTTTGATGTTAACAAAACTTGTTATTGTGTTTCTAATATATTTACTCAAGTGTGAAGTTGCAAACACAAGAAGCAAACCGAAACTGAATTCTGCACAAACTGAATTTCTGGCGAGCTTCTGTATTTTGAAGATATCTCTCAGCTGGATGATTCAAACGACAATCCGCCAATTGGACTGATTAGAAAACTCAATTTCGAACAAGTTGTATTTCACGTCAGTTGGGCAAAATCAGATGTTATCATGGCCTAACTGATCGCTGAACTACCGAACTGATCACACGAAAACAGCAATCAGTTGGGTTTGAGCAGCTGCGGTATTTTGGTCATATCTCTCAGCTCAGTTATCGAAACGAAGCGATTCAGTATGCGTTGGAAAGACAAGACAAAGATCTACAAATCATTAAGAGAAGTCAAAGTCTGAATCGAAGCTTAAGATGCTGCTAAATGGCGATGAAGCTACTGGTTCTGCACAAACTGAAATCAGCTGGGCTGATTTCAGCACACCTGCTGAAACTGAACTGACCTGCTGAAACTGAACTGAACCAGCTGAACTGACCAACTGAACCAGACTAACTGAAAGACCAGTTGAGTTGACCAGAGTTGACCAGTTGACCAGAGTTGACCAGTCGGAAAAATGCCCAGTAAGCTTAATTTGACCGTTGCACTTCCCGAAACAGTACAGAAACTTTCCAACGGTCATATTCTTGTGTCTAACGTATATATCATTGTTGGGGCTTATAAATACAACATCTTGAAGATCAAACAAAAGATTTTGAAGGAGATTAAAAGCATGGGCACTTAGAATGAAGAAATCAGCTAGTTGAGAGCACAAGCCCTTGTGTGAGGATACTGAGATGTACACTGTAATGATAAATTCCTCACACACATTCACTCACACTTATACGAGAGAGTTGAGCTTCAAATATTAGTACAATGAGTCTTGCACAAAGACTTAAAACTTGTGTATGTAGTCTTTGCATATGAGACATTAAACAATATGCTGATTGTGAGGTGCTGCCTACAATCGTAAGTGCTAGGAGTTCAGTTTAGGTAGTGGGTAAGTCCTAGCTGAATGGGTTTGTACAAAGTTTTGTATAAATCAAAGTCTTCTAGTGGATCCTTCCCAAGGGGAAGAAGGGGTGACGTAGGAGTGTTTGAAATCTCCGAACATCCATAAACAAATTCGTGTCTATTTCTTTATTGCATTTACTTATCATTTCATAGTTTTAAAGATGCATTGTTGAAGCATTTTATGTGTTCTTCAAATACCAAAATATTGTACACCAAATGTTTGATAAAATGCTTCAACTGAAGATTTTAACTCATTCAACGTGCATATATTTTAAATGGTTTACAAATTATTTATTCGGTTTCTACGAAGGATTATTTCGAGTATTTTCCGCTTGGTTTGAACACCAAACTCGATTTAATTCATCGGTGTTCAATATTTCAAGAACCGAGCTATTGTAGCTCAACGATTACCCCCCCTAATCGATCCTATCAGTTTCTAACATATTTACTCAAGTGTGAAGTTGCAAACACAAGAAGCAAGCTAAAACTGAATTATGCACAAACTGAATTTCTGGCGAGCTGTGGTGTTTTGATGATATCTCTCAGCTGGATGATCCAATTGACAATCCGCCAACTATGCAGATCAGAAAACGCAATTTGGAACAAGTCGTATTTCACGTCAGTTGGGCAAAATCGGATGTTATCATGGTCTAACTGATCGCCCAATTACCGAACTGATCATACAAAAACAGCAATCAGTGTTGTTTGAGCAGCTGCCGTATTTTGGTCATATCTCTCAGCTCGGTTATCGAAACGAAGAGATTAAGTATGCGTTTGAAAGATAAGACAAAGATCTACAAATCATTCCAGGAAGTCAAAGTCTGAATCGAAGCTTACGATGCTGATAAATGACGATGAAGCTACTCGTTCTGCACAAACTGAAATCAGCTAGACTGATTTCAGCACATCAGCTGCAACTGAACCAACTGAACCAGCTGCTGACCAGTTGAACTGAACGATTAGTTGAGTTGACCAGAGTTGACCAGTTGACCAGAGTTGACCAGTCGGGAAAATGTCCAGCAAGCTGAATTTGACTGTTGCAATTCCAGAAACAGTACAGAAACTTTTCAAACGGTCATATTCTTGTGTCTAACGTATATATCAGTGTTGGAGCCTATAAATACAACATATTGAAGATCAAACAAGAGCTTTTGAAGTGGATTCAAAGCATGGGCAGTTAGAATGAATATATTAGCTAGTTCAGAGCACAAGCCCTTGTGTGAGGATACATTTGAGATGTACACTGTAACTGATATATTCCTCACACACGATCACTCACACATATACGAGAGAGTTGAAGTTCACAGATTAGTTGAGTGAGTCTTGCACAAAGACTTAAAACTTGTGTATGTAGTCTTTGCATATGAGACATTAAACAATATGCTGATTGTGAGGTGCTGCCTACAATCATAAGTGCTAGGAGTTCAGTTTAGGCAGTGGGTAAGTCCTAGCTGAATGGGTTTGTACAAAGTGTTGTATAAATCAAAGTCTTCTAGTGGATCCTTCCCAAGGGGAAGAAGGGGTGACGTAGGAGTGTTTGAAATCTCCGAACATCCATAAACAAATTTGTGTCTATTTATTTATTGCATTTGCTTATCATCTCCACTGTTTTTAAAGATGCATTGTTGAAGCATTTTTTTGTGTTCTTCAAATACCAAAATATTGTATACCAAGTGTTTGATAAAATGCTTCAACTGAATATTTTTCCTCATTCAACTTATATATATTTTAAATGGTTTACAAAATATTTATTCGGTTTCTACGAAGGATTATTTCGAGTATTTTCCGCTTGATTTCATATCAAACTTGATTTAATTCATCAGTGTTCAATATTTCAAGAACCGAGCTGTTGTAGCTCATCGATTTACCCCCCTAACCGATCTTAACAAGTGGTATCAGAGCGAGGTTGTTCTTGAAAGATTATTGAAACTGATTTTGATGTTTAAAATATAAAATTTTAGATTTTTTTTTCACATATATATGCAAAACTGAATTTTCGCGCAGCTTGCAGCGACCATGGGAAAAATGGCATATCTCCTTGCTCGAGTGTCCAAACGACGAACCGCTTTTTGCATTGCAAACTAGACTCGTAGAGATTTATATCGGTATAAAATTTGCAGCCTAATTATGCTCGAGAAAATACAGTTTATTTGTTGAAGACAGAGCATATGTGCTGCAGCAGAAAATGAGCCATGGAGAAAATTGGTTAGTTATCCATCTTCTTTTATATTTTTCAAAATTTCAAAAATATAGGGGGAGAACTCATTATAAACTTAATGAGTAGATTATTTTTAAATATTGAGGGAGAGAAAATTTTGTTTAAAATGTTTTGAAATATGACTTTTTGATTCACACAAAAAGGGGGAGAAATATGTTAGTTGTGTTGATTGTTTATCCAAGTTTTGTGATCATCAAAAAGGGGGAGATTGTTGGAATATTTCATGTTCGCAATCTTGATTTTGATGTTAACAAAACTTGTTATTGTGTTTCTAACATATTGACTCAAGTGTGAAGTTGCAAACACAAGAAGCAAGCTAAAACTGAATTCTGCACAAACTGAATTTCTGGCGAGCTGTGGTGTTTTGATGATATCTCTCAGCTGGATGATCCAAATGACAATCCGCCAACTATGCAGATCAAAAAACGCAATTTGGAAAAAGTCGTATTTCACGTCAGTTGGTCAAAATCGGATGTTATCATGGTCTAACTGATCGCCCAATTACCGAACTGATCATACAAAAACAGCAATCAGTGTTGTTTGAGCAGCTGCCGTATTTTGGTCATATCTCTCAGCTCGGTTATCGAAACGAAGAGATTAAGTATGCGTTTGAAAGATAAGACAAAGATCTACAGATCATTCCGGGAAGTCAAAGTCTGAATCGAAGCTTACGATGCTGATAAATGACGATGAAGCTACTCGTTCTGCACAAACTGAAATCAGCTAGACTGATTTCAGCACATCAGCTGAAACTGAACCAACTGAACCAGCTGCTGACCAGTTGAACTGAACGATTAGTTGAGTTGACCAGAGTTGACCAGTTGACCAGAGTTGACCAGTCGGGAAAATGTCCAGCAAGCTGAATTTGACCGTTGCAATTCCAGAAACAGTACAGAAACTTTTCAAACGGTCATATTCTTGTGTCTAACGTATATATCAGTGTTGGAGCCTATAAATACAACATATTGAAGATCAAACAAGAGCTTTTGAAGTGGATTCAAAGCATGGGCAGTTAGAATGAATATATTAGCTAGTTGAGAGCACAAGCCCTTGTGTGAGGATACATTTGAGATGTACACTGTAACTGATATATTCCTCACACACGATCACTCACACATATACGAGAGAGTTGAAGTTCACAGATTAGTTGAGTGAGTCTTGCACAAAGACTTAAAACTTGTGTATGTAGTCTTTGCATATGAGACATTAAACAATATGCTGATTGTGAGGTGCTGCCTACAATCGTAAGTGCTAGGAGTTCAGTTTAGGCAGTGGGTAAGTCCTAGCTAAATGGGTTTGTACAAAGTGTTGTATAAATCAAAGTCTTCTAGTGGATCCTTCCCAAGGGGAAGAAGGGGTGACGTAGGAGTGTTTGAAATCTCCGAACATCCATAAACAAATTTGTGTCTATTTATTTATTGCATTTGCTTATCATCTCCACTGTTTTTAAAGATGCATTGTTGAAGCATTTTTTTGTGTTCTTCAAATACCAAAATATTGTATACCAAGTGTTTGATAAAATGCTTCAACTGAATATTTTTTCTCATTCAACTTATATATATTTAAATGGTTTACAAAATATTTATTCGGTTTCTAGGAAGGATTATTTCGAGTATTTTCCGCTTGATTTCATATCAAACTTGATTTAATTCATCGGTGTTCAATATTTCAAGAACCGAGCTATTGTAGCTCATCGATTTACCCCCCTAACCGATCTTAACAAGTGGTATCAGAGCGAGGTTGTTCTTGAAAGATTATTGAAACTGATTTTGATGTTTAAAATAGAAAATTTTAGATTTTTTTTTTTCACATATATATGCAAAACTGAATTTTCGCGCAGCTTGCAGCGACCATGGGAAAAATGGCATATCTCCTTGCTCGAGTGTCCAAACGACGAACCGCTTTTTGCATTGCAAACTAGACTCGTAGAGATTTATATCGGTATAAAATTTGCAGCCTAATTATGCCCGAGAAAATACAGTTTATTTGTTGAAGACAGAGCATATGTGCTGCAGCAGAAAATGAGCCATGGAGAAAATTGGTTAGTTATCCATCTTCTATGAACTAATCTATCTAATAAATCTTTTTTATTAGGAATAGGATGCCTAATCAATTTAAAACCTTATTATGGGGTTTATTGTTTATGACTAATCTAGGAACACCTCTTTCTTGTTCAGAGTGTTTATTAACATAGAAAGCAGTACATGACCAAGGAGATTGAGAAGGTTTTATTAAACCTTTATCTAACAAAGAATGAATTTCATTTTTGCATAATTCTAAATATTCAGAATTCATTTGACAAGGACGAGCCTTAGTAGGAATATTTCTTTCCTGAAAATCATCTTCATAAGGAAGAGAAATAATATGTTTTTTTCTATCCCAAAAAGCATTAGGAAGATCATTACATATTTCTAATGAAAATTTATTATAAATAATTTTTATTTTTTCCTGTAATTTAGGATTCTGTAATTTTTCATCAATTGTAAGAAATTTTATTTCTTCTTTTAAAGAATTTATTTGAAAGGTTTTTCTTTCAATCTGTTCTTGTAATTCATTTAAAATTCTATTAACAGGTTTAGTTATAAACTTAAAGGAAATATGATTACCTTGAAAAGTCCCTATAATACATGTTTCATCAACATAGGTTAAAGGATATATTTGATATATAAAAGGAAGACCAAGTATAAGTTGGCTAGAAATATCTTTTGCTAATAAAAAACTGGTTTGAATACAGTTTTTATCTTTGCAAATATAAGCTTTAGGTAATTTATAATTTATTTCTAAAGGTTCTCCTCCTGCATGAGAAAGAGAATGAGTAGTTTTATGAAAATATTTTGTAGGAATTAATCCTTCCTGTATAACATTTAAATCTGCACCACTATCTATCATAGCAGTGAAATCATTCAATCCAAGCCAAAGGACCATGAACCAACACCTCGAGACTCATCCTAGGATGTTATTACATTGATTCAAACCCGTAAAAACGCCCCAAACGTCCCTAAGCATCAACAATTAATTCCAACACAACAATAACTCGTAATTAGGCATCGTTTCGCTTCCTACGACTTCTATTACATCCCAAGCCAAACCCGACCCAAAAGAACCACCAAATAACACCTAAATACATCTCGTAACATATATAAATGCAGTAGCACAAACCCGGCGATGTCCAACGAAGCCTGCAACAAATAACTTCAAGAACACACTTTACATAAAAGTCGCAGCTTGAGCAGTCCCACGAAAAACACCATAACTCACTCAATTTTTATCCAAATATTTTGAATTTACTGTCAAATCGAAGGTATCAAAAAAAGTTCTACAATTTGTAGGTTTAAAGTTTTCTCAGAATCACGACCTAAAAGTCGCAGTTTTTAAAAAGACAGTAAAAACTTAATTTTAGATCAAAAATTAATTCAAAACTGATCCGAATCGTTTTCTGCTCAAACGACGAACGTCACACATATATTTTTACACATAAAAATAACACAACACATAATATGACGAGATCGATGCAGAAAGAACAGAATATACGTGCCTTTGATGATAAACGTTACCGAAACGACGATACCGAAGCGGGGATGGCGCGAGGATTGATCCGGGACGATCGTGGAACGATTTCTTTGAAGAAAACTCAACATAAATTGCTGGAAATTTAGAGGGGAAGGGGCGGCTGCTTATGCTTGAGGAACCCTAGGTTTTTCCCTTCTAAAAATTATGAGAATGAATGTGTATGTGTGTGGGTGTGAAATATCGTGTATGTGTGTGGGTGTAAGTGGAGTGCGTGTGTTTGGGTAGGTGATTAGGGCCAAAATTGTTCTTAGTTAACCATTAACAAGGTAAATAAAAAGGCTAATTAAAATGCCACTTAAAAATGTTAATTAAAATGCTAATGAAATGCTAACTCACTATAATTTTTACAAAATATCTTAAATAAAATAAACACACACTAATTTTTATAAAATTCTCTAATTATCACAATGAAATACACAATGCTAATTTTAAAAGCTTTTAAATTCTAAAATCACTAAATACATAAATTAGGCTTCTAAAATGCTAAAAATTTAAATAACTCTTTTAAAATGCCCCAACCATAACTTAAAATAAAATACCATATTTTAAAAATGCCAAAATCGTCGTCGATCTCTTTTCCTCGTTCCCGAATCGAATCATCGCCTGAAACATGAAACTCAAGGAAAACGTTTTAATATGCACCCACTAAACTCATAATAATTTAAAATAATGGAAATTCGTAAATCAGGGCCTAACATTACAACCATAATTTCTTTTCCTCCTAATATTTATTTGTAGCCATGAGACAAGGCCTAACATTACAACAATTCAAAATACTATTAACCTAGTCATAGTTGTCCAATATAATAGTGGAGAGTGATTGGGAGGATCTAGCTTATGGACAATCGATAAACACTTTCATTGAGTAAAAATCTTGATCAATTTTACACACACCTCATTGCATCAAATATTTATTGGGTATTCTTTTTTTGAATGAATATTGCTTTGGACCCAATCTTTACCGGAAAAGACCTATTGATTTGTGTTTGTAAAAATTTGAAACCAATTGAGAATGTTTTGAAACAGGAGTTGAAGAGATTAGAAGTTAAGAGAATTAACCGATTGCATGATTTTAGCCGGATGAAAAATTGGTTGGATTGATTTGACTTGTGAATGCATGAAGAGTTAGTTAATTTATTTTGAGGCCAAGTTCTTTAAAATATTTCATGACTTGTTTGTTTGTTTGTGTTGTTTTGTTTTGCTCGGGACTAGCAAAATCTTAAGTTTAGGGGAGTTTGATAAGTGCAATTTATTGTACTTTTTTATTACTTGTTTTTAACTTGAAATTTTGTGATTCTTGAGCAAGATTTATGTGATTTGTTGTTGTTTTTGTTGTTGTAGTTTGGAAGGTTAGAATGAGAGTTTGGAGTAGTAAAGTGTTGAATTGGAAAGTGCAAAAGATAAATTGGCCGAAAAATTACCGTACCCGCGGTAGCATATGGACAGCACCCGCGGTCACTGAAGTTAGAAATTAAAGATTTCCCCGAAGTTGCACCGCACCCGCGGTCCTTGCCTTACCGCGCCCGCATTCTTCGTAGTTCGAAAATGAAAGGTACCCCGAAACAGCAGCGCACCCGCACTCTGTGTTGTAGCGCACCCGCGGTCCTTCGCAAAACAGAGTCCGAAAAATCTGTAACTTTGTGGACTGCGAATAAAAGTCTATGAAAATGGTGTGCTGCGTGGGGAGGCTTGTCTGGACTATAAAAAGGCATATTTTACTTACCATCTAGGGTATTGGAGAGCTAAAGAAGGAGTGGAGGCAGCTGAAGAAAGATTGAAGATCATGTTCATCAAGTTCTTGAGAATTCTTTTTGCACAAATCCGGGGACGGAATCCGCACTTCAACATCTTGTTCTAAGTCTTTTTTCTTTTATTTTTCATTTGATATGTCTTGTTTTAAAACCATGTTTTATTGTTTTATTTGTGTTATTATGAACTAATTTTTATTTCTAGAGGAATGATGGAACAAAACTAGAAACCATGCGTTGGGATTTATGAATTATTCTATATAAGTTTTCCTTATTGTTCATTTGTATTTTTCCAATCTTAATGCTTTTATTTTACTGGCCATATCTTGAATAATTCTTATGTTTATAATTTATCACTTGAAAAAGGGAATTTTATAAACAAGAAAGGAAAAAATACATCGATGGTATTTATATAGTTCGGGAGGACATATATTGTTATTGAAGCTATTAAAAGAAATTATTGCTTATTGTGTTATTTAATTATAGATTATTGACGGGGACGTTACAATCCTTTGTTAGATAATTAGTATCTACTTAGCAATCGGAAGATGGAGTAGTTAATTTAGAATTCTTGGCTAATGAATAAGAAGGACATTTATGATATAGCTATACAAAATAACACATGGTGAATAGTTGCGTGAAATCGGACCTCTAGAACTTTTATTCCATTGTTGTTTACTATTATTTGGTATTATAATTAAATTTATTTTCAATCTAGTTATTGGTGCAAACAAATCTGTCAATTGATTATCCTAAATAAAGTCGAGACTATTTCAATTACAAGCACTAATATAAGTTTAGAAATACATTCCTCGTGGGATCGACACTTGTACTCAAAATTACATTTTACTATAACTTGACGTCGTGCACTTGCGAGCAATCAAGAAAACACGCAACAATGCATGCATTTCTATTTGGGTTTATAACAATTATAAAGCCCATTGACTTTTATTTAAATGTCTCAAACACATTTGAAACTATTTAACATTTAATTGATTTTACTCAAGCCCACTAGTTTAATAATTATTTCTAATTGGGCTCTACAAGGCCCAATGTTGTTTAATTAATCAAACACTTGAATTAATTTAATTATTTGGACTCTACTAGGTCCACTAGTGTTTAATTAATTCAACAATTGAACTAATTTAATTTAGTCCATAATAATGTTTATGAAATTCACAATTTTCAAATACATTATTTGTTTGGCCAAATTTTAATTTAGGAACACTTCCTCGAATTAAAAATTACATTCTCCTTATAGAAGTCATACTTCTATTTTTCCTTATGCTTATAAACTCCTTTATAAACCGTTCAACACATTGAACCATTTTACTTCTCAACGGGATCTAAAAAGTTAGCACTTGTGTGACCCTCAATGGTTCATTGATACAACTAGCCGTGGGTTCACATCTCCATGTGATTCGGACTAAACATGTCCTTATACGAGCATACCCCAATTGCTCCATTCTTATTTATCAACTCCTTGATAACAAGAACGTCAGAACTCAAGTCTGATAGTACCCAACCAATCATGTTAAACGCCTAGCAGCATCGCTTACATGATTCGCTAGGTATCAAATGATAGTGTCTGCAAGAACCATTCAATTATGATTAGCATACAGTACGGTCCTTTCAACTCATATATCCCGACCGATTCGACAACCATTGGTATCTCGAGAGCTGTCAATGAATCGATACTATGTGTCATGTTGTAGTTGCATCGATGGTGTAATCTATGAAACCCCTTTCATAATTACCACCATACTCTGATCAGAGATTTCATACTACATACACATAGGATATCCATACCCGAAGGTAAGCGATGAATCCCCGACTACAATGCATTGACTCCTATATGTTTCGACAAAACACTCAACCTTGCCACCTGATGACCCCTTGAGAGTCGGTAAACAAGTCAAAGTGTAATGCTAGCACATAGAGTCTCAATGTTGTCCCGAGTCATAAAGACTAATGGTGTACAACCACAAACTAGGACGTTTCCACTCGATAAGTGAGAACCACTTGGAAAGTCCTTTATGGAGGGTTGTTCAGTGCACTCTACCAGGAGCATCTATCTGCATGCTCGGACATCACAATGTCCCCTACCAATGAAACATGGTACTCACATCGCAGATACTAGTCTCGAACTCGAGCGGCCTATATCCTTCTTATCGGAAGCTGAATCGACTAGGAACTGTTTAGAATATACAGTATTCCAAATATGAGTTTCATGATACTTATCATATGAGCATCTCACATTCTTTCTACTATTTGTATATTCAAGGACTTTATCTATGCAACTAGCATGGGTATACAGATAAAGATGTGCCAAAATAATAATTTCAAATATTATCAAAATAATGACTGTTTATACATAGAGTTTCATTGTGAACACTCGGCTAACACTTGGCTCGACGTGCACCTACTCTAACAATCTCCCACTTGCACTAGAGCCAACTACCCATATGCTTCAAACCCATCGATTCGCGATGCTTCTTGAATAATGGTCCAGGTAAAGGCTTAGCTAGTGGATCAGCAACATTATCTACGGAGCCGACTTTGTCGATCGACACTTCTCCTCTTTCCACAATCTCTCGGAGGATGTGGTACTTTCTCAATACATGTTTGGATTTCTGATGAGACCTGGGCTCCTTTGCTTGAGCTATAGCTCCCGTGTTTTCACAAAACACCGGGAGACGAGCAACTCCATTAGGAATGACGCCCAACTCTTGGACGAAATTCCTTATCCAAACAGCCTCCTTTGCTGCATCTGATGCAGCAATGTATTCGGCCTCTGTGCTGGAATCCGCAGTACTGTCTTGCTTGGAACTCTTCCAAGAGACATCAGCACCATTGAGCATGAATACAAACCTAGAGTTTGACTTTGAGTCATCGATATCGCTTTGGAAGCTAGAGTCGGTATAGCCTTCCAATTTCAGTTCTCCACCCCCATAGACCAAGAACAACTTATTGGTCCTTCTCAAATACTTGAGGATGTCTTTCACAGCTTTCCAGTGTGGAAGACCAGGGTTTGATTGATATCTTCTCACTACACTTAGCGCGAAAGCCACGTCAGGCCGTGTAGATATCATTCCATACATGATGCTACCAATCGCAGATGCATAAGGAATGCTTGTCATCGCCGCTATTTCTGCATCAGTCTTGGGAGACATAGACTTGGATAGGGACACGCCATGACACATTGGTAGATGTCCTCTCTTGGACTCATCCATCGAGAACCGCTTCACGATGGTATCAATGTATGTGGACTGGGTGAGACCAAGCAATCTTTTTGATCTATCTCTATAGATCTGTATTCTCAATACAAAAGATGCTTCACCCAAGTCCTGCATCGAGAACTTACTCGCTAACTATATCTTAGTTGATTGCAACATTCCTACATCATTCCCAATGAGTAGAATGTCATCAACATACAACACCAGGAATGTCACAGCACTCCCACTGACCTTCTTATACACACAGGGTTCCTCAGGATTCTTAGTAAAACCAAACTCTTTGATTGTACTGTCGAATCTGAGGTTCCAACTCCTAGATTCCTGCTTTAGACCATAAATAGATCTTTAAAGTTTCCATACCATATGCTCACTTCCGACAGATGTAAACCCTTCAGGTTGAGACATGTAAATCTCTTCCTTAATATCCCCATTAAGAAAGGCTGTCTTGACATCCATCTGCCATATCTCATAGTCATACCATGCAGCTATGGCTAGCAATATCCTTATAGACTTGAACATTGCAACTGGAGAAAAGGTTTCCTCAAATTCAACTCCTTGTCTTTGAGTATATCCTTTTGCCACCAATCGCGCCTTAAAGGTCAATACCTTCCCATCCGCCCCAAGTTTCCTCTTGTAAATCCATTTACATCCGATGGGAACAATTCCCTCAGGTGGACCCACGATATCCCACACTTGGTTCGAATGCATGGAATTCATCTCAGATTCCATTGCTTCAAGCCACTTGGATGAATCGACATCAGATAACGATTCCTTGAAGGTCCTTGGATCACATCCATGGATAGGCTCATCATGGCCCTCTTCAAGAAGCAGACCATACCTCATAGGTGGTCTCGAGAATCTCTCGATCTTCTAAGAGCTTGTATCTCCTCTCTTGGCTCTTGGAGTGTGGGTTCTATAATTGTGGGTATCTCTCAAACCTCTTCGAGTTCTATCATCTCCCCTTTTCTATCCAATAGAAATTCTTTTTCCAAAAAGGTTGCATTCCTAGAAACAAACACCTTTGTTTCTTGGGGATGATAGAAATAATATCCAACTGAATTCCTTGGATATACCCCAAATAACATAAAATGGATCGACTATCCAATTTATCTCCCACTACATGCTTCACATAAGCAGGGCACCCCCATATTCTAAGATAAGAATACTTGGGAGGCTTACCCATCCATATCTCATATGGTGTCTTGTCAACTGCCTTTGAATGGATATTGTTCAACAACAGTGCCGCTGTCTCAGGCGCATATCCCCAAAAGGATGGCGGCAACTCCGTGAACCCCATCATAGACCGAACCATGTCCATAAAAGTCCGGTTACGACGCTCCGAAACATCATTCAACTGTGGTGTAGCGGGCGGAGTCCACTGCGAGAGAATCTCATTCTCCCAAAGATACTCTTGGAACTCGGCACTCAAGTACTCACCACCTCGATCCGATCGAAGTGTCTTGATGCTTCGTCCCAACTGTTTCTCTACTTCACTTCCGAATTCTTTGAACCTTTCAAAGGCTTCAGACTTGTATTTCATCAAATACACATACCCATACCTCGAAAAGTCATCGGTAAAGGTGATGAAGTAGGCATGTCCATGCTTAGTGGTGATGCTAAGCGGACCGCACACATCGGTATGGATCAATTCAAATAACCCTTTGGCTCGCTCCACATGGCCCTTGAAGGGAATTTTGGTCATTTTCCCTTTCAGACAGGATTCACAAGTCGTGAGATCATTAATATCAGACATATCAAACATGTCCACTCCCACTAGCTTGTTCATCCTTCTTAGGGAAATATCCTAATCGAGCATGCCACAATTGTGCCGAATTTAGAGTATCTTGTTTTCGCTTGTTTGTTGTTGTTATAGCTTGGACATTGTTTAGTGGAATATCTTTCGATTTTAAGTTATAGAGATCGTTTTCAAGTTCTCCAGTACTAATTAAACATTCATTCTTGTAAATGTTTCAAACACCTTTGCTAAATAAACAAGAATATCCATTTTTATCAAGCATAGAAATAGAAACAATGTTTTTCACCAAATCAGGTACAAACAAAACATCTCTGAAAATCAACTTAAAATCATTGTTCAAAATAAGTAAACATCTCCTACGGCCTTGGGAGCAACTCTTGCTCCATTGACCATCCTCAAGAAGGTCTCACTTCCTTAAGCCTCCTACTTCTTCCCATCCCCTGTAACTCATTACAGAGATGTGAGTCACAACCTGTATCCAATACCCAAGAAGTAGAGTTAATTGAAATGTTTACTTCAATATAGAACATACCGTTTCCAAAACTCTTCTGGGCAAGTTATTCCCTGCAATTACGGCTCCAATGTCCAGGCTTCTTGCAGTGATGAAAAATATCAACAGTCTTGTCAGCCTTCACTGGTATGGCTGCCACAACGGGACTCGAAGATTGACTCTTCAAGGGCACGTTCTTCTTGGGACGCTGGAAAGAACGTTTCTTTCCCTTCCCAGGTGGACCTGTCTTTGTACCAGATGAAGAGCCCACATAAAGAACCGACTTCTCATCTTTCATAGAAGCCTGCATATAACACTTGGCTTTCAAGTCATGGTCACACCATTCCTTTTAAGTCTGCAATTCCTCAGGAGTGCAGTAAGTCGGAGCCTCAACAGGGGGCGACTCAGTCAGTGTATATGCTATCCTTTCCGAATTCAAGACAATTTTTAGGTTTCTTAGCCAATTGAGGTAGTTAGGTCCGGTTAATACGTGTTTTTCGAGTATTGCAGATAACGGGTTGCGTATCGAAGACATTGTCATAATTTGTACTGAAAAGTAAAACAGATAAATTTTGATGTCTATTTTAAAATATTTAGTAAGATATAAAGTATGGACTTTTACTTTATAAATGTTCGCTCCCACTGTTTTGACATTTTCACTACCCTCTAGTGAAACCGGGAAACTTCTTTCCTCAGTAGGTACATAAGGTCCAATTAGCGAATTATGATCTTGAATAATATCATCCAATCACAATTTCTAAAAGGTAGTTTCCAATTGCATCACAATGCAACCCTTAACGTAAACTTTTGTCTCACGTTTGATTAGGACCCAATAATATGACGTCGTTCATCTTCACGTGTCAAGCCTTACCCATCGATGTTGAACCTTAATGGACGGTCGCATTAGTTCCCCAATAATATGAGCCGAAATCATGGGAGTTCCACGTAGTTCACATCACCATGTCAATGGATGTCACAGCTTTCCGGCACCCAGGGCCCCCCCAATAATATGAGCCGAGCCCCGAGCACGGGTAGCGTTCATCATGCACCCATTGTCGATGGAAGACATGGAAATTATAAACAAATTTATAATTCCCCTTTTCGGGCTTGATATTAATTTTGAATCTTATTCAAAATGAGAGTTTTTAATTTTGAAAGGTCTAATCATTAATTTTATTTAAAAGCTCGTCATGTTTGATCGTATGTTTGCCGGATTCATGCAACTTTGTTATTATCATAATAATAACGCACATACTCATTATTTATAACATATCATGCATATATTATAAACAGTAAACAAAACAAGGATGATCAATTGCCCCAATACTAACAGCCCGTGTGAGCTAAACACGGGCCTAGGTCCAATCCTAGGGAAATGCATGGGATGCAAATGCAACTATTACATTAGCTTCCAATATTTACATGTCTTCGATCTTCATAATCATCATGGCCACCATATTCCAATCTTGATCATCCACTATACTAATATTTACAAATAAATATCCATGGCAAATAGGGATATATCTCATGGGGTGGGAACGGGCCATAAACCAAGCCCACTTTAAATTTGATAATTATTACAATCATTCAACACAAAAATATCCTAGCATACACCTAGCAAATTGGGCTTGGGCTTTTGATCATCCTTTATGTATAATATCACATATCATACACCATCAATTAATTATCACAATAATTAATTGATCCAATATTATATATCTTGATCCAATCACTAACCGCCACGATTATAAACTAAATTAACAAAGTATACAAACACCTTTGTCTATTTTCTAATTAATTTATTTATAACCGAATTTCTTGTAAATCACCATTTACTATAAATAATTAAAGTCCAACTTAAATTATTTATTTCATGAGAAATATTTGCAACTTTTGTAAATTTAAACTTAAGGGCCCAAAAAACTCATTTTTCACCAAAAACATTTTGGCCGTTTAAATTTTACAAACATGTTAGCCATCCAATGGCCCAACAACTCAAGGCCCATGACACTTTGATATTTCAAAACACCTTTTGAAAACCCTAGTCGTCATCGCCGTCGCCGGAGCTCCGTCGCCGGATTCCGGCCAACATGAAAATTTTTTTTTATTAAAAACCTAGGGGCTGTTCGGGTAGCCCCTCAGGCTGCCGTTGCTGCCCGTTTCGGGCAGCCCCTCGGGGAGCCCAACCTGCCCGAAATGGCCAGCAGCTTGCTGCCGAGATTACCTCCAAAAACCGGCCTTGATTTGTTGTAAAATTACATCTCATGCGGTTAGAAATCGACCTCAATATAATATCATGTATATGCTACAAAAAGTAATACCCTTAGCTCATGATACCACTTGATAGGGATCGATTTTAGGTGCTCAAATGCGCAACGGAAGCTCAAAAATTTCGATTTTTACAAGAAAATTCGAGCACCACTAGTACTAGCATGTAGCATATACAAAAACACAATATGTCATACATAGGGTGTTTAGAAATATACTTATCAATCACAAAGATTGATTTTGGCTCCAACTAAGTTGTAAACTGAAACGTCTGTCCTTTTTATTGCTTTAAAAGTACTAGAATTTTTTTTATCCTCTAATATTCGGCCCTCACATATAAATATTTTTATAAAGTATTTTGCATATAAAAACATCACCCACTAGCATTAAAAACAAGTGAAATAGTCTTGAAAATAAAATCGTCTACTGTTTTACCAAACCTAAAAAGCAATAAGTTTGAAATGAATAGCCCATACTAAACCTCTCAAAAACCTCTCAAATGCATAATTAAGTAGTCTTAAAAATATTTAACAGTAATCATAAAACGTAATGCGGAAAATGTAGCGCTGGTCCTCGGGTTGTGTGCACCGACAGTCCAGTAGAATCATTCATCAAGACCTCCATCAAACTCACCTGCATCCATCACACCTAGTGAGTCTAAAGACTCGACACACCATCATCTTTATAGCAAATAATATATATAAAACCACATGCAACAGTGAAAATACTTTTAGGTAAAAATAACATTTCATGATATGCATAAATAACCTTAATCTTTTTCCTTATCATGACATGAAAGCATTTTAACATGATCATAAACATTTTCCTTTTCCTTTTCCTTTTCCTTTTGTTGAATTCAGATCGTTAATTATGACTTTCCTGATCATGATCATGAGGGTCAATGGATCCATCTATGTACTGTGCGGCGGGGGACACCAGCAACACTCTCACCGGTCAGCTGGGCCCTGGCCTATCATGGTTCGAATAGAAATACGATCGTCGGGGCTCCCTCTGGGGCCTTTTCCCATAAATGGGCTCCCTCTGGGGCCTTTTTCCCTCACGATATTCCCATTCTTCCGTTACCACAAAACCGTACCACATATCCGTTACCACATATTCGCAATAATTGAAACACGATCGTCGGGCTCCCACTGGGACCATAACCCTCACGACGTCGCCCACATTAACGAATTAGTCACAATCACTTCACATCCTTCCACATTTTTTTCATTCACATCACTTAGAAAAATCATGAATAATATTTTCATTTTTCATTTTTGAAACGAAGCATACAACATGTATTTTAAATGTCTTCTTAAATCATAAAAAGTCCTTAGACATTTAAAAATAATAATTTAATCATGAAAAATTCATAAACATTTAAAAATAATCATAATTCCATGAAAACAGCATTTAGGGCACTGCCATGACCTTTACTAATTTCTAAGTGTAAAATGACCGTTTTACCCCTAGACGTAAAATTTCATGTTTTTGATTTTCTGAATTTCATTGACTCTAACATGTCCCAAATAATTATTTAAGCTTACATGAATTTTCTCATATTTTTATTTCGCTTAAATCGATGACTTTTAAATTAATGTTCAAATGAGACGTATTATAGCATTTTAACCCCGAATTAAACCAAAACTTAATATAAAATTTCCAAATTCAAAACTTAGGCTTCTAATAATTATTTAAGCTTAAACCTAATTTTTCATATTTTATAAAGCTTAAAACTAGGCGTTCCAATTAATTCGTTAATTAGCGTTTCGTGCGGCGATTAAATCTCGAATAAATCCAAAACTCGTTATTTTGATCCCAAATTTTTAATATAACATTTTTATTATTTATTCTACCCTTCCAAGCTATGAGCCACCCCCGTGGACCCTTGGATTCAATTTTTGTTCTAAAAATCTCGTTTTTGACCCTTAACCGAACACACCGAGCCATCTCCTAATTTACTCGAGCCACGCCCAAGCCACATTGAGCCAAAACCTAGCCAAACCATCTAGGGACCCTACTGTGCAAGCCCAGCCCGTAAAACAAGCCCTAGCCCGCCATAAACTTGCTTGAAACTCAACCCAATATTCTGATGTGTTGTGTGTGTGCTTCCTCTTATGTCTAGGACTCCTAACCCGACTAGGACTCTCCCAGCCGAGCCACCACCGAGCCACACATCCCTAACTTTCCCTAGACCACGCCTAAACCAAGCCCAGACCAACCCAGCCCCTGGAACTCTCGCGTGAGCCACCTGGATCAGAAGGCAGCAACGCGCGACCCATGCCCCTCTCAGGTTTATAGGTTTCGCTCATGCCTTTCCCTGAACCAAACCATACCAGACCTTGCACCACCCCATCTAGTCTCTCCCTAGGACCCTTATGACTCGACCTAGCCCAGCTCAAAGCCCCCAAGCCGAGCCATCTCCTCCCTGCACAAACCTGCAACCCTGCGCATGCTTCCCCCTAAAACTCACGGGTAAAGTCATAGCTGACCCCTCACGGACCATAGCCAAGCCCTGGCCCAAGCCAAGACCAAGCCAACCTCTCCATCGTGAAACCCGAATGCCCCCAACCCATGACAGCAAAAATCGGTTCCAACTTGTTTTGCTTGTTTAGCTTCGACTTTGGTGAGTATGGTGAATAAGTTATGGCCTGAATTCATGTATAAACATTACTAGTGCATAACCTAAGACCATGGCAGCCCCTTTACATGATAAAACCATGAATTTGCATAAAAAATCTTAAGTTTTCTCATGAGTGCATACAATATCCGAAAATTCTGAAAAATAAATTCATGTTCTTCATGCATAAAATAATTCAAACAATAATATGATATGATGGATGAGAAAAAGGAGATGTATGGCGTGCCTTTGCGTTTTATACGCACGAAAAACCGTTGACGACGAAGAACGGGAGACGACTTTGGCTTCAACCTTCGAAAACCTCTTCTAGCTTGATATGGTGAGTGCCGTGTGTGTATGGGAGGGGTGGGGAGAGTTTTCAGATTTTTAAAATTGAGTGGCCGTGAGGTTTGATTGCAAAGTGAAGGGTTTTGTGTGTATTAGTATATTAAATACACTAATTAAATATTTAATTAGGCTTTAGGCCTATTAAGGGGTTTAATTAGGCCCATTAGTCTTAATTAAAATATTAAAAATAATTTTGGTAAAATAAGTTTGTGAATTTAATAGCCGGGTTGCCAAGAAGTTTGTATTTTTGTTGAAAAACCAACACCGATAAAATTTACGTCTCGGCGTATAAAATCACCTCAAAATCCCTTATTTTCAAAAATACTAAAAAACAACAACCATATTTTAAATAATTAAAAACAATTATTTAGTAAAAACATTTTACAAGAGCTTATAATTCTATCCACATCGATACGGTAACGATCACTAGTAATAGAAAAAGCTTTAATTCTATCCACATCGATAGCGAATCATCCGGTGACAGACTTTGGCACAATCGCCAATACACTATCTTATGACATCGTGCAATGTGCACGTGGCGATCCCACCACTATTAGGCACTTCTGTCATAAGATTACTCTTCTAATACCTGCTATTTATAAATCAAGAGAACAAGTACATCAATCAAATCAATACAATATCAATACAATAAAGTAAAGTATGTGATTTAGGGAAACTCAAGTCTAAACCGACTCAAGTCGATCTCCCAATACCACCTTGACTTATACCTTTATCTTCCCGCTCTGATGAAGACGAAGTCCTGTATTCAACTCTGTCCATTCTCAATCTGGTAATAACAATACCGAACAGACACAATATCAATATATCACTCAATTCAGAACCTGTTCTGATCAATATTCAAATCAAAACATAATCTAATCAATATCGAATCAAGACACAATCTAATCCATATCGACGATATCACGATATAATCGAAGTCACTACCGAATCTAATCAATATCAATTTACGGATGTTTCGACGGCATAATAATACAATCTCGATAACCCCATCAATCTCAAAATCACAGATATAATACCAGACATCGAAACAGTAACAGTATAAGCCGTAATATCCATCATAATACAAATCTGATATCGAATCTCAATCAAATCAACTCCGAAAATCATAATAATTACATACACAGTCTGTTCTCCGATCTGACTTCAATTATACGATGCCTACTATATATCAGAAACACCATATATGATTCATATTCGATTCTGATAATAGCATAATTTCAACTAGTGTCTAAACGTAACAAAACTTACGTCCAGTTGTAGTTGTCTTCGCTAGGAACTCGGTACTGAAGTCGGATTCAAAATCAGACGGACGGATCAAATAAAATCACAAGTCTAAGTTACGATGAAACTTTGAGGAATTTATGAAGTTTGCCTCGTTACTTTCTTCTAATTTTCTGAGGATTATCGTTTGTTAACATATATATCTATATATATATATATATACATATATATATATATATATATATATATATATATATATATATATATATCCACTTGTTGCATGTAAATCAACGTGTCTCCTTTTCAGGTTTTTCAAGCGGCGCTCGGGCGGTTAATCATTAACGCTCGGGCGCGGAAGTTTCTGTCGAGATACTCGGCTGAACATCTCCTGGCGCTCGGGCGGTAATATTCTACCGCTCGGACGCCAAACATTCTGTCCAAGAAGTAAAATTGGCGCTCGGGCGCGAGATGTTCGGCCCAACATCTTGAGATGTTCGGTTCAACATCTTGGCTTAAAATAAACCAACGCCCGGCTTCGTCACTTGAACTCCTAAAACCTTCATTCATCACAATCTTGTAAATTAATCAACATATGATTACAGTAATTAAATCTCGGGCCTTACATTTCTCCCACTCTTAGATCTGAGTTCGTCCTCGAACTCACAGGCAATCAAATCAGATATATATATGCTAGAAATGTATAATAGAGGTTAATCAGAAAACTCATCTCTCTGAACCAATCCTGAAATCTCAGTCTTATATTAGATTCTATCTCTCAAATAGTTTCTTTGAGATTCTGATAATCTTACTGTGCTTTTAATAACAGAATAATCTTCGTTCTGAAATATCATTCTTTTACAGATCTCTGATTCTAGTCTGGAATAAGAATTCAAGAAGTATAATATCATAATACTTACTCGACATCATTCTGATAGAATCAATCATAAAATATTGGCTATACAACATCCGTATATACCAATCACCAATTCATAACAAATCAACACCATCAACTGTTATAAAATCTGTTTATCCCAGTCAAGAATATACTCAACCTCCGGCTTCAAATACCAATAGTCATCGTCCGACCTTGGCCTATTCAGTCTGTTCATTCGAAGCTGGTTTTCATTCTTTTCTGAATCAGCTTCATTTTCTTTATCAGATTTCTGCTTTCATCAAATTCAATATCAGGTATCACCGCAATATCATTCTCATACGAAGGAAATATGCAGTACTCACGGTACAATGTCTCAACTGTAGCTATCTTAATACTCATTTGATAGCTATCATTATACAATAATTCATAACTAACAATCAATCATGTCAAATAGTGCTAAAATCCAGCACTACAGTTCCTGGATATCCTCCAGTATCAGGATAGTTCACTCCGAATATCCGTCAATCTATAAATTATAAATGAAATATCACCCTATACACTCAGCCAAAAGTACAAAATCAAACGCAAATCATAGTCTGACATAATTAACTTTGGCATTCAATACAATCTGCCCCCCGTTTCTGACATACCTCTCAGTCGTCTGGTCATATTTGTATGTCATTCTGTACACTATAACATATGCAGATTTGAACAATCGTTCAATCATAACCACATACTGATACAATTTTGGCAAGATTTCGGTAATTCCATCACTAGATCCATATAAATGTACTCCCATTTCTATTTAGGAATCAATAATTTGTATAACCAATCCCTTGGTTTTTATCTTTCTGTCTTCATCTGTCAGCGATTTAGACATTTCAATACAAATTCTGACATAACTGATTTCATCTGTTTACTTCAAAACTGTCCATTCGAATTATCACACATTTCCTGTTACCAAAATAGTACTGAATCTACTACTGTGTGCATTTGACAATACCTGTCATGCTGAAAAAATTTTATCTATTGAAAAATTTATTTTGGGAAAACGAGTTACAAGATCGTGGTTACTCAGATATGCAATAGATTTAAAGTTTAAGTGGTTCAACCTCTTATGCCACAACAAGTTTTTAGAAGATTTGGAAACAATAAAACAAGCTGGTGTATAAGGTTGTTCAGTCCAACTGACTTTGTAAGTATTACCACAACGATTTCCAGTTAGGATGACCTCATCAGTTGAGTATCTAACTGAACACGTGTGTCTGTCAAATTGAACTGAGAAATTATTGTAGCATAACTGACTGATGCTTTTCAAGTTATACTTCAAATTCTCAAATAGAAAACATCTCTAATTGTAAAATTATCATGGATAAGCTTACCCTTACCCATAGTTTTACCTTTAGAGTTGTCTCCAAAACTGAAGTTTTGTCCAATATATTTGAACAGTTAAGATAGCAAATTTGCATCTCCTGTCATATGTCGTGAACATCCACTGTCTAGATACCAAGTTGATTCCTTGTTTGTTCCTATTACCTGCAATCACACACAGTGTATAATTTTGGTACCCATATTCATTTGGTTCCTAAACTGATTAGTCCTTTAGGAACCCAGACTTGAATCAGTCTAACTGATTTCCCAGTTACTGTGTTCCAAATAGTTTTTCTCGAATTTTTGGCAATATGTTTGTAATGTGAGGATGAAACAGTATGATTTGTATCTTTTTTCAATTGGCTATTCTTTTGATATTGTTTCTGAACTGGATTAGATTACAGTTGTAGTAATTGTAATAGCCATTCCTTGAGTACTGATTTTTTTGACTGAACCGTTTAGGTGACCAGTTTCTTGTATCAGTTGAACTCTCAGAGCTATATCCAATACCATACCGTTTGCCTTTGTTCTTACTTTCAATTAATTGAACAACTGGTTTACTAGGTTCTGAGAATTCATTTACCATGGTTGATTTTACAAATGTAATGTAATTTCCTTTGTTTTCATATAACCTTGGCTTTGTATAACTTCTAGAATTTTCATCATGACTGTTAAAACCTAAACCAGTTTTATCATCAACTGATTTTTGAGAATTTTGCATTTCAGTTAATGCAACTGAAGACTTGTTCCAAGCTTGAATCAGCTCAATATGTTTTGAAATTTTTGTTTTTAACTGACATATCAAAGCTTGAATTTCGATCATTTCAGCTTTTTTCTATCCAATCTCCCTTTTTAGACTCAACAGTTCAACTAACTCATCAGTTTTTGTCTTGTTGTCATTGGGATCGAGCAAGTTCGTTATACTCATTTACCATGTCATGCAAGTTTGTGATACTCATTTACCATGTCATGCAATGTGGTAATGAGTTCCTCACGAGTGAAATCAGTAGAGCTAAAGTCAAATACCTGTTCACTTGCTGACTCCAGTTCAGCATCATCTGCCATTAAACACTTGACTTCTTCTTCATCTTCACTTGAACTGCTTGGGATTTCTCGTTTTGACTCATCACTGTCAATTTCAGCCCACTTAGATTTTCTTTCTTCAGCTAAAAGCACTTCATGCTTCTTCTTGAATGATTTCTTGTCATCCTTGGTCCTTCTTTTGTGCTCATAGGGATTCTTTCCCTTATCAGTTGATACTCGACTGTCATTCTTTGGCTTAGGACAGTCCGCTATGAACTGAGCCAGTTGGTTCTAGTCCGACAGCAGTTAAAGCAGTTGTGGCAGTTGGTGTAGAAGGCTCTCCTTCTCTGGTTTGTAGTTCAAACTCGTAATCCTTTAGATCAGCAAACAAGTCGTGAAGTTCGATCTTATTAAGATCCTTTGGCTCTCTCATTGCCATGGTCTTGACATCCCATTCTTTGGGAAGACCTCTGATCACCTTCAGTGCCACTTCTTTGTTTGAATACACTTTGCCAAGTGCATTTAGTTTATTGATAATACCACTGATCCTTTCATCATAATCATGCATGGATTCACCAGCTTTCATCTTGATGTTATCAAACTTTTGAACAACAACTGATAGCTTGCTCTCTTTTGTTTGCTCATTTCCTTCACACAGTTGGATCAGTTTCTCCCATATCTCTTTGCCAGTTTTGCACATCTTGATTTTGCTGAAAGTGAATTTATCCATCGTTTTGTATAAGATATCCTTAGCCACATTGTCTTGGTTGGCTTTTCTTTTGTCCTAAGTTGTTTATTCTTCTCTGGGCTTTTCTATATGATGAGGTGCCCATCAGTAATGGCAACTGCTGTATTTGCTTTTAGGATCTTCATGGGACCATCAGTGATGACATGTCATCATCTTGTGCAGCTAAATGAGCCTGTAGCCTGATTTTCCAGTCGTCCAAATCTTCTCTGGAAAATATTGGTATTTTGTTGAATGAAGACATGTTGATCAGTTTGTGAATAAGAGTATTCTGAGACAAGATTCAACTGCTCTGAGACCACTTGTTAGGATCGGTTCATAGGTTGAAATGTGTTTAGAAGGGGGGCGTTGAATAAACACTCACGATTTTAATGTCTTTTCGAATGAAGTGTCAGTTTTGTGACAAACTGAAACTAGGAATCTTGTGAGTCAATGACAATCAATTTAATTGAAAACAGTTGCGGAAATAAACTGATTGAAAGATAGAATAAATAACAGAAATAATAACTTAAATATTAATGGATTCTCGGAGATTTGAATAACTCCTACGTCACCCATTCTATCACAAGGATATGATATGCACTAAAAGACTTTGATCGATACAAAGATTGTACAGACCCACTTTAGTTTGGACTCAACACTGCCAAAATTGAAACTCTTAGTTTACTAAATATTTCTCAGTTCTTCGACTGAACTTAGCACAACTGATCTTGTTAAGATCAAAATAAACAGTACAACGATTTGTGCTTCTAAGCTCGAAAGGTAGCATCAAATGCTACAGATAAATAAAATAAGTGTGAGATTTTTGATTATTGAGTAAGAGAAACAAATTTAGCATAGTAACAGCAAGCTCGTGAGAATAGATAGATCAATATGATTAGAGTTGTTTCTCTACTGCTCTTCTCGCCTATTTATAGGCTTCTATTAAACGGTAACATTAAATATAACTTGAATCTTTATATCCGTTGATTGCCATGTCAACATTCTTCTGACAATCGTACATTGCTGAAACGTGGCATTCCACTACGAGTTGCAGTCTTCTTCGTACTGTTGTCGGTTGAATGTTCTTTTCAACAACAGATGACGTGTACAGCTGAATGATCAGCTGATTCGCTGGTAAGCTCACAACTGAATATGTTAACTGATCAGTTTCCAACTGATCAGTCAGTTGTCTTCGATAGTCCAGTTCGGCTGGTTTCAGTTGCCTTCGATAAACTGCACATTAATCTTAAGTTGGGAAACTGTCCGATGCTTTATGTAGTTTAGTTACTTCAAACTAATTGATCAGTTAATCCAATTAATTAATCACTTAGTTTATCAAACCACCGAAATTAAGTTTCCAACACATGTCTACGATCAAAGGCTAGATTCCTTGTTTAAATCGTACTAGAGATATAAACAAACTTTGAGTTGAGACTGGATTGCGCGCAATTTCAGAAATCTGGCGACAGTGGGGCGCATGGTGGAAGGAGGAGGGGCGGCTGAATTTTTCTTCAAAATATTGTGTTGGCCAAAACCTTGAGATGGGGAAAGAAGGAGAAAATTTTGGTGGTCCAAATTTGTGTGAAAAAACAGTCTTATTTCATATGAACCTCAATCAAATAACTCTAGATCACATCAGAGGTCCTTCTCCTATTAAGATTCATAATCATACCCCCATCAGGATTCTTAATTTTCATTAATTACATTTTTCGTGTTTAACATATTATGCAAATTCAACTGTTGATAATGCATGATACACACACACTCATGTATGTATATACATATATTTAAAATTAAATCATCATTACTTAATGTATTAATTAACTATTAATATATTAATCAATTCTAGACTCCTCTAGAATATTCCATGAGAATCATGTACATTTAGTAGTCATCACTACTAACATTATTATTTAATTAGTAGATTCTAAATCAACTAAATAAATTAATGTGAATTTATTATAACTCCAATCGATGATCGGATAGCCCCTATGTACCAAAGGTACAAATATTGTTCATATAATAAAAACTAAAAAATTGGAAAATAAATTTTTTTCCTAATTCGTTTTTAGCAGGTGCTAGTTTTGTAAACCATTTGCCAAAATAGACAGTTCCACTCTCCTCATTTAATTAGAAGTTAAGCTAACTTCCACAACTTTTATTACATGAAATATGTTGGAACTTTTCAAGTTCGCAATCTTGATTTTGATGATAACAAAACTTGTGAATTTTTATTACTAATAATCTACCTTAGTGTGCAGAAGTTAGGATCATTCACGAGCTGTTTACATCGCAAGCTGAAGACCCAACTGATCGCACAAACTGAATCAGTCTAACTGATTACGTCTATTGTGCAGTCCAGCTGATTGTCCAGTTGATAGGTGGTTCATCACGAGAACCTCAGAAGCCTGGCCAGCCAAAGGAGTGTTCAAATTATGAAGAAACCCAGCTTATCAGTTAAACTGAACGAGAGTGAAATCAGTTCAACTAACTAGTCAACTGATTTCACCAGCCCAACTGGAGATCAGTTCAGCTGACCAGATCGGAGCATCAGTCAGAATCTTTATTTTGTAGATGAAGACAAACTCTTTCAGTGGATTCCATCTGTGCGTGAAGGTACAAAGCCATTGTCCAGTCAAAGGACAATAATGGATGTTGCATCAGAGCATTAAAGACAAAACGTTTCAGAAGGGCAGTCAAAAAGTCGAGACACAAAGTCCAAGAAACGAATTCAAGATGCAACAGATAAAAAAAATGAGTCTCATTGTACGTTCAGTTTTCCCGCCTATATAAAGAGAAGATAAGTGAAGACTCAACTAGAAGAAGCAGAAGAAAAAAAACGTTATACAGAAACAAAAAAGCTTCAACGCAAACATGAGAGAAAAAAAAGGGCACGCACAATGCACACTCGATCCTTCAAAATCAACTTATAAACTCCTTTATATGCAATATGTTTGATTTACATCAAACTATAGCCGCCAAATTCAACTCCTTGAACTTTATTATCTCCACGGGAACATAGAATTCGATACTTGTGTGACACTAAATGATTCAGGGATACAACTAATCGTTGGTTCATGATTTAATGCGATTCAGAATAACATTTATTCTTGTTCGGGCTAACCCTAATTAGCCTCATTCTTTTCATGGACCCTTGTTTAAAAATGTCAGAACTCAAGTCTCATTTCACCCATCGGGTCATGGTAAAAGCGTCTAGTAGTATCGCTCCATGATCACCTAGGTATCACTAATAGTGCTTGCAAGATGAAGGATCGAGTGTGCTAGTGCCTTTGAAGGCATTTCAAACATTATATTCTCCAATGAGTTGCAATAGCTCGTGTTCTAAGAATATTAACACCGATGAACTAAATCGAGTTTGGTTTAAAATCAAGCGGAAGAAACTCGAAGTAATTATTCGTAAAGAAGACTGTTATATTAGAAAAAATTTAAACTCATGTAAACTGAATAACCGAGAAAGAAGTAGATTGGTTTTTAAATTCATCAGTTCAGTTACGGTGACAACTGAACTGACAGATACTCTAATTGATCCAAACAGTTTTAAAATATCAGTTAATCAGTTAAATACACAAAATATATTTATGGATGTTCGAAGACTTCAACTGCTCTTACGTCACCCTTTCTACCACCTCGGGTAGGATCCACTAGAAGACTTTGATTTATACAACACTTTGTACAAACCCACTCAGCTAGGACTTACACTACTGCCTAAACTGAACTACTAGCTACGATTGAAAGTAGCACCTTCCAGCCAACAATTCTATAACGTCTATGTGTCAAAGACTACATACACAATTTTAACGTCTTTGTGAAAGATTTTATTTGAGTGGTTGAGAGTGTTTGTGTGTGAGAACTAAACAAGGATGTTCTCACACACTGAGGGAAATAAGCTTCTAAACTAAGCAGATAACACGTTAAAGTGTCCCTCTAGGCTGATTTCTTCTGAAAGCTGATGTGCAATGTGCGTGCCCTTTTTTTTCTCTCTTGTTTGTGTTGAAGCTTTTTATTTCTGTATATCGTTCTTTTTCTTCTTCTTCTTCTTGTTGAGTCTTCACTGGTATTCTATTTATATAGGCCGGGAAACTAAATGTACAGTGAGACTCATTTATTGTATCCGTTGCATCTTGAATTCGTTTCTTGGACTTTGTGTCTCGACTTTCCGACTACCCTTCTGAAACATTTTTTCTTTCATGCTCTGATGCAACGTCCATTATTATCCTTTGACTGGACAATGGTTTTGTACCTTAACGCACAGCTGGAATCCATTGAAAGAGTTTGTCTTCATCTACAACTGAAAGATCTGACTGATGCTCCGAGCTGGTCAGCTGAACTGATCTTTAGTTGGGTTGATGAAATCAGTTGACTCGTCAGTTGAACTGATTTCACTCTCGTTCAGTTGAACTAACCAGTTGGGTTTCTTCATTAATTGAACACTCTTTTGGCTGGCTAGGCTTCTGAGGTTCTCCAGCTGAACCCCCTATCAACTGGACAATCAGCTGGACTGATCAATTGAAGTAATCAGTTAGACTGATTCAGTTTATGCGATCAGTTGGGTCTTCAGCTTGCGATGTAAACAGCTCGTGAATGATCCCAGCTTCTGCAGACTAAGGTAGATTATTAGTAATACAAATTAATAAGTTTTGTTATCATCAAAATCAAGATTGCAAACTTGAAAAGTTCCAACACAAGAACATCAAGTTATTGTTAAAGTATAGTACAATCCTTTTAACTCATATATCTCGATCGAATTCGCAACGTTGGCATATCAAGGATTTCATTTGAATTAGATAACGATGTCTCCATTAAAGAATGTGATCCTTACATCCATGTACCATATTTCAGGGTCATACTATGATTTTATGGCAATCAATATCCTAATGGCCTTGAACATTGCGACTGAGAAAATGTTTCCTCATAGTCAACACTTTGCCTTTGAGTATATCTTTTTGCTACCAATATTTCTTTGTTGGTCATTTCTTCTCATCCGTCCCAAGTTTTTTTTTTTTGTAAATCTATTTGATTCTATGAGAAAATTCCCTCCAGTTGATCTACTAAGGGTCATACTTAGTTCGAATACATGGAGTCCATCTTAGACTACATTGATTCAAGCCATTTAGATGAATCGACATCAAACAATGCTTCTGTGAAGTTTATTGGATCACATCTAGGAGGGAGCTGTTATTGGTCTTCTTCAAGAAGCAGGCTCATCCTCTTAGGTGGCCTTCAGACCCTTTCAGATTTCCTAGGAGCTTTTTTTTGTCAACTAGCTATTGGGGTAGTGGGTTCTACTATTTTAGAATTGGGTGGTTCTCGAATCTCTTCGAGTTCTATCATCTCGTCTTTTCTATCCAATAGAAATTCCTTCCGTAAGAAGGTGACATTTATTGTAACAAACAAATTTATTTAATTTGGGTCATAAAAATAATATCCTACAAAATTTTTGAATATCCGACAAAGTAGCACAAGTTGGCTCTACTATCCAATTCGTCTTCCACTATTTGTTTCACATAAGCAGAGCATCATCATATTCTTAAGAAATAATATTTGGTTGGTTTTTTCATCCATATCTCATATGGAATTTTATGCACTGACTCTGTATGGACTTGGTTCAATAACTGCCGCAGTTTCAAGCGTAAATCCCCAAATGGATTATGGCAATTCAGTGAAGCCCATAATAGTCGACCCATATCCATCAACATTTGATTACGACGTTCTGACACACCATTTAACTAGGGTGTGGCAGGGGGAGTTCAGAGAATCTCATTATCATTAAGGTATTCTTGAAACTCAGTACTTAAGTATTCTCTGCAACGATAAGATAGAAGTGTTTTAATACTCTTTCCTAATTGTTTCTCTACTTCAGCTCTGAATTCATTGAAATTTTCAAATTCTGAAAACTTGTATTTCATTGAATACACATACTCATACCTCTAGTAGTCATCAGTACATGCAAGGAAGTAGGATTGACCATATTTTGTGCTAAAACTTTGCGGACACACACATCTATATGGATCAAGTCTAATAGATCATGTGTGCGTACCACTTTCCCTAGGAAAGGGGCTTTGGTATTCTTTCCTTTCAGATCGTACTCACATGTCTCTAGAGAGTTTATGTTGAACATATCAAACATGTCCTCTCCAACTAGCTTGTGGATCTTTATTTGGGAAATATGTCATAGCCTAACGTGCCACAAGTGTACTTGATTGAGAATATCTCATTTTATTTTGTTTGTTTGTTGTTGATATCGTGTTTGGACATTCACTTATTATTGCCAAAACATTTTTGGCCCAATAATTTCTTATACCAGACTTTTTGCAGTGAAACAAATATGTTTTGACTTATCGGGCTTTGTGTGCACTTTAAGTATCATTTAGAGTTTGTCTCTTATTGAGATTGTTTTTCTTGTAAGGGGAAAACAATTTCTTTCTTTTACCTTGATGGGTCATTTTTCGTCCCTGACAATTCTCCCACTAGGAAACGTTTTCCTTCTTTGTGGTAGCCTAATAAGTCGTAAGCATATTTACTATCTCTTCAAGGCTAGCATCTATCTTATCCAAGTTGAAGTTCAACATGAACCACCAAATGAGTAAGAGACTAACAATAAGATGATGTCATCAAGTAACTCAATGGCAATCATCAATTCTAGGCCCACCACCTTCTCAATAAGTCCAATAATATATACATCATGCTCTCATATTGTATATGTGTAGTGTAATGCCCGAGATTTAATTATTTAATCAGACATTGATTAATTATCATGATTGAGATTATACGAACTCGAATGAAGAAGCCGGGCGTCGTCGCATTGTTAGCCAAGAAATTGGGACAGAACCTTCGGCGCTCGAGCGGCAGAAAGTTACCGCCCGAGCGCCAATGCAATATAAGAGCACCCTTGGGCAGAGAGTCTGGCGCCCGAGCGGTAGTTTTTGACCGCTCGAGCGCCAGTGGTGAGCAAGATAAGCATCCGGACAGTATGTTCGGCGCCCGAGCGGTACATTTCAACCTCTCGAGCGCCACCCGGAAAGCATGAAATATGCCACGTTTCTCTTGCATGCAACGTATGATATATATATATATATATATATATATATATATTTATATATATATATATATATATATATAAATATATATATATATATATATATATATATATATATATATATATATATATATATATATATAAGTTCTTCTTCAGAAATGATAAGAAAGAATGAGAAAGGAAGCACGAGAAATTCCTCCAGAAATCCTTACGCCTTTTGTGAAAAATCCGCCCGTCTGATTTTGAATCCGACTTCAGTACTGTGTTCCTATCAACACAGGCTATAACTGGACGTAAGTTTTGTTACGTTTAGACATGATTTGAATTTACGATATGGTCAGAATTGAATATGAATCAGATATGATGTTTCTGCTACACTAGACAGTGTATAAGTGAAGTCAGATTAAAGAATAGACTGGTTATGCAATTGTTATGACTTTCAGAGTTAAATTGATTGAGATTCTATACCAGAATTGTGTTAGTATTCAGATTATGAATTGTATTGACACAGATTATGAATTCCAGTATTATATTTGTGATGTTCAGAACTGACGGGGTTATTCAGGTTGTATTGTTATGCCGTCGAAACATCAGTTGATTTAAATTGATCAGATTCAGTTATGATTTAGATTTCATAGTGATATTCGTTGATATGAATCAGATTGTATCTTGTTCAGATATTGATCAGATTATGTACTGAGTAGAGTATTGATCAGAACAGAGTGTGTCTTGAGTTATGCACTGATACAGCGTATTGATATTGTCATTTCAGATTTGATATGGATTGATTTGGATACAGGTCATCTTCTTCGTCAGATAGGGACGACAAAGGTATAATTCATGTGATATTCGGGAAGCATAACTCAAATTAGATTAATTTGAGTTTCCCAATAAAATCACATACTAGATTATTGTTTATATTGTTACCTGATTATGCTTTGATTTTAGAATTGTATTCAAGCATGTAAAATAATTGTGATATTCAGTTATGAATATGATTATGCTTTGTTTACAGATTGTTATTCATTGCACTTAAGATAGGAAAGTCTTGACAGTCATTGTCAGACTTCTAGACGTTCGGTGTATCGTACATAGGAGCAGACATTGTCCTATTGTAGCACCACGATACAGCCATTGCCGAAGTCTAGGAATAAGACGTACAGTTACCACGATCGGTTGAGTAGGTAACAGCCATTGACGTCTTATTCATTACGGGATCCCTAGAGTCATAGATCGAGTCAAGTCTAGACATGATTTGATTAGGACTTCATGCTTATATGGATGTGGCTCCTAGATCATGGGACCCATCGTTATTGCTTTCAGTTGTGCTAGCATGTTTTATGATTTAGATTGTTTATATGCATGTTTATCTGATTTGAGTTGCATGCTTAATTTCATAGATTATGAAATATATTGTGTTTACACATGATCGCATGTTTTATGAATTAGTTTGTTTATATACATGCCTACCATGTTTTATACTGGGATTTATTCTCACCGAAGTTATCCGGCTGTTGTCGTGTTTTGTATGTGTGCATGACAACAGGTGGGGCTGGATCAGGGTCGAGAAGATGACGAGAGAAGACGAGTTTAGCGTGGTGATTCCGGACTTACAGTAGATTGGATTTTACTACTAGAACTTTAGTAGTGAACCTTAGATTAGAAGGTTGTACATTATTGTATTTTAATACTGAATTTGTATTTTTATATACAGACATGTATAGTATTTAGAGTCCATTACCTTTCGCAGTTATAATTTAAAAATAAAAATTTTTAGACCCTGTTTTATCTTAATTGATAATTAAATCCCAAAAAGATGATTAAGAAGATGATTAGCATCCAGGTCCCCACAACAGGTGGTATCAGAGCGATAGATCCTTTAGGCTGAGATAGTCAGATTTGATAGATCCTTTAGATTGAGATAATCAGAGTTGATAGATTCTTCAGACTAAGATAGCAGAGAATGAGCGGGGTAGATTGAATTTTTTTGTCCTTGCATGTGATTGCTAGCATGAGATTTATTTCAATGTTGAGTACATTGTGTGTGCTAGCATGATTTACTGCTTTCCCTATTACTTGTTGGTTGTTATCTGAGTTGATTGCAGCATGTAATTGTTAAGTCTGGATCAGAACCGAGTCTGAATCAGAGGTATATGATCAGAGAAGGGCTGAGACATATAGATTGTGTACTAATCTGTTTGATATTCAGATATACCGCCTCGGAGAATTCCAGAAAGGAGTAGTACTTCTTCTGAACAGATAGATGCATCAAAAAACTCAGATAGAAGCAAAGTTGGCAGAACTTCAGTTATTTCAGCCGCCGATGTTGAGTGGTACCGAGACCTCAGAAGATTGTCAGAACTGGTTGGATGACATAGAAATACTATTTGACTTAATTGCTTGTACAGAGGAACAGAAAGTTAAATTGGTATTTCTCCAGTTACGAGAGGCTGCCAGAAGTTGGTGGGTTACCATGAAAGGAGTATTAACACAACGTGGTACTGTGATCACGTGGGAAGTATTCAGAGCTGAATTCTACCAAAGGTTTTTCTCCGTTTCGTATCGGGAGGACAAAAGAGCAGAATTTGAGAATTTGAGACAAGGCCTATTGAATATTGACGAATATGCTGCTAAATTCTCTACGCTACTGTATTTTGCTCCTCATTTGGCTGGAAATGACGAAGCTGTAGTGAATCAGTTCGTCAGAGGATTGAATTCAGAAATAGTTGCATTGATGAACATGCAGCAACCTTATCATTTTGCTGATGCGTTGAGTAAAGCAAGGAGGGGGGAGGCGAGTCTGATTAGACAATTGGGAAGATTGAGCGTGAAGCAATCCCAGACACAGCAATCCCCTCTCCGATTTGATCACGGCAGTACGAGTGGGAAGCAAGAGTTGCTGAAAGCTCGAAAGAAACCGTTCAAGAAATTAGGAGGTGGTTCCTCTAGTTCCAGTGGTTCTAGCCCGAGCTATACTGGGGTGTATTGCAGAACTTGTGGGGGGAGACATTCCACAGAGCAATGCCAGGGAGTGACTGGTACTTGTCATATCTGCAGACAACAGGGACACTTTGCTAGAGTCTGTCCCCAGAAGGGTCCTCGAAGATTTTAGAGAGCAGAGTCATTGGTGATAATGACAGAAGAACAGACCCAGAACATCATAGGTACTATTTCTTTATGATTATATTGCATATGTATTGTTATGTACTAAGGCATTTTTATGAGTATCTGTGATTGAGTAGCATGGAGATATGCTGTATCTATGGAGTTTGTTTATACTGTGGTATTAATTTCCTTGATTGTTGAGGAAAATGATGATATCTAAAATTTTTATGATGATATATATATATACTGCAGTAAGATAAGAACGAGAGGGAGTTAGATTGGGCTGTACTTGTGTATGATGATCTGATTTAATTGCAATACTGAAATTGTAATGATGAACAAGTACAGAGATATTGTAGAAATTATTCCAGAAATGGTAAGATTCAGACCAGATCTGGCTGATAAACGGAGATTTTCCGGTAAGGATTCTAGATTCAGAATTTCTGTGATATATGCATTGTTTATAACTCGATTATTACAGAAAGGAACAGATAGTATCCTTATGTATTCAGTAGACCTACTGAAATCGAGTTTAGCAACTACAGATTTGATAGTTATGTAAGGATTGATTGATATTTGCCTAGATAAGATTTCAGATGTGTTGATATCAGAAAGGTAGATTTCAGAATTGAATCGATACCAGGTAATGGTTATATACTAGAATTCAGTACAGAATGATATGGAAGATTAATAGAAGGGTACAAATTGCTAACTCTTAGATTCAGGGATATTCTGATGATTTTATGCTTGTTATATCTATGATATTTGATATGTTAACAGCATCTGATTGGTTAAATGGAATATTTGAAGATTTTATTGAATATTCAGAGAACCGTGATTATTGTATACAGAAATGGGTCAGGTATGAATCATAATTGAAACAGATTGTATTCAGCATATGTAATATCTGCAGTGTGTATACCGATTATTTACACAGTTGAGACAGAAATCAGAGACTGTAAACGACACAGATATCAGATATATCAGAATTAACAGAAATGTCAGAAAGTCAGAATTGCTGAGTTTTGCAGATTTTCTTATTCTCTTATTATGTTATATCTACTTGCGTATTGTTATTGTTCTAAATCAGTATTTGAGACATCTTATATGGTTTGGGAGCATATTCTATTTGCAGATGAGATATGGCAGATGATTTGGGCACTGTGAAGATTGATCAGTAGTCAGAATTATCAGTATTGCCAGAAATCGCTGTTTTTTTTTTAATTTTTCTTAAACTCACTAGATTTGTATAGGTTGTTTTTATTTCGAATCTGATGGATAGTACTGTGGTTTGCATGTATGTTTGGTACATAATATTGTAAACAGTTGAGAGTTGCAACAGTTCAGAAAGGTGATATCAGAATGTTTCAGAATTAGATAACAGAATTTGATATCTGTAGTCAGAGCCGAATACCAGGTAGGTATTTCTTCTTTACTTCATATTATTAACTGATTGTTTATACAGAATAGTTCGAATCTGAAAGCACAGATAGTGTCAGAAATGCACAGTAGTGGGTTCAGTTTTCAATCTGATGATTGAGAATGTATGATATTCGAACAGATAGTGTAATATAGACAGAGTATATCAGTGATGGCAGAATTTGTACGGAAATGTTGGCAGAAATCACACTGATAATTCTGAATCGCTAACAGAAAAAGACAAAAAGAGACAAATCAGAAGATTATTACAGATTTTGTATATTTCTAAATAGCAATGGGAATACATTTCTATGGCTTTTGTAATGAAATTACCGTCATTTTCTTTAGATTGAGATATGATATGATTATGATTGACAGATTTCTCAATCTATATCTATCGGTTTGTACCAGATTACGTACAAACAGAACTAAATGACATAGATCGATGTCAAAGAAATGTTCAGATAGAACAGAACATTTAAGTAGATTATATCAGATTGTGATTTTGATTGAGTTGTATTTGTGATAGAAGATATCATGAACTCTTTCACAGATTATTCACAGATTGACAGGTAGTCAGAGTGTGTGATTCAGATACTGACAGATATTGGTAGAGTTTTAGTGCTGTGGATGTTAGCACTAGTTGTTATGATTTATTGTCACTATATGACTTATTGCGTGACAATAGTTATCAAAACAGTGCCAAATGGACAGATTTAAAGAGACCAACATCGGATGATGATGCTTGGTATTTGAAACTGAAGATTTCATATGTCCTTGATTGGGATTAACAGGTTTGATAACAACTGCTAGTATTGTTTTGTTATGAACTGTGATTGGTTTATACGGATGTTGTATAACCAACATGGCAAGATTGATTCTGTCAGAGTTAGTTTAAGAAGTATTAGAATAGTATACCTTATGAAGTTTTATTCCAGAATTGAAATCAGAGATTGATACAAGAAAGAGATTTCAGAATGGATCCATTAAGAGATGAGTTTGGATGTTAAACTCTATTATACCTTTCTTCTGATAAATCTGAATTGATTACTGGCGAGTTCGAGGACGAACTGAGATCTAAGAGGGGGAGAAATGTAATGCCCGAGATTTAATTATTTAATCAGACATTGATTAATTATCATTATTGAGATTATACGAACTCGAATGAAGAAGCCGGGCGTCGTCGCATTGTTAGCCAAGAAATTGGGACAGAACCTTCGGCGCTCGAGCGGCAGAAAGTTACCGCCCGAGCGCCAATGCAATATAAGAGCACCCTTGGGCAGAGAGTCTGGCGCCCGAGCGGTAGTTTTTGACCACTCGAGCGCCAGTGGTGAGCAAGATAAGCATCCGGACAGTATGTTCGGTGCCCGAGCGGTACATTTCAACCGCTCGAGCGCCACCCGGAAAGCATGAAATATGCCACGTTTCTCTTGCATGCAACGTATGATATATATATATATATATATATATATATATATATATATATATATATATATATATATATATATATATATATATATATAAGTTCTTCTTCAGAAATGATAAGAAAGAACGAGAAAGGAAGCACGAGAAATTCCTCCAGAAATCCTTACGCCTTTTGTGAAAAATCCGCCCGTCTGATTTTGAATCCGACTTCAGTACTGTGTTCCTATCAACACAGGCTATAACTGGACGTAAGTTTTGTTACGTTTAGACATGATTTGAATTTACGATATGGTCAGAATTGAATATGAATCAGATATGATGTTTCTGCTACACTAGACAGTGTATAAGTGAAGTCAGATTAAAGAATAGATTGGTTATGCAATTGTTATGACTTTCAGAGTTAAATTGCTTGAGATTCTATACCAGAATTGTGTTAGTATTCAGATTATGAATTGTATTGACACAGATTATGAATTCCAGTATTATATTTGTGATGTTCAGAACTGACGGGGTTATTCAGGTTGTATTGTTATGCCGTCGAAACATCAGTTGATTTAAATTGATCAGATTCAGTTATGATTTAGATTTCATCGTGATATTCGTTGATATGAATCAGATTGTATCTTGTTCAGATATTGATCAGATTATGTACTGAGTAGAGTATTGATCAGAACAGAGTGTGTCTTGAGTTATGCACTGATATAGCGTATTGATATTGTCATTTCAGATTTGATATGGACAGATTTGGATACAGGTCATCGTCTTCGTCAGATAGGGACGACAAAGGTATAATTCATGTGATATTCGGGAAGCATAACTCAAATTAGATTAATTTGAGTTTCCCAATAAAATCACATACTAGATTAATTTTTATATTGTTACCTGATTATGCTTTGATTATAGAATTGTATTCAAGCATGTAAAATAATTGTGATATTCAGTTATGAATATGATTATGCTTTGTTTACAGATTGTTATTCATTGCACTTAAGATAGGAAAGTCTTGACAGTCATTGTCAGACTTCTAGACGTTCGGTGTATCATACATAGGAGCAGACATTGTCCTATTGTAGCACCACGATACAGCCATGGCCGAAGTCTAGGAATAAGACGTACAGTTACCACGATCGGTTGAGTAGGTAACAGCCATTGACGTCTTATTCATTACGGGATCCCTAGAGTCATAGATCGAGTCAAGTCTAGACATGATTTGATTAGGACTTCATGCTTATATGGATGTGGCTCCTAGATCATGGGACCCATCGTTATTGCTTTCAGTTGTGCTAGCATGTTTTATGATTTAGATTGTTTATATGCATGTTTATCTGATTTGAGTTGCATGCTTAATTTCATAGATTATGAAATATATTGTGTTTACACATGATCGCATGTTTTATGAATTAGTTTGTTTATATACATGCCTACCATGTTTTATACTGGGATTTATTCTCACCGGAGTTATCCGGCTGTTGTCGTGTTTTGTATGTGTGCATGACAACAGGTGGGGCTGGATCAGGGTCGAGAAGATGACGAGAGAAGACGAGTTTAGCGTGGTGATTCCGGACTTACAGTAGATTGGATTTTACTACTAGAACTTTAGTAGTGAACCTTAGATTAGAAGGTTGTACATTATTGTATTTTAATACTGAATTTGTATTTTTATATACAGACATGTATAGTATTTAGAGTCCATTACCTTTCGCAGTTATAATTTAAAAAGAAAAATTTTTAGACCCTGTTTTATCTTAATTGATAATTAAATCCCAAAAAGATGATTAAGAAGATGATTAGCGTCCGGGTCCCCACATGTAGTCATTATGTAACACCTCTGACCGATTTTATAAAATAATACAGCGGAAATTAAAAATTTTACTTGAAGGGAGGAAGGATTTAAAATTTCTTGACATAAAACATTTACAATCAAAAGTATATACACGATCAATAAAGTGTTGCAACAAAATACAAAATATCATTTTTGATAATGTCAAAATACTATCAAAATATCTTCTTCCTCCATCTTTGGTATGCATATGACCCCGGCTCCAATCAACGTCCCGGCTCGTCACTCTTATCTGCATCAATGAAATAATTGAAATGAATATAAAACTCAGAAAGTGGAACTCTTACATAACAATGGATACATATCATACTCTGTAAAACATGACTTTGAAATCATTAAATACCATCTAACTCTTGAAACTTGAATAATATAGTAAAACATGAACATAACGATGGTATTTCTCTTTTCTCTGTTGGATTGATATTTAAATAGTATCTCTGTCTCTGTACCTATATCCCATCTATATAAATCGATATTCTGTTGGGATATAAGCCTATGGTCGTTGATCAACTAATTGCATGTAATCTCTAACTATGTATCTATCAATCCAATAAATCATTTGAACTCTCTTTTGGGCATTAAATCAAACACTTTGCATACTCTTTTCTTTTGTATTCCTTTTTTCACAATTGAGACATATAAAGCCTCTAATATACAACAAAGTGTATTATACATAATATGAATCAAATGGAAGGGAGTAACATGTTAAAACCATTGAAACACCATACATATATTATCATGTGAGCACAAGAAAATGAATTCCACTTACAACACTTGGAACCTTGAATCTAATCTCTTGGTTGAATTCCTACACCAATAAACACTGAATAGAACCATCAACAACCCAATAATCACAAACCCATACCATAAAAGCCATAAAATGAACACCATCAACAAACCCATGATTTCCCAACATCAAAATCCAAAGAATAACCAAAGCCACAAGCTTACCTTTGCTTCTTGAACCCAAAATAACCTTGTTCTAACTTCAAAACCCAACAACAAGATTGAATCAAAGGCACCAAATGAAAGGAAATGGAACCCTAGCTTTCCCTCGAGCTAAGAAATCGAGAGTGAGTAGAGAAATAAGAGAAATTAGGACAACTCTTGTAATTATAACACTTAAATCTCGAAAACACGTTTTTACTGTTCACGCACTGCAGGTGCGCTAAGTCTTGGACCGCGGGTCCGCTACGCTGTCTGTACAATATCCGAAAATCTGAAAACAACGACAGCAGGTGCGCTGCACCTTGCACCGTGGGTGCGCTGAGCTTACTGGAAAACATCCAAAAATCCGGAAGCATCGACCGCAGGTGCGCTGACTTTCCTACCGCAGGTGCGGTGGTGCCTCTGCCCAACCACCACGGGTGCATTGTCTTTCTTACAGCGGGTGCACTGTCACCTGAAGCCAACAATAATCTTTGCATCTATAAATCGAATCACAACGTCGCTTCTTCTCATAATCTGGCAACACTCCCAACAAGAAAGTTGCATCTCTATATCTTATCTAACCATTACAATTGGCCTCATACCAATTGGCTCAACGTACAATTTACCATGAATTAAACCACAATGACGCTACAATAAAACCACATATCAAGTATAATCAACAATACTATAAACCATAAATCACAATTCTTAACATCAAAACTATACTTAATCTTAACCAAGGAGTCAATAAAAATATTAAATCTTAAACCGTACCGTTCTTCAGGCTTGGATATTACAATCTCCCTTCCTTAGAGGAATTTCGTCCTCGAAATTGACGTCACTGCGCAAACAGCTCGGGATACTTCTCTATCATCTCATCCTCTGGTTCCCACGTGGCTTCTTCAATCAAATGATTCCTCCAAAGGACTTTAACAATGCCGATCTGTAATGCCCAAGAATTTGATTACCGTAATCTGAGATGATTTATTGATTATGAATGGATGTGAGTATAGTTGGACCGCTCCGAGACCAAATTGGTTAAAACATATGAGTTATGTGATTTTCGGGCAGAACCTGTGTGGCGCCCGAGCGGTAGAATATTACCGCCCGAGCGCCAATGTGTGATAAGGAAAAGCTCGGACAGAAAGTATGGCGCCCGAGCGGTAGAGTAATACCGCCCGAGCGCCAGTGGATAACAATTGTAAATCACGGACAGAGGGTTCCGCGCTCGAGCGGTAAAGATCGACCGCCCGAGCGCCGCCTGAAAGTGGTGAAAAGAAGACACGTTTCTTAGACATGAAACGTGGGATATATATACATATATATGTCATTCTTCAGAAATAGAACGAAGGGAAGAACGAGAAAAGGTTTCTGGAAAAGAGTGAAAAATCATTACGCCTTTTGTGAGAAATCCGTCCGTCTGATTTTGAATCCGACTTCGGTATTGAGTTCCTATCGACGTAGGTTACGACTGGACGTAAGTTTTACTACGTTTTGATATGTTTTGAAATTATAGTATTGTCAGAATCTGATATGATTCATATATGATGTTCTTGGTATGTTAGACATCGTATAATTGAAACTGGATTGAGAAACAGATATCATATGAAATTGTTATGATATTTAGATTTGAGTTGAGTAAGAATTGATATAGAGATTGAGTGATTATCGAGTAGAAGACGTTAGGATTGATATCTGACTGATATGATATGGCTGGATATATTGAGATTATGCCGTTATGTTTTTGAAACAGAATTCGATTGAATTCTGATTATATCCAATATTGATTGAGTGGTGTATTGATACCGTACCCTCGATATTGTTATTGTCAGATTGAGTATTGACAGGCTTTGAGTTCGAGACTTCGACAGGGTCAGAATATCAGAAAGAAAGGTATAAATTAATGTTGAGTTGGGATTGCACAACTCGAGTGAGGTTTGACTCGAGTTTCCCTAAATCACATACTTACATTGATATTTGTAATTGATGAGATTGATGTTTGTAGTCTATTGATTTATAGCCACTGCATGTATTGACTACTGAGTCGTGGACTCATAGGCTGATTCGCCTAGTCACCGACTGATTCATCTGGTTATTGGCTGATTCGTCTAGTTATTGACTGATTCGTCTAAACTTTAGTTGATTCGCTTAATTCCAGGCTGATTCGTCCAGCTATTGGCTGATTCGCCTAATTCTTGACTGAGTCGTCAATTCTGCGGCTGTTTCGCCCAGACACTGGATATATAAATTATATCGATGCCGTTTAGGGATTGATTCATTCCTATCGACTGAGATTCGGTATATTTATCATTATCCAAACATCGGGATCCCTAGGTTAGAGTTTGAGTCGAGTCTGAGATGACGCGTTGTTTGAGTCGAGTTTGAGTCTGAGTGTGATTCATTGCTTGATATTGAGTTATGTTTCTGATTTGATACATTTTATGAATATTTGTTATTATGCTTTTATATATGTTTTTATATGATTGCATGTATACATTGTTTATACTGGGATTTATTCTCACCGGAGTTATCCGGATGTTGTCTTGTTTTGTATGTGTGCATGACAACAGGTGGGACAAGTTCAGGGTTGAAGAGCTGAAGAGAGATCATGAGTAGAGTGGAGGCTCCGGACTTGGATTAGAGATAGGGTTAGACATTTGATATTAGATGTTGAACCCTAGTTGAATAAATGTATGTGATACAGCACTTGTACCTTTATACTGAGATGTATATACGTTTTATTTCACTACGTTCCGCATTTTAAAAAAAATTTTTAGACCCTGTTTTATAATTGATTAATTAGTCCCAATGATGATTAAGAACATGATTAGCGTCCGGGTCCCCACACGATCTCTTTGTTTCTCAACACTTTAACTTTGCGATCCAGAATCTGGACTGGAATCTCTTGGTACGTCAAATTCGGCGTCAAATCCAATGGCTCGTGACGAACAACATGGGAAGGATTCACAATATACTTCTTGAGCATGGAAACATGAAAAACATTATGAAATCTGTCAAGATCTGGCGGTAGGGCTAACCTGTAAGCTCGATCACCGACTCTTTCCAAAATCTCAAATGAGCCAATAAATCTTGGACTCAACTTTCCCTTTTCGCCAAATCGCATCACACCCTTAAGAGGTGCTATCATCAAGAACACATGATCGCCAACTTCAAACTGCAACGGCCTACGTCTGACATCAGCGTAACTCTTCTGTCTTGACTGTGTTGTCTTCATTCTCTCTCGAATAACAGCAACAACATTAGCTGTCTTGCTTCCTACTCGTACTGCCGCGATCAATTCTGAGAGGGGATTGCTGTGTCTGGGGTTGCTTCACACACAACCTTCCTAGCTGTCTAATCAGACTCACCTCAGCTCTCTTTGCTCTACTCAGAATGTCAGCGAAGTGGTAAGGTCGCTGCAGATTCATAAATGCAACCACCTCCGAATTCAACCCTCTGATGAACTGATTCACTACCGCTTCATCATTTCCAGCTAAATGAGGAGCAAAACGCATTAGAGTAGAGAATCTAGCAATATATTCATCAATATTCAACTGCCCTTGACTCAAATTCTCAAATTCCGCTCTTTTGTCCTCTCGGTAAGAAACGGAGAAAAATCTTTGATAAAATTCAGTCTTGAAGACTTCCCAAGTGATCACAGTACCACGTTGTGCTAATACTCCTTTGATTGTAATCCACCAACTTCTGGCAGCCTCTTGTAACTGGTGGAATACCAGTTTAACTCTCTGTTCATCTGTACAATCAAGTAAATCAAACAAGATTTCTATATCATCAAACCAGTTCTGACAATCTTCATATGTCTCGGTACCACTCAGAATCGGCGGCTGTAATAACTGAAATTCCCTCATCTTGGCTTCTATCTGAGTTTCTGATGCATCTATCTGTTCAGTTGAAGTACTACCCCTTTCTGGAAATCTCCGAGGCGGTATATCTGAATATCAAACAAATCAATACACAATCTATATAATCCGTCTCAGCCCTCCTCTGATCATATACCTCTGATTCAGACTCGGTTCTGATTCAGTCTTGGTATATTACATGCTGTAGTCAACTCAGATAACAAACAACATGTAATAGGGAAAGCAATAAATCATGCTAGCACACACAATGTAATTCAACATTAAAATAAATCTCATGCTAGCAATCACATGCAAGGAAAGAAGACTCAATCTACCCCGCTCATTCTCTTATATCCCAGTCTAAAGGATCTATCAACTCTGACTATCTCAATCTAAAGGATCTATCGCTCTGATACCACCTGTTGTGGGGACCCGGACGCTGATCTTTTCTTAATCATCTTTGGGATTTAATTATCAATTCTGATAAAACAGGGTCTAAAAATTTTTCTTTTTAAAATACAAGTGCGGAAGGTAATGGCATCTACGTAATATACATATATGTATAAAACTACGTTTCCGTACAAGAATACAATAATGTACAATAGTCTCTCAATTAATCTAAGGTTCGACTACTAAAGTTCAAGTAATAAAACCTATCTATATCCAAGTCCGGAATCACCACGCTAGACTCGTCTTCTCTCATCATCTTCTCGACCCCGATCTTGCCCCACCTGTTGTCAGTCATGCACACATACAAAACAAGACAACAGCCGGATAACTCCGGTGAGAATAAATCCCAGTATAAAACATGGTAAGCATGTACATAAACAATCTAAATCATAAAACATGCTATCATGACCATATTCAAAAGTAATAGATTTCATAATCTATGAAATCAAATCAAAATAAGCATGCAACTCAATTCAGATAAACATGCAATTTAAATCAAATCATATAAACATGCTATCATGACTGAAAGCAATAAACATGGGTTTCATAGTCTATGAAACCACATCTATAAACGCATGCAGTTCTAGTCAAATCATGTCTAGACTTGACTCAACTATAACTCTAGGGATCCCGGTGTGAATAATACGATCTATCACCTACCCTCCCAATCGGGGTGACGTTACGTCTTATTCCTAGACTTCGGCCTGATCTGTATCCACATCTACAATAGGAGAGTGAATCTTCCCCTAAGCTGTGATATCACCGAACGTCTAGAAGTTTGACGGATCTGTCAAGACTCCCTATCTTAAATGCAATGCATATAAATCTATAAACATAGCAGTAGCATATCAGCATATAAACAAAGCATATTCATATCAGAATATAACAATAATCTAGTATGTGATTTTGTTGGGAAACTCAAATAGGATCTTATTTGAGTTATATCTTCCCGTATATCACATGAATTATACCTTTGTCGTCCCGGTCTGACGAAGACGATGATCTGTATTCAACTCTGTCCATATCAATCTGAAATGACAATATCGAATACGCCGTATCAGTGAATAACTCAATACACAACCTGTTCTGATCAATACTCAACCAATAATGAATCTGACCAATATAACTCAATTGATGTTTCGACGGCATAACAATACAATCTGAATAACCCCGTCAAACTAAACATCACAAATATAACACTGGAACTCATAATCTGTGTCCATATAATTCATAATCTGAATACTAACACAATTCTGATATAGAATCTCAGTCAATATCTTTCACAATTCATAACAAATGCATAACCTGTTTATTCTGAAATCTGACTTCAATTATACAATATCTACGGTAGTAGAAACGCCATATCTGAATCACATGCAATTCTAGCAACATCATATTTTCAAAACATCTTAAAACGTAACAAAACTTACGTCCTTGTGTAGCTCTTATCGAGAGGAACACGATACTGCGTTCGAATTCGAATTCTGAGACACGGATTCTTCAAAATCACAAGTTTTAGAAATGGAAACCTTTTAAAGAAAAAGTGAAGAGGAACTTCACGATTTCATCTGATGAAATCGTGAAGAATCACACATATATATAAATATCAATTGCATGTCAAACAAGTGGCCAATTCTTTGTTCTGCACGTTGCACCGCGGGTGCGCTCATTACATGACCGCGGGTGCGCTATGCCTACTGATCCTCATCCAAAATTTCAAGAAGCTTGACCGCGGGTGCGCTTGGTTCTAGACCGCGGGTGCGGTGTCGGCACCGCGGGTGTGCTCTGGCTAGCACCGCGGGTGCGGTCTTGCCATTTCCAAAAACCCCCAACTTTCTGCCACTCAACCGCGGGTGCGATCATGTCTGGCACCGCGGGTGCGGTGATGCTTCGACCTTTCTTGCAAAAATCCAAACTTGCATGACCGCGGGTGCACTCCTGTTCTGGGCGCAGGTGCGGTCTTGCAAACCCTATTTTCTCATGTCTTTTCTTCCCTCATTGCATGTCATGCATTCTCATATCTTCCGAGTCTCATATTAATGAAGATTGATAATCTTAGTTTATCAATTCTATAATTCTCGGGCATTACATTTCTCCCCCTCTTAGATCTGAGTTCGTCCTCGAACTCATAAACAATCACTTCGGAGATAACAGAGGAAATGCATAATAGAGTTAAATCAAACTTGAATATCTAATTCCAATCTGGAATAAGAATTCATTAAGCATAATGTCATAATACTTCTCCAGTCCTTCTGACAGAATCAATCTCGCATTACTGGCTATACAACGTCCGTATAAACCAATCTACAGCTCATCACATATCCGTATCATCTGCTGTCATCAAATCTGTTTATCTCAAGCAAAGACATATACAATCTTTAGCTTCAAATACAAATCGTCATCATCCGACGTTGGTTGCTTAAGTCTGTCCATTCTGAACTATCTTAATAGCTATTGTCATATAGTAATTCATACAGTGACAATAAGTCATAACAACTAGTGCTAACATCCAGCACTAAGGCTGTATAGTGCTAACATCCAGCACTAAAGCTGTACCGAATTCTTCTAATATCTGGAAAACCCATTCTGACTGCCTGTCAATTTATGAAACAATCTAAAAGAGAGTTCATGATATATTCTGTCACGAATACAAACTCAAGCAAAAATCACAATCTGATATATTCTGCTGTGGCATTCCGATCTTTCTGACCACTTTTATGACACCGATCTGTGTCATTTGGTTAAGTTTGTACTTTATCTGGTACAACTGATGGATATAGATTGAACCATCTGTCAATCTTAATCATATCATATCACAATCTGTAGAAAATGGCGGTAATTTCATTACAAAAGCCATAGAAATGTACTCCCATTTCTATTCAGAAACATACACATCTGTAATAATCTTCTGATTTCTACCTTTCTATCTTTTCTGTTAGTAATTTAGACATATCAGTACAATTTCTGCCAACATTTCAGTACAAATTCTGTCATAGCTGATCTAATCTGTCTATATCAAAACTGTCTGTTCGAATATCATACATTCTCAGTTACAAACATGACAACTGAAGTCACTCCAGCGCCTTTCTGACATTATTTGTGATGTCAACTTCGAACTATTTGATACAAACAAATCAGTTAATAACATAAATGAAAGAAAATATACCTACCTGGTATTCGGCTCTGATTATCGATAGCAAGCTTTGCTGTACAATTCTGACACCTCTGACATCACAAGATAATCAATCTCATACAAAACACAGAATCACATATCTGTTACTCTGATCTGGCTATTACTATCAAGTTCTGAACATTCTGATCACATTCTTGAATTACCGTAACTCTTGCATTCAACTCTGATTTGGTGGAAACTGTATATACTCCCTCTAGTTCACACTAATCTGTAGCATATACGGATTCAAAACAACAGTACTATCAAATCAGAAATGAAATATCAATATCCTATACAGATCTAGTGAGTTCAATGAACTCATAAAACAAGGATTTCTGATACTTATCTTCATGTCATTCTGATCAACTGGTATATCTCATCTGCAAATAAAATATGCTCCCCAAAACAATATAAGATGTCTCAAATACTGATTTAGAACAATAATAATACTCAGTAGATATAAAGCAACAGTCGAATAAAATAATCTGCCAAATCAGACAAAATATATATATCTGACAATTCTGACATTTCTGAACTTTCTGGTCTTTCTGATATCGGTATCTTATCAGTCACTGATTGCAATCTCAACTGTAACGAAATCAATCTGTATACTAACTTCAGATATCGCATACTCTGAATACAATCTGTTTCAAGCAAGATTCTTATCTGAATAATTTCTGTATATAATCATTACAGTTCTCAGAATATTCAATACAATCTTCAGATATTTGATTCCATCAATCAGATGCTGCAATTATATCAAACTCTTATAGATACAATGAGCATAAAATCATCAGAACATCTCTGAATATAATGAAACATGCCGAAGAGAAACACTAAATCAAATGTAACTCCTGATCAGTACTCTTCTACTGATCTTTCAATTCATTCTGTATCATTCTGTACATTCAATATCATTCTGTACTGAATTCTAACACAAAAATCAGTATCTGATCTGATCTGAATTAAATTCTGAAATCTATCTTTCTGATATAAAGCAAATCTAAAATCTTATCTAACAACATCAGCAAATTCGCATATTATTGGCAAATCTGCCAATGCTAGACTCGATTTCAGTAGGTCTACTGAATACGTAGGGATGCAATATGCTCCTTTCTGTATTAATCGAGTCATATACAACACGGATATCAAAGGAATTCGAAATCTAGAATCCTTACTGTGAAATCTCTACTCATCAGCCATATCTGGTCTGAATCTTATACTTTTCTGAATGGAATCTATAATAGTTCTGTACTTGTTTAGCATATTAACATCAATAATGCGGTCGAATCAGAATACACAAGTACATTATAATCTAACTCAATCTTATTCTCATCTTACTGTAGTATACCATATTCTACAAAAATTTCTGATATCACTCTTTCTTTCCCAACAAATAAGAATCAATACCACAATACAAACAACCCCACAGATACATCATATATCAATGCAATTCAGTCTAAGATAGTCGTAGGGAATGCATTAGTATATATCAATACATATGCAATCTAATCATAAAGAATAGTACCTGTTGTGGATTCTGCGTCTGTTTCTCAATTAAACGATGTTCCCTAAGATCTTCGGGACCATCTCTGGGGACAAACTTTAGCAAAATGCCCCAGCTGTTTACAGATATTGCATCTACCAAGCACTCCTTGGCATTGTTGTGAAGAATGTCTCCCTCCGCAAGTCCTACAATAGACATCAGTATGGCTTGGACTGGAACCACTTGAGCTAGAGGAACCACTTCCCACCTTCTTGAATGGCTTCTTACGAGTTTTCAGCAGATCTTGCTTCCTACTCGTACTGCCGCGATCAATTCTGAGAGGGGATTGCTGTGTCTGGGGTTGCTTCACACACAACCTTCCTAGCTGTCTAATCAGACTCACCTCAGCTCTCTTTGCTCTACTCAGAATGTCAGCGAAGTGGTAAGGTCGCTGCAGATTCATAAATGCAACCACCTCCGAATTCAACCCTCTGATGAACTGATTCACTACCGCTTCATCATTTCCAGCAAAATGAGGAGCAAAACGCATTAGAGTAGAGAATCTAGCAATATATTCATCAATATTCAACTGCCCTTGACTCAAATTCTCAAATTCCGCTCTTTTGTCCTCTCGGTAAGAAACGGAGAAAAATCTTTGATAAAATTCAGTCTTGAAGACTTCCCAAGTGATCACAGTACCACGTTGTGCTAATACTCCTTTGATTGTAATCCACCAACTTCTGGCAGCCTCTCGTAACTGGTGGAATACCAGTTTAACTCTCTGTTCATCTGTACAATCAAGTAAATCAAACAAGATTTCTATATCATCAAACCAGTTCTGACAATCTTCAGATGTCTCGGTACCACTCAGAATCGGCGGCTGTAATAACTGAAATTCCCTCATCTTGGCTTCTATCTGAGTTTCTGATGCATCTATCTGTTCAGTTGAAGTACTACCCCTTTCTGGAAATCTCCGAGGCTGTATATCTGAATATCAAACAAATCAATACACAATCTATATAATCCGTCTCAGCCCTCCTCTGATCATATACCTCTGATTCAGACTCGGTTCTGATTCAGTCTTGGTAATTACATGCTGTAGTCAACTCAGATAACAAACAACATGTAATAGGGAAATCAATAAATCATGCTAGCACACACAATGTAATTCAACATTAAAGTAAATCTCATGCTAGCAATCACATGCAAGGAAAGAAGACTCAATCTACCCCGCTCATTCTCTTATATCCCAGTCTAAAGGATCTATCAACTCTGACTATCTCAATCTAAAGGATCTATCGCTCTGATACCACCTGTTGTGGGGACCCGGACGCTGATCTTTTCTTAATCATCTTTGGGATTTAATTATCAATTCTGATAAAACAGGGTCTAAAAATTTTTCTTTTTAAAATACAAGTGCGGAAGGTAATGGAATCTACGTAATATACATATCTGTATAAAACTACGTTTCCGTACAAGAATACAATAATGTACAATAGTCTCTCAATTAATCTAAGGTTCGACTACTAAAGTTCAAGTAATAAAACCTATCTATATCCAAGTCCTGAAACACCACGCTAGACTCGTCTTCTCTCATCATCTTCTCGACCCCGATCTTGCCCCACCTGTTGTCAGTCATGCACACATACAAAACAAGACAACAGCCGGATAACTCCGGTGAGAATAAATCCCAGTATAAAACATGGTAAGCATGTACATAAACAATCTAAATCATAAAACATGCTATCATGACCATATTCAAAAGTAATAGATTTCATAATCTATGAAATCAAATCAAAATAAGCATGCAACTCAATTCAGATAAACATGCAATTTAAATCAAATCATATAAACATGCTATCATGACTGAAAGCAATAAACATGGGTTTCATAGTCTATGAAACCACATCTATAAACGCATGCAGTTCTAGTCAAATCATGTCTAGACTTGACTCAACTATAACTCTAGGGATCCCGGTGTGAATAATACGATCTATCACCTACCCTCCCAATCGGGGTGACGTTACGTCTTATTCCTAGACTTCGGCCTGATCTGTATCCACATCTACAATAGGAGAGTGAATCTTCCCCTAAGCTGTGATATCACCGAACGTCTAGAAGTTTGACGGATCTGTCAAGACTCCCTATCTTAAATGCAATGCATATAAATCTATAAACATAGCAGTAGCATATCAGCATATAAACAAAGCATATTCATATCAGAATATAACAATAATCTAGTATGTGATTTTGTTGGGAAACTCAAATAGGATCTTATTTGAGTTATATCTTCCCGTATATCACATGAATTATACCTTTGTCGTCCCGGTCTGACGAAGACGATGATCTGTATTCAACTCTGTCCATATCAATCTGAAATGACAATATCGAATACGCCGTATCAGTGAATAACTCAATACACAACCTGTTCTGATCAATACTCAACCAATAATGAATCTGACCAATATAACTCAATTGATGTTTCGACGGCATAACAATACAATCTGAATAACCCCGTCAAACTAAACATCACAAATATAACACTGGAACTCATAATCTGTGTCCATATAATTCATAATCTGAATACTAACACAATTCTGATATAGAATCTCAGTCAATATCTTTCACAATTCATAACAAATGCATAACCTGTTTATTCTGAAATCTGACTTCAATTATACAATATCTACGGTAGTAGAAACGCCATATCTGAATCACATGCAATTCTAGCAACATCATATTTTCAAAACATCTTAAAACGTAACAAAACTTACGTCCTTGTGTAGCTCTTATCGAGAGGAACACGATACTGCGTTCGAATTCGAATTCTGAGACACGGATTCTTCAAAATCACAAGTTTTAGAAATGGAAACCTTTTAAAGAAAAAGTGAAGAGGAACTTCACGATTTCATCTGATGAAATCGTGAAGAATCACACATATATATAAATATCAATTGCATGTCAAACAAGTGGCCAATTCTTTGTTCTGCACGTTGCACCGCGGGTGCGCTCATTACATGACCGCGGGTGCGCTATGCCTACTGATCCTCATCCAAAATTTCAAGAAGCTTGACCGCGGGTGCGCTTGGTTCTAGACCGCGGGTGCGGTGTCGGCACCGCGGGTGTGCTCTGGCTAGCACCGCGGGTGCGGTCTTGCCATTTCCAAAAACCCCCAACTTTCTGCCACTCAACCGCGGGTGCGATCATGTCTGGCACCGCGGGTGCGGTGATGCTTCGACCTTTCTTGCAAAAATCCAAACTTGCATGACCGCGGGTGCACTCCTGTTCTGGGCGCAGGTGCGGTCTTGCAAACCCTATTTTCTCATGTCTTTTCTTCCCTCATTGCATGTCATGCATTCTCATATCTTCCGAGTCTCATATTAATGAAGATTGATAATCTTAGTTTATCAATTCTATAATTCTCGGGCATTACATTTCTCCCCCTCTTAGATCTGAGTTCGTCCTCGAACTCATAAACAATCACTTCGGAGATAACAGAGGAAATGCATAATAGAGTTAAATCAAACTTGAATATCTAATTCCAATCTGGAATAAGAATTCATTAAGCATAATGTCATAATACTTCTCCAGTCCTTCTGACAGAATCAATCTCGCATTACTGGCTATACAACGTCCGTATAAACCAATCTACAGCTCATCACATATCCGTATCATCTGCTGTCATCAAATCTGTTTATCTCAAGCAAAGACATATACAATCTTTAGCTTCAAATACAAATCGTCATCATCCGACGTTGGTTGCTTAAGTCTGTCCATTCTGAACTATCTTAATAGCTATTGTCATATAGTAATTCATACAGTGACAATAAGTCATAACAACTAGTGCTAACATCCAGCACTAAGGCTGTATAGTGCTAACATCCAGCACTAAAGCTGTACCGAATTCTTCTAATATCTGGAAAACCCATTCTGACTGCCTGTCAATTTGTGAAACAATCTAAAAGAGAGTTCATGATATATTCTGTCACGAATACAAACTCAAGCAAAAATCACAATCTGATATATTCTGCTGTGGCATTCCGATCTTTCTGACCACTTTTATGACACCGATCTGTGTCATTTGGTTAAGTTTGTACTTTATCTGGTACAACTGATGGATATAGATTGAACCATCTGTCAATCTTAATCATATCATATCACAATCTGTAGAAAATGGCGGTAATTTCATTACAAAAGCCATAGAAATGTACTCCCATTTCTATTCAGAAACATACACATCTGTAATAATCTTCTGATTTCTACCTTTCTATCTTTTCTGTTAGTAATTTAGACATATCAGTACAATTTCTGCCAACATTTCAGTACAAATTCTGTCATAGCTGATCTAATCTGTCTATATCAAAACTGTCTGTTCGAATATCATACATTCTCAGTTACAAACATGACAACTGAAGTCACTCCAGTGCCTTTCTGACATTATTTGTGATGTCAACTTCGAACTATTTGATACAAACAAATCAGTTAATAACATAAATGAAAGAAAATATACCTACCTGGTATTCGGCTCTGATTATCGATAGCAAGCTTTGCTGTACAATTCTGACACCTCTGACATCACAAGATAATCAATCTCATACAAAACACAGAATCACATATCTGTTACTCTGATCTGGCTATTACTATCAAGTTCTGAACATTCTGATCACATTCTTGAATTACCGTAACTCTTGCATTCAACTCTGATTTGGTGGAAACTGTATATACTCCCTCTAGTTCACACTAATCTGTAGCATATACGGATTCAAAACAACAGTACTATCAAATCAGAAATGAAATATCAATATCCTATACAGATCTAGTGAGTTCAATGAACTCATAAAACAAGGATTTCTGATACTTATCTTCATGTCATTCTGATCAACTGGTATATCTCATCTGCAAATAAAATATGCTCCCCAAAACAATATAAGATGTCTCAAATACTGATTTAGAACAATAATAATACTCAGTAGATATAAAGCAACAGTCGAATAAAATAATCTGCCAAATCAGACAAAATATATATATCTGACAATTCTGACATTTCTGAACTTTCTGGTCTTTCTGATATCGGTATCTTATCAGTCACTGATTGCAATCTCAACTGTAACGAAATCAATCTGTATACTAACTTCAGATATCGCATACTCTGAATACAATCTGTTTCAAGCAAGATTCTTATCTGAATAATTTCTGTATATAATCATTACAGTTCTCAGAATATTCAATACAATCTTCAGATATTTGATTCCATCAATCAGATGCTGCAATTATATCAAACTCTTATAGATACAATGAGCATAAAATCATCAGAACATCTCTGAATATAATGAAACATGCCGAAGAGAAACACTAAATCAAATGTAACTCCTGATCAGTACTCTTCTACTGATCTTTCAATTCATTCTGTATCATTCTGTACATTCAATATCATTCTGTACTGAATTCTAACACAAAAATCAGTATCTGATCTGATCTGAATTAAATTCTGAAATCTATCTTTCTGATATAAAGCAAATCTAAAATCTTATCTAACAACATCAGCAAATTCGCATATTATTGGCAAATCTGCCAATGCTAGACTCGATTTCAGTAGGTCTACTGAATACGTAGGGATGCAATATGCTCCTTTCTGTATTAATCGAGTCATATACAACACGGATATCAAAGGAATTCGAAATCTAGAATCCTTACTGTGAAATCTCTACTCATCAGCCATATCTGGTCTGAATCTTATACTTTTCTGAATGGAATCTATAATAGTTCTGTACTTGTTTAGCATATTAACATCAATAATGCGGTCGAATCAGAATACACAAGTACATTATAATCTAACTCAATCTTATTCTCATCTTACTGTAGTATACCATATTCTACAAAAATTTCTGATATCACTCTTTCTTTCCCAACAAATAAGAATCAATACCACAATACAAACAACCCCACAGATACATCATATATCAATGCAATTCAGTCTAAGATAGTCGTAGGGAATGCATTAGTATATATCAATACATATGCAATCTAATCATAAAGAATAGTACCTGTTGTGGATTCTGCGTCTGTTTCTCAATTAAACGATGTTCCCTAAGATCTTCGGGACCATCTCTGGGGACAAACTTTAGCAAAATGCCCCAGCTGTTTACAGATATTGCATCTACCAAGCACTCCTTGGCATTGTTGTGAAGAATGTCTCCCTCCGCAAGTCCTACAATAGACATCAGTATGGCTTGGACTGGAACCACTTGAGCTAGAGGAACCACTTCCCACCTTCTTGAATGGCTTCTTACGAGTTTTCAGCAGATCTTGCTTCCTACTCGTACTGCCGCGATCAATTCTGAGAGGGGATTGCTGTGTCTGGGGTTGCTTCACACACAACCTTCCTAGCTGTCTAATCAGACTCACCTCAGCTCTCTTTGCTCTACTCAGAATGTCAGCGAAGTGGTAAGGTCGCTGCAGATTCATAAATGCAACCACCTCCGAATTCAACCCTCTGATGAACTGATTCACTACCGCTTCATCATTTCCAGCAAAATGAGGAGCAAAACGCATTAGAGTAGAGAATCTAGCAATATATTCATCAATATTCAACTGCCCTTGACTCAAATTCTCAAATTCCGCTCTTTTGTCCTCTCGGTAAGAAACGGAGAAAAATCTTTGATAAAATTCAGTCTTGAAGACTTCCCAAGTGATCACAGTACCACGTTGTGCTAATACTCCTTTGATTGTAATCCACCAACTTCTGGCAGCCTCTCGTAACTGGTGGAATACCAGTTTAACTCTCTGTTCATCTGTACAATCAAGTAAATCAAACAAGATTTCTATATCATCAAACCAGTTCTGACAATCTTCAGATGTCTCGGTACCACTCAGAATTGGCGGCTGTATTAACTGAAATTCCCTCATCTTGGCTTCTATCTGAGTTTCTGATGCATCTATCTGTTCAGTTGAAGTACTACCCCTTTCTGGAAATCTCCGAGGCTGTATATCTGAATATCAAACAAATCAATACACAATCTATATAATCCGTCTCAGCCCTCCTCTGATCATATACCTCTGATTCAGACTCGGTTCTGATTCAGTCTTGGTAATTACATGCTGTAGTCAACTCAGATAACAAACAACATGTAATAGGGAAATCAATAAATCATGCTAGCACACACAATGTAATTCAACATTAAAGTAAATCTCATGCTAGCAATCACATGCAAGGAAAGAAGACTCAATCTACCCCGCTCATTCTCTTATATCCCAGTCTAAAGGATCTATCAACTCTGACTATCTCAATCTAAAGGATCTATCGCTCTGATACCACCTGTTGTGGGGACCCGGACGCTGATCTTTTCTTAATCATCTTTGGGATTTAATTATCAATTCTGATAAAACAGGGTCTAAAAATTTTTCTTTTTAAAATACAAGTGCGGAAGGTAATGGAATCTACGTAATATACATATCTGTATAAAACTACGTTTCCGTACAAGAATACAATAATGTACAATAGTCTCTCAATTAATCTAAGGTTCGACTACTAAAGTTCAAGTAATAAAACCTATCTATATCCAAGTCCTGAAACACCACGCTAGACTCGTCTTCTCTCATCATCTTCTCGACCCCGATCTTGCCCCACCTGTTGTCAGTCATGCACACATACAAAACAAGACAACAGCCGGATAACTCCGGTGAGAATAAATCCCAGTATAAAACATGGTAAGCATGTACATAAACAATCTAAATCATAAAACATGCTATCATGACCATATTCAAAAGTAATAGATTTCATAATCTATGAAATCAAATCAAAATAAGCATGCAACTCAATTCAGATAAACATGTAATTTAAATCAAATCATATAAACATGCTATCATGACTGAAAGCAATAAACATGGGTTTCATAGTCTATGAAACCACATCTATAAACGCATGCAGTTCTAGTCAAATCATGTCTAGACTTGACTCAACTATAACTCTAGGGATCCCGGTGTGAATAAGACGATCTATCACCTACCATCCCAATCGGGGTGACGTTCTTATTCCTAGACTTCGGCCTGATCTGTATCCACATCTACAATAGGAGAGTGAATCTTCCCCTAAGCTGTGATATCACCGAACGTCTAGAAGTTTGACGGATCTGTCAAGACTCCCTATCTTAAATGCAATGCATATAAATCTATAAACATAGCAGTAGCATATCAGCATATAAACAAAGCATATTCATATCAGAATATAACAATAATCTAGTATGTGATTTTGTTGGGAAACTCAAATAGGATCTTATTTGAGTTATATCTTCCCGTATATCACATGAATTATACCTTTGTCGTCCCGGTCTGACGAAGACGATGATCTGTATTCAACTCTGTCCATATCAATCTGAAATGACAATATCGAATACGCCGTATCAGTGAATAACTCAATACACAACCTGTTCTGATCAATACTCAATCAATAATGAATCTGATCAATATAACTCAACTGATGTTTCGACGGCATAACAATACAATCTGAATAACCCCGTCAAACTAAACATCACAAATATAACACTGGAACTCATAATCTGTGTCCATATAATTCATAATCTGAATACTAACACAATTCTGATATAGAATCTCAGTCAATATCTTTCACAATTCATAACAAATGCATAACCAGTTTATTCTGAAATCTGACTTCAATTATACAATATCTACGGTAGTAGAAACGCCATATCTGAATCACATGCAATTCTAGCTACATCATATTTTCAAAACATCTTAAAACGTAACAAAACTTACGTCCTTGTGTAGCTCTTATCGAGAGGAACACGATACTGCGTTCGAATTCGAATTCTGAGACACGGATTCTTCAAAATCACAAGTTTTAGAAATGGAAACCTTTTAAAGAAAAAGGGAAGAGGAACTTCACGATTTCATCTGATGAAATCGTGAAGAATCACACCTATATATATATATCAATTGCATGTCAAAAAAGTGGCCAATTCTTTGTTCTGCACGTTGCACCACGGGTGCGCTATGCCTACTGATCCTCATCCAAAATTTCCCGAAGCTTGACCGGGGGTGCGCTTGGTTCTAGACCGCGGGTGCGGTGTCGGCACCGCGGGTGTGCTCTGGCTAGCACCGCGGGTGCGGCCTTGCCATTTCCAAAAACCCCCAACTTTCTGCCACTCAACCGCGGGTGCGATCGTCTGGCACCGCGGGTGCGGTGATGCTTCGACCTTTCTTGCACAAATCCAAAATTGCATGACCGCGGGTGCACTCCTGTTCTGGGCGCAGGTGCGGTCTTGCAAACCCTATTTTCTCATGTCCTTTCTTCCCTCATTGCATGTCATGCATTCTCATATCTTCCGAGTCTCATATTAATGAAGATTGATAATCTTAGTTTATCAATTCTATAATTCTCGGGCATTACAGTGGGCTTGGTTTATGGCCCGTTCCCACCCCATGAGATGTATCCCTATTTTCCATGGATAATTATTTGTAAATATTAGTATAGTGGATGATCAAGATTGGAAGATGGTGGCCATGATGATTATGAAGATCGAAGACATGTAAATATTGGAAGCTTATGTAATAGTTGCATTTGCATCCCGTGCATTTCCCTAGGATTGGACCTAGGCCCGTGTTTAGCTCACACGGTCCGTTAGTATTGAGGCGATTGATCATCCTTGTTTGTTTACTGTTTATAATATATGCATGATATGTTATAAATAATGAGTATGTGCGTTATTATTATGATAATAACAAAGTTGCATGAATCCGGCAAACATACGATCAAACATGGCGAGCTTTTAAAATAAAATTAATGATGAGATCTTTCAAAATTAAAAACCCTCATTTTGAATAAGATTCAAAATTAATATCAAGCCCGAAAAAGGGAATTATAAATTTGTTTATAATTTCCTTGTCTTCCATCGACAATGGGTGCATGATGAACGCTACCCGTACTCGGGGCTCGGCTCATATTATTGGGGGAGCTTTGGGTGCCGGAAAGCTGTGACATCCATTGACATGGTGATGTGAACTACGTGGAACTCCCATGATTTCGGCTCATATTATTGGGGGAACTCATGGCGACCGTCCATTAAGGTTCAACATCGATGGGTAAGGCTTGACATGTGAAGATGAACGACGTCATATTATTGGGTCCTAATCAAACGTGAGACAAAAGTTTACGTAGAGGGTTGCATTGTGATGCAATTGGAAACTACCTTTTAGGAATTGTGATTGGCTGATATTATTCGGGATCATAATTCGCTAATTGGACCTTACGTACCTAATGAGGAAAGGAGTTTCCCGTTTTCACTAGAGGGTAGTGAAAGATGTCAAAACAGTGGGAGTAAAAATTTATAAAGTAAAAGTCCATACTTTATATCTTACTAAATATTTTAAAATAGTCATCAAAATTTATCTGTTTTACTTTTCAGTACAAATTGACAATGTCTTCGATGCGCAATCCGATATCTGTAATACTCGAGAAACACATATTAACTGGACCTAATTACCTCACTTGGCTAAGAAATCTGAAAATCGTCTTGAATTCGGAAAATGTAGCATATACACTGACTGAGTCGCCCCCTATTGAGGCTCCGACTGACTGCACTCCTGAGGAATTGCAGACTTACAAGGAATGGTGTGACCATGACTTGATAGCCAGGTGTTATATGCTGAATTCTATGAATGATGAGCTGCAGAGGCGTTTTGAGGATGCAAAGAGTGCTGCTGACATTCATTTGCATCTCAAGGAGCTCTTTGGTGAACAAACACGGCCTCTTAGGCATGCTACCGTCAAGGAGCTAATCACTTTGCGCATGCGAGATGGGGCCTCGGTCCATGAGCATGGCCTAAAGTTGATTGGGCTCGTGGACAAGCTTGTTGGCATGGATTTGATGTTGCCTTCGGAGTTGACCACCGACGTGTTGCTGTTATCGCTGCCTAGCTCATTTGATCCTTTTGTCGTGAATTTCAATATGAACAAGATGGAGCCGACCCTTGAAGAGTTGGTGAACATGCTTGTGACTTTTGAGTCCACCATCAAGAAAGAGAAGTCGGTTCTTTATGTGGGTTCTTCATCTGGTACGAAGACCGATCCACGTGGGAAGAGGAAGAAGCGTTCTTTCCAACGTCCCAAGAAGAACGTGCCCTTGAAGAGGCAAGCTCCGAGTCCCGTTGTGGTAGCTACACCAGATAAAGCTAACAAGACTGTTGATATTTGTCATCACTGCAAGAAGCCTGGACATTGGAGGCGTAATTGCAAGGAATATCTTGCCCAGAAGGGTTTTGGAAACGGTATGTTCTAAATTGAAGTAAACATTTCAATTAACTTTACTTCTTGGGTATTAGATACCAGTTGTGACTCACATCTCTGTAATGAGTTACAGGTGATGGGAAGAAGTAGGAAGCTTAAGGAAGGTGTGACCTTCTAGAGGATGGACAATGGGGCAAGAGTTCCTGCCAAGGCTATTGAATATGTTTACTTATTGTTGAACAATGATTTTAAGTTAATTTTTCAAGAGATGTTTTGTTTGTACCTTTTTGGTGAAAAACATTATTTCCATTTCTATTGTGATAAAGATGGATATTCTTGTCTATTTAGCAAAGGTGTTTGCAACATTTACAAGAATGAATGTTTAATTGGTACTTGAGAACTTGAAAACGATCTCTATAACTTAAAATTGAAAGATATTCCATTAAATGTCCATTCAAAGGCAGACACCATATGAGATATGGATGGGTAAGCCTCCCAAATATTCTTGTCTTAGAATATGGGGAGCCCTGCTTATGTGAAGCAGGTAGTGGGAGATAAATTGGATAATCGATCCATTTTATGTTACTTTGTGAGATATCCAAGGAATTCAGTTGGATATCATTTATATCATCCCCAAGAAACAAAGGTGTTTGTTTCTAGGAATGCGACCTTTTTGAAAAAAAGGAGTTTCTATTGGATAGAAAAGGGGAGATGATAGAACTCGAAGTGGTTCGAGAGACACCCACAATTGTAGAACCCACACCCGAAGAGCCAAGAGAGGAGATACAAACTCCTAGAAAATCCGAGAGAGTCTCGAGACCACCTATGAGGTATGGTCTGCTTCTTGAAGAGGGCCATGATGAGCCTAACCATGGATGTGATCCAAGGACCTTCAAGGAAGCGTTATCTGATGCCGATTCATCCAAATGGCTTGAAGCTATGGAATCTGAGATGAATTCCATGCATTCGAACCAAGTGTGGGATCTTATAGATCCACCTGAGGGAACGGTTCCCATAGGGACTTGGGGCGGATGGGAAGGCATTGACCTTCAAGGCGCGATTGGTGGCAAAAGGATATACTCAAATACAAGGAGTTGACTTTGAGGAAACCTTTTGACAAGTTGCAATGTTCAAGTCTATAAGGATATTGCCAGCCATAGCTGCATGGTATGACTATGAGATATGGCAGATGGATGTCAAGACAGTCTTTCTTAATGGGGATTTTAAGAAAGTGATTTACATGTCTCAACCTGAAAGGTTTACATCTATCGGAAGTGATCATATGGTATGCAAACTTCAGAGATCTATTTATGGTCTGAAGCAGGCATCTGGGAGTTGGAACCTCAGATTCGGTAGTACAATCAAAGAGTTTGGTTTTGTTAAGAATCCGGAGGAACCCTGTGTGTATAAGAAGGTCAGTGGGAGTGCTGTGACATTCCTGGTGTTGTATGTTGATAACATTCTACTCATTGGGAATGATGTAGGAATGTTGCAATCAACTAAGATATGGTTAGCGAGTAAGTTCTCGATGCAGGACTTGGGTGAAGAATCTTTTGTATTGGGATACAGATCTATAGAGATAGATCGAAAAGATTGCTTGATCTCACCCAGTCCACATACATTGATACCATCGTGAAGCGGTTCTCGATGGATGAGTCCAAGAGAGGACATCTACCAATGTGTCATGGCGTGTCCCTATCCAAGTCTATGTCTCCCAAGACTGATGTAGAGATAGCGGCGATGACAAGCATTCCTTATGCATCTGCGATTGGTAGCATCATGTATGAGATGATATCTACACGTCTTGACGTGGATTTTGCACTAAGTGTAGTGAGTAGATATCAATCGAACCCTGGTCTTCCACACTGGAAAGCTGTGAAAGACATCCTCAAGTAGTTGAGAAGGACCAATAAATTGTTCTTGGCCTATGGGGTGGAGAACTAAAATTGGAAGGCTATACTGACTATAGCTTTCAATGCGATATCTGTAATGCCCGGAAATTTAATCCTAGTAATCGGTAATTATTGATTTATAATTTGATATGATTATGAAAGGATTAATCGGGACACGAAATAAGAGTTCATATAACTTGTGTAAGTTTTGGACAGAAGTAGTGGCGCCCGAGCGGTAGATTACGACTGCCCGAGCGCCAATGTTCAGTAGGAAAATGCTTCGGGCAGAGACTGTGGCGCCCGGGCGGTAGTTTTTGACCGCCCGAGCGCCAATGTGCAACCCGGAAAGGAGTGGACAGAAACTTCCGCGCTCAAGCGGTAGTTTATTACCGCCCGAGCGCCGACCCAAATTCACGAAAATGTGACGCGTATCATTAACCGAGCAACTAGTGTATATATATACATATATACGTTGGTTTAAGGAAAAAGAAAGGAAAAGAACGAGAAAAGGGTCAGGGGAAAGTCACCGAAAATCCTTACGCCTTTTCTGAGAAATCCGTCCGTCTGAATTGTAATCCGACTTCAGTACTGTAATCCTATCAGCGTAGGCTACACTTTGACGTAAGTTTTACTACGTTTTGACATGCTTTGAAATTATGCTATTGTCAGAATTGAATAGGATTCATATATGATGTTCTTGATATGTTAGACATCGTAGAATCGAAGTCAGATTAAGAAATAGACTGATTATGGAATTGTTATGAATTTTCTGGAGTATATTAATTTATACTGGACAGATTTGAATTGTGACACGATTACGGATTGTATGGGATATGGGTTATGGATTGTAACTGTTATCTGGTGATATGGTATTGACGGAGATACTGAGATTGTACCGTTATACCGTTGATTTTGAATTAAATCCAGATTGATCAGATTGTTATGGAATTGACTAGTATATTGATATGAGATTATTGATATTGTCAGTACCAGACAGATTGTGAGTTCAGGACTTCGACTGAGCCAGAAACCGACGAAAGAAAGGTATAAGTCAATGTGGTATTGGGAGATGGACTTGAGTCGGTTTAGACTTGGGTTTCCCTAAATCACATACTTTACTTTATTGCATTGATATTTGCATTGAGTTGATTGATATACTTGTTCTCTTGATTTTAGACAGCAGGTATTAGAGGAGTCATCTTATGACAGAAGTGCCGTTAGTGGTGGGATCACCACGGGCACATTGCACGATGTCATAAGATTGTGTATTGGCGGATGTGCCAAAGACTGTCACTGGATGTTTGGCTATCGATGTGGATAGGATGGTGGCTTTTTCTATTACTGTTAATCAGTATTGTATCGATGTGGATAGATTAGTAGCTCTTCTATTACTGTTAATCGATTTCATATCGATGTGTATAGAATTAGAGTTGCTTCTATTACTGTTAATCGGTACAATATTGATGTGGATAGAATAACAGCTTCCTCTATTACTGGTAATCGATACCGTATCGATGTGAATAGAACTGGAGTCTTTTCTATTACTGTTGATCGATACCATATCGGCGTGGATAGAACTGGAGTCTTTTATATCACTGTTAGTCGATATATGCATGCCAACTTCTGGAACCGGGATCCCTAGACTAGGATTGAGTCTAGTCTGAATGATGTAGCTACGAGAATGATTGATAGTTTGATGTTACTTATGTTTCAGAATTTGATACATATATCTGTTATCTGATTACATGCTTTATATTGTTTATATGATTGCATGTTTCATTGATTTATACTGGGATTATATTCTCACCGGAATTATCCGGCTGTTGTCTTGTCTGTGTGTGTACTTGACAACAGATGGGACAGGTTCAGGGTCGAGGAGATGAGAAGAGATCGAGTTAGAGTGGAGACTTCGGACTTTGATCTGAGATAGGGTTTGGACACTTGATATTAGTTGTTAAACCCTAGTTTGAATAAATGTGTTGTAATACAGGACTTGTATTTTATATACTGATATGTATATATGTTTTAATTTCACTACGTTCCGCATTTTAAAAAAAAAATTTAGACCCTGTTCATAATTGATTAATTAGTCCCAAAGATGATTAAGAACTTGATTAGCATCCGGGTCCCCACAACAGGTGGTATCAGAGCGATAGATCCCTTAGACTGAGATAGAAGCTAGTGAGCGGGGTAGATTGATTTTCTTTCCTGCTTTTGATTGCTAGCATGATTCCTGTTTTAATATATGCTACCTGAATTATCTGATATTGATATGGTATTGTATATTATTGGAATGGATCAGCTGTAAGATGATCCGAGGGGGATTGAAACAGGAGTATTGTTGGAATTGCTAACCCTCAGATATGCCTCCGAGAAGGATACCAGAACAGGGAAGTACCTTAAATCCTCCCATGGATGTGACACCTACAGCAATGGAGAAATTGCTGAAAAGCTTTTTGTCATTCCATCCACCGACTTTGAAAGGGACGGAGAATTCCGTGGAATGTGAAAGTTGGTTGGACGATATTGAATCGTTGTTCGAATCTTTGGAATATACTGAGGAAAAGAGGGTGAAACTGATCGGACATCAGATGCATGATGTTGCTAAACACTGGTGGAACACGACAAAACGGGCTTTGGAATTACGAGGTACGGCCATTACCTGGAATGTGTTTAAGACTGAATTTTATCTACGGTTCTTTCCAGTTTCATATAGGAAAGACAAGGGAGCCGAGTTTGCGAACTTGAAACAAGGCCAGTTAAACATTGAGGATTATGTGGCTAAGTTCTCTACTCTGCTTCGATTTGCCCCTCATGTGGCGGGGAGTGATGAGGCCGTTGCAGACCAGTTCATAAATGGTCTTAATCCTGAAATCTTTACCCTGGTGAATACCGGAAGGCCAAACAATTTCACTGATGCTCTGAATCGAGCTAAGGGAGCTGAAGCCGGATTGATAAGACAGAAAGAGGCTTCGTTTGTGCCTTCAGCACCGAGTTCACAGATGCCTTCACCATTTCCTCGATTTGAAAGTGGCGGTGGAAGTGGGAAGAAAGACTTCCTAAAGGCTAAGGGGAAGAAATTCAAGAAAGCTGGGAGTAGCTCCTCTAGTTCGAGCGGCTCTAGACAGACTACTCAGGGCCAGAGTTATGCAGGACCTTACTGTAGCACCTGTGGAGGGAGGCATTCCACAGAGCAGTGCAGATGAGTATTCGGCAACTGCCGCATCTGTAAACAGCATGGACACTTTGCTCGAGTGTGTCCACAGAGAGGTGCACAGGGATCACAGGCAACTGAGTCATCTGGATCAGTTGCTCAGACAGGGAGACGACCCTCTGCCGTGAATTCCTTTCAGCCAGCACCGTCTACTCTGTCACAGCAGAGGCCAGGAGGGGGCCAGACAGCGAGCCAGCCTCCTAGATAGCAGGCCCGATTGTTTGCTTTGACTGAGGAGCAATCACAGGATGCACCTGATGATGTCGTGGCAGGTAACTGTGTTATTTCTGGTTATCCTGCATATGTATTGATTGATACTGGTGCATCCCATACTTTCATATCTGAGCGATTTGCTTTGATGCATTCTTTGCCTATTGAGTCGTTAGCTACTGTAGTATCTGTCTCGTCTCCGTTAGGGACAGGTTTGATATCAGTGAAGTCTGTGAAATTTTGTATACTGCAGTACGATGGGCATAAGATTGAGTTAGACTGTATTGTGCTTGGAATATCTGACTTTGATTGTATTATTGGTATTGATACATTAACCAAGTACAGAGCTACAGTTGATTGTTTCCACAAGATAGTTCGATTCAGACCTGAGATGGCTGAGGAGTGGAAATTTTATGGTAAGGGTTCTCGTTCTAGAATTCCTTTGATATCTGCAATGAATATGACTTGATTGTTGCAGAAAGGAGCGGATGGATTCCTGGTATATTCAGTTGATTTACTGAAATCGAGCCCATCATTGGCGGATTTGCCAGTGGTGTGTGAGTTTGCTGATGTCTTTCCAGACGAGATTCCTGGATTACCTCTGATGCGAGAGATAGACTTCAGCATTGAATTGATGCCAGGAACAGTTCCGATTTCGAGAGCACCATACCGGATGGCACCGATCGAATTGAAAGAATTGAAGGAACAGTTGGAGGATTTACTGGCCAAGGGATATATCAGACCGAGTGTATCTCCTTGGGGTGCTCCAGTACTGTTCGTGAGAAAGAAAGACGGGTCGATGAGACTTTGTATCGACTACCGGCAACTGAACAAGGCAACAGTAAAGAATAAATATCCATTGCCTCGTATTGATGATTTGTTTGATCAGCTGCAGTGTTCATCGGTGTATTCCAAGATCGATCTGAGATCTGGATACCATCAACTGAGAGTCAGGGACTCTGATATCTCAAAGACAGCATTCAGAACGAGGTATGGACATTATGAGTTTATTGTCATGCCTTTTTGTTTGACGAGTGCACCGGCGGTATTCATGGGATGGATGAACCGTGTCTTTCAGAAATAGTTGGATGATTTTGTTATCATATTCATTGATGATATATTGATATATTCAAAGAATATGATTGAACATGCTAATCATCTGAGGACTGTGTTAAGAATTTTGACGGCAGAGAAACTGTATGCTAAGTTGTCGAAATGCGAGTTCTGGTTGAAACAGGTGGTATTTCTGGGGCATATTATATCGGGAGACGGTATATCAGTTGATCCCAGTAAGGTTGAGGCAGTGATTTCGTAGCCGAGACCGACATCTGTACCAGAGATACGCAGCTTTATGGGTTTGGCAGGATATTATCGCCGATTTATTAAAGATTTTTCGAGTATTGCCAAACCGATTACACAGTTGACTCAGAAAAATGCTCCGTTTATTTGGTCAGAACTGGACATCGATCGGAATATCAGGTTCGAAATGGTGTTTTGTATGTGAATAATCGTATTGTTGTGCCAAATGTTTCAGGGTTGAAACAGCGGATATTGATAGAGGCGCACAACAGTCGTTTTAGCATTCATCCTGGTGGCAGAAAAATGTACAATGATTTAAAGGCACAGTATTGGTGGAAACAAATGAAGTCTGATGTGACTAAATTTGTAGCCAAGTGTCTGAATTGCCAACAGGTGAAAGCTGAAAGGAAGAAACCAAGAGGACTATTACAGAGTTTGTCGATTCCTGAATGGAAATGGGATCACATTTCCATGGATTTTGTGACACAATTACCGAGATCCTCCCGAGGTTGTGATGCGATTGGGTCGTGATTGATCGATTGACCAAATCAGCATGCTTTATTCCATACAAAATGACCTATAGATATGATCAGATGGCCGATATTTATGTTCAAGAAGTGGTGAGACTGCACAGAGTGCCGAAGTCGATTGTTTCAGACCGGGATCCTCGGTTTACTTCGCACTTCTGGCAGAGTCTACAGCAAGCTCTCGGTACGAAATTACACCTGAGTACCGCATATCATCCACAGACCGACGGACAATCAGAACGAACGATACAGACATTGGAAGATATGCTGAGAGCTGTAGTACTTGATTGTAGTACTAACTGGCAAGATGCATTGCCTCTTTGCGAGTTTTCGTACAACAATAGCTATCAAACGAGTATTGAAATCGCTCCATTCGAAGCGTTGTACGGAAAGAAATGCAGATCCCCTCTGTACTAGGATGATATCTCTGAAGTTCCTGAGACTGGACCTGACATGATCAGAGATATGACTGAAAAAAGTGAAACTTATCCAGAAGAAAATGAAGGCAGCTCAGGACAGAAAAGCCAAATATGCCAATCTTCGACAATGACCGTTGGTATTTGAGGCTGGAGACCAAGTAATCTTAAAAATTTCACCTTTCAGAGGAGTTGTCAGATTTGGCAAGAAAGGGAAGTTGTCTCCACGATACGTCGGTCCATATGAGATTCTCGAGAAGATAGGAGATCGTGCCTATCGACTCGCCTTGCCGCCTTCATTATCCGGAATACATGATGTCTTTCATGTATCGATGCTGCGGAAATATCTCCCTGATGATTCACATGTTATTCAACCAGACAAGACTGAGCTGGATAAGACATTGAGTTATGTCGAGAAGCCGATCTGGATTATCGATCGTAAGGAAAAACAGCTCAGAACGAAGATGATTCCGTTGGTAAAAGTACAATGGACTCGTCATGGTGTTGAAGAAGCTACGTGGGAGACTGAATCTGATATGAGACAGGAATTCCCAGCATTATTTCACTAATGTAAATTTGGAATACATTTCTGTATATACTCCTTGTTGATATGATAGATTGCTTGTGATTTCGAGGACGAAATCATATCTTAGGGGGGGAGGAATGTAATGCCCGGAAATTTAATCCTAGTAATCGGTAATTATTGATTTATAATTTGATATGATTATGAAAGGATTAATCGGGACACGAAATAAGAGTTCATATAACTTGTGTAAGTTTTGGACAGAAGTAGTGGCGCCCGAGCGGTAGATTACGACCGCCCGAGCGCCAATGTTCAGTAGGAAAATGCTTCGGGCAGAGACTGTGGCGCCCGGGCGGTAGTTTTTGACCGCTCGAGCGCCAATGTGCAACCCGGAAAGGAGTGGACAGAAACTTCCGCGCTCGAGCGGTAGTTTATTACCGCCCGAGCGCCGACCCAAATTCACGAAAATGTGACGCGTATCATTAACCAAGCAACTAGTGTATATATATACATATATACGTTGGTTTAAGGAAAAAGAAAGGAAAAGCACGAGAAAAGGGTCAGGGGAAAGTCACCGAAAATCCTTACGCCTTTTCTGAGAAATCCGTCCGTCTGAATTGTAATCCGACTTCAGTACTGTAATCCTATCAGCGTAGGCTACACTTTGACGTAAGTTTTACTACGTTTTGACATGCTTTGAAATTATGCTATTGTCAGAATTGAATAGGATTCATATATGATGTTCTTGATATGTTAGACATCGTAGAATCGAAGTCAGATTAAGAAATAGACTGATTATGGAATTGTTATGAATTTTCTGGAGTATATTGATTTATACTGGACAGATTTGAATTTTGACGCGATTACGGATTGTATGGGATATGGGTTATGGATTGTAACTGTTATCTGGTGATTTGGTATTGACAGAGATACTGAGATTGTACCGTTATACCGTTGATTTTGAATTAAATCCAGATTGATCAGATTGTTATGGAATTGACTAGTATATTGATATGAGATTATTGATATTGTCAGTACCAGACAGATTGTGAGTTCAGGACTTCGACTGAGCCAGAAACCGACGAAAGAAAGGTATAAGTCAATGTGGTATTGGGAGATGGACTTGAGTTGGTTTAGACTTGGGTTTCCCTAAATCACATACTTTACTTTATTGCATTGATATTTGCATTGAGTTGATTGATATACTTGTTCTCTTGATTTTAGACAGCAGGTATTAGAGGAGTCATCTTATGACAGAAGTGCCGTTAGTGGTGGGATCACCACGGGCACATTGCACGATGTCATAAGATTGTGTATTGGCGGATGTGCCAAAGACTGTCACTGGATGTTTGGCTATCGATGTGGATAGGATGGTGGCTTTTTCTATTACTGTTAATCAGTATTGTATCGATGTGGATAGATTAGTAGCTCTTCTATTACTGTTAATCGATGTCATATCGATGTGGATAGAATTAGAGTTGCTTCTATTACTGTTAATCGGTACTATATTGATGTGGATAGAATAACAGCTTCCTCTATTACTGGTAATCGATACCGTATCGATGTGAATAGAACTGGAGTCTTTTCTATTACTGTTGATCGATACCATATCGGCGTGGATAGAACTGGAGTCTTTTCTATCACTGTTAGTCGATATATGCATGCCAACTTCTGGAACCGGGATCCCTAGACTAGGATTGAGTCTAGTCTGAATGATGTAGCTACGAGAATGATTTATAGTTTGATGTTACTTATGTTTCAGAATTTGATTCATATATCTGTTACCTGATTACATGCTTTATATTGTTTATATGATTGCATGTTTCATTGATTTATACTGGGATTATATTCTCACCGGAATTATCCGGCTATTGTCTTGTCTGTATGTGTACTTGACAACAGGTGGGACAGGTTCAGGGTCGAGGAGATGAGAAGAGATCGAGTTAGAGTGGAGACTTCGGACTTTGATCTGAGATAGGGTTTGGACACTTGATATTAGTTGTTAAACCCTAGTTTGAATAAATGTGTTGTAATACAGGACTTGTATTTTATATACTGATATGTATATATGTTTTAATTTCACTACGTTCCGCATTTTAAAAAAAAAAATTAGACCCTGTTTATAATTGATTAATTAGTCCCAAAGATGATTAAGAACTTGATTAGCATCCGGGTCCCCACAATATCGATGACTCGAAGTCAACCTCTGGGTTTGTATTCATGCTCAATGGTGCTGCTGTCTCTTACAAGAGTTCCAAGCAAGACAATACTGCGGATTCCAGCACAGAGGCCGAATACATTGCTGCATCAGATGCAGCAAGGGAGGCTGTTTGGATAAGGAATTTCGTCTAAGAGTTGGACGTCATTCCTAATTGAGTTTCTTATGTCCCGGTGTTGTGTGACAACCCGGGTGCTTTAGCTCAAGCAAAGGAGCCAAGGTCTCATCAGAAGTCCAAACATGTATTGAGAAAGTACCACATCCTCGGAGAGATTGTGGAAAGTAGAGAAGTGTCTTTTGACACAGTCGGCTCCACAGACAATGTTGTTGATCCACTAGCTAAGCCTTTACCTGGACCATTATTCGAGATGCATCACGAATCAATGGGTTTGAAGCATATGGGTAGTTGGCTCTAGTGCAAGTGGGAGATTGTTAGAGTAGGTGCCCGTCGAGCCAAGTGTTGGCCGAGTGTTCACAATGAAACTCTATGTATAAGCAATCTTTATTTTAGTAATATTTGAAAGTATTATTTTGGCACATCTTTATCTGTATACCCATGCTAGTTGCATAGATAAATCCCTTGAATATACAAATAGTAGAAAGAATATGAGATGCTCATATGATGAGTATCATGAAACTCATATTTGTAATACTGTATATTCTAAACGGTTCCTAGTCGATTCAGCCGCCACTAAGAAGGATATAGGCCGCTCGAGTTAGAGACTAGTATCTGCGATTTGAGTACCATGTTTCATTGGTAGGGGACATTGTGATGTCCGAGCATGCAGATAGGTGCTCCTGGTAAAGTGCACTGAACAACCCTCCATTAAAGGACTTTCCAAGTGGTTCTCACTTATCGAGTGGAAACGTCCTAGTTTATGGTTGTACACTTTTAGTCCTTATGACCCGGGACAACATTGAGACTCTATGTGCTAGCATTTCACTTTAACTTGTTTACCGACTCTTATGGGGTCATCAGGTGGCAAGGTTGGGTGTTCTGTCGAAACATATAGGAGTCGATGCATTGTAGTCGGGGATTCACCGCTTACCTTCGAGTATGGATATCCTATGTGTTCTCATGTGTATGTAGATTGAAATCTCTGATCAGAGTATGGTGGTAATTATGAAAGGGTTTCATAGATTACACCATCGATGCAACTACGACTTTGGCACATAGTATCAATTCATTGACAACTCTCGATAAACCAATGGTTGTCGAATCGGTCGGGATATATGAGTTGAAGGGACCGTACTGTACGCTAACCATAATTGAATGGTTCTTGCAGGCACTATCATTTGATACCTAGGGAATCATGTAAGTGATGTTGTTAGGCATTTAACATGGTTGGTTGGGTACTATCAGACTTGAGTTCTGACGTTCTTATTATCAAGGGGTTGATAAGTAAGAATGGAGCAATTGGGGTATGCTCATATAAGGACATGTTTAGTCTGAATCGCATGGAGATGTGAACCCACGGCTAGTTGTATCAATGAACCATTGAGGGCCACACAAGTGCTGGCTTTCTAGATCCCGTTGAGAAGTAAAAATAGTTCAATGTGTTGAACGGCTTATAAAGGAGTTTATAAGCGTAAGGAAAATTAGAAGTATGACTTCTATAAAGGAAAAACTAGTTCAATGTGTTGAACGACTTATAAATGAGTTTATAAGTGTAAGGAAAACTAGAAGTATGACTTCTATGAGAGAAATGTAAATTTTAATTTATGGAAGTGTTCCTAAATTAAAATTTGGCCAAGTGAATAATGTATTTGAAAATTGTGATTTTCATAAACATTATTATGGACTAAATTAAATTAATTCAAGTGTTGAATTAATTAAACACTAGTGGACCTAGTAGAGTCCAAATAATTAAATTAATTCAAGTGTTGAATTAATTAAATTATATTGAGTCTTGTAGAGCTCAATTTAAATTAATTATTTAACTAGTGGGACTTGGGTAAATTCAAGTAATGTTTAATTAGTCTCAAATAAGTTTGAGATAATTAAATTTAGTCCATGGTTTTTAATTTGTTAAAAACCATATAATATATGCATGCATGGGAGGTGAAGAGTTGGAGAAAAATTTTGCAACTATCAAGGCTTGGCATGCTACTTTTGTCTCTACTTTTTGCAAGACCAAGACAAGTCTCCCTTCCCCTCAATTGTAATCACAAGGGCCGAAATTCTCCTCTCAATTCTCTCTCAATTTTCTTCTTCAAGTGTTGAGGAATGAAAAATACTTCTCTTTGAAAAATGCTCTAATTTTTCTAGTGCAAAATTAGAGTGGCTCTAGCTAGTTGGTGGTGGGCTTAATATTTGAGCAAGGTGGGCTCAAAGGAAGCTTGAAGATTGTCTTGCCATTGAAGAGCTTAGTTGTATATCAACTAAGTTGGAGACATCATCAATCTTTTAAGATTGATAGGTACATTTCTAAACACACTATGAATGTCATTTTAGTGTTTTATTGTATTTGCTACACAAAAGAACATGGTGGCCGAAATTTTCTTGTGTAAAATTCTATTTTTTTTTATCTTCCGTTGCGCTTCCGGTCACCGTAACCGATCCCCTTTCACCTTCTTCATACATGGCCACCAATAGAGTCTACGAAGATCCTGATACATCTTGGTACCACCTGGATGTATCGAGTATGGCGCAGTATGAGCCTCTGTCAAGACGTCTCGCCGAATATCATCACCAACAGGCACGCAAATACGGCCTCAAAATGTCATCAAGTCATCTCTATTCGTCCCAAACTCTGAATTACCTCTCTCCTCTGCACTAGCTCTCATCTCTGACAATTGAGTATCAATGGCCTGCTCTCTACGGATCATGTCCGTCAATGTAGGTCGAATGATCAACGATGAAAAGCGAGCAATGGTTCCTGGGACTACCAAAGCTATCTCCTCTCGTTGCAAGTCTAACAACAACAGTTGCTGACTCTTAGAACTCAAAGAAGAACTTGACTTACGGCTCAATGCATCTGCTACAACATTTGCCTTCCCTGGGTGGTAACTAATAGTCACATCATAATCTTTGACAAGCTCTAACCACCTTCTCTGTCGCATATTGAGTTCTTTCTGAGAAAACAAATACCTTAAACTCTTGTGGTCCTCGAAAATTTCACACTTTTCGCCATATAAATAATGTCTCAAGATTTTCAGGGCGAAATCCACAACTGCTAGTTCCAGATCATGCGTAGGATAATTTTTCTCGTAGTCTTTCAATTGACGAGAAGCATAGGCTATAACCTTTCCACGTTGCATCAGCACTGCACCGAGGCCCTTCTTCGACGCATCGGTATAAACAACAAAATCCTCTGTACCACTATGCAACACAAGTACTGGAGCTATCGTCAATTTATCTTTCAAATCTTGGAATCAACTTTGGCATTAATTGGACCACTCAAACTTCACAGTCTTCTTCCTCAGATTGGTTAACGGTAGGGAAATCTTGGAAAAATCTGAAATAAAACGACGATAATAACCCGCCAAACCAAGAAAACTGCGTACCTCTGATACAGTGGTAGAGATATGCCACTTCTGTATCGCCTCTATTTTCACTGGATCAACAGCTATACCATCTTTCGAAACAACATGGCCTAAGAAAGAAATCTGCTCCAACCAAAACTCACATTTCTTCAACTTAGCATACAACCTCTTCTCTCTCAACAACTGAAGAACAACTCTGAGGTGCTCTGCATGAAGCTCTATGGTCTTGGAATAAATCAATATGTCATCAATGAAAACAATGACAAAGCTATCCAAATACGGCTTGAACACTCGGTTCATAAGATCCATGAAGACTGAATGAGCATTAGTCAGACCAAATGACATCACAAGAAATTCATAATGACCGTACCTGGTCCGGAACGCCGTCTTAGGGATATCAGACTCCATAACTTTCAACTGATAATAGCCAGATCGCAGATCAATCTTCGAAAACACTGTAGCCCCCTTCAGTTGATCAAAAAGGCCATCTATCCGTGGCAACGGATATTTATTCTTGATAGTCACTTTGTTAATTTCTATGTAATAAATGCAAAGCCGCAAATACCCATCTTTCTTCTTGATGAAAAGAACCGGAGCTCCCCAAGGCGAAGAACTCGGCCGAGTGAAACCTTTATCCAAAAGATCCTGCAACTGCGTCTTCAACTCTTTCATCTCTGTTGGGGCCATTCTGTACGAAGCCTTAGAAATAGGAACCGTCCCGGGGACTAAATCAATAACAAACTCTACATCTCTATCCGGCGGTAAACCCGGAATATCTTCCTCAAATACATCAGGGAACTCTCTCACAACATCAATATCATCAATATTCAACTTCGCAATTCTATCCATATCAACAATTGAGGCCAAAAACCCATCACAACCTCTAAACAACAACTTCTTAGCCTCAAGACATGAAATAAAAGGAAGGACCAGCGAAGTACCTGCACTGGCAAGCATACCTTCTTTATTAACATCAATTGCAAATCTCACCGTCTTGGCAACGCAATCAACCACTGCACGATAAGTTGATAGCCAATCCATGCCAAGTATAATATCAAACACAACAATCAAATTGGCATACACCACTCGCTCATCAATTTGAACAGAACACGCATACACAAAAGATGTCGGGCACAACACATCCCCAGAAGGCAATACAACATTAAACTGGAGGGGAAGAATAGAAGGAACTAAACCCGAAGATCTCAAAAATAGTTCAGACATAAAAGAATGAGTAGCACCTGTATCAATCAATGTCGTAGCTACTCTGCCTGAAATTAAAATAGTGCTAGAGATCACAGAAGAATCATGGTTTATACCTTCTTTCGTCATGGTGAAGAGGCGACCCTGCACCTTCTCTTTACTGGATCCTCTAGGACAATCCTTGGCAATATGGCCTGCAGTACCACATCGATAACAAGTGTGAGTACCAAATCTACATTCTCCCCTATGATGCCTGTTGCACTTGGGACACAATGGCTTCTCTGGATCAAATGGAACTGTCGGTGCTTTAGAACACGGCTCTATCTTGCCTTTTCCATTGAAATTGCCTTTTCCTCTTTGGCTCGAACCTTGACCTCTTTGAGCAATAGCGTGTTGCCTCGCCTGTCTCTCTCTGGCAATGTCTTTCTCGTCTTGCTTGGCTAACAAGGCTTTAGCCACAATCTCTTTATATGTCACCGCCTTAGACATATTGATGTCCATGCCGATCTCTGCTCGAAGGCCTCTAATGAAGTGAGCTCCCTTGTCCTTGTCATTGGAGGCAATATACGGGGCAAACAGACAGCCCTCCTCGATCTTCAAAATGTACTCGTCAACATTCATACCTCCCTGACGAAGCTCTAAAAACTCAGTCACCTTCCTAGCTCGAAGTGCATCTGGGAAGTACTTGTCATAGAAAAGATCCGTGAAATCTTGCCACTTCAATGCCGGAACATCAACACCTACCTTGGTATCATTCCACCAAATGCGTGCAGCTTTGACTAACATGAATATTGCACAATCAACTCTTTCTTTGTCTTCATAACTGAGTTGATCAAAAATCGCCTCAAGTGCTTTGATCCACTCTACAGCCACCAATGGATCAGTGCTTCCTGCAAACTCAGGCGGATCCATTCTCTTGAATGCAGTAAATATCCCATCGGTTCCAACTGCTGGAGCCACTTGGCCTCTCCCTTGGCCTCTACCTTGGCCCGTACCTTGCAAACGGAGCAACTGTTGAATCTGCTCACTATGGACCTTAGCTTGCTCTTTCAATAACTTGCCGAACTCGTCGACAACTCTCGATGAGGAGCTATCCTCACCCTCTGAAGATTTTCTCTTAGAAGGCATCAACTCCTACAATGTGCTCACATAATACATATCAACCATAACAATAAATAGATGAAGAAGAAAACATACCCAGACTGTTGAAAGTAGACGAAATCATATGCATTGGTCCGAAGAACGCAGCTCTGATAACACTAAATGTAACACCTCTGACCGATTTAATAAAATAATACAGTGGAAATTAAAAATTTTACTTGAAGGATTTAAAAATTTCTTGAGATAAAACATTTACAATCAAAAGTATATACATGATCAATAAAGTGTTGCAACAAAATAAAAAATATCATTTTTGATCATGTCAAAATACTATCAAAATATCTTCTTCCTCCATCTTTGGTATGCATATGACCCCGGCTCCAATCAACATCCCGGCTCGTCCCTGTTATCTGCATCACATGAAATAACTGAAATGAGTATAAAACTCAGCAAGTGGAACTCTTACATAACAATGGATACATATCATACTCTGTAAAACATGACTTTGAAATCATTAAATACCATCTAAATCTTGAAACTTGAATAATATAGTAAACATGAACATAACGATGGTATTTCTCTTTTCTCTGTTGGATTGATATCTAAATAGTATCTCTGTCTCTGTAACTATATCCCATCGATATAAATCGATACTCTGTTGGGATATAGGCCTATGGTCGTTGATCAACTAATTTCATGTAATATCTGACTATGTATCTATCAATCCAATAAATCATTTGAACTCTCTTTTGGGCATTAAATTAAACACTTTGCATACTCTTTTCTTTGGTATTCCCATTTTCACAATAGAGACATATAAAAGCCTCTAATATAAAACAAAGTGTATTATACATAATATGAATCAAATGGAAGGGAATAACATGTTAAAACCATTGAAACAACATTCATATATTATCATGTGAGCACAAGAAAATGAATTCAACTTACAACACTTAGAAACCTTGAATCTAATCTCTTGGTTGAATTCCTACAACAATAAACCATGAATAGAACCATCAACAACCCAATAATCACAAACCCATACCATAAAAGCCATAAAATCAACACCATCAACAAACCCATGATTTCCCAACATCAAAATCCAAAGAATAACCAAAGCCACAAGCTTACCTAAGCTTCTTGAACCCAAAATAACCTTGTTCTAACTTCAAAACCCAACAACAAGATTGAATCAAAGGCACCAAATGAAAGGAAATGGAATCCTAGCTTTCCCTTGAGCTAAGAAATCGAGAGTGAGGAGAGAAATGAGAACAACTCTTGTAATTATAACACTTAAATCTCGAAAACACGCTTTTACTTTTCACGCACCGCAGGTGCGCTAAGTCTTGGACCGCGGGTGCGCTACGCTGTCTGTACAACATCTGAAAATCTAAAAACAACGACCACAGGTGCGCTGCACCTTGCACCGCGGGTGCGCTGAGCTTACTGGAAAACATCCAAAAAACCGGAAGCATCGACCGCAGGTGCGCTGACTTTCCTACCGCGGGTGCGGTGCCACCTCTGCCCAACCACCGCGGGTGCAATGTCTTACTTACCACGGGTGCACTGTCACCTGAAGCCAAAAATAATCTTTGCATCAAAAAATCGATTCGCAACGTCGCTTCTCTTCATAATTTGGCAACACTCTCAACAAGAAAGTTGCACCTCTATATCTTATATAATATTACAATTGGCCTCATACCAATTGGCTCAACTTACAATTTACCATGAATTAAACCTCACCGACGCTACAATAAAACCACATATCAAGTGTAACCAACATTACTATAAACCATAAATCACAATTCTTAACTTCAAAACTATACTTAATCTTAACCAAGGAGTCAATAAACATATTAAATCTTAAACCGTACCGTTCACCAGGCTTGGATATTACACATTAGTTCATTGAAAGTAGTGTGCCTCTGTTGGATCGTTTGCTGAGCATCTTTCGGATGCTTCAAACAAAATATTTTTCAATGAGCTGCAATAGCTCTTGTTTTAAGAATGTATACATCGATGAATTAGATCGAGTTTGGTATTGAACCAAGCGGAAAACACTCGAAATAATCCTTCATTAAGAAACACCGATATATTTTATATCATGTATAACTGAATAACTGAAAATAGCAGGAATCAGTTGAGACATGCATCAGTTCAATTATGGTGAAAATTGAACCGACAGATGCTCTAACTAGTTAAATCAGTTTAAAAACAATAGTTAAACAATTAAATACACAAGATATGTTTATGGATGTTCGGAGACTTTAACTGCTCCTACGTCACCCCTTCTACCACATTGGGTAGGATTCACTAGAAGACTTTTATTAATTACAGCAAGTGTAATAACCCACCTAGCTTAGGACTTACCTACTGCCTAACTGAACTCCTAGACTAGACTGAAGGCAGCACATTCCAACCAACACTTCTTTAACGTCTATGTGAGAAAGACTACATATGCAAGACTGTATTTGAGTGGAGGTGTGTGTTTGTGAGAACTGAACAATGAAAGTGTTCTGACACATTGAGGGAATTGTGCTTCTAATCTAAGCTGATAACACGATGAAGTGTTCCCTCTAGGCTGATTGCTTCTTGAAAGCTGATATGCAATATGCATGCCCTTTCTTCTAGTTTTCACACACTCTTGTATATGCTCTCGCTTTGCTGATGGTCTTGAGATTGTATATATAGAGGAATTGAGACCGTACTTCAAGACTCATCACATGTGATCATTGCAGCTTTGAATGCGTTCCTTGGTATATGTGTCTTGACTTTTCTGACATTCCTCCAGGAATCTCTCGGCTTTAAATCTTTGCTGCAACGTCCATTATTGTACCTTAGAACGTACATATGTTTTGTATCTTTGTGCGTAGCTTGAATCCACTAAGATAAGCTTGTCTTGATCTTCAACTGATTGATTCCTACCTGATGTTCCTAACTGGTCATCTGAGTTGATTCTCAGTTGGGCTGGTGAAATCAGTTGACTCGTCATTTGAACTGTTTTCAATCTTTCAGTTGAACTGGTCAGCTGGGTTCTTCATCATTTGAACTCTTCATCAGCTGGCCGGGCTTCTGTAGTTCTTCTGCTGAATCATCTATAAGCTAGACAATCAGTTGAAATGTTCTTTGATATGTCAGTTGAACTTATTCCGTTTGGTCGATCAGTTTTTGTTTTCAGTTTACGTCTCTTAGCTTCAGTTTTACCTCACTTAGCTGATCAGTTCGAAACCTGATCAGTTCCAGCTACCTACGCACTAAGGTAAATCATCAAAAACAAAATAAAAAGTTTTATTACCATCAAAATTAAGATTGGTAACATGAAATATTTCAACAGTATGACTGTATGTGTAAATGCAAGGTTACTCGTACAAATGATTAATAATGTGTTTATGTTGTTATTTAGTTCATTATGTTTCATGTGTTGATTGAAGTATCGATAGTGAGATTGAATATGATTTATATATTGTCCATAGTGTATTGAGAATGAATATATGTCTAAATAGTATTTGAAAGATGTGTATGTAAAATAGTGTAATGAAAGTTGGTATAGAACTGCAGGAAATGAGATTAAAATATGACAGTTCTTATGAGTTTTAGCATAATGATTAAGAGTTGATCCAAATTGTTTGAGGCTACAACCATTAGAAAGCTAAGATATAAGTTTATAGCTTTCATGTTTTGAGTTTTGTCCAAATCACTGTGAAAGACAAGCAAAAAGCGCTCCGAAGTCTGTCGTGTGTATCTTTATTCCTACAATGATACATTTTAGTATATTGAGCATAACGTTTTACTCGGACCATAAAATTCCATGGGGCCAATTGGAGAAGCAAGACAAGACATAGGGCTACAACCTTCATGTTTACCACGTTTTCAAATTATAAAGGGACGAAACATTTCTGGAGCAATCTTTGATGAAACTGTGTGCAGGGGAAGAATGTGTGGCGCTCGAGCGGTAAGATCTTACCGCCCGAGCGCCGTGCACCAAAAATTTAGTGTTTGGAGAGAAAGTTCCACGTCCGGGCGGTAAGATCTTACCGCCCGGGCACCGATTTGTGAGGAAAAGATAAGAACCTGGACGTCTTATAGCATAGCTTCCGCATATGTATTATAGTTGACTTTATGTCAGAGTTTAAAACAATTTTTACAATGTGTATGACTATGTGTGTAATGATACAAAGTATGTTTGTATATGAAAATATGATTATATGTACGTATAGTTGTTGTTTCATGAGAGTTTTGGCTTTTACAAAATGAGGGGACATCATGCCAAAATTTTTATAAACTGTCAAGTTGATACTCTTGTTGAATTATTTCATAATAAAGGATATCATCAAACCCTATTTTGATTATGAACGTAAGTATCATCAATCTTGTCAAGTATAAAAGAACGATGTTACAGTTTAGTGGTATCAGAGCCCACAGTTCTTCGAGAGGGAAGACACTTCACTTCATCCACACATAAGGAACTCGGCAAGTAAGTATCTTTGTATCCCATAGTTTATGCTAAGTTATGTGCTTCTACGTGACCTACATGTAGTATAAAAGACGATGCCACCGAAACTCAAGGTGCATGAGGGAGAGTCATCTAACGGCAATGCCCCAGCAGTCGAAGGTGAAGGCAGTGCTCTAACGTACCAGATTTGACAACTATCCTCACTGTACCAAGACGAGTCTTTCCGACGTGCTTATGTCCTCACTCACACGCACCTTAGGAAACTTCCCAGGAGGTCACCCATCCCAAAATTGCCCCATCTCAAGCACGCTTAACTTTGGAGTTCTTATGTGATGAGCTACCGAAAAGAAGATGCACCTTCTTCTCGATTTCCTCCTCGTTCTGATTCTGATTTCGAGCAATTCTTACATATATATATCAAAATCGCATGCAAGAAACGTGTCTCATTTTCCATGTTGCACGTCACACCGCGGGTGCGCTCTATCTTGCACCGCGGATGCACTCATGCTTCGGCATTCTTATCCATTCTGAAATTACATGACCGTGGGTGCGGTACATGTCAAGACCGCGGGTGCGGTCATGCACCGCGGGTGCGGTAATGCTTGCACCGCGGGTGCGGTTACCCTTCGATAAAACTGACCAGGTTTCTGTCCATGCACCGCGGGTGCGGTACATGCAAGGGCGCGGGTGCAGTGTTGCTTCGGCAACACATTCTGAAATTCAAAATAAATGGCCACACATTATCTTAAATCGTGTCTCAGTTGGCCCTTTCGTAATCACGTTAAATTATAAATCAATAATCCTTGATTAACCGTGATAATTTCTCGGGTATTACATTTCTCCCCCTCTTAGATCTGAGTTCGTCCTCGAACTGATAAGTAATCAATTCAGATATATCAGAAGAAATGTATCCAGAATTTAAATCAGAAACTCATTTCCGTAAATCTGTTCTGAAATTTCAATTCTCATATGAAGTTCTATTTCTACAAATAGCTCTGATAAAGTCAATCTCGCAATACTGGTTATACAACATCTGTATATACTCATCTAACAATTCGTAACAGCTCAACACCATCAACTGTTATCGAGTCAGTTTATCTCAATCCAAGATATATTCGATCTTCAATATCAGTTACCAACAGTCATCGTCCGACGTTGGCCTATTCAGTCTGATTATCATGAGTTATTTTCATTTTCTTCTGAATTAGCTTCATCTTTTCAGTCATATCTCTGATCATGTCAGGTTGAATCTCAGGAACCTCAGAGATATCATTTCAATAAAGAGGGAATATATACTTCTTAACGTACAACGTGTCTAATAGTGTCATTCCCATACTCATTTAATATCTGTTGTGGTATAAAAACTCACAACATGGCAATAAATCCTGCTAATTAGTGTTAAATCAAACACTACAACTCTAAGCTTATGTTCTGGAATCTGGATACTCCACTCTGACTGTCCGTCAGATAGTGAATACTATTCAGTATTCAGATATAATCTAGTATCCAACTCTTACTGTACATTCGGTCAAATGTGCAAAATCAACCAAAATCACGGTTTAATATAATCAATTCTCAACACTCCGTGTAATCTAATTACTTTTAAGACAAAATCTCAGTCATATATCATATTTGTACATTTTCATGTACGAGTTAGCACTCGCAGACTGTGTCAGTCTGTCATTCCTAACTCAATCCATACTCAATTCCAAGAGGAATGCAGTAATTTTCTTACGATATCCTTGGAAATGTAATCTCATTTCCATTCAGGAATCGATAAATTATCTAACCAATATCTTGGTTTGTTTTCTTTCTATCTTTATCTGTCTGTAGTTCAGACATTTCAGTCCAAACTCTGTCTTATCTAATCTCATCTGTTTCTATCAAAACATTTTCTGCTATCAGGATGCCTACTGAATCAAGTATTGCACCCTTCTGACAATTCTGTCATTTCAAATTGGAAATATCAGGCACTAACAAGTCAGTTATTAATATACAATACAGTATTACTTACTTGATATTCTGATCGACACTCTATTCTGACTATCGATATTAAGTTCGAAACATTCTAATCAACTCTTTAAGTTGCTAATGTTTCAAAATCAGCTCTGATTCGGACGATACAATATAATCTCCATTGTCTACACTCTGTCTCAACACGTATTCAGAATAACATCAATATTCAATCAGATTTAAAACATGCTAAACTCATAAACCGCAAATATCTGATACTGATATCCACCTCAGCCAACTAATTACGGTTTAATTCTGTTAAAATCAACGAATATATCATCTTCAGATATAACACATCCTGAATGCAATCTGTCTCAACCAGGATTTACTATATCAACAGTTTCTAATATCAGTTCAAGACTAAAATCAATCTCTCTGATTGAAATCAGATCTGAAATCTTATCAGAGAAAACATCAAGAACTTTTTTATCATTGGTAAATCAGCCAATGATAGACTCAACTTCAGTAAATCAACTGAATACATAAGGAGTCACTCTGCTCCTTTCTGTAATAATCGAGTCATAGCTAGTACGAATATCAAAAGAATTCACAATCTAGAATTCTTATCGTACAATATTCATCTCCTGATCATCTTAGATCTGATTCTCACCATCTTCTGGAATTAATCTATGGTAGCTCTGTACTTGATCAGCATATCAATATCAATAATGCAGTTCCAAAATCATAGAACCCCAGTACAATACAAGTTACCACACGATCTAACTTAATCTCATTCTCATTCTACTGTAGTATACAAGATCTAACAGAAATCGCTGATACAAGATCTTTTCCCCAAAAGAAAAGAAACAAATACTACAGTACATAGGGACTCAACAGATAATGCATGCATCAATGCAAATCTCTCAGAAATAAAAGTATGTGAAGCACCGGTATCCCTCAATACACATGCAGGAAAATCAAACAAATCAGTTACCTGCAACATCCTCATCTGGTGCTTCCTGAGCATGTTCCTCGGTCAAAGCAAATACTCTGGCCTGCTGTCTAGGAGGCTGGCCAACTGTCTGGCTTCCTCCTGGCCTCTGCTGTGACTGAGATGGTGCTGGCTGAAATGAAGGAACAACCGCTGATCGTCTATTCCACTGTGCCGCTGATCCCGCGGATTCAGCTCCCTGGAATCTTTGGGAATCCTTCTGTGGACATACTCTGGCAAAATGTCCCTGTTGTTTGCAGAAGTGGCAACTACCAAGTACTCCTTGGCATTGCTCAGTGGAATGTCTCCCTCCACAATTTCCGCAGTAAACGCCGGTATAACTCTGCTGAGAACCACTGGAGCTAGAAGAACTGCCGCCAGACTTCTTAAACTGCTTTCCTCTAGCTTTCCGAAAATCTTTCGTTCCACCACTGCTACTGCCACTTTCAAATCTGGGAGGTGGTTGCTGTGGTCTCGACACTGGAGGAACAAATTCAGCTCCTCTCTGCCTTATCAGGCCCTTCTTCAGCGCCCTTGCTCTATTTATGGCATCAGCAAAGTTATTCGGTCTTTCTGTGTTCACCAATGTAAAAATATCGGGATTCAAGCCATTGATGAACTGATCAGCAACGGCTTCGTCATTTTCAGACACATGAGGAGCAAACTTCAACAAGGTAGAGAACTTGGTCACATATTCCTCAATGTTCAGCTGACCCTGTCTCAAATTGGCAAACTCCGCCCCCTTGTCTTTTCTGTACGACACTGGGAAAAATCTTTGATAAAACTCAGTTTTAAATACATCCCAAGTAATAATCGTACCTCGCTGCTCCAAGGCCCTCTTCATTGTTACCCACCAGCTTTGTGCAACATCAAGCAACTGGTGCCCAATCAATTTAATCCGGGGCTCATCACTGTACTCCAGTGAATCAAACAGCAACTCAATGCTACCTAACCAACTCTCACACTCGACTGATGTCTCAGTACCTTTCAGAGTGGGTGGTTTGAATGACTGAAACCTCTTCAGCAAGGTTTCCATTGGAGTCGGTGTTACATCCATTGGAGGCTTCGATGTACTACCCTGTTCTGGGATTCGTCTAGGAGGCATATCTGAAACTCAAAAGGATTAGTGACCCAATCCAACACATATGTTTCAATTCAATCTCTCCTCCGATCATCTTACTGCTTATCGAGAATCAGTTCAGATTCGTTCCCAATAATACATATTACAAAATCAAATCAGATAAGTCAAGTAACATGTATTATATAAAGCAGTAAAGAATGCTAGCAATCATAAGCAAGGAAAGAAACACATTCTACCCCGCTCACTAGCTTCTATCTCAATCTCAAGAATCTACAGTTCTAGTACCTACAGCTCTGATACCACCTGTTGTGGGGACCCGGACGCTAATCAAGTTCTTAATCATTATTGGGAATAATTGATCAATTATAAAACAGGGTCTAAAATTTTTTTAAAAATACAAAGCGGAAACGTAATGTAATTTACTCAAATTACATATTAAACATGAACATACAAATCTTGTGTTATCTACAAGAATTCAACTATGTTCAACTACATATCAGTGCTGAATCCTATGTTGCTTCGAAGCCCGGATCTCCAAGCTATCTAATCTTCTCTCATCCTCTTCTTGACCCTGATCCAGCCCCACCTGTTGTCATGCACACATACAAAACAAGACAACAGCCGGATAACTCCGGTGAGAAATACATCCCAGTATAAACAATGTAAACATGCAATCATATAAAAGCATATACAAAAGCATATTTAAGAAATATTCTTAACCTGTATCAAATCAGAATACATAAATCAATCTCAGGCATTCAATAATCATGAATGATATAACAATGTAAATCAACATGTCGTATCAGACTCAACTCATCCGACGCGTCGTCTCAGACTCGACTCCACTGACGCGTCGTCTTAGACTCGACTCAACTCTAACCTAGGGATCCCGATGTCTGGATATAGGTAATTATATCGAATCTCAGTCGATAGGAATGAATCAATCCCTAAACGGCATCGATATAATTAATATCTCCAGTGTCTGGGCGAATCAGCCGCAGAATTGACGACTCAGTCAATAACCCGACGAATCAGCCGGTAATTAGGCGAATCAGCCAATACTCAGACAACTCAGCCTGTAATTAAGCGACTCAGCTTAAGTTTAGACGAATCAGTCAATCACCAGACGAATCAGCCGGTGACTAGGCGAATCAGCCTATGACTCAACGACTCAATAATCAATACATACAGTCAGTATCTAAGCAACTCAATCAATGACTAGCGAATCAGCAGTCATTACATGCAGTGGATATAAATCAATAGACTACAATCATCAATCTCATCAATTACAAGAATCAATGTAATAAACTAAGTATGTGATTTAGGAAAACTCGAGTCAAACCTTCCTCGAGTTGTGCAATCCCAACACAACATTAATTTATACCTTTCTTTCTGATACTCTGGCTCTGTCGAAGTCTCGAACCCCAAGCCTGTCAATACTTAGTCTGACAATAACAATATTGAGGGTACGATATCAATACACCACTCAAGCACTACTGGGTATAATCAGAATTAAATCAAATTCTGTTTCAACAACATAACGGCGTAATCTCAATATATCCAGCCATATCATATCAGTCAGATATCAATTCTAATATCTCATAATCAACAACAACTCAATTATGATATCAACTCGACTCCAAAACTATTCTGAAAATCATAACAATTCCAAAATCAGTCCGTTTCTTAATCTGACTTCGATTCTATGATGTCTACTACGTCAAGAACAACATATATGAGTTCCATTCAATTCTGACAATATCATAATTTCAAAGCATGTCAAAACGTAGTAAAACTTACGTCCAGTTGTAGCCTACGTCGATAGGAACTCAATACCGAAGTCGGATTTAAAATCAGACGGACGGATTTCTCGCAAAAGGCGTAAGGATTTTTCTTTCTTTCTCGGAAGCCTTCTTCTCGATTTCCTCCTCGTTCTGATTCTGATTTCGAGCAATTCTTACATATATATATCAAAATCGCATGCAAGAAATGTGTCTCATTTTCCATGCTGAACGTCACACCGCGGGTGCGCTCTATCTTGCACCGCGGGTGCACTCATGCTTCGGCATTCTTATCCATTCTGAAATTACATGACCGCGGGTGCGGTACATGTCAAGACCGCGGGTGCGGTCATGCACCGCGGGTGCGGTAATGCTTGCACCGCGGGTGCGGTCACCCTTCGATAAAACTGACCAGGTTTCTGTCCATGCACCGCGGGTGCGGTACATGCAAGGGCGCGGGTGCAGTGTTGCTTCGGCAACACATTCTGAAATTCAAAATAAATGGCCACACATTATCTTAAATTGTGTCTCAGTTGGCCCTTTCGTAATCACGTTAAATTATAAATCAATAATCCTTGATTAACCGTGATAATTTCTCGGGCATTACAATGATCGCTTTTGACGTCTGAATCCTCATGAATTCATGGGAAGCACCAACCCGACAGTAGCCGAAGAATGGATTAAATCTTTGGAATCCATCTTCTCCTACCTACACATTGAAGATGCCGACAAAGTAACTTGTGCCATCTTTTTGTTAACGAAACATGCAAGAATATGGTGGGAGAGTGCAAAAGTGACGTTACTTGCGAGACCATTGACATGGGATACATTTAAGTGCACATTTTACAACAAATATTTCAGTAAAGATGTACGAGCCAAGAAAGCAAACAATTTCCTCAATTTGAAGCAAGGAATCATGTCAATGACTGAATATATACAACAATTCGAGACTGGAGTTCAATATGTACCATATGTTGCACATGATGACACAAGTAAGGGCGAACACTTCATGCGGGGACTTCGCTCATAAATTAAAATAAATGTACAAATGTCAAAAGTTGTTACATATAGGGAGATAGTGGAAAGAGCATTTATGGCAGAACAGGATGAACAAGACATTGATAGAGACATGCAAGAACGAAGGCATCATTACTTTCAAAAGAGCCAAGGAACAGGACAAAGCAAAAAGACTGATATCAAAGATACTCAACCAGAGGTACCTCGTGGCAAGGGTTCCCCTCCACGTAAGGAACAGAACAGACCACCTTGTCCTAAATGTGGCAAAACCCATGGCGGGGAATGTATGCAACGTACCAATGTTTGTTATCGTTACAAAAAGCCAGTGCATCTCACCAAAAATTGTCCAGGGAGTTATGAGAAAGTACATGGACGCCTCTTCTCGATGACCAAAGAGGAAGTGGATGCAGATACATCGATGATTACTGGTATTTTCTTGATTTCTGATATGACTGTGATTGTTTTACTAGATTCAGGAGCCACACATTCCTTTATTTCAGAGTCGTTTGTATGGAGATTGGGCATTACAACAAGTACAACAGAGACACAACTCTCCATAGCTATAACTTTCGGGCAAGAATTATAGACATATCAGATTGTGCGAAAGTGTCCAATATATGTCCAAGGCCGAGAGATGTATGCTGACTTGATAGTGTTGAAAATGACAAATTTTGATGTGATAGTGGAAATGGATCGGCTCTTGAAATATAGAGTTACTGATATGAATCTGGCCGGGCTTGTGATAAACATAAAAATTGTACATTAATTAAATGTTTTATAATATAAATATATAGTTTTTGTTTTATTAAATGTTTAAATATTATATGTTTTATAATAAATTGTATAAAATATAAGTTGTGTAATTATAAGTTTGTACTATTTTTACAGGTTCGATAAAAGAAGAATAACCTTGGCGTTGCAAATGGGATTAAGATGATTCTTTGACCTGTAGAAAGTTGATGATAATATCTACAATATTGGTGACAAGCATGAGATAAAAATCCTCTCACAATTGTGATCAAATTAAGCAACAAATAAAGTTACCAAAAGAGTGGCAGTTTTACCATGCTCTAGTATTTTGACCATATCTCTCAAATTACTTGGTCAAATGGTTTGAAAAAAATACCACAACTAGACAACTCAATTATCCACATGTTTTTTTTTATGTGAAGAAGCAAATTCGGAGAAGAAGATTTTCAAAAGTGATGTGTAATATAATATAATATCTTGGAACACCAATGAAGACTTATGTTTTAAAAAATAATATTTTATTTGTGGTTGTCTCCCCAAATTTGGCTATAAATAGGGTGCATTGTAATGTATTGAGATATCCCTCATTCTATGAACAAACCTTTGAGTTCATAATATTTCTCTCTATATTTTTCTTTTATTTCTTCATTTAAATATAATTAGCATGTTAATTTCAAAGTTTTACACTTTGAATAATGAATAGCTAACTTCCTAAAGTTGAGATGAAAAGGTGAAACTCTTGGCATGATAATAAGGTTACTAAAAGGTAAGAATCTATATTTTATATTATTTAATCATTATTTATTGTTTATGTTTTATTTATTTCTTTAAGCATTTTTATACCCTACTTATAAGTGGGAGTTTTGATTTATTGTTGATATATGTTACACTAAATTCTTGGAACCATTTAAATGTTAGTTTGGTATTACCAACCATTTAAAGTAGATGCCTTGATTTATTATATATGAATATATTATACTATTAAATTACTTGGAACCATTTAAATGTTTGTTTGGTTTTACCAACCATTTAAAGTGGGAACCTTGATTTAGTGTTTACAAATATATATATAGCACAATAAATACTTGAAAACATTTATAAGTTTTGGTATATATTATATACTTATAAGATAATAATATATAACATAATATAAATATGATTATTTAATATATTGGAACCATTTTATTAAGTGGATTTCAATAATGTTCGTTAATGTTAACTTTATTAAAATACCAAGAGTGGATCCTTTAATCTCAACTACTTAAATTAAAATTTGAACAATGAAAAATTACCAATTAAAGATTCAAACAACTAAAAGAAAAAATAAATAAAAAGACATTGTAGTGGAGTTGTAATTACCTTAGCTTCCTCGTGGATACGATATTCGAACTCACCGAATTATACTACTTGTGGACAACCTGCTCTTCAGAGTGCAACAATCAAAGTCGCAACAGCTTGGTGTTCAAAGGATTGGGATGAGGTTCAAGGAAACATTGCATGAACTAATGAGCAATCGAGAAGAGCTTGCAAGCAAGATTCCAAGTGTCGAAGGGTTCGTGATATTCATGATGCATGGAAATGAGCTTGGAGGCCATAAGATCATTGTGCAAGTGATAAAAAATTAAAGATTCCCGAAGACCTTTCGCCCGGGCGAACATAAATATCCGCCCGAGCGCAAGCCTTACGTCCAAGAAAAAAAATTGCCGAGAACTTTCCGCCGGGGCGAATATAAATTCCCCCCGAGCGTGCCGCCTGCGTGAAAAATACCTAGTTTCCTATTTTAGAGTCTTATTTGTTTTGGTAATTTGATTTTGATTTTTTAAGATTTGTAAACAATATATGGACAAAAATTGAACACATTGAAAATTAATTCATTGAGTTTAATCATATTGATAGAGTTTTTCTCTCAATTTCAAAGCTTGGCTTTGTATACACCTTTGTGTGTTTCTCAAATCAAACTTATCAAAGTTTAATACTTTGTGGCGTTTGTCGATTGTTTTTCACTCGGATTGTCAAGGACGAGTTCTTTGAAGGTTTGCTTGAATTTCGATTGTTTATTCGTTAATATTTGTTGCAAGATTCTTTATAATTTAGAGGTGAATATTACAACCTTACTTGTTCAAAAAGATCGGGACAACTCAACCGTTTATTCGTTTCATCGAATTGAGGGCGTGACTCCGTTTTTTAGCGCGTTTGCTTTTCGTGGGCGAAGAATCGCATCATTTGGTATCAGAGCTTTAGGTTCCCTTTGTTTAAAGTAAATTTATCCTTTTTTTATCAGATCTGTATTTACTATCGTTTGTTATCAGATATGTTTATCTTATCGTTTTTCATCTTTCGAGAAGCGATTCTCGAAATTTCTGATCTTTTTTTTTCGAGTGCACAAAGAATCCTGGTTCAATTCAAAAAAAAAAAAAAACGAGTACCAAAATTTCGAAATTTTGCCATAAATTGATTTTATTATTTTGTTTTATTTTCTTATGGGAGCCATATTTAAGTGCCTCTCAAAATAAAAATATATATTTATTTTAGCATTGAATCTTGTTCTTATCTCTATTGTGAGTCATATTCAAGTGAATTTCACAATAAAAAAATTATATTTCAAATTTCTTGTTTTACGCAGTCTGTGTAAGTCAGTTTGCAAGTGTCGTGAAGTTTGAACTTGTGAGTTTGATGCACACAAACTACAAAGCCTGAAAATGTACCCTACGAGAGAACTCCCCAAATCGAGTAAAATACTTGAGTGTGAGCGTTTATTTCTTGGATTGACATGTGAGGTATTTGTAGTGAGGGAAAAAATAGAGTCGAGTGAATTTTCATTGGAGGGGCTAGTGAGGATTTGTGGTGCGGAACTTTATTCTTTATTGTTTTATACTAACCTTTTCTTGCATGTATAATGATTGACGAACGTTAATTTCAAACAATGTTAGGAGGGTTGGATAGAATATGGGAGAAGGAGTTTAAGCCTCTACGTGAAAAGTGTAGGCGGTACGAGGCGGTACAAAGAAGAGGAGACATATGATAGGCATGTTGATGAGAATAGGCGAGGTAGTAGATTTGGAGGAAATAGAGCATTGCAAGTGGATCGTTATGCTAATAGGCGATGTGAGGAGAATAGAGGAGTAGGTCGAAGAGGCGAACGTGATGTGCATTGGGAGTCGATGGCATCCACATGGAGGACGAGCTTGGAAGAGAAAATCATTGCTAGGCTAAAGAAGGACTCGAGACGTGAAGCTAGCAAATATGAATATCAAGGTACATTTAAAAAGTCAAATTCTAGTACTAGTGATATTATATGTTGTTGGTGTTTAGCAGTTGGTCATGATATTAACCAATGTTCAATTTATGGCGTGACAGTAGTAGGGTCATCTGTTGAGCTTGAATCACAAATTGAGGTTGAGGTTGTAGTTGAACCTAAATATGAAGTTGAGGGTGTGGTTGAGCCTGAACTTGGAAGGATGTTGTAGTGGAACCTGAATTTGAGTTTGTGGTTAATAGAGTTGATGATGATGGTATTCCGCTGGTGGGTGAGTTGAATGTTGTTGAACGATATACAACGGAGAATGAATCATTACGTGGGGAAGAAATGCTTAATTTTTCTATTTTGGTGGAAGAGAGTAGGCAAGGAGAAGTTAACGTACATAAATTTCTTGATGAACTAAATGTTTCATTGGTTCAATTGAATCCAAATTTACTTGCTGATCAATTGAAATTTATTCATGAATTGAGTGAAAAGAAATGTGAAATGGCCGAAAGAAAGAGTGAATAAAAGAGTGAGATGGCCATAGAAAAGAAAAAAAGAGAGAAAAGATGAAAAAGAGCCAAAGAAAGGAAAAAGAAAAATAATTTGAAGGCCCAAAAGAGTGAGGTTGAGAATTATTTACTTTTGTATAAACCCCTTATAGTACCTTTGTACAAAGAGGTTTTTATTATCATTATGATGATATCGCCGGTTCAATCCCGAGCATTGTTATTTCACTCTTGCAGAATTATGAAGATGTCATGATAAGGAGGCGAGCAAGTACTGATGGTGGAGGAAGGCCATGTGATGATCAACATGATGTTGGAAGTAATCAAGCTAGGGTAAGGTTAGTTACCAACGCAACAACCATGTGGTATGACTTCTGTCCTTGTCTTAATTCTTTGATGTATCGTTTCAAGGGCTTGGAGAACGTGTTGAAAATGTGGTGGTTAAGGGGTCGGATGTAAATTTACCTTTATTCCTTGATTGTTATGAATTTGAAACCATGGATGAATTGCATGTACCTACTATGAATTTTGATGTCTCACTGTTTACTAAGTTGATGTGGTTTGCTTGCTACAATAGTTTATATACATTAGACTTAGATTTTTGTGATGAGATGAGATATTGCATTGATAGTACATGGGACGTGTCCTATCTCCATGATTTATATTTATTTGATGATGGTTGTGAAGATTACATGTTTGGTTATAATGATTTCTATGATCATGATAAATACTGGGCTAAAGAGAATAAATTATTTGGTCTATATTTATTTCATGATCGACTTGTTCTTGAGACACATAATTGTGGCTTGATCGTTAATAAAATGCATGATTATATGTGTTGGTTGCATATGGAGAGGCATGCTAAGTGGTGTATTGAAGGGTGCATTGGCTATAGGGAAAGGGTGTAATGCCCGAGATTTTATTTATTCTAATCTGAAATTATTGATTAATATGAATAGATATGACTATAGAAGGACCACTCCGAGACATGATTTGAGTTAGCATGTGTATTGTGATGTGTGAGGACAGAACCCCTTGCGCATATACGCGAGAAGAGGCGCGCATATGCGCGAGATGGGCATAGAACCTCGCGCATATGCGCGAGATAGGGCGAGCATATGCGCGAGCTAGTGATTTCCATAAGTGCCGAGACAGTAGGTCTCGCGCATATGCACGGGGTCAGGGCGGGCATATGCGCGAGAAGAAAATTTTTTTGTGTGCCGAGACAGAGAGTCTCGCGCATATACGCCATGGAGGGTCGCGCATATGCGCGAGACGTGCAGTACAAAGATGAAGCCACATGTAGTTACCATGCAATATAATATGTAAAATGCTTCATTTCCTTCAGAACTTCAGCGAAGGAACGAGGCAAATTCCGTGGAAGTCTTGAAATTTCTTGAATTGTAGATTCGTGATTGTGCGAGATCCGCCTGTCCAATCTTCAATCCGGAAATAGTTCTGTGTTCTCCTCGACAAGAATTTCATAAGGACATAAGTTTTCTTATGTTTTGTTATGATTTGAAAATATGATATTGAAGGAATCAGATATGATTAATATATAGTGTTGTTGAGATATTAGACATCATATAATCGAAACCAGATCAAAGAAAAGACACCGTATGGAATTGTTATGATTTTTCAGATTGATTTTATTGAGATTATACAAATTTGGTATCAGATTGTATTGTTGATTGATTATGAGATATTGAGATTGATGTCTATTGAGATTGTATTATCGGAATATATTGAGATTGCGATGTTATGCCGTTGAAACAGAATTAGATTGAGTTCTCATTATGTCTGGTATTTCTTGGGGTATATGTTGATATTGTATTCCTAGAATATGTTATGCCAGATTGGTATTGAAGATTTCAAAGACAGAACAGAGCCGAAATCCGACAAAATAAAGGTATAAATCAATGTTAACCGAGAGATACGACTCGAGTTAGATTCGACTTGAGTTTCCCAAAACCACATACTTGTTTGTTATTGTTTTAACACCGTTGTATGTATTGAATGAATATGCTTATTCTATTGATTTATAGAAAAACAGAGAATAGAAGATAGATGCCGAGAACGAGTCATTGGCAGATGTGCCAAGTCTTTGGCAGAGGTGCCAAGACATTGGATGTTTGTTTATATCGAGGTGCTTAGAAGTAGATCGACTTATATTGCAGATATTCGATATAATATGCTAACGTCAGGGAACCGGGATCCCTAGACTAGATTAGATCAGAGTTGAGTCAGAGATTAAGAGTCAAAGAATTTGATTTACAGTTTTATATCGATTCATGTCTTTCAGATTTGATACATGTTATTGATAACTGTTATATGCTTTTGTATATGTTTATATTAAATGCATGTATACGTTTTTTATACTGGGAATTATATTCTCACCGGAGTTATCCGACTGTTGTTGTGTTTGTATGTGTGCATGACAACAGGTGGGACAATATCAGGTCATGAAGAGGATGAGAGATCAAAATTAGCGTGGAAATCCGGACCCAGAAGTAGAATTGGTTTCAGCACTGGATGTATAGTTGTTGAAACTGAGTTTAATATGAATATATGTTGTACAAGACTTGTACTTTACTCTTGATGTTTATCTATTATGGATTATCATATATTCCGCACTTATATATGTAAAAAAAATAAAATTTAGACCCAGTTTATTTAATTGATCTATTTATTCCCAAAGACAATTAAGAAATGAATTAGCGTCCGGGTCCCTACAAAGGGCATCTGAGCTTGATTCTTATATGTTGCATCAATTATATCTTATTCCTAGTGAACTATGGGTGTGCATTTGTGTGGAAATTTTTGTGTTGCTAACTAGGTCTCAGAAGGGGAGGAAATTAAATTTTGTGATACTTAATGGTATTTTATCATTTGGTGTCATTTGTTATTTGATGTTTGGTGAAGTTGACGAGTTTATAGGAAATAAAACAGTGATGTTGGGAATTCCAGTGCTTAAGGAGCGAGCGAACAATAGCACCTACAAACTTGAGGTCAAAGGTAAGCATGTTGATAATTTAATTCTTATTATTACTAACTTGCTTCGTTTTTGCGTAGGTAGACAAGATTTGAGGACAAATGGGAGTATGATATGAATCTGGCCGGGCATGGTATTCAAAGGATTGGAATGAGGTTCAAGGAAACATTGCATGAACTAATGAGCAATCGAGAAGAGCTTTCAAGCAAGATTCCAAGTGTAGAAGGGTTCGTAATGCATGGAAATGAGCTTGGAGGCCATAAGATCCATGTGCAAGTGATAAAAAATGAAAGATTCCCGAAGACCTTCCGCCCGGGCGGACATAAATATCCGCCCGAGCGTGAGCCTTACGTCCAAGAAAAAAATTTCCGAGAACTTTCCACCCGGGCGGACATAAATTCCCTCCCGAGCGTGCCGCCTGCGTGAAAAATACCTAGTTTCCTATTTTAGAGTCTTATTTGTTTTGGTAATTAGATTTTGATATCTTTAAGATTTGTAAACAATATATGGACGAAAATTTGACACACTGAAAATTAATTCATTGAGTTTAATCATATTGATAGAGTTTTTCTCTCAATTTCAAAGCTTGGCTTTGTATACACCTTTGTGTGTTTCTGTAATATCCAAGCTTGGTGAACGGTACGGTTTAAGATTTAATATGTTTATTGACTCCTTGGTTAAGTTTAAGTATAGTTTTGATGTTAAGAGTTGCGATTTATGGTTTATAGTATTTTTTTTTATAGATGACGTGTAGTTGTTTTGTAGCGTCGTTGCGGTTTAATTCATGATAATTTGTATGTTGAGCCAATTGGTATGAGGCCAATTGGAGTTGTTAGATAAGACATAGTGGTGCAACTTTCATTTTGAGAGTGTTGCCTAAATATGAGGAGAAGCGTCGTTGTGATTCGATTTTTAGTTGCTAATTATTTTTTTGGCTATAGAGGAGTGCAACCACGCCAGGAAAGCTACCGCACCCGCGGTATTTGGACAGAAGGGTGACCGCACCCGCGTTAGGAAAGCCACCGCAGCGGCGGTATTTCGGCAGAGCGGCCACTGCACCCGCGGTCGAAGATACAGCGCACCTGCGGTCGATTTTTTCGGATTTTTGGATGTGGTTCAGTACACATAGCGCACCCACTGTAAGAAGAGTAGCGCACCCATGGTCGATGAACAGTGAAGTCGTGTTTTCGAGATTTAAGTGATTAAATACAAGAGTTGCCTTCATTTCTCTCATTCTTTTCCCCCTCTTCTCGATTCTTCAGCCTTGGGAGAGCTAGGGTTCTCATTTCCTTTCTTTGATTTCTTTGATTCAAGCATCTTGTTGGGTATTTGTAGGGAGAATAAGATCATTTTGGGTTCAAGGAGCTAAGGTAAGCTTGTGGTTTTGTCAATTCTTGGATTATGGTGTTGGGGAAATCATGGAATGTTAGATTGTGTTGGTTTTATGGGTTTTATGGTATGGGTTTGTGATGATTAACTATTGATTGTTCAATACATGGTTTATTGTTGTAGGATTTGTACCAAGAGATTAGAATCAAGGTTTCCACTGGTTGTAAGTGGAATTCATTCCTTGTACTCACATGAATTATATGTATTGTATTTCAATGGTTTTAACATGCTATTCCCTTCCATTTGATTCATGTTATGTATCGATATAATTTGTTGTATATTAGAGGCATTTTATGTCTCAATTATGTAAAAAGGAATGCAAAAGAGAAGAGTATTCAAAGTGTTTGTTTTAATGCCCAAGAGAGAGTTCAAATGATTTATTGGATTGATAAATAGATAGTCAGAGATTTCATGCAATTAGTTGATCAACGACCATAGGCTTATATCTCGACAGAGTATCTGTTTATATCGATGGGATATAGGTACAGAGACAGAGACAGAGATACTATTTAGATATCAATCCAACAGAGAAAAGAGAAATACCATCGTTATTGTTATGTTATACTATGGTCTTCATGTTTCAAGAGTTAGATGTATTTAATGATTTCAAAGCCATGTTTTATAGAGTATGATATGTATAGATTGTTATGTAAGAGTTCCACTTGCTGAGTTTTATACTCATTTCAGTTATTTCATGTGATGCAGATAAGAGTGACGGGCCAGGACGTTGATTGGAACCGATGTCATATGCATAGAAGATGGAAGGAAAAAGGCTATTTTGTTATCATTTTTGGACATGATCAAAATGATATTTTTTATTTTGATGCAACACTTATTTGATCATGTATATACTTTTGATTGTATGTATTGAAAATGTGATTATGTCAAGAAAATTTTAAATCCTTCCTTCCTTTAAATAATTTTTAGAAAAATTCCGCTGTAATTTTATGAAATCAGTCAGAGGGGTTATAGTTTCTCAAATCAAACTTATCAAAGTTTAATACTTTGTGGCGTTTGTCGATTGTTCTTCACTTGGATTGTCAAAGACGAGTTCTTTGGAAGGTTCGCTTGAATTTAGATTGTTTATTCGTTAATATTTGTTGCTAGATTCCTTTTAATTTAGAGGTGAATATTACAACCTTACTTGTTCAAAAAGATTGGGACAACACAACCGTTTTTTTGTTTCATCGAATCGAGGGCATGAATCTGTTTTTGAGCAAGTTTTCTTTTCATGGGCGAAGAATCGCATCAGTTACGTTGACTGTGGCATGAAAATGATCAGAGTTTGCACAAGTAGGAGCTGAACCATTCACAGTAACTAGTACATGTATATCCTTACCTCTTTCGATAATCTATTATATGAAGGCATGCAAATTACTACAGAAGGGGTGTCAAGGATATTTATCATCTGTTCTAAACATTGACCGACCTGTCCGTGAGTTAAAATATACAGAGGTTGTTTGTGAATTTCTAGAGGTATTTCCCGATGATATAATAGGCTTACCCTGTAATGCCCCAGATTCGACGACTGTCCTCACTGTACCAAGACGTGTCTTTCCAGCGTGCTTTTGTCCTCACTCACACGCACCCTGAGAAACTTCCCAGGAGGTCATCCATATCAAAATTGCCCCAGTCAAGAACGCTTAACATTGGAGTTCTTATGTGATGAGCTACCAAAAAGAAGATGCACCTTCATGATATGAGTAGTACATATCAAATCTTTTAAGCCCTCTTCAATTGTACAGTCCATTACATTGAACAGTCTCGGAATCCCTCTCATTCCGGTGTGGGATCGGTTCATTCATGTTCCCTCCACCTAGAAGCCTGCCAGGAGCCGTTCATTGTCCGCGCAACCTCATGGCACCGGCGATCACCCCCCACCCTCTTCGGCCCCGGGCCTCACATGCCCACTTGCTTCCGCTTGGTTCGTCCCCGAACCACATCGTACTAAGAGAGATCGGCTCTGATACCAACTAAGGTAGACCATGCAACCTACATTCCACTAGGTTAGATCTTGTTCTCAATTTTATTCTAATAACAAATTTAACATTTTAAGCAATTGAAAGCACGCAAAAATGTTAAATGACTAGGTTACCCGTGATAAGCGTCGTGTCTGCCTCTTCTTCTGCTTCCTAGGCATTCATCACATAAGCTCTTCCAACCATAGGTGCTTTCTTCTTCGGGCAATCAGAAGCCTTATGCCCTTCTTCCTTGCAGATGAAGCATTTATAAGATCCCCACACTTGCCAAAATGAAAATGGTTGCACTCCTTGCAAGGTTGCTTATCGGCAGGCTTTGGCGCTGCAGGTGGTGGCTTTGGTAGTTCTGGTATCTTGACTTGACCTTGGGGCTTTTGATGCCCTTGAGGTCTAGGAGGACCTGTATATGGCTTCTTGTTGGGTTGGTTATTATTCTGATATTGTTGCCTCTTATGCTGTAACTCAAATTCAATCTCATTCAAATATTGCTCAGCCTGATATGCATAGGTAACTGTTGTAGCATAATCCCCAGGACGCATCATCATGACCTTATCCCGAATGGTAGGTCATAGTCCATCCTTGAAGTGTCTAATTTTTTCTTCCGCATCCCAGGTAATAAGGGGTACAAAGTGACAAACCCTATCAAACTTCTTCACAAAATCAGCAACAGTAGCGTCTCCCTGACGGATAGTCATAAATTCCCTCTTTATTTGACTTGTGACATCAGCGGTAAAATATTTCTCATAGAATTTTGTCTTGAATTGAGCCCAAGTGAGTGTAGCAAGGTCAACACCATGCTCGGCTCCTTCCCACCATAAGGAAGCGTCATCCATAAACAGATAAGTGGTACACCTCACACGGTCAGCATCTCCCATGTCCAGATAGCAAATGTGTACCTCAAGTGAAAGAATCCAGCTCTCAGCAGCAAATGGATCGGTAGTGCCAGAAAATTGCTTCGGTCCTAGACTCTGGAACTGATCATAAATGTCATGATGTGGCCTAGTCACCTGCTGCAACTATTGCTGCTGCATCTGCTGTAACTGCTGCTGTAACTGTTGCTGCTGTAACTGCTGCTGCTGTACCTGCTGCTCGAAGAGACGAGCCATCCCCTCAAGTGCACGTGTAGCAGCATCTGGTGGTGGTGGTGGTGGTGGTGGAGGTCCATTCCCATGATTATTCCCTTGATGGTTAACACTGTTCTCTTCCTGATTCTCAACAACGGGTGCACGTATAGGAGGCATTTTATCTGAACGTTTTCCGAATTCTAACGTAACCAACATGCATTTAAATCTAAGTTCTCTAATCATGTGACATATCCTGATCCGTTTTAGTAATTTAAGCATGCAAGGCATAAGTACTCAAAAAGCTAATACACATGTGACGTAAACATAATATTCATATCTTCATGCAGGTAGCAACATATTAAATCACATAAAGCATGTAAAACCTCCAAATTTAGGCTTGACGACTGAGCTTCCCGGCACTGATGGTGGCACAACCCTTTACAGAACCATTGCTCTGATACCAACTGAAACGCCCCAGATTCGACGACTTTCCTCACTGTACCAAGACGTGTCTTTCCAGCGTGCTTATGTCCTCACTCACATGCACCCTGAGAAACTTCCCAGGAAGTTACCCACCCCAAAACTGCCCCAAGTCAAGCACGCTTAACTTTGGAGTTCTTATGTGATGAGCTACCGAAAAGAAGATGCACCTTCGTGATGTGAGTAGTACATATCAAATCTTTTAAGCCCTCTTCAACTGTACAGTCCATTACATTGAACAGTCTCGGAATCCCTCTCATTCCGGTGTGGGATTGGTTCATTCATGTTCCCTCCACCTAGAAGCCTGTCAAGAGCCGCTCATTGTCCGTGCAACCTCATGGCATCGGCGATCACCCCCCGCCCTCTTCAGCCCCGGGCCTCACATACCCCCAGATAGATGGATCAAATTTATGATTGATGTTATAGCAGGAATCCATCCGATCTCGAAATCTCCTTATCGATTGGCTCCTACAGAGATGAAAGAATTGAATGAACAGTTACATGAGTTACTAGATAAATGGTTTATTAGACCCTGTTTTTTTTGTGAAGAATGAAGATGATACCCTTCGTCTATGTATTGATTATAGGGAGTTGAACAAAGTGACAATCAAAAATAGATATCCACTCCTCAGAATTGATTATTTGTTTGATTAATTACAAGGAGATGCTATCTTTTTGAAGATTGATTTACAATCAGGCTATCTTCAAATAAAAGTAAAGTCAGATGATATCTCAAAGAATTCTTTCCAAATGAGGTATGGGCATTATGAATTTCTTGTAATGCCATTTGGAATAACGAATGCACCAGCTGATTTATGGATTTGATGAACAGAATTTTCCAGCCATTTTTAGAAAAATTCGTGATTGTATTTATAGATGATATTCTCATCTATCACGAACTATCGAGGAGCATCGAGAACATCTGAAACTAGTTCTGCAAACATTGAAGGATAAACATTTATATGCCAAATGGAAGAAATGCGAATTTTGGCTTGAACAAATAGCATTCTTGGGCTATATCATCTCCAAAGAAGGCGTTCAATTGATCCAAGCAAGATTGAAGCTGTTAATAACTGGCCATGACCAACTACTGTTGCTGAAGTACGTAGTTTTCTTGGGTTGGTTGGTTATTACCGTCATTTTATAGCAGAATTCCCAAAAAAATCATTGCCTTTAACTGCTTTGACAAGAAAATATGTGAAATTTGTATGGAACGAAGCATGTGATCACAGTTTCCAAGAGCTAAAGACAAAATTGAGATCAACACCAGTTCTTGCAATTCCAAAAGGATCGAGAGGATTTTTAGTGTAAAGTGATGCGTTAAAACATGGCCTAGGAGCAGTCTTAATGCAGCATGGGAAAGTTATTGCTTATGCATCAAGACATTTGAAGGAATATGAAAAGAGATATGTTGCGACTTTGATTGTTGCACTCCCAAGAGCAGGTTTTCCTCACAAGTAGTATAATTCGGTGAGTCCGAATATCGTATCCACAGGGAAGCTAAGGTAATTACAACTCCACTACAATGTCTTTTTGTTATTGTTTTAGTTTTTGTTTCTTTTTTAATTTTAATTGTTTGAATCTTTAATGGGTAAATTTTAATTGTTCAAATTTTAATTTAAGTAGTTGAGATTAAATGATCCACTCTTGGTATTATAATAAAGGTAACATTAACGAACAATATTGAAATCCACTTAATAAAATGGTTCCAATATATTAAATAATCATATTTATATTATGTTATAAATTATTATCTTATAAGCATATAATATATACCAAAACTTATAAATATGGTCAAGTATTTATTGTGCTATATATATTTGTAAACACTAAATCAAGGTTCCCACTTTAAATGGTTGGTAAAACCAAACAAACATTTAAATGGTACCAATAAATTAATACTATGATATATTCATATATAATAAATCAAGGAATCCAAGTTAAATGGATGGTAAAACCAAACTAACATTTAAATAGTTCCAAGAATTTAATATTAAAATATATTTATATATAATAAATCAAGGTATCCACTTTAAATGGTTGGTAATACAAAACTAACATTTAAATGGTTCCAAGAATTTAGTGTAACATATAGCAACAATAAATCAAAACTCCCACTTATAAGTAGGGTATAAAAATGCTTAAAGAAATAAATATAACATAAACAATAAATAATGATTAAATAATATAAAACATAGATTCTTACCTTTTAATAACCTTATTATCATGCCAAGAGCTTCACCTTATCATCTCAACTTTAGGAAGTTAGCTATTCATCATTTAAAGTGTAAAACTTTGAATATGAAATTAACACGCTAATTATATTTAAATGAAGAAATAAAAGAAAAATATAGAGAGAAATATTATGAACTCAAAGGTTTGTTCATAGAATGAGGGATATCTCAATACATTACAATGCACCTCTATTTATAGCCAAATTTGGGGAGACAACCAAAAATAAAATATTATTTTTTTATACATAAGTCTTCATTGGTGTTCCAAGAAATTAATATTATATTACACATAACTTTTGAAAATCTTCTTCTCCCAATTTGCTTCTTCACATAAAAAGAAACATGTGGATAATTGAGTTGTCTAGTTGTGGTATTTTTTTCAGAATACTTGACCAAGTAATTTGAGAGATATGGTCAAAATACTAGAGCATGGTAAAACTGCCACTCCTTTGGTAACTTTCTTTGTTGCTTAATTTGATCCCAATTGTGAGAGGATTTTTATCTCATGCTTGTCAACAATATTGTAGATATTATAATCAACTTTTTACAGGTCCAAGAATCATCTTAATCTCATTTGCAACGCCAAGGTTATTCTTGTTTTATCGAACCTGTAAAAAATAGTAAAAACTTATAATTACACACAACTTATATTTTATACAATTTATTATAAAACATGTAATATTTAAACATTTAATAAAACAAAAACTATATATTTATATTATAAAACATTTAATTAATGTACAATTTTTTATCTTTATCACACTCCCTAACCAGCTTATTGCTAGTCCCTAGCAATTTAAGCGTTAATAGCAATACAAACATATTGATTAATTTAAATAGAAATGTAATCAAAACTATCTAAGTGTTAAAATTAAATTTGAAAACTGTCAAAGTTATATCAAGATCATCATAATTATAATTTGTGAAATAATTTGAGATGATCAATTCAAAGCTTATTTCAGGTAGTTAAATGTATACGACCTTTAGAAATTCCTAGTAAGAGTCTCAACTCCCTATCCTCACAGGTTAATAAATGTTTCAAATTTATGGCAACGATTTCTCTCATGGAGTTGGAATACAGATAAATGCTCAAGGAAATGGTTTACAGAATGCAGACAGACAAACGAGCCAAACTAATCAAAAGATAGAGAATCCATTGATTCAAAATCTAGTTGTTCTTATTATATTTTTTTTCTGATAATATTTATTATTATTATTTTTTTCATAACATCATGGAATCAGACTAAGTTTATGCTTCTTGACCACATATTTTTTTAATTTGTATAATAATTTTCTCTCTTTTTTTTATGAGAGATATATGGGTCGTAGCATATAACTTAAAAATTACATAGATCTTCAATATCTTTCTTTTTTTTTTTCCTCTTTTTTTTTTTTCAGGAAATATCATTTTTTTTTCAAAATAAGAACTCAAGATCTAAACAATAGATAGTCTCTCTCATGATTAATAAAAGCTCGAAAGCTGTTTTCTCAGTCCTCTCCACTCACTCACAAAATATGTGTGAGTTTAAAATTTTAGGCACTCTTATAAGGTATATCTTGGGCTATATACTTTAATATCTAATTTTATCACAATGGTTAATCACTCAAAAAGATTTCATAAATCATATTTTTTTATTGATCCGAATATTAAAAATGACCTTTTTTCAAATAAAAATTTAAACATTCTTAAATAGATTAATACATGTTCTAATTTAAATCTTTCAAATATGTGAGGACCCAGGCTCTAACTCAATTCTTTTGGGATTTATTGGATCTTTGCTCGAAAATGTGGGTCAAAAATTTTGCATTTAACATTAATTCAAATGTATAATTAAAACATAATCTATCTCTATAATAATTAACCAACATAATATACATACAAATCTGTTTAGTACAATCATACACTAGTGTTCAAATCTCAACTACAAACATAAGTAGTACATATCTAATAGGAAAACAATATAAAGCTTCAACGCCCGAGATCTCCACACTATTATCAATCTCTCATCTAGCTCGAGACCCAGATCCTGCCCCACCTGTTGTCATGCACACATACAGACACGACAACAGCCGGATGACTCCGGTGAGAACAAATCCCAGTATAAAACATGTATGCATGCAATGTAATAATCATGTACAAAAGCATAACATATATCAAGTAACATGAATTAAAATATAAACATGTAAAGGAATACAAATCTGTATTCAACATCAAATTCTTGACTCGATTCGTTTCTAATCTAGGGATCCCGGTGTGAATAAGACGGTCTGTCACCTACCCAACCACTCGTGGTGACGGTACGTCTTATTCCTAGACTTCGGTCAACTCTGTATCGAGGGTCTACACATAGAGAAAATCTATTACTATGCGTCGATACACCGAAACGTCTAGTTTTGGCTGATCTGCCAATATCTCCTATCTCAGGACTTGAATATAAATCAATAAACAAGACATTACATAATCCAATGTAATAACGGTCTAGTATGTGATTTAGGGAAACTCGTATCAAATCTGAATCGAGTTGTGCAATCCCGTGACCACATGAATTATACCTTTCTTATCGAATAGTCGGTGTCGTAGTCGGAGTCTTGCGTTCACAATAGCCAATACAAATCTGAAATGGCATAATCAATGTGCTATATATATCAAAACACAACTCAAACAATCTTGTGCAATTCAATAGTCAGTCTCGGTATAAAATCGACGGCATAACGACGTACTTCTTCCATACCGATAACTCAACAACACTAAGCTCAATATCAACAATTCATAATCTCATCAAAACACAATATCATACTGAAATTATTCCATCTCAACTCAATAAATATGCTGGAAAATCGAAACAACGTCATACGGTATCTGAAAATCGATCCGGTAGCAATTCTATCCTCACCATGAGCATAAGAACACATAATCATAATCATATCAACATTTCCACAACATGTATATTTCGAAACATGCTGAAACATAACAAAACTTACTTCCTTTTGTAGCCAATGATGCAAGGATCAATAATCTCTACTCGGATTCAAAATCGGATACACAAATCTTTCAAAACCAATGCTCTCATCTACCTTGAAGCTTAAGGATTCTTTGGAGGAGGAGTTCGGTTCTTGTGTCTGAATGAAAGGGGAGAGGAAGACAACACATCAATATGCATGGCCACAGACAAGTGTTATTATTTTTCTCTTGACACGCACAACCGCGGGTGCGGTATCTCAGGACCGCGGGTGCGCTATGCTCTCGGCAGCCCTTTCATTATCTGAAATTCATTGACCGCGGGTGCGGTCCCTGCAAGGCCGCAGGTGCGGTGATGTTACGAATAAAATCTGCCAACATACTGTCCATACACCGCGGGTGCGGTGTTTCCTAGCACCGCGGGTGCGGTGTGGCTTCGACCTGCCTTTAAACATTCTCATTTTGAGGTCATGCATTCTCATATCTTCAAATCTAACATCAATAACCACTGATAATTCTCGAGCCTTACATTTCTCCCCCTCTTAGACAAGAGTTCGTCCTCGAACTCGTAAACAATTAACCATGCAAGCATATACAAAACAGTATAATCAAATCTAAAAGGAAGACTCACATCATATGAACAGCTCGGGATGTTTCTGTCTCATATCAGACTCTGTCTCCCAAGTTGCTTCCTCGATGCCATGACGACTCCACTGAACCTTCACAAGCGGAATGGTCTTGGTTCTCAGCTGTTTCTCCTTTCGATCAAGAATCTGTATCGGTCTTTCAACATAACTCAGAGTCTGATCTAATTCTGCTTCGTCAGGCTGAATGACATGAGAACTATCTGGCATATATCTACGTAACATCGATACATGAAAAACATCATGAATACAAGATAATGAAGGAGGAAGAGCAAGTCTGTAAGCTCGATCGCCAATCTTCTCAAGGATCTCATACGGACCGACGAATCTAGGAGACAACTTTCCACGCTTACCAAATCTGACAACGCCTCTGAAAGGTGAAATCTTCAAAAATACTCTGTCTCCCTGCTCAAATACCAACAGTCTGCGTCTGACATTGGCGTATTTCGCTTGCCTATCCTGTGCCGTTTTCATCCGCTTCTGAATGATCTTCACTTTCTCGGTCATCTCACGAATCATATCAGGCCCTAACTCTGGTACCTCAGAGATATCATCCCAGTACAACGGAGATCTGCACTTCTTTCCGTATAAAGCTTCGAACGGTGCCATCTCAATGCTAGTCTGATAGCTGTTGTTGTATGAAAACTCACACAACGGCAATGAATCTTGCCAACTAGTACTAAAATCTAGTACTACAGCTCTCAACATGTCCTCTAAGGTCTGGATAGTCCGCTCTGATTGTCCGTCTGTCTGAGGATGATAAGCAGTGCTCAGGTGTAAAGTCGTACCCAAAGCCTGCTGCAAACTGTGGCAAAAGTGAGAAGTAAATTGTGGATCACGATCTGATACGATCGACTTCGGCACACCGTGCAATCTGACAACCTCTCTGACATACAACTCTGCCATCTGATCATGTTGATAGGTTATTCTGTACGAAATAAAGCACGCTGATTTGGTCAGTCTGTCTATCACAACCCAAATCGCGTCACAGCCCCGCGAAGATCGAGGTAACTTCGTCATGAAATCCATGGAAATGTGGTCCCATTTCCATTCAGGAATAGACAAACTCTGAAGTAACCCTCCAGGCTTCTTTCTTTCTGCCTTCACCTGCTGGCAATTCAAATATTTAGACACAAATTCTGCAATATCTGTCTTCATCTGCTTCCACCAGAATTGCGTCTTCAAGTCATTGTACATCTTCCTGCCACCAGGATGAATGCTGAACCGACTACAGTGTGCCTCTGACAGGATCTGTCGTCTCAAATATGAAACCTCTGGCACTACTAAACAGTTATTCACATACAGAACAGAATCTCTAACCTGATACTCTGATATATGACCAGCTCTGACCATATCAATCGATCTCTGAACACTCGAATCAGTTCTCTGTGCTTCTTTGACCCTCATAATCAGATCTGGCTCAATCTGAATCGCAGCAAGTCGCAACAGTCTACTCTCTGTATCAAATATCAACCTAGACAAACAACAATCCTTTACTAACTTTGATACACGTACTGTCGACAAAGAAAGAGCACATACCTTTCGACTCAAGGCGTCTGCCGCTGCATTCGACTTCCCTGGATAGTACTTGATCTCGCAATCAAAATCTTTCAGCAGATCAAGCCATCGTTGCTGCCTCATGTTCAACTCTGACTGAGAAAAGAGGTACTTCAGGCTCTTATGATCAGAATAGATCTCAAATTTCTCGCCATACAGATAATGATGCCAGATCTTGAGTGCATAGACAATCGCCGCCAATTCAAGATCATGAATCGGATAACGAGTCTCGTGCGGCTTCAGCTGTCTAGAGGCGTACGCTATCACATGCCCTCGCTGCATAAGAACACATCCTAGCCCTCTGTGAGATGCGTCACAGTATACAACGGACTCGCCTGTACCTGAAGGAATCGTCAAGACAGGCGCACTAGTCAGCCTCTTCTTCAATTCTACAAAACGGGCTTCACAATCTTCAGACCATACAAATGGCATGTTTTTCTGTGTCAACTGGGTGATAGGCTTCGCTATACTGGAGAAATCTCGGATAAAACGACGATAATACCCGGCTAGACCCATGAAACTGCGTATCTCTGGCACAGAAGTCGGTCTCGGCCAACTGATAACAACCTCAACTTTACTCGGATCTACTGCAATACCATCTCCAGATATAATGTGGCCCAAGAAAACAACCTGTTTCAGCCAGAATTCGCACTTGGACAATTTGGCATACAACTGCTCTTTTCTCAAAGTCTGCAATACAATTCTCAGATGATCTGCATGCTCAGTCAGACTCTTCGAATATACCAAAATATCATCAATGAACACAATTACAAAATCATCTAAATATCTCTGAAAGATGCGGTTCATCAAACTCATAAATACCGCTGGTGCATTCGTTAAACCAAAAGGCATAACAATAAACTCGTAGTGCCCATATCTGGTTCGGAATGCAGTCTTCGGAATATCCACGTCTCTAACTCTGAGCTGATGATACCCTGATCTCAAATCAATCTTCGAGTAAACCGAAGATCCTTGAAGCTGATCAAATAAGTCATCGATGCGAGGCAAAGGATACTTGTTCTTTACTGTTGCCTTGTTCAACTGTCTGCAATCAATACATAACCACATCGAACCATCTTTCTTTCGAACAAATAGCACCGGAGCACCCCAAGGTGATACACTCGGTCTGATGTATCCCTTGGACAGAAGGTCTTCCAACTGTGCTTTCAATTCTTTCTGTTCGATAGGCGCCATCCGATACGGAGCTCTCGAGATAGGAATACTGCCTGGCACAAGATCTATGCTAAAATCAACCTCTCGCGCTGGAGGTAACCCCGGTATCTCATCTAGAAAAACATCTGCAAACTCGCAAACTACTGGCAGATCTGCCAATGCTGGGCTTGACTTCAGTAGATCTACTGAATATACGAGAAAGCCCTCTGCTCCTCTCTGAAGCAATCTACTCATAGTCAGAGCAGATACTAAGGGAATCCGAGATCTGGACCCTTTCCGTAGAATTTCCACTCATCTGTCATGTCGGGTCTGAATCTGACAATCTTGTGGAAACAATCTACAGTGGCCCTGTACTTGGTTAACATATCTATGCCAACTATACAGTCAAAATCAGCTAAACCAAGTACTACACAATTTAGATCAATCTCATGCCCCTCAAACTGAAGCATACAGTGTCTAACAGTAGTCAAAGATATCATCCCAACGGAGAAGCTATAGACACTACAGTCGACAGAGACTCAACCGGCAATGAATGTCTCAATGAAAAATGCACAGATATGAATGTATGTGATGCACCTGTGTCAATCAACACATATGCAGGATAACCGCAAAGAAAACAGTTACCTGCTATCACGTCGTCGGGCGCATCCTGAGCCTGCTCCTCTGTCAGCGCAAAGACACGGGCCTTCTGTCTGGGAGGTTGGCTCACAGCCTGACTACCTCCTGGTCTCTGCTGGATCTGTGCATATGGTGGCTGGAAAGAGTGTACAGAGGATGCCTGTCTCTCCATCTGTGGCACTGGTGCTGATGACCCTGCACTCTGGAATCGTTGTGCACCTCTCTGGGGACAAACTTTGGCGAAGTGTCCCTGCTGCCTACAGATGTTGCAGCGTCCCATAACTCCTTGACACTGCTCCGTGGCATGTCGCCCTCCGCACGAACTACAATACGCGCCACTATAATCTGAACCCTGACCTCTCTGTCGAGATCCACTTGAGCTCGATGAACTACTCCCGGATTTCTTAAACTGCTTGCCCTTAGCCTTCAGAAATTCCTTTTTCCACTACTACTGGACCCACTATCAAATCGAGGAGGAGATGGTGGAAACTGAGTGGTAGACTGTGGCTGTCTCTGCCCCTGAACACCATAAGAAGCTCCTCGCTGCCTGATCAAGCCAGCCTCTGCTCCTTTTGCTCTGTTCAGTGCCTCTGAAAAAGTATTAGGCCGTCCCGTGTTCACCAAAGTAAAGATATCCGGATTCAACCCGTTGATGAACAGATCGGATACTGCCTCGTCGTTCCCTGCCACATGCGGTGCAAATCACAGCAATGCAGAAAATTTAGCAACATACTCCTCGATGTTCCACTGTCCCTGCCTCAGATTCGCAAATTCAGCCCCTTTATCTTTTCGGTAAGAGACGGGAAAGAAGCGCTGATAGAACTCATCCTCGAAGATTTTCCACGTAATGTCAATGCCTGGGTGCTCCAAGGCTCTCCTCGCAGTCAACCACCAGCTCTTTGCAACCTCTTGCAGCCGATGCCCTATAAATTTCACACGTCGCTCATCAGTATATGCCAAAGACTCAAACAATATTTCAATATCATCAAGCCAGCTCTCGCACTCTACTGCACTCTCTGTGCCCTTCAGTGTAGGAGGATGGAAAGACTGAAATCTCTTCAGTAAAGTCTCCATCGGCGTAGCGGTGACATCCATCTGTGCACCGGATGTGCTACCCTGCTCCGGCTGTGGTATACGTCTAGGCGGCATAAATCTGATTATCAAACTGATTAGTACACAATCAATATCATCTGTCTCAGCCCTCCTCTGATCATATACCTCTGATCGAGAATCGGTTCTGATTCAGGCTTGACAAGTATATGCTGTAAATCAATTCAGATAATGCAACAATATACAATAGGGAAAGCAATAAATCATAATATGTGCTAGCATGATATAAGCAAGGAAGATAACTCGATCTACCCCGCTCATTCTATTCTATCTCAGTCTACAGAACCTACTCCTCTGATACCACCTGTTGTGGGGACCCAGGCTCTAACTCAATTCTTTTGGGATTTATTGGATCTTTGCTCGAAAATGTGGGTCAAAAATTTTGCATTTAACATTAATTCAAATGTATAATTAAAACATAATCTATCTCTATAATAATTAACCAACATAATGTACATACAAATCTGTTTAGTACAATCATACACTAGTGTTCAAATCCCAACTACAAACATAAGTAGTACAAATCTAATAGGAAAACACTAGAAAGCTTCAACGCCCGAGATCTCCACGCTATCATCAATCTCTCATCTAGCTCGAGACCCAGATCCTGCCCCACCTGTTGCCATGCACACATACAGACACGACAACAGCCGGATAACTCCGGTGAGAACAAATCCCAGTATAAAACATGTATGCATGCAATGTAATAATCATGTACAAAAGCATAGCATATATCAAGTAACATGAATTAAAATCTAAACATGTAAAGGAATACAAATCTGTATTCAACATCAAATTCTTGACTCGATTCGTTTCTAATCTAGGGATCCCGGTGTGAATAAGACGGTCTGTCACCTACCCAACCATTCGTGGTGACTGTACGTCTTATTCCTAGACTTCGGTCAACTCTGTATCGAGGGTCTACACATAGAGAAAATCTACTACTATGCATCGATACACCGAAACGTCTAGTTTTGGCCGATCTGCCAATATCTCCTATCTCAGGACTTGAATATAAATCAATAAACAAGACATTACATAATCCAATGTAATAACAGTCTAGTATGTGATTTAGGGAAACTCGTATCAAATCTGAATCGAGTTGTGCAATCCCGTGACCACATGAATTATACCTTTCTTATCGAATAGTCGGTGTCGTAGTCGGAGTCTTGCGTTCACAATAGCCAATACAAATCTGAAATGGCATAATCAATGTGCTATATATATCAAAACACAACTCAAACAATCTTATGCAATTCAATAGTCAGTCTCGGTATAAAATCGACGGCATAACGACGTATTTCTTCCATACCGATAACTCAACAACACTAAGCTCAATATCAACAATTCATAATCTCATCAAAACACAATATCATACTGAAATTATTCCATCTCAACTCAATAAATATGCTGGAAAATCAAAACAACGTCATACGGTATCTGAAAATCGATCCGGTAGCAATTCTATCCTCACCATGAGCATAAGAACACATAATCATAATCATATCAACATTTCCCCAACATGTATATTTCGAAACATGCTGAAACATAACAAAACTTACTTCCTTTTGTAGCCAATGATGCAAGGATCAATAATCTCTACTCGGATTCAAAATAGGATACACAAATCTTTCAAAACCAATGCTCTCATCTACCTTGAAGCTTAAGGATTCTTTGGAGGAGGAGTTCGGTTCTTGTGTCTGAATGAAAGGGGAAAGGATGACAACACATCAATATGCATGGCCAAAGACAAGTGTTATTATTTTTCTCTTGACACGCACAACCGCGGGTGCGGTATCTCAGGACCGCGGGTGCGCTATGCTCTCGGCAGCCCTTTCATTTTCTGAAATTCATTGACCGCGGGTGCGGTCCCTGCAAGGCCGCGGGTGCGGTGATGTTACGAATAAAATCTGCCAACATACTGTCCATACACCGCGGGTGCGGTGTTTCCTAGCACCGCGGGTGCGGTGTGGCTTCGACCTGCCTTTAAACATTCTCATTTTGAGGTCATGCATTCTCATATCTTCAAATCTAACATCAATAACCACTGATAATTCTCGAGCCTTACAAAATATGTAAAGTATGACATTTCTGCAAAAATTACTAAGGTACGAACAATAAACATGGTTTTATTTTAAAATAATAATTAAATTTTTTTTAAAATTTGTTCTCCCTCCAATCAGAATATGACATAGTCCATAATGTCAAAATAGCTATTAATAAAGAGTACATAATGAAAGAGATATCACCTGGAATTTTATTGAAGATAACAAACTGAAACAAACGCAAACCAATCCACGACGTTTGAATCAATGATCCAACTTCCTTTTCTTACTGCTTGATTGCGACCAATTGATATTTTCTATCATCGGATCATGCTTATGAACAAAAGCTTCCAAATCATCAATTAATTGGTCGGCAGTCGAAGCACAGATGAGCATCCGTCGTGAATTTTCTGAAATGAAATTCTGTTCCACAGCTTTAACAAGAAATGTCAACAAACTGTCATAATAATTATTGATATTCATCAAGCCCACAGGTTTATTATGGATATTAAGTTGTGCCCAAGAAACAGTGTGAAAAATTTCTTCTAATGTACCAAAACCACCTGGAAGTGCGATAAAAGCATCAGAATTTTCAATCATTTTGGTGATTCTTTCATACATAGAAGAAACTTTTAATTCTTCCCCAATCGTAACACCTGTAATATTTTCTTCAGCTAAAGCTGTAGGAATAATATCCAAAACCTGACTACCTCCAAGATGAGCAGATGTTGAATCAGATCCCATTAACCCAATATTACCTCCCCCATATACCAAGTGAATTTTTCTCTCAGCCAATATCTTTCCAAGATTATTCGCTGCTTCTACAAATACTTCATTTTTTGCAGGACTCGACCCACAAAATACACAAATATTTTTCAATGTTTGTGCAGAGGATCCAGCCATGTTTTTACTTTCTTTTTTTTTTCTGCGAAAATAGAGAGAAAGATGAGAGATTTTATAGGGGTAATATGTTATCATGACAAAACTATGGGTCACAGCTGTAAACAGAATAAATAGTAAAAACAACAATGACACACATGCATATAAACAGTAGTGTGATTGTGGCTCACAATTTTCCTCTGGTTTTACGTCCAGAAACGGCTTCAACGCCTTCTATGAGTCGAGGATATGCTTCCCATCCAATTTTCTTATAAATTGGCAAACAGGGTCTTTTTTAGTCAGATTCCCAAGACTATGACGCTCATCTTGAAATTGTTTCCATAAACGGAGAAGTTCAATATGCACATGTTCACTAGAATGCGTCTCAAGAGTCAATAAGATGTTATCTAAAGACTCCTTACTCAGCCCATTCTTAATGAAATCAATTTTATCTTCTCTGTTATTGGAAACACATCCCAATGATCTGCATCGTTTGTCACAAGTCCATCTTGCACACTTATGACAAACCCCTAAACTTTTGGCCCTTCGTTTTTTCGCATAAGTGCTTTTTCCTAATCCAGGCAAATACCGAATGAGCAATGATTGTGGAACTTCTCCTCCTAATCGGACCTTAGCTTCTATTACAAGACGAATATCTTCTGGAATTCCTTTTTGTATTAGCAATCTCAATCTTTCACACCTTCCTGTATAAATTTTTCTTAGAACACTTTCAGAAACAGAGGGAAAATATTTACAAATTTTTGAGAGAATTTCATCCATTTTGAAAAGAAAAGAAATGATTTTTTTTTATTTTTGTATCAGCAATTGTGGGAAACTGATTTAACCGACTATGAGAGTCACGGAGTACCGTTATCCGCCATTTAACCGGGAAAATAAAAAGATTAAGGAAACCTGAAATAAAAACAAACAAAATTAAATGCAACATAAAAATTTAAGGATCAGAAAGAGAAATAAACTCTTCTTGAAAGATTTCATTTTCCAAAAATGGTTTAAGCATTTGTCCATTCACTTTAAAAACATCACCATTTTTAGGATTTTCAATATCCACAGCTCCATAAGGATACACATGATTTACAACATATGGGCATGTCCATCTTGATCGTAATTTTCCTGTGAATATGTGAAGTCGAGAATTATAAAGCAAACTTTTTTACCAATCTCAAAAGATTTTCTAAGAATTGTTTTATCATGAAATGATTTGATTTTTGCTTTATAAATCCTAGAATTTTCATACGCATTATTTCTGAGTTCATCAAGTTCATTAAGTTGCAATTTACGCAATTTGTTGGCATCATCCATGCATGAATTTAAAGTTTTGATCGCCCAATAAGCTTTATGTTCCAATTCTACAGGCAAATGACAATGTTTTCCATAAACCAACCTATAAGGAGACATATTCAATGATGTTTTAAAAGCTGTTCGATATGCCCAAAGTGCATCATTAAGTCGCAGAGACCAATCTTTTCTATTTGAGTTAACAGTTTTTTCCAAAATTTGCTTTATCTCCCTATTAGCTAATTCAACTTTTCCATTTGTTTGAGGATGATAAGGAGTAGTTACTTTGTGAGTAATACCATATTTTTTCATTAATGAAGCAAATGGTTTATTAACAAAGTGAGTTCCCCCATCACTTATCATAGCTCGAGGAATTCCGAATCTACTAAAAATATTTTCTTTCAAAATTTGATGATGATTTTATGATCATTTGTTCGGCATGGAATTGCCTCTATCCATTTGGAAACATAATCAACTGCAACTAAAATATACAAGTATCCAAACGACGGTGGAAAATGTCCCATAAAATCAATTCCCCAACAGTCAAAGATTTCAATTTCAATGATAGGATTTAAAGGCATCATGTTTCTTTTTGAAATTGCACCCAATTTTTGACAATTTTCACAGATCTTGCAGATTTCGTGGGTGTCTTTAAACAAAGTGGGCCAATAAAATCCACACTGCAGGATTTTTGCAGCTGTTTTCTTTGAAGAAAAATGTCCTCCGCATGCTTCTGAATGACAAAATTTAATGACACTACTTACCTCATTGTCGGGTATGCAACGTCGAAAAATTTGATCTGGACAGTACTTGAACAGATACGGATCATCCCAATAAAAGTTTTTTACCTCATTCAAAAATTTTCTCTTATCTTGGGAACTCCATTGCGGTGGCATTTTTCCTGTCACAAGAAAATTTACTATATTAGCAAACCAAGGTGTAGTAGCAACTGAAAATAGATGTTCATCAAGAAAATTATCGTTAATTGGTGTCATTTCACAAGATGATCCTGTTACTAGTCTCGATCAATGATCGGCTACGACATTCTCGGTTCCTTTTTTTTATCTTTGATTACAATGTCAAATTCTTGGAGCAACAAAATCCATCGTATCAGTCGTGGCTTTGCATCCTGTTTCGTCAACAAATATCTAATAGCAGAATGATCAGTAAACACAATAGTCGTTGATCCAATCAAATAAGAACGAAATTTATCTAATGCAAATATTACAGCAAGTAGTTCTTTTTCAGTTGTGGAGTAATTCATTTGAGCATTGTTTAAAGTTCTACTTGCATAATATATCACATAAGGCTTACCGTTTCTTCTTTGACCCAGTACTGCACCGACTGCATAATCACTCGCGTCGCACATGATTTCAAATGGTAAAGACCAATCAGGAGGTTGCATGATAGGAGCTGATGTTAAATGTCGAATGATTTTATCAAAAGCATTTTGACATTCTTGAGTCCACTCAAATGCACTGTCTTTTGTTAAGATGTTACAAATGGGTTAAGAGATTAAACCAAAAATGAGCGAATTTCTTTAATGGTTTTTGGAGGGGGTAAATTTGCAATGACATCCACTTTGGCTTTATCAACTTCAATTCCATGAGATGACACGACATGTCCCAGAACAATCCCAGAAGTAATCATGTAATGACATTTTTCCCAATTTAAAATAAGACCTTTTTCCTCGCATCTTTTTAAAACTTTTTCCAAATTTTCAAGACAATTATCAAATGTATTCCCAAAGACAGTTAAATCATCCATGAAAATTTCCAAACAATTTTCAACCATGTCGCAAAAAATGCTTAGCATACATTTTTGAAATGTTGCTGGGGCATTGCATAATCCAAATGACATCCTTCTAAATGCAAATGTTCCAAAAGGACATGTGAATGTAATTTTATCTTGATCTTCGAGTGCAATGGGAATTTGATAATAACCTGAATATCCATCAAGAAAACAGTAGTATGGATGACCTACTACTCTTTCTAAAATTTGATCCAAAAATGGTAATGGAAAATGATCTTTTCTAGTGGCGTCATTTAATTTTCTATAATCAATACACATCCGCCAACTAGATGGGACTCGACTTGTTAACAATTCACCTTTTTCATTTTTTTATAACTGTGATTCCAGATTTTTTTGGAACTACTTGTGTTGGGCTTACCCACTTACTATCAGAAATAGGGTAGATAATCCCAACATCAAGTAGTTTGAGAACTTCAGTTTTCACAGCATCTTTCATGTGTGGATTTAATCTCCTTTGTGGTTGTTGAGATATTTTTGCATTTTCTTCTAAGTGAATTTTGTGAGTGCAAATTAGTGGATTAATGCCCTTGAGATCTTTTAGTGTCCACCCAATTGCATTTTTATGTCTTTTAAGCATATCAACTAATTTACCTTCTTGATCACCTTCTAGTTTGGAAGAAATTACCACCGGATATGTTTCATCTTCTCCAAGAAATGCATACTTCAATTATTCTGGCAAGGGTTTTAACTCCAATATTGGTGGTTCGTCTTTGTTCTCATATTTTGCATCAAATTCTTTCTCTGATCTTGGTAACGAGTGATACCTGATAAAATCATCAAGATCAATTTCAATATTTTCTTTAACAGTTTCAATTGAACAAATATCTAATTGATCACGAGTACTCCCTTCTTGAATGTATTCTTCCACAAGAGTTTCAATAAGATTTTCATCTTCACTTTCATCTCCTTTGTCATGTGGTTGCTTACAAAGATTAAAAACATTGAGCTCCAAGATCATGTTACCAAATGACAACTTCATTATTCCATTCCTGCAATTTATAAGAGCATTAGAAGTTGCTAAAAATGGACGACCCAGAATTACATGAATTGCATTACAAGCTTCGATAGGTTGTGTATCTAAAACTATGAAATCAACAGGATATAAAAAGTTATCAACTTGGACCAACGCGTCTTCTACCATACCTCTTGGCACTTTAACAGATCTATCAGCAAGTAAAAGTGTTACCGAAGTAGATTTTAACTTGCCTAGATTGAGTTCTTGATAAACTGAATATGGAAGTAAATTAACTCTAGCTCCAAGATCAAGCAAGGCTTTTTTAATCTTTCGTTCTCCAATAATACATGAAATAGTAGGACAACCAGGGTCTTTGTATTTCAAAGTATTATTATTTTGAATGATTGCACTTACTTGTTCCACTAAAAATGCTTTCTTTTTCACATCAATTTTCTTTTCACTGTGCACAAGTCTTTCAAAAATTTGGCATATGATGGTACCTGTTTTATTGCATCTAATAAAGGAATATTAACTTTTACTTGTTTAAAAATATCATATATATCAGAATTCAAATTTGATTTTTTTGTATTTTTCAATGCATGAGGGAATGGTGGTGACACTGTCTATTGAACCTCCTCTTCGGAAGTTATGGGTTCCAATTCCTTACCCTTTGAAGTTGATTTATCATCATCTTCACAAGGTTCAAGAATAGATTTTTCCACAACCTTACCACTTCGAAGGGTAATAACAGATTTTACCTGATCCATCGGTTGAGTTCCAGAAGTTCCAGTTTGTGAATGATGATCCTTGGGATTAGGCAGAGGTTGTGAAGGAAATTTACCTTTTTCATGAAAATTAAGTGCAGATGCAAATTTAGCAAGAGTATCTTTCAAATCTGTCATGGTTTGAGCAGTTTGAGTATTGATAGACTCTTGCTTTGCAATGAAAGAATTATATAAATCTTCCAAATTCCTTTTAGGTGGAGGAACAGAAGGTGCATAATTTTGAAAATTTTGTTGATTTTGAAAATTTGGTTGCGGAAATTGTGCAACATTATCATTCCTCCAACTAAAATTTGGATGATTTCGCCAACCAAGATTGTAATTTTGAGAAAATGGTTCAAAATTTGGCCTTTTGAAATTGTTCAAAACATTGACTTGTTCATGAAGACATTCTTTAAAAGAGGGAAAAGTGGGACAATCTTTTGTAAAATGATCACTTGTATCACATATGTGACACACAATTTTTTGAACAGATTTTAATTGACCATTCTTTTTTAATTCAAGTGCCTCAACTTTATTCTCGCCAAATAGGTAAATCTAGCTTGAAGATCATTTTCATCTTTGAGAGTGTACATACCTCCACCAGATGTAGGAGATTGAATCTTGTTTGATGGTTCAATTGTACCTATAGTATCCCAATTTTGAGCATTTTCAGCTAATGAATCGAGATACTCAATTGCTTCGTTTGGATCTTTATCTTCAAATGTTCCATTACACATAAATTCAACCATTTGCCTATCTTTAGGTGTTAAGCCTTCATAAAATTGAGAAACAACTCTCCAAATTTCAAAACCATGATGTGGACAAAGATTAAGAAATTCTTTGTATCTATCCCAACATTGATAAAAAGTTTCTCCTTGTTTTTGAGTGAAAGTGATGATTTGCCTTTTGAAAGAATTTGTTCTATGAGATGGAAAAAACTTTTTCAAAAATTGTTGTTGCAATTCATCCCAAGTTCGAATGGATCCCGATCTAAGATTTTGTAGCCAAGTTTTAGCTTTATCTTTTAAAGAAAAAGGAAAAAGCTTAAGTGTGGGGACCCGTACGCTAATCTTCTTCTTAATCATCGTTGGGATTTAATTATCAGTTATGATAAACAGGGTCTAAAAATTTTTATTTTAAAAATGTAAATGCGGAAGGTAATGGAATCTAAATAATATACATCTCTGTATAATAACTACAATTCAGTAGAAAAGTACAATACTGTACAACTTAAGTCGAAGGTTTAGTTACTAAGTTCAAGTAATAAAACAAGTCTACAGTAAGTCCGGAACCACCACGCTATCTAGTCCAGCCTCTTTCTCATCTTGACCCTGATCCAGCCCCACCTGTTGTCATGCACACATACAAAACAAGACAACAGCCGGATAACTCCGGTGAGAATAAATCCCAGTATAAAACATGGTAACATGTATATAAACAATCTAAATCATAAAACATGCTATCATGAATATATTCAAAGCAATAGATTTCATAATCTATGGAATCTACTCAAAATAAGCATACGACTCAGTTCAGATAATCATGCAATTCAAATCATATCATATGAACATGCTATAATAACTGAAAGCAATAAACATGGGTTTCATAGTCTATGAAACCACCTCTATAAACACATGCAGTTCTAGTCAAATCATGTCTAGACTCGACTCAACTATAACTCTAGGGATCCCGTGATGAATAAGACGTCAATGGCTGTTACCTACTCAACCGATCGTGGTAACTGTACGTCTTATTCCTAGACTTCGGCCATGGCTGTATCGTGGTGCTACAATCGGAGGGTGTCTGCTCCTATGTACGATACACCGAACGTCTAGAAGTCTGACTATCTGTCAAACTTTCCTATCTCAAATGCAATTTATAACAATCTGTAAACAAAGCATGCTCATTTCCAAAAGATTTGAATATAAAGTCTATAAACAAATCATAATCATATCAAGAGACAAACAATAATCAAGTATGTGATTTTATTGGGAAACTCAAATGAGATCTGATTTGAGTTGTATCTTCCCAGATATCACATGAATTATACCTTTGTCGTCCCTGTCTGACGAAGACGATGACCTGTATTCAACTCTGTCCATATCAATCTGAAAAGACAATATCGAATACATAGTATCAGTGAATCATTCAATTCACAATCTGTTCTGATCAATACTCAACTCGGTACATAATCTGATCAATATCTGAACAAGATACAATTCAATTCATGTCCTCGCTATCACAATATAATCGAGATCATATCTGAATCTGATCGATCTAAATCAACTGATGTTTCGACGGCATAACAATACAATCTGAATAACCCCGTCAATCTGAACATTACCAATATAATACTAGAACGTATAATCTGTGTCAATATAATTCATACTCTGAATACCAACACAATTCTGATATAAAATCTCAGTCAATATCTTTCGAAAATCATAACAATTACAGAAACAATCTGTTCTTTAATCTGACTTCAATTATATAATGTCTACGGTAGCAGAAACATCATATCTGATTAGTATTCAATTCTGACAATATCATAATTTCAAATCATGTCTAAACGTAACAAAACTTACGTCCAGTTGTAGCCTGCATTGATAGGAACATAGTACCGAAGTCAGATTCAAAATCTGACGGACGGATTTCTCGTATTTAATTTCCAAAACTCAAGAACAAAACCTTTCCCCACTTCTCGATTTCCTTCTGAATATTCTTAAGGATTTGCATGTGTATATATATATATATACATACGCGACATGCATAAAAGCAAGTGGCGCACTTCCTGATTTCCAGGTGGCGCTCGGGCGGTCAAGAATTACCGCCCGGGCGCCGAACCCTCTGCCCGATAACTTAACTTACGATTCCCTGGCGCTCGAGCGGTAAGTTTCTACCGCTCGGGCGCCACATGTTCTGTTCGAAAATCAAATTGCGATGAATTGGCGCTCGGGCGGTCCTTTTCTACCGCTCGAGCGCCGAAGGTTCTGTCCAAATTCTTGGCTAACCATGCAACGACGCCCGGCCTTGTCATTTAAGTTCTTATAACCTCAATCATGTCCATAATCAACGTCTGATTATAATGATTAAATCTCGGGCATTACATTTATCCCCCTCTTAGATCTGAGTTCGTCCTCGAACTCACAAACAATCAGTTCAAAGATATCAGAAGAAATGTATAACTGAGTTTAAATCAACTCTCATCTTACTAAATCCATTCTGAAATCTCTTTCTTTTCTCAATCTCTGGTTTCAATCTGGAATAAGACTTCATGAAGTATATTGTCATAATACTTCTCAACTTAATTCTGACAAAATCAATCTTGCCATGTGGGTTATACAATATCCGTATAAACCACTTCATAGTCTATAATGATTCAATACAGCCAACTATCATTAAATCTGCTGCTCTCGATCTAGGACATATTCAATCCTCGACCTCAAATACCAATCATCATCATCCGATGTTGGTTTATGACATCTGTTCTTTCTGAACTATCTTCATCTTCCTTCGAATTTCTTCAAAAGAATTAGAAATCTGTAGTATCCACTGTATACTGTCCCGACTCTAACTATCTCATTACCCATCTGGTAGGCTGATAGGTATTGTCACGCAGTGATAATAAGTCATATCAATTAGTGCTAACATCTAGCACTCTATAATTCTACCAAAATCCTCCAATATCTGGATAAAATATATTCTGACTGTCTGCCAATTTGTAACATAGTCTGAAAAGAAACTCATGATATACTCTGTCACGAGTACAAAATCAAGAAAAATCACAATCTGACATAATCTACTGTGGCATTCTGATCTTTCTGACCACTTTTCTGACATCAATCTGTGTCATTTGGTCATGTTTGTACGTGATCTGGTACAAACTAATAAATATAGATTGAACAATCTGTCAATCTTATCATATCATATTACAATCTGTAAGAAAATGGCAGTAATTTCATTACGAAAGCCATAGAAATGCATTCCCATTTCTATTCAGAAACATACACATCTGTAATGATCATCTGATTTTTGTCTTCATTTGTTGACAATTCGTACAATTCAGTACAATATCTGCCCAAAATTTCAGTACAAATCTGTCACAACTGACTTAATCGGTCTAGAGCAAAACTGTCTGTTCGAATATCATACATTCTCAGTCACAACATGACAACTGAAGTTACTACAGCGTATTTCTGACATTATTTGTGATTTCAAATTCGAACTATTCGGCATAACAATCAGTTAATAATAAAAATTAAAGAAGAAATACCTACCTGGTATTCGGCTCTGACTATCAATATCAATTCTGTTATACCATACTGAAACATTCTGATATCACAAGCTAGTCAGTTTCATACAAAACACCAAATCATATATCTGTTACTCTGATCGATGCTCCATTCTGATTATCAATCAAACTCTGAACATTTTGATCGTATTTCTGCATAGCTGTACCTCTCGAAAACAACTCTGATACAATTGAACTGTATATATTCTCAACGGTTTACAACAATCTGTATCATATACGGATTCAAAACAACAGTAATATCAAATCAGAAACGAAGTATCAATATCCTATACAAATCTAGTGAGTTCAGTGAACTCATAAAACAATGATTTCTGGTAAATATCTTCATGTCATTCTGATCAACTGCTATATCTTATCTGCAAATAAAATGTGCTCCCCACCAACACAAGGTATCACGAATACTGATTTAAAACAATAATAATACACCAGCAGATACAAAACAACAGTTGAATGAGATAATCTGTCAAATCAGACACCATAAATTTCTGACATTTCTGATATTTCTGATCTCCATATCTTTCAGTCACTGATCATAACCGCAACTGTGTCAAAATCAATCTGTATACTAATTTCAGATATCACCTACTCTGAATACAATCTGTTTCAAGCAAGATTCTTATCTGAATAATTTCTGTATACAATCATTACAGTTCTCAGAATATTCAATAGAACCTTCAAATATTCGATTCGACCAATCAAATACGGCAAATATATCAGAATCTCATAGATATAAAAAGTATAGAATCATCAGAACATCTCTGAATATACTGACACATGCCAAAGAGTATCACTAAATCAGATGTACTCCTGGTCGATACTCTTCTACTGATCTTTCAATTCATTTTGTATCATTCTGTACATTCAATGTTATTCTGTGCTGAACTCTAAAACAGCAATCAGTATCTAATCTGAATTCAATTCTGAAATCTATCTTTCTGATATAAAACAATTCTAAAATCTTATCTAGGCAAATATCAGCCAACTCATACATCATTGGCAGATCTGCCAATGCTAGGCTCGATTTCAGTAGGTCTACTGAATACATAGGGATGCAATCTGCTCCTTTCTGTATGAATCGAGTCATATACAATACAGATGTCAAAAGAATTCTAAATCTAGAATTCTTATCGTGGTATCTCCACTGATCAGTCATCTCTGGTCTGAATCTTACTATTTCTGGAACAATTTCTACAATCTGTCTGTACTTGTTCAGCATATGCTTATCACCAATGCGTTCAAATCAGGAACACAAGTACATCATAAGCTATTTCTATTTTATTCTCATCTTACTATAGTATACAATATATACAGAAATCTTTGATATCAACACTTCCTCAACAAGCAAGGACATCAATACTACAGTGTATACAAACCCAACAGACACAGCATATCTCCTTACAACTTAGTCAAAGATATTCTTAACAAATGCATTAGTATATATCAATACATATGCAATAGAATCATAAAGACTAGTACCTGTTGTGAATTCTGAATCTGTGGTTTCAAGTGAACTCTGTTCCCTACGATCTTCGGGAACGCTTCTGGGGACAAACTTTAGCAAAGTGTCCCGGCTGTCCACAAATATTGCATCTACTAGTTACTCCCTGGCATTGTTGGGTGGAATGTCTTCCTCCGCAACTTCTGCAATACACTCCAGTATAACTTGGACCAGAAACACTAGAGCTAGATGAATCGCTTCCTAGCTTCTTGAATGGCTTCTTTCGAGCTTTCAGCACATCTTGCTTCCCACTCGTACTGCCGTGATCATATCGAAGAGGGGATTGCTGTGTCTGAAGTGGCTTCACACACAACCTTGTCAATTGTCTAATCAGACTCGCCTCAGCTCTCTTCGCTCTACTCAGGATGTCAGCAAAATGGTAAGGTCGCTGCAAATTCATAAATGCAACTACCTCTGAGTTCAACCCTCTGATGAACTGATTTACTATAGCTTCATCATTTCCAGCTAAATGAGGAGCAAAATGCAGTAGAGTAGAGAATTTAGCAATATATTGGTCAATATTCAGCGGCCCTTGGCTCAAATTCTCAAACTCTAATTTCTTGTCCTCTCGGTACGAAGCTGAGAAAAATCTTCATAGAATTCAGTTCTGAATATTTCCCACGACATCACTGTACCTCTTTGTGCCCACATTCTTCTACTGGTAATCCACCAACTCCTGGCGGCTTCTCGTAACTGATAAGGCACCATTTGAACCCTCTGTTCATCTGTACAGTCAAGTAAATCGAACAAGATTTCTATATCATCAAACCAGTTCTGACAATCTTCAGATGTCTCGGTACCATTCAGAACCGGCGGCTGTAATAACTCAAATTCCTTCATCTTTTCTTCTAACTGAGTTTCTGATGTATTCTTCTGTACAGACGAAGTACTGCCCTTTTCTGAAATTCTTCGAGGCGGTATATCTGATAATCAAATAGATTAGTACATAATCTATACAATCTGTCTCAGCCCTCCTCTGATCATATACCTCTGATTCAGACTCGGTTCTGATTCAGTCTTGATAATTACATGCTGTAGTCAACTCAGATAACAAACAACATGTAATAGGGAAAGCAATAAATCATGCTAGCACACACAATGTAATTCAACATTGAAATAATTCTCATGCTAGCAATCACATGCAAGGAAAGAAAATTCAATCTACCCCGCTCATTCTCTTCTATCTCAGTCTAAAGAATTTATCAACTCTGACTATCTCAATTTAAAGGATCTATCGCTCTGATAATCTAAGTCTAAAGGAACTATCAGCTCTGATACCACCTGTTGTGGGGACCCGGACGCTAATCTTCTTCTTAATCATCGTTGGGATTTAATTATCAGTTCTGATAAACAGGGTCTAAAAATTTTTATTTTAAAAATGTAAATGCGGAAGGTAACGGAATCTAAATAATATACATCTCTGTATAATAACTACAATTCAGTAGAAAAGTACAATACTGTACAACTTCAGTCGAAGGTTTAGTTACTAAGTTCAAGTAATAAAACAAGTCTACAGTAAGTCCGGAATCACCACGCTATCTAGTCCAGCCTCTTTCTCATCTTGACCCTGATCCAGCCCCACCTGTTGTCATGCACACATACAAAACAAGACAACAGCCGGATAACTCCGGTGAGAATAAATCCCAGTATAAAACATGGTAACATGTATATAAATAATCTAAATCATAAAACATGCTATCATGAATATATTCAAAGCAATAGATTTCATAATCTATGGAATCTACTCAAAATAAGCATACGACTCAGTTCAGATAATCATGCAATTCAAATCATATCATATGAACATGCTATCATAACTGAAAGCAATAAACATGGGTTTCATAGTCTATGAAACCACCTCTATAAACACATGCAGTTCTAGTCAAATCATGTCTAGAATCGCCTCAACTATAACTCTAGGGATCCCGTGATGAATAAGACGTCAATGGTTGTTACCTACTCAACCAATCGTGGTAACTGTACGTCTTATTCCTAGACTTCGGCCATGGCTGTATCGTGGTGCTACAATCGGAGGGTGTCTGCTCCTATGTACGATACACCGAACGTCTAGAAGTCTGACTATCTGTCAAACTTTCCTATCTCAAATGCAATGTATAACAATCTGTAAACAAAGCATGCTCATTTCCAAAAGATTTGAATATAAAGTCTATAAACAAATCATAATCATATCAAGAGACAAACAATAATCAAGTATGTGATTTTATTGGGAAACTCAAATGAGATCTGATTTGAGTTGTATCTTCCCAGATATCACATGAATTATACCTTTGTCGTCCCTGTCTGACGAAGACGATGACCTGTATTCAACTCTGTCCATATCAATCTGAAAAGACAATATCGAATACATAGTATCAGTGAATCATTCAATTCACAATCTGTTCTGATCAATACTCAACTCAGTACATAATCTGATCAATATCTGAACAAGATACAATTCAATTCATGTCCTCGCTATCACAATATAATCGAGATCATATCTGAATCTGATCGATCTAAATCAACTGATGTTTCGACGCCATAACAATACAATCTGAATAACCCCGTCAATCTGAACATCACCAATATAATACTAGAACGTATAATCTGTGTCAATATAATTCATACTCTGAATACCAACACAATTCTGATATAAAATCTCAGTCAATATCTTTCGAAAATCAAAACAATTACATAAACAATATGTTCTTTAATCTGACTTCAATTATATAATGTCTACGGTAGCAGAAACATCATATCTGATTCGTATTCAATTCTGACAATATCATAATTTCAAATCATGTCTAAACGTAACAAAACTTACGTCCAGTTGTAGCCTGCGTTGATAGGAACACAGTACCGAAGTCAGATTCAAAATCTGACGGACGGATTTCTCGTATTTAATTTCCAAAACTCAAGAACAAAACCTTTCCCCACTTCTCGATTTCCTTCTGAATATTCTTAAGGATTTGCATGTGTATATATATATATATATACATACGCGACATGCATAAAAGCAAGTGGCGCACTTCCTGATTTCCAGGTGGCGCTCGGGCGGTCAAGAATTACCGCCCGGGCGCCGAACCCTCTGCCCGATAACTTAACTTACGATTCCCTGGCGCTCGAGCGGTAAGTTTCTACCGCTCGGGCGCCACATGTTCTGTTTGAAAATCAAATTGCGATGCATTGGCGCTCGGGCGGTACTTTTCTACCGCTCGAGCGCCGAAGGTTCTGTCCAAATTCTTGGCTAACCATGCAACGACGCCCGGCCTTGTCATTTAAGTTCTTATAACCTCAATCATGTCCATAAACAACGTCTGATTATAATGATTAAATCTCGGGCATTACATTAAGTCGAATGGTGTTCATGCTACAATTTAGATCATTATATGTGTTGCACACTTCTTCAAACTCTCGTAAATGCATGTATGGATTTTCAGAATCTAAGCCATGAAATTTGGGTAAAAGTTGGATAATACCAGGCTTAAAATTGAAATGAGATGCATCAGGGGGAAAAACTAGACATGAAGGTGCACTAGTACGTGTAGGATTCATGTTATCTCTAAGGGTTCTTCGTCTATCATGATCATGTTGAGATTGAATTTCATCTTCATTTTCTTGGATGGGTTCCTCCGCCATGTTTGTTAAAAATAAAGGGTTATTTCGAATGAGTCGACCACTAAGTGTACGTGACCAAATGCTCATGCAAATGTAAATGCAAAAGAATATAAACACACAAAAGCAATAAAAATTCAAATAAAGAAAAATAAACTATAAACAAAATTAAATAGACTTGAAATTAAATTATACTTCCCCGGCAACGGCGCCAAAATCTTGTTGCGACTTTGATTGTTGCACTCCCAAGAGCAGGTTGTCCTCACAAGTAGTATAATTCGGTGAGTCTGAATATCGTATCCACAGGGAAGCTAAGGTAATTACAAGTCCACTACAATGTCTTTTTGTTATTGTTTTTGTTTTTGTTTCTTTTTTAATTTTAATTGTTTGAATCTTTAATGGGTAAATTTTAATTGTTCAAATTTTAATTTAAGTAGTTGAGATTAAAGGATCCACTCTTGGTATTATAATAAAGTTAACATTAACGAAAAATATTGAAATCCACTTAATAAAATGGTTCCAATATATTAAATAATCATATTTATATTATGTTATAAATTATTATCTTATAAGCATATAATATATACCAAAACATATAAATATGGTCAAGTATTTATTGTGCTATATATATTTGTAAACACTAAATCAAGGTTCCCAATTTAAATGGTTGGTAAAACCAAACAAACATTTAAATGGTACCAATAAATTAATACTATGATATATTCATATATAATAAATCAAGGAATCCAAGTTAAATGGTTGGTAAAACCAATCTAACATTTAAATAGTTCCAAGAATTTAATATTATAATATATTTATATATAATAAATCAAGGCATCCACTTTAAATGGTTGGTAATACCAAACTAACATTTAAATGGTTCCAAGAATTTAGTGTAACATATAGCAACAATAAATCAAAACTCCCACTTATAAGTAGGGTATAAAAATGCTTAAAGAAATAAATATAACATAAACAATAAATAATGATTAAATAATATAAAACATAGATTCTTACCTTTTAATAACCTTATTATCATGCCAAGAGCTTCACCTTATCATCTCAACTTTAGGAAGTTAGCTATTCATCATTCAAAGTGTAAAACTTTGAATATGAAATTAACATGCTAATTATATTTAAATGAAGAAATAAAAGAAAAATATAGAGAGAAATATTATGAACTCAAAGGTTTGTTCATAGAATGATGGATATCTCAATACATTACAATGCACCCCTATTTATAGCCAAATTTGGGGAGACAACCACAAATAAAATATTATTTTTTTACACATAAGTCTTCATTGGTGTTTCAAGAAATTAATATTATATTACACATCACTTTTAAAAATCTTCTTCTCCGAATTTGCTTCTTCACATAAAAAGAAACATGTGGATAATTGAGTTGTCTAGTTATGGTATTTTTTTCAGAATATTTGACCAAGTAATTTGAGAGATATGGTCAAAATACTAGAGCATAGTAAAACTGCCACTCCTTTGGTAACTTTCTTTGTTGCTTAATTTGATCCCAATTGTGAGAGGATTTTTATCTCATGCTTGTCAACAATATTGTAGATATTATAATTAACTTTCTACAGGTCCAAGAATCATCTTAATCCCATTTGCAACGCCAAGGTTATTCTTGTTTTATCGAACCTGTAAAAAATAGTAAAAACTTATAGTTACACACAACTTATATTTTATACAATTTATTATAAAACATGTAATATTTAAACATTTAATAAAACAAAAACTATATATTTATATTATAAAACATTTAATTAATGTACAATTTTTTTTCTTTATCAAGGTATCCTACACATGATTTAGAACTGGCAGCAGTGGTATTTGCGATGAAAATATGGTGCCATTATCTTTATGGTGAGCGGTGTGAAATTTACACTAACCACAAGAGTTTGAAATATTTCTTCACGCAAAAAGAACTGAATATACGACGACGCTGGTTGGAATTAGTGAGAGATTATAATTGTTGTGTTAATTATCATCCAGGTAAAGCCAGTGTTGTTGCAGATGCGTTAAGTCGAAAATCTAGTTCTATTGCCTCAATGCAAGTACAAGAATCACGCAAAAAGAACTGAATATACGACAACGACGCTGGTTGGAATTAGTGAGAGATTATCATTGTTGTATTAATTATCAACTAGGTAAAGCCAATGTTGTTGCAGATGCGTTAAGTCGAAAATCTAGTTCTATTGCCGCAATGCAAGTACAATAACAAATCTTATGGGATTTACAAAACTTGAAGATTGACATTATTCAAAGGGAGCTGCAATCTGGTTATCATCCCTCATGGTTCGACCAACACTTGCAGATAGAATCAAGGCCGAACAAAGTGCAGATAATGAATTGCAACAACTGAGACAGCGAGATGAGGAAAAAGGAAATTTGAATTTTGAATTGAATGGAGAAGGAATGTGGACATATCGAGGTAGATTGTGTGTGCCAAAACGAGAAACAATAAGAATTGACATTCTTATAAATGCACATGCTACACCCTATTCGATTCATCCAGGAGCATAAAAATGTACAAAGATTTAAAATCATTATTTTGGTGGCCGGGTATTGAAAGAGACATTGCTCAATTTGTTGCACAATGTCTAACTTTTCAACAGGTCAAGACTGAACAATAAAAGCCAGCAGGACTCCTTAAACCATTACCCATTTCTGAGTGGAAATGGGAACATATTACAATTGATTTCATTCTTGGGTTGCCAATAACACAAAGAGGATTCAATACTATATGGGTTATTGTTGATCGGCTCACAAAATCATCTCAATTTCTTCTAGTGAAGACCACCTACATGATGAATCAATATGCTGAAGAATACATCAAAGAGATAGCGAGGCTTCATGGCATCCTAATGTCCATTGTATCTGATAGAGATCCCAAATTTACGTCTGCATTTTGGAAAATTTTACATCATGCTATGGGAACTCGATTAGCATTTAGTACAACATTCCACCCTCAAACTGATGGAGAATCAGAATGAGTAAATCAGATATTAGAAGATATGTTGAGGGCGTGTACTATTGATTTTCCAGGCAGTTGGGGCAGTAAAATACCGTTGGATGAGTTTACATATAACAATAGTTATCAGTCAAGTATTGAAATGTCACCATATACTGCATTATATGGTAGGAAATGTGGATATCTAGAACATTGGGATGAAGTAGGAGAAAGAAAGTTATTAGGCCCTGAATTGGTGTAACATACAGTAGAATCAGTAACCAAGAACAAAGAAAAAATGCACACTGCCTAGAGCCGACAGAAAAGTTATGCTGATGTGTGATGTTGTCAATTTGAATTTCATGTTGGTGACCATGTATTTGTAAAAATATCACCATTGAAGGGCATTTTTCATTTCGGTAAGAAGGGAAAATTAAGTCCAAGATATATCGGTCCATTTGAAATCTTGGACAAAATAGGAGACAGAGCATACCGAGTTGCATTACCGCAAAATTTGTCAAATGTTCATAATGTTTTTCATGTTTAATTGCTACGGAAATATTTGGCCAATCCATCTCATGTTCTTCATTACGAACCATTGGAGCATGCATCGAATATCTCGTATGAATTACGGCAGTCCAGATCCTTGATAGAAAATCAAAAGTATTATGAGACAAGGAAATACCCTTTGTCAAAACTATTATGGCACAATCATGCAATCAAAGAAGCAACTTGGGAGCGAGAAGACGAAATTCAAAAGAGATATCCTAAACTACATGGTACGTAAAATTTCAAGGACGAAATTCTTTGAAAGAGATGAGATTTGTAATGCCCGGTTACTAGTACAAATGATTAATAATGCGTTTATGTCATTTGTTATATTGTTATTTGGTTCATTATGTTTCACGTGCTGATTGAGGTATCAATAGTGAGATTGAGTATGAATTATATATTTTACATGGTGTATTGAGAATGAATATATGTTTAAATAGTAATAGTAAGATGTGTAGGTAAAATAGTGTAATGAAAAGTTGGTATAGAACCACAGGAAATGAGATTAAAATATGTCAGTTCTTACTGGTTTTAGCATAATGATTCAGATATTGATCAAATTTTGTGAGGCCACAATAATTAGAAATCTAAGATATAAGTTTACAACTTTCATGTTTTGAGTTTGTTCCAAATCATTGTGGAAGACAAGCCAAAAGCGCCCCGAAGTGTGTCGTGTGTCTTGTTATTCTTACAATGACACATTTTGGTAGATTGAGGACCACATTTTACTCGGACTTTCAAATGACATGCGGCCAATTGGAGAAGCAAAATAAGACATAGGGCTACAATTTCATGTTTATCACTATTTTAAATTAGGAAGGGAAGAAACGTTTCTGGAGAAATCTTTGATGAAACTGTGTGCAGAGGCAGAATGTGTGGCGCTCGAGCAATAAGATCTTAGAGCCCGAGCATCGGTGCACCAAAAATTTAGTGTTTGGACAGAAAGTTCCGCGCCCGAGCGGTAAGATCTTACCGTCCGAGCGCCGCTTTGTGTAGGAAAAGTTAAGTTTCGAAATCTTGAAGCAGTCTTACCACTTCTTCCACCTTAACTCAGCATAAACACGAAAGTAACAAGAACCCTTCCTAGTTTTCATCTCTCTTGTTGTTATACATGTAGAGGGGTATATTTCACCTATTATAGCCATAGTAACTGAACTATTGATATATTTGACAGCATAAGAACGAGAAACATCGCCTCAAACCAGTATTCGTATGCTTGGACAGTAAGTTGGCATGTTCTTGAAGTAACACATGAGTAATATTGTGTATTTCAAATGCTTCCCATTGATTATTGCTATATTTACATTGTTATTATGTTTATTGATGAAAACATAGCACCATATTCCATTGTTATATATTAAATATGAAAAAAATTCATGAATATAGAAGATAGGTGCTATGTCATGAACATGAAAGAAAAGGAAAATGATGGATTTTTATATGATATATGAGCTTGTTGACATCATGGGTGGTTTTAAGTCTATCAAACCTATTGGCCAATACATGTTCATAGGGCGTGGGGTTGTCAAAGAAGCTCCCTGACGTCCAACACAATAGTAGCTATATAATAAAGCAAGAACAGTAGTACATGTCAACTAATGAGGCTCAAGTACAAAAATGAACATGAATATATGCTATCGTATGATATGGTTTAAAGATTCATTGTTGATCACAACTTGATATGTATAATTCTTCGATGCATATTGATACGTATAAGTGCCAACTTATTGAGTTTTATAAACTCACGAAACTCATGTATTACAAGATCAGGTAATGAAGATATATAAAATTCCGGTTCGCCAATGGAAGCTTGTGACGTGCCTTGCCTCGACAAGAACATGGATGTCTTATAGCATAGCTTCCACATATGTATTATAGTGGACGTTATGTCAGGGTTTGAAACAAGTTTTACAATGTTTATGACTATGTGTATAACGATACAAAGTATGTTTGTATATGAAAATACGATTATATGTACGTATATGTTGGAAACTGAATTTCGGTTGTTTGACAAAATAAGTGCTTAAATCGATTGGATTAACTGATCAAGAAGTTTGAGAGTAACTGAACAAATACTTAAAACTGAACCTACACAGTCAATTACATTCAATTGTGAGCTTATCAGCCATTGCTTCAGCTGATTCCTCAGCTGTTTATGTCATCAGTTAACGAAAAGAACATTCAACCGACAAACAGTACAAAAGAAAATTGCAACTATTAGTGGAAACTCCACAGTTCAGCTGCAGTGTACGAATGTCAGAAAAAGATTGAAGTGGCAAAGAACGGATATAAAGAATCAAATTATATTGATTATTACCGTTGTGAGAAGCCTATAAATAGCATAGATGAGCAGTTAAAAAAGAGAGACACGATAAAAACGATCATTGTTGCTGTTACTCTGCTGAAAATCTCACTTATATTCAAAGAATTAGAAGCTCACTTTTATCAGATTTATTCGTAGCAATATAGGTTACTTTTCGAGCTTACTAGCACAAATCATATTATTGTAAATTTGATCTTAAAGAGATCAGTTGTGCTAAGTTCAGTTGACTAATGTGAAATATTTTGTAAACTAAGAGTTTCAATTTTGGCAGTGTTAAGTCCAAACTGAAGTGGGTCTGTACAAGTGTTTGTATTGATCAAAGTCTTATAGTGGATATCGTATCCTTGTGATAGATGGGGTGACGTAGGACTGATTGAAATCTCCGAACATCTATAAAATCTCGTGTATTCTCTGATCAGTTTTTCATTCCATATATCAGTCAGTTTATTTCCGCAATTTATTGTTAATTGATTGATATTGACTGACAAGATTTTGAGTTTTAGTTTGTCACTAAACTGACTCAAAATTTGAAAAGATGGTGAAAATTAATAGTGTTTATTCAACCTCCCCTTCTAAACACTTCTACACCAGTTAATCGATCCTATCAAGTGGTATCAGAGCAGTTAAATCTTTTCTCAGAATATTCTTATCCACAAAATTGATCACCATGTCTTTATTCAATAAAATACCGATGTTTTCCAGAGAAGATTTCGATGACTGGAAAATCAGAATGCAGGCTGACTTAGCTGCACAAGACGACGATATGTGGTATGTCATTACTGAAGGACCCATTAAAATCTTAGAGGCAAATACAACAGTTGCAATAACGGATGGGGCACCTCATCACATTGAGAAGCCTAGAGAGGAATGGACAACAGAAGATAAGAGGAAAGCCAACCTCGACAATGTGGCTAAGGACATCTTATACAAAACGCTGGATAAATCACATTAAAAAAAAATCAAAATGTGCAAAACTGCTAAAGAGATATGGGAGAAACTGATTCAGCTTTGTGAAGGAAACAAACAAACCAAGGAGAACAAGCTATCAGTTACTGTTCAGAAATTTGATAATATCAAGATGAAAGTTGGAGAATCCATGATCGATTATGATGAGAGGGTCAGTGGTATCATAAATGAGCTGAATGCACCTGGAAAGGTGTATTCAAACAAAGAAATAGCTGAACTTCACGAATGGGACGTAAAGGCCATGGCTATGCGTTAGTCAAAGGACCTTAACAAGGTTGAACTTCACGATTTGTTTGCTGATCTAAAGGCATAAGAGTTTGAACTACAAACCAGAGAAGGGGAACCTTCCACATCAAATGTCACCACTGATTTAATTGCTATCAAGCAAGAACCAAATGGTTCAGTTGACAAATCTGCTGATCAACTGAGCAATGAAGTATTGTCATTGTTTTTCAAGAAGTTTGGAATGTTTATGAGGAGAAATCAAGGAAACTTCCAGAAACAATTGTAATGCACATGAGCTGTTCCCGATTGGGCTTAAGTCCGCTCACGGTTATCCCATTACCCATTACTCATAGAACTTCTTCAGCCTAGGAACTGGAGCTTTTGCCTTCCCAGGATTAGAACCCAAGACCTCCTGGACTTATATAGATCTTGGCATCAATCCGGGTACCAGTTGAGCTAGTAGATCAACTGGTACCATGATTGATGCCAAGATCTATATAAGACCAGGAGGTCATGGGTTCTAATCCTGGGAAGGCAAAAGCTCCAGTGCCTGAGCTGGAGAAGTTCTGATCAGGCATTTATTATGTTATGGGTTACTTGCTTTGAAACATGCCTCTATGCAAAATGATGAAGTTATGTATGTTCTAGTATGCAGTATGTTTATGACAAGTTTTCACGTTATGGCACGTCTATGTTATGTACGTATGTTCAAGTTTTAGTACGCAAATTCAAGTTCAAGTATGTATGTTCTATTTTAAAGTTGCATGCGGTTTTATTATGTAGTACTCGCTATTTCCCAGTTTATACGTGTTGAGTCTTTAGACTCACTAGAATTGATCGATGCAGGTGAGTATGTTGATGAGGAGACAGGAGGTGGCGACCAAAGGGCAGGCTTGGATTGAGCGAGAGGCTAACCCGAGGACCGCAATGTTTATGTTTTTACGCAAATGTTAAATTACTCTGATTTCATATTTTGATGGAAATACTTTGAGAAAACCTTTTGTGAACAAATTTTATTGTAGTTATTTTGAACAACCATGTCTTATGGGGGACTTGGTTGAGATATTTTATGGCAAACTTTGAATGTTATTTTATATTTAAGAAAATTTTTAAATTTTTCCGCAAATTTTGAGTATGAAAAGTACGGTACGTTACAACAATATCAGAAAAATCACTCCAAATAAGAACCTTATACTTGCTACAATTATGGCACGACTGGCCATTTCATTGCTGACTGCCCCAAGCCAAAGAAGGACAGTCGAGGATCAACCGAAAAAGAAAAGAAGCCCTATGAGCATAGAAGAAGAACCAGGGATAAAAAGAAATCTCTCAGAAAGAAACATGAGGTGCTTCTAGCTGAGGAGAGTAAGTAGAAGTAGGCAGAAACTGACAGTGAGGAGTCAGAACCTGAAAGCCCAATCAGTTCAAGCGATGATGAAGATGAATTCACGTGCTTAATGGTAGATGATGCTGAACTAAAGTCAAAAAGTGAACATGTATTTGACTTCAGCTCTACTGATTTCACTCGTGAGGAACTTATCATCACATTGCATGACATGGTAAATGAGTATCACAAACTTGCTCGATCATTTGAGAAAGTCAGAGGAGCAAAATGATCCTCATGATAACAAAACTGAAACTGATGAGTCAGTTGAAGTGTTAAATCAACAAAGAGAGATTGCAAAGCGAAAGCCTGAAATGATTGAGAACCAAGCTTTGATAAATCAGTTTAAAACTGAAATTTGAAAACATACAGAACTGATTCAGGCTTGGAACAATTCTTCAGTTACATTGACTGAAATGAAAAATTCACAAAAATCAGTGGATGATAAAACTGGTTTAGGATTTAACAGTAATGTTGAAAATTCTGCAAGTGATACACAGCCAATGTTGAATGAAAACAAAGGAAAGTACATTACCTTTGTAAAATCAACCATGATAAATGAATTCTCAGAACCGAGTAAACAAACTGTTCAATCGACTGAAAGTAAGAACAAAACCAAATGATATGGAATTGGATATAGCTCTGAGAGTTCAACCCATTCAAGAAACTGGTCACCTAAACGATTCAGTTAAAAAAATCAGCACTCAAGGAATGGCTATTATAATTACTACAACTGTAAGCCAGTTCAGAAACGGTATTAAAAGAACAGTTAGTTGAAAAAAAGTATAAATTATACTGTTTCTTCCTCACACCACACACTTAATACCCAAAATTCGAGAAAAACTATTTGGAACACAACAACTGGAAAGTCAGTTAGACTAGTCCTAGTCTGGGTTCTCAAAGGTCTAATCAGTCAAAGACCCAAATGAATATGGTTACCAAGATTATATACTGTGTGTGATTGCAGGTGACAGGTACAAACAAGGAATCTACCTGGTATCTAGACAGTGGATGTTCACGGCATATGACAGGGGATGCAAATTTGCTATCTCAACTTATAAAATACAATGGACCAAACATCAGTTTTGAAGACAATTCCAAAGGAAAAACTGCGGGTAAGAGTAAGCTTATCCATGATAACTTTACAATCAAAGATGTTTTACTATTTGAGAATTTGAAGTATAACTTGATTAGCATCAGTCAGTTATGCGAAAATAATTTCTCAGTTCAGTTCGACAAACACACTTGTTCAGTTAGAGAGTCAACTGATGAAATCATCCTAAATGGAAATCGTTGTGGAAATACTTACAAAGTCAGTTGGACTGATCAACCTCATGCACCAGTTTGTTTCATTGCTTCCAAATCATCTAAAAACTAGTTGTGGCATAAGAGGTTGAACCACTTAAACTTTAAATCTATTGCCTATCTGAGTAACCATGATTTTGTAACTGGTTTGCCCAAAATAGATTTCTCATAAGATAAAATTTGTTCAGCATGTCAGTTTAGTAAACAAGTAAGATCTTCTTTCAAAAACAAAGGTTGTAAATCATCCTCCCTATGTTTGGAACTTTTACATATGGATCATTTTGGTCTAATACCAGTCATGAATTTAGGGGGAATGAAATGCACCTTAGTATTTGTGGATGACTTTTCAAGATTTACTTGGGTTATTTTTCTTAAATCCAAAGACCAAACTGATGCACAAGTGATTAAGCTTCTCAAAAAACCTTAAAATGAAAAATCAGTTGGGATTGATTGTATAAGGTCCGATCTAGGGACTGAATTAATCAATAAAAATCTTTCACAATTCTTAGAAAATGATGGAATCAAGCATGAGCTCTCAGCTGAAAGAACCCCTCAGAAAAATGGTGTAGCTGAGAGAAGAAATCGGACCCTTAAAGAAGCTGCTAGAACGATGCTTGTTGATTCTAGTATTTCTCAAAGGTTTTTGGCAGAAGCATTAAACATTGCATGTTACACTCAGAACAGATCAATGATTAATAAGAATCATTTGAAAACACCATATGAGATCTGGCATGGACGAAAAAGTGTGGTTTCCTACTTCAAAATATTCGGCTACAGATGTTTTGTTCTCGATAATGGTAAAAATCAGTTAAAAGCTTTAGATGATAAATCTACAGAGTGAATATTTCAAGGATATTTATCAGTTAGTAAAGCATATAGAGTTTTTTTATAAAAGCTCTTTAAATGTTGAAGAATCAATATATGTTGTATTTGATGAATCTGTGCTAACTGATAAGCCAACTGATCCAGTTGAGCTAGTTGATCGATTTACAGATACCAGTTTGGAGGATGATAATGAAGAAGAGAATCATATCAATCGAAACATTCTTCAAACACCTGAACCAGAAGTACTGATCAATCAGTTGAACAGGAAGTTATTCTTGATAATCAATTGGTGGAGCATATAAATAATATTCAGTTACCAACTGATCCAGCTCCGACCGAAACTGAAGAAAGCATTCAGTTGCCAACTGAAGCAGTTGCTAATTTGGACGTAACAAATACTGAAGTCAGATGGAAGAAATCACATCCTCCAGAATTAGTGATAGGTAATCCATCTGATCCGGTAAGAAATAGAAATCAAATGCTTAATTTATTTATTCATTCAGCTTTTGTTTCACAACTGGAACCGAAGAAAACTGATGAAGCTCATACTAATCCTAACTAGATAAATGCAATGCATGAAGAGCTCAATCAGTTTACCCATAAAAATTTCTGGAACTTAGTTCCAAGACTAGTTTGTAAAACTATTATAGGTACAAAATGGATATTCAGAAACAACTGAACGAAGATGGTTCAGTTGCACACAACCAAGCAAGACTTGTGGCACAAGGATAGAGGCATGAAAAAAGAATTGACTACGATGAAACGTGTGCACCAGTTTCAGGCCTGGAAGCAATCAGAATGTTCCTTGCCTATGCATCATTCAAGAATTTTAAAATTTAACAGATGGATGTGAAAAGTGTCTTTCTGAATGGTCAGTTACAGGAAAAGGTTTATGTTGAACAACCTCCAGCTTTTATCAATTACTATTTTCCTGATTATGTCTATCATTTGAACAAAGCTTTATATGGCCTTAAACAAGCTCCAAGATCTTGGTATGAGACACTTTCAAAATTTCTAACTGATCATGATTTTATTATTGGATCAGTTGATAAGACTTTGTTCAAATTTTCGAAGAATGATCACATTTTACTTGTGGAAATTTATGTAGATGATATCATATTTGGGTCAACTAAACCCAAATTATGTGAGAAATTTGCCAAGTTAATGCAGGACAAATTTGAGATGAGTATGATGGGTGAACTGACATTTTTCATCGGTCTACAAGTGAAGCAACTGGAAACTGGTATTTTTATCAGTCAGATAAAATATACGAAGGAATTACTTAAGAAATTTGGCATGGAAACATGTTCAGCTGCAAGTACTCCCATGAGTTCATCATTTAGACATGGCAATGATCAAGGGGTAATATCAGTTGAGACGACATTCTACAGAGGTTTAATAGGTTCATTATTGTACCTAACTGCTAGCTGTCATGATATTGTATTTGTTGTTTGTATGTGTGCTAGATTTCAGGCAAATCCTAAACAATCGCATTTTTCAGCTGCCAAGCGTATTTTAAAATATCTTAAGGGCACACAAAATGTGGGATTATGGTATGCTAAAGACTCTTCTTTCAATTTAGTTGGATATTCAGATGCTGACTATGCAGGATGTAAGCTAGATCGTAAAAGCATCAGTGGATCATGTTAGTTTCTAAGAGACAGACTGATCTCGTGGTTTAGCAAGAAGAAAACATCCATAGCTACTTCTACAACTGAAGCAGAATACCTTGCTGCTGGAAGCTGCTTCGCCCAATATCTCTGGATCCAGCAACAACCAAAATATTATGGGGTTGATGCTAAAGAAACGCTAATATTTTGTGACAATACGAGCATAATTGTGATCACATACAATCCAGTTCTTCACTCAAGGACTAAAAACATTGATGTCAGGCATCACTTCATCAGAGATCATGCTCTAAAGAAAGCTATCAGACTGGAGAATATTCCAACTGAACAACAAGCTGCAGACATCTTCACCAAAACACTACCAGAGACTAAGTTTTCACATTTTCGAAATAGTCTTGGTTTAATTGCTTTAATTTGATCATAACATTTTTGTTGTCATTTTACTGATTATCTTTTATAACTGATCAGTTGATCTTTTATCAAGAAGTAACTGCTTAGTTAGTCAGTGGTCAGTTAATAAAATTTTAGTCATCTGTTATCAGTCAATGTTTTTCGACTAACATCAGTTTGTTTGCAGAAAAGTAAAGAGACAACAATGAATCAAACTGAAATTTTATTGTGAAAACAAAAAAAATCTAAGCACAGTTACACGATGTAATGCCCAGACATTCGTATGCATATGATGTAAGGTAATGTTTATGATTAAGTATGGTCATTATTTCTTTTATGGTTTATTATGATGATCGTTTGGGGATATGTGATGTAATGTTGATGGGTTATGGTTTCAAGATATGATATGATTGATATTGAATGATATAGAACGAAACAGAGAATGTATGGGTAGAATAGAAAGCTGATCTTTAGCTAAGTAGGTAATAGAAGTGCTAAAACGGTATGAAAATGTGGCAGTAGTTGTGGTTTTTAGCATAATTTTTTGTATATTGATCCGAATGATGTGAGGCCACTTGCATTAGAAAGATAAGACATAAGGCTATAACTTCATGTCTTGAGTTTTGTTAAAATTATTGTGGAAGACAAGACAAAAGCACCCCGAAGCTTGTGGTGTGTGTCGTCGTTCCTCCAGTGACACATGTTTGGAGATTGAGCATAACTATTTACTTAGACCTTCAAATGACATAAGGCCATTTGGAAATGCAAGCCAAGACATAGAGCTACAACTTTCATGTTTACCGTTTTTCCAAATTATGATGGGAAGAGGCGTTTCAGAGGCGATCTTTGAGGTGGCTGTGCGCAGAGCGGCGCCCGAGCGATAAGAAATGACCGCTCGAGCGCCACTGTTATGGAATTTTGGTCTTGGGCAGTATGGTCCGCGCTAGGGCGGTAGTTTATGACCGCCCGTGCGCCCAGCACAGTACCAAAACGCGTTTTGGGTATTTTAAGGCATAAAATCGGTGGATACTCTCATTTTTCTCATTTCCCTTCTCCTCCTTTCTCTTCTCCATCGATTCTTAGCTAGGGTTCTTCATCATCTTCTTCTTCTGTCATTAAATCAAGCAATTAATCTTCAATCCGAAGTTGGAACTTCATCTTTTTAGTGAAAGGGACAAAGGTAAGTGCTTTTTCTTCTTGTTCTTAAGTTGTTGAAGATGGTGGAGTTAGTGCGTGATAGTTGTGATTGATGTATTGGGTTAAATGGCCATCTAATGTTGTTATTTTAGTGTTGATGGTTAGTTATTGGGTTTATTATTGTAGGATCACCATCTTGGTTTAGGAACCAAGTGCTCCAAGTGTTGTAAGTGGAATCATTTCTTCAATGCATCACATGATCCTATATATATGTGTTTTGATGATTTTATGATGTTAACCGTAATAGCCCAACCTTTTATTATGTTAATTCTTATGGTTTATTATTGTTATGATCGTGATTTATGCTTTACTGGTTGAGATTATGTTCTATGCTTACTGGTTATGGATATGTTTATTTGAATGGTTATTGTTTTGGTATTATGTTCATAGTTGGTGATTATGGAGATGAATGGGTAGAATACAAAGTTGATCTTGAGCCAAATAGGAAATGGAAGTGCAGAAATGGTATGAAAAATGTGGTAGTAGTTGTGGTTTTTAGCATAATGTCTTGTATATTGATCCAATTGATGTGAGGCCATTTCCATTAGAAAGATAAGATTTAAGGATATAACTTTATTATTTTGAGTTTTGTTTAAATCATTAGGGAAGACGAGCCAAAAGTGGCCCGAAGTGTGTCGTGTGTTTCGTTGTTCCTACAATGAAACATGTTGGGAGAATGAGCATAAATTTTTACTCAATCCTTCAAATGACCTGAAACCAGTGGGAGATTCACGAAAACACATAAGGCTACAACTTTCATGTTGACCACTTTTGCAAATTCGGAAGTTAAAAATGCGTTTTGGGCAGAATGAGGCGCTCCACCACGCCAGAACTCGCGCCCTGGCGCACGGGGTGCTGAAGTTATTATTTTTGGGCAGTATGGGGCGCGCATATGCGCCAAAAATGTCGCGCATATGCACCTAGCAGGCTGTTAAAAATTTCCAAAACACGTTTTTGAGGGAATGAAGGCTTATATATGTCTTTTCTAGATGCTTCTCCACATTTCTCTCTTCCCCCATTATTTTCCTACGATTCAAGCTCCTTTCTCTTCAAGGTTTTATTTCTTTCAATCTCCACTCCAAGTTCAAGGATTCTAGTAGAAATTTTAGTGTCTCCTAACTTATACTTCAAGCTTCAAGGTAAGAACTTTTATATTTTGGAATTGGAAAGGTTTGGAGTGATGAATGGTTAAGTCTAATTATTGATTCCTTGGATTAATGGTAATGATTTATGGATATTATTATGATTATTGTTGTAGGAATCATTCAAAGAACATCATAGCAACCAAAGTGCTTGTGGGTTGTAAGTAGAAACTTCTCCTTCAACTCACATGATGAAAATAAGTATATAAGCCATGTTTATTGATAATTAGCTCCTTTCATTGGTGTATATTTGATCTATATATTTTTATATGGTCATTGTTCAAGGATTTCATTGAATTCATTGATCAAGGAGCTAATACACCATTGTGCCTACCAAGTGTTTGTATAAATGCCTCAATAAGAGTTCCTATGATTAAAGCCAAGGAATGATAGTAATTCATGCATGTCATTGGCCAATCACATGATTATGAGTATCTCTCACAGTTTTGATATATTTATATCAAAGACATGCTATCCACAGGTCACAGGTCACAGACTATCATTTCCTTTCCTTTCACTCATGCCATGAGATACTATCCATATTTCCTTGATTATGTAATGTTCATTGAAGATAGTATCGCTCTACTTTCATTGCCATTGCTATAGCCACGTTTTAAGCCAAAGTTATATATATGTAATTGCTATGTATATCTTTCTACTTACTGAGTTTATTCTCATTCCAGTTATGTCATGTGATGCAGGTGATAAAAAGAAGTGAAACGGATTGTAAGAGGCGGGAGAAGTCATATAGAATGCCATGGGAAAGACTTGTTATCATGTCACTTTTTATTTGGGATACAATGAACATGAGAAGTTTTAAAATATCATGTAGTTTGTTAAATGAATGAGGCGAAAAACAACTTAGTATGTTGGCTTGTGGTTATGAGTTGAATGCTATTTTGTGAACGATCATGTATATTAGTATGGATAATGTTTATGATGTAAAGGATATATTGTTCTTTCCCTTTTAAATGTTAAGTCTTCCGCATACATTAATTAGTTAATTAAAATGTCATGGGAGTGGGTTGTAACAATTGGTATCAGAGCGAAAGTTCTTGGACCGTATATGACTTCTTCTACCTAAGACAATTCGGTATGTTTTCGATCCTGCGTCTATTGATTTTAAAATTGAGAGTTGATCATATTCCATTGTTATTGATGTATTTTCTTCCTATCTATGTTAAAGTGAGCTTATGTGTAGGAAATGCCTCCTAAACGAAAGGTTACCGAAGGGGATGATAGGACCCCTACCACTGATGGGACTACCAACGTTGTAGACGAATTCAATAAATTAATACAAGAACAGGCGACAGTTCATGGTGAACAAATTCAACAGTTGTTGAGCCTGCATACCTCAACCCAGGGTCATGGTCAAGGAAGAGGACAAAGTAGAGTGGAAAGCACCGAAGGTAGTTCTTATGAAGTATTCAGGCGAATGAACCCTCCCGAATTTGTTGGTGGTGCCGATCCACTCGTAGCTCTTGAAATGGGTTAAATCATTGGAGGCTATATTCGATTATCTGAAGTTCACTAATCGAGATAGAGTGAGCTGTTCTGTGTTTATTCTAGTGAAAGCTGCTCGTATATGGTGGGAAGCTACGAAAGTGACTGTCAATTTTCGCGAATCAAAATGGGATGAGTTCAAAGAGTTATTTTATACCAAGTACTTTTCAAGAGTAGTTAAAGCAAAGAAAGTTAAGGAATTTCTTGAATTGAGCCAAGATTCCTTGTCTGTTGCTGAATATATATTGCAATTTGAAGAAGGATATGTGTTTGTTCCATTTATTGCCGAAAATGATAAAGACAGACGAGAACACTTCCTTCGTGGGTTGAAACCGGAAATTCGAAGGGATGTGCATATGGCAAAAGTGATCACCTATCAAGACATTGTGGAAAGAGCCTTACTTGCCAAGCACGATGAGCAGGAAATTGAAAAGGAGCGGCAATTAAGAAGACAAGCTTTTCAAACTAGAGGGCAAGGTGCAAGTGCTAGTACTCGAGGTGGTTACATAGGAAGAGGCAAAATGGAGCAACACAATAAATCTTCCTTGCCTTCTTCAGATGTGGAGTGATCGTTATGCCCTAAGTATGGCAAGCCACACAAAGGTGAGTGTCTGGTTGGAAGTGGCCGATGTTATAGGTGCAAATAAATGGGGCATACCGCACAAAAATGTACTCTCTCCTCTGACAAAGGAAAAGTTCAAGGAAGAATCTTTACGATGACAAAAGAAGGAGCCAATCCTGATTCTTCAGTCATATCAGGTAATATTCTAATATCTGGAAATGAAGCACTTATATTGATTGATACTGGTGCAACTCATTCCTTAATGTCTGAAGTATTTATGCACTCCTTATCTCGCGAGCCTACTATCATGCCTTTACAATTCAATATTATGTTGCCTTCTGGTGACGAAATTTGTCCTACAAGTATTCTTAAGGCATGTCCAGTACAGATAGGTTCGAGATTGTTGTATGCTGATTTTATTGTAATTCTGATGTTTGCTTTCGATGTTATTTTGGGTATGGATTGGTTATACGCTTATCGTGCTGTGATTGACTGTGTGGAAAAGACCGTGAAGTTTTTAACTTGTGATTATGATAGTGATGAATTTGTTGGGCTATGTTCATCGCTCAGTATTCCCCTTGTTTCTTGTCTACAAGCTACAAAATTATTGAATAAGGGTTGTACTGGTTTTCTGGCCTTAGTATCAGATGTGAATAGGGACAGTAATGTGCAAATTCAGAATATTGATGTAGTTCAGGAGTATCCTGATGTATTTGCTGATTATGTTCCTGGCTTACCTCCTGATCGAGAGGTAGAGTTTGTTATTGAATTGAGTCCAGGTACAGCCCCAATTTCTAAAGCTCCGTATAGAATGGCTCCAACTGAAATGAAAGAATTGAAGAATCAATTACACGAGCTATTAGATAAAGGTTTTATCCATCCTAGTTCGTCGCCATGGGGAGCTCCAGTTTTGTTCGTGAAAAAGAAGGATGGATCATTGAGGTTATGCGTTGATTATCGAGAACTCAACAAGATAACTATTAAAAATAAATATCCTTTACCTCGAATCGATGATCTTTTTGATCAATCGCAAGGGGCCACCGTGTTTTCAAAAATCGATCTTCGATCCGGATATCATCAATTGAAAGTAAAAACGGAGGACATACCAAAGACTACTTTTAGAACGAGGTATGGCCATTATGAATTTTTGGTTATGTCGTTTGGATTAACTAATGCTCCTTCAGTGTTTATGGATTTGATGAATCGTGTCTTTAAGCCGTATTTGGATGCTTTTGTGATTGTATTTATTGACGACATTTTGATATATTCTAAGAAACGACATTGAGGGAGAATCAATTATATGCGAAGGTAAAGAAATGTGAGTTTTGGTTAGAGCAAGTGGCGTTTTTGGGCCATATTGTGTCAAAAGAAGGAATAGCAGTCGATCCATCCAAGATTGAATCTATTAAGCAATGGTTCATTCCAAAGACAGTTTCAGAGGTATGGAGTTTTCTTGGTTTGGCAGGGTATTACAGACGATTCATTGCAGACTTCTCGAAAATAGCATTGCCATTGACAAGCTTGACACGAAAGGCTATCAAATTTGAATGGACCATAGAATGTCAACAAGCATTCCAAACTCTGAAAGATAAGTTAACCTCTGCCCCTGTATTAGTACTTCCTTGTGGTACTGAGGATTTTGTTGTGTATACAGATGCTTCAAAGCTGGGTTAGGTGTTGTGTTGATGCAACGTGGGAAAGTCATTTCTTATGCTTTTCGTTAACTAAAAGAATACGAGAAGAATTATCCTACACATGATTTGGAGTTGGCGGCTGTGGTATTCGCTTTAAAGATTTGGCGACATTATATATATGGTGAGAAATGTGAAATTTTTACAAATCATAAAAGTTTGAGTTATTTGTTTTTGCAGAAAGAATTGAATATGAGGCAGCGAAGGTGGTTGGAATTGGTAAAAGACTATGCTTGCACCATTAGCTATCATCCTGGAAAAGCTAATGTCGTTGCAGATGCTTTAAGCCGTAAATCCATTTATTTATTGGGTTCCATGATTTAGAAACCGTTATTACTCGATTTTCAAATGAATGAAATAACTCTGGTATCTCCAGGTACGGTAGATTAGTTATCTACACTAGTTATTCGCTCTACTTTGGTTGATCGAATTTTAAAGGAGCAACATTTGGATATTCAATTATTAGAGTTGAAGAATAAAAATGATTTAACAGGAGTTTCTGAATTTGGTTTGAATCGTGATGGTTTATTGAACTTTCGAGGTAGAATTTGTCTTCCTAGGGGTGATGATATTCGGAAAGATATACTTATTGAAGCTCATACAGCGCCATATTCAGTTCATCTTGGAAGTACCAAAATGTATCATGATCTTCGACGTCTTTATTGGTGGCCATGTATGAAGAAAAATATCATGTTATTTATTTCTGAATGTCTAACCTGTCAGCATGTTAAGATTGAACATCAAAGACCTGCTGTAACTTTGCAATATCTCCCAATACCTCAGTGGAAATGGGAGCATATCACCGTGGACTTCGTAACAGGACTTCCAAGAACACCAAAGGGTTACAACGCCATCTGGATGATTGTTGACAGGTTAACTTAGTCGGCTCATTTTCTTCCGGTCAAAACGACGTTTACAATGAACCAATATGCTGAAGTCTATGTAGCTGAGATTGTAAGACTTCATGGAATCTCTATATCAACTGTATCTGATCGTGACCCGAGGTTTACTTCTGAATTCTAGAAAATTTTGCATAGAGCCTTGGGCACCAAGTTGGCTTTTAGCACAACATATCATCCTCAGAGTGATGGGCAGTCAGAGAGGGTGATTCAAATTCTTTAAGATATGTTACGAGCCTGCACGATTGGTTTCACGGGAAGTTGGGATTCTAAGTTGCCTTTCGTGGAATTCCCGTATAACAACAGCTACCAGTCTTCAATCGGCATGGCACCCTACGAGGCTTTATATGGAAGAAAGTGCTGATCTCCTTTATATTGGGAAAAGGTAGGTGAAAGGAATATGTTGGGCCCAGAATTGGTTCAACAAACAGCAGATGTTGTGGCAGTTATCCAAGAAAGAATGAGGACCGCTCAGTCTCGACAGAAGAGTTATGCCGATGTTCGTCGAAGGCCTTTAACATTCGAGGTAGGTGACCATGTTTTTATTAAAATAGCTCCTTTTAAGGGAGTGATGCGTTTTGGCAAGAAAGGTAAATCAAGTCCTCAATATATTGGTCCGTTTGAAATTCTTGAAAAGATTGGAGACCGAGCCTATCGCCTTGCATTGCCACCAGACTTGGATCGAATGCACAATGTCTTTCATGTGTCTGTGCTACGCAAGTATCTTCCCAATCCATCTCATGTTCTTCGACATGAATCATTAGATCTTTTACCTAACCTAAGCTATAAAGAAGTACCGGTTCAAATTCTTGATTGGTATTGTTAAAGTTTTATGGCAGAATCATATGATTGAAGAGGCCACTTGGGAACCGGAGGAAGAAATGAAACATCGTTATCCCAATTTATTCAACGGTAAGCAAATTTCGGGGACGAAATTTTTATAAGGAGGGGAGATTGTAATAGCCCAACATTTTATTATGTTAATCCTTATGGTTTATTATTGTTATGATAATGTTTAATGCTTTACTGTTTGAGATTATGTTGTATGGTTACTGGTTATGGATATGTTTATTTGAATGGTTATTGTTTTGGTATTATGTTCATAGTTGGTGATGATTATGGAAATGAATGGGTAGAACAAAAAGTTGATCTTGAGCCAAATAGGAAATGGAAGTGCAGAAATGATATTAAAAATGTGGCAGTAGTTGTGGTTTTTAGCATAATGTCTTGTATATTGATCCAATTTATGTGAGGACATTTTCATTAGAAAGATAAGATTTAAGGCTATAACTTTCTTATTTTGAGTTTTGTTTAAATCATTAGGGAAGACGAGCCAAAAGTGGCCCGAAGTGTGTCGTGTGTTTCGTTGTTCCTACAATGACACATGTTGGGAGAATGGGCATAACTTTTTACTCAGACCTTCAAATGACCTGAAACCACTGAGAGATTCACGAAAACACATAAGGCTACAACTTTCATGTTGACCACTTTTGCAAATTCGGAAGTTAAAAATGCGTTTTGGGCAGAATGAGGCGTGCCGCGCCAGAACTCACGCCCTGGCGCGCGGGGTGCTGAAGTTATTATTTTTGGGTAGTATGGGGCGCTCATATGCGCCGGAAATGTCGCGCATATGCGCCTAGCAGGCTGTTAAAAATTTCCAAAACACGTTTTTGAGGGAATGAAGGCTTATATATGTCTTTTCTAGATGCTTCTCCACATTTCTCTCTTCCCCCATTATTTTCCTACTGTTCAAGCTCATTTCTCTTCAAGGTTTTCTTTCTTTCAATTCTCCACTCCAAGTTCAAGGATTCTAGTAGAAATTTTAGTGTCTCCTACCTTATACTTCAAGCTTCAAGGTAAGAACTTTTATATTTTGGAATTGGAAAGGTTTGGAGTGATGAAGGGTTAAGTCTAATTATTGATTCCTTGGACTAATGGTAATGATTTATGGATATTATTATTATTATTGTTGTAGGAATCATTCAAAGAACATCATAGCAACCAAAGTGCTTGTGGGTTGTAAGTAGAAACTTCTCCTTGAGCTCACAAGGGTTAAGTCTAATTATTGATTCCTTGGACTAATGGTAATGATTTATGGATATTATTATTATTATTGTTGTAGGAATCATTCAAAGAACATCATAGCAACCAAAGTGCTTGTGGGTTGTAAGTAGAAACTTCTCCTTGAGCTCACATGATGAATATATGTATATAAGCAATTATTGATAATTAGCTCTTTTCATTGGTATATATTTGATCTATATATTGTTATATGTTCAATGTTCAAGGATTTCATTGAATTCATTGATCAAGGAGCTAAAACACCATTGTGCCTATCAAGTGTTTGTACAAATGCCTCAATAAGAGTTCTTATGAATAAAGCCAAGGAATTATAGTAATTCATGTATGTCATTGGCCAATCACATGATTATGAGTATCTCTCACAGTTTTGATATATTTATATATCAAAGACATACTATCCACATGTCACAGGTCACAGGTCACAGACTATCATTTTCTTTCCTTTCACTCATGCCATGAGATACTATCCATATTTCCTTGATTATGTAATGTTCATTGAAGATAGTATCGCTCTAATTTCATTGCCATTGCTATAGCCACGTTTTAAGCCAAAGTTATATATATGTAATTGCTATGTATAGCTTTCTACTTACTGAGCTTATTCTCATTCCAATTATTTCATGTGATGCAGGTGATAAAAAGAAGTGAAACGAATTGTTCGAGGCGGAAAAAGTTATATGGAATGCAGATTTGTTATCATGTCACTTTTTATTTGGGATACAATGAACATGAGAAGTTTTAAAATATCATGTAGTTTGTTAAATGAATGAGGGGAAAAAAAGTTATTATGTTGGCTTGTGGTTATGAGTTGAATGCTATTTTATGAACGATCATTTATATTAGTATGGATAATGTTTATGATGTAAAGGATATATTGTTCTTTCCCTTTTAAATGTTAAGGCTTCCGCATACGTTAATTAGTTAATTAAAATGTCATGGGAGTGGGTTGTTTCATTAACTCCTTTCAAATTCCATTCATGATATATATATATATATATATATATATATATATATATATATATATATATATGTATACATATATATATATATATATATATATATATATATATATATATATATATATATATATATATGGTAGTGCAATTATATGCATTTTTGAATGAAGGGAGTTAAGCTTTATGATGCCTCAAAGATGTTTGATAAAATTTCTGAATGAAGTTTTATATGATTGAATGATTGGATTGATAGTGATAGTAGCGGTGTTGTCTCTGGCAATTATAAATCCGCAATGTAATTGGCCAAATAACGATGAAAACATGTGCTCTCTTATAAGATGCATTTTATACAGAGGTACATGTCCCTCCTATAAGATTCTTTTTTACGAAGAAGGTCAGCAATGAATGAACTATCTTATAAGAACTATCAATTCTTCAGTTGATCGATGAAATGAATATAATCCCTATGTATTGTTGTATTATGATTCTTGAAGGATGATATTATGCTATTTCGATGTTTATGAAATGAGATGGATAATGTTTTCAAGAAAATGAAATTGCGGCTATTCATTTTATGTTTTACAATAAAATATATATGTATCTTGTTAGTATTGATTCCATTTGCTGAGTTTTATACTCATTCCAGTTATGTTCATGTGATGCAGGCATGGGTAAGAAAGACTGATCATCCTCGAGTTTTCGAAGCAAGAGAATGGAATATGCCAAACTTTGGAGATTTTAATTGGATGCTAATTTGTTATGTTAAGCTTTTGATTATTTTGGGAAATATTGAAAACCTTGTTTTAGTATTTGAATTAGAAATATGTGTAGATACTATATTAAATGGTATCTGATGGTTATGAAAATCTTTTGCAAGTATTTTATGTGTTGCTCGAGACAAGTGGCATGCCCTATTTACTGGGAGATGTTGCCCAATTTTTTTAAATTACACATTTCTCCAAATTATATTTAAGAGCTTCCGCTCTAATTATGCAATTTAGTCACAAGTGTTACACATGATCCATGTGTTCTGCAGTGGCATCTTGCCAAACAATCAACGAGTTATTCAAATAATGACTCCTAATACTCTTGAAGGTTTCTGTATTAGAAATATTTTCAAGCAAGTGTCATTCCTTCCACAGCATCATATGGATCAACACATCATCCTTGAAAAGCTCGGAAATATGATCGACTTCAGCAAGTCTCTTAAATTTCCTTGCAATTGATCTCAGCTTAGCAGAATTAGGAAATTCATCACTGTTGATTGATTGAAGTTCACGAGCTGTAGTCCAAACGGACATAACTTCTGAAAATACGTACTCTTCAACAGCCTTCTTAAATCGCTGAAAGCGATACGGTGTCCATGAAGGATGATGGACGTGGGTACTGCTTTCATAATCCATCGAAGTTTAAGATGTTATTTTCAAATGAAAAACGGTCTTATTTATAGACAGTTATTGAGAGATAGGAGGAAGACGAAGAGCCGTCAGTTATCAAATAGATTTCACTGATCCAGACTAATTTTTCATTACACTTATTTTAATTTTATGCATTTATTAAGGGGGAATATCAAATTTTAATTGGTAAACTGAGAAGACATCAGTCAGTTGGTCTACAATTGAACTGAATTGGTTCCCAGCTGGTCAATCAGCTGCTGACATAAATGATCTTCTCCAATAAGTTAACTGATTAATTGTATAATATTCCATATTAAGTGAAGTGACTGATTGATTATCTCATTTAATTGCTGTCATTCAATGCATAGTACTTTGAAACGTGGACCCACGTGATCCATTTATATTCTTCACACGTTTTCATCACATGTACACACGCTTTTATCTAAAAATTTCCTGGACTAACACGTGTCCAAAAAATTTAAACAGTCACATACATATGTAAAATACCCCGCCTCAATCCATTTCTTCATTCTTACGCGCACATCAGCATTCAAAGCAATTTTCTACTCAAAGCTTATCCTCTTTTGCAGATCTCAATTCACTCAAATGACCAACCGAGTTCCTGCTCACATTTTCAATGCTATGGCTGTTGATTTTGATTCAGTCTTGACTCTGAAGGATGAAGGCATCAAAAATATCTTTCTCAAACATGAAGCATCTGGAGTGAAGGGATTTCTAGGAAAATCTTCCCAACAAATTTATGTGAAGGAGATTCAAGACTTCTATGCTAATGGATACATCACTACTGATGGCAAGATCGCTACTACTGTCAACACTCAGCTGCTGATTGTTGATGAAGACTTCTTCAGCGATCTATTTCAACTGCCTTCTGAGGGGCTTGCACATATCACTGAGGTGAAGGCATCTCTGATGTTGAAGAGATGCAAACTCTTTTTTCTGCTGTTGGTCAGAAGATCAAGGTTTTCGATCCCAAGAAGGAATTGAAGCAAGATGCACAGTTGATGGCTGATATTATAGTCAAGGGTCTATTGGCAAAGGCAGGTTCATTTGCTGCCCTAAACCTGGAAAAATTTCAAGCCATGACGACAATCATGGTTGACAGAAAGATGAACTGAAAAAACATTATCTTCATTATCTTGAAGAACATGTTCCAATCAATCCAAGGGATATGCAGTGCAACTCAGCTATTTGATGAAGGTGAAGGGGTTAGTGGTTGATGCTGATGAGAAACCATCCAAGTTCAAAGTTTTCAATGCTAAAAATGTCCAGCCACCGAAGCTCAAATTGGACATGTCTCCTCAGCAGTTTTTGAAAGTGAAGAAAGAAATTGGGATGCAGGAAATTCCCAAGTCAGTCAAAAAGGCTAAGACAAAAGTTCAGAAGACAACCAAGCGCAAACTGAATGTCTTTGAGACCGACTCTGAGAACACTCCGTCGCCCAAAATCACCAAGAAACCCAGGACTCTGAAGAACAAACCTGCTGCTACAGTTGGAACCATCCCAACTGAAAGGCTGATTCAGTCAGGAGCTCAACGGCCTATTCATGCTATACCTTAGCAAGCTATTCCAACTGAATCTTCAACTGAGGTTCAGCTACCTCAATCTGGTACTCAATCAAAGGAGAAGATCACCGAATCTGGTGATAAAAAGAAATCGGCTCGAATCATGGCTCCTTTGATCAACATTACTGGCCACACTCCTCTACCGATTGCAAGACCAAAAGGAGTAGTGATTAGAGAGATAATTGATGCCACAACTTCAGGGTTAAGCATTCCTCATGCCCTAACTGATTCAGAAGGTAAAAAGAAAATGCGAGAAGAGCCTAGGCCAACAAACCCAATCCAAACTCATATTGATCTGTTATGGAAAGAGATCAATGAGTTTTCTTTGACAAAGCTGAAAGTCTACGATGAATGGCTTAAATTCAGAACTGAATTTTTTGCTACCAAGCTTTAGAAGAAATCAGTTCTGGAGAAATTTATAAAACTGGAGAAGGTTGTGCTTAAAATGGTCAAAACTTCTTCAATTGTTCAAAATCTGGAGCAAAAAAAATACTTATTTGACCAGAAACGTGAGAAGAAGTTACAAAAAATGCTTACTCAGTTGCGACTCAATTTTGATCCTAGTAGTCCAACCACATTCAATGATAAAGCTGTTTATGATCAACTGGACTCGGATCTTCTATCACTCCAGATAGAAATCAAACAATGGAAAATGGACCAAGAGCTGACTCTTCCAGCAGATTCCCATAATCTCTCAACTCAAGAGCCAACTGAACAATCAGCTCAACATCATGAGCAGTCCAAAGAACCAGTTACTGAGTTTTCCAAGCAAGCAACTGATTTTACTTCCGAAAATGTACAACCATTATCTTCTGAACCTCCATCCTCAGCTACTGAACTTAAACTTTACTTAGATACTGAGCTGTCACTGGAAATCTTGATGAAGTTATCAATTCTATTACCGCTGATATCCAGCTGGAAACTACTAAAGCAGTTGGAAAATTTTTGAAACTGAAGATCCAGCCAATCAAGATGAAGAACCAGCCGAACAGGCTATTTTTGAATTAACTGAACATCCAGTTCAATCAGCTACCATGACTGAATAAGCAGTTTTTGAAGAGGCTTAGCTAGACTCGGCACAAACTGAAGAAGTGCCAACTGAAGAACCAGCTAATATTTCAGTTGTACATATAACTGAAGAACCAGTTTGTACATCAGCTGCGCAAAAAAATTGAACAACCATCTACTGTTTCAGCTGATCAACAAACTGAAGAGCCATCAAGTACATTTGTATATCCGAATCTCTCTCTTCCTCAACAACTTCAAGAGGAGGCCTTACCAGAACATGATTAAGAAATGGTGACACTGGAATCAGATACAGCTGACAGTGCACTAATCATCTTTGATCAACAAGACAGAGAACAGGAACCAGCAGCTTCTAAAGCTATGTCTCTTGTCATCTCGATAGCAAGTGAATCCTTGGTCGAAGAAATTCAGGAGATCCAATCCAATCTCGCCGGTATAGTGTCTACCTTGTCAAATATAAAGTCAACTCAATTCTTGCGCACTATACGATTTGATTCGATGAAATACAACACCATGGGAAATTTGCACAAAATCCAGAAGGACGTCACTTCTTTATTCCTTCAATTAGACGAACTTCGGAAAGACAGAGTGTCAACTGAAGCTCATTTCCAAACTCAAGCTTTGATTACAAGACGTCTAGACTATCTGGAAAACACTATGTCTAAAAGAATGGATTTACTACAAGACATACTATTCAATGCGGTGTCAGATCTCAACACAGATGTGCGGACTTTATCGAGAAAGGTTGACGGGTTTAACAAAAAAGGGGAAGAACAGGAGCCAAAGAAATCTTCAAAGACCATCTAAGATAAATAGATTCTTTTATTTATTCGGACTTTTGAAGATTATTTCTTCTTTTATTCTTTTTAAGAATCTGTACATTGAAAGGATTATTTTATCTACAAGTATTCGATTCAGTTGATCAGTTAATAAATTTCAAGTTTTGTCAAACACCAAAAATGGGGAAATTGTTGGAAACTGAATTTCGGTTGTTTGACAAACTAAATGCTTAAATCGATTGGATTAACTGATCAAGAATTTTGAAATTAACTGAACAAATACTCAAAACTGAACCTACACAGTCAACTACATTCAGTTGTGAGTTTACCAGCCATCGCTTCAGCTGACTCCTCATCTGTACACTTCATCAGTTAATGAAAAGAACATTCAACCGATAAACAGTACAAAAGTAGACTGCAACTATTACTGGAAACGCCGCAATTCAGCTGGACTGTCCGAATGTCAGAAAAATATTGACGTGGCAAACAACAAATATAAATATTCAAATTATATTGATTATTACCGTTGAAGAGAAGTCTATAAATAGCAAAGAAGAGCAGTTAAAAAAGAGAGACACGATAAAAACGACCATTCTTGCTATTACTCTGCTGAAACTCTCGCTTATATTCAAAGAATTAGAAGCTCACTTTTATCAGATTTATTTGTAGCATTCTAGGCTACTTTTCGAGCTTACTAGCACAAATAATCTTATTGTAAATCCGATCTTAAAGAGATCAGTTGTGCTAAGTTCAGTTGATTACTGTGAAATATTTTAAACTAAGAGTTTCAGTTTTGGCAGTGTTAAGTCCAAACTGAAGTGGGTCTATATAAGTGTTTGTTTTGATCAAAGTATTTTAGTGGATATCCTATCCTTGTGATAGAAGGACTGACGTAGAAGTGATTGAAATCTCCGAACATTCATAAAATCTCGTGTATTCTTTGATCAGTTTTTCATTCTGTCTATCAGCCAGTTTATTTCCGCACTTTATTGTTAACTGATTGATATTGACTGACAAGATTTCTAGAAAAGATTGTGAAAATTAAGAGTGTTTATTCAACCCCCTGTAAGGCCTGAGATTTGATTATTGTAATCCGGAATTAAATTATTGACGAATTGACGTGATTATGGAAGGAAAAGCACGAGGAAGAAGTGGGAAAAAATGTGATATGTGTGAGGGCAGAACACCTCGCGCATATGCGCGAGACAAGGCGCGCATATGCACGAGTAGCCAATGCCGAGGCAGAAGACCTCGCGCATATGCGCAAGAAGTGGCGCGCATATGCACGAGCAGGTGTTTTCCTAAAATGCGAGACAGAATGTCTCGCGCATATGCGCGGGAACGGGGCGCGCATATGCGCGGGGAGATGAAATGTTATGCGCCGAGACAGTAGGTCTCACGCATATGCGCCGGTGTTGGACGCGCATATGCGCGAGACGTGTTGAATGGAAACATGAGACACATGTCGTGCCATGCCTATTACATGTTATATTCTCCATTTCAATTCAGAATTTGGAGCAAGAGATCGAGACAAATCCGCCATGGAAATCTTCCAGCTTTTCATCTTTTAGAATTTGATTGTGCAAGATCCAGCCGTTCGATTTCCTATCCGAGTTTAGTTTCGTTCTTCTCTCGTCAAATGCTTCAAAGGGATGTAAGTTTTGTTACTTTCCTATATAGTTCAAAATTTTGATGTTGGAGGAATCATAATATGATTTGTATTAGGTGTTCTTGAGATTTTGATAAGTATATAATCAAAACCGGATCGAAGAACGGACACCATATGCAATTGTTATTGATTTTCCAGCCTAGGGGAATGTATTTGTGTAGATTTTGAAATGATGGGTTGTATTTGTTGATGATCATGAATTGTTGAGATTGGCCTCTTGTTATTTGCGTTACCGGGATTTCGAGATTGTGCCGTTATGCCGTCGAAACATACTTAGATTGAGAAGTATTGATTTGAGTTGTATGTGATATTGTACTTCTCGAATGTTATTCCAGATTGGTATTGCAAACTTGAAGTCGAGAATTCAACTGCGAAACCGATAGAAGAACGAGCCAAAGCCAAACCCCGAACAAAGAAAGGTATAAATCAATGTTAATCCGGAATTGATAACTCGAGTAAGATAGAAATTGAGTTTCCCAAAACCACATATTTACTTGTTATTGTTTGATATATTTGAACTCTTTGAATGTATGTGCTTGTCCTATTGAGTTATTGAAAAGCATAGAATAGAAGATTGATATCGTAAAAGAGTCTTTGGTAGAGGTGCCAAGTCACTGGACGTTTGGTTTATATCTATGCGCTTAGGAGAAGATCAACTCCTATTATAGATACTCGATATAGTGTACCGAAGTTCAGGAATAAGAACGTACCACCATCTAAAAGGGGAGAGTAGGTGGGAGACTGGTTACGTTCTTATTCAAACGGAGATCCCTAGATAAGAGTCGACTCAAAGATTAAGAGGTAAAGAGTGATTTACAGTTTTGTATCTTAGATCATGTTGTAGACATTAAACTTGATCTTGTAAATTAAATAAGATAAAGCATAACTTGTTGTATTATTTTGTACACTTATTTATTGTGTGTTAAATTAAAAAAATAAAATTTCGACCTAGATTATTTAACTAATCCATTTAATCCCAAAGATTATTTAAGAAGATGAATTAGCGTTCGGGTCTCCACACCCCCCTTCTATACACTTCTTCACCAGTTAATCGATCCTATCAGTATAGTTGTTGTTGCTTGAGATTTTAGGGTTTTACAACATGTGGGGACATCATGCCAAAATTTTTATAAACCTTCAAATTGATACTCTTGTTGAATTATTTCATAATAAAGGATATCATCAAACCCTAGTTTGATTATGAACACAAATATCATTAATCTTGTCAAGTATAAAAGAAGGGTGTTACAATATGAGTTCCAAGAACCATACAACTCTTGCATGTGAATTTGAATGTCAGCTGCATTCATTATTTCCTCAAACTGTCTTCATAGTTCATTTGATATAGAAGCTATCATATTACACTTTAGATTGCATATTACGATCACATCATCTCGCATGCTTCACTAGTTCAACAAGACACATTAGTATATGTTATTTTCTCCTAATTCAAGACATATTTTATCAGCCAATCTTGAAAACTAGAGTTCGATTAGCTTGTTTTAATTGAGAATAACAGAAACAGATAACTTGACGAAATTGTAAATATACTGAATATGAAACAGATAATCATTGTCGATTATTTTAAATATTTTATAAGACCTAAAATATGAATTTTAGTTTTTACGAATTTCCACCCACTATTTTGATATTTTCACCACCCTCTGATGAAAACGAGAAATCTAATTATCTTAGTGAGTACACAATACCCAATTGATAAATTATGATTCTGAATAATGTCATCTAATCACAATTTCCAAAAGGCAGAGCTCAGTTGCAACCCTCGTGTAATTTTGCCTCACGTTTGAGTAGGGCCCAATAATATGTTCATCTTTCTCTTCACGCGTCGAGCCCAACATATAAATGTTGAACCTTAGTGGATAATCGACATGAGATTCGAAAATAATACGAGGAGAAGTCATAGGAGTTTCACGCAATGCAACCCTCACATAATTTTGCCTCACGTTTGAGTAGGGCCCAATAATATGATCTTCTGTCTCTTCTCGTGTGGAGCCCGACCTATCAATGTTAAACCTTAGTGGATGATAGACATGAGATCCCTAAATAACATGAGCCAAAGTCATAGGAGTTTCACGTAGTCCACATCAAATATGTTAGTGGAAGCCATAGCTTTCCGAAGTCCAGACCTTCCCAATAATATAAGTCCGATTGCGGGTAAGGTTTATTATGCAACCACCATTGATGGAAGACAAGAAAATATTAAAAATTTAATTTTATTTTTAACGGGCTTAATTTAAATTTTGAATCTTATCAGAAATGAGATATTTTAATTTTGAAAATTTTATTTCATCATTAATTTTAAAATCTTGTGTTATGTTTGTTTGTATACTTGCTAGATTCATACAACTCTTGTTATTATATTAATAATAACGTATATACTTATTACTTATAATATATCACATGTGTTATAAATAATGATGGATGATCGATAGCCTAGAGTTAATTGATCAATATGAGCCATATACGGATCCATGTCCAATACCTACGTAAATTAAGGGATGCAAACGCAATGTTACATAAGCTTCCAATATTTTATATAGTTCGATTTTCAACTCTTGATGATTTGAGGTCATCATCTTCAAATCTCGAGCTCCCATTAAATCTAATATTTACATTAAATTTTCGTACCATATTAGGATACAAATTTAATGGGTGGGAACGTGTCATAAACCAGACTCACTTTGAATAATTATAAAATAATGAAAACACAACATGTAAAATATCCTAACACACACCTAGCAAATTATTCATGACTTTCGATCATCTTTTTACCGTATAATATCAATATTAAATCCATAATATAACGTATTATCAACAAATCATGTACCTTGTAAATTATCATTAACCACCATAATTAATAAGTTAAACAAATTTTTTATTTTACTTTAATTAATTAATTTTTTGTAAAACACTTTTTACCGTAAATAATTAAAATTTAATTATAATTATTTATTTAGTAAGAAAATTTCATAATTTAACAAAAATTTACTATCGAGGGTTGATTTGATCAATTTTCATGAAGTATCAATTTCGGCTCAAAAATTTTGAAAAAAGACTCGGGACACCCAAAAGGTTCCCTGTCGGACATGGCTGCCCGAGACCATCTTAGGCACCCTGACCGTGCGCTTTTTGTACCGCTCCTGCGTTGATCGAACTGTTCGGGTAGCCACCGTGCGGGCAAGGCTACTAGCGCTGCCCGAATTGTTCAGGTAGCCACCCCGTGGGCCAGGCTGCAATTTTTATTTTGTTTTAATATTCCTATATATTTATTTTCCTCCCTTAGTCATAAACATTGGCTCTGACACAAGAGATTGAATCATCCGAACTTCAAGTCAATCAATTATCTCAAGAAGCATAACATAGTTGATGGTTTACCAGATACTAATTTCGTTAAGAATCATGTATGTTCTTCATGTAAACTTGGCAAACAAGTAAGATCCAGCTTCTAGAATAAAGGTAGTAAATCAACATCAAGGTTTTTGGAGTTATTGCATATGTACTTGTTTGATCCAATGCCTATCATGAGCTTAGGGGGAATGAAGTATACTCTTGTTATTATTGATGACTTTTCTAGATTTACTTGGGTAAGCTTTCTTGTTGGAAAAGATCAAACCAGTAGCCTCTTGATCAAGTTTCTGAAAAAGATTAAAAATGAAAAATCAATTTCTGTCATTAATATCATAAGTGATCGGGGTACTGAATTTACTAACAAGATTCTTGAGTTATATTTGGATGAACAGGGTATTCATCATTAATATTCAGCTTCCAGAACGCCTCAACAAAATGGTGTAGCTGAGAGGAGAAACAAAACTCTTAAAGAAGCTGCTAGAACAATGCTAGCAGATTCAAACAACTCTCAGTGCTTCTGGGCAGAAGCAATCAATACAGCGTGTTTCACACAAAACATAACCATGATCAACAAGAGGCACAATCAGACCCTATATGAGATATGGAAAGGAAGTAAGCCTAATGTATCTTATTTTCATGTGTTTGTTTGCAAATGTTTTGTGCACAATAATGTCAAAATTATTTATCTGCATTTGATTCAAAAAAAAATGCTGGATTATTTCTTGGATATTCAGCAGTAAGCAAAAGATTCAGAATTTTCCATAATAGAACTCTTAATGTTGAAGAATCTATTTATGTTGTTTTTGATGAAGATTGCAATGCTCCTGGAATTTCTAACTTATCAAATCTAAGTAACAGATTAGACAGAAGTCATCTGGAACTGGATAGTGAAGATGATGCAGTACCAAGTGTCAAAGATGCTCAATATCCAGAACCAGACATTCCTCTGGTAAACCAGTTGTTCAGACACAGGACATGCCAGAACCTGCTACTGATTTAGCTGAGCATGATCCGAATCCATCAAACTAGGAAGAAATTTCTTTAAATCCTTTTGTTTGGAGAAAATCTCACCCTCCATATTTGGTTATTGGTAATCCAACAGCTCCATTAAGAACCAAAAGGAAAATGATAAATGAATATATGCATGCTGCTTTTATTTCTCAGGATAAGCCAAAGAAGATTGAAGAAGCTCTTCTGGATCCTAGTTGGATTGAAGCTATGCAAGAAGAGCTGAATCAATTTAAAACAAATGAAATTTGGTTTCTTGTACTTAGAACATCTCATCGAGCAGTAATAGGAACTCAGTGGGTATTTAGAAACAAGATAAATGAAGAAGGTACTGTTGTTAGAAATAAAACAAGACTGGTGGCTCAAGGTTTCAGACAATAAGAAGGGATAGACTATGATGAAACCTATGCACCAGTACCAAGGTTTGAAGAAATCAGAATATTCTCATCCTTTGCTGCTTTCATGAACTTCAAAAATTATCAGATGGATGTGAAAAGAGTCTTCCTAAATGGTCAACTGCAAGAAGAAGTCTACGTTGAAAAGCCTCCAGGTTTTATTGATCATTTCTTGCCGCATCATGTTTTTAAATTACACAAAGCCTTGTATGGTCTGAAACAGGAACCTAGGGCTTGGTATTACACTCTCTCGAAATTTCTTGTCAATCATGATTTTACAATCGGCACAGTAGACAAGACTTTATTTACTTTAGTTAAGAATAAGCATATTTTTTTAGTACAGATTTATGTTGATGACATTATCTTTTGGTCAACTAACCCCAAATTTTTTGAAAGTTTACTAAGATATTGCAGGAATAATTCGAAATAAGCATGATGGGAGAATTGACACTCTTCTTAGGACTACAGATCAAGCAACTCAATACAGGAATCTTCATAAATCAGGTTAAGTACACAAAAGAGCTACTGAAATTTTTTGGCATGGAAACATGCTCTGCTTCTTCCACTCCAATGAGCTCATCTCTTAAACTTGATAAAGATGAAAATGGAATTTCAGTATAGGTAACTCAGTATCGTGGTCTAATTGGTACATTGTTATATCTTACTGCCAGTACACCTGATATCATGTTTGCTGTTTGTATTTGTGCAAGATTTCAATCTAACCCTAAGTTTTGGATCTTATGCAGAGCACCTTGAGGTGCTTCAAACAAAATATTCTCCTAGAGCAACAATAGCTCGTGTTCTAAGAATGTTTACACCGATGAATTAGATCGAGTTTGGTGTAGAGCCAAGCGGAAAAAACTCGAAATAATCCTTCGTTAAGAAATACTGATATATTTGTATATCTTTTGTAATGAATAAACAAAAAACTATATTAGTTTTTGCATTCATTCGTTCAGTTATGGTGAGAACTGAACCAACGTATGCTCTAGCTAATTAAATCAGTTTGAAAACAATAGTTAATTCGGTAAAAACACAAGATATATTTATGGATGTTCGGAGACTTCAACTGCTCCTACATCACCCCTTCTACCACCACGGGTAGGATTCACTAGAAGACTTTGATTTATACAAAACCTTGTACAAACCCACCCAGCTTAGGACTTACCCACTGCCTTAACTGAACTCCTAGACTAGACTGAAGGTAGCACGTTCCAGTCAACACTTCTTTGACGTGTATGTAAGAAAGACTACATACAAAAGTTTATTTTCCTTATGCAAGACTGTATTTGAGTGGTGGTGAGTGTGTGTGTGTGTGAGAACTGATCTATGAAAACTACCCGAAAGGTGTTCTCACACACTGAGGGAAATAGGCTTCTAATCTAAGCTGATAACACTTTGAAGTGTTCCCTCACAGCTGGGCTGAATGCTTATTTCTTAAGCTGATATGACTCTAAAGCGTGCCCTTTTATATCTGTGTTGTCTTCTCTATATGTTTGAGTCTTCACTGGTCTTCTATTTATAAGCGGGAAGACTGAACATACAGTGAGACTCATTTAATGTATCTGTTGCATTTGAATCGGCTCTTTGGACTTTGTGTCTCGTCTTTTTGACTGCCCTTCTGAAGCGCTTTGTCGTTAATGATCTGATTCAACATCCATTATTTTCCTTTGACTGGACAGATGTTTTGTACCTTTGCGCACAGCTGGAATCCACATAAATCAGATTGTCTTGATCTGCAACTGATTGCTCCAAAATGATGTTCTGAAATGGTCAGTTGAACTGGTCTTCAGTTGGGCTGGTGAAATCAGTTGACTCTTCAGTTGAACTAATTTCACTATTGTTCAGTTGAACTGATCTTCAGTTGGGTTCTTCTTCAGCTGAACACTCCTTCAGCTGGCCGGGCTTCTGAGGTTCTCTAGCTGAACCACCTATCAACTGAAGAATCAGTTGAACTCTTTTGCGATACATCAGTTTAACTTGTTCAGTTTGGTTGATCGGTTGATGCTTTCAGTTGGCGTCTTCAACACCTTCAGTTTTTCCTCGCTTAACTGATCAGTTAGAAGACTGATCAGTTCCTAGCCACCTGCGCACTAAAGTAAATCATTAGAAACAAAATAGCAAGTTTTGTTAACATCAAAATTAAGATTGCGAACATGAAATGTTTCAACACTAAGCAATCACATTATATTGCTGCTAAACGTATTCTGAAATACTTAAAGGGTACTCAAAATGTCGGCCTATGGTATCCCAATTTGTAATAGCCTAGCCCGGTGTACGGTACGGTTTAAGTTTCGTATGTTTATTGGGATATTTGATTTAGATATTAGAGTTGTGTTTATGGGTTATAGTATGGTTGGTTATTATTGTTTTGTGGTATTGTTGATGTTCATGGTTGGTAGTTGTATTGTATCAGCGTTTCGGTTCGATTTTAGTTGCCTTAGATTTTGTCTTGGCCGAGTGGGGACCGCACCCGCACTCCAGGTAGTCACCGCACCCGCGGTCTCATGCTTCAGAATTTGGTGTTTTTGCCGTAGAGACACCGCACCCGCGGTGTAGTTAGTACCGCACCCGCGGTAATGTTAGGACCGCACCCGCGTTCGTCAATTCCAGATTTTTTGTTGTGATGCCGTGAGCTTAGCGCACCCGCGGTAGAGATAAGAGCGCACCCGCGGTCGCGCACAACAAAAGCGTATTTCGGATTTTAAGTGATATAATTGGATGATTGGTTCACTTTTTGCTCATTCTTTCCTCCTCTTTCTCTATTTATGCTCTCAAGGGAAGCTAGGGTTTCCATTTTCTTTCTTTTCTTTCTTTGATTCTAGCTCTTTGTTGGATTATTGAGTTGAGATCGAAATTCTTCTTGGTTCTAGGAAGCTAAGGTAAGCTTTTGGTGTTGTTTATTCTTTGTTTTGGGGGAGATGTGATATGGGTTTGTTGGATGTGTTGGTTTTATGGATTAATGGACATGGGTTTTTTATTATTGAGATGTTGATGGTGTTATTTATGGTTTATTGTTGTAGGATTTCAACCAAGAGTTTAGAACCAAGGTTTCAAGTGGTTGTAAGTGGAATCTCATTTATTGTGCTCACATGATACTATATGTATTGTTTTTCAATGGTTTTAATGTGTTATTCCCTTCATTCGATTCATGTTTATGTATTGATATATTTGTTATGTATATTGGAGGCATTTTATGTCTCAATTATTGAAAAGGGAATACAAGAGAAAAGAGTTTGCAAAGTGTTTGTTTAAATGCCAAAGAGAGAATTCAAATTGATTTATGGATTGATAGATACATAGTCAGAGATTGCATGCAATTAGTTGATCAACGACCATAGGCTTATATCCCTCAGAGTTGTCGATTTATATCGATGGGATTTAGGTACAGAGACAGAAATACTATATAGATATCAATCCAATACAGAGAAAAGAGAAATACCATCTTATTGTTATGCTATGCTTTATTATCCATATTTCAGAGTTGATGGTATTTACGTTTTTAAAGCTATGATTTTCAGAGTATGCTATGTCTATTGCTATGTAAGAGTTCCACTTGCTGAGTTTTATACTCATTTCAGTTTATTCATGTGATGCAGATAAGAGCGACGGACCAGGACGTTGATTGTGGGTCGGAGTCATATGCATATATAGAAGGAAGGAAGAAGATATTTAGTTGGCATTTTGGGCATGATCATAGGAATGATATTTTGAATTTTTGTTATATTATTTGAATGATCATGTATTCATTTTGGATGTAAATGTTTTATGGAAATGTATTTTGAATCCTTCCTCCCTTCAAGAAAAATTTTAAATTCCGCTGTATTTTATCAAATTGGGTCGAGGTGTCACACAATTATTCTTCTTTCAATCTTATTGGATATTCAGATGTTGACTATGTAGGTTGCAAACTGGATAGAAAATCACAAGTGGTTTTTGTCAATTTCTTGGTGATAGGTTGATCTCCAGGTTCAGTAAAAATCAAACTTCCATAGATACGTCTACTGCTGAAGCAGAATACCTTGCTGCTGGAAGCTGCTGTTCTCAAATACTGTGCATGCAACAACAACTTAAGGACTATAGAGTTCAAGCCTCTGAATCACCTATATTCTGTGATAATACCAGTGCTATAGCAATTACACACAATCCAGTACTTCATTCCAGAACGAAGCACATTGACATCAGACATCATTTTATTAGAGATCATGTGCAGAAGAAGGACATTCTTCTGGATTATGTTCCTACTGATCAACAAGCAGCATACAACTTTACAAAGCCTCTGCCTGAGAATAATTATTTTCTTAATCTTCTCGGTTTAATTGATTTATCTTAACTACTATTTACTATCTTCTATATTATTTTATACATTAAGTAAAAGTAGTAGATAAACTAGAGATATGACAATATTTCATTCATAAAACTAGATGTGTTACATTGTCTAGGCTATTACAATTGTTGATATCAGCAATATTGAAAATCACAGAGGAAATCTAACTAGATCTGCTGGAATCACCCCCTCGCTTTGCATGATCGTGTTTTTTGAAATGTATGATTCCACAGCTTAGTCATTCTTATAATATTGAATAATCTAACTGCTTATTCAGATTACAGGTCAATGAACTTCTTCCAAGTCTTCATCTATTGGAGAATGATGTCTTCAAACATCTTCTTACGAGACGCCGGAAGTTGCCTTTGGAACTCCTCTGCTGAATCCGACTCTGGAGAAGAATCCGAGAGAATGCTTGCACTATCCATTTGATTTGATTTGATAAATGTGTAAAAGAATTAGTTTGTGTGCTTGCAGGCATTTATATTGAGCCTTGGGGAAGCTAAAGAGTCATTTGACTGTTCATCTCATGCACGAATATCAAGAGTCATCTGTCTTTCCTTCGGATCTTGAATCTTCGCTTTTAATATTTATTTATTATTTGCATTTATTCAGGGGGAATAATTTATTGTGACTGATATTTCCGTGCCATGTCATAAGCAGAAGGAGATTTGTCTTTTCGATAAAACAATGTGTCTACTGGTCTTTATAAACGTTTTGGATATATTTCAGTACTTTATGACCTCTAGTAGATATTATCATAAGACGACAAATCTTCTTCTGATTTCCTTTAGTAACCGCTTGGACATCCCGCCTCTTTTATTGTATTTTAAAATTTTGGCGTACTTGACACTCATATTTTAACTTTTAAAAAAACTCAACCGCAAACATATTGACACGTGTCCTTATGTTTACATTGACAGCTATACATTTTGAATATTAACCGCTTCTTCTATCTCATTTCACTTTTATGATTTCAAACTAGCTACTGCTTTCTCTCGCATTTCTCTACTACATAATCTACTTCGAATTCATCTTATTTGCATAAATGGCTTGAGCTTATACACTAAATGCTTACCAAGTTAACTTTGTATCAGTTCTGACAATCAAAGAAGACAATATTTTTAAGATGTTCAAGGCCATTGAAAAATCTTGTCTTAGGAGATTTCTGGAAGTTCCTGCAATCATCTACAAGACAACCCCCCTGGACTTCTATGCTAAAGCGACCATTGAGGATGGGAAGATCATTTACTCCCAGGGAGATGTATCTATTACCATTGATGTTGCATTGCTGGGACCGACTTTCCTTCTCCCATTCTCATGTTCTTCTGATTTCTCAGTTATTTCTAAGGAGATGTCCACTGCCTTTACCTCCTTCTCAGCTTCTGGAGAAGAAATCTCTCCCTCTTACTTCAAGAAGCTTATGAAGATGGAATACCAAGTCCTTGCCGATATTGTGGCAAAGGCACTTCTGGTAAAAGCTGGTACGTTTGATAAGCTGACCAAAGAAAAAGTTCAAGTGATGGTAGCTATCACTTCTGATATTAAAGTAAACTGGAGTTGATTTTTGTTCAGAATCATGAAGGATATGATTGTGAGGAGGGGTATTGGTTTCGCTGTTCAGATCAACATGATGTTGAAGGATGCTGGTTTTCCATTAACTTCTGAACAGAATGCTTTTTATGTCACAATGGTCGATGCTGATAATGTGCTTGATCTAAGGCCTAAGCCAACTGTGGCTGAATTTGTTGCCCTGAAAAAGGAGAACGACAACACTCAGACTGAGGCTCAAGGACTTCAAAAGAAAATCAAGAGGAAAAGAGTGGGTATCTCTACTGATTCAGATAAAACAATATCTGAGGAGTCTGCTGGTCTAACCAAAGCCTCACTCCCAGCATCCCCTAGCAAAAAGAAACCAAGAACTACCATTCGTCTCAAAAAGACAGCAGCCCTTGCTGAAATTGACAATGTCCCTCTGAGACAAGTGTTTCCAGAAGCTACCTCATCTAAACCAATCTCAGTCCCCTCTTCAAAACCAGCAGCCATCCCCACTACCACAACTTCAACTTCTTTTCAGACTCTCAGACCCGCTTCTGGAGTCGTTATTAGAGAAAGTACTGCATGGCCTTCTGCCATTAGACATGTGCTACCTGCATCATCATCAGATAAAGGCAAGGAAAAATTCATTGAAGAACTGCAGGTTCATGATGCCAAGTCATCCGTTAAAACTGCTATTGATCTTTACGTGGAAGAGATTGAAAAATCTGCCAGTGAAGACGTGACTTTCTTTATGATTGGCTTAAGGTTAGAGTTTTCCACTCAATCACATGCTTGAGATCACCAGGTGTCTATGCAAAAATGGTGAAGAATGAAAATAAGATCTTTGATTCTGCTAAGACCGAAAATATGATTGAGGCGATGAACAGAAGAAGCTACATCCTCAAGCAGCTGAAATGCCAGAAGCTGGAATCTGTTTTAAAAGCTCTCAAGTCTAATTTTGACAATATGATTCTTACTGCTACTCAGGATCAGAATGTGATTTAACTTTTGACTGACCAACTGAGATTGATGAATGAGAAACTTTTTGCTCAAGAACTGGCCTTTGGAGAGCCTTTGCAGTACCGAGTAGGTGACGTCCCAGAATTTCTTCAGAATAAGCCAGTTGAGGAAAGGACCACAGCTCCTTCAAAATCCAAGGTCTCCAGTACTCCTGCATCGCCGACATTGCGTTCCAAATCATCATCTCTGATTTATGTTCATGAGCTGGCATCAGTTGATGAAGTTATTCAATCAATTGAACTCTCAGCTACTGCACCAGAAGCACCTCAGGTTGCTGACGTGGTACTTTCAGAAGCTCAACAGCAGATCAACCGATGGAACATTCAGATGCTTCTCCATCCCAATCACTCCCAAAATCTGGAGATATTTTCTTCTTAACATCAAGCAGAAATGGAAGCTCTATTTAATAATTAATCTAAATCTATTCCAGCTGTTGAGACACTGGAAGCCTCTGAAGCTGCCCAACCAGAAGAGAGTGCAGCTCCTGAATTACCTACTGTTGCTGAAGGAAATTCTGCTAAACCAACTACTGCTCCACTAGAATATGCCTTTACTGCTTTGATTGTCCATCCTACTTATTTTCCTGCTCGCATCGCTCATCTTGCGAATATTAGACATCGTATGCTCGAAAGAACTCCATCCCGGAAGAGCAATTTGATCTTGAGTTTGAGATAGACATTCTCGAAAGAAATCTGAACAATCTGTCAGAGATTGTTAAACAATTTTCCTTTGAACATGCTGGTGAGGTTAGTGCCACAAAATTATACCGTGACCGCATCTCCAAAAAAGTCACTCGCACGGGCAGAATCATTGGTCAAATTACATGTTGAAACGAGTATTTTTCGACAGACTGTTCTCTCTAGTTAGGGGAACATCTTGATTGGACAAGCTAATATCATTAAGAATGTCTCTGATCATGAATCAAATATTCGCTGAGTCTCCACCAAAGTTGAAGTTATGGATTCAAGACTTGAAACCATTGATGCTAAGATTGAATCTCAATCTGAATCTATTAATGATCTAAATGAACGAGTCTCGAATCAGGCACATGTTCTGGAGATGTTGAATCATGGCATTATTTCTCTTACTGGCCGGATGAATGATTTACTTTCTCGAATTCAGGCCATTGATGCCATAAAGTGGGAAGCAGAAGGCAGGAATGAAGAATGCAGAACTGGAGGACATCATGCAGAATCCTCCTTCAGAAATCAAGATCCTTAGGATGAGGGAACAATGTTCAAAGAACTCGGCACTGATGATTAAACACTTTTGAACTATGTTTTACTGCTTATTTACTTATCGATTATTTTTCCATTGATTGTAATATTCTTGTTGTTATAATTGTTGTTCTTCGTATATACTAACATCTAGGTTTTGATATCACCACAAAGGTGGAAATTGTTACACTTAATTTAATTGTTGTGATGAAAGTCAAAACCAGTAGCTCGTAATAGATAAATCAGAAGACAATATAAATTGACAGAAGCAGAACTCTCCTTATGAAAAAAAGAATCAGAACTCGACTTATAAGACCAAAATCAGAACTTATAAGAAGGAGAAGCAAAACTCGACTTATAAGAGCATAATCAGAACTTAGAAAAGCAGAAGCATAACAGAAATTGACGTCTTTTACTTGATCGTTACAATCTTAAATGTTACCGTTACTTTACCTAGTACTAGCATTTATTGCACCATTAATACTGAAAAAAGACATTCAACGCTCCTTACTAGTTTTGGTATGAAACAAGACTGATTACTCTGAAGCTTTTTGCAGGACCCTTTTTAGGTGATAAGGCTGATTTTACTCAGGAGTCTCAGAAGCTGTTTGATTATAGACGTTTGATTCAAAGCTTTCTATATATAAGTGTCAAATCCTTTATAGAAAACAAAATTATTATTATTTTCAACACAACGATTATTTCAATGCTAGTTTGAGCTTTCATCAACTTCTGCTTATCTTCAAGCTCAACCTACAGAAAATCAGCACACACTTTATTCTAAATATCCGATCTTTTGAGATCATATTGTGCTGCTACTGTTTCGTAATCTCTTCAAGCTAAACACTTTACTATATCTTATTGAGAAGAGTTTGTAATCTGGAAAAGAGTCTTTTCTAGAACTTTGTTGAGAAACTAAGAGTTTCAGTAGACAAAGGAAACTAAGAGTTTCAGTAGGCAAAGGAAAAGCCCTACTGAATAACCAAAGTCTTTTAGTGATACTTTCTGGAAACAGAAGAAGGGATTTTATCTTCGAACTTCCAAAAACAACCATTGTTCTACTGCCTACTGTTTTATTGTTTTCACCTCATACCATCAGATCGTTTCCACACTTATTATTGTGATATGCTGGTTATACATTCGAACAAGATAAGCTATAATCTCTAACAGGATTGTAGCACCCTTTGCAAAAACGTTCAACAAAGGAACGAGTTATCCACCCCCGCCCTCCTAACTCTATATCGATCCCCAATAGATTAATTATAGGAATTGATTTTTGGTAAATAAGTTTATGTTTCTCGAAATTTATGTTATGGGAAACCCGTAGAAGGGAATTAAGAATGCAAATAACTTATGTGTTAATCGTATGATTTTCAAAACTAAGGATCAATTGGATAATTTTTGAGGAAATTAAGAATTTATTTTGCAATTGTTAAAGAATTTGGGGACTAGTTTATCAATAAATGATAATTGAATGGTTTAAATAATAAGAATTTTCAATGATTTAGACTTTTAAGAATATTTAGAACCTTGAGATATCTTGGTTATAATGTTATAAGGAATGTGTTAATCAAGGATTTTTATAGGATGAAACAATATTAGGCTTGAAAATCTAAGCGTTGGTGGATGCGTTCGAGATTTTAAGATTGAAATTTGATAGGTAGATGTACATTTTGGGAATAAAATAAGGAAAGTAATATACGATAAGTATGGTCATCCATATTTTAATATTGGGAATTGTAAGAAAAGTTGAAATTCGAGGTTATGATAACATAGCACTAATATGATAACATAGCACTAAGTCATTATGGGTCTTTTTAAATTGTGCTTTGCAAACCAGGATTTAGAAAGTAAATTTAATTGGGATCAAGGAGACGTAAGAACATTCTAAAACTTAAGTTTTATTAGAGTAGCGCAGCGGAAACGTGGATTTTTGGGATACTAAAACTAAGTCTAAACTGTTTATTATCGAGGATAAGCGAATTTCGGGGATGAAATTAAATTTAAGGGGGGAAGATTGCAACACCCAGAAAATTTAAAGGTCCACACGAACAACAAGCATACAAGTTATTAAATTCCTTGTGTATTTCAATTAATTGTTTTAATTGCATTAATTAATTATTTTGTGCATATTGACATGTTTAAAATATGTTTTTAACGTGGTTGTATTAAAATGTATTTTTAAAGGTTATTCGAGTTGCGATCGAGGAATAGAGATCGGGGGCTGAAAAATGTAAAAAAAAATTAATTAAACAATTGTTTTTAATAATATAAATTAAGGGTGATGCTTTTTCTTATTTTTGAAAATAAAGAGTTTTAAGGTGATTTGATACGTCGGGACGTAATTTTTATCGATGTTGGATTTTCAACAAAAATACGAACGTTTTGACAACCCCGCTATTATATTCACAAACTTATTTAAGCAAAATTAGTTTAAAGTTATTAAATTCCTTGTGTATTTCAATTAATTGTTTTAATTACATTATTTAATTATTTTGTGCATATTGACATGTTTAAAATATGTTTTTAACATGGTTGCAATAAAATGTATTTTTAAAGGTTATTCGAGTTGCGATCGAGTAATGGAGATCGGGGGCTGAAAAATGTAAAAAAAATTAATTAAACGATTGTTTTTAATAATATAAATTAATGGTGATGCTTTTTATTATTTTTGAAAATAAAGAGTTTTGAGGTGATTTGATACGCCGGGACGTAATTTTTATCGGTGTTGCATTTTCAACAAAAATACGAACGTTTTGACAACTAAGCTAATATATTCACAAACTTGTTTAAGCAAAATTAGTTTAAATATTTTAATTAAACACTAATGGGCTAAATGTGCCTAATTAAGTTTGTTAATGGGCCTAAGCCTTGTTAGTGGATTAATTAAGTATATAATATACTAACCTACCCTAAGCCCCATTAAAACCCCACGCCTCTTTCCCCCACAATTCCAAACTTCTCTGAACACCATTACACGGCACATACAATAATTTTCAAGGGAAGCATCGATATTTCTTCAAGGTTTGAAGCCAAGGTCCCGTCATCATCATTCTTCGATTCGTCAACGTATATTCGTGCGTTTAAAACGCAAAGGTACGCCATATTCTTTCTTCACTCATCATCACACCATATTATGTATTTAATTATGTTTTGCATGAATTCAAGTGAATCTTTCAAATAATTTTGTTTATGCATCAAAGGTGAATTTTTAAAGCATGTTGTTGATAAAAAAATCATGATTTTTATGTGCAAAAGGGGCTGCCATGATTAGGAATTGTTATGGGATGTTTGTACACGTTTTTAATGGGTTCGAGAACACATGAACATACTGCACAACATGAAAATTAAAAGCTGGAACTGAAGGGAAAATTTAGGAAGAAAGAGCCGTGAGTGTGTTGGTTGTCAAAAATTCATGAGGTTCGGTGGTTTTGCATGGGGTCACGGGGCTAGACAGGGCTGGTTGGGGCTTGGCCAGGGTCAGGTTCGAAGGCTAGGTAGGGTCAGGGCGGCTAGGGTCGAGGGAGGCGGCTCAGGAAGAGTCCTAGTTAACTATGCGCGTATATTCTGGCAGCCGAGTGAAGGAGGGGGTACGACTCACTAAGGGGCTGGCTAGGTGGTCTGGGAAGGCTTAGGGTGGTTCAGTGAGGGCCAGGAGGACTTGAGCTCGATGATGGCTCGAGTAGGAACCCCTACGCAAGAAGGAGTCAATACGCTTAAGGAAGGGGCGTGCACAACTCTTGTTTCTGTGCAGGGTTGCAGCACAGTTCAGGGGCTCGTTTCTGGGGCTTGGGCAAGTTATGTAGGTCCTATAGGGTCTAAGGATGATGGGCAACAACTGTGCCAGTGGCTGGAGTGGCTGGGCTGGCCGCTGGTTAAAGAGGCCGTGAGGAAAGCCATGCGCGCATTTTGTTGTGCAGAGTTCAGGGGTTCGCTACTCGAGTTTAGTGGCTTAGGCTGGTTTGGGCTGGGTCTGGGCATGGTCCAGGGAAGTTTAGGGTCAGGTGAGCTCAGTGGTGGCTCGGCTGGAAGGGTCGTAGTTGGGTTAGGAGTCCTAGAGCGACAAGGACACTACAAACGCACACACGCATGCACTTGGGTTCAGGGGGCAGGAGGTTTTTGAGTGGGCTAGGATTGGTTCTTTGGGCTGGTCTTAGTCAGAAGGGTTCCTAAGTGGGTTTGCTTGGGTTTGGCTCGAGTTTGCTCGGGCGTGGCTCGAGTAAATTAGGAGATGGCTCGGTGTGTTCGATTAGGTGTCAAAAATGAAAATTAAAGAACAAAAATTAGAAACATGGGTCCACGGGTATGGGTCATGGCTCACAAGGTTAGAATAAATAATAAATATGTTATGTTTAAAATTTGAGAAGAAAATAATGAGTTTTGGATTTATCCGAATTTAATCGACTCACAAAACATTAATTAAGGAATTAATTGAAACGCCTAGATTTAAGCTTAATAAAATTATAAAAAATTATATTAAGCTTAAATAATTATTAAAAGTCTATGTTTTTAATTTAAAAATTTATATTATGGTTTGGTTTAATTCGAGATTAAAAGTTATATTTAAAGATTAATTTAAAAGTTCTCGATTAATGCTAAATAAAAATATGAGAAAATTCATGTAAGCTTAAATAATTTTTTGAGACATGTTACGGTCAACGAAATTAAGAAAATATCTAAAATGGGAAATTTTACGTCTAGGGATAAAATGATAATTTTACACCCGAAAATTAGTTAACGTCATGGCATTGCCCTGAATATTGTTTTACATGCTAATATGATTATTTCAAATATTTATGTATTTTTTAATGGTGATTTTAATTTTTTTTTTAATATGTCAATATGTTTATTTTAAATGTTTATGATTTAAGATGTTAAAAGTTTATTTTAAAAGTTTATGGATATTTTATGATTAAATATGTTAAAACGTTTATTTTAAAATGTTTAAGGATTGTTATATGTTAAAAGGTTCATTTTAAAATGTTTTTGATTTTTATGACGAAACGATAACGTCAAAAGATATGTTGCATGGTTGGTTTAAAAGAAAAAAGTTCTATACATGTATAAATTTTATAAAGTGTTTAGATTATGAAACGTTGAAGGAAGTGAAGTAATTTTGACTAATACGATGATATGTTGGAAATATCGTAAGGGTTATGGTCCTAGTGAGAGCCTGACGATCGTGTTTCCTAGGATACGAATATGTATATGATGATATGTTAATACGTAAGGCCAATGCTCAGTTGACCCGTGAGAGTGTTGTTGATGTCCCCGTCGCCCAGTATTGTGGTTACATGTAGATGAATCCATCGCCCAACACGTAGACGTAGACGAACACGAAAGTCACAATTAACGATCTGAATTCAACGAAAAGGAAAAAAGAATACATATGTGTGAGACCCCGAAAATATAATAATATTGATGGTATTTTTGTAAATAAGTTGAAAAATATTCAATTTATTTTGATGGCATTTTCGTAAATAAGTTGAAAAATAATGAATTAATTTTAAGGGCAAAATGGTAATTCATGACGTATCTTTGTCATATGAAGTCCAAATGATTTGAGATTTGGATATAACGTAGAAAACTCAAAGATATAGAAGTTTCATGTTTTGAGTTTTGGAATATTTGATCGTGGGACTTGTCCAAAGGGATATACAGACGTTAAAATTTTAAATATATAATATAATATTTTAAAAAAAAAAAGAGATAAAGTTGAAACCCACGTAATGTGAGTTTCATTCTTTCGAGAAAGGATATAGCAGAGAGAGAAGAGAGAAGAGTGATAACACTGTTTCCGACTTTTCTTTTCGATCGTGCGACTTATCAGTTTATCCAATCGACGAATCGACTTCAGTTCTGGGATCGTTGACACGAGTTCTTCGATTTGAGGTATAAATTTTATGTTTTTCGTGATGTTTGAAATCCGTCGATTTTTTGAATAAATCCGATAAATTGTTAAATCATACTGAAATATGAAGATTGTTGAATAGTGGATGATTTTAACGAAGAAAAGATGATTATAGTGATGTTATTTTGAATTATTCTCAATTTCTTATGATTAGAGAATTTAATCATTTGATTGAGATTTATGAATTATTTGTCAGTTATTATTAATCCTGATAAATATATGTGGTTGAATAACTGACAAGAAACTAAGTTGTGAAGTCGGAGTGGAATTATGCGATGAGTTGAATTTGATATGAATTTTCGAAGTTTTAAAAGATAATTGAAACTTATATTGTTGATATTGAATGATGTTACTGATTGAAATGGATATGTTATGGATGTAGATAGATTATTATATTGGCCTCTTCAAGCTACATCAACTGGAATGAAGAATTGAGGTATGTTGCGACCGGGTAACATACGACAGGTATCTGTATTATATGATATATGTTTGATTGATTGGATTGAGAATATGTGTCTATATGCCTTATGTGAGGACTTGATGTGGCATACATGACATTGTGATTGGAATATCGATGTATAAAATAAATATTTTGTTAACACACATCGTTTGATGCATACATCGATACATGACATGCACGTTGAGCTATGATCCTTAGATACCCCGATATGATTTGATTCTGGGGTTTGTGAACACAATGCTATGTTTGGTATTATATGACCCTTAAAACATAGACATTAGTGACCCCGATGATTGATTGAGATTTGGGATTTGATGACGCTTTGTCGACGTTATCATATGAGTATCCCTGATTGAGGCCGGTGTGTCAGCTCGAGCATTGATTTGATAGAGATTTGTTTGATTCTGACATGTGCTCAGTGAATGGGCATTTGACCTGATACCTCCTCAACATATATGCATTGCATATCATATATCATTGATATCTGTGGTATATATGTTGGTTGTTTCATACGGAGCTTTGCTCATCGCCAAGGGGGGCTGTTGTTGTCTTTGTGTGTGGACAATGGAAGGTACTCCAGGATAGGAGGCCGGCGAGGGTACTTCTGGAGGGAGTCACAGTTTGAGTTGAGGTTTTATGTTTTGTCCTCAGTATATATATATATGTATCTACATACCGGGGCATGTCTCGAGGATATGAGTTGTTTGTATGTATTTGATCTGGATTATGTGTGGGCTTGTTTTATATTGTGACATGTTAAGACGAGAATATATTATATATTATTTTTAGTATTATAATTACAGTTGACATGTTTTGGGCTCATTGTTAAACTCGTTTTCCGCTGAAATTAATTAACCCTAATCAGATTGTATTGTAATAAAGATTAGGAGCTAAGGCCCCACACAGAGTGGTATCAGAGCATAGCTGGGAATGCTGGATTGAATCTTGTGTACACGTGAATAGGCACAAATGAATTGTGCGTATGTGTTTGATTTATTTGTATTACTTGCTCTTGCTTGATTTAGTTTGAGTAAGTTATTGATGATATGAGATGATGATGTTGTGAAATTGATATTGATTTGTGATATTCATCTTTTGATTTGTAGATGGATCCCACGAATGAAACTGCGAGTAGCAGTATTGAAAGGATAGTTGGACAATTTGAAGGATTGTCCATGGATTTGGTGATGGCTCGATTCTTGGATCTGAAACCACCGAAGTTCTTTGGCACTGAGAGTACAGAAAGAGCAGAGGCCTGGTTAAAGGATATTGAGCATTTGTTTAATATTGTTGAATATTCTAAGGATCGAGGAATGAAACTTGCTCTCTACCAACTGAAAGACCGAGCAAAATCTTGGTGGGAAGCCGCTGAGATTGGATTGAAAGAAGCCGGGATTGAAGTCACGTGGGATGTCTTTAAGGCCCATTTTTTGGACCAGTATTCTCCTCCTTCTTATTATACTGCTCAGGAAAATGAATTCAATTGTCTGTAGCAGGGAACGACGACTGTTGCAGAATATGCTTCGAAGTTTTCTACACTGTTGAAGTATGCGCCTCACGTAGCGGCAAATGCAAAAGTGAAATATAACAGGTTTGTGAATGGATTGCACCCTGCTATATATATTTTTGTCATATCTGGTTTGTGTACGAGCTACGCAGAGGCAGTTGAACAAGCTAAGGCCGCCAAAGCTGGATTAAGGCGAGGAGGTCCATAGTATACTCCTCCACCTCCAGTGACAGCTCAGCAGCCTACCTTGCATCCGAGAGGTAGAAAGTTTACGAAGATTGGTTCCACTGTTTCTTCATCTTCTTCGAGTTCCAGTGGATCCCAGAGAGGGAGTCCCATGATTGCTCCTTATTGTAGCTATTGTGGAGGCAAACATACTATCGAGCAGTGTCGAGGTATGTTTGGTACTTGTTATCAGTGTGGACAAGAAGATCATTTCTCTCGTGTATGTCCGAACAGGGGTACGACTTCTTCTCAACCCCAGCTAGGATTTAGAGGTGGCCCTAGCTTCTATTCCTATTCCATCTTTCCAGTAGTCGAATGTTCCACAATATCGAGGACCGGGTGGTCAGACTGCTCAAGTCCCTCCTCAAGTTCGAGTGTATGCCATGACCGAAGATCATGCGAAAGAAGCTCCTGGTGGTGTGATTGCAGGTATCTGCATGCTTTGCGATTATCCTGCACGTGTTTTATTTGATACATGAGCATCTCACTCATTCATATCTCATGTATTTGTGGTATCTCATGATATTATGTATACTCTATTGTATGATGTATTGTCGATTGCTACGCCAGCAGGAAAGATTATTCTTTCTGAGAAAGTTGTGCATAACTTTGTATTGATATACGAGGATAATGTGATGTTCTTGAATTTGATTGTCCTCCCAATGCACGACTTTGATTGTATTGTTGGCATGGATATTTTGAAACAAATCGAGCTACTGTTGATTGTTTTGATGGAGTAGTTCGATTTATACCTATTGATGGACCCAAGTTGAATTTTTATGGCAAGGGTTCCCAAGCCAAAATTTCATTGGTATCCTCTCTGGAAATGTCTCGACTTTCGACTAGCGGAGATGAGTGTTATCTTATCTACGCTATTGATGTCTCTAAGAAGGAGCCTTCTTTATCTGAGATTCATGTTGTAAAAGAGTTTCCGGATGTATTTCCCGATGAGATTCCTGATTTTCCTCTTCATCGATAAGTTGAGTTTAGTATTGATCTTATGCCGAGCACTGCGCCTATTTCTAAAACTCCTTTTCGCATGGCACCTCTGGAATTGAAAGAATTGAAAGAACAATTACATGATCTTCTAAATTAGGGATATATTCGACCGAGTATATCACCTTGGAGAGCTCCAGTCTTATTCGTTCGAAATAAAGATGGTACTATGCGAATGTGTATCGATTATAGGCAATTAAATCGGGCTACTGTGAAAAACAAGTACCCACTTCCTCATATTGAGGATTTATTTGATTAGCTTCAGGATACTTCTGTTTATTCTAAGATTGATCTTCGTTCTGGTTATCATCAAGTACGAGTTAGAGACAAAGATGTGCCTAAAACTGCTTTTCTTACCAGGTATGGCCACTATGAGTTCCTTGTTATGCCGTTTGGTCTCACGAATGCTCCTGCTGTATTTATGGATCTAATGAATCGTGTCTTTTGAGATTATCTTGACCGATTCGTTATTTTATTTTTTGATGATATTCTTGTGTATTCGAAACCAAAAAAGGAGCATGCTGAACATTTGAGACTGGTACTACAAACTTTTCGTACTAGTCATTTATATGCTAAATTGTCCAAATGCGAATTCTGGATGGATAGAGTTGTATTTTTAGGCCATGTCATTTCAAAACACGAAATATCTGTTGATCCTGCTAAGGTCGAAGCCGTATTGAATTGGCCAAGACCTACGAATGTTTTAGAGATTCGTAGCTTCATGGGTTTGGCTAGCTGGTTATTATCGTCGTTTTATTGAAGGATTTTCGAAAATAGCTAAACCTATTACTCAACAGAAGAATCAGAGATTCATTTGGGCAGATGAATGTGAAGCTAGTTTTCTTGAATTGAAGACGAGATTGACCACAGCACCTGTGCTTACTATTCCCTCAGTTACCAGAGGATTTGTTGTGTGCACAGATGCGTCTGGTAAAGGTGTGAGTTGCGTTCTGATGCAACATGGCAAAGTGGTTGCTTATGTGTCTCGTCAATTTAAATCTCATGAAACACGTTATCCTGTTCATGATCTTGAATTGACTGCCATTGTGTTTGCTTTCAAGATCTGACGCCATTATTTTTACGGAGAAAATTTTGTTATCTATTCAGATCATAAAAGTCTGAAATATCTCTTTTCTCAGTCTGATTTGAATATGAAGCAACGCAGGTGGATGTATCTCCTGAAAGATTTTGATTGTGAGATTCAGTATCACCCTGGATCGGTGAATGTTACTGCGGATTCCCTTAGTCGTAAGGTGCATGATTCTATATTAGCATCTGTCAGTGTCGCCAAGGTACATGAGGATATATGTACTTTTGGTTGGACTTTTCACTCGAATTGGAATTCTGTCACTGTCTCAGCATTGAAAATTGAACCTAATTTGATATCGAAGATACGAAAGGCCCAACGAAGCGATGCTCAGATCCAAAATTCTAAAGAACTTGTATTTGCAGGACATCAGTCTGGGTTCCAGATTTCTTCTGATGGTTCTTTACGACTTAATGGTCGACTGGTAGTTCCTGATGATTCTGGTTTGAAATCTGCCCTTCTTCGAGAAGTACGTTGTAGGAAATACAGTATTCACCCTGAAGGTCGAAAGATGTATTTGACATTGAGACCTCAATTCTGGTGGAGACGTATGAAGAAGGACATTGCTGAATTTATTTCGAAATTTCTTGTCTGCAGCAAGTGAAAGCCGAGAGAATGAAACCGGGAGGATTACTCCATAGTCTTGAAATCCCGAAATGGAATTGAGAACATATTTCTATGGATTTTGTGACTCATTTACCTCGTTCGCCCAAGGGATGTGATGCTATTTGGGTTATTATTGATCGGCTTTCGAAATCTGCGCATTTCATTCCGTATGAGCGGACTTACCTTATCAGAGAATGGCCCGTTTATATATCGAGAATATTGTGAGACTACACGGTGTGCCAGTCTCGATTGTATCAGATCGCGATCCCAGGTTTGATTCTAAATTCTGGAGTAGTTTCCAAGAAGCGATGGGTACGCTTTTGGCTATGAGTACTGCTTATCATCCTCAAACTGATGGCCAGACTAAGCGTACGATTCAAACGTTAGAGGGTATGTTACGTGCTATTGTGATGGATTTCAGAATCGGATGGCAAGATGCCTTATCATTGGTTGAATATTCTTATAATAATAGTTTCCAAACGAATATTGGTATGGCACCATTTGAAGCCTTGTATGGGAGATGATGTAGATCACCGTTATTCTGGGATGAAATTGTTGAAAAACAATTGACTGGACCCGAAATGATACAGGAAATGAATGATAAGGTTCAGTTAATTCGACAGCGGATGAAAGCTGCACAGGATCGTCAAACGAGACGACCCTTGGAATTCCAGAAAGGTGACAAAGTGTTTTCGAAAATATCTCCCTTTAGAGGCACTGTTCGATTTGGCATGCGAGGGAAATTATCTCCTCGATATGTTGGTCCATACGAGATTTTTGATCGAGTTGGGGATCTTGATTATCGGTTGGCATTGCCACCAGCTTTATCTGCCATTCATGATGTGTTTCATGTTTCTATGTGGAGGAAGTATGAACTAGATCCATCACATGTACTTGCACCTCATGAGGTTGAACTTGATCCTTCTCTTTTCTATGTTTAACAACCTGTTTGCATTATGGATTGGAAGGAGAAAGTATTGCGTAATAAATCGATTCCGCTAGTTCGAGTGCAATGGACACGACATGGTGTGGAGGAGTCAACGTGGGAATTGGAAAGGAAGATGCGAGAATCATATCCGCACTTGTTTGATTCTATTCCACCTGTTCAATTGTATTCAATTTATAATGATCCATTTACTGATTTCAGTTTTGATATGTACTATAACTGGTGACATATTATATGTTTCCAATGTTATGTATATAAAGATGTTTGAGATTTCAAGGACGAAATTTTTTAAGTTGGGGAGAAATGTGAGACCCCGAAAATAAAATAGTATTGATGGCATTTTTGTAAACAAGTTGAAAAATATTCAATTTATTTTGATGGCATTTTCGTTAATAAGTTTAAAAGTAGTGAATTAATATTAAGGGCAAAATGGTAATTAATGACATATCTTTATCATATGAAGTCCAAATGATTTGAGATTTGGATATAACATAGAAAATTCAAAGATATAGAAGTTTCATGTTTTGAGTTTTGAAAAATTTGATCGTGAGACTTGTCCAAAGGTATATACAGACGTTAAAATTTTAAATAATATATATTATATTATATTACATTATTAATATAATATAATATTTAAAAAAAGAGATAAAGTTGAAACTCACGTTATGTGAGGTTCATTCTTTCGGGAGAGGATACAGCAGAGAGAGAAGAGAAATGAGTGATAACAGTGTTTTCGACTTTTTTTTTCGATCGTGCGACTTATCAGTTTATCCAATCGACGAACAGATTTCAGTTCTGGGATCGTTGACACGAGGTCTTCGATTTGAGGTATAAATTTTATGCTCTTGGTGATGTTTGAATTTCGTCGATTTTTGGAATAAATCCGATAAATTGTTAAATCATACTGGAAAATGAAGATTGTTGAACAATGTTTGATTTTAACGAAGAAGAGATGATTATAGGATGTTATTTTGAATTATTCTCAATTTCTTATAATTAGAGAATTTTAATCATTTGATTGAGATTGAAGAATTATTTGTCAGTTATTATTAATCCTGATAAATATATGCGGTTGAATAACTGACAAGAAACTAAGTTGTGAAGTCGGAGTGGAATTATGCGATGAGTTGAATTTGATATGAATTTTCGAAGTTTCAAAAGATAATTGAAACTTATATTGTTGATATTGAATGATGTTATTGATTGAAATGGATATGTTATTGATGTAGATAGATTATTATATTGGTCTCTTCAAGCTACATCAACTGGGAAGAAGAATTGAGGTATGTTGCGACCGGGTAACATACGACAGGTATCTGTATTATATGATATATGTTTGATTGATTGGATTGAGAATATGTGTCTATATGCCTTATGTGAGGACTTGATGTGGCATACATGACATTGTGATTGGAATATCGATGTATAAAATAAATATTTTGTTAACACACATCGTTTGATGCATACATCGATACATGACATGCACGTTGAGCTATGATCCTTAGAAACCCTGATATGATTTGATTCTGGGGTTTGTGAACACAATGCTATGTTTGGTATTATATGACCCTTAAAACATAGACATTAGTGGCCCCGATGATTGATTGAGATTTGGGATTTGATGACGCTTTGTCGACGTTATCATATGAGTATCCCTGATTGAGGCCGGTGTGCCAGCTCGAGCATTGATTTGATAGCGATTCGTTTGATTCTGACATGTGCTCAGTGGATGGGCATTTCACCTGATACATCCACGACATACATGCATTGCATATCATATATAATTGTTTGGATATTTGTGGTATATATGATGGTTGTTCCATACGGAGCTTTGCTCATCGCCAAGGGGGGCTGTTGTTGTCTTTGTGTGTGCACAATGGCAGGTACTCCAGGATATCAGGAGGCCGGAGAGGGTACTTCTAGAGGGAGTCACAGTTTGAGCTGATGTTTTATGTTTTGTTCCCAGTATATATATATATATGTAACTACATACCGGGGTGTGCGCTAACCTACACCGTGAAAATACGATCGTCGGGGTCCTCTGAGGCCTTGTCCCATACACGAGGTCCCTATGGGGCCTTGGCCCTCACGTTTTCCCACAAATTTGTCAGTTCACCGTTCTCACTTAAAGGAATCTCCCACAAATCATATATCATATGTCACAATAAATTTAAATCCCTCAAATTATTTTTTATTTCCTTTTAAAATCATAAAATGGCATAACATTCCAAAAATAGAATTTTAAACAATATAATTTGCACAGCTTTACAATAAATCGTAAAATAACATATTATCATCAATATCATCAATTTATATCATAAAATATCATTTAACACGCATTATGATCCTTCGAGACGCTGCCAAGCTTTTACGTATTTTCTTAGTGTAAAATTACCGTTTTGCTTATGGACGTAAAAATTCTTGAATTTTATCTTTTTCTCACTTTTAATAACGTGGGCTTATTCTAAATAATTATTTAAGCTTAAATATAATTTTTCATAATTTTATAAAGCTTAAAACTAGGATTTTCAATTAATTTTTTAATTAACGTTTCGTGCGGCGATTAAATCCAGGATAAATCCAAAACTCATTATTTTGATCCCAAATTTTAAACATAACATTTTTATTATTTATTCAATGCTTGTGAGTCATTAACCACACCCGTGGACCCATGGTTCAAATTTTAGTCTTTTAATTTTCGAAATTGACACATATAAGGAAACACCGAGCCATCTCCTAAAATAATCGAGTCATGGTCGAGCCGCCTCGAGCCAAACCCGAGCCAACCCACCTAGGCACCCTCCTGACCAAGCCCAACCCAGAGAACCTATCCCTATCTCGCTCAAACTCACCTGAAATTTGACCTAAGTTCTGCATCTGTGTGTGCGTGAGACCTCATGCATTTCTAGGACACCTAACCCAACTAGGACATTTCTAGCTGGTTACCATCGACCCTTATGGACCCTAGACCAGTCAATACCTGAGCCACCCCCAGCTCGATCCCTTGAGCCACGCACAAGCTGCCTGAAGAGTTCAACAGCTTGCACGCATGGTTCTCTTATTCGCCCAAGACTCCTAACTAGCAAGGACTCTTCCAGCCGAGCCACCACCGAACCACCTTGACCCTAACCGACCTTGCACCCCGTCCAGACCGAACCCAGACCACCCCAAGCCCCTGAACCCAAGTAGCGAGCCACTTGAATTCAAAGCACCACCTGTGTGCCTTGAGTTCTCTCACGATCTCTCGAGCCAGCGACCAGCCCAGCCACTCCAGCCCCTGACCCAGCCCTTGCCCATAACCCTTGGACCCTGAAGGACCTACCCTGAGCCAACCAGTCCCAGCAGCAAGCCCCCTTGGCTGCTGTCACCCTCACCAGGTCACGTGAAGAGTCCCTGCTCCATGGGACTCCTCCAAAGCTGTGCACGATGGGTTCTAGCCATATTAGGACCCTTCCTGACCCTGACCCATGTCCAACACGAGCCATATTTAAGACCTGGTTGAACCCCTAAGACCCATGCATAATAATCGAGCCACATGCATCTAGCACCAATAAACACAAAACTCACGGCCCTTTGTGATTCTTTGCCCAAGGTTCCAGCTTAGTTTTCTCGATTATTTTGTCATGTTTTGGCTGTAAATTATTCAAATTTTATCATGTTTTGGCAGCATACTCGTTGGATTCAAAACGTTTTTCAAAACAAGCGTAAAATCATCGTATTTTTGAAAATAATCGTTCTATCATAAAAATATTCAAACACCTATTTTTTTCACACATAAACAACTAAATCATGCATAATATGATTTTTATGATGTTTGAAAGGGTTTAGAAAATGTGCCTTTGCGTTTATAACACTCGAATATACTATCTTTGGCGAGGGTGCGACGTTGGACGACCCTACAACGAAGAACACAAGCTTCTTCTTTTCCCAAATTTTTGAAAATACTGGGTGTGTGCTTGAGGTGTATTTCGGCTGATGGGTGAAGAAATTGTGAGGTTTTGAAAGCTTTGGTAACTTATTTATAAATAATTAACATGATAATGAGCTTTGGTTTTGGGCTTGTAAACTTAAGGGTAATTGAGCCTACTTAAATTAGTTAAATTGGGCCCAATAATACTTAATTTATTAGATAATAAAAGTTTGAAAATTAGTTTCCATAAAAAAATATTTTTGATCTTTTAAAACTACTTGTTTGCCCAAAACCGGCTTCCCGAGAAAATCGAGCTCGACTTGTAAAATAATTTGAACTCCAACATTTTTAGAAAAATTAAATCTTTTTTAAAACCATATTAGGAAGCCTTGGCATCAATTAAATAAAAATATATATTCTTGTCTTGGTCATCCCCAGTCTCTTTTCCCCTGCCTATCATCGAATATTCGGGTAAATTTTTTATTTCATGTAATCATGTCAAATTATCATTTAATTATTCAATCATGCATTTAATAATATAATAAATATCATGCAAGCATTTAAAAGCAATTAAATAAAATAATTAAGCAATTAAAATAATGTGAGGGGTTTGACATGTACTTGCGGAGCATCCATATGTGGAAGAGATTGTGGACTCCTGCGAGATTATGTGGCAATGCCACTCGATATGATAATACTCCTACTCTTTCAATAATCTCGAATGGTCCAATGAATCTTGGATTGCGTACGATTGTCAGAAGAATGATGACGTGTCTACTCAGGACAAATCAACAGATATAAGACATTTAAACGCATTCAATATTACCGTTGGGAGCAAAGCCTATAAATAGCCAAGAAGATCAGCTGAGAAGAAGAATGTGACAGTTACCGAGTTAGCAAGAACGAGAACAAACAAATCATTCTCAGTTACAAAAAGCTCACGCTTTATCAGATTTATTCATAGCTTTCAAGCTATATTTCGAGCAATAGCACAAGCACTTATTGTGGAGACCCGGACGCTAATTCGATTCTTAATCATATTTGGGACTAATTAATCAATTGTAATAAACAGGGTCTAAATTTTTTTTTTTGACATACACTATTACATGTGGAACGTAATGGCATTCATCTATTATACATATTAGTATAATTTAAGGTACAAGTCATGTACAACATACATTTATTCAAACTAGAGTTTAACAACTAAACATCACGTGTCCAAACCCTATTTCTACTCCAAGTCCGTAGTCTCCACTCTAATCACAATCCCTCTTCATCTCCTTGACCATGAACATGTCCCACCTGTTGTCATGCACACATACAAACAAGACAACAGCCGGATACTTTGGTGAGAATTATATTCCCAGTATAAATCAACGAAACATGCATTTCATATAATTAGATATAAAAGCATGAAACATATATTCATAACATGTATCGCAATCAGAAACATGAATCAATATCAAACTATAAATCATACTCAGCACATGTACCATAATCGGGAACACGAACTAGTAATACTACATCGGGTTTTTATTAAAATTAATTTAAATTTAAAAAAAAATTTCAAAAATAATTGAAAAAAAAAACCTTTTCAAAACTACTGCAATCCGCGCTTACGAAGCGCGGACGCTGCACACGTGAAACAGCGTCCGCGCTCCGTAAGCACGGACGGTGAGCCATGTCAGCTTCGGATAATATTAGCGACGGAATATATATATTAACCGTCGCTACATTGCGACGGCTTTTGTAACCGTCGCTACATCGTCGCTAATAGTTGCGACAGTTTATAAACCGCCGCTGTAATGGAATCAGCGACGGTTTTACAAACCGTCGCTACTTTAGCGACGACTATAACCGTCGCGAAATGCACCGCAAACCGTCGCTAAATGCACATAATTTTATAAGAGAATTCGCGCCGTGCGAAAAGCTATTTTTGTCGCGAAAAGCTATTTTTGTCGCAGTGAAGACAGAGTAAAAAAAAGACAGGAAATTCATCAAGAAATAGGGGTGTTCATCGGTCGGTTTTTTAATTTCGTTTTAAAAATATATGATCCGATATCCGAATCATTTTTCTTCATATCGGTTCTGTTTTCTACCAAAACAGTTCGGTTAGTTGGGTCGGTTAATTCGATTTTGATATAATTACTTAATATATATTTTTAATTTAAGTAATTATATCAAAATCGAATTAACCGACCCAACTAACCGAACTGTTTTGGTAGAAAATAGAACCGATATGAAGAAAAATGATTCGGATATCGGATCATATATTTTTAAAACGAAATAAAAAAAAAACCGACTGATGAACACCCCTATTTCTTGATGAATTTTCTGTCTTTTTTTTACTCTGTCTTCACTGCGACAAAAATAGCTTTTCGCGACGGCGCAAATTCTCTTATAAAATTATGTGCATTTTGCGACGGTTTGCGGTGCATTTAGCGACGGTTATAGTCGTCGCTAAAGTAGCGACGGTTTATAAAACCGTCGCTGATTCCATTAGAGCGACGGTTTATAAACTGTCGCAACTATTAGCGACGGTTATAAAAGCCGTCGCAATTTAGCGACGGTTAATATATATATTCCGTCGCTAATATTATCCGAAGCTGACATGGTTCACCGTCCGTGCTTACGGAGCGCGGACGCTGTTCCACGTCTGCAGCATCCGCGCTTCGTAAGCGCGGATTGCAGTAGTTTTGAAAATGTTTTTTTTTTTCAATTATTTTTGAAATTTTTTTTTAAATTTAAATTAATTTTAATAAAAACCCTACTACATCAGTTCCTAAGAACATAATCCATATAAAACTATCAACCAGACTCGTGACACCACATCTAGGACTAGACTCGTTCCTAGTCTAAGGATCCCGGTTTCCAGACGTTGGCATTCCATATCGATCACCAGTAATAGAAGAAACTCCAATTCTATCCACATTGATATGGTATCGATCACCAGTAATAGAAGAAACTCCAATTCTATCCACATCGATAGCCAATCGTCCGGTGACCTATACGTGATAGACTTTGGCACTTTCTCCAATTCACTGTCTTGTGACATCGTGCAATGTGCCCGTGGCGATCCCACCACTATCAAGCACTTCAGTCACAAGATCACTCATCTAATACTCATCTAATACATGCTTCATATCAATCAATAGAACAAGCATATCAAATTAAATCAATGCATATAATAATAGTAAGTATGTGATTTAGGGAAACTCAAGTATATCCTACTTGAGTCGATCTCCTAATACCACATTGACTTATACCTTTGTCTTCTCGATCAGACGAAATCGAAGTCTCGAAGTCAAATCTGTCCATATCCAATCTGGCAATGACAATATCGAACATGCACAATATCAATATACAATTCAATTCAGAACCTTTTCTGATCAATACTCAAATCAAGACATTATCTGATCAATAACGAATCAAAGTACAATCTAATCCATATCGACGATATCACGATATAATCGAAATCACTACCGAATCTGATCAATATCGACCCACTGATGTTTCAACGGTATAACAATACAATCTCAATAAACCTGTCAATGTCAACATCACATATATGATAACACGGCTCATCATCGATATCAATACAACACATAACCCCAGCGATGATAGATTATAATATCAAATCTGCACAATCTCAATCATATCAGTTCTGAAAAATCATAACAATTGCATAAACAATCTGTTCTTTGATCCGGTTTCGATTATACGATGTCTGATATCGCAAGAACAACATATATGGATCATATATGATTCTGGCAGTATCATAATTTCAAATCATATCAAAACTTAATAAAACTTACGTCTAGTTGTAGCCTGCGTTGATAGGAACACAGTACTGAAGTACAGAATTTCTCAACTCGCGCATATGCGCGCACTCAGCTCGTGCATATGCGTGAGACCCACTATCTCGGCATCCCACTCTCGCGCATATGCGCGCCCGCACTTGGCGCATATGCGTCAACTTCTCTGGACTTACCTTTGGCTTCTCGCACAGCTCGCGCATATGCGCACACCCTTCTCGCGCATATGCGCGAGGTCTTTTGCCACTCACGCGCATATGCTCGGATCCTCGTCGCGCATATGCGCGAGGTGTTCTGCTCTCACACATAATTCGTGTTTTCTCCCATCTTTTCGAATCTAATCCTTTCCTTATATAATCACCTTAATTATCACCAAATCATTTCAGATTAACAGGATAAAATTCTCGGGCCTTACACTTATTGTTACTATATTCGATCTTTTCAGATCAGTTGTACTTAGAAAACTATATCAGTTGTGTACTGGTAAAATTTTGAAGATGCTAAGAGTTTCAGTTTGGTAGTGTTTAATACCAAACTGAAGTGAGTTATTACAACTTCTGTAATTAATAAAATTTATTTAATGAAAATCCTATCCTTGAGATAGAAGGGGTGACGTGGGAGCATTTGAAGTCTTCGAACATCCATAAATCTTTTTGTTTTTATTTCTCAAGTATTCAATCTGTCTTTCAGTTTATTTCCGCACTTTAAGTTAACTGATTGACATTGACAACAAGATTATTGAATTCAGCTTATCACTAAACTGATTCACCCCATCGAAAAGATTTGAAAATCGTAAAATGTTTATTCAACCTCCCCTTCTAAACACTTTCTGAAACGTCCACGACTTGTTTTTTGAAAAAGTACTAGAATTTTTTTCCGTCTATTAATTGGCCGAAACTACAATAAATATAAATATACTTTTAAAATAACCTTGCACCATTTTTACAAAATAAAACAACCAACTATCATTTGAAAATTCAACGGAAGTCAATTCAAAAAGAAAATCGTAAATCATCAATCAACCTAAACTAACATTTCAAATTATAAACTAATTCTAGCATCCTCTCATCTCTTAAAAGCATCACAAAAGTCGTAAAAATCTTTAGCGTAACATAAATCATAAACTTAATCTAATTTTGTAGAAAACTAGCGCCGATCCTCAGGTTTTGTGCATTTTCAGTCCAGTAAGATCAACCATCAAGTCCCTCAAGATCAATATCATGCTCACCTGCATCGATCACACCTAGTGAATATATTGACTCAGAAAACCATAACCATGATAGCAAGTAATACATAGGCAATCACATGCAATAATGTAAATACTTTTACATAATATAGCTTTTCATGAACATGCATAAACATATACATTTTTCTTTTCATCATAAATATTTTCTTTTTCATTATATACGTATATGTTTTTCCTTTGTTGAATTCGGATAGTTAATTGTTACTTTCGTATCAGTTGAAGATCGATGGATCCATCTACGTGTAACTACAGTACTGGGCGACGTGGACATCAGCGACACTCTCACCTATCAACTGAGCATTGGACTTACATATTATCATATCATCGTATTAGTCACAATTACTTTACCTCCTTCAACTTTTCGTATTTCCATCACTTCTAAAAATTCAAGCATCTAATAATCATTTTTCTTTTAAACCAAGAGGGCAACATATTTTTTAACATTATCATTTCATCGTAAAATTACATAAACATTAAAAATAAGCAAATTATCATTATTTACAACATTCAGGTACTGCAAGACGTTTACTATTTCCCTGTGTAAAATGATCGTTTTACCCTAGACATTAATTTTTCGTTTTTTACTTTTTCTTACTTTTGTTGACTCTAGACCATCCCAAATAATTATTTAAGCTTAAATTAAATTTCTAATTTTTTATTTAGCTTAAATTCATGGCTTTTGATTTATTTTCATGATTATTACTTCGTAGAGTGTTTCAATCCTGAATTAATTCAAAATTTCATATTAAATTCCCAAACTTTAAATACCAATTTTTTATTGTCAAATTTACCCTTCTGAACAATGAACCACCCCCGTGGACCCACGGTTCAAGCCTTAACCGTTTAAACCCCTTAATTCGAACCCTAATGTTAAACCTCGAGCCATCCCTTGTTTTCTTCAAGCCGAGCCCTAGCCACCCTTGCCAGCCCCTGAGCAGCCCACCTAGGGAGCCTACTGGACCAACCTTTACCCGCTGGAGCCCCAGGCACGATGCACAAAAGCTGCGCGATCCTAGTGACACAACCTAGGACTCTTCGAAACTCGGCTAGGACTCCTTCCCTAGAGCCACCACCAAGCCCTCCCCCTCTGAGCCCTATCAGGACCTTGACAGACCTAGCTTGGACGCATGGCCAAGCCGCAATCCCCCCTCTACTCGCTATTATTCTCGATTGGCTCGGGAAGAGTTATAGCTCGCTTGGACTCTTCCACAGCCGCCATGATTGAGTCCTAGCGTGGCCAGGACTCCTCCTCACACCCAACCCAGCCCTGGACGAGCCATGCAATGGTTCCTCCTTCAACCGAACCATTATGAATCTACATGCAATAATTTCGTTCCCCCTTTGATCCACGGTGATGTCCAGCCTTTAAACCTTGATCTAGGGACCCTTAAGCACTCTTAAACTCCTATCTTTTGGTTTCCCTAAGATGGCAGCCCCTTCATGCAATAATATTTCAAGTTTTAAAGCACAAACATACATGTATTTGACATATCAAAGCTTAAAAACTAAAATATTCACAAGTAAAAATGTTTTTGATCCAAACGTAATTCAAAACACGTAATATGGTGTGATAGATGAGAATAGAAGGTTTATCGCATGACTTTGCGTATTTTACGCTCGAAAACGAATCGACGATGCCAAGAACGGTGACGTAGAGCTCCTAGGCTAAAAACATTTGAAAAACCGACGCTTCTCCTTCAAAACTTACGTGTGATGTGTGTGCTTTGGGGGAGGATAGAGTCCTTGAATTATGGAGGGAAGGGGCGTGAGTTTGAGGGTTAATGGGGAGGGTTTAGGATTTAAGTATTTGTTAATTGATAAGTGTACAAGCCTAGGTCCATTAGCATGGTACAATAGGCTCATTAAGCCCATTAGTGCATATTTAAAATATTTCATTTAGGAAAGTTCGTGAAAATATTATTCGAATTCTTGAAAAATTCTTATTTTTGTTGAAAATTGAATCCCGTAAAAATTTACGTCTTGGCGTATAAAATCACCTCAAAACCCATTATTCTGAAAAAAATCATAAAGCATCAACCTTATTTTATATAATTAAAAAAATTATTTAATAAATTATTTTCTATTTTTCAGCCATCGGTCTCCGTACCTCGATCACATCTCGAATAACCTTGTAAAAATACAGTTTACATGCATTCATCTGGAAAGTACGTTTTATACATGTAACCATGCACATCATATTCAATCAAACAATTAAAATAATTTAATTAGTAATTTTCCATTTTCCTTAAATTTGAATGCAGTTGGGTTACATCATCTTATTTTTTTGGACTTTACAATTCCTCCCTCCCTTAAATAAAAATTATGTCCTCGAAATTAGAACTTACCGAATAACTCTAGGTTTCGACCCCTCACTTCCCTCTCGGTTTCCCAAGTAGCTTCTTTCTCCGAGTGATTTAGCCACTTGACCTTGATCATCGGTATAAATTTGTTTCAGAGTCTTCATTTTTGCCTAGCCAAGATTTATATAGGTCTTTCCTCGTATGTCATGTTTGGAGTCAGTTGCAGTGGCTCATAGTTTAGTACATGTGAAGTGTTTGACATGTACTTTCGCAGCATCGAGATGTGGAACACATTGTGTACTCCAGATAGCATCGGTGGGAATGTGAAGGATCGTTTGCAGAGCACCTTGAGGTGCTTCAAACAAAATATTCTACAAGAGCTGCAATAGCTCATGTTCTAAGAATGTTTACTCCGATGAATTAGATTGAGTTCGATAAAGAACCAAGCGGAAGACACTCGAAAAAATCATTCGTTAAGAAACACTGATATATTTATATATCTTGTGTAACCGAATAATCAAAAGACTAGATTAGTTTTTGCATTCATTAGTTCAGTTATGATGAAAACTGAACCAACGGATTCTCGAACAATTTAAATCAGTTTGAAAACAATAGTTAAAAATTTAAATACACAAGATATGTTTATGGATATTCGGAGACTTCAACTGCTCCTACGTCACTCCTTTTACCACCTCGGGTAGGTTTCACTAGAAGACTTTGATCGATACAAATACTTGTATAATCCCACCCAGCTTAGGTCTTACCCACTGCCTAACTGAACTCTTAGACTAGACTGAAAGCAGCATCTTCCGGTCAACACTTCTTTAACGTCTATGTGAGAAAGACTACATACACAAGTTTATTGTTTTTGTGCAAGACTTTATTTGAGTGGTGGTGTGTGTGAGTGTGTGTGTGTGTGTGTGTGAACTGATCTCCGAAAACTACCCTAACGGTGTTCTCACACACTGAGGGAAATATGCTTCTGATCTAAGCTAAAAACACGTTGAAGTGTTCCCTCACAACTGGGCTGAATGCTTCTCTCTTAAGCTGATATGACTCGGAAGCATGCCCTTTTTATTCGTGTTATGCTCTCTATCTGTTTGATTCTTAACTCGTCTTCTATTTATAAGAGGGAAGACTGATTTTACAGTGAGACTCGATAATTGTATTCGTTGCATTTGAATTTTTTCCTTGAGATCTGCGTTGTGCTCCCCGACAATCTTTCTGGAACATTTTTGTCTTTAAGCTCTGATGCAACGTTCATTATTATCCTTTGACTGGACAATGGCTTTTGTACCTTTACGCACTGATCGTTTCCACTTAAATCAGCTTGTCTTGATCTGCAACTTATTGCTCCTAACTGATGATTTAAACTGGTTAGTTGAACTGGTCTTCAGTTCGGCTGGTGAAATAAGTTAACTCGTCAGTAGAACTGATTTCACTTCTATTTAGTTGGACTGATCTTCAGTTGGGTTCTTTATCAGTTGAACACTCCTTCAGCTGGCCTGGCTTATGAGATTCTCCTGTTGAACCACCCATCAACTGAACAATCAGTTGAACTCATGTACGATACATCAGTTGAACATTCAGTTTGGTTGATCAGTTGATGCTTTCAGTTGGCGTCTTCGATAGCTTTAGTTTTGGCTCGTAATTGATTTTTTCAGTTTCAGCTATCTGTTAACTAAGATAGATTATTCAAAACAAATAAAAAAGTTTTGTTCACATCAAAATTAAGATTGCGAACATGAATGTTCCAACAGAATGTCATTTTATTGGCTAGTGTTCCAATCCTCTCCAAAATCTCAAATGACCCTACGAATATTGTACTAAGCTTGCATTTCTTGCCAAATCTCATAACACCCTTCATAGGTGCTATTTTCACAAAAACGTGGTTGCCTACTACGAACTGTAGCTCTCTTCGTCGCTTGTCGGCATAGCTTTTCTGTCGGCTTTGTGTAGTCTTCATTCTATCTCAAATTTTGACTACTAGCTCCGCTATTTTCTTGATCAAATCCGGACCAAATTCTCCTCTTTCATCAACCTCGTCCCAATGTATGGGGGATCTACACTTTCTCCCATAAATCGCCTCATAAAGAGCCATCCATATCGATGATTGATAGATATTATTGTAGTCAAGATCCACTAGTGGCAACTTCGGTTCCCAACTTCCTTGAAAATCAATGACACAAGCTCGAAGTAGATCCTCCAAAATTTGAATCACTCTTTCGGACTGACCATCGGTTTGAGGATGTAATGATGTACTGATTAATAATTTAGTTTCCATCGCTGCATGCAGACTCTTCCAGAAAGATGATGTAAATCTCGGATCTCTGTCAGAAACAATAGATACGGGAATCCCATGCAGACGAACTATCTCTCGAATATATACCTTGGCATACTGTGTCATGGTGAAGGTCGTCTTGATAGGTAGAAAATTCCCTGATTTCATAAGACGATCCACTATCACCCATATAGCATTAAACCCCTTGATAGTCCTCGGTAATCCCACAACGAAATCAATGGTAATATTTTCTCATTTCCACTCGAGAATAGGAAGGGGATTAAGTTTTCCCGATGGCCTCTGATGCTCGGCTTTAACTTTTTGACATGCCAAACACTTGGATACAAATCGCGAGATGTCTCGTTTCATACCTGGCTACCAATATAATAATTGAAGATCTTTGTACATCTTCGTGCTCCCGGGCTAAATGGAAAATGGCGTGTCATAGGCTTCCTTCACAATGACCTCCCTCAAAGAATTGCCACTAGGAACCCATATTCGATCTCAATAACGAACTATATCATCCACCTAAGAATATAGCTTCCGACCCTTGGCTTCATCTCTCGCTCTCCACTTTTGCAATTGCTCATCAGTAGACTGTTCCTCACAGATTCTATCTGTGGGGACCCGGACGCTAATCACCTTCTTAATCGTCATTGGGACTAATTTAATCAATTAGAATAAACAGGGTCTAATTTTTTTTTTTTTTAAATGCGGAAGGTAATGGAATCATTCTATTATACAAACCAGTATAATAATACAAATCCTGTATAACATGCATCTAGTTCAAAACTAGGTTCAACTACTACAATCAAGTAATAAAACCTATCTATATCCAAGTCCGGAATCACCACTCTAATCTCGATCTTTCTTCACCTCTGTGACCCTGAACCTGTCCCACTTGTTGCCATGCACACATACAGACAAGACAACAGCCGGATAACTCTGGTGAGATATAAATATCCCAGTATAAACAATGTATTAATGCAATCATATAAAACATATATAAAAGCATAAACAATTATTAAAACATGTATCAAACTGACTACATGAACAAATACGAATCTGTATTTAAGTCAATGACTTGTTATCTTATCTTATTTCTAACCTAGGGATCCCGATCTAATTTAGACCTCGGCATGATGTATCGAATGTCTACAATAGAAGTCGATCTACATCTAAGCTCATCAATACACCGTAAGTCTAGAGTGTCAGCGGTTCTGACAAAGACTCGGCGGTTCTGCCCTAGCTAGGCTGATATGCCCTAGACTCAACCTTTGGCTCTACTATAATTCATTAGACTACACATATCAATCTGATAATCTGCAAATATCAATGCAATAAAATAAAGTATGTGATTTTGGGAAACTCAAGTCAAACCTAACTCGAGTTGTGGAATCCCGAATCAACATTTATTTATACCCTTCGTTCTGTCGCTCTGATACAATCGAAGTCTCGGCTCAAAGTCTGTCAATGTTCAATCTGGCAATGACAATATCAATATTCTGTATCAATATTCTATTTAATTCAAAATATCCCTGTCTTATTAAATTCTGACGGTACAACAGTACAATCTTGCGATATATGTGATACCAAAACAGTATCTACTAATTCCAATAATTTACAATCAACCACCGTACAAATCTGACATCAATTCTAGTCAATCTCATTCTGAAATTCATAAAAATTCCATATTCAATCCGTTTCTTAATCTGACTTTGATTCTATGATGTCTACTATGTCAAGAACAGTATATATGAATCGTATATTCGTATCTGATTCTGGACATAGCATAATTTCAAGACATATAAAAACTTAACAAAACTTACGTCCAGTTGAAGCCTGCGTCGATAGGAACACAGTACTGCAGTCAGATTCAAAATCGGACGGACGAATCGAAATGTAAAGGCGTAAGGATTTTCGGAGGATTTCTCGTTCCTTTTCTTTGTTTTTCCCCATTTCTGAAGGCAAGCGTTATATATATATATATATATATAATATATATATATATATATATATATATATATATATATATATATCAAGTTTGCATTTAGGAATACGTGTCTCTTTTTCTTAAACTTCGGTCGGAGCTCGAGCGGTGCTAAACTACCGCTCGAGCGCGGCATTCTCTGTCCAAGCACTTTCAACTTGCACCTTGGCGCTCGGGCGGTCAAAAACTACCGCCCGGGCGCCACATCTTCTGCCTGAACATACTTCTATTGAACACTGGCGCTCGGGCGGTAAAAACTAACGCTCGGGTGCGAGACTCTCTGTCCCCAAGTTGTGTAAATCATATGCTTGGCCCGATTTGGTCTCGTAATGGCCCGGCTATAATCACATTAGTTCAAATTCAATAATCTTCGCTTAACATAATAATAAATCTTGGGCATTACACTATCTCTCAAAGTATACTATACTGTCATGGTGGAAAGATTAGGGGCCTCGTCCCTAGCATACACTGTAAGCTCAAACACTGAATCTCGGACGACTGTGGTATTTGAAGTGATAATTCAGTAATAACTGATGTCTTCCTACTCAATGCGTCTGCTACTACATTAGCTTTTCCCAGATGATAGCTAATGTCACAGTTTTTGTCTTTTACCAACTCTAGCCACTTTCGTTTCCTCATATTCAATTCTTTTTGTGTGAAGAAGTATTTCAAACTTTTATGGTCGGTGAAAATCTTGCACTTCTACCATAAAAATAATGTCTCCAAATATTCAATGAAAATATCAATGCTGCAAGCTCAAGATCATGAGTGTGTTAATTTTTCTTGTGAAACTTCAACTGTTTCTACGCATAGGCTATAACTCGGTCATTTTGCATCAGAACTGGACCCAAACCAAGTTTAAAAGCGTTGGTATAAAGAATATACTTTCTGTGAGACCCCGAAAATAAAGTAGCTTTGATGGCATTTTTGTAAATAAGTTGAAAAATATTCAATTTATTTTGATGGCATTGTCGTAAATAAGTTGAAAAATAATGAATTAATTTTAAGGGCAAAATGGTGATTCATGACATATCTTTGTCATATGAAGTTCAAATGATTCGAGATTTGGATATAAATAGAAAACTCAAATATATAAAAGTTTCATGTTTTGAGTTTGAAAAATTTGATTGTTTGACTTGTCCAAAGTGATATACAGACGTTAAAATTTTAAATAATATATATTGTATTATATTATATTATTTATATAATATAATAATATATATATAAATAATATAATATTAAAAAAATGGATTGAGTCGGTGGAATTCGTATTTGAATTCCACCGAACTCATTTGAAAGAAAGAGACGAGAGGCGAGAGAAAGAAGAGATACAATTTTTTTATTTTCTTTTCGGTCTTGCGACTTATCGGTTTATCCAATCGACGAACCGATTTCAGTTCTGGGATCGTTGACACGAGGTCTTCGATTTGAGGTATAAGTTTTATGTTTTTGGTGATGTTTGAAATTCGTCAATTTTTGGAATAAATCCGATAAATTGTCAAATCATACCGAAACTGAAGATTGTTGAATAGTGTATGATTTTAACGAATAAGAGATTATTATAGTGATGTTATTTTGAATTATTCTCAATTTATTATAATTAGAGAATTTTAATCATTTGATTGAGATTGAAGAATTATTTGTCGGTTATATATGCGGTAGAATAACTGACAAGAAACTAAGTTTTGAAGTCGGAATGAAATTATGCGATGATTTGAATTTGATATGAATTTTCGAAATTTCAAAAGATAATTGAAACTTATATTGTTGATTTTGAATGATGTTATTGATTTAAATGAATATGTTATTGATGTAGATAGATTATTATATTAGTATCTTCAAGCTACATCAACTGGAACGAAAAATTGAGGTATGTTGCGACCGGGTAACATACGACATGTGTAAGGCCCGAGAAATTTATCATGTTAACTCGAAATGATTTGACGATGGTTATTATAATCGGACACGATTTGTTGATAATTGACATGATTGGGGTTATAAGAACTCAAATGACGAGGCCGGGCGTCGGTGCAAGAAAAACAAGATTTGTACAGAATTCGTGGCGCCCGAGCGGTAGAAAGAGACCGCCCGAGCGCCAATGCACCATAAATGGGAGAGTTTGACAGAAAGTCTGGCGCCCGAGCGGTAGAAAGTTACCGCCCGAGCGCCAGTGTTCTCCGAGATGATAATCAAACAGAAAAGGTGGCGCCCGAGCGGTAGAAAAGTACCGCTCGAGCGCCAATGGAATAAAGAGCCACGCACCGAACAGAAAGTGTCGTGCCCGAGCGGTACTTTCTTACCGCTCGAGCGCGAGACGTGGAATAGGCGGAATGAGCCACTTGCTTCAGTGCATGTTACGGATGTATATATATATATATATATATATATATATATATATATATATATATATACACATGCAAATCTTCAGAATTACGTAAGAAACTCATTTCTCAGAATTGAAGAAAGGGCCGAGGAAGATAGCAGAAAATCCTTACGCCTGTTGTGAGAAATCCGTCCGTCAGATTTTGAATCCGACTTCGGTACTGTGTTCCTATCAACGCAGACTACAACTGGACTTAAGTTTTGTTACGTTTAGACAAGATTTGAATTTATGATATTGTCAGAATTGAATATGATTCATATATGGTGTTCCTGCTACCGTAGACACTGTATAATTGAAGTCAGACTGAAGAACAGACTGGTTATGTAATTGTTATGATTTTCAGAGTCGATTTGACTGAGATTCGATATCAGATTTGTGTTATCGTTGAGATTATAAATTGTATTAATACCGATTATGACTCGTGGTATTATATCTGTGGTGTTCAGAATGACGGGGTATTCAGATTGTATTGTTATGCCGTCGAAACATCAGTTGATTAGATTGATCAGAGTCAGTAATGATTTCGATTGTAACGTGATATCGTTGATATGAATTAGATTGTACCTTGTTCAGATATAGATCAGACTATATACTGATTTGAGTATTGATCAGAACAGGTTTTGATTGAGTTATATACTGGTATTGTATTTATGTGATTGTCATTGCCAGACCGGGTAGGGACAGATCAAAATACGAGACTTTGTCTTCGTCAGAGCGGGAAGACAAATGTATAAATAAATGTTGATTCGGGATTGCACAACCCGAGTTAGGTTTGACTTGAGTTTCCCTAAATCACATACTTTATTTTATTGCATTGATATTTGCAGATTATCAGATTGATATGTTAATGTATTGACTTAGAACAGAGTCAGAGTCCGAGTCTAGGGCAGACAGCCTAGCTAGGGCAGAACCGCCGAGTCTTTCTCAGAACCGATAAGACTCTAGACTTACGGTGTATCGAAGAGCTTCAGATGTAGATCGACGTCTATCTCAGACACATTCGATACAGCATACCAAAGTCTAAATTAGATTGGGATCCCTATATTTAAGATAAGATTAGATCATGAGTCATTGATTCATGTAGTCAGACTAGATACATGTTTTGATGTTTGTTTATGCTTGTATATATGTTTTATATGATTGCATTTAATACATTGTTTATACTGGGATATTTATATCTCACCGGAGTTATCCGGATGTTGTCTTGTTTTGTATGTGTGCATGACAACAGGTGGGGCAGCATCAAGGTCCAGAAGATGAGGAGAGATCGAGATTAGAGTGGTGATTACGGACTTGGATGTAGATAGGTTTTATTACTTAAATGTAGTAGTTGAACCTAATTTTAAATTAGAGGCATGTTATACAAGATTTGTATTATTATACTAGTTTGTATAATAGATTGATTCCATTACCTTCCGCATTTTAGAAGAAAATTTTTAGACCCTGTTTATCTTAACTGATAATTAAACCCCAAAGATGATTAAGAAGATGATTAGCGTCCGGGTCCCCACAACAGGGGGTATCAGAGCGGATAGATCCTTTAGATTGAGATAGTCAGAGTTGATAGATCTTTTAGAATGAGATGATAGAGAATGATCGGGGTAGATTGAATTCTCTTCCTTGCATGTGATTGCTAGCATGAGAATTATTTCAATGTTGACTTACATTGTGTGTGCTAGCATGATTTACTGCTTTCCCTATTACATGTTGGTTGTTATCTGAGTTGATTGCAGCATGTAATTGTTAAGCCTGGATCAGAACCGAGTCTGAATCAGAGGTATATGATCAGAGGAGGGCTGAGACAGATTGTATAGATTGTGTACTAATCTGTTTGATATTCAGATATACCGCCTCGAAGAATTTCAGAAAAGGGCAGTACTTCGTCTGAACAGAGAGATGTATCAGAAACTCAGTTAGAAGAAATGATGAAAGAATTTGAGTTATTACAGCCGCCGGTTCTGAATGGTACCGAGACATCTGAAGATTGTCAGAACTGGTTTGATGATATAGAAATCTTGTTCGATTTACTTAACTGTACAGATGAACAGAGGGTTAAAATGGTGCCTTACAGTTACGAGAAGCCGCCAGGAGTTGGTGGATTACCAGTAGAAGAATGTGGGCACAGAGAGGTACAGTGATGTCGTGGGAAATATTCAGAACTGAATTCTATCGAAGATTTTTCTCAGCTTCGTACCGAGAGGACAAGAAATTAGAGTTTGAGAATTTGAGCCAAGGGCAGCTGAATATTGACCAATATATTGCTAAATTCTCTACTCTACTGCGTTTTGCTCCTCATTTGGCTGGGATTGATGAAGCTGTAGTGAATCAGTTCATCAGAGGGTTGAACTCGGAGATAGTTGCATTGATGAATATGCAGCGACCTTACCATTTTGCGGATATCTTGAGTAGAGCGAAGAGAGCTGAGGCGAGTCTGATTAGACAGCTAGGGAGGTTGTCTGTGAAGCAACCCCAGACACAGCAATCCCCTCTCCGATTTGATCGTGGCAGCACGAGTGGAAAACAAGATTTGTTGAAAGCTCGAAAGAAGTCATTCAAGAAGTTGGGGAGTGGTTCCTCCAGCTCAAGTGGTTCCAGTCCGAGTTATACTGGAGTGTATTGCAGAACTTGCGGAGGAAGATATTCCACAGAGCAGTGCCAGGGAGTGACTGGTAGTTGCCGTATCTGTAGACAGCCAGGACATTTTGCTAGAATTTGTCCCCAGAGAGGTTCCCGAAGATTTCAGGGAGCAGGACCATCGGGATATGGTGATCGAAGAACAGCCTCAGGAGACACTTGATGATATAGTGGCATGTACTGTTACTCTATGATATGTTGCATATGTATTGATATATACTAATGTATTGGTTATGAGTATTTTTGAAAGAATTTCATTGAGATATGTTATACCTGTTGAGTCTGGTAGTACTGTAGTATTAATTTCCTTGTGTTAGGAAAGAAAGATTTATATCAGAGATTTCTGTGAAATATTGTAAACTACAGTAAGATGAGAATGAGATTGAATTAGATGATGATGTACTTGTGTTTTCAGATTTGATTGCATTATTGATATTAATATGCTAAACAAGTACAGAACTAGAATATAAGATTCAGACCAGATATGGTTGATGAGTAGAGACTTCACGGTAAGAATTCTAGATTCAGAACTCTTGTGATACTCAGATTGTATATGACTCGATTATTACAGAAAGGAACAGATGGTATCCTTATGTAATCAGTAGATGTACTGGAATCGAGCCTAGCATTGGTAGATTTGCCAATGGTATACGAGTTGACTGATGAATTTTCAGATAAGACTACAGATTTGCTTTATATCAGAAAGATAAAGTTCAGAATTGAATGGAGATCAGGTATGGTTTGTATAGTAGATTTAGTACAGAATGGTATTGACTATACAGAATGATACAAAATGAATTGAAAGAATATTTGAAAGATCATATTAAATATTCTGAGAATTATGATTCTTGTATACAGAAATTGTTCAGATATGTACTTTTTTGAAACAGATTGTATTCAGAATAGATAATATCTGATGTTAGTATACTAATTGATTTTGAGATAGTTGATATTGTGATCAGTGACTGATCAGATACCGATATCAGAAAGATCAGAAGGTCAGAAATGTCAGAATTGTCAGAGATTGATATTATATGAATTGACAGATTATCTGATATGATTGTGTTTTGAACTGCTTGAGAATTATTGCTTCTAGATCAGTATTTTATACAGATTGTATTGTTTGGGGAGCAGATTATATTTGCAGATGATATATAGCAGTTGATCAGAATGGCATGAAGATCTGATTGATTTGACAGAATTGATAGTATTGTTAGAACTTACAATCCTATATATTTACTAGATTAGTATAGATTATGATTATTCTGAATCAGTATTGATACAGATTTTATGAACCGTTGAGAGTATATACAGTTCAGCTTGTATCAGAAATGAATTCGAGAATTTCAGCAGTTCAGAAACGTGATCAGAGTGGTCAGAACAGTATTTCGATAATCAGAGCAGAGTATCGGTCAGAAAAACAGATATATGATTTGGTGTTTTGTATTAGACGGATTGTGGTATGATATCAGAATGTTTCAGAGTTGTATAACAGAATTGATATTTATAGTCAGGGCCGAATACCAGGTAGTTATATTTTCTTTCATTTATGTTATTAATTGATTTGTTTGTATCAAATAGTTCGAATCTGAAATCACAGATAGGGTCAGAAATGTACCGTAGTGGATTCAGTTTTCAATTTGATGATTGAGAATGTATGGTATTCGAACAGATAGAGTTGATATAGACAGATTAAATCAGTTTTAACAGAATTTGTACAGAAATGTTGGCAGAAATTGTACTGATATGTCTGAATCGCTAACAGAGAAGACAGAAAGAGAGAAATCAGAAGAGTTATTACAGACTTAGTATATGTCTGATTGGACATGGGGAGTATATTTCGATGAATTTCGTAATAAGATTATCCCAATATTTTCTAGATTGTGATATAATATGATTATGATTGACAGATTGTTCAATCTATATCTATTAGTTTGTACAAGATGATGTACAAACAGAACTAAATGACACAGATTGATGTCAGAACATAGTCAGAGTGACTAGAATGTAGAAGTAGACTATATCAAATTGTGGTTTTGATTAAGTTTACAATTATGGCAGATCATACCATAAGTTATTTTGCAGATTATTCACAGATTGACAGGCAATCAGAATGTGTTATCCAGATATTAAAAAACTTTGGTACAGCTTTAGTGCTGGATGTTAGCACTAATTATTATGACTATTGTCACTGTTTGAAATACTGTATGACAATAGCTATTAAGACAGTTCAGAATGGACAGATTTAAGAAACCAACGTCGGATGATGACGATTGGTATTTGAAGATATAGATTGAGTATATCCTTGACCGGGATAAACAGATTTGATAACAGCTGATAGTAGTGATTTGCTATGAGCTGTGGTTTGGTATATACAGATGTTGTATAGCCAGTATGGTGAGATTGAGATTTCAGAACAGATTCATTGAGATGAGTTCTGCTTTGAACTCTGTATATACATTTCTTCTGAATCGATTGTTGCGAGTTCGGGGACGAACTCAGATCTAAGAGGGGGAGAAATGTAAGGCCCGAGAAATTTATCATGTTAATTCGAAATGATTTGACGATGGTTATTATAATCGGACACGATTTGTTGATAATTGACATGATTGGGGTTATAAGAACTCAAATGACGAGGCCGGGCGTCGGTGCAAGAAAAACAAGATTTGTACAGAATTCGAGGCGCCCGAGCGGTAGAAAGAGACCGCCCGAGCGCCAATGCACTATAAATGGGAGAGTTTGACAGAAAGTCTGGCGCCCGAGCGGTAGAAAGTTACCGCCCGAGCGCCAGTGTTCTCCGAGATGATAATCAAACAGAAAAAGTGGCGCCCGAGCGGTAGAAAAGTACCGCTCGAGCGCCAATGGAATAAAGAGCCAGGCACCGAACAGAAAGTGTCGCGCCCGAGCGGTACTTTCTTGCCGCTCGAGCGCGAGACGTGGAATAGGCGGAATGAGCCACTTGCTTCAGTGCAAGTTACGGATGTATATATATATATATACACATGCAAATCTTCAGAATTACGTAAGCAACTCATTTCTCAGAATTGAAGAAAGGGCCGAGGAAGATAGCGGAGAATCCTTACGCCTGTTGTGAGAAATCCGTCCGTCAGATTTTGAATCCAACTTCGGTACTGTGTTCCTATCAACGCAGACTATAACTGGACGTAAGTTTTGTTACGTTTAGACAATATTTGAATTTATGATATTTTCAGAATTGAATATGATTCATATATGGTGTTCCTGCTACCGTAGACACTGTATAATTGAAGTCAGACAGACTGGTTATGTAATGGTTATGATTTTCAGAGTCGATTTGACTGAGATTCGATATCAGATTTGTGTTATCGTTGAGATTATAAATTGTATTAATACCGATTATGACTCGTGGTATTATATCTGTGGTGTTCAGAATGACGGGGTATTCAGATTGTATTGTTATGCCGTCGAAACATCAGTTGATTAGATTGATCAGAGTCAGTAATGATTTCGATTGTAACGTGATATCGTTGATATGAATTAGATTGTACCTTGTTCAGATATAGATCAGATTATATACTGATTTGAGTATTGATCAGAACAGGTTTTGATTGAGTTATATACTGATATTGTATTTATGTGATTGTCATTGCCAGACCGGGTAGGGACAGATCAAAATACGAGACTTCGTCTTCGTCAGAGCGGGAAGACAAAGGTATAAATAAATGTTGATTCGGGATTGCACAACTCGAGTTAGGTTTGACTTGAGTTTCCCTAAATCACATACTTTATTTTATTGCATTGATATTTGCAGATTATCAGATTGATATGTTAATGTATTGACTTAGAACAGAGTCAGAGTCCGAGTCTAGGGCAGACAGCCTAGCTAGGGCAGAACCGCCGAGTCTTTCTCAGAACCGATAAGACTCTAGACTTACGGTGTATCGAAGAGCTTCAGATGTAGATCGACGTCTATCTTAGACACATTCGATACAGCATACCAAAGTCTAAATTAGATTGGGATCCCTAGATTTAAGATAAGATTAGATCATGAGTCATTGATTCATGTAGTCAGACTAGATACATGTTTTGATGTTTGTTTATGCTTGTATATATGTTTTATATGATTGCATTTAATACATTGTTTATACTGGGATATTTATATCTCACCGGAGTTATCCGGCTATTGTCTTGTTTTGTTTGTGTGCATGACAACAGGTGGGGCAGGATCAGGGTCCAGAAGATGAGGAGAGATCGAGATTAGAGTGGTGATCACGGACTTGGATGTAGATAGGTTTTATTACTTGAATGTAGTAGTTGAACCTAATTTTAAATTAGAGGCATGTTATACAAGATTTGTATTATTATACTAGTTTGTATAATAGATTGATTCCATTACCTTCCGCATTTTAAAAGAAAATTTTTAAACCCTGTTTATCTTAACTGATAATTAAACCCCAAAGATGATTAAGAAGATGATTAGCGTCCGAGTCCCCACAACATGTATCTGTATCATATGATATATGTTTGATTGATTTGATTGAGAATATGTGTCTATATGCCTTATGTGATGACTTGATGTGGCATACATGACATTGTGATTGGAATATCGATGTATAAAATAAATATATTGTTAACACACATCGTTTGATTCATACATCGATACATGACATGCACGTTGAGCTATGATCCTTGGATACCCTGATATGATTTGATTTGATTCTGAGGTTTGTGAACACAATTCTATGTTTGGTATTATATGACCCTTAAATCATAGACATTAGTGGCCCCGAAGATTGATTGAGATTTGGGATTTGATGACGCTTTGTCGACGTTATCATATGAGTATCCCTGATTGAGGCCAGTGTGCCAGCTCGAGCATTGATTTGATAGCGATTCGATTGATTCTGATATATGCTCAGTGGATGGGCATTTGACCTGATACCTCCAAGACATACATGCATTGCATATCATATATCATTGTTTAGATATCTGTGGTATATATTGTGGTTGCTTCAGAGTGAGCTTTGCTCACCCCAGAGGGGTCTGTTGTTGTCTTTGTATGTTGACAATGACAGGTACTCCAGGATATCAGGAGACTGGAGATGGTACTTCTGGAGGGAGTCATGGTTGATTTGAGATTTCATGGTCTTTCCTAGTATATAGTATATGTATCGATATACCGGGGCATGTCCCGAGGATATGATTTGTTTGTATGTGGTTGGTTTGTTTATTTGTGGGCATATTTTATGACATGAGATGAATACTATTTTTAGTATTCAAATTATAGAAGAGATATTTTGGGCTCATTGTAACGAAAATTTAAACTCGTTTTTCTGCTGTGAGTAATTAACCCTAATCAGATTGTGTTGTAATAACGAATAGGAGTTAAGGGCCCCACATTGTATGGTATCAGAGCATAGCTGGGAATGCTCGATTGAGTTTTGTGGACAGTACTTGAATAGGCACAAATGGATTGTGCGCCAATGTTTCATTTATTTGTATTACTTGCTCCTACTTGAGTCAGTTTGAGTAAGTTATTGATGAGATGATGATATGAGATGATGATGATGTGAAATTGATATTGATTTTTGATATTCATCATTTGATTTGTAGATGGATCCCACGAATGAAACTGCGAGTAGCAGTACTGAGAGGATAGTTGGACAATTTGAAGGATTGTTCATGGATTTAGTGATGGCTCGATTCCAGGATCTGAAACCACCAAAGTTCTTTGGCACTGAGAGTGCTGAAAGAGAATAGGCCTGGTTAAAGGATATTAAGCACTTGTTTAATATTGTTGAATATTCCAAGGCTCGGAGACTGAAGCTGGCTCTTTATCAGTTGAAAGACCGAGCTAAATCTTGGTGGGAAGCCGCTGAGATTGGATTGAAAGAGTTTGGAATTGAAGTCACATGGGATGTCTTCAAGGCCCAGTTTTTGGAGCAGTAGTCTCCTCCATCTTATTATACTGCTCTAGAGAATGAATTCAATAGTCTGCAGCAGGGAATGATGACTGTTTCAGAGTATGCGTCGAAATTTTCTACTCTGTTGAAGTATGCCCCTCATGTAGCTGCGAATGCAAAAGCGAAACATAACAGGTTTGTAAATGGATTAAATCCTGCTTTATATACTTTTGTTGTTTCTGGATTTCCTACCAGCTACGCAGAGTCAGTAGAACGAGCTAAGACAGCCGAGGCCGGACTTAGGCGAGGAGGTCCACAGTATACTCCTCCATCACCAGTGTCAGCTCAGCAGACTACCTTGCGTCCGAGAGGTAGGAAGTTTAAGAAGATTGGTTCCACTATCTTCATCTTCTTCGAGTTCTAGTGGATCCCAGAGAGGGAGTCCCGTGATTGCTCCTTATTGTAGTCATTGTGGAGGAAAACATACTATCGAGCAGTATCGAGGTTTGTTTGACACTTGTTATTAGTTGATGGACCCAAGTGGAGTTTTTATGGCAAGGGTTCCCAAGCCAAAATTCCATTGGTATCTTCCTTGGAAATGTCTCGACTTTTGACTAGCGGAGATGAGGGTTATCTTATCTACGCTATTGATGTTTCAAAGAAAGAGCCTTTTTTATCTTATATTCCTGTTGCGAAAGAATTCTCGGATGTATTTCCCGATGATATTCCTGACATTCCTCCTCATCGAGAAGTTGAATTTATTATTGATCTTATACCGGGGACTGCGCCTATATCTAAAGCTCCTTATCGCATGGCACCTATGGAATTGAAAGAACTGAGAGAACAATTACAAGATCTTTTCGATAAGGGATATATTCGACCGAGTGTATCACCTTGGGGAGCTCCAGTTTTATTTGTTCGGAAGAAAGATGGTACTATGCGAATGTGTATCGATTATAGGCAACTCAATCGGGCTACTGTGAAAAACAAGTACCCACTTCCTCGTATTGATGATTTATTTGATCAGCTTCAAGGTACTTCTGTTTACTCTAAGATTGATCTTCGTTCTGGGTATCATCAAGTACGAGTTCGAGACGAAGATGTGTCTAAAACTGCTTTCCGTACGAGGTATGGCCATTATGAATTCTTGGTTATGCCTTTCGGTCTCACAAATGCTCCTGCTATTTTTATGGATCTAATGAATCGTGTCTTTCGAAATTATCTTGACCGATTTGTTATCGCGTTTATTGAAGATATTCTTGTGTATTTGAAATCCAAAAAGGAGCATGCTGAACATCTGAGATTAGTACTTCAAACTCTTTGGAATGGCCATTTATATGTTAAATTGTCCAAATGCGAATTCTGGATGGATAGAGTTGTAATTTTAGGCCACGTCATTTCTAGACATGGCATATCTGTTGATCCTGCTAAGGTTGAAGCCGTATTGAATTTGCCGAGACCTACGAATGTTCCTGAGATCCGTAGCTTCATGGGTTTAGCTGGTTATTACCGTTGTTTTATTGAAGGATTTTCGAAAATAGCTAAACCTATTACTTAACTGACACAGAAGAATCAGCGATTCATTTGGTCAGATGAATGTGAAGCTAGTTTTCTTGAATTGAAGATGAGATTGACCACAACACCTTTGCTTACTATTCCCTCAGGTACCGGAGGATTTGTGGTGTGTGCAGATGCGTCTGGTAAAGGTTTAGGCTGTGTTCTGATGCAACATGGAAAAGTGGTTGCTTATGCGTCTCGTCAATTGAAATCTCATGAAAACGTTATCCTGTTCATGATCTTGAATTGTCCGCCATTGTGTTTGCTTTGAAGATTTGGTGCCATTACTTGTATGGAGAAAAGTTTGTTATCTATTCAGATCATAAGAGTCTGAAATATCTCTTTTCTCCATCTGATTTGAATATGAGGCAACGCAGGTGGATGGATCTCCTGAAGGATTTTGATTGTGAGATTCAGTATCACCCTGGATCGGTGAATGTTACTGCGGATGCCCTGAGTCGTAAGGTGCATGATTCTGTGTTAGCTTCTGTTTGTGTCGCCAAGGTACATGAAGATATATGTACTTCTGGCTGGACTTTTCACTTGAATTGGAATTCTGTCACTGTTTCAGCATTGCAAATTGAGCCGAACTTGATCTCGAAAATAAGAAAGGCCCAACGGAGCGATGCTCAGATCCAAAAGTCGAAAGAACTTGTATCTGCAGGACTTCAGTCTAGATTTCATATTTCTTCTGATGGTTCTTTACGACTTAATGGTCGGCTGGTAGTTCCTGATGATTCTGATTTAAAATCTGCCCTTCTTCGTGAAGCACATTGTAGCAAATACAGTATTCACCCTGGATGTCGAAAGATGTATTTTACATTGAGACCACAATTTTGGTGGAGACATATGAAGAAGGACATTGCTAAATTTATTTCGAAATTTCTTGTCTGCCAGCAAGTAAAAGCCGAGAGAATGAAACCTGGAGGTTTACTCCATAGTATTGAAATCCCAAAGTGGAATTGGGAACATATTGCTATGGATTTTGTGACTCATTTACCTCTTTCGCCTAAGGGATGTGATGCTATTTGGGTTATTATTGATTGACTTTCGAAATTGGCACATTTTATTCCGTATGAGCGGACTTATCCTTATCAGAGAATGGCCCGTTTATACATCGAGAATGTTGTGAGACTGCACGGTGTGCCAGTCTCAATTGTATCAGATCGTGATCCCTGGTTTGCTTCTAATTCTGGGGTAGTTTTCAAGAAGCTATGGGTACGCATTTGGCTATCAGTACTGCTTATCATCCTCAAACTGATGGCCAGACTGAGCGTACGATTCAAACGTTAGAAGATATGTTACGTGCTGTGGTGATGGACTTCAGATGGGATGGCAATATGCCTTACCATTGGTTGAATTTTCTTATAATAATAGCTTCCAAACAAGTGTTGGTATGGCACCATTTGAAGCCTTGTACGTGAGATGATGTAGGTCACAATTATTCTGGGATGAAATTGGTGAAAAACAATTTACTGGACCTGAGATGATACATGAAATGAATGATAAGGTTCAGTTAATTCGACAGCGGATGAAAGCTGCTCAGGAACGTCAAATGAGTTATGCGAATAAACGAAGACGACCCTTAAAATTCCAGAAAGGTGATAAAGTGTTTTTGAAAATATCTCCCTTCAGAGGCACTGTTCGATTTGGCATGCGAGGGAAGTTATCACCTCGATATGTTGGTCCAAACGAAATCCTTGATCGAGTTGGGGATCTTGCCTATCGATTGGCATTGCCACTAGCTCTATCTGCCATTCATGATGTATTTCATGTTTCTATGTTGAGAAAGTATGAACCAGATCCATCACATGTACTTGCACCTGATGAGATTGAACTTGATCCTTCTCTTTCCTATGTTGAAAAACATGTTCACATTATGGATCGAAAGGAGAAAATATTGCGTAATAAATCGATTCCGCTAGTTCGAGTGCAATGGACACGACATGGTGTGGAGGAGTCAACGTGGGAATTGGGAAGCAAGATGCGAGAATCATATCCGCACTTGTTCGATTCTATTCCACCTGTTCCATTGTATTCAATGTATAGTGATCCATTTACTGATTTTAATTTTGATATGTACTATAACTTGTGACATATTATATGTTGCCAATGTTATGTATATAGAAATGTTTGAGATTTCGAGGACGAAATCTTTTAAGTTGGGGAGAAATGTGAGACCCCGAAAATAAAGTAGCTTTGATGGTATTTTTGTAAATAAGTTGAAAAATATTCAATCTATTTTGATGGCATTTTCGTAAATAAGTTGAAAAATATTCAATCTATTTTGATGGCATTTTCGTAAATAGAAAACTCAAAGATATAGAAGTTTTTCATGTTTTGAGTTTAGGAAAATTTGATCGTTTGACTTGTCCAAATGGATATACAAACGTTAAAATTTTAAATAATATATATTGTATTATATTATATTATTTATATAATATAATAATATAATATAATATTAAAAAAATAAAATAAAAAAATGGATTGAGTCAGTGGAATTCTATCCAATCGACAAACTGACTTCAGTTCTGGGATCGTCGACACGAGGTCTTCGATTTGAGGTATAAGTTTTATGTTTTTGGTGATGTTTGAAATTCGTCAATTTTTGGAATAAATCCGGTAAATTGTGAAATTATACCGAAACTGAAGATTGTTGAATAGTGTATGATTTTAACGAAGAAGAGATTATTATAGTGATGTTATTTTGAATTATTCTCAATTTATTATAATTAGAGAATTTTAATCATTATATTGAGATTGAAGAATTATTTGTCGGTTATATATGCGGTAGAATAACTGACAAGAAACAAAGTTTTGAAGTCGGAATGGAATTATGCGATGATTTGAATTTGATATGAATTTTCGAAGTTTCAAAAGATAATTTAAACTTATATTGTTGATTTTAAATGATGTTATTGATTTAAATGAATATGTTATTGATGTAGATAGATTATTATATTGGTATCTTCAAGCTACATCAACTGGAACGAAGAATTGAGGTATGTTGCGACCGGGTAACATACGTCAGGTATCTGTATCATATGATATATGTTTGATTGATTTGATTGAGAATATGTGTCTATATGCCTTATGTGATGACTTGATGTGGCAATCATGACATTGTGATTGGAATATCGATGTATAAAATAAATATATTGTTAACACACATCGTTTGATGCATACATCGATACATGGCATGCACGTTAAGCTATGATCCTTGGATACCCTGATATGATTTGATTTGATTCTGAGGTTTGTGAACAAAATGCTATGTTTTGTATTATATGACCCTTAAAACATAGACATTAGTGGCCCCGAAGATTGATTGAGATTTGGGATTTGATGACGTTTTGTCGACGTTATCATATGAGTACCCCTGATTGAGGCCGGTGTTCCTGCTCGAGCATTGATTTGATAGAGATTCGATTGATTTTGATATATGCTCAGTGGATGGGCATTTGAACTGATACCTCCACGACATAAATGCATTGCGTATCATATATCATTGTTTAGATATCTGTGGTATATATTGTGGTTGCTTCAGACTGAGCTTTGCTCACCCCAGAAGGGGCTGTTGTTGTCTTTGTATGTTGAAAATGACATGTACTCTAAGATATCAGGAGACTGGAGATGGTACTTCTGGAGGGAGTCATGGTTGATTTGAGGTTTCATAGTCTTTCCCAGTATATAGTATATGTATCTATATACCGGGGCATGTCCCGAGAATATGATTTGTTTGTATGTGGTTGGTTTGTTTATGTGTGGGCATATTTTATGATATGAGATGAATACTATTTTTAGTATTCAAATTATAGAAGAGATATTTTGGGCTCATTGTAACGAAAATTTAAACTCGTTTTTCCGCTGTGAGTAATTAACCCTAATCAAATTGTGTTGTAATAACGATTAGGAGTTAAAGGCCCCACACTTTCCTTGCCTTGATGGCATCGATAATACTTACGCTGAAATCAGAGCTTGGTTCAACTTGTCAAAACTGTCTTGGCACTCGGATCCCGATACAAACTTTGCATTATTCTTTCTCGAGAAGGTCATGTTTACCGCAAGAAATGGAAATCCTTGAATAAACTCTCGGTAATAGCCAGCTAGCCCCAAGAAATTAGGATCTTGATTACGCTCTTCGGTACTGGCCACTCTTTCACTCCCTCCACTTTACTTGGATCAACCTCGAATCCATCTCTGGAAATGATGTGGCATAAAAATGGCACTCTATAAAGCCAAAACTCACTCTTGCTCCATTTCGCATATAATTTCCTATCTTGCAGTACTTTCAGTGTTTTCCTCAAATTCTGACTATGCTCCTATTTACTCTTCAAATAGATCAAAATATCATCAATGAAGACTATAACAAATTGATCCAGATACGGCTAAAATACGCAATTATTGAGATCCATAAAGATCTCTGGCACATTGTTCAACCCTAATGGCATGACCATAAATTCATAATGCCCATAACGAGTCTTAAAAGCAGCCTTATGAACATCGGACTCTTGCACTTTCAACTGATGGTATCCAGAACAAAGATCTATCTTTGATAATATCGATGCTCTTTGCAATTGATCAAATAAGTTTTCAATTCTTGGTAGAGGATATTTATTCTTGATAGTGACTCTATTCAGCTCTCGATAATCAATGCAGAGTCGCATAGTACCATCCTTCTTCTTCACAAATAATACCGGTGCGCCCCACGGAGAACAACTAGGGTAAATAAAACCCTTGTCCAGCAATTTTTGAATTTAATCTTTTAACTCTTTCATTTCGGCAGGTGCTAGATGATAAGGGGCTTTAGAAATGGGTACAGTGCCCGACATCAATTCAATAGAAAATTCCATCTCATGATCAAGTGGAATGGCAGAAGCGTCCTCGAGAAAAACACTAGGAAAGTCTCTGACTATCTCAACCTCTCTAGCTTCTGACTGATAGGGGCATGTGCTGTAGTAACACATGCTAGAAAAGCTTGGTGTATCCTCGTCTCATAAGTTTCCTCGCACACATACAAGAGATAATGTGCGGAATTTTCTTGTTCCTCCCAGCTTCAAAGACGAAAGATTTCCCACTAGACGGTCAGATAGACACTGTCCTCTGCCGAAAATCTATCGAAGCTCCATTTACTGATAGCCAATCCATGCCAAGTATAATGTCGAATTCAGGCATAGGGAGTACGATAAGATCTGCCCAAACCACATATTTTTGCAAACGGAGCTCCAGATTCTTCACAATTATTCCTAAGAAAATTCACAATTCCCCCTTATATTGTCGAATAATTGCAATTTAACCCTTCAAATTTTTGATAATATCAATTCATGCCCAAAGTTTTGATTTTCTTCCATTTTAAGCCTTAAAACTTTCATTTAGAAATAATTACCTTCCTTATATAATTAAGGCTCAAAATTCAAGTCCAATTTCTATGGTTACCATTGTCATTTCTTAATTCTAACTAAGATAGAACAAGCATCCTAATTTCCACTAGGTTATTCTTAATCCCAAATAAATTCTAATAACCAATTTAACATTTCGTGCAATTAAGGCATTATAAAAATGTTTAATAACTAGGTTATCGGTGATTAGGGTCGTGTCTGGCTCTTCCTCGACTTCCTCAGCATGCAAAACATAAGCTCTTCCCACTGTTTGTGCTTTCTTATTTGGGCAATCCGCAGCTTTATGTCCTTTCTCCTTGCATATGAAGCATTTGTACGTCCCCACATGCACTTGCAAAAATGCAAGAGATTTCACTCCTTGCATGGTGGCCTCTTTGCAGGTTTCAGTGCTCCTGGTTGTGGTTGTTTTGGTGGTCCTGGCTTCTTCACTTGTCCTTGGGGATTTTGCTGCCCTTGAGGCCTAGGAGGCCCCATATATGGCTCATTATTCGGCTAGGAATTCTGCTGGTGTTGCTACCTTTTGCGCTGCATCTCAAAATCAATATCTTTCAAGGATTTCTCGGCTTGGAATGCATAGGCAGTGGCAGCTGCATAATCCATCGGTCACATCATCATCACATCACGGCGTATAGTAGGCCGTAGACCGTCCAAAAAGTGTCTAAGTTTCTCAGCAGCATCCCTAGCAATGAGGGGCACAAAGTGACAACCCCTGTCAAACTTCCTCATAAACTTAGCCACAGTAGTATCTCCCTGACAGAGAGTCATAAATTCCCTCTTCAAGCATCCTCGAACATCAACAGTAAAGTACTTCTCATAGAAAATATTCTTGAATTGCTCCCAAGTAAGTGTGGCGAGATTAATACCATGCTCCGCTCCTTCCCACTAAAGGGAAGCATCATCCCTAAAAATATAAGCAGCACACCTCACGCGGTCAGCATCTCCCATATTCAGATAGCGAAAGTCCACCTCAAGTGATCGAATCCAACCCTCAGCAGCAAATGGGTCAGTGGTGCCAGAAAATTCCTTCGGACCGAGCCTCCGGAACTGATCATATACATAATTATGTGGCTCGGAGCATGCTGAAACTTCTGCTCAAAAAAGCGTGACATGCCCTCTAGTGCGCGAACAGCAGCATCCCCATTAGGAGGTAGGGGTTCATTCACATGACGATTCTCAACATTCTCAGCTTTCCTATCCATACTAGGTTCGCGTCGAGGAGGCATTATAGCTGAATGTTTTCCAAATTTCTAAACGTAACTACCATGCATTTAAATCTAATTTTTCTTAATTATGCAGCATATACTAATCCATTTTTGAGCAATTTTAAGCATATATAACATTTATCCAAGTAAAGCTAATAAACATACAATGAAAACATATAATCCATGGAATCAAGTAGGTATTACAAAAAACACTATGTAAAGCACTTAAACTTACAGATTGAGGCTTAACGACTTAGCTTCCCGGCACGGTGGCACAACCCTTAGCAGGAACATTGTTCCGATACCAACTGAAATGTCCACTACTTTTTTTTCTTAAAAAGTACTATAATTTTTTTTCCTATATTAATCGGCCGAAACTACTATAAATATAAATATACTTTTGAAATAATCTTGTACCATTTTTAAAAAATAAAACAACCAACTATCATTTGAAAATTCAACGGAACTCAATTCAAAACGAAAATCTTCAATCGTCAATCAACCTAAACTAAAAACATTTCAAATTATAAAATAGTGTTAGAATCTTCTCAAAAACCTCTCAAAAGCATCATAAAAGTCGTAAAAATCTTTAGTGTAACATAAATCATAAACTTAGTCTAATTTTGCGGAAAACTAGCGCTGGTCCTCGGGTTATGGCACCTTCAGTCCAGTAAGATCAACCATCAAGTCCCTCAATGTCAATATCATGCTCACCTGCATCGATTTCACCTAGTGCGTCTATTGACTCAGCAAACCAAAATCATGATAGCAAGTAATACATATACAATCACATGCAACAGTGAAAATACTTTTACATAATATAACTTTTCATAAACATGTATAAACATAAACATTTTTCCTTTCATCATAAGCATTTTCCTTTTCATCATATATGTATACGTTTTCTCTTTTATTTAATTCGGATCATTAATTGTGACTTTCGTATCAGATGAAGGTCGATGGATCCATCAACGTGTAACCATAGTATTAGGCGGTGGAGACATCAGCGACACTCTCACCCGTCAAATCAGCCTTGGCATTACATATCGTCATATCATCATAATCATTGTATCATCGTATTAGTCACAATTACTTCACCTCCTTCACATTTTCGTATTTTCATCACTTATAATATTCAGGCATCTAATAATAATTTTTCTTTTAAACAAATCATGCAACATATTTTATAACTTTATCCTTTCATCGTAAAATTCCATAAACATTAAAAATAATCAAATTATCATTATTTACAGCATTCAGGGCACTACCTAGATGTTTACTATTTTCTTGGTGTAAAAATGACCATTTTACCCCTATACGTAAAATTTCTCATATTTGAAGTTTTCTTACTTTCGTTGACTTTAGACCATCCCAAATAATTATTTAAGCTTAAATTTAAATTATATATTTTTATTTAGCTTAAATTCATGGACTTTTATTTAATTTCATAATTATTACTTCATTGAGCATTTCAATCTCGAATTAATTCAAACATTCATAATAAATTCCCAACCTTTAAAAACAAACTTTTTATTGTCTAATTTACTCTTGTGAATCATGAACCACCCCCGTGGACACATGGTTCAAGTCTTAACCGTTTAAACCCCTTAATTTGAACCCTACTGTTAACCCTCGATCCATCCCTTGTTTTCTTCGAGCCAAGCCTGAGCCACCCTGAGCCAGCCCCTGAAAATCCCACATAGGGACCTTACTGAACCTACTGAACCAAACATAACCCGTTGCAGCCCTAGGCACGATGCATAGAAGTCGCACGATCTTAGCAACACAACCTAGGACTATTCGAAACTCGGCTAGGACTCCTACCCTAGAGCCACCACCGATACCTCCCCCACTGGACACTCTCAGGATGCTAACAGACCTAGCTTGGACCCTTAGCCAAGCCGCGATCCACCCTGCACTCGCTATTTTTCTCGGTTGGCTTGGGAAGAGTCCTATCTCGCTTGGACTCTTCCCCAGCCACCGTGCTTGAGTACTAGCGTGGCTAGGACTCATCCTCACACCCAACCATGTCCAGGCCTTGCCCTGGCCGAGCCATTCGATGGTTCCCGCTTCAACCGAACCATTATGAATTCACATACAATAATTTTGTTCCCCCATTGATCCACGGTGATGTCCAGCCTTTAAACCGTGATCTAGGGACCCTTAAGCACTCTTAAACTCCTCCTTTTTGGTGTCCCTAAGATGGCAGCCCGTTCATGCAGTAATATTTCAAGTTTTGAAGCACAAACATACATGTATTTGACATATGAAAGATTAAAAACGAAATTATTCACAAGTAAAAATGTGTTTCATGCAAACATAATTCAAAACAAGTAATATGGTGTGATAGATGAGAAAAGAAGGTTTATGGCGTGTCTTTGTGTATTTTATGCTCGAAAACAAATCGACGATTCGAAGAACGATGGCATAGAACTCATAGGCAGGAAACCTTTGAAAAAGCGAAGCTTCTCCTTCAAAACTTACGTGTGATGTGTGTGCTTTGAGGGGAGATTCCTTCAATTATGGAGGAAAAGGTGCGTGAGTTTGAGGGTTAATGGGAAAGGTTTATGCTTTAAGTATTTGTTAATTGATAAGTGTACAAGCCTAGGCCCATTTGCATGGTACAATAGGCCAATTAAGCCCATTAGTGCATATTTAAATGATTTCAATTAGGGAAGTTCGTGAAAATATTAGCCGAATTCTCAAAAAAATCTTATTTTAGTTGAAAATTTAATACAATAAAAATTTACGTCTCGACATATAAATCATCTCAAAACCCCTTTTTCTTAAAAACATCATAAAGCATCAACCTTATTTTATATAATTGAAAACAATTATTTAATAAAATATTTCCCTTTTTCAGCTTTCGGTCTCCGTTCCTCGATCGCATCTCAAATTACTTTTAAAAAATACAGTTTACATGCATTCGTGTGGAAAGTGCATTTTATAAATGCAATCATGCATATCATATTCAATTAAGCAATTAAAATCATTTAATTAAGTATTTTCCATTTTCCTTAAATTTGCATTCAGTTGGATTACGTCATCTTATTCTTTTTGACCTTCCACTTTCACTCACCCAATCGATCCTAACATGGGATTCCGTGATGAAAAACAATAAAGTTAAAAGATGTGTTGCATGCTTGGTTTAAAAGAAAAATGACATCTATGCATGAATTTTTATAAGTGATGGATATGGTAAAAAAAATTTGGAGCAGGTGATTTGATTGTGACTAATAAAAATATGAATATGAAATGATATGATGACATGTAAGGCCAATGCTCAGTTGATGGGTGAGAATGTCGCTGATGTCCCCGCCGCCTAGTAACAAGGTAATACGTAAGATTGATCAATCGACAACAGCTGACACGAAAGTTACAAATAATTATCTAAATTCAATAAAAGGGAAATATATATGTGTATGATAAAAGGAAATGTATATAATGAAAGGAAATGTTTTAAATTTTATGTATGTTCATGAAAATATATTTTATTAAAAGTAATTTTCATTGTTGCATGTGGATTTATATGTATTACTTTCTACACGGTTAAGGTATGCTGAGTCATTAGACTCATCAGATGTGAATGATGTAGGTGCAGATGTTTATGATGATATCGAAGGACTTGATGGTTAAACTGACTGTACTGATGGTGCACATAACCCGAGGACTATTGCTAGTTTTTCCGCCCTATGATGATTTACAGTACTTTAAAGATACTATGAATTTCATGCTTTTGAGAGGTTTTTGAAATGATATAAGAGTTTATGTTATTTTGAAAAATGCTAGCTTTAGGTTTTGGTTTGACGATTTTGCGTTTTGCACGGCGTTTGGATTTTGAGTAATATAGTTGGTTGAGTTATTTTAAATGATGTAAAGTAAATAATATATATATATATATATATATGTATATATATATATATATATATATATATATAAATATATATATATATATGTATATGTATGTATGTATGTATGTATGTATGTATGAGTAGGTTCGACAGAAAGCTTTAAAAAAATTCTAGTGTATTTAAAAAAACGAGTAGTAGAAGTTTTATGTGCACACAATGCTTTTATGATTACTCAATATACATCATATTGTTATCAAATTCATATGCAATTATGCTAACCATAACCTAATGATTCTTGCAGGGGATCATGAGATGATGTTACTAGACACCCTTACTATTATCTGATTGGTCCAATTAGGGATGAGTTCTGACGTTTTTGTGATCAAGGGATTGATGCAAAGAATAGGTAAAATAAGGGTAAGACCATATAAGAGATGAATATTATTTCGATTTACGTGAGTTATTGACTCACGACTAGTTTTATCCCTGAACCATTGAGGGTCACAAAAGTATTGATTTATGTGTGCCCGTACAAATAGTCAAATTCAAGGAGTTCAATTCGATGATTTAGTTTGAAGAATATCAAACATGTCTTATAAAATAGTTATTAGTAGATTATATATTTGAAAGTTGTGGAAGTTAGCATGACTGCTAATTTTGTGTAGAGAGTTTAATTACATAATTTAGTGAAGGAATTCCAAAATAAGCAGCTGCCAAAAACGAATCAATGAAAATTTTGATCTTCGAAATTTTCACTTTGTATCATAATAATGAGTATTGTACTCTCATCACTTCGGTGATGTATGATAATCAATCGAGGTTGTGATTTAACCAAAATAATGGATTGTTTGATTAATTAAACTTGGATTTCATATTCAAACATTAATTTGTGGTTATCTAATTAGTCAAATCACCAAGAAGAAGAATTCTAGAAGGAAATAGAATCTTCTTCAATATTTTCTAGTGTGAATTAGAATAGGAACACATCTTCGATCATGGACTTAATAAGATGATTGAAGAATGAAGTTTGATCTAGTTGATTGTTCGTAATGATTTAAAATAAGTACTATATTCGCTTAAAATCTGAAACAGCCGAGAGTTAACCGTGTAAATCATCTAACATCTTATGTATGGATTTATAAATCATACAACACCCAAGTCAAGTTTTGAACATCAAAACCAAAATTTTAAATTTTTGTTGCGTCTTGCGAGAAAACGAAACACCAATAATATATCTGTAACGTCGGAAAATCTGTCCACGTAGTCCGCATGCATGAAAATTATTTAAATTGCTTATTTATTTTATTTAATTGATTTTAAATGCTTAATTGATATATTTTAGTAAGATTAAATGTTTAATTTCTTAAATTTGCACGATTTCATGAAATTAAGGGTTTTTGCCTGGGTGTTCGATATTAGACTGAGGAAAGGAGACTGCGGACGATCATGATGAAAATATTTTTCAATAAATGTTTTTAAGGCTCGATAATATGATTAAATAGGATAAATTTTTCTAAAAATACTGGAGTCCAAATTATTTACGAGTCGAGCCTCATTTTATTCAAAAAGCGGATTTTAGTCAATCGAAGGGATTTTATATATTCTAAAGTTACTATTTTTGAAAACGATTTTATTTTATGAATAAATGGGCCTTAATGGGCATAATTTACCTAGGGTTAATGGGCCTAATTATTCTTAAAATTAAAACTTAAAAACCCCAACTTCTAATATCCTAAATTTCGAAATTTATACTAACCTAGGGTTCATGGACACCTAGCAGCGCTGCAACAGCAACACACACACGCACACTGAATTTTGAAAATATAGAGCAAAAATTCGAAGCCTAGACGTTCCCCGATCGCTCCTCCTCGCTACCCCGCACCAAAGATTGAATATTCTAACGTACTAACGCAATGGCACATTTATAAACTTTTTTTTTGCACAATTCAAATCATTTTATGCATTATTTACATTTTTAAGCATGAAAAATATATCGATCAATTTATTAACATTTAAATGTTTGTTTTTTTAAAATTCCTGACGTTTTACGCTGGTTTGAGACGCTTCATGATTTCTGAGGACATGTTACCAATACATGATGTTTGAGGACGGGAAAACGATTGGTTAAGGGGGGACAAAGGCTGGAACCAAGAATGGCTAAGGAGGACTCGAACCTAGGGTTTTCTAAGGTCTTCAAGGGAGTTTTGGGATATGTACGCTCGAATAGTGGGGGAGCCGCACAAGGGTCTACTAGGGCTGGTCAGGGCCCCGGTGCATGCTGCAACCAGGGTGATTAGAATGGTTCTTAGGTGCTGGAAGGGCTGGTTTGAGAGTATGGTGCGGCTGCAAGTCCTAGGAAAACCTATGGTTTGTACATGCGGCCCGATGGGGGAGGGTAAGGATGCACGCTGTAGGGCTGGTCTGGGTGGTTCAGGATTGTCCTAGGCAGGGGGCATGGGTCTGGTCTGGGTTGCTGGGTCATGCCCGTGCATGGCTAAAAAGGAAGTGTGCGTCGTGGGTTCTAGGAATGTGGGAGGTTGTTGTGGTCGGTCTAGGCTGGTCGGTGAGGGTCCAGGAGGGTGGCTGGTGTTATGTGCGTGGTTTAATCCAAGGTGGCTCGAGAGTTTGGGTGCGATGACTTGTTGGGAGAAAAACAGTTCGATCATGTCTTAGGAAAGCAACAGGGTTCGAGCCCTTGGTATAGGTGGGTTGGTCTGTGGTTCACAAGGGCGAGAAAGGGTGGAGGAAGTGGTGTTTCAAATTTGGTAGAAAAATATTAATTTTTGAATTTATTCGAGTTCAGAACATTTCACGGTTTAGCTATTCAGTCATTAAATTGAAAGACGGGTTTACGTTTACGAAATTTATTAGAAGTCAAATTTAAGCTTATATGATGGTTCGGGATACATTCGAGTTAGTCAAAGTAAGGAAAAATCAAAATTGGAAAGTTCGAAGTCCAGGGATAAAATGGTCATTTTACGTCCCAGGTAGTGCAAAAGGTCTGGCAGTTTCCTAAGGAATCATAATACATGCTAAATGGTTTTAAAATGTTTATGGTGAATTTATGAGATTTTAATGATAAATGCTAAAAAGTCGTACTTTTTTCTCGAAATGTTATTTTTTTCTCGAAATATTATTTTTAATGTGTTTGAATGAAACGATATCTTATAATAAAATGAAAGGAAAAATATTTTGAAGGATGTGAATTGATTGTGACACAAAGGATATATAGGAGATCGTTTTAAGAAAGAACGGTGAAATTACTTTTATTGGCTAGAGTCGAGTGGCAAAGTTGCTGACGCCCTCCCCCAGGTGCTTGGTTTATATATTGATCAATCGAACGTAGGCTGAAGGATAAAGGATATTCACTTTCAAAGATCAAACTTCACCCAAAATGATATATGATGATGAAAAAATTTATGATTTAATGATTTATTTACGCTTACAAGTTTTATGATAGCTTATTTTAAATAAAAGCATGATTTTTAAATGCATGTGCCTCCTAATGTATTATTTGTTATTTACAGTTTGGACGTGATGAGTCATTAGACTCACTAGGTTTGAATGGTTGCAAGTGAGGATGGTATTAAGGGAGGCACTGATACTTAAGTAGATCGGGTCCGGCGGTACACTCACGAGAGACAATAGCATTTCCGCATTAAGTTTAAAGTTTTTAAATAAAGTTTGAGGTTTTATTTTATAAATATTTTATGCTTTGTTTTGAAGATTGGAGGTTGAGTATTCCTATAAATTGAGATGTGATTTTACATTTGACGGTTTATGGGATTTTATGCATTTCAGAGTTTTAAATATGATTTATTTTATGTGTGAGTATCAAAGGTTAAGGTACAAAAAAATAATTATAGTATATTTTAAAGAAAAATGAGTAAAGGATGTTTCAGTTGGTATCTGTAATGCCCGAGATTTTTAATTGTTAATTTGAGATTATTGATTGATAATTAATGTGATTATAGAAGGACCGCGCCGAGACAAGAATTGAGGAAGTATGAATATTGTAAGTGTGAAATCTAGTAGGTATCGCGGACATGCGCGGAGAAGAGGCGCGCACATATGCGTGAAGAGAGGGCGCACATATGCACAAGTTGGTGAACTTTACAAGTGCCAAGACAGTAGGTCTCGCGCATATGCGCGAGATAGGACGCGCATATGCGCGATCTGTTGGATGTTCAAGCGCCGAGACCAGTAGGTCTTGCGCATATGCGACGGGGGAGGTCGCGCATATGCGCGAGACGTGCTGCACAAAGATGAAGCCACTTGGTCTTAACATGCATGATAGATATATATTAATTCATTCATTCCTCAGAATTCAGAGAGAAAAAAGAGAAAGGGGCCAAGGGTAATTTTCAAGTTCTTGATATTAGAATTTGATTTACGAAAGATCCGCCCGTCTGATTTTCATTCCGAGTTCAGTACTCTCTTACCCTCAACAAAAGATTCACACGGACGCAAGTTTTCTTATGTTTTTTTATGATTCGAAAATATGATATTGAAAGAATCAGACATGATTGATATATGGTGTTCTTGAGATATTAAGCATCGTATAATTGAAAACGGATCGAAGAACAGATACTGTATGAAATTTTTATGATTTTTCAGATTTGATTTGATTGAGATTATTCATATTTGGTATCAGACTGTGTTTATTGATTGATTATGAGTTGTGGATTGGTATATACTGATTTTCCATTGCCATGATATATCGAGATTGCGATGTTATGCTGTTGAAACAGAATTAGATTTAATTTTGATTATATCTGGTATTGATTGGGGTATATGTTGATATTGTATTTCTCGAATATGTCATGCCAGATTGGTATTGAAGACTTCGAAGACAGATCAAAGCCAGAACCCGATAAAAGAAAGGTATAAATCAATGTTAACCGGGAGATACGACTCGAGTTAGATTTGACTTGAGTTTCCCAAAACCACATACTTGTATGTTATAAATCAATGTTAACCGGGAGATACGACTCGAGTTAGATTTGACTTGAGTTTCCCAAAACCACATACTTGTATGTTATTGTTTTAATACCTTCGTATTATTTGAATGAATATGCTTATTCTATTGATTTATAGAAAAGCAGAGAATAGAAGATAGATATTGAGAAAGAGTCATGGGCAGATGTGCCAAGACACTTGATGTTTGGTTTACATCAATGTGCTTAGAGTAAATCGACTCCTACATATTCGATGTTTGGTTTATATCGATGTGCTTAGGAGTAGATCGACTTTTATTGCAAAGATTTGATATAACAAGCCAACGTCCGGGAATCGGGATTCCTAGATTAGATCAGAGTCGAGTCAGAGATACGAGTTTGATTTACAGTTTATCTTGATATATGTTTCATAGTTTGTGCTACATATTATTTGATAAATGTTTATTCTTTCATATATGTTTTTATATGAAATGCATGTATACTTGGTTTATACTGGGAATTATATTCTCACCGGAGTTATCCAGCTGTTGTTGTGTCTGTATGTGTGCATGAAAACAGGTGGGACAGGATCAGAGTCAAGAAAAGGATGAGAGAAAAAGATTAGCGTGGAGATCCGGGCACAGAAGTAGAATTGGTTTCGACACTTGATATGTAGTGATTGAACCCTAGTTTGACATTAATGTATTTTGTACAAGACTTGTACTTTTACTTTTGATGTTTATATCAGATTGATTATAATATGTTCCGCACTTGTATTTAAAAAAAAAAATTGACCCAGTTTATTTAATTGATCCAATTATTCACAAAGATGATTAAGAAATGAATTAGCGTCTGGGTCCCCACAGCAGGTGGTATCAGAGCAGTAGGTTCCTTAGACTGAGATAGAAGAGAATGAGCGGGGTAGATTGAGTTTTCTTTCCTGCTTCTACATGCTAGCATTGCATTATGTCTTACTGATTTAATACATGTTTACCTGATTATCTGATTTGATTGGAAATATGTATTATTGAGAATGAATCAGAACCAATTCTTTATCAGAGGTAAGATGATCATAAGGGGGTCAAATTTAATTACTAACCCTTTTGATAATCAGGTATGCCTCCTCGAATAATCCCAGAACAGGGTAGTACCTCTGCTAATCCGATGGATGTGACAGTGACACCGATGGAAACATTACTGAAGAGATTTCAGTCGTTTAAACCACCGACTATGAAGAGCAATAGAACATCAGTTAACTGTGAGAGCTAGCTTGATGATATAGAGATGTTGTTTGATTCATTGAACTATTCAGATGAACGTAGAGTTAGATTGATAGGGCACCAGTTGCATGATGTTGCAAAGAATTGGTGGCTCACGACAAAGAGAGCGTTGGAGCATCGAGGTACGGTTATCACTTGGAGAATCTTTAAGACTGAATTTTATCAAATATTCTTTCCATTATCGTACAGGAAAGAAAAAAGAGCAGAGTTTGCTAATCTGAGACAGGGTCAGTTGAATATAGAAGAATATGTATCCAAGTTCTCTACCTTGTTGCGCTTTGCTCCACATGTTGCTGAGAATGACGAAGTTGTTGCTGATCAGCTCATCAATGGGTTGAATCCTGAGATATTTACATTGGTGAACACCGGGCGACCAAATAATTTTGCAGATGCTTTGAACAGAGCCAAGGGAGCTGAAGCGGGATTGATTAGGCTGAGAGTAGCTTCGTATGTCGCTACAGCACCGAAACAGCAACAACCCTCGACTCAGTTTCACCAACCCCCTCCCAGATTTGATAGCAGCAGTTGCAGTGGTGGGAAGAAATATTATTTGAAAATCAGAGGGAAACACTTCTCAAGTCTGGTAGTAGTTCGTCTAGCTCCAGTGGTTCAAGACAGAGTTATACAGGGGCTTATAGCAGAACTTGCGGAGGGAGACATCCCACAGAGCAATGCCAAGGAGTATCTGGTATTTGCAATATCTGCAAACAGCAGGGATATTTTGCCAGAGTTTGTCCACAACGAGGTTCCCAAAGATCCCAGGGAGCAGAATCATCTGGATTAGTGGCACAGCCTGATAGATGATCATCTGCTGTTCACACGTTCCAGCCAGCACCAGCCCAGTCACAGCCAAGACCAGGAGGAAGCCAGACAGTTAGCCAGCCTCCTAGACAGCAGGCCATGGTATTTTCTTTGACTGAAGAACAGGCACAGGAAGCACCGGATGATGTTGTTGCAGGTAACTATTCTCTTTCTGGTTACTATAGTATCTCATACTTTTATATCTGAAAGATTTGCATTGATACAAACTTTTCCTGTTGAGTCTTTATCTACTATAGTATCTGTCTCTTCACCTTAGGGAAAATGTTTGATATCAGTGAATTCTGTTAAATATTGTGTATTACAATATGATGATTCATGCGATTTAGTTAGATTGTATTGTACTTGGTTTGTCTGATTTTGATTACATTATTGGTATTGATATGCTGACCAAGTACAGAGCTATCGTAGATTGTTTCCAAAAGATTGTGAGATTCAGATCAGATATGGCTGATGAATGGAAATTTTATGGTAAGGGTTCTAGATCCAGAATTTCTTTGATATCTGCATTATCTATGACTCGATTATTACAGAAAGGAGCAGAGGGATTCCTTGTGTATTCAGTAGACGTACTGAAGTCGAGCCCATCATTGGCAGATTTGCCAGTGGTATGTGAGTTTGTTGACGTCTTCCCAGATGAGATTCCGGGTTTGCCTCCAGTCCGGGAGATAGATTTCAACATTGAATTGGTACCAGGTACAGTTCCTATTTCAAAAACTCCGTACAAAATGGCACCGATTGAATTGAAAGAATTGAAAGAGCAGTTGGAAGATTCACTGGCCAAGGGTTACATTAGACCAAGTGTTTCTCCTTGAGGTGCTCCAGTGTTATTTGTGAGAAAGAAAGACGGTTCAATGAGACTCTACATTGACTATCGACAACTGAACAAAGCTAAGGTAAAGAATTAATACCCTTTGCCTCGTATCGATGATTTATTTGATCAGTTGCAGGGTTTTTCTGTTTATTCCAAGATCGATCTGAGATTTGGATATCATCGGCTGAGAGTCAGAGATTCTGATATACCAAAAACAGCTTTCAGAACCAGGTATGGCCATTATGAGTTTATAGTCATGCCGTTTGGTTTAACAAATGCTCCAGCTGTGTTTATGGGATTGATGAATCGTGTGTTTCAGAAGTATCTTGATGATTTTGTGATTATTTTCATTGATAATATTTTGATTTATCCAAATAATTTGAATGATCATGCTGAGCATCTGAGAATTGTATTGAGAACTCTGAAGGCTGAGAAACTGTATGCCAAACTTCGATGATTTATTAAAGATTTTTCTAGTATTGCTAAGCCTATTACGCAGTTGACTTAGAAGAATGCTCCGTTTGTTTGGTCTGAAGAATGTGAAGCCAGTTTTCTCCAATTGAAGAAGAGATTAACCAGTGCTCCGGTGTTGACTATCCCACCAGGTACTGGTATTTTGTTATTAATTTTGATGCTTCTCACAGAGGATTGGGTTGTGTTTTGATGCATCGAGGACATGTGATTGCTTATGCCTCGAGACAACTGAAGCCACATGAAACTCGCTACCCAATTCATGATCTTGAATTGACGGCCATTGTTTTTGCACTGAAGATATGGCGACATTATCTATATGGTGAGAAGTTTGAGATATATTCTAATCACAAGAGTCTAAAATATCTGTTTTCACAGTCAGATCTGAATATGAGACAACGAAGATGGCTTGATTTATTGAATGATTTTGATTTTGAAATCAAGTACTATCCAGGAAAGTCAAATGCAGCAGCTGATGCACTGAGTCAAAAGTTATGTTCTTTATCCTTATCGATGATTGGTGTTTCAAATTTTATTGAAGATTGCTGTCTTTCTGGATTGGTATTTGAGACAGATTGTAAACCTACGAGTTTATATTCCGTGCAAGTTGTACCAGAGCTGATTTTGAGAATCAAAGAAGCACAGAAAGTTGATCAGAATATGCAGAACTCGATATCGATGGTCAGAGCAGGGCATCGATAAGAATATCATGTTCGTGAGAATTTATTATATGTGAATAATCGTCTTGTTATGCCCGATGTTTTGGATTTGAAATGACATATATTGTCAGTAGCGCACAGTAGTCGATTCAGTATTCATTCTGGTGGCAGAAAAATGTACAATGATTTGAAAAGACAGTTTTGGTTGAACCAGGTGAAAGCAGATATTGCCGATTTTGTTTCCAGATGTTTGAATTGCCTATAGGTGAAAGCTGAAAGAAAGAAACCAGGAGATCTGTTGCAGAGCTTATCCATTCTAGAGTGGAAATGAGATCACATTTCTATGGATTTTGTGACGAAGCTACCACGTTCCTCCCGAGGCTGTGATGCGATTTGGGTCGTGATTGACAGATTGATCAAACGACATGTTTTATTCCGTACAAGATGACGTACAGATATGACCAGATGACAGAGATTTATGTCATAGAAGTGGTCAGATTGCACGGAGTGCCAAAGTCAATTGTATCAGACCGTGATCCTCAGTTTACTTCACACTTTTGGCACAGTTTGCAGCAAGCTCTAGGTACGAAGTTAAATCTGAGTACCACATATCATCCACATACAGACGGACAGAACGGACTAGCCAGACATTGGAGGATATGCTTAGAGTTGTAGTGCTAGATTTTAGCACTAGTTGACAAAATTCTTTGCCACTTTGTGAGTTTTCTTACAAAAACAGTCATCAGATGAGTATAGAGATGGCTCCGTTTGAGGCATTGTATGGTAAGAAGTGCAGATCCCCTCTATATTGGGACGATATTTTCGAGGTATCTGAGATTGGTCCTGATATGATTAGAGATATGACTGAGAAAGTGAAGCTGATTCAGAAGAGAATGAAGACAGCTCAAGACAGACATGCCAAATATGCCAATGTTCGACGTAGACCGTTGGTATTTGGGGCAGGAGACAGAGTATTTTTGAATATTTCTCCTTTCAGAGGTGTTGTCAGATTTGGCAAGAAAGGGATGTTGTCTCCACGGTATATTGGACCGTATGAGATTCTCGAGAAGATAGGTGTTCATGCCTATCGACTCGCATTACCTCCATCCTTATCTGTACTACATGATGTCTTCCATTTATCCTTGTTACGGAAATATCTTCCTGATGCTTCCCATATTATTCAGCCAGACGAGGCTGAACTCGATGAGACACTTAGTTATTTTGAAAAACCGATTCATATTCTTGATCGTAAAGAAAAACAACTCAGAACGAAGACTATTCCGCTTGTGAAAGTTCAATGGAGTCATCATGGCATTGAAGAAGCTACTTGGGAGACAGAATCAGATATGAGGCAGAAATACCCAGAGTTATTTCATTGATGTGAGTTTTCTGTTTTGCTTCTGTTATACATTTCTTATTTGATATGATTTAACTGCCTGTGATTTCGGGGACGAAATCAGATCTTAGGAGGGAGAAATATAATGCCCGAGATTTTTAATTGTTAATCTGAGATTATTGATTGATAATTAATGTGATTATAGAAGGAACGCGCCGAGACAAGAATTGAAGAAGTATGAGTATTGTAAGTGTGAAATCCAGTAGGTATCGCGCACATGCGCGGAGAAGAGGCGCACACATGCACGAAGGAGGCAGAAGACCTCGTGCATCTGCGCGAAGAGAAGGCGTGAATATACGCGAGTTGGTGAACTTGACAAGTGCCGAGACAGTAGGTATCGCGCATATACGCGAGATAGGGCGCACATATGCGTGAGCTGTTGGATGTTCAAGCGCCGAGACCAGTAGGTCTCATGCATATGCACCGGGGGAGGTCGCGCATATGCGCGAGACGTGCTGCACAAAGATGAAGCCACGCGGTCTTAACATTCATGATAGATATATATTAATTCATTCATTCCTCAGAATTCAGGAAGAAAACCGAGAAAGGTGCCAGGAGGAATTTTCAAGTTCTTGATATTAGAATTTGATTTACGAAAGATCCGCCCGTCTGATTTTCAATCCGAGTTCATTACTGTGTTACCCTTGACAAATGCTTCACACAGACGTAAGTTTTCTTATGTATTGTTATGATTCAAAAATATGATATTGAAGGAATCAGACATGATTGATATATGGTGTCCTTGATATATTATACATCGTATAATTGAACCGGATCGAAAAACAGATACTGTATGAAATTGTTATGATTTTTTAGATTTGATTTAATTGAGATTATTCAGATTTTGCATCATACTATGTTTATTGATTGATTATGAGTTGTGAATTGGTATATACTGATTTTATATTGCCAGGATATATCGAGATTGCGATGTTATGCCGTTGAAACAGAATTAGATTGAATTCTGATTATATCTGGTATTGATTGGGGTATATGTTTATATTATATTTCTCGAATATGTCATGCCAGATTGGTATTGAAGACTTTGAATACAGAACAAAGCCAAAACCCGAGAAAAGAAAGGTATAAATCAATGTTAACCGGGAGATACGACTCGAGTTAGATTTGACTTAAGTTTCCCAAAACCACATACTTGTTTGTTATTGTTTTAATACCTTTGTATTATTTGAATCAATATGCTTATTCTATTGATTTATAGAAAAGTAGAGAATAGAAGATAGATATCGAGAAAGAGTCATGGGCAGATGTGCCAAGACAATGGATGTTTGGTTAACATCGATGTGCTTAAGAGTAGATCGACTCCTATTGCAGATATTCGATGTTTGGTTTATATCGATGTGCTTAGGATTAGATCGACTTCTATTGCAAAGATTCGATATAACAAGCCAACGTCCGGGAATCGGGATCCCTAGATTAGATTAGAGTCGAGTCAGAGATACGAGTTTGATTTATAGTTTATCTTGATTTATATTTCACAGATTGTACTACATATTATTTGATAACTGTTTATTCTTTCTTATATGTTTTTATATGAAATGCATGTATGCTTGGTTTATGCTGGCAATTATATTCTCACCGGAGTTATCCGGCTGTTGTTATGTCTGTATGTGTGCATGACAACAGGTGGGACATGATCACGGTCATGAAGAGGATGAGAGAACAAGATTAGCGTGGAGATTCGGGCCCAGAAGTAGAATTGGTTTCGACACTTGATATGTAGTGATTGAACCCTAGCTTGACATTAATGTATTTTGTATAAGACTTGTACTTTTACTTTTGATGTTTATATATCAGATTGATTATAATATGTTCCGCATTTGTATTTAAAAAAAAACATTTTGACCCAGTTTATTTAATTGATCTAATTATTCCCAAAGATGATTAAGAAATGAATTAGCGTCCGGGTCCCCACAGTATCAGTGCCAAAGAGCCCGAAAGGGTTGTGTTACTGCCACTCCAAGAAGCTCAAGAAATTAAGCTTCAAGTCTGTAAGTTTTACTGCTTTAAATTTTTTATGCAGAAATTTTTTAAATGCTTTTATGATATATAAATTTGGAGGCTGGATTTTTTTTAAAATTAAATACATGTTTGTTACGTGGTTTGGACGGTGTGTACAAACATGTCTCCAAGACGTGTTATTCACGGGCATGGGGAAGAGGATAGACATGAGGAGAATTTGATTTTTGCGTATCTCGAAATTTGTATTATTTAAAATTAAGTTGAGGCAAATTGAACTTAGTGATTTAGGAGTGCATGTTTCAAATTTTACACGTTGTAGGAAGAGAATTTCGAAGTTGATGGTGTGGGTTGATTTTTAAGGAATCATAAACTTAGGGACTAAATTGTAATAATTTAAAATTTTGAGGGACTTAATTTGCTAGTTTTTGAAAATATTGGGGGTGATTTTGCTATAATTCGGAAGTATGGGGTCAAATTGTGCGAATTCGAAGACTTAAAGAGCTAAAATGCGAAAATTTGGGGCTAAATTTTAGAATTCGAGAATTTTTGGATCTTGATTGCAAATTTTAGGAAAATTATAGTCATTTTAGCAATTTTCGAAAGCTATGGGAGTCGTTTTACATTAAATTCGATAGTTTGAGAGGCTAAGATGCGATAATTTAGGCTAAATCAAATATTTTTTTTTGCCCAACGATTGCTATGTTATTGGAAGATTTGGGAAGTCTATACCTTAGATTTTAGAATTTCATGAAGATATTTGAGGGGACAGATGACTGAAGAAGAAAATCAGTAAATAAAAACTCGTTTATGTTATAATATTAGGCTCATAACCTTGCAGACAATGTAAGAATTTAGCACTAGAATGACTTATTTGATATTTGTCATTATAAACCTCTGAAGTAATTTTCATATGTTTAAGAAATCATAGATATTGTGTTAGAAGGACAAAATTTAATATGTGTACAAAGAATCATCTACAATTTGGATTTATTAGACATAAAACTATCGAATTAATGTTATGAAAGAATCATGGAATACAAAATAAGAATACAGGAGTTTGTATAATTTCTGTAAATTTCAATTTGAGAATATATGATTTGGGGAGTATTTAAGAAAATTGCGAAATTTGGGAATTTGGGTTAAATAAAAAAAATTTATTATGTTGAAATTCATTGACACTTGTGATTGCTATAATTTCCAAGGTTCAAAACCTTTATTTTTGAACTTTGTCGCCAAACCTTATAAGGATAAAATCATTTAAGGAAATATTTAATGTTATTGAGAACAACTTGTAGTGTCATAAAATAGTTATTTTTTGAGATTATGAAATTTGGAATTTAAGTTCTAATTAGTAATTAAGATTATAGTTGTTACTAGGGGACATTTATTTGGGGACCAATTGAAAATATGTATTGGGATTATGTAATAAGTTTTATTAAGTAAATAATTTATGATTTTATGGATGCTAGGTTTTGTGTCATATGAGATTTATGGGATTAGATGGAACTGAAGTTGCTTGGAACAATAAAATGGTAGTGGTCTTAACTAAACAGATTTTAACTTTCAACAAAAGGTAACTCAAGAATAAAAAGTTCTTTACGGGATGCTGGTAATTGAAAATATTTAGATAAAATTTATAATCAATCTTCATGTTTCAATGTAGAAATTATTTTCGGAGCTCTAATTTACCATGTGAATATTAAGTTTGAATTTTAAGAATGCTAAATGCTTAAAATGGTTATGTAAACCTTGGATTATCTTGACTATAATAAACTAATGATAGACTTAAATTAATTGTGGTGATGATAGTCAAAACCGGTAGATCTCGTTAGAAAAACTAAAAGATAGTATAAAAGCAGAAGTTCTTGTATCGCCTTAACAAAGCAGTACTCTTTGAGTACTTATCAGCTTAGTATAACAGAAGCAGAACTTGGCTCTTTGCTAAATCAGAACCTATCGTTGATATATTAAATTTTATCGTTACTTTATCAAGTACAGGTATTTAATGAATCATTAAATGCTGAACAAAGTTATTTAATACGTTTTACCAAATGTGGTATGAAACAAGACTGATTGTTCTGAAGCTTTTTGCAAAAACTTTTTTAGGTAATAAATCTGATTCTATCAGAAGTCAAAGAAGCCGTTTAGTTTATAGACGTTGGATTCAAGACTTCTATATATATGGAAGATCAACAACGTTTATAGGTTACCAAAACTACGATCACAATCTCCAACTTACAAACGTTTGATTTGAGCACTCGTATCTTCTTATCATCTTCAAGATCAAAATATGAAAAAGCAGCACACGCTTCATATTAGTTATCTGATCTTTATAGATCATATTGTGCTGACTGTTTCTTACTCTCTCTACAAGCATATTCACGTTACTATATCTTTGAGAAGAGTTTGTAATCTGGAAAAGAGCCTTTTTCCAGAATTTTATTGTATTTGTTTTATTGTGTTGAGTTACTAAGAGTTTCAGTAGGCAAAGGATAAGTCCTACTGAAGTGGGTGTGTACAAGTGTTGTACTGTAAAATCAAAATTCTTTTAGTGATACCTTCTGGAAATAGAAGAAGGGAGACGTAGAAGATTTTATCTTCGAACTTCCATAAACAATCATTATCTACTGCCGACTGTTTCTTTGTATTTTATCGTACTCCATCGGATCGTTTCCGCACTTATTATTGTGATCTATTGGATTTACTCGTGAAAAAGATTAGCTAAATCTCTAACAGGACTCTAGCACCCTTTGTGAAAACGATCGTCAAAGGAAAGAGTTTATTCACCCCCTCCTAACTCCATATCGATCCCCAACAAGTGGTATCAGAACAGATTTCTCTTGTTCTCAATCTACAACAGTTATGGCACACTTCAGCAAGGTTCCCATGTTCTCAAAAGAAGACTTCGATGACTAGAAGATCCGGGTGCAATCTCATCTTGCAGCTCAAGACGATGACATGTGATATGTCATCACAGATGGTCCTTTGAAGATCTTAAAATCTAACACTGTTGTTGCTATTACTGAGGGAGCACCTCAAATGGTTGAGAAGCACAGATGTGAATAGACTGGCGAAGATAAGAAGAAATCCAATCTTTATAATGTTGCGAAGGACATTCTTTATAAAACCTTCGACAAAAATACCTTCAGCAAAATCAAGATGTGTTTCACTGCTAAAGAGATTTGGGAAAAGCTCATCCAAATCTGTTAAGGTAATGAGCAGAAGAAGGAGAATAAACTGTCTGTAGCAATGCAAAAATTCGAGAATCTCAAAATGAAAGCTGGAGAAACTCTGAACGAGTTCGACGAACGTTTCAGCAGCCTGGTTAATGAACTAGCAGCTCTTGGGAAAGAGTATGGCAACAGAGAAATATCACTCAAAGTGATGAGAGCTTTACCCAGGGAATGAGAAGTCAAAACAATGGATATGAGAGTCTCTAAAGATTTAAACAAGTTGGAGCTACATGACTTGTTTGCTGACTTAAAAGCCTATGAGTTCAAGCTAGAAGTGAGAAGCAGAGAAGATCCCTCAACAAATCTACCAACCAAAGCTCTTGCTGCTACTACTGCTACTGCTACTATTACTGCTGGTGGTGCAGTTGTTCCGCTACTGCTAGTACTGCTGCTGGTGGTGCAGTTGTTCCACAACCATTGCCTACTATCACTATCGAGAGCACCTCTAAAAAGACTGCTGAAAAAATCAGCAATGATGCTATGTCTCTCTTTGTGAAAAAGCTCTTCAGATTCATGAAGAAGAATCACCGAGCTTACCAAAGCCCTAATCGGAACTTCAAGAAGGATTCACCACCTGGTGACATGGCGTGCTTTAACTGTAAAGATTGGTCACTTTATTGCTGATTTTCCAAAGCCCAAGAAGGATGACCAGAAGAAGTAGGAATACAAAAGAATGACAAGAAATTCAGAAGAGACCGCAAAGCAATGATTGTTGAGGAAAGAAAGTATAAATGGGCGGATTCTAGTTTTGAGTCCTCTGACTCAGTAAGTCATTCTAGCGAAAATGATGCAGAAGAGATTAAATTTCTTATTGCAGATATCGAACCAACCTCGACATCTGGAGAGGTACTTGACTTTGACTCTGACGTATTTACACGAACTGATTTAATTAAAGCACTGCATGATATGGTGGAAGAATACTCAAGAATTTCTCAATCATTCGAGGAAGTTAAGATTGAAAATCAAGACTTAAAAAATCAAGTTAGTAAGTTCACTTGCTTGCAAGAGAATGGCTGCAATGATTTAAAAGTGAAGATGAGTAAGTTAAGAACTGAGAATGAAAGAGTGAATGCAGATTACCAATCAATGAGGTCTGAAAACCAGAAGCTATCTGTTTTGGTAAATGCATGGAACAAGTATTCTGTTTCTTTAGAGAAGATGCAAGAATTGCAGAAACAATCTGGTGACAGGAGTGGTCTCGGATTCAGCAATAATGAAAGCACTTCTGAAACAAGTACTAATTCAGACCTGCATGAAGGCAAAGGGAAATTCATTCAAATCCATTGTGGTATATGAACCTGAAGTACCAACTATTCGAGTGCAAAGGACTGTAAATCAGACCAACAGGAGAAAGAATTATGGTCTGGGTTATGTTGAACCTAAGGGAGTCCACCAGAGTTCTGGATCCAGCATAGGATTCAACTCAGGAGGACAACAAAAAACAGAAGGGAAGAACAACATTCAAAAATGCATTCTGTTAGAAATAACAGAACTTCTGTTGCGCACACCTCTTTGGATACTTGAAGTACAAGTTCATCTAGAATTGTACAAATGTGGGTTCCTATAGGACTGATAAGGATTGGACCCAAATAGATTGGGTACCAGATACTAAAATTTTTGTTTGCAGGAACATGTGAGGAAAGCCAAAATCAGTAGCTCCACATGGTATCTAGACAGTAGATGTTCCAGACATATGACTGGACAGAAAAATCTATTATCAGAAGTAATGAGTTGTATTGTACCAAAGATAACTTTTGGAGACAACTCAAAAGGTAAAACCGTGGGTAAGGGTAAGATTATCCATGGTAACATTACTATCGATGATTTAATGTTAGTTGAACATCTTTGTTACAACTTGATTAGCATTAGTCAACTGTGTGATAATGGTTACTCTGTGGATTTTCAGAGGCACACATGCACAGTTAAAAATGTCGATAAGTCTACTGGACCATTCCTTGGTTATTCAGCTGTAAGCAAAGCTTTCAGGATTTTCAATAATAGAACTCTTAATGTTGAAGAATCCATTCATGTTGTTTTTGATGAAGATAGCAGTGCCCCTGGAACTTCTAACGTGTCAAACCTAAGTAACAGGTTAGACAGAATTCATCTGGAATTGGATAGTGAAGATGATGCAGAACCTAATGTTAAAGTTGCTCAAAATCCAGAACCAGACATTCCTCTAATAGAACCAATTGCTCAGAACAATATTTACCAGAACCAGAAGTGAATATTCCAGAACCTGCTACTACTTTAGCTGAGCCTGATTGGAATCCATCAAACCAGGAAGAAATTTCTTTAAACCTTTTTGTCTGGAGGAAATCTCATCCTCCATTTTTGGTTATTGGTAACCCTGCAGCTCCATTAAGAACAAGAAGGCAAATGATTAATGTATATATGCATGTTGTTTTTATCTCTCAGGATGAACCAAAGACAATCGAAGAAGCTCTTCTGGATCTCAGTTGGAACAAAGCTATGCAAGAAGAGCTGATCAATTTAAAAGAAATGAAGTTTGGTTTCTTGTACCTAGACCAACTCATCAAGCTGTTATAGGAACACGGTGGGTGTTTAGAAACAAACTAAATGAAGAAGGCACTGTGGTTAGAAATAAAGCAAGACTGGTAGCTCAAGGTTTCAGACAAGAAGAAGGAATATATTACGATGAAACCTATGCACCAGTAGCAAGGCTTGAAGCGATCAGAATATTTTTAGCTTTTCCTGCTTTCAAAAATATCAAAGTTTATCAGATGGACGTGAAAAACGTCATCCTAAATGGTCTACTACAAGAAGAAGCCTACGTTGAACAACCTCCAGGTTTTATCGATCATTTCTTGCCAAATCACGTGTTTAAATAACACAAAGCCCTGTATGGTTTAAAATAGGCACCTCGAGCTTGGTACGACACACTTCCACAATTTCTTGTTAATCATGATTTCATTATTGGCACAGTAGACAAAACTCTGTTCACATTTGTTAAGAATAAGCATATACTGTTAGTACAAATTTATGTTGATGACATTATCTTTGGGTCAACTAACCCCAAATTGTGTTCAATGTTTTCCAAATTAATGCAGGATCAATTTGAAATGAGCATGATAGGAGAATTAACATTCTTCCTAGAACTGCAGATCAAGCAACTTGATACCGGAATCTTCTTAAATCAGGCTAAATATACTAAGGAACTACTGAAAATGTTTGGCATGGAAACATGCTCTGCTGCTTCTACTCTTATGGGCTCATCTACTAAACTTGATAAGGATGAATATGGAATTTCAGTAGAAGTAACTCAGTATCGTGGTCTTATTGGTTCTCTGTTATATCTTTCTGCCAGTAGACCTGATACTATGTTTGTTGTCTGTATTTGTGCAATATTTCAATCTAACCCTAAGCAGTCACATTACATTGCTGCTAAGCGCATACTAAAATATTTTAAGGGCACTCAAAGTGTCGGCTTATGGTATCCCAATGATTCATCTTTCAATCTTATTGGATACTCAGATGCTCATTACGCAGGTTGCAAGTTGGACAGGAAAAGCACAAGTGGTTTTTGTCAATTTCTTGGTGATAGGCTATTCTACTGGTTTAGTAAAAAGTAGACTTCCATAACTACGTCTATTGCAGAAGCAGAATATATTGACGCTGGAAGCTGCTGCTCTCAAATACTCTGGATACAACAACTACTTAAAGACCACGGAGTTCAAACTTCTGAATCACCTATCTTTTGTGACAGTACCAGTGTTATAGCAATCACGCAAAATCCAGTATTTCATTCCAGAACAAAGCACATAGATATCATACATCATTTTATTAGAGATCATGTGTAGAAGGACTTTGTCTGGAATACGTATCCACTGATCAACAAGCAGCAGACATCTTTACTAAACTTCTTCCTTAGAATAAGTTTTCTTATTTTCAAATTGTTCTTGGTTTAATTGACTTAACTTGAGTATATTGCTGTTATCAATTTGTTAAATGCTATTAGTTATCTGTTACTCAGTGAGTTCATAAAGAAAAAGAGACAATTTGTGGTAACTACTGAAATTTTATTAAGAATGGAATCGATGTCTTAAAACTTGATTCAAACTTCTCTCTACAGCATCTTGCCACATTCTAAACCAGTTGTTCAAATCATGACTCCTAATATTCCGTAGGTTTTCAGAATTGGTAATCAAGTCAAGCCACTGCCACTCCCTTAACAACATCATGTGGTTCAGCACATCATCCTCGACCAACTCAGATATGTGATCAACACGAGAAAGCCTCTTGAACCTTCTGGCAAGTGACCTCTGTCTAGAAGAAGCAGAAAATTCTCCAGTGTTTATTTCTTGGAGGTCATGAGCAGTATTCGAAATGGACATAACCTCCGCAAAGATAAAGTCTTCTGCACCACGTCTCAATTCTTGTAGAAGTTGAGGTGTCCATAAAGGATGAGGAACATGAGTGCTGCTTTCACAATCCATTAGAAGACAGTTATCATTATGAGGAGAAGTCATTTTCATTTATAGACGAGACTTGAGGAAGACGAAGGGTCATCAAGCATTTAAATATTCAGACTAAGTTTTTCTCTCTCTCTTCTATTTATTTCTTGTTATTTATTTGTTCATTTATTTATTTTCATTAAATAAAAGCAATAGATAATCAGGATATGACAAAATGGAATATTTCATTCATAAAACCAGATGCATTACATTGCTCTATCTATTACAATTTGTTGATTTCAGCAGATTGAAGTAATGCAAAGTACTTCAACAGAAACTAAGCTAAGCTGGGATCCCCTTTCTTTGCATGATCGTGGTTGCTTAATGGGATGATTCCACGCTTAACCCTAATAAAAAGGAACAATCTAACTTATTGTTCATATTACAGGCCAAGAAATTTCTTCCAAGTCTTCATACTTTGAAAAAGGATGTCATCTGACATCATCTTACGAGAAGCTGGAGATTGTCCTTGCAATTCCTCTGCTGAATCAGTCTCTGGAAAAGACTCTGAGATATTGTTTGCATCATCCATTTGTGTTTTGTTATTATTTGTGTACTTATCTTATTTGTGAGATTGGAGGTACTTGTATAGAGTCTTGGGAAGCTAAAGAGACATCCAACCGGTCATATCATGCACGAATATCAAGATTCTTCTATCGTTCCCTCAGATATCGTATCAATAGATTTATTAGTTGCATTAATTGAGGGGGAACTTTATTTTATTATGTCGTTTCCTTTTCCGTGCTTTATCAGAAGCAGAAGAAGGTTTGTCTTTTCGATAAAACAATGTGTCTACTTATGGGGACCCGGATGCTAATTCATCTCTTAATCCTTTTTGGGAATAATTGGATCAATTAAATAAACTGGGCCTAAATTTTTTTTAAAATAAAAGTGCGGAACATAATATAATCATTCTGATATACACGTCAAAAGTAAAAGTACAAGTCTTATACAATAGTACATCGTAACAAACTACTATTCTTTAAATACATATCAAGTAATGATAATAATTCTACTTCTGGGTTCGGATCTCGACGCTAAAATGTAATCTCTCATCCTCGTCTTGACCCTGATCATGTCCCACCTGTTGTCATGTACACACACAAACACAACAACAGCCGGATAACTCCGATGAGAATAATATTCCCAGTATAAACAATGTATACATGCAATCATATAAAAGCATATAAGAAATTATAACAATCATCAATAACATGTATCAATCTGAAACATGAAATGATATAAAACTGTAAATCAAACTCATATCTCTGACTCGACTCTGATCTAGTCTAGTCTAGGGATCCCGGTTCTCGGATGTTGGCATATTATATCGAATCTCAGCAATAGAATTCGATCTACTCCTAAGCAACATCGATATAAATCAAACATCCAATGTCTAGGCACCTCTGCCCAAGACTTGGCACCTCTGCCAATGACTCGTTCTCAGTATCTATCTTCTTTTCTCTGCTATTCTATAAGTCAATAGAATAAGCTTATACATTCAAGTAATACAAAGGTATTAAAACAATAACAAACAAGTATGTGGTTTAGGAAAACTCAAGTCGAATTTAACTCGAGTCGTATCTCCCGGTTCAACACTGATTTATATCTTTCTTTCTTCGGGTTTCGGCTCTGTTCTGTCTTTGAAATCTTCAATACCAATCTGGCATAACATATTCGAGGAATATAATATCAACATATATCCCAATCAATACCAGATATAATCAAAACTCAATCTAATTCTGTTTCAACGGCATAACATTGCAATCTTGAAATATCGGTAATACAAAATCAGTATATATCAATCCCAATATCTCATAAATAATCAACAAACACAATTTGATACGAAATCTGTATAATCTCAATCAAATCAATTCTGAAAATCATAACAATTCCATACGGTATTTGTTCTTCAATCCGGTTTCGATTATACGATGTCTAATATCTCATGAACACCATATATTAATCATACCTGATTCCTTCAATATCATATTTTCAAATAATATCAAAACATAAGAAAACTTACGTCCTTGTGAAGCCTTTGTCAAGAGTATCACGGAAATGAGCTCGGATTGAAATTCAGACGGCCGGATCTTGTGTAACTCAAATTCTAGTACATGAAGGAATTCAAATCTTTCTAGAACTCTCTCGGTTGCCTCGTTTAACTTCTGAAGGGAAATGAAAGATAAGATATATATATATATATATATATATATATAGATATATATATATATATATTTATATATATATATATATGCATGGTGGAGACCAAGTGGTTTCATATTCTTGTTGCACGTCTCGCGCATATGTGCGACCCTCCTCGGTGCATATGAGCGAGACATTCTGTCTCTGATCTTGACTTCCTGGAATCTCGCGCATATGTGCACACCATCACCACGCATATGTGCGAGACCTACTGTCTCGGCAACTATCTCCTGCACATGCTCGCGCATATGCGTGCATTCTCTTCGCGCATATGCACGAGGTTCTCTGCCCATCTCGCGCATATGCGCGCCTCCTGGTCACGCATATGCGCGAGGGGTTCTGTCCTCGCACATATCTCGTGTCTTATTTCATCCTTTCCATCTATTTCTTCCCGGCTATAATCACATCAATTATCAATTAATCATTTTCAGATTACGGTAATAAAATCTCGGGCATTACACTATTGGTTTTTATTCAGATGCTGAAAATATTTCAGAACTTCATAATTTTCAGTAGATATTATCATAAGACGAAAAAATTTCTTCTGGTTTTTTTTAGTAACCACCTTGGACAGCCCGTCTATTTTAGTTATTTCAAAATTTTGGAGTATCTGACGTTCTCTGCTCAACTTTTCAAATTCAACCGTAAACATATTGACATGTGTCCTTATGTTTCACTGACGACTGTACATTTTAGACTTTAACCGTCTTTTCTTAGTCTTTTCACCTTTACGCTTTCAGATCTTTTGCATTCTAGCTACTGTTTTATCTCGTATTCTCATTCTACTACAAAATCTACTTCGAAATCATTTTTTCTTACAGAAAAATGGCTGGAGTTTATACACTCAATGCTTATCAAGTTAATTTTGCTTCAGTATTGACAATAAAGGATGAAAATCTGGTCAAGATGTTCAAAGCTATCGAGAAATCTGGCCTTCGAAGGTTTCTGGAGGCACCAACTGTTATTTACAAGGCTGCCATCTTGGATTTTTATGCCAAACCTAAAGTTGATGAAGGGAAAATCGCTTATTCCTAGGGAAATGTATCTATTTCAATCGATGCTCGACTACTAGGATGAACGTTCTTCCTCACATGCTCAAGTATCTCTAACTTTTTTGATACCTCAAAGGATGAGATGTCAGCTGCTCTCATTAATTTCTCAGCTTCTGGAGAGGAACTCTCTCCTTCTTGTTTCAAGAAGCTACTGAAGATAGAATATCAGGTGCTTGCTGATATTTTTGCAAAAGCATTGTTGGTCAAAGCTGGTATGTTTGACAAATTGCCCAAGGAGAAGTTTCAAGTGATGTTGGCCATAACTTTTTGATTTAAAGTGGATTGGAGTGGATTCTTGTTCAGAATCCTTAAGGATATGGTTCTGAGCAAGAGTTATGGTTATGCTGTTCAAATCAGCAAAATGCTTAAGGATGCTGGTTTTCCTCTCAATACTGATCAGGACGCCTCTTACGTGACAATGGCAGATGCTGATAATGTGCTAGCCTTGAGGCCAAAGCCATCTGTGGCGGAATTCATTGCTATAAAACGAGAAATTGGAGGTGCTCAGACTGGGGTTCAAGGACATCAGAATAAGATCAAGTGAAAGAGAGTGTTCATCTCCACTGATTCTGATAAAACAGTTTCTGAGGAGTCTGCTGCTCCTATTCAAGCATATGTCCCTGCCACACTTAGCAAGAAGAAGACTCGCACGGTGCTTCGCATCAAGAAAACAACAGCAATTGCTGATTTGGACATTGTCCCGTTGAGACAAGTGTTTCTAGAAGCCACGTCTTCTTTTCAAGTATCTGCTCCTGTCATGTAGCCAGCAGCTACTTCTGCTACCACAACCTCTACTTCTCCATCCTTCAGACCCTCGTCTGGAGTTGCTATTCGTGAATCTACTGCAGGGTCTTCTACTGTTCGACATGTGTTGCATGTCTCATCTTTAGACAAAGGCAAAGGGAAACTCGTTGTGGAACCACAATTTCACAGCGCCAAATCATCTGCTCTAACTGGTATTGATCTTCTTTTGGAAGAAATTGAGAATTCTGCCAATGAAGAAATGACCTTCTTTGATGATTGGCATAAGATTCGATTTTTCCATCTTCTCACTTTCTTCATAACAAAAGGTGCATTCAGTAAAATGGTGAAGAATGAAGAAAATGTGTTTGAACTTTCCAAAACTCAAAATGTGCTCGAAGCTATGAGGCGCCGAGGTTTCATTCTTGAGCAGCTGAAACGACAAAAGCTGGAATCAATTTTAAAGACTCTTCAGTCTAATTTGGATACTTTGATTCCAACTGCTGCTCAGGATCAGCATATGATTCATTTTTTGGCCGAGAGACTGAGATCAATGAATGAGAAACTTCTTGCTCAAGAACATGCGTTTCAAGAATTTGTTCGATATTCAGTAGGCTTCGTTCTCGACTTTGCTCAGACTAAGACAGTTGAGGAAAGGACTACAACCCCACTAGAAGTGAAAGTCTCTAGTACTCCTGCATCTCCGAAGTTGCCTACTCAGTCTTCATCTCTCTTATCTGTCCGAGAATTGGCTTAAATGGATGAAGTCATTCAATCTATTGTTGTTATTATCTCTGCTGCACCGGAAGCAGCTCAGGCAGTTACTATGGTTCAATCAGAAACTCCTCTAACAGAACAACAATTAGCAGACTCGGATGTTGCACCATCTCAATCACTGCCAAATATGGAGATTTTCTCTACTGAACATCAAGCCGAAATGGTATCCATCATGAGTTATCAAATTCAAGCAGTTGAAAAACTGGAGGCCATCGAAGTCGAGCAACCAGAAGCAAGCGCACTTCCTGAACCCTCTGCTGCTGCTGAAGGATCCTCTGCTGAACAAACTACTATTGTTTCTACTGCCGCAATAGATCTTGTTCCTTCTACTGTTTTAGCTGTTATTCCTGTAGATTCACCATCTCGCATTGCACATGTTTCGCATCTAGCTGAAATCTCAGCACTTATGCTCGCAAGAAGCCCATCCTCAGATGAAGAGCAATTCAATCTTGAATTTGAGATTGATATACTGAAACGCAATATCGACAGACTTTCATAGATAGTCAAACAGATATCCTTTGAACATGCTGGTGAAGCTGCCGCCACAAAATTCTTCCGAGAACGCATAACAAAAAATGTCATTAAAACGGCAGAATCGTTGGCTTAAGCTTGAAGTTGAATCCAAACTTTTCAGGAAGAATGTCTTGCCTAGTCACGCCGACCTCGTTCTTGGACAATCGGACGTTCTTCGAACTGTTGCTGATCATGAGTCAACTCTTCGCTCTATTTCCATTAGAGTGGAGGCTATTGATTTGAAACTGGAATCCATCGATGCAATGATTGAGTCCCAATCTAAATCTCTTCAGGCCTTAACAGATCGTGTTTCGAATCAAGTCCCATTCTTGGAGATGAGGAATGACAGTATTATCAGTCTTTCTGGACGAATGGATGAACTGCTAACTCGCATTGATGCCAAAAAGGGGGAAGCATTGCGTAGAACAGAAGAAGTAAGGACAGAGGAAGGTATATCGGGAGGACGTCATCAAGTAGAAGCATCCTTCAGAAGCCAAGATCCTCAGGATGACGATGATGCTCTATTCAAAGATATTGGGACTGGTGATTAATCTTTGAGATTGAAATTAATACTCTTTTAAAACTCTGATTTACTACTTATCCTATTTAGTTATAATTGCTATCTATTTCTGATTTAAATGTTCTCTTCTTCATACTAACTTCTAGGTTTTGGCATCACCGCAAAGGGAGAATTTATAGACTTAATTTAATTGTGGTGATTATAGTCAAAACTAGTAGATCTCGTTAGTAAAACAGGAGATAGTACAAAAGCACAAGTTCTCGTATGACTTTAACAAAGCAGTACTCTTCGAGTACTTATCAGCTTAGTAAAACAGAAGCAGAACTTGGAACTTTGCTAAATCAGAACCTATCATTGATATATTAAATGTTATCGTTACTTTATCAAGTATTTAATGAATCATTAAATGCTGAACAAAGTCATTTAATACGTTTTACCAAATGTGGTATGAAACAAGACTGATTGTTCTGAAGCTTTTTGCAGAACCTTTTTAAGTAATAAAGCTGATTCTATCAGAAGTCAAAGAAGTTGTTTTGTTTATAGACGTTTGATTCAATACTTCTATATATATGCAAGATCAAGAACGTTTATAAGTTACCAAAACTACGAGCACAATCTCCAACTTACGAACGTTTGATTTGAGCACTCAGATCTTCTTTTCATCTTCAAGCTCAAAATACAGAAAAGCATGACACACTTTATATTAGTTATCTGATCTTTTGAGATCATATTGTTCTGATTGTTTCTTACTCTCTCTACAAGCATATTCACGTTACTATATCTTTGAGAAGAGTTTGTAATCTGGAAAAGAGTTTTTTCCAGAACTTTACTGTATTCGTTTTATTGTGTTGAGTTACTAAGAGTTTCAGTAGGCGAAGGATAAGTCCTACTGAAGTGGGTGTGTACAAGTGTTGTACTGTAAAACCAAAGTCTTTTAGTGTTACCTTCTGGAAACAGAAGAAGGGGAGACGTAGAAGATTTTATCTTCGAGCTTCCATAAACAACCATTGTCAACTACCTACCGTTTCTTTGTGTTTTATCTTACTCAATCAGATCGTTTCCGCACTTATTATTGTGATCTGCTGGACTTACTCGTGAACAATATTAGCTATAATCTCTAACAGGATTCTAGCACCCTCTGCAGAAACAACCGTCTAAGGAAAGAGTTTGTTTACCCACCCACCCCCCCGAAACTCCATATCGATCCCCAACAATTAAGAAGGGATATTTCCAGGTTAAAGAAATTAAATAACAATAACTTTTTTATCGTGATTCACCAATAGAAATTTTAATATTAAATTCTACCAAAATTACCATGAAATTAGTAATTATATTAGAAAGTGGATTAAATTTTTCCCCCTTATTGTGATAAGATTCTTGTAAATATAATATTATAGGACATTATCTTGAATTCCGAGGTTACATATAATTGTTCGATTTTATATTGGGATTTAGAATGAAATCATGATATGAAATGGTGACTTGATAGGATTGAATCATTTAAGTACTTTTAGTGTTTTAGATTTAACAAAGTTTATTATAATGTTAAGGACAATATGTTTAGCATATATAGGAACGAAGTTTTAGTTAAGTACCAACTATTAAAGTGATTTATAGTCATGAATACTATTTTGGTGACTATGGATCGAAATTGAGTTTAGCAATATAAATATATAATATATTTTGGGAGGATAAAATATGTAATAGCCGAGCCCGGTGTACGGTACGATTTAAGTTTCGTTTGTTATTTGGGATATTTGATTAGATGTTCAGAGTTGTATTTTTGGGCTATAGTATTGTTAGTTTTATTGTCTTGAGGTATTAGATGATGTTGGTTGTTCGTTTCAGCGTTTCGGTTTGATTTTTGTTGCATGTGAATAGTGTTTTGCCGTGAGCACACCGCACCCGCGGCGTTGTAGTGACCGCCCCGCGGTGGAGACCGCACCCGCGCTGTTTGCAGTGCCGCACCCGCGCTGTTCGAGTTCCAGATTTTTTTTGATATGCCGTAGCCATTGCGCACCCGCGGTCCTTGTGTTGGCGCACCCGCGGTGAAGGTATGGGCGAGATATTTAGTCGATTTTGGAGTGGTTGGCCATCACTTTTCCTTTTTCTTTCCTTCTCATTTTCGCATTTCTCTCCATTGCAAGGGTTTTTGGTCATTTCTTTCACTTCCTATCTTCGATTCAAGCATTTGTTTGGAATTTCGACTTGAGATCGACGTTCTCCTTGGTGCTAGGAAGCTTGGGTAAGCTTTTGGTGCGATTCTGTTAAGGTTGTAAATTAAGAGTTGTTTAGGTTGGTTGTTTATGTGGATTTATGGATTATTTAGCTTGTAATCTTGGATATTTAGTTGATATTGGTGTTATTTGTGGATTATTTGTTGTAGGTGGTGATCAAGAGCTAAGTTGAGGTGTTTGTTGTGGTTTGTAAGTGGAAATTCATTCCTTTTGCTCACATGATTTTATATGTATGTGTTTCAAAGAGTTTATTGTGTTATTCCCTTTCATTTGATCCATAGTATGTATTGTTATATGTATTGGAGGCATTGTATGTCTCATTATTGATTAAAGGGAATACAAAGAGATATATAGAGTTCAAAGTGATTGTTAAAACCAGAGAAGAATTTAAATGTTTTCGGATTGATAAATACATAGTCAGAGATTGCATGCAATATTAGATGATCATCGCCCAGAGGCTTATATCCCTCAGAGTTATCGGTATTAATATCGATTTGGGATACGAGCAACCCCAGAGCAGAGATACTATTGATATCAATCCCCAGAGCAAAAGAGAAATACCATCATATTTTATGCTATTGCTATATTATTGATATTCAGAGTTTACAGTTCAGAGTTGATGGTATTTATGATTTCAAAGAGATGTTTTACAGAGTTATTGTTCATTGTTATATAAGAGTTCCACTTGCTGAGATTTATTCTCATTCCAGTTATTTTCATGTGATGCAGATCAGAGTGGTGCCTCGGGACGTTGACTGTAGATCGGGGGTCATATGCATACACCGTTGGAAGGAGGATTTTGGCATGATCATAGGAATGATATTTTGTTTTTGTTATGTCATTTAAATGATCATGTATTTATTTTGTAAAGATATTTGATGAAATGTATTTTGAAACTCCTTCCGTATATTTTAAAGAGAAAATTTTATTTCCGCTGCGTATTTATTTTAAAAGAGGTCAGGGTGTCACATTTAGTGGTATCAGAGCGGTGTTCTTCGGACCAATGCATATGACTTCGTCTACTTTCAACTGTCCGGGTATGTTTTCTTTGCATCTATCTATTGTTATGTATTGATTGGTATCTTGTGAGCATTGTAGAGTAGAGGATGCCTCCTAAGCGTAAGGCGTCAGAGGGGGAGGATAGTTCGTCCTCGAGAGTTGTCGACGAGTTCGGCAAGTTACTGAAGGAGCAGGCTAAGGTTCACAGTGAGCAGATCCAGCAGTTGCTTAGACTGCAAGGAGCAGGCCAGGGCAGAGACCAAGGTAGGGGGCAGGTTGCTCCAGTAGCAGTTGGTTCTGATGCTATCTTTTCTGCGTTTAAGAGGATGGATCCACCCGAGTTTCCAGGCAGCTCCGATCCTTTAGCTGCAGTAGAGTGGGCCAAGGCTTTGGAGGCGATTTTTGATCATCTCCACTATGAGGACAGAGACCGTATCAGTTGTGCTGTTTTCATGCTGGTTAAAGCTGCACGTTTGTTGTGGAATGCGACCAAGGTTGGCATTGATGTTTCTACTTTGAAGTGGTCTGAGTTTACTGAGCTTTTCTACGACAAGTACTTTCCTGATGCACTGCGAGCGAGGAAGGTCACAGAGTTCTTGGAGCTTCGTCAGGGGAGCTTGAATGTGGACGAGTATATTCTCAGGTTCGAGGAGGGTTGCCTTTTTGCTCCGTACATTGCTACCAGTGATAAAGATAAAGGTGCTCACTTCATTCGAGGCCTTAGAGCGGAGATCAGGCGTGATATCAATATGTCCAAGGCTGTGACTTTCAAGGAGATTGTGTCCAAGGCGTTGCTAGCAGAGCAGGACGAGAAGGATATCGCCAGGGAGAGACAGGCGAGGCACCAGGCTAATGTTCAAAGAGGCCAGAGTTCAGGTCAGCGTGGCAGAGATCGATTCAAGGGGAAGGGCAAGGTGGATCAGAGTCCTAGGCCACCGTCAGTGCCAGTTGCTCCGTCTGATTCTGAGAGATCTTTGTGTCCCAAGTGTGGCAGACCTCATCGTGGAGAGTGTAGATTTGGCACTCGTTCTTGTTATCGTTGTGGCATGCCAGGCCATATTTCCAGAGATTGTCCTAGGGGAGCTAGCCAGGAGAAGGTGCAGGGTCGTATCTTTTCGATGACTAAGGAAGGTATTAATCGTAATTCTTCTGTAATCTCTAGTTCCATTTTAATTTCAGGCAGAGTAGCTACTACTTTGATTGATACTGGTGCTACTCATTCTTTTATGTCTGAATTGTTTTTGAGATCTTTGGGTATAGTTCCTTCTGTTATTCCCCTCCAGCTTAGTGTTGTTTTGCCTTCGGGAGATGTTTTGTGCCCGACTTCCATAGTGTATGCGTGCCCCGTTCGTTTTGTTGATCGAGAGGTCTTTGCTGATTTGATTGTGATCCCGATGGTTGCCTTTGATGTTATTCTTGGCATGGATTGGCTGTCGACCTATCGTGCTGTTATTGATTGCGTTGCTAAGACGGTGACTTTTGCAGATGATGGCCAGGGAGGAGTTCTCGCCAGCTCAGGTACTTCGCTGGTCCTTCCTTTTATTTCGTGTCTTGATGCTGAGAGGCTATTGTGTAGAGGTTGTGATGTTTTTCTAGCATCTGTTGTGGATATGGATAGACTGATTAAGTTGAATATTGATGATATTGATGTGGTGAGGGAGTTTGCGGATGTGTTTGAGGATGATGTTCCGGGTTTGCCGCCGGATAGAGATGTAGAGTTTGTTATTGATCTTGCTCCAGGTACGGTTCCTATTTCTAAGGCTCCGTATAGGATGGCTCCTACCGAGATGAAAGAGTTGAAGACGCAGTTGCAGGATCTTCTAGATAAGGGTTTCATTCGTCCGAGTTCTTCGCCTTGGGGAGCTCCGGTTCTATTTGTTAAGAAGAAGGACGGGTCTTTGCGTCTGTGTATCGATTACAGAGAGCTCAACAAAGTGACGATCAAGAACAAGTATCCGTTGCCACGGATTGACGATCTATTTGACCAACTCCAGGGTGCCACTGTTTTCTCGAAGATTGATCTTCGGTCTGGCTACTATCAGTTGAAGGTTAGGGAGTCTGATATCCCTAAGACGGCTTTCAGGACCAGGTATGGTCACTATGAGTTTCTCGTGATGTCTTTTGGTTTGACCAATGCCCCTTCTGTTTTCATGGACCTGATGAACCGTGTGTTCAAGCCGTATTTGGATAGCTTCGTCATTGTCTTTATCGACGATATATTGATCTATTCCAAGACCAGAGAGCTTCATTCAAAGCATCTCAGAGTTGTTCTCCAGTTGCTGAGAGAGCGGAGGTTGTTTGCTAAGTTGAAGAAGTGTGAGTTTTGGCTGGATCAGATTTCTTTTCTAGGCCATGTCGTTTCGAGGGATGGCATTGCTGTTGATCCGATGAAGATAGAGGCGATTCAGAAGTGGCCTATTCCTACGACTGTTTCAGAGGTACGCAGTTTCCTTGGTTTGGCGGGTTATTATCGTCGTTTTATTTCGGATTTTTCCAAGATTGCCCTGCCATTGTCCAATCTGACAAGGAAGACTGTGAAGTTCGAGTGGTCTATAGATTGCCAGAGCGCATTTCAGGAGTTGAAGGATAGATTGACGTCAGCTCCTATTCTCGCATTGCCCAGTGGTTCAGAGGATTTTGTGGTCTTTACCGATGCGTCGAAGAAGGGTCTCGGTGCAGTGTTGATGCAGAGAGGTAAGGTCATTGCCTATGCTTCTCGCCAGTTGAAGGATTATGAGAAGAATTATCCGACGCACGATTTGGAGCTAGCAGCTGTGGTTTTCGCCCTTAAGATTTGGAGACATTATCTGTATGGCGAAAAGTGTGAGATCTTCACAGACCACAAGAGTTTGAAGTATCTGTTCTCGCAGAAAGAGCTCAATATGCGGCAGAGGAGGTGGTTAGAGCTTGTCAAGGATTACGATGTAACTATCAGTTATCACCCAGGGAAGGCGAATGTTGTGGCTGATGCTTTAAGCCGCAAGTCGAGTGTTTCATTGAGTTCTTTGATTCAGAGACCGTTACTGATGGATTTGCAGAGAGAGGATATTGATCTGGTGATTCCAGGCACCATTGCTCGTCTTTCAGCGTTGGTTATTCGATCTTCTTTGACGGACAGGATTCGTAGAGAGCAGTCGACTGATGTTCAGTTGACAGAGTTGAGAGATAGAGCAGAGATTAGAGGTAATTCAGAGTTCGCCTTGAATGGTGATGGTTTGGTGACTTTCAGAGGTCGTATTTGTGTTCCTTCTGGCGACGATATTCGTAGAGATATTCTGACAGAGGCTCATACCGCGCCGTATTCGATTCATCCAGGCAGTACGAAGATGTATCAGGATCTTCGTCGACTCTACTGGTGGCCAGGTATGAAGAAGGATGTTGCCGTGTTCATTTCTCAGTGCCTTACTTGTCAGCAGGTGAAGATTGAGCACCAGAGACCTGCTGGGACATTGTTGTCGTTGCCGATTCCTCAGTGGAAGTGGGAGCATATTACGATGGATTTCGTGACTGGTCTTCCCAGAGTGCGGAGAGGTTTCAATTCTATTTGGGTTATCGTTGATAGATTGACTAAGTCAGCGCACTTTCTTCCAGTCAAGACGACGTATTCGATGAACCAGTATGCCGAGGACTACATTGCAGAGATTGTCAGACTTCATGGTGTTCCTGTGTCGATCGTGTCTGATCGTGACCCCAGATTTACTTCAGAGTTTTGGAAGAGTTTGCACAGAGCTATGGGTTCGCGATTAGCGTTCAGTACAGCCTATCATCCTCAGAGTGATGGTCAGTCAGAAAGAGTCATTCAGATTCTTGAGGATATGCTCAGAGCGTGTACTATAGACTTTCCAGGTAGCTGGGATTCTTTGTTGCCTTTGGCTGAGTTCACTTATAATAATAGCTACCAGGCGACGATTGGCATGGCACCGTATGAGGCACTTTATGGCAGGAAGTGCAGGTCTCCCTTGTATTGGGACGAGGTTGGTGAGAGGAAGATGTTGGGACCAGAGTTGGTCCAGCAGACTGCTGATGTTGTTGCTGTTATCAGAGAAAGGATGAAGACTGCCCAGTCCAGACAGAAGAGCTATGCAGATGTTCGTCGCAGACCTTTGCAGTTCGAGATTGGCGACCACGTGTTTCTGAAGATAGCACCTCTCAAGGGTGTGATGAGATTTGGTAAGAAGGGCAAGTTGAGTCCTAGATTTATTGGTCCATTCGAGATTTTGGACAGAGTTGGTGACAGAGCCTACAGATTAGCCCTACCTCCAGATCTTGACAGAGTTCATAATGTGTTTCACGTCTCGATGCTCAGGAAGTATGTTACAGATCCTTCCCATGTTCTTCGCCATGAGCCATTGGACTTGACGCCGAGTCTGACTTACCATGAGATTCCGATTCAGATTCTGGATCGCACAGTTAGAGTTCTGAGGAACAAAGAGATCGGCATTGTCAAAGTTCTTTGGAGGAACCATTTGTTAGAGGAGGCTACGTGGGAACCAGAGGATGAGATGAGAGAGAAGTATCCTGAGTTGTTCGTGCCGTGACGTCAATTTCGCGGACGAAATTCCCTTAAGGGGGGGAGATTGTAATAGCCGAGCCCGGTGTACGGTACGATTTAAGTTTCGTTTGTTATTTGGGATATTTTATTAGATGTTCAGAGTTGTATTTTTGGGCTATAGTATTGTTAGTTTTATTGTCTTGAGGTATTAGATGATGTTGGTTGTTCGTTTCAGCGTTTCGGTTTGATTTTTGTTGCATGTGAATAGTGTTTTGCCGTGAGCACACCGCACCCGCGGCGTTGTAGTGACCGCCCCGCGGTGGAGACCGCACCCGCGCTGTTTGCAGTGCCGCACCCGCGCTGTTCGAGTTCCAGATTTTTTTTGAGATGCCGTAGCCATTGCGCACCCGCGGTCCTTGTGTTGGCGCACCCGCGGTGAAGGTATGGGCGAGATATTTAGTCGATTTTGGAGTGGTTGGCCATCACTTTTCCTTTTTCTTTCCTTCTCATTTTCGCATTTCTCTCCATTGCAAGGGTTTTTGGTCATTTCTTTCACTTCCTATCTTCGATTCAAGCGTTTGTTTGGAATTTCGACTTGAGATCGACGTTCTCCTTGGTGCTAGGAAGCTTGGGTAAGCTTTTGGTGCGATTCTGTTAAGGTTGTAAATTAAGAGTTGTTTAGGTTGGTTGTTTATGTGGATTTATGGATTATTTAGCTTGTAATCTTGGATATTTAGTTGATATTGGTGTTATTTGTGGATTATTTGTTGTAGGTGGTGATCAAGAGCTAAGTTGAGGTGTTTGTTGTGGTTTGTAAGTGGAAATTCATTCCTTTTGCTCACCTGATTTTATATGTATGTGTTTCAAAGAGTTTATTGTGTTATTCCCTTTCATTTGATCCATAGTATGTATTGTTATATGTATTGGAGGCATTGTATGTCTCATTATTGATTAAAGGGAATACAAAGAGATATATAGAGTTCAAAGTGATTGTTAAAACCAGAGAAGAATTTAAATGTTTTCGGATTGATAAATACATAGTCAGAGATTGCATGCAATATTAGATGATCATCGCCCAGAGGCTTATATCCCTCAGAGTTATCGGTATTAATATCGATTTGGGATACGAGCAACCCCAGAGCAGAGATACTATTGATATCAATCCCCAGAGCAAAAGAGAAATACCATCATATTTTATGCTATTGCTATATTATTGATATTCAGAGTTTACAGTTCAGAGTTGATGGTATTTATGATTTCAAAGAGATGTTTTACAGAGTTATTGTTCATTGTTATATAAGAGTTCCACTTGCTGAGATTTATTCTCATTCCAGTTATTTTCATGTGATGCAGATCAGAGTGGTGCCTCGGGACGTTGACTGTAGATCGGGGGTCATATGCATACACCGTTGGAAGGAGGATTTTGGCATGATCATAGGAATGATATTTTGTTTTTGTTATGTCATTTAAATGATCATGTATTTATTTTGTAAAGATATTTGATGAAATGTATTTTGAAACTCCTTCCGTATATTTTAAAGAGAAAATTTTATTTCCGCTGCGTATTTATTTTAAAAGAGGTCAGGGTGTCACAAAATAACTCAGGGTAGCTTATGATTTATAATTGATAGAGGGTGTATACTTAGTTAAATCTTTAGGTTTTTTTAGTTCGAGAAACATTGTATAAATGTATAAAAACGGAAAATACCTTATCATAGTACGCAACGAAATAATGATAGAAGGAAAAATTTAAGCCAATCAGATTAAGTATGAAGTGAATGAGGGAGCCTAAGCTTTTCAATAATCAAGACTAGACAAATTTCGAGGGAGAAATTTTATTTAAGGGGGGAATTTGTAACGTCCAAAAATCGGTCTACGTAGATTGCATGCATGAAAATTATTTAAATTTCTTATTTATTTTGTTTAATTGATTTTAAATGCTTATATGATATATTTTAGTAGGATTAAATGTTTAATTGCTTAAATTCGCATGATTTCATGAAATTAAGGGTTTTTGCCCAGATATGCGATATTAGGCCGGGGAAAGGAGATTGAGAACGATCATGATGAAAATACTTTTCGATAAATTTTGTTAATGCTCGATAATATAATTAAATAGGATTAAAATGTTCTAAAAATGTTGGAGTGCTAATTATTTTACGAATCGAACCTCGTTTTATCCGAGAAGCCGATTATAGTCAAACGAAGGGCTTTTATAGACCCGAAAGTTATTATTTTTGAAAATGATTTTTGTAAACTTTTATTTTATGATTAAATAGGCCTTAATGAGTCTAATTTATCTTGGATTAATGGGCCTTTATTACTATACTTAAAACCAAAAAACCCTAACTTCTAAAACCCTAAAATTTGAAATTTATAAAGCCTAACCTAGTGTTTTTGGAAACCTAGCGGCAGCCACATACACACGCGCACACACACACAAAACACACTGAATTTCAAAAATAAAGAGCAAGAATTCGAAGCCTATACATTCCCCGATCGCTCTTCCTCGCTACCCCATGCCGAAAATTGAATATTCGAGCATTTTAAACACAAAGGCACATTTCTTAACTTTCTTTTTACACCATTCAAATTATATTATGAATTATTTATTTTTTAAGATAGAAAAATATATAGATTAATTTAATTACCATTCAAAGGTTTGTTTTCTTAAAATTCCTAACATTTTACGCTTGTTTGATATGCTTTAGGATTTCTAAGGAAACGCTGCCAATACATGATGTTTAAGGGACGAGAAAGCAACTGATTAAGGGGGGGACAAAGGCTGAAACCTAGCATGGCTAAGGAGGACTCGAACCTAGGGTTTTCTAGGGTCTTCAAGGGAGTTTTGGGATATGTAGGCTCGGATAGTGGGGGGAGCGGCACAAGGGTCGACTAGGGCAAGTCAGGGCCTCTGTGCAGGATTCGACCAGAGTGAGTATAAGGGTTCTTAGTTGCTGTAAGTGCTGGTTCGAGAGTATGGTGCGGCCTCAAGCTTTAGGAAAACCTAGGGTGCGCACACACGGCCCGAAGGGAGAGGGTAAGGACGCATGACGTACAGCTAGTCTTGTTGGTTCACGGTAGTCCTAGGTAAGGGGCAAGGGGTAGGTCTAGGTTGTTGGGTCCTGGCCGTGCGTGGCTAAGAGAGAAGTGTGCGTCATGGGTTCTAGGAATGTGGGAGGCTGCTGTGGTCGATCTAGGCTGGTCGGTGATGGTCTAGGAGGGTGGCTGGTGGTCTAGGCATGGTGTGGTCCAAGGTGGCTCGAGGGTGGCTTGAAAATTTGGGTACGATGGCTTAAATTGGGAGAAAAATTGTTTGATCATGGCTTAGGAAAGAAATAGGGTTCTAACAATGGTTCTAGATTGGCTGGTCCGTGTTTGACAAGTGTGAGAAATGTTAGAGGAAGTGGTGTTTCAAATTTGGTAGAAAATATTATGTTATGAACTTATTCAGGCTCAAAACAGTACTAAACGCTTCATGGTTTAGTTATTAAGTCTTTAAATCGAAATACTCGGGTTCACCTCTAAGAAAAATATTAGAAGTCGAATTTAAGCTTATATGATAGTTCATGATGGATTCAAGTTGGTAAAAGTAAAAAAAAAGTCAAAATTAGGAAGTTCGAGGTCCAGGGATAAAAAGGTCAATTTACGTCCCAGGTAGTGCAAAAGTTCTGGCAGTGTCCGGATGAATCATAATACATGCTAAATGGTTTTTAAAATGATTATGTTGAATTTATGATACTTTTATGATAGATGCTAAAGTTGTACGATTTTCCCGAAATGCTTTTTTTAGGGTTTTTGGATAACATGATATTATATAATAAAATGAAAGGAAAAATATTTTGAAAGATTTGAATTGGTTGTGACACAGATGATATGTATGGAATCCGTTTTAAGAAGAAACGGTGAACTTACGTGTAAGGGATCCGTTTTAAGAACGAACGATAAACTTACTTTTATTGACCATGGCCCAGTGACAAGAGTTGTTGATGCCACGCCCTCAGGTACTTGCTTTACAGACTGATCAATCAAAAAAGGCTGAAGGATAAAGGATAGTCACTTTCAAGGATCAAACTTTATCCAAAATGATATATGATGATGAAAGGATTTAATGATTTATGATTTGTTTACACTTACAAGTTTTATGCCAGCTTATTTTAAATAAAAGTGTGATTTTTAAATGTATGTGTTTGTATACGTATTATTTGTTATTTATAGTTTGGATGTGCTAAGTCATTGGATTCACTAGGTTTGAATGGTTGCAGGTGACGATGATATTGAGGGAGGCGCTGACACTTGAGTGGATATTCTGACAGTATACTCCCAATGGACATTAGCATTTCCGCATTAAGTTAAAATTTTTAAATAAAGTTGGAGGATTTTTATTATAAAATTTTATACTTTGGTTTGAAGATTGGAGGTTGAGTTTTCCTTTAAATTGATGTATGATTTTACAGTCGATGATTTGTGAGATTTTATATTTAGGATTTTTAAATATGATTTATTTTATGTGTGAGTATCGAATGTTAAGGTGTGTGTGCGTATATATATAAATACAAATTCTAGTATATTTTAAAAAAGTTGAGTACGAGACGTTTCAGTATCACAGCCTAGGTTCTCGTTCGTACGATCCGAACTGTTTATTGTTAAATCGTCGAGTTAATTATTTTTAACCGGATAAAAATTTCAGAAAATTATAGATCATCTAACAATCGTTTTCAGGAAAAATTACACATAAGCAACATTCATTTTATAAATTGATTTTATATCATTTTTATATATTTACCATATTTGTGTCGTCTATATTAGAACAAAAAATATATCCATGTAGATGAAGTTGAGTGTTGAATGATGCAAGGAAGTTGTTGAAGTTTTGGACTTCCTTTCCTTCAGCATATAAGAGTTGTATTTTTCCTCTAGGTACAATTTGTTGACTCGGTGTATGGCAAGTATATATGATGATGCTCTGCTTTAATTTTTGTAAACGTTATGGGGATTTGTATTGAAACATAAGTTGGTATTTAATATGTGGTTTTGTTGTGAAGTTAGCTTATGTGGAAAAAATGTGATACTCATTAAAAATAGTTTTCGACCCCGCTGGATGAGACTAGCTCGAATTCAAACCTCAAATATGCTCTAGACCTGAAATCACAAAGGATACCATTAGAAGATGGGCGGGAGGGTGTCCCGGCATAGCTCTTCCGACGCTCAAGTCAGGTACTAAGAATAGAATTAAATAGCAGCCAAAGACGTTGCTAAGACTCAATATAGGAAAGAATCAATTAGACTCTCAAACCTGGTATTTATAGGAGAGTGCATGAGATTGATAATGAGCCTCCTACCTTAGTTAGGAATGGGCTGAGGGTCCAAAGTCTTGTTTGAGCCTGGTCTTGATGGGTCAATTCATAGGGTATCACCAGTCTCCCCTCCCAAATCAAACTGAATCGCAAGTTCGAAGTTCGATTAATTGTGCTGCCCATATCCCTGGGCGTATCTTCCATCAATCACCCTTCACTTTTTGAAAGGTCAGATCTGCTTTAGTCCCCTTTATAAATAGATGTCTCGTCCTCATTTCATTTTCATCTCCCCAAACAATATTTTCTTCAACCTTCACTCACTAGCTCTCCTTTTCTCTTCTTCCTCTAATGCGCTTGCCCTCGCCAACCCCTCATCCATGCCTTCGCAACCTCGCACTAACGCCCTCACAACTTTATCCCTTGCCTTACCCACATATGCCCCCCACTTGTTCATCATACTGCCTCATCCAACTTCGCAGCTTCTCCCTCATCCATGCTTCTTGTTCTCGCCATATCCTGGCCTCCATCTCCGCAATTTGATCGCAGCCTCACTCCACCTCCTCGACTCGCCCTCGCCCCGCTGCGCACCTCTCCCTCTTCTCTTGTAGCCCTACCCTCACATTTATCTCTCATGCCTCTCAGTCGTTCCTAATCCTCGCCCTCCTGTGCGCCTCACGTCCCAGCCATTCCCTGTGCTCTCGCCCGTCTCGCAAACTAGCAGCCTTGCCCCATGATTGCTCTCGCCCTTCGCCTGCCTCTCCTGCTAGCAGCCTCTCCCATCCTCGCCCTAGCGTCTCGCCACTGCCTCGCCTCCTCCCGCTCGTATCCCCGCCTCGCCCTAGCCCTTTGTAACAGCCCTACCTTCGATCATCCACATTCACGCCCACGCCCATGACCACGCCCACGCCTTGCGCTGTCAGCCCTCGCAGAGCACAACCCCTCGCCTGTAGCCTAGCACCCTCATCCCTTCCCTAGCATCATTACCCGCTACCTCATCCACGCATTTGCAGCCTCGTCCTAGCCCCTCACATCACCTTGCCCGCATCACTTCACCCTCACATCCTCGCCCACAAATCCTACTCGCCATAGCCCCTCGTATAGACTCTCGCCTTTTCCCTCCAACTCTAGCCTCACCTGTGCTTCTGCCACGCCCAGCCTCGCCCGATCTGTAAGGTCTAGAAAATTCAAACTACGCAACCTGACTGTTTGCAATCTAGGGTTTTACTAAAATTTGTGTTTAATTATTTTATTGCATGTATATGTGGTTTAGTTCATGGTTTATTTAAATTTTTATGCATCAAGACTTATTTCGTGCTCGAACGAGGAATAGAGACTGTGGATAATTAGGAAAAATATTTTTATTAAATAATTTTTTTAATTATTTAATATATGGTGTAATTAAGTGAGAATTTCGAAAATGGGCCTTGGTGGAGTATTTTTACTCCCAGGTTATATTTTAACCGGTACGCAAATTTTAGCGAGACGGATAACTATTTGAGAGTTCGGGCAATATTTTCAAAAATTTACATAAACGAAATATTTTTCGGGAATGTTTTTGGGCTTAATGAGATTATTTTATTGCTTAATGGGCCAAAAATATTTTTTACCCTTTTAATTTTTATTAAGGGCCCGTTAGTGCATAATTATACAACTTAAATACAATTATGAAACCCTAAACCTAGCACACTCCCCTCGCCTGCTCCTCTCATTTTGCAGCAGCAGATCCCCCTTCGAAAAAAGCAGCCTCTTCAAAAATTCTCCATAGCTTTCAAATAAAATCCCTCCCCGTCTCTCTGGTGCAAGTTTTACGCTTTGGTATCAAAGGTTTCTAGCGTATATTCTCAAAGCCACGCCAGAAATCCATTTTTCTCATCATTCACACTATATTATGGTGATGTGTGTGTGTTTTCATGAGGATTGCATAGGACTATCATGTTGCTTCATCTTTTGCATAGTTTGTCACGAAATATGCTTTTGTTTAACATGAAACTCATGTGTTTGTTGTTCTTCTGTAAGGGGCTGCCGGTTTGAAGTTTTATGGGGCTGTATGTGTTGGGAGTTAAGGTGGCAAGGGGCTGGAGTCACGAGTTGGTCACGTTTTAGGGAGGGTCGATCGGTCTTCTTGAGGGGCTAGAGTTTGTGGTTGGTCAGGTGAAAGGAAAGGATAGGCTCGACAAAGGAGGGCTGAACCAGGCCATGGCTCAGTCAAGGAGGGTCAAAACAAGGCCCAGGTAAGGTCCATACATGGCTTGTCTCGAGTAGAAGGGAGTTCCAAGCGCTAGGAGTCGATTTAGGACAATACGGTGGCTAAATTATGTGTTTGTTGAGGAACCAAGGGATGCGGAGCATGGAGCCGAGGGCAATGCCTTGGTCGGTCAAGGAGGGTCTAGAGGTGGGCTAGAAAGAGTTGGTTCAGTTCCGGTCTCCGTTGGTTTGTTCTAGGGTCGAGAATTCGAGGGTTTAGTGCACTAGGGTTCAGCTCGCTTTAATGCAGAAAAATCCAGCAACATTCAGGTGTTGTTCGAGGGTCTTAAGTGGGCTGGTCTAATGTAACGTACCGTACTTTTAAACTACTTTAAAATTTATGAAAAAATAAAAAATTCTTAATTAAATAGAAACCTTTAAAATTGCGATAACAATAAACTGATCATTCAAAATATTTGCAACGAAAAGATCACAAATAAAGTTTGCTGAAAACACTTGTTTAAATATCGTAAACACTAACGTGAAATCAGAGAATTTGGAACATCGTAATTTCTTAAAAACATGAACGGTCCTCGGGTTTAGCCTCCTTCTCAGTCCAAGCGCTTATTGGTCCCCACTCCTCGTCTTCTCAAAGTCATCCTCTCCTGCATCGATCAAGTCTAGTGAGTCTAAAGACTCTGCCTGTATAAACTGGAGATAGCAAGTATTACATAATAAAACTACATGAATCTTTAAAGTAGGGCTAACCCTGGACGCTAATTCATTTCTTAATCATCTTTGGGAATAATTTGATCAATTATAATAAACAGGATATAAATTTTTTTGTTTAAATACAAATGCGGAAACGTAATGTAATCAATCTGATGTACATATCAAACATAAAGTACATGTCTTGTACGCAATACATTAAAATAAAACTAGGATTCAACTACTAAATATCAAGTGCCGAAGCCTATCTATTTCTGATCCGGATCTCCATGCTAACTTGTCATCTCTCATCCTCTTCCTGAACCTGATCCTGTCCCACCTGTTGCCATGCACACATACAAACACGACAACAGTAGGATAACTCCGGTGAGAATGTAATCCCAGTATAAAGAATGTGTAAATGCAATCATATAAGAACATATATACAAGCATAAACAGTCATTAATAACATGTATCGAATCTGAAAACATGAATCGATATAAAACTGTAAATAAACTCGTGACTCGTCAACTCATACTCGTTTCATTTCTAATCTAGGGATCCCGGTTCTTGGACATTAACACATATATCGAATCTCAGCGATACGAGTCGATCTACTCCTAAGCAACATCGATATAAATCAAACATCCAGTATCTTGGCATATCCGCCAAAGACTTGGCATATCCGCCAATGACTAGGCATCTCCGCCCATGACTCAATACACGCTTGCTATAAATCAATAGACTAAGTATATCAATCTCATTCAATTGCAAACATCAATGCAATAAAATAAAGTATGTGGTTTTCGGAAACTTAAGTCCAATCTAACTCAAGTCGATCTCCCTGTTAACATTGATTTATACCTTTCTTTCTGTCAATCTAACAATTTCAAAGTCTCAGATTCAAAGCCTGTCAACACTCAATCTGGCAATGACAATATTGAGGAGTACAATATCATTATACCCAACAATACAAATCAACTGATATCCATTCTCGCAACTCATAATCGATAGTAACACAGATCTGATATCAAATCTCAATCAAATCCATTCTGAAAATCATAATATTTTCATATGGCATCTGTTCTTCAATCCGGTTTCAATTATACGATGTCTTACATGTCAAGAAAATCATATATGAATCATATTCGATTCCTTCAATGTCATAATTTCAAATCATATCAAAACGTAGTAAAACTTACGTCCAGTTGAATCTCTCGTCGATAGAAACACAGTACTGAATTCGGATTGAAAATCCGATGGGTGGATGTTGCACAATCACAAATCTAAAATATGAAAAGGCGTCAGGATTTTCACCTATCTTTCTCTGAAGCTTTTCTCTATTCTTGCCGGTTCATCTGAAGGAAGGTAACCATATATATATATCAATGCATGGTGAGGGGCAAGTGTCCTTGTGCTGCACGTCTCGCGCATATGCCCGACCCTTGTGCTGCACGTCTCGCGCATATTGGTCTCAGCAATTATCTACTCGGCAGCTCGTGCATATGTGCGCACTATCGTCGCGCATATGCACGAGGTTCTCTGGACTTGGCATTGTCAATCACACATGCTCGCGCATATGCGCGAGGTCCTCTGCCTGCCTCGCGCATATGCACGCATCAGTGTGGCGCATATGCGGGAGGGGTACCGTCCTCGCACATTGAATCTTCTCATGCAACTCAAATGAAGTCTCGGAGCGATCCTTCTAATCACATCAAATCAGAAATCAATAATCTCCAATTAACAGCAAATAAATCTCGTGCATTACATTTCTTCCCGCCCCCCTAAGATACGTTTAGTCCCTGAAATCACAAGTAATAAAATCATATCAATAAGAAGGTATAACAGAAGTTAAACTGAAAGCTCACATCAATGAAATAACTCTGGGAATCTCTGTCTCATATCTGAATCAGTTTCCCACATAGCTTCTTCAATGCCATGACGACTCCACTGAACTTTCACAAGCGGAATTGTCTTCGTTCTGAGCTACTTTTCCTTCCGATCGAGAATCTGAATCGGCTTTTCGAAATAGCTCAATGTCTCGTAAAGTTCGGCCTCGTCTGGCTGAATAATATGTCAAGCATCAGGAAGATATTTCCTCAATAACGATACATGAAAGACATCATGTATTCCAGATAGAGAAGGCGGTAGGGCAAGTCGATAGGCACGATCTCCTATCTTCTCAAGAATCTCGTACGGCCCAATATAACGTGGAGACAATTTCTCTTTCTTGCCAAATCTGACAACTCCTCTGAAAGGTGAAATCTTCAAAAATACTCGGTCTCCTGCCTCAAATACCAACGGTCTACGTCGAACATTGGCATATTTGGCCTGTCTGTCTTGAGCTGCCTTCATTCTCTTCTGAATCAGCTTCACTTTCTCAGTCATATCTCTGATCATATCAGGTCCAATCTCAAGAACCTCAGCGATATCATCTCAATACAGAGGGGATTTTCACTTCTTACCGTACAACGCTTCAAACAGTGTCATCTCAGTACTCGTCTGATAGCTGTTGTTGTACGAAAACTCACAAAGTGGCAATGAATCCTGCCAATTAGTGCTAAAATCAAGCACTACAGCTCTAAGCATATCTACCAATGTTTGGATAGTCCGCTCTGACTGTCCGTCAGTCTGTGGATGATATGCGGTACTCAGATGTAACTTCGTACCTAGAGTCTGCTGTAAACTCTGCCAAAAGTGCGAAGTAAACCGAGGATCGCGGTCTGATACAATCGACTTCGCACTCCGTGAAATCTGACCACTTCTCTGACATAAATCTCTGCCATCTGGTCATGTCTGTACGTCATCTTGTACGGAATAAAACATGAGGATTTGGTCAATCTGTCAATCAGGACCCAAATCGCATCGCAACCTCGGGAGGAACGTGGTAGCTTCGTCACGAAGTCCATGGAAATGTGATCCAATTTCCATTCAGGAATGGACAAACTCTATAACAGTCCTCCGGGTTTCTTTCTTTCGGCTTTTACCTATTGGCAATTCAGACATCTGGATACAAACTCTGCAATATCAGCTTTCGTATGTTTCCACCAGAATTGTCTTTTCAAATCATTGTACATATTTCTGCCACCAGGATGAATACTGAATCGACTACTATGCGCTTTTGACAATATCTGTCATTTCAAATCTGAAACATCTGGCACAACAAGACAATTATTCACATACAGTACACTGTCACGTATCTGATATTCTGATCGATGCCCTGCTCTAACCATCGAAATCGAGTTCTGAATGTTCTGATCAATTTTCTGAGCTGATTTAATTCTCAAAATGAGCTCTGGTTTGACTTGAACAACATAGAGTCTCAACGGTCTACAATCTGTCTCAAATACCAATCCAGAAAGACAGCAATCTTCTATCAAATTTGAAACACCAATCATCGATAAGGATAAAGAACATACCTTACAACTCAGTGCATCAGCTGCTGCATTCGACTTTCCTGGATAGTACTTGATTTCACAATCAAAGTCTTTCAGCAAATCAAGTCATCTTCTTTGTCTCATATTCAGTTCAGACTGTGAAAATAAATATTTCATGCTTTTGTGATCAGAATAGATTTCAAATTTCTCACCATATAGGTAGTGTCGTCATATCTTCAATGCAAAGACGATAGCTTTCAATTCAAGATCATGAATTGGATAGAGAGTCTCATGTGGCTTCAACTGTCTCGAGGCATAGGCAATCACATGTTTCCGCTACATCAAAACAAAACCCAATCCTCTGTGAGAAGCATCACAATAAACAACAAAATCACCAGTACCTGACGGGATATTCAACACCGGAGCAATGCTCAATCTCTTCTTCAACTCCAAGAAGCTGGACTCACACTCCTCCGACCACACAAATGGAGCATTCTTCCGAGTCAGTTGCGTAATCGGTTTAGCAATGCTGGAGAAATCTTTAATAAATCGACGATAATATCCTGTCAAACCCATAAAACTGCGTATATCTGGCACAGATGTCGGTCTCGGCCGACTGATCACGGCCTCGACTTTACTGGGATCAACAGAAATCCCGTCTCCAGATATGATGTGACCCAAAAATACAATCTGTCTCAGCCAAAACTCACATTTCGACAGTTTAGTATATAGTTTCTCAGCCCTCAAAATTCTCAATACAGTTCTCAGATGCTCAGCATGATCAATCATATTCTTCGAATAAATCAAAATATCATCAGTGAAAATAATCACGAAATCATCGAGATATTTCTGAAACACACGGTTCATCAGACCCATAAATACAGCTGGAGCATTTGTTAAACCAAACGGCATGACTATAAACTCATAATGTCCATACCCGGTTCTGAACGCTGTCTTAGAGATATCAGAATCTCTGACTCTCAGTTGATGATATCCAGATCTCAGATCGATCTTGGAATAAACAGAAGAACCCTGCAACTGATCAAATAAATCATCTATACGAGGCAAAGGGTATTTGTTCTTTACCGTAGCCTTGTTCAGTTGCCGATAGTCAATGACAAGTCTCATTGAATCGTCTTTCATCCTCACAAACAGTACTGGTGCACCCCAAGGAGAAACACTCGGTCTGATGTATCCCTTGGCCAGTAAATCTTCTAGCTGCTCTTTCAACTCTTTCCGTTCTATCAGTGTCATTCTGTACGGAGCTCTAGAAATTGGAACTGTCCCTTGTACCAATTCAATGCTGAAGTCTATTTCTCGAATCAGAGGCAATCCCGGAATTTCATCTGGGAAGACATCAGCAAACTCGCATACCACTGACAAGTCCGCCAATGATGGACTCGATTTCAGTACGTCAACTGAATATACAAGGAACCCCTCTGCTCTTTTCTGTAACAATCGAGTCATAGACATAGCAGATATCAAAGGAATTCTAGTTCTAGAACCCTTACCATAGAATTTCCATTCATTAGTCATCTCAGGTCTTAATCGTACAATCTTATGAAAACAATCAACGGTAGCTCTGTACTTGGTCAGCATATCGATACCGATAATATAGTCAAAATAAAATAACCCAAGCACAATACAATTTAACTCAATCTCATGCCTGTCATACTGTAGCATACAATGTTTAACCGAATTCATGAATATCAAACATGTACCCAAAGGATAAGAGACAGACACTACAGCATATAATGACTCAACAGGCAAATCATGCATCAAAGCAAATCGCTCAGAAATAGATGTATGAGAAGCACCCGTGTCTATCAATACATAAGCAGTGTAACCACATAAAGAATAGTTACCTGCAACAACATCGTCTGGTGCTTCCTGAGCCTGCTCCTCTTTCAAAGCAAATACTCTAGTCTGCTGTCTAGGAGGCTGCTAACTGTCTGGCTTCCTCCTGGCCTCTGCTGTGACGGAGTAGTAGTCTGTGGGGGCTAGAAAGAATGAACAGCTGATGATCGTCTATCAGTCTGAGCCACTGATCCAGCTGATTCTGCTCCCTCGGATCCCTGGGAACATCTCTGTGGACATACTCTCGCAAAATGTCCCTGCTGTCTACAGATACGGCAACTACCAATCACTCCTTGGCATGGCTCAATTGGATGTCTCCCTCCGCAAGTTCTGCAATAAGCCCCGGTATAACTCTGGCTCTGTCGGGAACCACTGGAGGTAGATGAACTGCTGTCAGACTTCTTAAACTGTTTTCCTATGGCTTTCAGAAAATATTTCTTTCCACCAGTGCTACTGCCACTCTTAAATCTGGGAGGTGGTTGCTGTGGTCTCGGTGCTGGAGGAAAATACGAAGCTCCTCTCTGCCTAATCAGGCCCGTTTCGCCTCCCTTTGCTCTATTCAAGGCATCAGCAAAGTTATTCGGTCGCCCGGTGTTCACCAATGTAAATATCTCGGGATTCAGGCCATTGATGAACTGATCAGCCACAGCTTCATCATTCTCAACCACGTGTGGAGCAGATCTCAACAGGTAGAGAACTTGGCCACATACTCCTCTATGTTCAACTGACCCTGTCTCAAGTTTTCAAACTCGGCTCCCTTGTCTTTCCTGTACGACACTGGGAAGAATATTTGATAGAACTCAGCTTTAAAGACATTCCAACTGATATTCGTACCTCTATGCTCCAATGCTTTCTTTGTCGTAATCCACCAGTTCTTTGCAACGTCAAGCAACTGGTGCCCAATCAATCGGACTCGGCGCTCATTTGTGTAATACAAGGAATCAAACAGCATCTCAATGTCATCTAACCAACACTCACAGTCAACAGAAGTCTCTGTTCCTTTTAGGGTTGGCGGTTTGAACGACTGAAACGTCTTCATTCCATCGGTGTTGCTGTTACATCCATCGGATTCGCAGAGGTGCTACCCTGTTCCGGGACTCTTCGAGGAGGCATATCTGATTATCAAAAGGATTAGTAACCCAATACAATGAATATGTTTCATTCCTCCTCCGATCATCTTACTGCTGATCAAGGATCGGTTCTGATTCATTCTCAGTAATACACATTACCGATTTAAATCAAATAATCGGGCAATATGCACATAAAGCAGCTAGACATGCTAGCACAAGAAAATCAGGAAAGAAAACTCAATCTACCCCCACTCACTAGCTTCTATCTCAGTCTCAAGAACCTACAGTTCTAGAACTTACAGTTCTAGAACCTACTGCTCTGTTACCACCTGCTGCGGGGACCTGGATGCTAATTCATTTCTTAATCATCTTTGGGAATAATTTGATGAAATATAATAACATAGTCTAATTTTTTTTAAAAAATACAAATGCGTAAACGTAATGTAATCAATCCGATACACATATCAAACATAAAGTACATGTCTTGTATGCAATACATTAAAATCAAACTAGGGTTCAACTACTAAATATCAAGTGCCAAAGCCTATCTACTTCTGATCCGGATCTCCATGCTAACTTGTTCTCTCTCATCCTCTTCCTGACCCTGATCCTGTCCCACCTGTTGCCATTCATACATACAAACACGACAACAGTCGGATAACTCCGGTGAGAATGTAATCCTAGTATAAAAAATGTGTAAATGCAATCATATAAGAACATATATAAAAGCATAAACAGTCATCAATAACATGTATCGAATCTGAAAAGATAAATCGATATAAAACTGTAAATAAACTCGTGACTCGTCAACTCAGACTCGATTCATTTCTAATCTAGGGATCCCGGTTCTTGGACATTAACACATATATAGAATCTCAGCGATACGAGTCGATCTACTCCTAAGTAACATCGATAAAAATCAAACATCCAGTCTCTTGGCATATCCGCCAATGACTAGGCACTCCGCCCATGACTCAATACACGCTTTCTATAAATCAATAGACTAAGCATATCAATCTCATTCAATTGCAAACATCAATGCAATAAAATAAAGTATGTGATTTTTAGAAACTTAAGTCCAATCTGACTCAAGTCGATCTCACTGTTAACATTGATTTATACCTTTCTTTCTGTCAATCTTACTCTGTCGAAGTCTCAGTTTCAAAGCCTTTCATTACTCAATCTGAAAATTACAATATTGAGGAGTACAATATCAATATACCACTCAAATCAATACTGGATATAATCAGAACTAAATCAAATTTTGTTTCAAAGGCATAACTGCACAATATCAATATACCCAGCAATACAAATCAATAGATATCCATTCTCGCAACTCATAATCGATAATAACACAAATCTGATATCAAATCTCAATCAAATCCATTATGAAAATCATAACAATTTCATATGGCATCTGTTTTTCAATCTGGTTTCAATTATACGAGGTCTAACATGTCAAGAAAATCATATATGAATCATATCTGATTCCTTCAATGTCATAATTTCAAATCATATCAAAACGTAGTAAAAATTACGTCTAATTGAAGCTCTCGTGGATAGAAACACAGTACATGGACCCCGTGTAAGGTTCTAGGTAGATGCTGGAATTTTGCATTTTGAAGGAAACAAGGGCACGAACACCGTGTAAGTGTCCGGCTTTGGGTCCGTGTACCTACTGGAATTGTGAACCAACGTAATTCCCTACTCTTGTGTTTAATCCTACTTAATCATACGGACCGTGAACCAACACCTCAAGACCCATCCTAGGATGATATGGCACTGATTCAAACTCCAACAAACACCCCAAAACAAATACGAATCACCAAAAATGTAACACACCCTGTGAACACGATAATTTAACAACAAAGCTTTTCCTACGACTTCTAATGCACCCAAGGACTATCGACACGAAACGAAGTATCAAAACTTGTCACAACATCATACTCACAATACTTCAATGTAGCAGCGATCACCCAATGGTTCCCAATGAAGCTGCAACAATTACACTTCAAGGATTCATCAAGAAGATATTTTCAGAAAATTTCAGTTTGAGCAGTCCCACGAAAAAATCATAACTCGCTCATTTCTTATCCAAATATTTTGAATTTACTTTCAAATCGAAGGTATAAAAAACTTCTACGTTTTATATGTTAAAATTTTTTCCAGAAAATCGACCTAAAAGTCGCACTATTTAAAATGACAGCAAATTTTGAGTTTTGAGATCCAAAAATCATTTCAAAAGCGACCTTAACAATTTCCGCTCAAACTTTGCACAACATACATTAATTTTTACACATAATAACATATAATATAACAAGATCGGTGTATAAACAAAATATTCTACATGCCTTTTGATATTTAAAATACCGGAACAACGATACCGAAGCGAGGTTGAGTGCGAGGCTGATCCGGAACGATTTGTGGCTCGATTTTCTTGAAGAAACTGAACGAAAACTTGCTGGGAAATTGAAGGGAAAGGGGGTGGTTGCTCTTGCTATAGAACCATAGGTTTTCTTTGAAAAAATTAAAATGAAATGTGTATGTGTGTGTTGAGTGTTTAACGTGTAGGGGTGTGTGTGTAAATGTGTGTGCGTGATTTAGTGAAGGTAATTAGGGGTAATTATGTGCATAATTAATAATTAAAAATTATTTAAAATACTAAACTTCCTCTAACTTTAAATAAAATCTCTTAATTTAAAATAAAATGTACAAGTGACAAATCTTTAAAAACTTTCAAGTCATAAAATCACCAAATAATTAAATTAGGCTTTAAAATGCTAAAAATTAAATAAACCTTTTAGAATGCCCCAAACCCAACTTAAAATAAAATACCACATTTTAAAAATTGCCAAAATCATCGCCAGTCTTTTTTCCTCGATCCCGCATCGAATAATCGCCTGAAACATGAAACTCAAGAAAATATTTTAACGTGCATATCCTAAACATAAATAATTTAAAATAATGACATTTCATAAATCATGCACTGCTAACTATATATTTAAACTTAAATAAACAATTTAAATAAATATATGGGTTTTACATATACTGAATTTGGGCTCTACATCTAGATAGTTTAAGGGCTGGCTTGGATCAATTCCTCATAGTTTTCATATATGACATCTTGATCTATTTGAAGAGCAGAGAGGAGCACAGCCAACATTTGAGGACCGTACTGCAGACCTTACCAGACAAATGGTTGTATGCCAAGTTCAGTAAATGCGAGTGCTGGCAAGACAGAATAGCATTCTTAGGCCACATCATATCCCTTGATGGAGTAGAGGCTGATCCAAATAAAGTCGAGGCAGTCAGAGATTTGTCAGTGCCTAAGAGCGTGACAGCGATCCGCAGCTTCTTGTGATTGGCTGGGTACTACATGAAGTTTATTCAGGGCTTCTCTTCTATTGCGGTGCCTATGACCGCCTGGACGAAAAAGAATGCCAAATTCATTCGAGTATCAGAGTGCCAAGAGAATTTTGACAGGCTGAAGCAGCCATTGACTTCAGCGCCAGTTCTAGCTATGCCATCAAGGCAATGAGAGTTTGTGCTTTACACGGACGCTTCGAAGCATGGTTTGGGCGCAGTTTTGATGCAGCATGACAGAGTTATAGCCTATGCATCTAGACAGTTGAAGGTCCATGAGAAGAATTATCCGACTCACGACCTCAAGCTAACAGCAGTGGTTTTTGCCATGAAGATATAGAGGCATTATCTGTATGGGAAGAAGTACAGAATTTTCACCGATCACAAGAACTTGAAGTACTTCACACAAAAAGAGATTTATATGAGACAATGGAGATGGATCTGGTGAAGGACTATGATTGCGACATTAGCTACCATTCGGTTAAGGCTAATGCAGTTACGGATGACCTGAGCAGGAAGAATGTTGTGATCAGTCAGTTTTCTGTACAGAGACAGCTGCAGGCAGAGATTCAGAGGTTTGAGCTTCCAGTTTATGCCAAGGGAGATGCTCCTAATATTTCTACCCTGACAGTATAGTCAACACTGAAAGACAGAATTCGATTAGGGCGGACTTCTGATGCAGTTACAGAAGTGGAGACAGAAGGATGAGTGTAAGGGCCTGAGGTTGTATATCATTGAGGATGGCATAGTCAGATACCGTGACCGACTATGGATTCCTAGCAGTGATTTCCTGAGAGCAGACATCATGAGTGAGGCCCACAGCACCCTGTACTCCATTCATCCAGGGAGTACGAAGATGTATAAGTATCTAAAGACTCTTTATTGGTGGTCGGGCATGAAGCGAGTTATCTTGCATTTCGTGTCTGAGTGTTTGACGTGTCAGCAGGTTAAGGGCAAGTATCAAAGACCTGCAGGGAAGCTAAGGCCACTCCCTATTCCCGAGTGGAAATGGCATAACATTACCATGGACTTTGTGACAGGTCTACGTGGACAACAAGGGGATATAATGTGATTTGGGTGATAGTTGATCGGCTCACTAAGTCAACATACTTTCGACCGATCAAGAAGACTTTCACCATGACTCATTACGGAGAGCTATATATCAGAGAGATAGTCAGACTACATGGGATTCCCGTATCCATTGTGTCAGACAGGGATCCGAGGGATTCCCGTGTCCATCGTGTCAGACAAGGATGCGAGGTTTACGTCTGCATTCTGGAAGAGTCTGCATCAGGTATTGGATACCAAGTTGTTATTCAGTACCGCTTTCCATCAACTGACCTACAGTCAGTCTGAGAGGGTGATTCAGATAATGGAAGACCTACTTAGAGCTTGCATGATCGACTTCCATGGCATCTACGACCCACAGTTACCTCTCGTGGAGTTCACGTACAACAACAGTTATCAGGAATCTATTGGAAAACAGCAGCCTCTTCGAAAATTCTCCCTGGCTTTCAAAGAAAATCCCTCTCCGTCTCTCCGGTGCAGGTTCTAAGTGTTGGTATCAAAGGTTTTGAGCGTATATTTGCAAATTCATGCCATAAATCCCTTTTTCTCATAATTCATGCTATATTATGCTGATGTGTGTATGTTTGCATGAGGATTGTTTAGGAATATCATGTTTCTTCATCTTTTGCATAGTTTGTCGCAAAATATGCTTTTTTAACATGAAACTCACGTGTTTGTTGTTCTTGTGTAAGGGGCTGCCGGTTTGAAGTGTTAGGGGGACTGTATACGTTGGGATTTAAGGTTTCAAGGGGCTGGAGTCACGATTTGGTCACGTTTTAGGGAGGGCCGATCGGTCTTCTTGAGGGGCTAGGGTTTACGGTTGGTCGGGTGAAAGGAAAGGGAAGGCTCGGCCAAAGAGGGCTGAACCAGGACATGGTGCGGTCCAGGAAGGTCCAAACCGAGGCCTAGGGTAGGTCCATACATGGATGCTCTCGAGTAGAAGGGAGTTCCAAGAGCTAGGAGTCGATTTAGGATGATACGGTGGCTAAATTGGGTGTTTATTTAGGAACTGAGGGATGCACGAACATGGTGACGAGGGCAGTGCCTAGGTTGGTCAAGGAGGGTCCAGAGGTGGGCTAGGAAGATTCGGTTCAGGTCTAGCCCCCGTTGGTTTTGTATAGAGTCGAGAATTCAAGGGGTTTAGTGCACTAGGGTTCAGCACGCTTTGGTGCAGAAAAATCCAGCAAATTTCAGGTGTTGTTTGAGGGTCTTAAGTGGGATGGTCTAGGTTGTTTAAGGGCTGGTAGGGTATGGTTGATGTGAGGCCCAATAACTAAAGTAAGCCCATTTCCCATTTTATTTAAAAATATCCAACCCATTTGATAGAAATCAGCTCGCTCCATCCAGAATTTTCTTCGCCTCGCTCCCGTCGTCTTTCTTCTTCTTTCTGCATCAGTCGTGCAGCGTCCCAGTGGCCAGAAATTTAGTGCAGCACCTAGCCATCTTCTTCCTCAGGTATATTAGCTACTTTCCTGCCATGAATCGGTAAAAATCAATGCTCCATCTTTCACAATCGAGCCAGCTGATGTGTTTCATTCTTTGTCCGATTAGGTAAAGTTTTGGCTTCGATTATTGGTTTCTCGTGGGATTAGTTTGTATAAGTGAAGTATTGAGCTTTTCCCCTAATTTCCAGCTAGGTTTTCGGTGTGAACAGTGTTTCCGGTGACTTTTTCCGACGAGCCATTTTCGCAAAATTACCATTGTGCATTCTAGTTTCGATTATTGAGGTATTAAGCTTCGAATTTCAGAATTTGTGTGGGTTTAATAGGCTACCCGGAATTCGAATTTTAACCGAGACGATTTATTTTGGTTTAGTCGTTTGGTATGCGTTGTATTGAAGTGTATAGCGAATTTATATTATAGGTTATATCGTTGGACGAGTTTATCCGATATTCCTTAAGATTTTCTGTAGCTATAGTTGAGGTACACTCAAACCTAATCATTATGACGCTTATATTGGCGTGTAAGAATATTCGGTGAATGTTGTTTGCTATTATGTGCATTGAATGTTTATTTTGATGCATTCATGCATAAATTATGTTGGCATAACATATTGAGCCTTGACTCCTTTGACGGCTATTTATGTAGATTCTGTCGAGATATATTGAGTCATCAGAGGGACGAGTGGGTTAGGATTAGCCACATTCCCATATGACTGCTAGGGACGAGCGACTTAGCTACTCGCATTCCCGATGCTACGTGCATGGACGAGCGGCGATTTGATGCTGCATTCCTGGCACGGGTGGCCACTGTTACTGTTGATGATGCTATCCGTTTGGACTCCATTTGGTATCCATTATTCCGTTGTTACCATTCATGCAACTCATAGCATTTCATTTACTTGGTATTATTACATGTCTTTTATATACGTCGTGATTTTACTGGTTTGTCGTACTGGGGTCCGACCCCTGTTTTCTTTTGATGTTGTGGTTGTTTTTGATGCCATAGCAGGTCATTCCAGGGGTTTTGACGTGTCTGGTGGAGCGTCAGCGAGTGGTACCCAGTAGTCAGTCGGTTGGTGTCAGAGTTCCCAGATATTTATATATATTATGCTAGTTTGATACATTTGCCAGGGAGATGCCATGTGTAGCTGTATGGTTATGTTTTAATGTTGTTTGGATTTTATTTGTGGTATGTTGTGTCTAGTCCTGGCCAGTGCGGCTGTAGGATGTTGGTGTGGTTGATTGTGAACTTGGTATTATTTTCGAGCGTATATTGTTGTTGTTGTGTTTTGAAATTTTTGGGATGTCCTACTTACGAGGAGGTCATACAAAAATTTCTGTAGGCCCTAATGAACGTTTTAAACTCGTTTTCGCTGTTTACACCATTAATCCTTGTTGTGTGGTAATTAAATATCTATTAAGAGCACGGGCCCTGACAGTTTGGTATCAGAGCCTAACTGGGATACGCTCGAAATAGAGTCTAGGACACTCGAGTTTAGGCACAAATAAAATGATTGTGCATGTGTTTGATTATTTGCTCTTACTTGTTTATATTTTTTGAATTAATTGTATCAGCATGACTAGAACGTATTAGTTTAAGTTTATTCTCTTATACTCAGCCGATTACTTTTCTACCTGTGGATTAAATCCTTTTGTCTTGTAGATGGCACCGGAACGTAAGGGTAGAAAAGGAAAAGAAGTTGTTCAGAAATCTGAAGCTCCTAATGTAAGAGGACTTAACGAGACTGATTGGGGAAGAAGAGGTCGTCGTCCTCGTGGTGAAGCTCAAAATGTCAACTTCGTGCATGAAGTGGATCAGTTGACTAGAGAAATGGGTGAAATGGAATTGTGATATCCCGATTTCAGAACATCCGTCCTCCTCGATTCTTTGGGAATGAAGATGGTGAGAAAGCTATAGCATGGCTAAAAAGTATGAAGCATTTGTTCAATATGTTGGAGTACACCCATGAATTGCAGCTTAAGTTGGCTATTTGTCAATTAAAAGACCGAACCCAGTTATGGTGGTAAACTACTGAGGAAGCTTTGAAAGAATCAGATGAAAGAGTTACTTGGGATGTATTTTGCGCTCAGTTTGCTCGAGAGTATTCACCGCCTTCGTATTATTCGGCCAAGGAAGCTGAATTCAAAAGATTGACTCAGGGTAATATGACTGTAGTGGAGTATGCCTGTAAGGCTTGAGATTTATTAGTCTTCATTGATGTGGGACTCGGAAGATATGAGTATGCATGATATAAAATGAGAAGCACTAAGTGAGATGGGAGTAAGAAAGAAATGGAAAAGATGAGAAAATATTCAAAATAGGACAGAACAGATGGCGCACATGCGCGCATATGCGCGACAATTCCAGAAGCATCGGCGCACATGCGCGAAGAAATGCGCGCATCTGCGCAACACGTCTAGAGACATTGGCGCACATGTGCGAGATGAGGCGCGCATATGCGCGACACCTCCAGAGACTTTGGCGCACATGCGCGAGATGAGTCGCGCATCTGCGCGAGGTGTTGATGCCGAGACAATATGTCTCGCGCATATGCGAGAGTTGAGGACGCGCATATGCGCGAGAAGTCCAGCATGCACATTAAGTTGACACATGGCCTGGACCTATATAATGTACAAATTCTTCAATTCCATCAGCAACCACCGATAGAAATTTCAGAAAAAGCTCAAAGTTCTTCCCTAGCTTAGAATTGTGATTGTCTCACATTTAGTTATCCGATTTTTGATCCGGGGTGATATTCGTACTCCTCTTGCGATTTGCTATCAAAGGAAGTAAGTATTATTAACTTTCAACATATTTTGAAGTTGAGATGTGAAGAGAATCAGATATTGATTGTTATTATATGTTCTTGTGATATCGGAGAGCGTATATTTGAAACCGGATCGAAGAAATGGTACCGCATGCATTTGTTATGAATTTCAGCATATATTGTACATGAGATTAAGCAGATTTCAGAAATTATGTATGCTTTTGATGAAGATTATGAGTTGTGGATATTGATTTTGTTGCTATTGAGTTAACGGTGTCACAAGATTATGACGTTGTACCGTCGATTGGTATCGAAATTGATTGTTGATGCATACATGTGTTGAATGGAGTTATGAATTGATATTGAACATTCAACATTGCCATTTCAGATTGATATTGGTAAGGTTCGTATTCGAGACTTCGACTACAATAAAGATTGTGCGACGAAAGGTATAATTCATGCTTTGTTTGGGGAAGACACAACTCAAATGAGATTCAATTTGAGTTTCCCAACAAAATCACATACTAGACTTGTTGTTTATTCTTTTGATATGGATTTGAATTGTTTATAGAATTATATCCAAATCTTTCAATATGATTATGCCTTGATTATAGATTTATATTCAAGCCTTGAGATAGGAGTCATTGACAGATTTGTCAAACTAGATGTTCGGTAGTATCGTCGCATTGGAACAGTTCGACTCCATGTGTAGACACTCGATACAGACATGACCGAAATCTAGGAATGAGACGTACCGTTACCTCGATTGGGAGGGTAGGTGACAGACAGCGACGTCTTATTCACACCGGGATCCCTAGAGTAGAGTCGAATTGAGTCAAGACATGATTTGATTGATATTGCATGCTTATATTGATTTGGTTTCATAGACTATGGAACCTATTACTTTTGATATTATTCATGATAGTTTGTTTCATGATTTATATTTTGTTTATGCATGCATACCATGTTTTATACTGGGATTTGTTCTCACCGGAGTTTCCGTCTGTTGTTATGTCTGTATGTGTGCATAACAACAAATGGGGCAAGATCAGGGTCACGACCGAGATGAGATCGAGATAGAGTGGTGACTTCGGGCACAGAAGACTGCTAGTGGTTATTGTACTAGACTTGTACTACTTATGATTTGGAGATTGTATGGTATGGAACTTTAGTTTGGTATGGATGTATTAAAATAAACCATGTATTTACGTTTGTTGTAATTAAATAAAGAGAGTTCTTGTGCTTGGTTTATATACATTTGATTTAAAGTTAAAAGCAAAAATTTGACCCACGTTTTCTAACAACGATCCGATTAATCCCATAAAGAAATGAGGTAGAGCCCGGGTCCCCACAACAGGTGGTATCATAGCGATAGATATTTTAGACTGAGATAAGATAGAATGAGCGGGGTAGATCGAGTCTTCTTCCTTGCTTTTGATGTGCTAGCATGATTTAATGCTTTCCATATTACATGTTGTATTGTTATCTGAATTTATTTACAGCATGTACTTGTAAAGACTGAATCAGAACCGATTCTGGATCAACGGTATATGATCAGAGGAGGGCTGAGACAGATTTTATAGATTGTATATTAATCTGTTTGATATTCAGATATGCCGCCTAGAAGAATACCAGAACCAGCTGCAGGTCAAGTACCAGAACAGGGTAGTACGTCAGGAACTCAGATGGATGTTACTGCGACACCTATGGAGACGTTATTGAAGAGATTTCAATCATTCCATCCGCCTACCTTGAAGGGTACCGAGAATGCCGTAGATTGTTAGAGCTGGCTAGACGATATAGAGATGTTGTTTGAATCTCTTGCCTACACAGATGAACGGAGGGTAAAATTAATTGGACATCAGTTGCAAGAAGTGGCCAAAATTTGGTGGTTGACAACGAAACGAGCCTTGGATCATAGAGGTATCGATATTACTTGGAAGGTATTTAAAGATGAATTTTATCAGCGTTTCTTTCCAGTATCTTATCGAAAAGACAAAGGGGCAGAATTCGCAAATTTACGACAGGGGCAATTGAATATAGAAGAGTATGTTGCCAAGTTTTCGTCCTTGCTTCGATTTGCACCTCATGTAGCAGGGAATGATGAAGCGGCCGCAGATCAGTTCATTAATGGTTTGAACCCTGACATATTTACTTTAGTGAAGACGGGGCGACCCAACACTTTTTCTGATGCACTGAACAGAGCGAAAGGAGCAGAGGCTGGCTTGATTAGGCAGCGAAGGGCTTCTTATAGTGTTCAGAATCAGAGGCAGCCACAGCCCGCTGTGCAGTTTCCACCACCTCCTCCTCGATTTGATAGTGGAAGCAGTAGTGGCAAGAAAGAGTTTTTGAAGGCTAAAGGCAAACAGTTTAAGAAATCAGGAAGTAGTTCATCGAATTCCAGTGGATCCCGACAGAGAGGTCAGGGTCAGAGTTCAGAGTATAGTGGTGTTTATTGAAGTTCGTGTGGAGGCAGGCATGCCACTGAACAGTGTCAGGGAGTGATGGGCAGATGTAACATATGTGACACCCCGATCCTCTTTTAAAATAAATACACAGCGGAAATAAAATTTTCTCTTTTAAAAATATACGGAAGGAGTTTCAAAATACATTTCTTTAAATATCTTTACAAAATAAATACATGATCATTTAAATGACATAACAAAAACAAAACATCATTCCTATGATCATGCCAAAATCCTCCTTCCAACGGTATATGCATATGACCCCCGATCTACAGTCAACGTCCCGAGGCACCACTCTGATCTGCATCACATGAAAATAACTGAAATGAGAATAAATCTCAGCAAGTGGAACTCTTATATAACAATGAACAATAACTCTGTAAAACATCTCTTTGAAATCATAAATACCATCAACTCTAAACTGTAAACTCTGAATATCAATAACATAGCAATAGCATATGAAATATGATGGTATTTCTCTTTTGCTCTGGGGATTGATATCAATAGTATCTCTGCTCTGGGGTGCTCGTATCCCAAATCGATATAAATACCGATAACTCTGAGGGATATAAGCCTATAGGCGATGATCATCTAATATTGCATGCAATCTCTGACTATGTATTTATCAATCCGAAAACATTTGAACTCTGAATAGCATTTAAAGCCGTCCTTTCACAATCTCATATTTTCTCTTGTATTCCCTTTTAACAATAGTGAGGTATACAATACCTCCAATAGATAATCAATGAAATCAATACATAACAATGGATCAATGGAAGGGAATATCACTTTAAAATCTTTGAAACACAATACATATAACATCATGTGAGCACAAGGGATGAAATTCCACTTACAAACCACAACAAACACCTCAACTTAGCTCTTGATCACCACCTACAACAAATAATCCACAAATAACACCAATATCAACTAAATATCCAAGATTACAAGCTAAATAATCCATAAATCCACATAAACAACCAACCTAAACAACTCTTAATTTACAACCTTAACAGAATCGCACCAAAAGCTTACCCAAGCTTCCTAGCACCAAGGAGAACGTCGAACTCAAGTCGAAATTCCAAACAAACGCCTGAATCGAAGATAGGAAAGGAAAGAAATGACTAAAAACCCTTGAAATGGAGAGAAATGTCGAGAATGGAGGAGAAAAGAAAGGGAAAGTATGGCCAACCACTCCAAAAAGTATCTTAAAAACTCGCCCATACCTTCACCGCGGGTGCACTCCTCTAAGCACCGCGGGTGCGCAATGGTTTCGGCAGCCACAAAAATTCTGGAACACGAACAGCGCGGGTGCGGCGACGCAAGCAGCGCGGGTGCGGTCTCTACCGCGGGTGCGGTCCCTACATCACGGTGGGTGCGGTGATGCTACGGCATTCCAACTCCAAAACAGCACAGTACACCGCGGGGGCACTCCAGTTAAGAGCGCGGGTGCACTCAAGTCACGGCCAAGCACTATTCCCATGCAACTAAAATCGAACCGACACTCTGAAACGAACAACCAACATCAACTAACACCTCAAGACAATAAAACTAACAATACTATAGCCCAAAAATACAACTCTGAACATCTAATCAAATATCCCAAAATAACAAACGAAACTTTAATCGTACCGTACACCGGGCTCGGCTATTACAATCTCCCCCCCTTCAGGGAATTTCGTCCGTGAAATTGACGTCACGGCACGAACAACTCAGGATACTTCTCTCTTATCTCCTCCTCTGGTTCCCACGTAGCCTCCTCTAACAAATGGTTCCTCCAAAGAACTTTGACAATGCCGATCTCTTTGTTCCTCAACACTCTCACTGTGCGATCCAGAATCTGAATCGGAATCTCTTGATACGTCAAATTCGGCGTCAAGTCCAATGGCTCATGGCGAAGAACATGGGAAGGATCTGCAACATACTTCCTGAGCATCGATACGTGAAAAACATTATGGACTCTGTCAAGATCTGGAGGTAGGGCTAATCTGTAGGCTCGATTGCCAACTCTGTCCAATATCTCAAATGGACCAATAAATCTAGGACTCAACTTGCCCTTCTTGCCAAATCGCATCACACCCTTGAGAGGTGCTATCTTCAGAAACACGTGATCGCTAACCTCGAACTGCAAAGGCCTACGACGAACATCTGCATAGCTCTTCTGTCTGGACTGGGCAGTCTTCATCCTTTCTCTGATGACAGCAACAACATCGGCAGTCTGCTGGACCAACTCTGGTCCCAACATCTTCCTCTCACCAACCTCGTCCCAATACAAGGGAGATCTGTATTTCCTGCCATAAAGTGCCTCATACGGTGCCATGCCAATCGTCGCCTGGTAGCTATTATTATATGTGAACTCAACCAAAGGCAACAAAGAATCCCAGCTACCTGGAAAGTCTATAGTACAAGCTCTGAGCATATCCTCAAGAATCTGAATGACTCTCTCTGACTGACCATCGCTCTGAGGATGATAAGCTGTACTGAACGCTAACCGCGAACCCATAGCTCTGTGCAAACTCTTCCAAAACTCTGAAGTAAATCTAGGGTCACGATCAGACACGATCGACACAGGGACACCATGAAGTCTGACAATCTCTGCTATGTAGTCCTCGGCATACTGGTTCATCGAATACGTCGTCTTGACTGGAAGAAAGTGCGCTGACTTAGTCAATCGATCAACGATAACCTAAATAGAATTGAAATCTCTCTGCACTCTGGGAAGACCAGTCACGAAATCCATCGTAATATGCTCCCACTTCCACTGAGGAATCGGCAATGACAACAATGTCCCAGCAGGTCTCTGGTGCTCAATCTTCACCTGCTGACAAGTAAGGCACTGAGAAATGAACACGGCAACATCCTTCTTCATACCTGGCCACCAGTAGAGTCGACGAAGATCCTGATACATCTTCGTACTGCCTGGATGAATCGAATACGGCGCGGTATGAGCCTCTGTCAGAATATCTCTACGAATATCATCGCCAACAGGAACACAAATACAACCTCTGAAAGTCACCAAACCATCACCATTCAAGGCAAACTCTGAATTACCTCTAATCTCTGCTCTATCTCTCAACTCTGTCAACTGAACATCAGTCGACTGCTCTCTACGAATCCTGTCCGTCAATGAAGATCGAATAACCAACGCTGAAAGACGAGCAATGGTGCCTGGAATCACCAGATCAATCTCCTCTCTCTGCAAATCCATCAGCAACGGTCTCTGAATCAAAGAACTCAATGAAGCACTCGACTTACGACTCAAAGCATCAGCCACAACATTCGCCTTCCCTGGGTGATAACTGATAGTCACATCGTAATCTTTGACCAGCTCTAACCACCTCCTCTGCCGCATATTGAGCTCTCTCTGAGAAAACAGATACTTCAAACTCTTGTGGTCTGTGAAAATCTCACACTTTTCGCCATACAAGTAGTGTCTCCAAATCTTCAGGGCGAAAACCACAGCTGCCAACTCTAAATCATGCGTCGGATAATTCTTCTCATAATCCTTCAACTGGCGAGAAGCATAGGCAATGACCTTACCTCTCTGCATCAACACTGCCCCGAGACCCTTCTTCGACGCATCGGTATAGACCACAAAATCCTCTGAACCACTGGGCAATGCGAGAATAGGAGCTGACGTCAATCTATCCTTCAACTCCTGAAATGCGCTCTGGCAATCTATAGACCACTCGAACTTCACAGTCTTCCTTGTCAAATTGGACAATGGCAGGGAAATCTTGGAAAAGTCTGAAATGAAACGACGATAATAACCCGCCAAACCAAGGAAACTGCGTACCTCAGAAACAGTCGTAGGAATAGGCCACTTCTGAATCGCCTCTATCTTCATCGGATCAACAGCAATGCCATCCCTCGAAACGACATGGCCTAGAAAAGAAATCTGATCCAACCAAAACTCACACTTCTTCAACTTGGCAAACAACCTCCGCTCTCTCAACAACTGGAGCACAACTCTGAGATGCTCTGAATGAAGCTCTCTGGTCTTAGAATAGATCAAGATATCATCGATGAAGACAATGACAAAGCTATCCAAATACGACTTGAACACACGGTTCATCAGGTCCATGAAGACAGAAGGGGCATTGGTCAAACCAAAAGACATCACGAGAAACTCATAGTGACCATACCTGGTCCGGAATGCCGTCTTAGGGATATCAGACTCCCTAACCTTCAACTGATAGTAGCCAGACCGAAGATCAATCTTCGAGAAAACAGTGGCACCCTGGAGTTGGTCAAACAAATCATCAATCCGTGGCAACGGATACTTGTTCTTGATCGTCACTTTGTTAAGCTCCCTATAGTCGACACACAGACGCAAAGAACCATCCTTCTTCTTAACAAATAGAACCGGAGCTCCCCAAGGCGAAGAACTCGGACGAATAAAACCCTTATCTAGAAGATCCTGCAACTGCGTCTTCAACTCTTTCATCTCAGTAGGAGCCATCCTATACGGAGCCTTAGAAATAGGAACCGTACCTGGAGCAAAATCAATAACAAACTCTACATCTCTATCCGGCGGCAAACCCGGAACATCATCCTCAAACACATCAGCAAACTCCCTCACCACATCAATATCATCAATATTCAACTTAATCAGTCTATCAACATCCACAACAGATGCCAGAAAAACATCACAACCTCTACACAATAGCCTCTCAGCATCAAGACACGAAATAAAAGGAAGGACCAGCGAAGTACCTGAGCTGGCGAGAACTCCTCCCTGGCCATCATCTGCAAAAGTCACCGTCTTAGCAACGCAATCAATAACAGCACGATAGGTCGACAGCCAATCCACGCCAAGAATAACATCAAAGGCAACCATCGGGATCACAATCAAATCAGCAAAGACCTCTCGATCAACAAAACGAACGGGGCACGCATACACTATGGAGGTCGGGCACAAAACATCTCCCGAAGGCAAAACAACACTAAGCTGAAGGGGAATAACAGAAGGAACTATACCCAAAGATCTCAAAAACAATTCAGACATAAAAGAATGAGTAGCACCAGTATCAATCAAAGTAGTAGCTACTCTGCCTGAAATTTAAATGGAACTAGAGATTACAGAAGAATTACGATTAATACCTTCCTTAGTCATCGAAAAGATACGACCCTGCACCTTCTCCTGACTAGCTCCCTTAGGACAATCTCTGGAAATGTGGCCTGGCATGCCACAACGATAGCAAGAACGAGTGCCAAATCTACACTCTCCACGATGAGGTCTGCCACACTTGGGACACAAGGATCTCTCAGAATCAGACGGAGCAACTGGCGCTGAAGGTGGCCTAGGACTCTGATCCACCTTGCCCTTCCCTTTGAATCGATCTCTGCCACGCTGACCTGAACTCTGGCCTCTCTGAACACTAGCCTGGTGCCTCGCCTGTCTCTCCCTGGCGATATCCTTCTCGTCCTGCTCTGCTAGCAACGCCTTGGACACAATCTCCTTGAAAGTAACAGCCTTGGACATATTGATATCACGCCTGATCTCCGCTCTAAGGCCTCGAATGAAGTGAGCGCCTTTATCTTTATCACTGGTAGCAATGTACGGAGCAAATAGGCAACCCTCCTCGAACCTGAGAATATACTCATCTACATTCATGCTCCCCTGACGAAGCTCCAGAAACTCTGTAACCTTCCTCGCTCGCAAAGCATCAGGAAAGTACTTGTCGTAGAAAAGCTCAGTAAACTCAGACCACTTCAATGCCGAGACATCAATGCCAACCTTGGTCGCATTCCACCACAAACGTGCAGCTTTAACCAGCATAAAAACAGCACAACTGGTACGATCTCTGTCCTCATAGTGGAGATGATCAAAAATCGCCTCCAAAGCCTTGACCCATTCTACTGCAGCTAAAGGATCGGAGCTGCCTGGAAACTCGGGTGGATCCATCCTCTTAAACGCAGAAAAGATAGCATCAGAACCAACTGCAGCTGGAGCAACCTGCCCTCTACCTTGGCCTCTGCCCTGGCCTGCTCCTTGCAGTCTAAGCAACTGCTGGATCTGCTCACTGTGAACCTTAGCCTGCTCCTTCAGTAACTTGCCGAACACGTCGACAACTCTCGAGGACGAACTATCCTCCCCCTCTGACGCCTTACGCTTAGGAGGCATCCTCTACTCTACAATGCTCACAAGACACCAATCAATACATAACAATAGATAGATGCAAAGAAAACATACCCGGACATTTGAAAGTAGACGAAATCATATGCATTGGTCCGAAGAAAACCTCGCTCTGATACCACTAAATGTGACACCCCGATCCTCTTTAAAAATAAATACACAGCAGAAATAAAATTTTCTCTTTTAAAAATATACGGAAGGAGTTTCAAAATACATTTCTTTAAATATCTTTACAAAATAAATACATGATCATTTAAATGACATAACAAAAACAAAACATCATTCCTATGATCATGCCAAAATCCTCCTTCCAACGGTATATGCATATGACCCCCGATCTACAGTCAACGTCCCGAGGCACCACTCTGATCTGCATCACATGAAAATAACTGAAATGAGAATAAATCTCAGCAAGTGGAACTCTTATATAACAATGAACAATAACTCTGTAAAACATCTATTTGAAATCATAAATACCATCAACTCTAAACTGTAAACTCTGAATATCAATAACATAGCAATAGCATATGAAATATGATGGTATTTCTCTTTTGCTCTGGGGATTGATATCAATAGTATCTCTGCTCTGGGGTGCTCGTATCCCAAATCGATATAAATACCGATAACTCTGAGGGATATAAGCCTATAGGCGATGATCATCTAATATTGCATGCAATCTCTGACTATGTATTTATCAATCCGAAAACATTTGAACTCTGAATAGCATTTAAAGCCGTCCTTTCACAATCTCATATTTTCTCTTGTATTCCCTTTTAACAATAGTGAGGTATACAATACCTCCAATAGATAATCAATGAAATCAATACATAACAATGGATCAATGGAAGGGAATATCACTTTAAAATCTTTGAAACACAATACATATAACATCATGTGAGCACAAGGGATGAAATTCCACTTACAAACCACAACAAACACCTCAACTTAGCTCTTGATCACCACCTACAACAAATAATCCACAAATAACACCAATATCAACTAAATATCCAAGATTACAAGCTAAATAATCCATAAATCCACATAAACAACCAACCTAAACAACTCTTAATTTACAACCTTAACAGAATCGCACCAAAAGCTTACCCAAGCTTCCTAGCACCAAGGAGAACGTCAAACTCAAGTCGAAATTCCAAACAAACGCCTGAATCGAAGATAGGAAAGGAAAGAAATGACTAAAAACCCTTGAAATGGAGAGAAATGTCGAGAATGGAGGAGAAAAGAAAGGGAAAGTATGGCCAACCACTCCAAAAAGTATCTTAAAAACTCGCCCATACCTTCACCGCGGGTGCACTCCTCTAAGCACCGCGGGTGCGCAATGGTTTCGGCAGCCACAAAAATTCTGGAACACGAACAGCGCGGGTGCGGCGACGCAAGCAGCGCGGGTGCGGTCTCTACCGCGGGTGCGGTCCCTACATCACCGCGGGTGCGGTGATGCTACGGCATTCCAACTCCAAAACAGCACAGTACACCGCGGGGGCACTCCAGTTAAGAGCGCGGGTGCACTCAAGTCACGACCAAGCACTATTCCCATGCAACTAAAATCGAACCGACACTCTGAAACGAACAACCAACATCAACTAACACCTCAAGACAATAAAACTAACAATACTATAGCCCAAAAATACAACTCTGAACATCTAATCAAATATCCCAAAATAACAAACGAAACTTAAATCGTACCGTACACCGGGCTCAGCTATTACAACATATGTAAACAACAGGGGAACTTCGCCAGAGTTTGTCCCCAGAGAGGTTTACAGCGATCCCAGAGTGTCGGGTCATCGGCATCAGTGCCTCAGATTGAGAGACAGACGTCTGTTCATTCATTTCAGCAGCTATCTGCACAGTCCCAACAGAGACCAGGAGGTAGCCAGACTGTGATTCAACCTCCTAGACAGCAGGCTAGGGTGTTTGCAATGACCGAGGAGCAAGCCCAAGATGCGCCAGATGATGTTATTGCATGTAATCGTTTTCTTTGCGGTTATCCTGCATATGTGTTGATAGACACAGGTGCATCGCATACATTCATCTCTGAACGTTTTGCATTATTGCATTCATTACCTATTGAGTCATTGTCGACTGTAGTATCTATTTCTTCTCCATTGGGAAGTGGTCTTATATCTGTGACTACAGTTAGAAATTGTATAATACAATTCGAGGGTCATGAGATTGACTTAGATTGCATTGTTCTTGGTTTGGCTGATTTTGATTGTATTGTTGGGATTGATATGCTAACCAAGTACAGAGCCACCGTAGACTGTTTCCACAATATCGTCAAATTCAGACCTGAAGGCATAGGAGTGGAAATTCTATGGGAAGGGTTCCAGATCTCGGATTCCCTTAATATCTGCTTTGACTATGAGGAGATTGTTGCAACAAGGAGCAGAAGGGTTCCTTATTTATTCAGTAGATTTACTGAAGCCGAGCTCGACATTGGCAGATTTTCCAATGGTTTGTGAATTTGCGGATGTATTCCCAGAGGAGATTCCAGGATTACCTACAGTACGAGAGGTTGATTTCAGTATAGATCTTATGCCAGGAACTGTTCCTATATCTCGAGCTCCGTATAGGATGGCGCCGATAGAGTTGAAAGAATTAAAAGTACAGTTAGAAGATCTTCTGACCAAGGGATACATTAGACCGAGTGTGTCTCCTTGGGACGCACCAGTGCTATTTGTGCGGAAGAAAGACGGTTTAATGCGATTATGTATTGATTACCGACAACTGAACAAGGCGACGGTGAAGAACAAGTACCGATTGCCTCGCATTGATGATTTATTTGATCAGTTGCAGGGATCCTCTGATACAGCTAGTAGACCTCTACGACTTGCTTCGATTCAAGTTGAACCTGATTTGATTATGCAAATCAAAGAAGCGCAGAGAACTGATCAGAATTTTCAGAAGTCGATTCAGATGGTCAGATCGGGACATCAGTCAGAATATCAGGTACATGATTTTATTCTGTACGTGAATAACCGTCTTGTAGTGCCAGATGTACCAGAATTGAAACAACAGATTATGTCAGAAGCGCACTGTAGTCTGTTTAGTATTCATCCTGGTGGCAGGAAAATGTACAACGATTTGAAGACACAGTTCTGGTGGAAACAGATGAAGTCAGATATTGCCGAATATGTGTCTAAGTGCTTGAATTGCCAACAGGTGAAGGCCGAGAGAAAGAAGCCCGGAGGTTTACTTCGGAGTTTGTCTATTCCTGAATGGAAATGGGATCACATTTCCATGGATTTCGTGACGAAGTTACCTCGATCATCCCGGGGTTGTGATGCGATTTGGGTTGTGATAGACAGATTAACCAAATCATCCTGTTTTATTCCGTACAGAATGACGTACAGACATGATCAGATGGCCGAGGTATATGTCCGAGAGGTAGTCAGATTACATGGTGTGCCGAAATATATCGTATCAGATCGTGATCCACGATTCACTTCACACTTCTGGCACAGTTTGCAGCAAGCTCTAGGTACGACATTACACTTGAGTACTGCTTATCATCCCCAGACAGATGGACAGTCAGAGCGGACTATCCAGACGTTAGAGGACATGCTGAGAGCTCTAGTACTAGACTTTGGTACTAGTTGGCAAGATTCACTACCTTTGTGTGAATTCTCGTACAACAACAGCTATCAGATGAGTATCGAGATGGCACCGTTTGAAGCTTTATATGGCAAGAAGTGCAGATCTCCGTTGTACTGGGATGATATATCTGAGGCACCAGAACTTGGGCCTGATATGATTCGTGAAATGATCGAGAAGGTAAAAATAATTCAGAAGCGAATGAAGACGGCACAAGACAGGCAAGCCAAGTATGCGAACGTCAGACGTAGACCACTAGTATTTGAAGAAGGGGACAGAGTATTTTTGAAAATTTCTCCTTTCAGAGGCATTGTCAGATTTGGCAAGCGTGGGAAATTTTCTCCTAGATACATTGGTCCATACGAGATTCTTGAAAAGATTGGCGATTGAGCATATCGACTGGCTCTTCCTCCTTCTCTATCCGGTATACATGACGTTTTTCATGTATCGATGCTGCGTAGATATATGCCTGATGCTTCTCATGTCATTCAGACTGACGAAGGTGAGCTTGATCAGACTTTGAGTTATGTTGAACAACCGATACAGATTCTTGATCGGAAAGAGAAGAAGCTCAGAACGAAGACTATTCCGCTTGTAAAAGTCCAGTGGAGTCGTCATGGCATCGAAGAAGCGAGTTGGGAGATAGAAGCAGAAACATCCCGAGTTATTTACGTGATGTAAGTATTTCTTCAGTTTTAATTATATTGCCTCTTATACTTGCATTGATAGATTGCCTACGATTTCAAGGACGAAATCATTTCTTAGAGGGGGAGAAATGTAAGGCTTGAGATTTATTAGTCTTCATTGATGTGGGACTCGGAAGATATGAGTATGCATGATATAAAATGAGAAGCACTAAGTGAGATGGGAGTAAGAAAGAAATGGAAAAGATTAGAAAATATTCAAAATAGGACAGAACAGATGGCGCACATGCACGAAGAAATGCGCGCATATGCGCGACAATTCCAGAAGCATCGGCACACATGCGCAAAGAAATGCACGCATATGCGCAAAACGTCCAGAGACATTGGCGCACATGCACGAGATGAGTCGAGCATATGCGCGAGGTGTTGATGCCGAGACAATATGTCTCGCGCATCTGCGCGAGTTGAGGACGCGCATATGCGCGAGAAGTCCAGCATGCACATTAAGTTGACACATGGCCTGGACCTATATAATGTACAAATTCTTCAATTCCATCAGCAACCACCGATAGAAATTTCAGAAAAAGCTCAAAGTTCTTCCCTAGCTTAGAATTGTGATTGTCTCAGATTTAGTTATCCGATTTTTGATCCGGGGTGATATTCGTACTCCTCTTGCGATTTGCTATCAAAGGAAGTAAGTATTATTAACTTTCAACATAATTTGAAGTTGAGATGTGTAGAGAATCAGATATTGATTGTTATTATATGTTATTGTGATATCGGAGAGCGTATATTTGAAACCGGATCGAAGAAATGGTACCGCATGCATTTGTTTTGAATTTCAGCATATATTGTACATGAGATTATGCAGATTTCAGAAATTATGTATGCTTTTGATGAAGATTATGAGTTGTGGATATTGATTTTGTTGCTATTGAGTTATCGGTGTCACAAGATTATGTCGTTGTACCGTCGATTGGTATCGAAATTTATTGTTGATGCATACATGTGTTGAACTTGTTGTTTATTCTTTTAATATGGATTTGAATTGTTTATAGAATTATATCCAAATCTTTCGATATGATTATGCCTTGATTATAGATTTATATTCAAGCCTTGAGATAGGAGTCATTGACAGATTTGTCAAACTAGATGTTCGGTAGTATCGTCGCATTGGAGCAGTTCGACTCCATGTGTAGACACTCGATACAAACATGACCGAAATCTAGGAATGAGACGTACCGTTACCTCGATTGGGAGGGTAGGTGACAGACATCGACGTCTTATTCACACCGGGATCCCTAGAGTAGAGTCGAATTGAGTCAAGACATGATTTGATTGATATTGCATGCTTATATTGATTTGGTTTCATAGACTATGGAACCTATTACTTTTGATATTATTCATGATAGTTTGTTTCATGATATATATTTTTTTTATGCATGCATACCATGTTTTATACTGGGATTTGTTCTCACCGGAGTTTTCGGCTGTTGTTATGTCTGTATGTGTGCATAACAACAGGTGGGGCAGGATCAGGGTCACGACCGAGATGAGATCGAGATAGAGTGGTGAATTCGGGCACAGAAGACTGCTAATGGTTATTGTACTAGACTTGTACTACTTATGATTTGGAGATTCTATGGTATGGAACTTTAGTTTTGTATGGATGTATTAAATTAAACCATGTATTTACTTTTGTTGTAATTAAATAAAGAGAGTTCTTATGCTTGGTTTATATACATTTGATTTAAAGTTAAAAGCAAAAATTTGACCAACGTTTTCTAACAACGATTCGATTAATCCCATAAAGAACTGAGGTAGAGCCCGGGTCCCCACAATGCCTTTCAATTTTCAGCACTTCTTGCCTATGTCCCTCATGTTGCTAGCAGTGATCGGAACAAGCTATCGCATTTTATGCAAGGATTGAATCGAACCATTTGCACTTTAGTAGTAGCTGGAGAACCTGTTAATTATGACGATGCTGTAGAGAAAGCCAAGAATGTTGAGGCAAGTCTACTTTTGGCGGAACCACACAGTTCAACCAGGTTTTCCTCAGAGTTTCGGTGGCAATGTGCCGATGCCAGTTGGTGCACCACTATACCGACCTTTACTGCCGTATCAGCCTTCGCAGTCTTATCAGCAACCAAAGCAGCAAAACTTTAAGGCCAAAGGAAAACAGTTTAAGAAACAGACTCGTAGTAGTTCTTCTAGTTCTGGCAGTCAGCGTGGAAGTTCAGTTGGGTCACCTGGTGGAGTATTTTGTGATCGTTGTGGTGGTAAGCCTTTCAGCACTCAGTGTACGGGAGTTCATGGATCTTGTAATATCTGTGGGCAAGTTGGACATTATGCTAGAGTATGTCCGAATGCAGTGAGACAACAATTTCAGCAATCTCAGTTTGGTCAGGATTTTAGAGGACAAGCAACTAGTCCTTTTGTTCCTACTCAGTCTTTTCAGCAGTCTAGCTATCCTCAGCCCAAAGGTTCAAAACAGCAGCGTTTCCCATGGCCACAGCAAGCTCGAGTTCATGCTTTAACCCAGGATCAAGTTAAAAGACGCACCGGGCGGAGTTATTGCAGGTATCTGCCTTATTTTTAATCATCCTGCTCGTATACTGATAGACACATGAGCATCTCATTCATTTGTATCTGTTGTATTTGTTGATGAGCATGAGATTGCTACTACTCCGTTAGATACTGTGTCAGTCTCTACACCTGCCGGTGTATGTTTGATGTCTCATGAGAAAATTCTGAATTGTGTGATTAGATTTGATGATAATATTATGATAACTAATCTCATCAAGCTAGATATGTCTGACTTCGACTGTATTTTGGGAATGGATACTCTGTCTAATTATCGAGCTACCGTTGATTGTTTCCTTGGAGTCGTCAGATTCAGACCGTATTATGGCAGTAAATGGAATTTTTACGCTAGTGATTCGCAATCACGTATCCCATTAGTTTGAGCAATGGAAATGTTTAGAATCTTGTCGACAGGAAATGAAGGATTCATGATCTATGCAGTTGATGCAACACAGGGAAAAAGATTTGAAGTTTCTGATATTCCTGTTGTCAAGGAATTCCCTGATGTGTTTCCCGATGAAATTCCTGGATTTCCACCCCGGAGAGAAAACGATTTTAGCATTGAGTTGGTGTCCGGGACAAATCCTATTTCTAGAGCACCATACCGTTTGGCTCCAGCGGAATTGAAAGAACTGAAAGAACAATTACAGGAGTTACTGGAAAAAGGCTATATTAGACCAAGTATGTCACCTTGGGGAGCTCTGGTATTGTTTGTCAAGAATAAATACGGAACGATGAGAATGTGAATTGATTACAGACAGTTGAAAAAAGCTAATATGAAGAATAAGTATCATCTGCCACGTATCAATGATTTGTTTGATCAGTTGCAGGGTACGTCTGTGTATTCAAAGATCGTTCATCGTTCTGGCTACCATCAGCTTCGAGTTCGAGAGGAAGATGTTCCGATGACAGCATTTAGAACGCGTTATGGGCATTATGAATTTCTAGTTATGCCTTTTGGATTGACTAATGCTCCTGCGGTTTTTATGAATTTGATGAATCGTGTTTTTCGAGAATTTATAGACAGATTTGTTATTGTCTTCATAGATGACATTCTGATTTATTCGAAAACAAGGAAGGAGCATCGAGAACATTTAAGGTTGGTCCTCCAGACACTCAGAGCAGCGCAATTGTATGCAAATTTTCTAAATGTGATTTCTGGTTGGACAGAGTAGTATTTCTGGGTCATGTTATATCAGCTCAAGGAGTATAGTGGATCCTAGTAAAGTGGAAGCTGTTATCAATTGGCCAACACCGACGAATATTTCCGATATTCGCAGTTTGTTGGGATTGGCAGGATATTATAGGCGTTTTATTGAAGGGTTTTCTATTATAGCAGGGCCTATGACTCAATTAATGCAAAAAGATCAACGTTTTGTGTGGAATGATGAATGTGAGTCAAGTTTTCAGACTTTGAAGGAAAAGTTGACAACAGCTCCAGTGCTAGCTTTGCCATCAGGCTCAGGTGGATATGTTGTTTGTTCAGATTCATCTCTAAATGGACTTGGATGTGTTCTAATGCAAAATGGGCGAGTGATTGCATATGCTTCTCGTCATTTGAAGCCGCATGAGACCCGATATCCAGTTCATGACTTAGAGTTGGCTGCTATTGTGTTTGCATAGATGTTATGGCATCATTATATGTACGGTGAGCAGTTTGTGATTTATTCGGATCACAAGAGTCTTAAATATCTTTTCTCACAGCCTGACTTGAACATGAGACATCGTCGATGGATGGAGTTACTTAAAATCTTTGATTGTGAGATTCAGTATCAACCTGGGCGAATGAATCTCGTTGCAGATGCTCTCAACAGGAAAGTTCATAATGTTATGCTGACATCTTTGACTATCTCTAAAGTTCACGAGCACTTGGGAACTTCAGGATGGACTTATCAGATCAGTGGAGACTACTTTATAGTGTCATCTATTCAAGTCGAGCCACAGATTTTGTTCAGAATCAAAGCAGCACAGAAGACCGATCCGCAATTCATAGATTGAAAGAATTGTCTCGAACAGGTCAGACAGAAAAGTTTAGTGTTGCTTCAGATGGCAGTCTTCGCTTTAATGGTAGACTTGTGGTTCCAAATTTGATAGATCTGAAAGAAGCCATACTAAAGGAAGCACATTGTAGTCGACACAGTATTCACCCAGGAATTCGAAAGATGTATCATACCTTGAGAGCTCATTATTGGTTGGAAGGTATGAAGAAAGATATTTCTCATTTTGTGGCTAAATGTTTAGCGTGTCAACAAGTTAAAGCCGAGAGAATGAGACCTGGTGGAATGTTACATAGTCTTGAAGTACCGCAGTGGAACTGGGAGCACATTGCTATGGATTTTGTGACTCATTTTCCTCGTTCTAATCGTGGTTGTGATGCGATTTGGGTGATTGTTGATAGATTGTCTAAATCAGCTCATTTTATTCCGTATGATTGTACTTTCACTTATTTGAAAATGGCAAAACTGTACATTGATCATATAGTGAGATTGCATGGTGTGCCAGTAACCATAGTATCTGATCGTGAGCCAAGATTTGCTTCGAAGTTTTGGGGAAGTTTGCAATCAGCTTTGGGTTCAAATGAGCACTGCTAATCACCCGCAGACAGATGGTCAGTCAGAAAGAACCATCCAGACTCTAGAGGATATGTTACGAGTAGTAGTGATGGATTTCAAAGGTGGTTGGCATGAATCATTGTCTTTGGTTAAATTCTCTTACAATAATAGTTTTCAGGCAACAATCGGTATGGCACCATTTGAAGCCTTGTATGGAAGAAAGTGCAGATCGCCGATATATTGGGAAGATGTAGGAGAAAGACAGATGTCAAGACCAGAATTTATTCAAGAAATGAAAGATAAAGTTGAATTGATCAGGAAAAAGATGAAAGCAGCCCAAGATCGTCAAGCCAGATATGCCAATAAAAGGCGTAGAACTTTAGAGTTCCAAGTGGGCGATTATGTTTTCTTGAAAGTATCACCATTCCGGAGTACTATGAGATTTGGTTATAAAGGGAAGTTAGCTCCGCGTTATATTGGTCCGTATGTGATTGTTGAGAGGATTGGCACTTTAGCGTATCGCTTGGACTTGCCGCCGAGTTTGTCTTTGATACATAATGTGTTTCATGTATCTATGTTGCAGAAGTATGAGTCAGATCCGTCTCATATCTTGAATGTCGAGGATGTGGAGTTGGACAGTTCTCTTAGCTATGTTGAACATCCTATGCAAATTTTGGACCGTAAGAAAAGACAGCTCAGGAACAAGACGATTCCATTGGTTATGGTACAATGGAATAGACATGGAAGAGAAGAATCTACATGGGAATTAGAGGCAAAGATGCGACAAGAATGGCCTCATTTGTTTGAGAATGTAATGAATTACGCGATGTATTTTTAATTTCCTATGTATTTTCAGTCGTAATGTTGTGGATATCAGTGTTGTGTTTGTTAGATTTTAAGGACGAAATCTTTCATTGGTGGGGGAGAATGTGAGGCCCAATAACTAAAGTAAGCCCATTTCCCATTTTATTTAATAATATCCAACCCATTTGATAGAAATCAGATCGCTCCACCCATAATTTTATTCGCCTCGCTCCCGTCGCCTTTCTTCTTCTTTCTGCTTCAGTCGTGCAGCGTCCCAGCGGCCAGAAATTTAGTGCAGCACCTAGCCATCTTCTTCCTCAGGTATATTAGCTACTATCCTGCCATGAATCGGTAGAAATCAGTGCTCCATCTTTCAGAATCGAGCCAGCTGCTGTGTTTCATTCTTTGTCCGACTAGGTAAAGATTTGGCTTCGATTATTGGTTTTCTTGTGGGATTAGTTTGTATAAGTGAAGTATTGAGCTTTTCCCCTAATTTCCAGCTAGGTTTCTGGCATGAACAGTTTTTCCGGTGACTTTTTCCGGCGAGCCATTTTCGCAAAATTACCGTTGTGCATTCTAGTTTCGTTTCCTGAGGTATTAAGCTTGGAATTTCAGAATTTGTGTGGGTTTAATAGGCTGCCCAGAATTCGACTTTTAACCGAGACGATTTATTTTGGTTTAGTCGTTTGGTATGCATTGTATTGAAGTGTATAGCGAATTTATATTGTAGGTTATATCGTTGGACGAGTTTATCCGATATTCCTTAATATTTTCTGTAGCTATAGTTGAGGTACGATCAAACCTATATCATTATGACGCTTATATTGGCGTGTAAGAATATTCGGTGAATGTTGTTTGCTATTATGTGAATTGAATGTTTATTTTCATGCATTCATGCATTAATTATGTTGGCATAACATATTGAGCCTTGACTCCTTTGACGGCTATTTATGTTGATTTTGTCAAGATATATTGAGTCATCAGAGGGACGAGTGGGTTAGGATTAGCCACATTCCCTGATGACAGCTAGGGACGAGCGACTTAGCTACTCGCATTCCCGATGCTACGTGCGTGGACGAGCAGCGATTTGATGTTGCATTCCTGGCACGGGTGGCCACTGTTACCGTTGATGATGTTATTCGTTTGGACTCCATTTGGTATCCATTATTCCGTTTTTACCATTCATGCATCTCATAGAATTGCATTTACTTGGTATTATTACATGTCTTTTATATACGTCGTGATTTTACTGGTTTGTCGTACTGGGGTCCGACCCCTGTTTTCTTTTGATGTTGTGGATGTTTTTGATGCCATAGCAGGTCATTCGAGGGGTTTTGACGCGTCTGGTGAAGCGTCAGAGAGTGGTACCCAGTAGTCAGTCGGTTGGTGTCAGAGTTCCCAGATATTTATATATATTATGCTGGTTTGATACATTTGCCAGAGAGATGCCCTGTGTAGCTGTATGGTTATGTTTTAATATTGTTTGGATTTTATTCGTGGTATGTTGTGTCTAGTCCTGGCCAGTGCGGCTGTAGGATGTTCGTGTGGTTGATTGTGAACTTGGTATTATTTTCGAGCGTATATTGTTTTTGTTGTGTTTTGAAATTTTTGGGATGTTCTACTTACGGGGAGGTCATGCCGAAATTTCTGTAGGCCCTAATGAACGTTTTAAACTCGGTTTCGCTATTTACACCATTAATCCTTGTTTTGTGGTAATTAAATATCTATTAAGAGCACGGGCCTGACAGTTGAGGCATGGTTTAAGCTTGGAAATTTTTGGTTAAGTTTCGGGTTGATTCAGATTAAAACCGGGAACCAGTCCAAATTTTAAAACGAAACGTATAAGTTATGAAACGGGCTCGTATTTACGTCTAAGAAATGATTATAAATATTTTTTGAGGTGTTTGGTTGGCTTCGGGTCGAAATTTTGGGGTCCAGGGTTAAAACGGTCAATTAGGGTTCCAGGGGAAAAATGGTCATTTTGCACCCGAGTCTAGTTAGCAGTCCTGGCTGCGCGCTGATCACAAAAATTTCATGTTAATAAATGTTTATAGTAACACGAACATGACTTTTTATGGAAATATGAAAAATACGTTGAATGCTTGATTTTAAGAAAATTTACGTATATGCATGATTTTTATAAGTGATGAATATGTTGACATGTTTTTGGAGGTAGAGAGTTGGTTGTGACTAATATGATGATACGACAATATGAAGATATGTAAGGGCAAGGCTTAGTGGATGGGTAATACTGTCGTTGATGTCCCCGCCACCGCGTATATCGGTTATATGTAGATGGAATCATCGACTAATACGATGATTTGAAAGTCACAACTGATGAACGGAATTCAAATAAAGAAAAGTGAATACGTATATGTTGTTATGATGCGATAGGAACACATTTATGTTCTATCATGTTACGTTTATGCTTACGATTTGATGCTCACGAAATGTAGTTTTAATTATAGTACTTTTCAGTAATGCAAGCTATGTATATGTACTTGTTTTAACGATTCAGGGTGTTGAGTCTTTGGACTCACTACATGTAAATGATGCAGGTGAGCATATTGGTGAAGAGATTGGAGGCGCCGAAAACTGAGTAGGCGGAGTTGGATGTGCGAACGTTAACCCGAGGACCATACTTTTTCCGCACATCATGTTTATGAGTTGGGAGTGATCATGGATATTTTCATACACTTTTGTTTTTAAATGTCGATGGTTTGTCAGGATTTTTGCGTGCAATCTAGGGTTTTAACGATTTGTATAATACTATCTTGTAAATCCCTACGAGCAACACTTCAACTTTTGATCACCTGATACGGTTCACGATCAAATACTGTCTTCCTTGCTTGGATTGCACTAGAAACGCAAGCGATTTGTGCATTGAGAGTATGGTCTCCGAATTTCCAAAATCCAGAGATGGTGCAGCGAAGCAGCATGACGGCTGTGGAAGACTAAAGTGGCCTAAATTTCTTGTTCTTCAACAAGGGGTGGCCGAAACCTTTTGAGGAAGAGAGGAGAGTGTTTTTCAATTTTTTGCACAAAATTGTGAAGCAAAAATTTTTGTTATGAATTATGAGCTTTTATGGTGTATATATAAAGGTTGACTCCTAATCCAATCAGGAGTCCCTTTCCCACAAAGACTACAATTCCTTGTGGTACTAAGACTCTACTAATTTTTCATTATATTATTGTTTATTATATTATGTGTTCGTCAACTTTTGATAACATATGATATATATGATAATATGTGTACATGTTAGTAGTTACCACTACTTATACTAACAATTAATGATTAAATTCTAAATTCACAAAATAAATCATCACGAACTCATTATAGTCTCGATCGACGATCTGAGAGTGCCGATATATCAATGATACAAGTCTTGTTCATATAATGAAAATTGAAAATTTCAAAGATCAAAATTTTCATTTACCATATTGGGCAGCTGCCAGTTTTAGTGAACTCCTTCACAAAACAGAAAGTTCCACTCTCCTTCCTTAATCAACAATCAAGCTAACTTCCATTTCTTCCATCTTAGGGAATCAGCTCATAAATTCCTTTCTAAAATTCCTGTTTGATCTCCATCAAACTATAGTCGCCAAATCACAACTCCTTGAAATTTGACTATCTCAACGAGAACATAGAATCTGATACTTGTGTGTCCCTCAATGATTCAGGGATACAGCAAGCCATGGGTTCTCATCAGCGTATGATTCAGAATAACATTTATTATTATTCGGGTTTACACTAGTTAACCACATTCTTTTCATCAACTCCTTGATCAAGAATATCATAACTCATTTCTGATTGCACCCATCGGATCATGGTAAGAGCGTCTAGTATTACCTCATGATCCCCTAAGTAACATTGGTAGTGCCTAAAAGAACCTTAATTCATGGTTAGCACACAGTACGGTCCCTTCAATACATATATCACAATCGAATCTGTAACTATTATTATATCGAGAGTTGCATATGAATTCGATAACGATGCGATATATCTTTGAATACTAATAGTGGCATCTTTCCCTAAAGCATATTTCTTGTTCTGGCTAGAGATTCCTTGTACTATTAACTCATAAGATCACATATGATATCTTTACCCGTAGGCAAATGGAAAATCCCCGGCTACAATGTGTTTTCTCCCACATATTCTGAAACTACACCCAACCTCCACATCTGATGACCCTCAATGGAGTCGGTAAACGGATCTAAGTGCATTCTGGTACGCCTAGCCTCTACATTGTCCCGGGTCAAAGGACAAATGGTATACAATCATAACCGCGGACTATTCCACTCGATGAGTGAGAACCATTTGGACAATCCGAGAGAGGTTTGTTCAATGCATCATCATATGATCACCCATCTGTGTAAATGGACATCTCCATGCCCTTGCCAATGAAACATGGCGTTTACATCACAGATGCTAGTCTCAAGCTCGAGCGACCTTTATCGTTGTTTTAGACGCCTGATTCGACTAGGAACCTATTTAAAATATACGGTATACTTTCTAATGAGTTTCATGATCTTACGTTGCGAGGCATACCTCATGGTACCTATTGTATATTGAAAGACTTCATCTATGCAGCTTGCATGGGTATACAGATAAAATATAATATCATAATCGAATGAAATCGTAAAATATTATTAAAATAAAGATTTTTTTACATTAGAGTCAATAAAATCTCAAGCCAAAAGTTGGCTTTTTGGGCACCTATCTAACAAGGCTATGGCGAGAACAAGCAGCATGGATGAGGGAGGAGCTGCGAAGTTGGATGAGGCAATATGTCGAACAAGTGGGGGCAGAAGTGGGCAAGCCGAGGGATAAGGCTGTGAGGGCGAGAGGGCAAAGGTGTGGATGAAGAGCTGGCGACGGCAAGCGCGTTAGAGGAAGAAGCGAAAGGGAGAGTTAGTGAGTGAAGGTGGAGAAAATATTGTGTGGGGAGGCGAAAATTAAGTGAGGAGGGGAAATATATTTATTGGGGGGCCCAAAGTAAATCTATTTCACATCAGTTGGGTACAATCGGATGTTTTCTAGGTTTAACTGATCGCTGAATTACCAAACTGATTACACGAAAACAGTAATCAGTTGGGTATCAGCAGATGCAATATTTTGGCCATATATTTCAGCTCAGTTATTAGAATGAAGCGATTCAGTATGCGTTGGAAAGTTAAGACACCAACTAAAATTGAACCAGTTGAGCTGCTGACCAATTGAACTGAACGACTAGTTGACCAATTGATCGAAGTTCACCAGTTAACCAGTTTAGGCTCAGGAAAATGTCAAACAAGGCAAATTTGACTGTTGCATTTCCATAAACAGTACAGAAACTTTCCAAACTATCATATTTTTGTATCTAACATATATCATTGTTGGAATCTATAAATAAAATATTTTTAAGATCAAACAAGAGCTTTTAAATGAGATTCAAAGCATGGGAAGTTAACAAAAAAAAATCTTCTAGTTGAGAGCACAAGCCCTTGTGTGAAGATAATTTTAGATGTACACTGTAAATGATAAATTTATTACACATAATCACTCACAAATATACAAGAGTGTTGAACTTCAAATATTAGTTGACTGAGTCTTCACATTGTGACATTAAAGATTGTGTTCATAGTCTTTGCACAAAGACGTTAAACAAGTGCTTGCTGAGAGGAGATGCCTTCAGTCTAGTTAAGTGCTAGGAGTTCAGTTAGTCAGTAGTGTAAGTCCTAAACTGAGTGGGTTTGTATAGAATATTGTATAAATCAAAGTCTTCTAGTGAATCCTTCTCAATGAGAAGAAAGGGTGACGTAGGAGCATTTAAAGTCTCCGAACATCCATAAACAAATTCGTTTCTATTTATTTATTGCATTTACTAATCATTTCCATTGTTTTATAGAGACATTGTTGAAGCATTTTACGTGTTCTTCAAATACTAAAATATTGCATACCAAGTGTTTGATAAAATATTTTCACCAAAATATTTTCACTCATGCAACTTGAATATATTTTAAATTCTTTACAAAATATTTAATCGGTTTCTATGAAGGATTGTTTCGAGTGTCTTCGACTTGGTTTGAAAACCAAACTCGATTTAATTCATCAATTTTAATATTTCAAGAACCAAGCTATTGTAGCTCAACAATTTTACCCTAAACCGATCCCTTCATCTTGTACTCTATTATAAATATCAGGTTTGAGAGCCTAATTGGCTCATTCACTATATTAATTCTTAGCAGTGTCCTTAGTTGCTCTCTTATTCTATTCTCAGTACCTGGCTTGAGTATCGGAGGGGCTATGACGGGACACCCTCCCGGTCTCTTTCTAACGGTCTTCTTTGTGATTTCATGCCTATATCAGATTTGAGTTTTGAATTCGGGCTAGTCTCATCCAGCGGAGTCGAACCCTATATTTATAGTGAATATCATTATGTTAAAAATTATGTAATGTCATTAATGGAAAATATGTTGGTGGGGATTAGATAGGTTATAGATTTACTCATTTATTACGTTGGCCAACCAATATATCTCACATATTACGTTACAAATAACGTGTGTGTGTTGACCGTTAGTATTTATGTAACGTCCAAAATTCAACCCACATAAACCACATACATGCAAACGATTTAAATTTATTACTTGCTTTATTTGACTGATTTGAAATTCTTACATGATGCATAATATATGATTAAGGGTCTAATTGGACGATTTTATGAAAACTGTAGATTTTACCCGAATATTCGATAATAGGCTGGGGAAAAGAGACCAAAGACGACCAAGATAAAATAAATATTTTCAAGGCTTATTAATACGATCAATTTTTTCTAAAAAATGTGATTTCAAATTATTTTACGAGACGAGCTTGATTTTATCCGGGAAGCCGGTTTTGGTCAAACGAAGGACTTTTAAAAGATCAAAATTATTAATTTTGAAAACTAATTTTTATAACTTTTTATAACTTTTATTTTACAATTTTGAAAACCCAATTATCCCTAAACAAAAAGCCCAAAAACCTTAAACCATTATGCATGCAATTTTCGAAAATAATAAAAAGGAAATACTAGGGTTCTAGCAATCCATAGCAGCCAAATTTCACACACTTCACACACACAAAAAGTCAAAAAATTAAAGAACAAAAAATCAAAGATCGTTCGTCGCCCGTTCGTAAAGCGTTTTATATTTATTTGATGCATCATTTAAATCATATTATGCTTGTTTTATTTATTTTTGCATGAAAAATATTTATGCATGATTCGTTTAACGAAAGAAAAAATATTTTCAAAGTTTTGATGATTTTACTCTTATTGAAAAAATTTTATGATTCCTAAGGACATGCTGCCAATAGGAGGTGTTTAAGGGACGGGAAAAGAGTCTTTAGGGGACAAAATACATGTTGGAACCCAGCTTGGCAAGGGAGACAACCAACCTAGGGTTTTCTAGGGCTTCTTAAGGGAGGAAGGCTATGGCTTGGTGCATGGCTGCGTGCAGCTGGGCCGAGCTTGGGAAAGGGCCTGTGCTGGATGTGGTTCAGAGTTTGGAAGATTCCTAGCATGGCTAGGACTCAAGAACAGCAGGTAGGGAAGAGTCCTTCACCGCAAGGACCCTTCCAATGCACGCATAGGTGCGATTCAGAGGGAACAGTTCATGGCTTTGTTGGGGTGGTCTAGGGTGGTCCAGTACTTTCTAAGGAGGATGGCTTGGGCTCAGGGCTCGGTCTGGGGTGGCTTGGCCCATGATGGCTCGATGATAGTAGGAGAGAACTCGCGCGGCTAGGGAGTTGATCGCACATGGGCTCTTGCGTGGGTTGGGGCTGGGTGTGATGGTCCAAGAGGGTTCGAAGAGGGTCCAGGATGGCTAGGGCCATGTCTGGTCAAGGGTGGCTCGGTGGTGGTCGTGGTTTGGGTGAGGCTGAGAGCCCTAAACAGTATTGGGGTTCGGTTCTAGGCTAGTAAGAAAAAGTGGTTCGAACCATGGTCCATCGGGGGTCGGTTCAAGGTTCACGAGGGTATTTTAGGTATAAAAAGTTGATGTTTAAAGTTTGGGAAGAAAATACTAATGTTGGGATTAATTCGAGATTTAAACGCTTCACAGTTTAGAGATTAAGGAATTAAATCAAAAAGCTCAAATTTATGTTAAATAAAACAAATGTAAGCTTAAATAATTATTTAGGATAATCGCGAGTCAATAAAAGTGAGAAAAATTCAAAATCGGGAATTTTAGAGTCCAATAGTAAAATGGTCATTTTATGTCTCGGGTAGTACGAAAGGTGTGGCAGTGTCCCAAATTGATTTTTGGGAATATCGTGAGGGAGAAGGCCCCAGATGGATCTTGTTTATGGAAGAAGGCTCCAGAGGGAGCCCGACGATTGTATTTCCAATTACGTCGGTGACTAGTGCCCGTCCCTATGTGCAATAATGAGTAAAACTTATCAGTCGACAGAAGATACAGCTAGTCACTTTCAAGGATCAAATTTAACCCAAAATATAAATGATTGAAAGCTTTATGATTTGACGATTTATTATTAAATTATGCTTACAAATTTTATGCTCACTTGTTTTGAATAAAAGTAGGATTTTAATGCATGTTCTTGTATATTTATTATTTGTTACTCGTGTTTAGAACATTGTAACGCCCAAGATTTTAGTTGATACTTTTGAGTTTATCATGTATTATAAATAAGGGAATGGAAGAACAGACATGGAGAGGCGACGTTGCAATTCGAGTTTTGGTGGTACAATAGAGTTAGTGCACCCGCGCCATAAAAGTGACCGCACCTGCGGTGTTGGGACAGAGAGGGCAACGCACCCGCGGTCCAAAAGCCAGCGCACCCGCGGTCGTTCCTTCTGAATTTGTGGAAGTGATCCAGTACTCTCAGCGCACCCGCGTTGCAGAGCGAGCGCACCCGCGGTGCTACGTGTTGAACAAAGAATAAGCCATTTGCCCTCACCATGTAAGATATATATATATGAAGTGTCTTCATCATTTCATTCAGCGGGAAAGTACCGAGAGAGAGACTCCATGAAAGCTCAAGAATCCTAATAGCTTAGACATGTGATTGTGAAGAATCCAACCGCCCGATTTTCGATCCGAGTTTAGATTCTTGCTTCTCTCATCACCGGCTACAAAAGGGTGTAAGTATTATTGTATTCCAGCAGGTTTTGAGGTTGAAATGTTGGAGAAATCAGATTTTCATTTCTATTATGTGTTCTTATGATTATTATGAACTCGTATTCGCAACCGGATCGAAAAACGGATATGATATGCGAGTTTATTCATTTTCCAGCATGTGTTGAGTTGGGAATATGCAGATTTCAGCATTTGTGGACTAGGATGATATAGAGTTGCAATATTATCATGTGTTTATGATGAGGATTATGAGTTATTGTATTGATTACTGATGTTCGAGTCGACCGGTATCGCAAGATTATGCCGTTATGCCGTTGAAATGTACCGAGATTGAATATTGATTCGTATGTGAATTGATTTGAGTTAGAGATTGATAGAATGCATCTTGAATATGTCATTTCAGATTTATCTTGACAAGCTTCGACATCGAGACCTCGACATCTACAAAGACTGAATAACGAAAGGTATAATTCAATGTTTGATCCGGGAAGAATTACTCGAATCAGATTCGGTTTGAGTTTCCCAAAACCACATACTTGTTATGTTTGTACTCTATATTGATTTATATACTTGTACTGAGATAGGAGTCATTGGCAGATATGCCAAGTTTCAAGACGTTCGGTGGTATCGAGGCATAGGAGAAGATTGACTCCGATTGTAGATATTCGATACAGACAGGGCCGAAGTCTAGGAATAAGACGTACCGCCACCCTGATTGGGAGAGTAGGTGGGGGAGACTTGTTACGTCTTACTCACACCGGGATCCCTAGACTTAGATATGAGTCAAGTCAAAGAATAAGAGTCAAAGAGTTTTATCTGTATTCACTAATGTGTCTTAATTACTGATTCATGTATTATGATTTTGTATTTTCTTGCATGATATGCATGTATACATGTTTTATACTGGGATTTGTATACATGTATACATGTTTTATAAGTTCTTTTATTCATAAAAGAACTTATAAATAAAGTTTGATGTTCAATGTGGCAGCAGAAGAAATTAATTCATGCTGTATGTGTAATGCCCGGTTACTCGTACAAATGATTATAACGTGTTTATGTCGTTTATTTTGTAGTTAATTACCTCATTAGGTTTCATGTGATGAATGAAGTATCAATATTGAGATTGAACATGACTCTTATATTGTTCATGGTGTATTGAGAATGAATATATGTCAAAGTAGTGATAGTAAGATGGGTACATAGAAATAGTGTAATGGAAGTTGTGGGAAATTAGATGTAAATATGGTAGTTCGTACGGGTTTTAGCATAATGATTTGAATATTGATCCAAATTGAGTGAGGCCATAACCATTAGAAAGCTAAGATATAATGCTACAACTTTCAAGTTTTGAGTTTTGTCCAAATCATTGTGGAAGACAAGCCAAAAGCGCCCCGAAGTGTGTCGTGTATACCGTCATTCCTTCACTGACACATGTTAGGAGAATGGGCATAACTTTTTACTCATACCTCCAAATGACCTGAAATTTGGAGAGCTTAAAGCCAAGACATAGGGCTACAACTTTGTAGTTTACAACTTTTCCAGATTATGAAGGGAAGAGCTGTTTCTGGAGCGATTTCTGATGAATCAGTGTGCAGAGCCGAAACTGGCTCGCCCTAGCGGTCAAAAATGTCCGCCCTAGCGAGCCTGTGCAGGAATAAAATGTATAGGGCCAAAAATTGCTCGCCCTAGCGGTCAAAAGTGTCCGCCCTAGCGAACCTGTGCAGAAATAAAATGTGTAGGACCGAGATTTACTCGCCCTAGCGGTAAAAAGCGTCCGCCCTAGCGAACCTGCTGTATAAAAAGATAAGTATCGGGTTTTCTAAGCACTTTCCACCATCCTCAACCTCTCTAACAGCATAAACTCGAAACAAAACTTAGAGAATTTCTTCCAAATGCTTTCTTCTTCATTCCTTTCATAGAATTGAAGTTAGAACTTTGTTCTTCATCCCAAGAGCTTCCTAAAGGTGTAAGTTTTCATCTCTTTTGATTATTATAAAGGTAGAGGAGCAAACTTCACCTAGTATAGATATAGTGATTGAATTATTGTTATGTTTGACAGCATAGGAGCGAGAAACACCGTCTCAAACCAGTGTTCTTAAGCTTGGACTGTAAGTTGGCATGTTCTTGAAGTAATACATGAGTAATATTATGGATTTCAAATGCTTTGCATTGTTTATTGATATATGTACATTGTTAGTATGTTTATTGATGAAACATAGCACCATATGCCATTGTTATGTATTAAATATGTAAGGAACTCATGAATATTGATGTTGGGTGCTATGTCATGACCAAGAACAAGAACATTTAAAGGAAAAATGATTGATTTTACATGATATAGAGCTTGTTGACATCATGGGTGGTTTTAAGTCCACCAAAGCTATTGGCCAATATATGTTCATGGGGCGTGGGGTTGCCAAAGGTTGCTCCCTGACGTCCAACACAGTAGTAGCTATATAATAAAGCAAGCACGGTAGTACAGGTCAACTAATGAGGCTCAAGTACAAACATGAACATGAATATATGCTATGATATGACATGGTTTAAAGTTTCATTGTTGTCACGACTTGATATATATGTTCCTTCGATGCATATTGATACATATAAGTGCCAACTTATTGAGTTTTATAAACTCACGTAGCTCATGTATTACAGGATCAGGTAGTGAAGATGCATAGGATGCCGGTTCACCAAGGGATGGTTGTGACGTGTCTCACCTCGACAAGAACCGGGCTTCTTATTGTATAGCTTCCGCATATGTATTATAAGTTTTACAATGTCAGGGTTTGAAACACGTTTTACAATGTTTATGTCTATGGGTAGAATGAAGCAGAATACGTTTGTGAAGATGAAATATGTTTATATATATATATATGAATGTTGTTGTTTATATAGTATTGCTTGAGTTTTTAGTTTAAACAAAATGTAGGGACATCATGCCAAAATTTTTATAAACCCTCAAATGGATGTTCCCTTGTTTGAGTTTCTTTATACTATAGTTATATCATTCAAACCCTATTTTGATTATAGTGATTATGCTAAGTATAGAGTAAGGGTGTGACAATTTAAATGGTATCAGAGCCCACGGTTCTTCGACAGGGAAGACACTGCACTTCATCCACACATGGGGAACTCGGCAAGTAAGTATCTTTGTGTCCCATAGTTAATGCTAAGTTATGTGTCTATGTATCCTACATGTAGGTTAAGATAAGCGACGATGCCACCAAAACGTAAAGTACATGAAGGAGAGTCATCTAAGGGCAAGGCCCCAGCAGTCGAAGGTGAGGGCAGTGCGCCTCGACCGATAGATGACTTCGCGTAATTACTCCAACAACAAGCAAAAGTCCATGGTGAACAAATCCAGCAGCTACTGGAGATGCAACAGACTACTCATGAACAAGCACAAGCTCAAGCCATAGTACACAGACATGTGCCTGTTCAAACAGACGTATATGATCGGTTTCGACATTTGAATCCTCCGGAATTCATGGGAAGCACCGATCCAGCAGTAGCAGAAGAGTGGATTAAGTCATTGGAGTCCATCTTCTCCTACCTTCATATGGAAGAGGTTGACAAAGTGACTTGTGCCATCTTTTTGTTAACAAAGCATGCAAGAATTTGGTGGGAGAGTGCAAGGGTCGCATTACCGGTTGGACCATTGACATGGGAAACTTTCAAAACCGTGTTTTACAACAAGTATTTCAGTAAAGACGTACGAGCCAAGAAAGCCAGTGACTTCCTGAATTTGAAGCAAGGGACCATGGCAATGACGGAATACATACAACAATTTGAGGCCGGAGTCCAATATGTACCATATATTGCACAAGATGAAATCAGTAAGGGCGAACATTTCATGCGGGGACTTCGCTCTGAAATTAAAAGAGATGTACGAATGTTGAAAGTTACTACGTATGGGGAGATAGTGGAAAGAGCACTTATGGCTGAACAGGATGAGCAAGACATTGAAAGGGACAGACAACAGCGAAGGCAGCAGTACTTTCAAAAGAGCCAAGGAACAGGACAAGGCAAAAAGACCGATAGCAAAGGTACCCGACCAGAGGAACCTCGTGGCAAGGGTCCCCCTCCACGTAAAGAACATGACATACCACCTTGTCCTAAATGTGGAAAACTCCATGGCGGGGAATGTATGCAAGGTTCTAATGTTTGTTATTGTTGCAAAAAGCCAGGGCATCTCGCCAGGAATTGTCCAGGAAGTTCTGAGAAAGTACAAGGACGCCTTTTCTCCATGACCAAAGAAGAAGTGGATGTGGATACATCGATGATCACTGGTATGTTCTTGATTTCTGGTATTACTGCTATTGTTTTACTAGATTCAGGAGCCACGCATTCTTTTATTTCGGAATCGTTTGTAAAGAGACTGGGCATTACATCAAGTACTACAGAGACACAACTCGCCATAGCCTTACCTTCCGGGCAAGAATTACAGACAGACCAAATTGTGCGAGGGTGTCCACTTTATGTCCAAGGATATCAGATGTATGCTGACTTGACAGTTCTTAGGATGACTGATTTTGATGTGATATTGGGAATGGATTGGCTCTCGAAGTACAGAGTTACTATTGACTGTGGCTTAAAGATGATCAAGTTTGCGCCAGTAGGAGCTGAACCATTCACAGTATCAAGTGCAGGTACATCCTTACCTCTACGGATAATCTCTTGTATGAAGGCTTGTAAATTATTACAGAAGGGGTGTCAAGGATATTTAGCATCTGTTTTAGTTATTGATCCACCAGTTCGTGAATTAAAAGATACAGATGTTGTTTGTGAGTTTCCAGAAGTATTTCCTGATGATGTAACAGGCTTACCCCCAGATAGAGAGATCGAATTTGTAATTGATGTTGTGGCAGGAACTCATCCGATCTCAAAAGCTCCTTATCGATTAGCTCCTACAGAAATGAAAGAACTGAAAGAACAGTTATAGGAGTTGCATGATAAAGGGTTTATTAGACCGAGCTTTTCACCGTGGGGTGCACCTGTTTTGTTTGTGAAGAAGAAAGACGGTACCCTTCGTCTATGCATTGATTATCGGGAGTTGAACAAAGTGACAATCAAAAATAAGTATCCACTCCCCAGAATTGATGATTTGTTTGATCAATTACAAGGAGCTGCCATCTTTTCGAAGATTGATTTACGATCAGGCTATCATCAATTAAAAGTGAAGTCAGATGATATTTCTAAGACTGCCTTCCGAATCAGGTACGGGCATTATGAATTTCTTGTAATGCCATTTGGACTAACGAATGCACCAGCTGCATTTATGGATCTAATGAACAGAATTTTCAAGCCATTCTTAGACAAGTTCGTGATTGTGTTTACAGATGATATTTTAATCTACTCACGAACTGTAGAGGAGCATCGAGAACATTTGCAATTAGTTTTGCAGACTTTGAAGGATAAACATTTATATGCCAAATGGAAGAAATGTGAATTTTGGCTTGAACAAGTAGCATTCTTGGGTCATATCATTTCAAAAGAAGGCATATCAGTGGATCCAAGTAAGATTGAAGCTGTTAATAACTGGCTACGACCTACCACTGTTACCGAGATACGTAGTTTTCTTGGGTTAGCTGGTTATTACCGTCGGTTTATAGCGGGATTTTCTAAGATAGCATTGCCTTTGACTGCTTTAACAAGAAAGAATGTGAAATTTGTATGGAATGAAGCATGTGATCACAGTTTCCAAGAATTAAAAGCAAAATTGACATCCGCACCGGTCCTTGCTATTCCAGAAGGATCAGGAGATTTCGTAGTATATAGTGATGCTTCGAAACAAGGTTTAGGAGCAGTCTTGATGCAGCACGGGAAGGTGATTGCTTATGCCTCTAGGCAATTGAAAGAATATGAAAAGAACTATCCCACACATGATTTAGAACTGGCAGCAGTGGTATTTGCGTTGAAAATATGGCGCCATTATCTGTATGGTGAACGGTGTGAAATTTACACGGACCACAAGAGTTTGAAATATTTATTCACGCAAAAAGAATTGAATATGAGACAACGACGTTGGTTGGAATTGGTGAAGGATTACGATTGTGTTATTAATTATCATCCAGGCAAAGCCAATGTTGTTGCAGATGCGTTAAGTCGAAAGTCCAGTTCTGTTGCTGCAATGCAAGTACAAGAACAAATTTTATGGGTTTGCAGAACTTGAAGCTTGATGTTATTCCAAAGGGATCTGCAATCAAACTATCATCCCTTATGGTTCGACCAACGCTTGTAGACAGAATCAAGGCCGGACAAAATACAGATACTGAATTACAACAACTGAGACAGCGATATGAAGAAAAAGGAAATTTGAACTATGAATTGAATGGGGATGGAATTTGGACATATCGGGGTAGATTGTGTGTGCCAAAGCAAGGAACGATCAGAAATGACATTCTTATTGATGCTCATGCTACTCCCTATTCGATCCATCCAGGAAGCACGAAAATGTACAAGGATTTGAAACCATTATTTTGGTGGCAAGGTATGAAAAAGGACATTGCTCAATTTGTTGCACAATGTCTAACTTGTCAACAGGTCAAGGCTGAACATCAAAGATCAGCAGGACTTCTGAAACCGCTACCCATTCCTGAGTGGAAATGGGAACATATCACAATAGATTTCATCCTTGGTCTGCCATGAACACAAAGAGGATTCAATGCTATATGGGTTATTGTCGATCGACTTACAAAATCAGCTCACTTTATTCCGGTGAAGACCACATACACGATGAATCAATATGCTGAAGAATACATCAAGGAGATAGTGAGGCTTCATGGTATCCCAGTATCCATTGTATCTGATAGAGATCCAAAATTTACATCAGCATTTTGGAAAAGCTTGCATCATGCTATGGGAACTCGATTGTCATTCAGCACAGCATTCCACCCTCAAACTGATGGACAATCAGAACGAGTGAACCAGATCTTAGAAGATATGTTGAGGGCCTGTACTATTGACTTCCCAGGCAGTTGGGACAGTAAACTACCGTTGGCTGAGTTTACATATTATAATAGCTATCAGTCAAGCATTGGAATGGCACCATATACTGCATTATATGGTAGAAAATGTCGCTCTCCAGTACATTGGGATGAAATAGGAGAAAGAAAGTTATTAGGCCCTGAATTGGTAACCAAGATTAGAGAAAGAATGCACACTGCCCAAAGTCGACAGAAAAGCTATGCTGATGTGCGACGTCGTCGACTGGAATTTCAGATTGGTGACCATGTATTTGTAAAGATATCACCATTGAAGGGCATTTTACGTTTTGGCAAGAAAGGAAAATTGAGTTCAAGATATATCGGTCCATTTGAAATCTTGGAAAGAATAGGAGACAGAGCCTACCGAGTTGCATTACCACCGAGTTTATCAAACGTTCATAATGTTTTTCACATCTCCTTGCTACGAAAGTATTTGGCCAATCCTTCTCACGTTCTTCATTACGAACCATTGGAACTTGCATCGAATCTCTCGTATGAAGAACGACCAGTCCAAATCCTCGATAGGAAATCAAAAGTGTTACGAGGCAAGGAGATACCCTTGGTGAAACTGTTATAGCGAAATCATACAATCGAAGAAGCAACTTGGGAGCGAGAAGACGAGATTCAACAGCGATATCCTGATTATATGGTACGTTAAATTTCGAGGACGAAATTCTTTGAAGGAGGGGAGAATTGTAATGCCCGGTTACTCGTACAAATGATTATAACGTGTTTATGTCGTTTATTTTGTAGTTAATTACCTCATTAGGTTTCACGTGATGAATGAAGTATCAATATTGAGATTGAACATGACTCTTATATTGTTCATGGTGTATTGAGAATGAATATATGTCAAAGTAGTGATAGTAAGATGGGTACATAGAAATAGTGTAATGGAAGTTGTGGGAAATTAGATGTAAATATGGTAGTTTGTACGGGTTTTAGCATAATGATTTGAATATTGATCCAAATTGAGTGAGGCCATAACCATTAGAAAGCTAAGATATAATGCTACAACTTTCAAGTTTTGAGTTTTGTCCAAATCATTGTGGAAGACAAGCCAAAAGCGCCCCGAAGTGTGTCGTGTATACCGTCATTCCTTCACTGACACATGTTAGGAGAATGGGCATAACTTTTTACTCATACCTCTAAATGACCTGAAATTTGGAGAGCTTAAAGCCAAGACATAGGGCTACAACTTTGTAGTTTACAACTTTTCCAGATTATGAAGGGAAGAGCTGTTTCTGGAGCGATTTCTGATGAATCAGTGTGCAGAGCCGAAACTGGCTCGCCCTAGCGGTCAAAAATGTCCGCCCTAGCGAGCCTGTGCAGGAATAAAATGTATAGGGCCAAAAATTGCTCGCCCTAGCGGTCAAAAGTGTCCGCCCTAGCGAACCTGTGCAGAAATAAAATGTGTAGGACCGAGATTTACTCGCCCTAGCGGTAAAAAGCGTCCGCCCTAGCGAACCTGCTGTATAAAAAGATAAGTATCGGGTTTTCTAAGCACTTTCCACCATCCTCAACCTCTCTAACAGCATAAACTCGAAACAAAACTTAGAGAATTTCTTCCAAATGCTTTCTTCTTCATTCCTTTCATAGAATTGAAGTTAGAACTTTGTTCTTCATCCCAAGAGCTTCCTAAAGGTGTAAGTTTTCATCTCTTTTGATTATTATAAAGGTAGAGGAGCAAACTTCACCTAGTATAGATATAGTGATTGAATTATTGTTATGTTTGACAGCATAGGAGCGAGAAACACCGTCTCAAACCAGTGTTCTTAAGCTTGGACTGTAAGTTGGCATGTTCTTGAAGTAATACATGAGTAATATTATGGATTTCAAATGCTTTGCATTGTTTATTGATATATGTACATTGTTAGTATGTTTATTGATGAAACATAGCACCATATGCCATTGTTATGTATTAAATATGTAAGGAACTCATGAATATTGATGTTGGGTGCTATGTCATGACCAAGAACAAGAACATTGAAAGGAAAAATGATTGATTTTACATGATATAGAGCTTGTTGACATCATGGGTGGTTTTAAGTCCACCAAAGCTATTGGCCAATATATGTTCATGGGGCGTGGGGTTGCCAAAGGTTGCTCCCTGACGTCCAACACAGTAGTAGCTATATAATAAAGCAAGCACGGTAGTACAGGTCAACTAATGAGGCTCAAGTACAAACATGAACATGAATATATGCTATGATATGACATGGTTTAAAGTTTCATTGTTGTCACGACTTGATATATATGTTCCTTCGATGCATATTGATACATATAAGTGCCAACTTATTGAGTTTTATAAACTCACGTAGCTCATGTATTACAGGATCAGGTAGTGAAGATGCATAGGATGCCGGTTCACCAAGGGATGGTTGTGACGTGTCTCACCTCGACAAGAACCGGGCTTCTTATTGTATAGCTTCCGCATATGTATTATAAGTTTTACAATGTCAGGGTTTGAAACACGTTTTACAATGTTTATGTCTATGGGTAGAATGAAGCAGAATACGTTTGTGAAGATGAAATATGTTTATATATATATATATGAATGTTGTTGTTTATATAGTATTGCTTGAGTTTTTAGTTTAAACAAAATGTAGGGACATCATGCCAAAATTTTTATAAACCCTCAAATGGATGTTCCCTTGTTTGAGTTTCTTTATACTATAGTTATATCATTCAAACCCTATTTTGATTATAGTGATTATGCTAAGTATAGAGTAAGGGTGTGACAATTTAAATGCGCCTTTTATTGTAACGACCCATTACAGGCCCAGTGGACTGCCCATACGGCCCACTGCCCCAATCGACCCAAGGCTATCCCGATCTTGTGACTTGGCCCGTAGGCCCAGTGGGCTTGCCCACCCTGTGGTGTCACTCACGGGCTTTCCATAGGCGTCGTATGGGTTACTCATAGAACTCTTAAGCCCATGAACTTAAGTATGTGCCTCCCCAGGATCGAACCCAAGATCACATGGATATATAGATACTTGGCACAATCCTGGTACCACCACAGGGTGGGCAAGCCCACTGGGCCTACGGGCCAAGTCACAAGATCGGGATAGCCTTGGGTCGATTGGGGCAGTGGGCCGTATGGGCAGTCCACTGGGCCTGTAATGGGTCGTTACAGTATGTGTGCATGAAAACAGGTGGGACAGGATCAGTGTCGAGACAAAGATGAGAGATCGAGATAGCGTGGAGATTACGGGCTGAGGAGAAGAACTAGTGGTTTATTACTAGACATGTACTGAAATTCTAAACACTAGTAGAATACTTGTAATCGAACAAGTGAATGATATTCTAAATTAAATAATATGACAGCATTTTGTATGGTGTATTGTGTATGATTTATATACAATTGTTTTTTATATTAAAAGAAAAATTTTGACCCACATTTTATAGCAAAGATCCAATTAATCTTAAAGACAATTGAGTTAGAGCCCGGGTCCCCACAACAGGTGGTATCAGAGCGATAGATCCTTTAGGATGCGATAGAATAGAATGAGCGGGGGTAGCTTAAATTATGTTCCTTGTTTTTCTTATGCTAGCATGATTTATTGCTTTCACCATTACATGTTGTCTTGTTATCTGAGTTGATTACAGCATGTATTTGCAAAGACTGAATCAGAACCGATTCTGGATCAGAGGTATATGATCAGAGGAGGACTGAGACAGACTGTATAGATTGTGTACTAATCCGTTTGATAATCAGATATGCCTCCTCGAAGAGTACCGCAACCAGTAGCAGGTCGAGCACCAAAACAAGGCAGTACTTCCAATGATCCAGTGGATGTGACCGCTACACCGATGGAGACTTTACTGAAAAGGTTTCAGTCATTTCGACCACCGACACTGAAGGGCACAGAAAATTCAATGGAGTGTGAAAAGCTCGATGACATCGAGATGTTATTTGAATCTCTTGATTATACCGACGAGCGACGAGTTAAACTTATTTGGCATCAACTGCAAGAATTTGCAAAGAATTGGTGGCTTACTACAAAGAGAGCATTGGAGCATCGTGGCATAGAGATCACAAGGAAAGTTTTTAAAGCAGAGTTTTATCAGCGATTCTTTCCTGTGTCCTACCGAAAATACAAATGTGCTGAATTTGCCAATTTGAGACAGGGACAGCTGAACATCGAGGAATATGTGGCAAAGTTTTCGACATTGCTCTGATTTGCTCCTCATGTCGCAGAGAATGACGAGGCCATTGCGGATCAGTTTATCAATTGCCTGAATCCGGAAATATTTACCTTGGTGAACACCGGTAGACCGAAAAACTTTTCAGATGCCTTGAACCGTGCCAAGGGGGCAGAAGCTGGATTACTCAGGCAACGAAGCACTTCCTATGTCGCTCCGACTCCGAGACCGCCACAACCCTCAATTCAACCCCCGCCCATATTCGAGAATGGTGGTAGTATCAGCGGGAGGAAAGACCAGTTGAAAGCGAAAGGTAAACAGTTCAAGAGATCAGGGAGCAGTTCGTCGAGTTCCAGTGGATCACGACAGAGAGGTCCGGGTCAGAGTACAGAGTATACAGGTGTGTATTGCAGTTCTTGTGGAGGCAGACACGCCACCGAGCAGTGTCAGGGTGTGATGGGTCGCTGCAACATCTGCAGACAGCACGGACATTTCGCCAGAGTATGTCCACAGAAATGGGTACAGCAAGCTCAGACTGTAGGAGCATCTGGTTCAGTAACTCAGCCTGAGAGGCAAGCTTCATCTGTTCATTCCTTTCAACCAACACCTACACAGACCCAGCCTCGAGCCAGAGGTATCCAGACAGTGAGCCAACCTCCCAGACAGCAGGCTCGAGTATTTACACTGACAGAAGAACAGGCCCAAGATGCGCCAGATGATATGATAGCAGGTAACTGTTTTCTTTGCGGTTATCATGCTTATATATTGATATATACGGGTGCATCTCATACTTTTATATTTGAGCGATTTGCATTGATACATGCATTGCCTGTTGAGTCATTATCTACTGTGGTGTCTGTTTCTTCTCCGTTGGGAAGTGGTCTTATATCTGTGACTTCGGTTAGACATTGTATATTACAGTTCGAGGGTCATGAGATTGACTTAGATTGCATTGTACTTGGATTGGCTGATTTTTGACTGTATTTGTAACGGTCTAAATGTAAATCTAAATGTATTACAGTTCGAGGGTCATGCTTTAAATAAAATGCATAAATGTAACCTTACAAACCGAAGGCGTGACTTCGTGAGCTTCTCGAGGTCAATAGTAGTACAACCCTATACAGAATCATTGCTCTGATACCATCTATAACGGCCTAAAAATCCTTACTTGGAAAATTTGCGGAAAATTTTAAATTTTTTTCTTTTTAAATAATTAAAATTGCCTCCTTCATAAAAGAACTTATAAATAAAGTTTGATGTTCAATGTGGCAGCGGAAGAAATTAACATTTTCGAAATAACAGTAAAAAGTTTTTCCAACAATAAATAAAATGTTTGAGCCATCAATAAAATAAATGTTGAACTGAGGTCCTCGGGTCCTACTACTGCCGACTCGAGCCTGCTCACTGGTCCCCGCCCTCGGCCCCGGCATCATCAGAACCTACAACAATCAAGTCTAGTGAGTCTAAATACTCAACATGCATATATCGTAAATAACAAATAAATATAGTAAAATTTGCATGGGATAAAAATGTCAAGTCATGAGGCATATCGTAAAAATGTCGTGTCATGATTAATTATAATGTTTGCTCCTTGGAGCCTTGTACTGAAATAGCCTGTATTAATTTTCCTGGTGAGATTATGGTATACGCAAGTGGCCCCTGCACTGAAACTGCCCGGTAACTGGCGACCGGAAAATAAAATGCTCCCATGACCGGTAACTGGCGACCGGATAAAATAGTAAACGTCTGATCAGACTGTAGCCACAGTATACTGGGTGAAACAAACTCAACTGACCGGTAACTGGCGACCGGATTTAGCAATAATCCCATGATAGTGTAATGGCCACAAGCAATATCGCATAATCTCAAAAATGAACATTTTATATATTTATGCACGTAATATAATTAAATGGCACAATTAAATATCCTGAAATAATTTACTGCTTGGATTTGATCGCTCCCAGGCTCGCTGCAACCTAAATATTTCATGAAAATATGCAATAGATTTATGGGACCAAACTATACAATAACACTCAAAAATGTGACAATTTCACCGAACAACTTCGTATTTAATCATGACTCCGAACCAACCCGAGCCAACACTTAAAAATCATATCGTCATGATTAAAATACGTCTAAAATGATAAAATAATGCCCCTAAAATGATGCAAGTCGAAATCTAGGTGAATGGAGGCCAAAACAAGACACGCTCTTTCGAGAGTCAATTTGGCACATCGCACCGTAAATTCTCGTACGACCTCAAAAATGATCCGAATGACGAACGGTTGAAAACATGACCTTCCCAACTCAAAGGGGCACTGTCCAGTCCAAGGCCATAGGCTAAAAGCCAACCGAGAACTCGAACAAACCACCGAACCGACACAGCAAGTTGATGTCCAAAAATACAGCAACCGTGCTTTGATTTGCTTGCGTCGTTTGCGAGGCTCATGGCCATTGGTGCTTGAAGAACCGACCAAAACCTCTTACCAGCATCCCAAGCAATAATTTGAACCATGGCTAGGGGCCCTAGGCCAGCCACAATCCTCACCATTCCAGCAACCAACCGAAAAGATTCACCGAGAGCACCTTTGCATGCACGTGAGGTGTTGTGCTTTGCTTGCTGTCTGTGTCGTTCCAGTGGCCATTTGATTGACCATGGCACGACCTAGACATCTTGTGGTATGGTATCAACCATGGCTAAGGGCCCTAGGCCAAACAAGATCCACACCAAACCAACCAAAACCGAACTCATATGCTGTACCAATAAAGAAGCCGAATGTGGGGGAGGGGCTGTTCTAGCGTTTTATTCAAAAACCGATTAGCCATGGACCAAGCCACCAAAAGGGTGACTTAGTCTCGTCTTACACATGCTAGGGAAGTGATCCAACCATGGCTATAGGCCTTGGGGCAGCCATGATCAGGTCTATCCCTCATGACATCAAAAACCGAAATTGTGAGACACAAAATGGCACCGATGGAAAGCTGCTGTCATTATCGAATTCCAGCAAGCATGGGGACTGAAATAATGGACTAAAGTGATCCTAATCCATGCTAGAACATGTCTAGATGTCGCCTTGGGAGCCTGGAACCGATCCATCCACCTGAAACCACAACATCAAGAAAAACTTGAAGCTTGAAGAGAAGGGGCCGAAATTCTGCATGTGATCTTTTCTAAAAATTTTGATGTATTTCGGTTCTTGCTCATTAAAACATGATCATGTAATGAAAATAATTGATATTAGGACTTGATTGAAGAGTCAAAGAAGAATATATGCATGCCTGGTTTCGTTTTGAAAGAAAACGAACGAAACGACGACGACGCGACACGGAGGAGTGGAGCGCTTCCTTTCCTTGCTAACTTGTTCTCGATTTTCTTTCTAGTTTACCTCCTGAATTCTCACGATTTTCAGCTTAGAAATTCACTCAGATTTCAAGCAAGGGAGAGGGGGGAAAGATGGTTAGGAGAGTGAGGGAAGTGGGTGCAAGATATAGGGATAATGCAAGACCAAGTCTACTCTCATTTGAATTTTGAATTTTTTGTTGCTAATCAAATAGTTATTGGATGAATCTAGAATGGGGGTGACCGAAAACTCCTTGCTAATCTAGACTAGGATAATGCTCACAAATAAATTAATTAAGGTGGAAAAATAGCTAAAAGGTTAGCATGCTAAAACAACTAAGAATGGGTCAAAGGGTGATGAGTTGGCAAGGAGTTGTCTAGACAATAAGGGGGCCGAAAATTTACTAAAAAAAATGTAGGGGAAATTGTTTTCTAGCTAGTAAATTTATAACCCTTAAAAGCCTCACTAATCCTTTAATTAATTTATTGAATTAATCCCTTAATTATGTAACTTAATGAGCTTATTTCCTACTCACCTCAAGTTGCTTAAATAAATCCTCAAACCTCCTTTTAACTTAAATTAACTTATTAAATAGCTAAAATAAATTTTGGAAATGTTTTCTGAATATTAAATTTTTATCTCTAAACTCCAACTCCAGTCCGGCTCACTGAATTAACTAAAATTATAAAAATCAAAATACTGCATAAAATAATAAAATAATTAAATTTAAATACTCATCCAATAAAATCATTTTAATTTAAATACTAGAATTATGCATGACTTATACGTAGACTGATTTACGGGTTCTACAATCCTTCCCCCCTTACAAGAAATTTCGTCCTCGAAATTCGCTTATCATTGATAAACAAAAAGTTTAGACTCTTAATTCTATAATCCTAATAATCTACGCTTCCGACGCGCTACTCTGATAAGTTAAATATTAATTTGTCCTTATGTCTCCACAATCCTAAATAAATTTGTCTACCAAAGTCCTCGTTTGTGAATCGCAACTTAAAACAGCTTATGGTGACTTAGTTCTATTCAACTATAGCCCCGAATTTTATTTTTTTTGACTTATCCCGCAATTCTTCATACTAGAGATGGATGTCCAAATTTAACGCGTCTTACTTTCCTTATAATATACCAAAGATGTTCGTTGACCTATTATATTCCAATATTGAATTCTTAACAGCATCCCTTCTTAACTTTATTGAACTCAAGATATGTTAAAGCTTCAAGTCCACGTATTGGCATTCATGCAGTTCGACTTAGGAGATCTTAGTAAAGCACTTAAAAGTTACCTTATCTCACCCCATAATAATATAGGATAAGATCCTTGAATCGAATCTTTATCTTACGGCACAAAACTTACATAACTTTTTATTTACAAGTGCATCCCGGATGTGAAATTGTGATAAATCTTAAACCTCGAATAACGTTAATCCATAAAAACTCAATTATACAACATCGACCTTGTACCTTAATAATAAAACTTCTCGCATCAATTACCTGCTCAAACTATCCTCTCCCCAATTACAATCTAGTGGAGGCCTAGAACTCTAAACTTCCTCATTGGAACAAGTGTCGCATTCTTATGTATCCTTAATTCTTACTTAATTCTAGCATATAAACTTAATAAGTTAGCCCATGGTAGCATTAAACTAACTTTAATAAATCAATTTCAGTTATAACCCATAGAACTCTAGAATCCCCATATCAAGGTTTTAGATTCCTTACTTGAAAAAAAAAATCTTAATATTCAACAATTGATAACTTATATTGAACACAACTACTTCCCTTTTGTTTTTATTTCACTCAAAATTTCCGTATGAACAAATATCCCATAAATTTGAAATTCAAACTTACCTAATCCAAATAGCTTTGAATAAAATAATTCCAATACGCATATCCGTTTAGTCCCAAGTTTGATAATGACTTCCAAAATTTCTCAAGACAAGGTGTCTACCTCACCTCTTACGTGCGTCTACCAACTAAACTAACCATCATCGTACCCAACTTTCCTAAAAATTTTAAATTCTCACAAGGTATAATCTTAACTGCTAATATCATGACTAAAACTTGTGACACATCAAACTTATGTTCCCAAAAATTTACTAACTCCATGTTTATCCTTATAACTTAACTACCCGATCAAATATACCTTAAATCGTTATCACTTTAAATCCTTAATTTGCCACAACATGATTTCACTAACGCTTAAATTTCACGCCTAAGATTGATTCATCCTACAATGTCCTTGGTTACCATTCATTATAACATTATAACCCAAATATCTAAATATTCTATATTTCCTTCGAGCCTAAATAACCGAAAATTCCTATCATTTAAACCGTTCAATTCTCACCTACTACTAAATAAGTTCTCAAATTTCTTAAAATTGTAAAATTAATTCTTACTTTCCTCGAATATGATCCAATTTTTTTTTCCTAAATCTCGAAATTCCACAATTACCCATTAGTCCTCAGTATTCCCAATTTCATTTTATAGATTTCCCGCATCATAAGGTTCAATAGCCTTAAGTTTATTAAACCCAAAATTAATTCCCATAACACGTCTTACATTTCTATAAATACTTAAAATCCCAAGTGTTCCTCAAAAGTTCGCAATTACGTCCTTAAAATTTTGAAAATTGAAATCTGACCCTTACAGTTCTCCAAATTTACATTTTGGCCCTACAACTCTTCGAAATTTGCATCATTGTCCCCATAAAATTTTCCATATTTACCTCATTAAACTTTTAGATTCTCGAACTCGAAATTTAATCCCAAAATTTGATAAATTCGAAAATAGTCCCTTAGGCTGCGTTTGGTTTGAAGGATAAAATAAACTAATGATTAGTAAGTAAATGATAAAGAAAATGATTGTTGTAGTAATGTAATATATGGTGTTATGTTTGGTATGATTTTTAAGTGTAGGATAATTTTGAATTTTTTGATTAAAGGACAAAATTGCCCTTTCTTTTTTTTTTCTTCTTCCACTCCGGCGGCGACGGCGAAGGCGGCGGCAGAGGTCCGACGACGGCGACGGCGATGTCCGGCGGCTGTCGGTGGCGGCAGAGGTCCGGCAATGGCGACGTCCGGCGGCTGTCGGTGGCGATGGTGGCGGCGGTCCGACGAACGACGACGGACGTCCGGAGGCGGTCCGGCGACCGCGGTCTGACGGCGGCGGCGGGCCGGCGACGGTGGCGGCAGGCGGTGGCGGCGGTCATGGCGGGAAGTGATGGTGAGTTTGGATATAGGAGAAGGGTAAAATTGGAAAATAGAAAGGATTAAGAGTTGGATAAATAATCCTAGGGGGTGAGGAGGTATTATTTTAACCCACCTAATATAACCTAATCATTCATAGCATGTATTTACATGGTTAAATAATCACGCGAAACAAACGAGTGATAAGGTGGGTTAAAAAAAATAAACCCACCTTATCACCCAAACCAAACGCCTTAGATTTTATTTTTGAACTTAGGTCCTCAAATCATTGGTTGTTACAATTAGGTCCTTAAAATTCTCAATTCCTGCAATTCAATCCTTAAATCCAACTATGTAGAGCATGCATCCTAAATAAATTCTCATAATTAATCTTACATTTCCATAGATAATTAAAATCCTCAATTTTTACATTTATAATCCTAAAGATTGTCGTTTTCTTTGAATCGCTATTGCTTATATGAAATCCTCAAAAATTTACTCGACTAGCAACCAAGAACCATTAATAATTTCTTAGAAATTTTAAAAGTCTCAAAAGCATTCGTAATTTTGAAGATTAACTTACAACCCATAAGGAGGACATCAACACTACTGACCTACAAATTAATATAGTCAAATCATTTTCAACCTCTCCTAAAGCCCAATATTCGAATTCTTAGACATGTCCAATTCCAAACGTACCCAACATGCATAATTCCTTAATTTATTTTTTTAATTTAAATAAACACTGAACAATAAAAATCTGAACGTAAAAACATTTCATGAAAACATGCTGATAAAATAATTCATGCTTTAAATAAAATGCATAAATGTAACCTTACAAACCGAAGGCGTGACTTCGTGAGCTTCTCGAGGTCAATAGTAGTACAATCCTTTACAGAATCATTGCTCTGATACCATCTATAACGGCCTAATAATCCTTACTTGGAAAATTTGCGGAAAATTTTAAATTTTTTTCTTTTTAAATAATTAAAATTGCCTTCTTCATAAAAGAACTTATAAATAAAGTTTGATGTTCAATGTGGCAGCGGAAGAAATTAACATTTTCGAAATAACAGTAAAAAGTTTTTCCAACAATAAATAAAATGTTTGAGCAATCAATAAAATAAATGCTGAATTGAGGTCCTCGGGTCCTACTACTGCCGACTCGAGCTTGCACACTGGTCCCCGCCCTCGGCCCCGGCATCATCAGAACCTACAACAATCAAGTCTAATAAGTCCAAAGACTCAACATGCATATATCGTAAATAACAAATAAATATAGTAAAATTTGCATGGGATAAAAATGTCATGTCATGAGGCATATCGTAAAAATGTCGTGTCATGATTAATTATAATACGTGCATAACTGAACTGAAAATATCATGGTAAAAATATTTGCTCCTTGGAGCCCTGTACTGAAATAGCCTGTATTAATTTTCCTGGTGAGATTATGGTATACGCAAGTGGCCCCTGCACTGAAACTGCCCGGTAACTGGCGACCGGAAAATAAAATGCTCCCATGACCGGTAACTGGCGACCGGATAAAATAGTAAACGTCTGATCAGACTGTAGCCACAGTATACTGGGTGAAACAAACTCAACTGACCGGTAACTGGCGACCGGATTTAGCAATAATCCCATGATAGTGTAATGGCCACAAGCAATATCGCATAATCTCAAAAATGAACATTTTATATATTTATGCACGTAATATAATTAAATGGCACGATTAAATATCCTGAAATAATTTACTGCTTGGATTGGATTGCTCCCAGGCGCGCTGCAACCTAAATATGTCATGAAAATATGCAATAGATTTATGGGACCAAACTATACAATAACACTAAAAAATGTGACAATTTCACCGAACGACTTCGTATTTAATCATGACTCCGAACCAACCCGAGGAGTGGAGCACTTCCTTTCCTTGCAAACTTGTTCTCGATTTTCTTTCTAGTTTACCTCCTAAATTCTCACGGTTTTCAGCTTAGAAATTCACTCAGATTTCGAGCAAGGGAGAGTGGGAAAGATGGTTAGGAGAGTGAGGGAAGTGGGTGCAAGATATAGGGATAATGCAAGACCAAGTCTACTCTCATTTGAATTTTGAATTTTTGGTTGCTAATCAAATAGTTATTGGATGAATCTAGAATGGGGGTGACCGAAAATTCCTTGCTAATCTAGACTAGGATAATGCTCACTAATAAATTAATTAAGGTTGAAAAATAGCTAAAAGGTTAGCATGCTAAAACAACCAAGAATGGGTCAAATGGTGATGAGTTGGCAAGGAGTTGTCTATACAATAAGGGGGCCGAAAATTTACTAATAAAAATTTAGGGGAAATTGTTTTCTAGCTAGTAAATTTATAACCCTTAAAAGCCTCACTAATCCTTTAATTAATTTATTGAATTAATCCCTTAATTATGTAACTTAATGAGCTTATTTCCTACTCACCTCAAGTTGCTTAAATAAATCCTCAAACCTCCTTTTAACTTAAATTAACTTATTAAATAGCTAAAATAAATTCTGGAAATGTTTTCTGAATCTTAAATTTTATCTCTAAACTCCAACTCCAGTCTGGCCTCACTGAATTAACTGAAATGATAAAAATCAAAATACTTCATAAAATAATAAAATAATTAAATTTAAATACTCATGCAATAAAGTCATTTTAATTTAAATACTAGAATTATGCATGACTTATACGTAGACTGATTTACGGGTTCTACAGTATTGTTGGGATCGATATGTTAACATAGTACAGAGCCACTGTAGATTGTTTCCAGAAGATTGTCAGGTTCAGACCAGAGATGGCTGACGAGTGGAAATTCTACGGTAAGGGTTCCAGATCTCGGATTCCCTTAGTATCTGTTTTGACGATGACGAGATTGTTACAGAAAAGAGCAGAAGGGTTCCTTGTGTATTCAGTAGATCTACTGAAATCGAGCCTAGCATTGGCAGATCTGCCAGTGGTATGCGAATTTGCTTATGTATTCCAAGATGAGATTCCAGGATTACCTCCAGCCCGAGAGGTAGATTTCAGTATTGATCTCCTACCAGGTACTGTTCCTATATCGCGAGCTCCCTATAGAATGGCACCTATTGAATTGAAAGAATTGAAAGAATAGCTCGAAGATTTATTGGCCAAAGGTTACATCAGACCGAGTGTATCTCCTTGGGGTGCTCCGATAATTTTTGTCCGGAAGAAAGACGGTTCGATGAGATTGTGTATTGATTACCGGCAACTGAACAAGGCAACGGTAAAGAACAAATATTCCTTGCCTCGTATCGACGATTTATTTGATCAGTTGCAGGGATCCTCTGTCTATTCAAAGATTGATCTGAGATCTAGATATCACCAGCTGAGAGTTCGTGATGTTGATATACCGAAGACAGCATTCCGAACCAGGTATGGATATTATGAATTTATTTTCATGCCTTTTGGTTTAACGAATGCTCCAGCAGTGTTTATGGGACTGATGAACCATGTCTTTCAGAAATATTTAGATGAGTTTGTTATTGTTTTTATTGATGATATTTTGGTATATTCCAAGAGTATGATTGAGCATGCCAAACACTTAAGAACTGTGTTGCAGACGCTAAGAAATGAGAAACTGTATGCTAAACTGTCAAAATGTGAGTTTTGGCTGAGACAGGTTGTCTTTTTGGGGCATATCATATCTGGAGACGGTATATCTGTTGACCCGAGCAAAGTCGAGGTAGTGATCAGTTGGCCTAGACCGACATCAGTGCCAGAGATACACAGTTTCATGGGTTTGGCAGGGTACTATCGATGATTTATTAAAGATTTTTCTAGTATTGCAAATCCGATTACACAGCTAACACAGAAAAATGCACCATTTGTGTGGTCTGAAGCCTGTGAGTCAAGCTTCTTGGAGTTGAAGAGACGACTGACCAGTGCTCCTGTATTGACTATCCCTTCAGCTACTGGTGATTTCGTTGTATATTGTGATGCATCTCACAGAGGGATAGGATGCGTTCTGATGCAGCGGGGGTATGTCATTGCTTATGCCTCGAGATAGTTGAAGCCACACGAGACTCGTTACCCAATTCATGATCTTGAATTGGCGACTATTGTATTTGCACTGAAGATATTGCGACACTATCTCTACGGCGAAAAGTTTGAAATCTATTCTGATCACTAAAGCCTGAAGTATCTGTTCTCTCAGTCAGAGTTGAATATGAGACAGCGAAGATGGCTTGATCTGCTGAAAGACTTTGATTGCGAGATCAAGTATTATCCAGGAAAGTCAAATGCAGCAGCGGATGCCTTGAGTCGAAGGATATGTTCTTTATCCTTATCGACGATAGGTGTTTCAAATTTGATTGAAGATTGTTGTTTGTCTGGACTAGCATTTGATAGAGATAGTAGACTGTTGCGACTTGCTATGATTCAAATGGATCCAGATTCGATTGTTCGCATTAAAGAAGCACAGAAAAATTATTCAAGTGTTTGGAAGTCGATTGAGATAGTCAGATCAGGACATCATTCAGAATATCAGGTACATGATCATGTTTTGTATGTGAATAACCGTCTTGTAGTGCCAAATGTTTCCGATTTGAAACAACAGATTTTATCATAAGCACATTGTAGTCGGTTCAGTATTCATCCTGGTGGCAGAAAGATGTACAACGATTTAAAGACACAGTTTTGGTGGAAAAAGATGAAATTAGACATTGCAGAGTTTGTATCTAAGTGTTTGAATTTCCAACAGGTGAAGCTGAGACAAAGAAACCCGGAGGTTTACTTAAGAGCTTATCTATTCCTGAATGGAAATGGGATCACATTTCCATGGATTTTATTACGAAGTTACCCCGATGATCCCGAGGCTGTGATGCGATTTGGGTTGTGATTGACAAATTAACCAAATCAGCATGCTTATTCCGTACAGAATGACGTACAGATATGATTAGATGGTAGAGATATATGTCAGAGAGATAGTTAGATTGCATGGGAAACCAAATTCTATCGTATCAGATCGTGATCCACGATTCACTTCACACTTTTGGCACAGTTTACTGCAGGCTTTAGGTACGACATTGCACCTAAGTACTACATACCATCCCCAGATAGATGGACAGTCAGAGAGGACTATCCAGACATTAGAGGATATGCTAAGAGCTGTAGTGCTAGATTTTGACACTAGTTGGCAAGATTCGCTACCTCTTTGTGAATTCTCGTACAACAACAGCTATCAGACCAGCATCGAGATGGCACCGTTTGAAGCATTATATGGAAAGAAGTGCAGATCTCCTCTGTATTGGGATGATGTATCTGAAGTACCAGAACTTGGACCTGATATGATTCGTGAAATGATTGAGAAAGTAAAATTGATCCAGAAAAGAATGAAGACAGCACATGATAGACAAGCCAAGTATGCGAACATTAGACGTAGACCGTTTGTGGGGACCCGGACGCTAATCGTACTCTTAATCGTTATTAGGAAAATTTAATCAATTATAATAAAGAGGGTCTAAAATCTTTTTTTTTTAAATGCGGAATGTAATGGGATTCAATCTAACATACATATCAGTATTAAAGTACAAGTCTTGTACTGTATATACAATCATACAAACTAAGGTTTAACAACTAATTGTCAAGTGTCCAAACCCTATCTCTAATCCAAGTCCGTAGTCTCCACTCTAATCACAATCTATCTTCATCTCCTCGACCCAAAACCTGTCCCACCTGTTGTCATGCACACATACAAACAAGACAACAGCCGGATAACTCCGGTGAGAATAAAATCCCAGTATAAATCAATGAAACATGCAATCATATAATCAATATAAAGCATGAAGCAGATATCAGATATATCAAAGTCTGAAACATAATTAATATAAAACTATCAATCATACTCGTTACTCTACGACTCAGACTAGACTCAATACTAGTCTAGAGATCCCGATTTCCAGACGTTGGCATTCCATATCGATCACCAGTAATAGAAGAAACTTCAATTCTATCCACATCGATATGGTATCGATCACCAGTAATAGAAGAAACTCCAATTCTATCCACATCTATAGCCAATCGTCCTGGTGACCTATACGTGATAGACTTTGGCACTTTCGTCAATTCACTATCTTGTGACATCGTGCAATGTGCCCGTGGCGATCCCACCACTATCAGGCACTTCTGTCACAAGATTACTCGTCTAATACTCGTCTAATACATGCTTCTTATAAATCAATGGAATAGCATATAAAATCAAATCAATGCGTATAACAACAATAAATATGTGATTTAGGGAAACTCAAGTATATCCTACTTGAGTCGATCTCCCGATATCACATTGACTTATACCTTTCGTTTGTAGTCTTGGTCTGAAGCAATATCAGTTCTGAACTCAGGACTATCTCTGTAAATCTGAAACGACATATCGAGAATTATAATATCAATGTTCCATTCTCAATTCAACACTTAATCTGATTAATCTGGATTTAATTCAAATCACGGCATAACGGCACAATCTCAGTATTCCCGTCAATACCATATCAACAGACATCAATTACAAATCATAACTCATATCCGATACAATCTGTAATTCATTCATAATCTAGATCTGTCTGATTTCAAATCAATATAATCAAAAAATCATAACAATTCCATAATCAGTCTGTTTCTTAATGTGACTTTGATTCTATGATGTCTCACATGCCAAGAACATCATATATGAAGTGTATTCGATTCCAACAACATCATAATTCCAAAATATATCAAAACGTAACAAAAATTACGTCCAGTTGTAGCCTGCGTCGATAGGAGCACAGTACTAAAGTCGGATTCAAAATCAGAAGGGCGGATTTCTCGCAAATTGAATTCTAATATCAAGAATCCAAACTTCTCGCTGACCTCATTTTCCTCTTTCTGAATGTTGAGGGAAATGACCGTTTCTTAATATATATACTATGCATGAAAAGAGGCAAGTGGCTTATTCTTCATAAAACACGTCTCACCGCGGTGCGCTACACATTGGACCGCGGGTGCGCTGAGCATACTGTAATACTTCCACAAAATCAGAAGCAACGACCGCGGGTGAGGTGTCTCTACTGTACCAACACCGCGGGTGCGGTAGTTTTTATGGTGCAGGTGCGGTGAGCGTACTGTATCTCCTCCAAAATTCAGATGAACCACCGCGGGTGCGCTGGCTCTTTTGTCGCGGGTGTGCTGCCCGTTCTGTCCCAACAATATATTTTGCAATGTTGCTTCTTCGACCTTCGATAAATACATCAAATCATGCATTAATCTCCCCCCCTAAGATATGATTTCGTCCCCGAAATCACAGGCAATCAATCATATCAATAAGAAGGAATGTAATAGAACTTAATAGAAACTTACATCAATGAAACAACCCGGGGAATCTCTGTCTCATGTCCGACTCCGTTTCCCAGGTAGCTTCTTCAGTGCCGTGGCGACTCCACTGAACTTTCACAAGTGGAATTGTCTTCGTTCTGAGCTGCTTTTCTTTCCGATCAAGAATCTGAGTCGGCTTCTCATTGTAACTCAAAGTCTCATCAAGCTCGGCCTCGTCTGGCTGCATAATGTGTGAAGCATCCGGCAGGTATTTCCGTAGTAACGATACATGAAAGACATCATGTATCCCAGATAAAGAAGGCGGCAAGGCGAGTCGGTAGGCATGATCTCCTATCTTCTCTAAAATCTCATATGGCCCAATGTATCGTGGAGACAGTTTCCCTTTCTTGCCAAATCTGACCACTCCTCGGAAAGGGGAAATCTTCAAAAATACTCTGTCTCCTGCCTCAAATACCAACGGTCGTCGTCTGATGTTGGCATATTTGGCCTGTCTATCCTGAGTTGCCTTCATTCTCTTCTATATTAGCTTCACTTTGTCCGTCATATCTCTGATCATGTCAGGTCCAGTTCCAGGAACTTCAGAGATATCATCCCAATATAAAGGGGATCTACATTTCTTTCCGTACAACGCTTCGAACGGAGACATCTCAATACTCTTCTGATAGCTATTGTTGTACGAAAACTCGTAAAGAGGCAATGCATCTTGCCAATTAGTGCTAAAATCAAGCACCACCGCTCTCAGCATATCTTCCAATGTCTGGATCGTCCGCTCTGACTGTCCGTCAGTCTGGGGATGATATGCGGTACTCAGATGTAACTTTGTACCTAGAGCCTGCTGCAAACTCTGCCAGAAGTGCGAAGTAAACTGAGGATCACGGTCTGAAACAATCGACTTCGGAACTCCGTGCAATCTAACCACCTCTCTGACATAAATATCGGCCATCTGGTCATATCTGTATGTCATCTTGTATGGAATAAAACATGCTGATTTGGTCAATCGATCAATTACTACACAAATGGCATCACAACCTCTGGAGGAACGAGGTAACTGCGTCACGAAATCCATGGAAATGTGATCTCATTTCCATTCAGGAATGGACAAACTCAGTAACAATCCTCCTGGTTCTTTCTTTCAGCCTTCACCTGTTGGCAATTCAGACATCTGGAAACAAATTCTGTAATGTCAGTCTTCATTTGTTTCCATCAAAATTGTTCTTTCAAGTCATTATACATCTTTTTGCCACAAGGATGAATGCTAAAACGACTGATGTGCGCTTCCGCTAGTATCCGCTGTCTCAAATCTAAAACATTCGGCACAATAATTTGATTATTCACATACAAAAGACCATCACGAACCTGATATTCCGATTGATGTCCAGCTCTGACCATAGCAATCGAATTCTGTACATTCTGATCAATTTTCTGGGCCTCTTTGATTCTAACGATCAATTCTGGTTCAGCCCGAATAGCACATAATCTCAGAGGCTGACGATCTGTTTCAAAGGAAAACCCCGACAAACAGCAATCTTCTATCAAATTTGACACATCAATAGTCGATAAGGACAAAGAACATACCTTACGACTCAGTGCATAACCTGCTGCTGCATTGGACTTTCTAGGATAGTATTTGATTTCACAATCGAAAGCTTTAAGCAAATCAAGCCATCTTCGCTACCTCATATTCAGCTCGGACTGTGAAAACAGATACTTCAGGCTCTCATGATCAGAATAGATCTCAAACTTCTCACCGTACAGGTAATGTCGCCATATCTTCAATGCAAAGACGATGGAATCCAATTCAAGATCATGAATTGGATATCGAGTCTCATGGGGTTTTAGCTGTCTAGAGGCATAAGAAATCACATGCCCTCGCTGCATCAAAACACAACCCAATCCTCGGTGAAATGCATCACATTAAACCACAAAATCACCAGTACCTGATGGAATCGTCAGGATCGGTGCATTGGTCAGTCTTTTCTTTAATTCAAGAAAGCTGGTCTCACATTCTTCTGACCAAACAAACGGAGCATTCTTCTGAGTCAACTGAGTAATTGGTTTGGCAATACTCGAGAAATCTTTAATAAATGGACGATAATATCCGGCCAAACCCATAAAAATACGAATTTCAGGCACTGATGTCGGTCTCGGTCAAGAAATCACTGCCTCAACCTTACTGGGATCAACTGATATACCGTCTCCGGATATAATATGCCCCAGAAATACCACTTGTCTCAGCCAAAACTCGCATTTTGACAGTTTGGAATACAATTTCTCGGCCCTCAATATTTTCAACACAGTTCTCAGATGTTCTGCATACTCAATCATATTCTTGGCATAAATCAGAATTTCATCAATGAATATGATTACAAACTCATCAAGATATCTTTGAAAGATACGGTTCATGAATCCCATAAATACAGCCGGTGCATTCGTCAAACCAAACAGCATGACAATAAATTCATAATGTCCACAACGAGGTTCCTGAAGATTCCAGGGAGTGATGAAGCTGTGAGTGATCAGTTTGTTACAGGATTGAATCCTGAGATATTGACATTGGTGAGCATACTGTATCTCCTCCAAAATTCAGATGAACCACCGCGGGTGCGCTGGCTCTTTTGCCATGGGTGCGCTGCCCGTTCTGTCCCAACAATATATTTTGCAACGTCGCTTCTTCGACCTTCGATAAATACATCAAATCATGCATTAATAATTGCTGATTACCAACTCACATCCCGGGCATTACACCGTTAGTGTTTGAACATGGAGACATAATATTTTTGAAGATTTATCCATTCAAAGGTGTTGTCAGATTTGGCAAACGTGAAAAGTTGTCTTCTAGATACATCGGTCCATACGAGATTCTTAAGAAGATTGGCGATCATGCCTATCGACTCGCCATTCCTCCTACTTTATCCGGGATACATGATGTCTTCCATGTATCGATGCTGCGTAGATATATGCATGATACTTCTCATGTTATTCAACCTGAGGAAGCCGAGCTTGACGACACTTTAAGTTATATTGAACAGCCAACTCATATTCTGGATTGGAAAGAAAAACAGCTCAGAACGAAGACTATTCCGCTAGTGAAAGTCCAGCGGAGTCGTCATGGCGTTGGAGAAGCAACTTGGGAGACAGAATTAGAAATGAGACAGAGATATTCAGAGTTATTTCCATAACGTGAGTATTTATTCAGCTTTGATTATATTGCTTCTTTTACATATTTGACTGATTTCTTGCGAGTTCGAGGACGAACTCATATCTAAGAGGGGGAGAAATGTAACGCCCAAGATTTTAGTTGATACTTTTGAGTTTGTCATGTATTATGAATAAGGGAATAAAAGAACAGACAAGGAGAGGCGACGTTGCAATTCGAGTTTTGGTAGTACAGTAGAGTTAGTGCTCCCGTGCCATAAAAGTGACCGCACCTGCGGTGTTGGGACAGAGAGGGAAATGCACCCGCGGTCCAAAAGCCAGCACACCCGCGGTCGTTCCTTCTGAATTTGTGGAAGTGATCCAGTACTCTCAGCGCACCCGCGGTCCAAGAACCACCGCACCCGCGGTCGTGTTTTCTAAATTGTTGGATGTGATACAGTATGCTCAGCGCACCCACGGTGAAGAGCCAGCGCACCCGCTGTGCGACGTGTTGAACAAAGAATAAGCCATTTGACCTCACCATGCAAGATATATATATGAAGTGTCTTCATCATTTCATTCAGCAGGAAAGTACCGAGAGAGAGACTCCATGAAAGCTCAAGAATCCTCATATCTTAGACATGTGATTGTGAAGAATCCAATGACCGGTATCGCAAGATTATGCCGTTATGCCATTGAAATGTACCGAGATTGAATATTGATCCGTATGTGAATTGATTTGAGTTAGAGATTGGTAGAATGCATCTTGAATATGTAATTTCATGTTTGTCTTGACAAGCTTCGACATCGAGACCTCGACATCGACAAAGACTGAATCACGAAAGGTATAATTCAATGTTTGATCCGGGAAGAATAACTCGAATCAGATTCGGTTTGAGTTTCCCAAAACCACATACTTGTTATGTTTGTACTCTATATTGATTTATATACTTGCACTGAGATAGGAGAGTCATTGGCAAATATGCCAAGTTTCTAGACGTTCGGTGGTGTCGAGGCATAGGAGAAGATTGACTCCGATTGTAGATATTCGATACAGACAGGGCCGAAGTCTAGGAATAAGACGTACCGCCACCCCGATTGGGAGAATAGGTGGGAGACTTGTTACGTCTTATTCACACCGAGATCCCTAGACTTAGATATGAGTCAAGTCAAAGAATAAGAGTCGAAGAGTTTTATCTGTATTCACTAATGTGTCTTAATTACTGATTCATGTATTATGATTTTGTATTTTCTTGCATGATATGCATGTATACATGTTTTATACTGGGATTTGTTCTCACCGGAGTCTCCAGCTGTTGTTGTATCTGTATGTGTGCATGACAACAGGTGGGACAGGATAAGGGTCGAGACAAAGATGAGAGATCGAGATAGCGTGGAGATTACGGGCTGAGGAGAAGAACTAGTGGTTTATTACTAGACATGTACTGAAATTCTAAACACTATTATAATACTTGTAATCGAACAAGTGAATGATATTCTAAATTAAATAATATGATAGCATTTTGTATGGTGTATTGTGTATGATTTATATACAATTGTTTTTTATATTAAAGCAAAATTTTGACCCACATTTTCTAGCAAAGATCCAATTAATCCCAAAGACAATTGAGTTAGAGCCCGAGTCCCCACAAACATGCTGAGTCGCTGAGTCATTAAACTCACAAGGTTTGAATGTTGCAGGTGAGAATGAGGTGGAGGAAAGCGTTGACGATTGAGTGGATCGAGGCCGGAAGTACTGTGGGGACCCGGACGCTAATCATACTCTTAATCATCATTAGGACAATTAAATCAATTATAATAAACAGGGTCTAAAATATTATTTTTTTTAAAAATACGAAACGTAATGGAGATCATACTAATATACATATCAGTATAGAACAAGGTACATGTGGGGACCCGGACATTAATTCATTCCTCTTTAGGAATAAATAATCAAGTATAATGAACATGGTCTAATATTTTTTTTCCCTTAAATTACACAGCGGAAACGTAATGTAATTAAATTCAAATTACATATTAAACATAACATACAATTATTGTATAATCTACAATAATCCGACTAGGTTCAACTACAAGTCAGTGCTGAATCCTAAGTTGCTTCAAAGCCCGGATCTCCACGCTATCTAGTCCAGCCTCGTTCTCTTCTTGACCCTGATCCTATCCCACCTGTTGCCATGCACACATACAAACAAGACAACAGCCGGACAACTCCGGTGAGATATAAATATCCCAGTATAAATCATGTATACATGCAATCATATAAACCATATAAAAGCATATAATATCAAATCATATCCCACATCAAAATCATGATATAAATCCATTACAAGAATAAATCATATTCTATACATGTACCAATATCAGGAACATAATTCAACATCCATCAATACAAATCAGTATAACTGTCACTCATACTCGTGACTCCACGTTTTAGACTAGACTCAGTCCTAGCCTAGGGATCCCGGTTTCCGGACATTGGCATTCCATATCGACCAACAGTAATAGAAAAAACTCCAGTTCTATCCACGTCGATATAGTATCGATCACCAGTAATAGAAGAAGCTCTGTTTCTATCCACATCAGTATAGTATCGATCACCAGTAATAGAAGAAACTCTGATTCTATCCACATCGATATAACATCGATCAACAGTAATAGAAGAAGTTATGATTCTATCCACATCGATACAGTACTGATCACCAGCAATAGAAGGAGCTATAATTCTATCCACATCGATAGCCAATTATCCAGTGACAGACTATGGCACTTCCGCCAATACAATATCTCATGACATCGTGCAATGTGCCCGTGGTAATCCTACCACTATCAGGCACTTCTGTCACAAGACTATTCGTCTAATACCTGTTATCTATAATTCAAAAGAACAAGTATATCAATCAACTCAATGCAAATATCAATGCAATAAGTAAAGTATGTGATTTAGGGAAACTCAAGTCCAACCTCACTCGAGTTGTGCAATCCCAACTCAACATTAATTTATACCTTTATCTTCTCGCTCTGAAGAAGAAGAAGTCCCGACTCTATCTCGGTCCATTCTCAATCTGATAATGACAATTGAATAGGTATAATATCAATACACAACTCAATTCAATACCCGTTCTGATTAATCCTCAAATCAAAACACATACTCTGATCAATGTCAATTGAGATACAATCTAATCCATATCGACGATATCACGATATAATCGAAATCACTACTGAATCTGATCAATATCAATTAACTGATGTTTCGACGGTATAACAATACAGTCTCGATAACCCCGTCAGTCCAAACATCACAGATATAATACCAGAACTCATAATCAATATCGATACTAGTCATAATCTCAATAACCATACATATCTGATATGAGTTCTCAGTCAAATCGACTCCAAAAATCATAACAATTACATAATCAGTCTGTTTCTCAATCTGACTTCGATTCTATTATGTCTAACATGACAAGAACATCATATATAAATTCTATTCAATTCTGACAACAGCATAATTTCAAAGCATATCAAAACGTAGCAAAACTTACGTCAAGTTGTAGCCTACGTTGATAGGAACTCGATATTGTACTCAAATTCAAAATCAGACGGACGGATTTCACAGAATCGCAAATCTAAAAGGCGTAAGGATTTTGAATGATTTTTCGATTCCTTCCTTCCTTTCATTCTGAGGAAAATACATGTAATTCGTATATATATATTACTTGTTGCATGTACATCAACGTGTCAACTTTTCCTCATTTTGCTCGGCGCTCGGGCGGTAAGAAACTACCGCTCGAGCGCGGCAGTTTCTGCCCAAGCATTATCAAATTGCACCCTTGGCGCTCGGGCGGTAATATTCTACCGCTCGGGCGCCACATCTTCTGCCCGAGACACTATATTGGCGCTCGGGCGGTCAAAAACCACCGCTCGGGCGCCACACTCTCTGCCCAACTTCGTCAATATTCACATGTAGTCTTATTTTCGTGTCCCGATTAATCCTTTCATAATCATATCAAATTATATATCAATAATTATAGATTACTAGGATTAAATTTCCGGGCATTACATTTCTCCCCCTCTAAGATATGATTTCGTCCCCGAAATCACAAACACTCAACTCGTGTTATACAGATAATCAGATCATATCTCAAATCAGATACAGGAAGGAGACTTACAGAATTATAATGATCTCATATCAATGAAATCACTCGTGATAGAATCAACCTCAGAACCATGGCTATACAACATCCGTATATACCAATCAATCAACTCATAACAATCAATATCCTTATCTGTTAATCCCAGTCAAAGACATATTCAATCTTCGGCTTCAAATACTAACAATCATCATCCGACGTTAGCATATTTAGTCTATGTATTCCGAGCTATCCTCCTTTCTTCTGAATCAGTTCTATTTTCTTTATCAGATCACTGATCTTAGCAAATCTGCTCTCAAGCATCACTGTAATATCATTCCCATACGAAGGAAATTCACAGTTCTCACTGTACAATACTTCAACTCAAGCTATTTCGATACTCGTTTAATAGCTATTATCATACAATAGTTCAAAAGTGACAATGAATCATGTCAACTAGTACTATAATCCAGCACTACATTTCCTGGATATCCTCCAGTATCTAGATAGTTCATTCCGACTATCCTTCAATCTATAAATCATAGATGAAAATCATGCTATACCCTCAGCCAAAAATACAAAATCAAACAAAAATCACAGTCTGATAAAATCAACTTTGGCATTTAATACAATCTGATCCCTTTTTCTGACATACTTCCCCATCATCTGGTCATGTCTGTGCCTCTTCCTGTATCATATAACATGTATAGATATGAACAATCGTTCAATCACAATCACCATCTTGGCCAGATTGCAGTAGTGTCATCGCACAATCCATAGAAATGTACTCCCATTTCTATTTAGAAATCAATAATCAAGATCAGTAATCGAAAAGTTTCTATCTTTCTGTCTCCATCTGTCAGCGATTTAGACATTTCAATACAAATTCTGACATAACTGATTTTATCTTTTTATATCAAAACTGTCTATTCGAATTATCACACATTTCCAGTTACCAGAATAATACCGAAACTACTACTGTGTGCATCTGACAATACCTGTCATTTCAATTTCGAATATCTGACACCACCAAATCAGCTAATAATATAAATTAAAGAAAAATACCTACCTGGTATTCTGTTCTGACTATCAAAATCGAGTTCTGGACAGTCTGCTCAAACTTCTGAACTGCTTTAATCTTCAAAATCAGTTCTGACTCGACTGAACTGTGTGTAAGCTCAACGGTTCATAACAATCGGTATCAAACACGGATTCAGAATGATAACAATATCATATCAGATTCAGAATATCAATACACAATATTGATTTAATAACTGCATAGAATGCAATTTCTGACATTTCGAAAATTCTGCTATATTCAATGTCGTTCTCAGCCACTGACCATGGTCTCACAGTGCTACAATCAATCAGTATACTATCTTCAGATATCACAGACTTTGAATACAATCTGTTACAGTCCCAGTTCATATCCAAACAATTCTGTATACCACACTCTCAGTACCCAAAATATTCAATACAAATGTCAACTGTTCGATTCAATCAATCATATGCTACGAATATATCAAAAGATCATAGATAAAACGAGCATATATCATGAGAATATCTCTGAATATCGGATTTATCAACCCATAATTGGAACTGAAGTATTTTCCAGAGAAACACATAATCAGATGTAACTCTAACTTTTCAGACAATAAATCTTTCAACTGATATCTCAATTCTCTCGATTCAATCAGTATCAGTCTATAAGAAATTCTAAAATGAAACCAATACCTGGAATCACATCAAGGCCGAAGTCACTCTCCCTGATACAGGACAAACCTGAAATCTCATCTGCAAGACTATAGCAAACTTCCTGCTACTAGTAAATCAATCCCTGATAGGCTCATCTTCAGTAATCAACTGAATATATGAGCAATTACTCCATTCTTTTCGATAATCATCGAATCTTATATAATACGGATTTCAAGGAATTCAAAATCAAGAATCCTTACCGTATATCATTCATTCTTTGGCCATTTCAGGTCCAAATATTACCATTTCCTGGCAAGACTCTATAATAGCTCTGTACTTGTTCGATATATCAATATCAATCACGCAGTCATCATCAGACAATACAAGTACAAGCTAGTCTAATTCAATCTTATTCTCAACTCACTGCAGTATACAATATATCACAGAATATCACTAATATCAATTCTTTTCCCCAAAAGGTATAAAAGTCAATACTACAGTAACACAGACCCAACAGGTACAACATATATCAATGCATCTCAGTCAAAGATAATCACAAGGAATGCATTAGTATACATCAATACATATGCAACATAATCATAAAAGAACAGTTGCCTGTTACAATCTCATCAAGTCTGTCCTGGGTCTGTCTCCTGGTCCTTACAACCAGATAGTTCTGCTCTATCAGATCTCCAGAAGCTTTTCCGCTGACACACTCTAGCAAAATGTCCTTGTTGTTTACAAACACGGCATCTACTGGTCACCCCATAACATTGCTCCGTGGAATGTCTTCCCCCGCAATTTCTGCAATAGATGCCAGTATAACTCGGACTAGAACCGCTAGAGCTAGATGAACCGCTTCCAAACTTCTTGAATTGCTTCTTTTGAACTTTCAACATCTCTTTCTTTCCACCACTGCTACTGCCAATCTCAATTCTAGAAGGCAGTTGTTGTGGTATCGGTGTTGGAAGAACATATGAAACTTCTTTTTGTCTCATTAGAACGGTTTCTGCTCTTCTGGCTCGATTCAGAGTATCAGTAAAATTACTCGGTTGTCTCACAGTTACTAAGGTGCGTATTTCTGGATTCAAGCCCTTGATAAACTGATCAGCGACAACTGTATCATTTCTAGCCACTTGCGGACCAAACTTTAACAAGGTAATGGGCCAAATATTCATCAATCTTCAATGGACCCTGCCTCAAATTTGCAAATTCTGCACTTTTGTCCTCTCGATATGATAGAGGTACAAACCTTTGATAAAATTCCACTTTGAAAAGTTTCCACGTAATCGTGAAACCACGCTGTGCTATGGCTTCTCGGGTTATCAGCCACCAACTCCTAGCGACTTCCCGTAGTTGATTCCCAACCAATTTAATTCTGCACTCATCTGTGAATCCCAGAAATTCAAACAACATTTCAATCTCCTCCAGCCAAGTCTCACAATCAGCTGGTGCCTCAACACCCCTCAAAATCGGTGGTTGAAATGACTGAAACCTTATCATCTGTGTTTCCATCAGAGTTTCAGACACATCCATCTGATCATACGATGTACTACCCCGTTCTGGAATCCTTCTAGGAGGAATATCTGATAATCACAGACGTTAGTAGTAACAAGAGACAAATCCGTCTCAATCCGAATCTTGATCAGCTTACCTCTGATCAAGAATTGGTTCTGATCCAATTTCAAATAATACATATTACCAAATCAACTCAGATATTCAGGTAACATGTAGCTTAAGATACAGTAAAAACATACTGAAATCTTAGCATATACAATGTAGTTTCAACATTATATTCAATCATGTGCCATATAAATCCAGGCAATAAAGCATAATATCATGCTAGCATACACAATGTAATTCCACATTATAATCAATCACATGCTAGCAATCAAATGCAAGGAAAGAAAACTCATTCTACCCCGCTCACTCTTCTCTATCTCAGTGCGAAGGAACCTATAGTTCAAGGACCTACAGCTCTGATACCACCTGTTGTAGGGACCCGGACGTTAATTCATTCCTTAATCGTCTTTAGGAATAAATAATCAAATATAATGAACAGGGTCTAATTTTTTTTTCCTTAAATTACACAGCGGAAACGTAATGTAATTAAATTCAAATTACATATTAAACATAACATACAATTATTGTATAATCTACAATAATCCGACTAGGTTCAACTACAAGTCAGTGCTGAATCCTAAGTTGCTTCAAAGCCCGGATCTCCACGCTATCTAGTCCAGCCTCGTTCTCTTCTTGACCCTGATCCTATCCCACCTGTTGCCATGCACACATACAAACAAGACAACAGCCGGACAACTCCGGTGAGATATAAATATCCCAGTATAAATCATGTATACATGCAATCATATAAACCATATAAAAGCATATAATATCAAATCATATCCCATATCAAAATCATGATATAAATCCATTACAAGAATAAATCATATTCTATACATGTACCAATATCAGGAACATAATTCAACATCCATCAATACAAATCAGTATAACTGTCACTCATACTCGTGACTCCACGTTTTAGACTAGACTCAGTCCTAGCCTAGGGATCCCGGTTTCCGGACATTGGCATTCCATATCGACCAACAGTAATAGAAAAGACTCCAGTTCTATCCACGTCGATATAGTATCGATCACCAGTAATAGAAGAAGCTCTGTTTCTATCCACATCAGTATAGTATCGATCACCAGTAATAGAAGAAACTCCGATTCTATCCACATCGATATAACATCGATCAACAGTAATAGAAGAAGTTATGATTCTATCCACATCGATACAGTACTGATCACCAGCAATAGAAGGAGCTATAATTCTATCCACATCGATAGCCAATTATCCAGTGACAGACTATGGCACTTCCGCCAATACAATATCTCATGACATCGTGCAATGTGCCCGTGGTAATCCTACCACTATCAGGCACTTCTGTCACAAGACTATTCGTCTAATACCTGTTATCTATAATTCAAGAGAACAAGTATATCAATCAACTCAATGCAAATATCAATGCAATAAGTAAAGTATGTGATTTAGGGAAACTCAAGTCAAACCTCACTCGAGTTGTGCAATCCCAACTCAACATTAATTTATACCTTTATCTTCTAGCTCCGAAGAAGAAGAAGTCCCGACTCTATCTCGGTCCATTCTCAATCTGATAATGACAATTGAATAGGTATAATATCAATACACAACTCAATTCAATACCCGTTCTGATTAATACTCAAATCAAAACACATACTCTGATCAATGTCAATTGAGATACAATCTAATCCATATCGACGATATAAAGATATAATCGAAATCACTACTGAATCTGATCAATATCAATTAACTGATGTTTCGACGGTATAACAATACAGTCTCGATAACCCCGTCAGTCCAAACATCACAGATATAATACCAGAACTCATAATCAATATCGATACTAGTCATAATCTCAATAACCATACATATCTGATATGAGTTCTCAGTCAAATCGACTCCAAAAATCATAACAATTACTTTTCCTCAATTTGCTCGGCGCTCGGGCAGTAAGAAACTACCGCTCGAGCGCGGTAGTTTCTGCCCAAGCATTATCAAATTGCACCCTTGGCGCTCGGGCGGTAATATTCTACCGCTCGGGCACCACATCTTCTGCCCGAGACACTACATTGGCGCTCGGGCGGTCAAAAACCACCGCTCGCGCGCCACACTCTCTGCCCAACTTCCTCAATATTCACATGTAGTCTTATTTTCGTGTCCCGATTAATCCTTTCATAATCATATCAAATTATATATCAATAATTATAGATTACTAGGATTAAATTTCTGGGCATTACAGTACAAGTCCTGTACAACATAATTCAATATAGACTAAGGTTCGACAACTATCTATCAAGTGTTCAAACCCTATCTACAGCAACGTCAAGTCCGTGGTCTCCACTCTCATCCTGATCTCTCGTCATCTTCTCGACATTGATCCTATCACACCTGTTGTCATGCACACATACAAACACGACAACAGCCGGATAATTCCGGTGAGAATATAATCCCAATATAAATCAATGAAACATGCAATCATATGATAAACATAAAAGCATGAACAGGTAACAGCAATATGTATCAAATTCTGAAACATAATCAATATAAAACTGTCGACAATGCTCGTGACTCCACGACTCAGACTAGACTAAATCCTAGTCTAGGGATCCCGATTTCCAGATGTTGGTATTCCTATATCGACCAACAGTAATAGAAGAAACTTCGTTTCTATCCACGTCGATATAACCAAACATCCAATGTCTGGACCTATCCGTCGCAGACTGTGGTCCTATCATTAATACACTAACTTGTGACATCGTGCAATGTGCTCGTGGCGATCCCGCCATTATCAGGTACTTCTGTCACAAGATTACTCGTCTAATGCATGCTTCTATAAATCAATAGAACATGCATGTTAATCAAATAAATGAACACAATGATAAAACATAATAATAAGTATGTGATTTAGGGAAACCCAAGTATTTCCTACTTGAGTCGATCTCCCAATACACATTGACTTATACGTTTCGTTCGTAGTCTCGGTCTGAAGCAATAACCGTTCTGAACTCAAGACTGTCTCTGTAACTCTGAAATGACATATTGAGAATTATAATATCAATGTTCCATTCTCAATTCAACACTGAATCTGATTAATCTGAATTTAATTCAAATCATCGGCATAACGGCACAATTTCAATATCCTCGTTCATATCATATCAACAGATATCAATTACAATCCATAACCGATATCCACTACAACCTATAATCGATTCATTACTCAAATCTGTCAAATAACAGTCAATATAACCTGGAAATTCATAACAATTCTATAATTGATCTGTTTTAAATCTGACTTCGATTCTACGATGTCTAACATGTCGAGAACATCATATATGGATCCTATTCAATTCTGACAATATCATACTTTCAACACATGTCAAAACATAGTAAAACTTACGTCCAGTTGTAGCATGTATTGCGAGGGTCTCAGTACCGTGTTCGGATTCAAATTCTGATAGACAGATCTTTCACAATCAAATATCTAACTTATGAAAAGTTTTGAGGAATTCTCTGGAGGATTGCTTCGTTCTTGCTGAGGAAGAATGAAAGAGAACAATATATATACATCTCATGCATGCTAGGACAAGTGGCTCATTTGCCATTCTGCACGTCGCACCGCGGGTGCGGTAGCTTTTCCACCGCGGGTGCCCTATGCTTTCGGCAGCCCCATCAAAAATCAGCAACAGCGACCGTGGGTGCGCTCATTCTTTTACCGCGGGTGCGCTAAGCTCACGGCCTTCCTTCCAAAATTCCAAATTAGACGACCGCGGGTACGGTCCCTTTTTCCACCGCGGGTGCACTCACCCTCCAGTAGCAACAATCCAACTTTCTGTCCAGCTACCGCGGGTGCGGTAAAAATTAGAGTGCGGGTGCGGTCTCCCTTTACCAATAAACTCAAATTTGGCAACGTCACTTTCCCACGTCTGTTCTTTCATTACCTTATTCCTAATATATATATCAATTCAAAAGCCTCAACTCAAATCTCGGGCATTACATTTCTCCCCCCCTAAGATATGATTTCATCCCCGAAATCACCGGCAATCAATCATATCAATAAGAAGGCATGTAATAGAAATTGAATAGAGACTTACATCGGTGAAAAAATGCTGTGAATTCTTGTCTCATATCTAATTCAGTCTCCCAGGTGGCTTCTTCAGTGCCATGACGAGTCCATTGTACCTTCACAAGAGGAATAATCTTTGTTCTGAGTTGCTTTTCTGTACGATCGATAATTCGAATTGGCTTTTCAACGTAACTCAGAGATTCATCAAGTTCGGCCTCGTCCGGCTGAATAATATGAGAATCATCAGCGAGATATTTCCGCAGCATAGATACATGGAAGACATTATGTATTCCAGATAGAGAAGGCGGTAATGCAAGTCGATAAGAACGATCTCCTATCTTCTCGAGAATCTCATATGGACCGACGTATCGTGGAGACAATTTCTCTTTCTTTCCAAATCTGAAAACTCTTCGGAAAGGTGAAATCTTTAAAAATACTCGGTCTCCAATCTCAAATACCAACGGTCGTCATCTGATGTTGGCATATTTGGCTTGTCGGTCCTGAGCTGCCTTCATTTTCTTCGGAATCAATTTTACTTTCTCTGTCATATCTCTGATGATGTCAGGTCCAATCTCAGGAACTTCAGAGATATCATCTCAATAAAGAGGGGATCGGCATTTCTTTCCGTACAACGCTTCGAATGGAGCCATCTCAATACTCGTTTGATAGCTGTTGTTGTACGAAAATTCAAAAAGAGGCAATGCATCTTGCTAATTAGTGCTAAACTCAAGCACCACTGCTCTAAGCATATCTTCCAATGTTTGAATCGTCCGCTCTGACTGTCCGTCAGTGTGGGGGTGATATGCGGTACTCAGATGTAACTTCGTACCGAGAGCTTGCTGTAAACTCTGCCAGAAGTGCGAAGTGAACCGAGGATCACTGAAACGTCCTGCCCTTTTTATTGCTTAAAAAGTACTAGAATTTTTTTTTTAAAAACCTCACATAGCATCGGCCGAATCATAAAATATTTTGGAATCATTTTAAAAGTAAAACAACCAACTACTTTACTAAATCTAAAAATAACATTTGAAAAGTATAGCCCATACTATAACCTCTCAAAAACCACTCATACATAAATTGTCGTAAAAAAATATCTTTAACATCACTTAAAATTATAAATCATGACTAGTGCGGAAAACTAGAGTCGGTCCTCGGGTTATGTGCACCTTCAGTCCAGTCAGATCAACCATCAAGACCTCCATTATCATATTCATAATCAATATCACCTGCATCAATCACAGCTAGTGAGTCTAAAGACTCAACACGTCATATCTTTGATAACGAGTAATACGTAATACAGTTAACATATAACAGTGAAAAATACTTGTACTTAAAATATCATTTTCATGAAGATGCATAAACATAAATATTCTCGTAAACATTTTCTTGATGCATAAAAACATTTTCATAAAAACATAAACATATTCATATTCATATTCGTATGCATATCCATATTCGTATCGATATTCATATTCGTATTCATATTCATGTTCGTGCTTGTTGAATTCAGATCGTGATTGTGACTCGTATTCTTAAACGTATTGGGCGATGGATCCATCTATAAAAACCACAGTACTGGGCGGCGGAGACATCAGCAACACTCTCACCGGTCAACTGGGCCTTGGCCTACGTATTAACATATTCGTATTCGTATCACGTATTCGTATTCGTATCCGTATACAAGGAAACACGATCGTCGGGCTCCCACTGGGACCATAACCCTCACGATATTTCCAACATGTAGTAGTCACAATCCCTTCACGTCCTTCAACATGTTATCATCACTTAATAAAAATCATGTATATACATATCGTTTTATTTTTGAAACCAAGCATGCAATATATCTTTTAGATGTCAAATATTAAACCATAAAAATCCATGAACATTTAAAATAAACGTTCTAACATATAAAAATCATAAAAAAAACATAAACGTTTTAAAATAAACATTTTAACATTTTAAAAATCCGTAAACATTTAAAATAAACGTGTTAACATCTTAAAAATTCATAAACATCCATAATCATGAAAAATAATCATATTAGCATATAAAATAGCATTTAGGACACTACCATGACGTTTACTAATTTCTAGGTGTAAAAAGACCGTTTTACCGCTTGATGTAAAATTTCCCGTTTTTGACATTTTCTTAATTTTATTGACTCTAACATGTCTCAAATAATTATTTAAGCCTACATGAATTTTCTCATATTTTTATTTAGCCTAATCGAGGACTTTTAAATTAATCTTTAAATGTGACGTATTAATGCGTTTTAATCCCGAATTAAACCAAACCTTAATATAAAATTCCCAAATTGAAAACTTAGACTTATAATAATTATTTAAGCTTAATCCTAATTTTTCATAATTTTATAAAGCTTAAAACTAGGCGTTTCAATTAATTCGTTAATTAGCGTTTCGTGCGGCGATTAAATCCCGAATAGATCCAAAACTCGTTATTTTGATCCCAAATTTTAAACATAATATTTTATTATTTATTCTACCCTTCCAAGTCGTGAGCCACCCCCGTGAACCCTTGGATTTAGTTTTAGCTTTATTATTTTCGTTTTTTGACACCTTATCGAACACACCGAGACATCTCCTAATTTACTCGAGCCATGCCCGAGCCACCTCGAGCCAAACCCTAGCCAACCCCTCTAGGCATCCTCCTGAACCATTAGAACCCATTGGACCTGATCCTAAGCTCTAAAACCGAAGCCATACCTAAGCTGCAGACACAGCCCAAAAACCCACCGTTGAGCAAACGAGACATACATGCTTCTAACCACTTCATGCTTAAACCGACTCGAACCGGACCCGAACCAGGCCCTAGACGTTACCCTTAGACACAAATTAATACCATGGTTAAGTCCCTTTTTACTCAGAACCAGCACCTAAGTCCCAAAAATCAGAAACGTTACAGCCCCTCATGTGAGGCCAATTTCTGTGCAGCTTTCGAGTTTCTAGTTCCAGCGCTCTACCGACCATCCAGCCCATGAACCACCACCACAAGACTAACCCTATGACCCTAAGGCACTACCATAACCACTGGCCCAGGCCCTGGAACGACCCAAGCCACTAAAACCGAAACCACAAAATAGCTGCAGAAACATAGCCGAGAAGACCCACTTGGCAAGGGCTCTTGTTTTCTTGCTTAGCCACCAAACCAACGGACCAGACCTTGAACCAGACCCTCAAGCACCCTCCTAGGACCCTAAATAGTCGACCTAGCCCAGCCCATAGCCCCCTGGCCGAGCCTTTCCTCCCTGCACAAGCAACAATACCCTGCACATGATTTCCCTTGGGCTCTCGGGTGGAGTCCTAGCTTGCTAGGACTCCTCCCCAGCCCCTGCTTTTCGAGGCTTAGCATGGCTAGGACTCTTCCCTTGACTCAACCACGTCCCTATCTAGCCCTTGTACCAAGCCGAACCAAAGCCCGGCCACAAAACCCAACAGTCGAAACCCCTAAGCTAACAACCCATACCAGAATTCAGTCCAGCTTGTTTAATTCACGTGTGCAGCATTATGGTGATGTTCTAGGGAACTAAACTCATATAAAACAATGCTTGATCATAACATATATCATGGCAGCCCCTTAACACATACAAAACATGATTTTTGAAATAAAAAACACAAGTTTAAAACACATATGCATGAAGTTACAAAAATTCAACGTGTGTGCCATGTTTGTCCTCAAAAATTATGCAAAAACAATTACTATGGTGTGATGAAGAGTAAAAGAATAATATGGCGTGCCTTTGCGTAATTTACGCACGAAAATCCGTTGACGACGAAGAACGGAGGGACACCTTGGCTTGAACTCTTGCTTGAACCTTCGAAATTTCTTCTTCAAATTAGTGATGGTGTGTGTCGTGTGCTATGGTGAGATTGGGAGAGAATTTCACATTTTTCAAAGTAGTGGGTGGCGTGAATTGTGATGCTAGGGGTAGGTTAATTAACATATTATATCCTAATTCGTTTACTAACTAGGCTTTAGGCCTATTAAGCCATTAAATTAGGCCCATTAGTCTAATTAGGACATAAATAAAATTTAACCAAAGTTTTTGTTTAAATAACTTTGTGAATTTATTAGCCGGGTTGCCAAAACGTTTATATTTTTGTTGAAAATCCAACACTGATAAAAATTTACGTCCCGGCGTATTAAATTCACCTCACAACCCCTCATTTTCAAAAATACTAAAAAGCATTAATCATATTTTAAAAACAATTATTTATTAAAAACATTTTCTATTTTTCAGCCCTCGGTCTCCGTTCCTCGATCGCAACTCGAATAACCTTTAAAAATACATTTTAATGCAACCATGTGGAAAAGTATATTTTAAACATGCAATTATGCACAACATAATTAATCCATGCAATTAAAACAGTTAATTAAAATACAAGATAATTTAATAATTGCATGTATGTGGTTCGCGTGGACCTTTAAATTTTCGGGACGTTACAATCACGGTCTGAAACAATCGACTTCGGCACTCCGTGCAATCTGACCACCTCTCTAACATAAATATGGGTCATCTGATTATACCGGTAAGTCATTTTGTATGGAATAAAACATGCAGATTTGGTTAATCGATCGATCACAACCCAAATCGCATCACAACCTCGGGAGGATCATGGCAACTGTGTCACAAAATCTATGGAAATGTGATCTCATTTCCATTCAGGAATAGACAAACTTTGTAGCAATCTTCCTGGTTTCTTTCTTTCCGCCTTCAACTGTTGGTAATTCAGAGATCTGGAAACAAATTCTGCAATGTAAGTCTTCATTTGTTTCCACCAAAACTGTGTCTTCAAGTCATTGTACATCTTTCTGCCACCAGGATGAATACTTAATCGACTACTGTGCTTCTGTCAATATCTGTTGTCTCAACTCTGAAACATTTGGCACAACTAGACGATTATTCACATACAGTACATTGTCATGTACCTGATACTCTGATCGATGTCCTGTTCTGACCATCGCAATCGAGTTCTGAATATTCTGATCAACTTTCTGAGCCGCTTTAATTTTCAAAATCAGCTCTGGTTCAGCCCGAATAGCACATAATTTTAAAGGATGACGATCTGTTTCAAAAGCTAATCCAGACAAACAGTAGTCTTCTATCAAGTTCGAAACACCAATCGTCGATAAGGATAGAGAACATACCTTTCGACTTAGTGCATCTGCTGCTGCATTGGATTTCCCCGGATAGTACTTGATTTCACAATCAAAGTCTTTCAATAAATCCAGCCATCTTCGTTGTATCATATTCAGCTCGGACTGTGAAAAGAGATACTTCAAGCTTTTGTGATCAGAATAGATTTCGAATTTCTCACCATACAGGTAGCGTCGCCATATCTTTAACGCAAAGACGATGGCTGCCAATTCAAGATCATGAATTGGATAACGAGATTCATGGGGTTTCAGTTGTCTCAAGGCATAAGCAATTACATGCCCTCGCTGCATCAAAACACAACCCAATCCTCGGTGAGATGCATCACAATAAACAACAAATCCACCAGTACCTGAGGGGATAGTCAGTATCGGTGCACTGGTCAATCTTTTCTTCAATTCTAGAAAACTGGACTCACAGTCTTCTGACCACACAAACGGAGCATTCTTCTGAGTCAACTGCGTAATAGGTTTAGCAATACTGGAGAAATATTTAATGAATCGTCGATAATATCCTGTTAAACCCATAAAACTATGAATCTCTGGCACAGAAGTCGGTCTCGGCCAAGAAATCACGGCTTCAACCTTAATGGAACCAACGAAAATACCGTCTCCTGATATAATATGACCCAGAAATACTACCTGTTTCAACCATAACTCACATTTCGACAATTTAGCATACAGTTTCTCAGCTCTCAGAATTCGCAACACAGTTCTCAAATGCTCGGAATGTTCAATCATATTCTTTGAATAAATCAATATATCGTCAATGAATATGATAACAAAATCATCCAGATATTTCTGGAAAACACGGTTCATCAATCCCATAAATACAGCCGGTGCATTCGTCAAACCAAACGGCATGACAATAAATTCATAGTGTCCATACCTGGTTCTGAATGATGTCTTTGAGATGTCAGAATCCTTGACTCTCAGTTAATGATATCCAGATCTCAGATCGATCTTTGAATACACTGAAGAACCCTGCAACTGATCAAATAAATCATCAATACGAGGCAATGAATATTTATTCTTTACCGTTGCCTTGTTCAGTTGCCGGTAGTCAATACAAATTCTCATCGACCCATCTTTCTTCCTCACAAACAGTACTGGAGCACCCCAAAGAGATACACTCGATCTGATGTAACCTTGGCCAGTAGGTCCTCCACTGTTCTTTCAACTAGATCGGTGTCATCCTGTACGGAGCCCTCGAAATCGGAACTGTTCCTGGCATCAACTCAATGCTGAAGTCTATCTCTCGAATCGGAGGTAATCCAGGAATCTCATCTGGAAAGACATCAGCTAACTCACACACCACTGGCAAATCCGCCAATGATGGACTCGATTTCAGTAAATCAACTGAATAAACCAGAAATCCATCCGCTCGTTTCTGCAACAATCGAGTCATATTCATTGCAGATATCAAAGGAATTCTAGCTCGAGAACCCTTACCATAAAATTTCCACTCCTCAACCATTTCAGGTCTGAACCGAACAATCTTGTGGAAACAATCGATTGTGGCTCTGTACTTGGTTAACATATCAATACCGATAATACAATCAAAATCAGATATCCCAAGCACAATACAATCTAACTCAATCTCATGCCCATCGTACTGCAATAAACAAGATTTCACAGACTTCACTGATATCAAACATGTCCCTAACGGAGAAGAGACAGACACTACCGCAGACAACGACTCAATAGGTAAGGCATGACTCAATGCAAACCTCTCAGAAATAAATGTATGTGATGCACCAGTATCTATCAATACGTATGCAGGATAACCAAACATAAAACAGTTACCTGCCACAACATCATCAGGTGCAACCTGTGCCTGCTCCTCGGTCAAAGCAAAAACTTGGGCCTGCTGTCTAGGAGGCTGACTCACTGTCTGGCTTCCTCCTGGCCTCTGCTGTGACTGTGTAGACGGTGCTGGCTGGAAAGAATGAACAGCAGATGTTCGTCTACCTGTCTGAACCACTGATCCAGATGACTCAGCTGCCTGGGATCCCTGGGCAACTCTCTGTGGACATACTCGGGCAAAATGTCCCTGTTGTTTGCAGATACGACAGCTGCCAAACACTCCTCGGCACTGCTCAGTGGAATGCTTCCCTCCACAAGTATTGCAATAAGGTCCAGTATAGCTCTGGCTCTGTCGAGGACTCCCAGAGCTAGAAGAACTGCTCCCTGACTTCTTGAATTGCTTCCCTCTAGCTTTCAAGAAATCTTTCTTTCCGCCAGTGCTGCTGCCACCTTCGAATCGAGGAGGTGGTTGCTGTGGTGTCGGTGCTGGAAGCATAAATGAAGCTCCTCTCTGTCTCATCAGAACGGCTTCAGCTTTCTTGGCTCTGTTCAAAGCGTCGGTAAAATTGTTCGGTCTCCCAGTGTTTACCAACGTAAATATTTCCGGATTTAGGCCATTTATGAACTGATCGGCGACGGCCTCATCATATTCAGCCATATGTGGAGCAAATCGCAACAGTGAAGAGAACTTGGCCACATATTCCTCAATGTTAATATGGCCCTATCTCAAGTTTGCAAACTCAGCTCCCTTGTCCTTCCTATACAACACTGGAAAGAACCTCTGATAGAATTCAATTCTAAACACATTCCAGGTAATGGTCGTACCTCGGTGTTCCAATGCCCTCTTAGTCGTAATCCACCAGTTCTTTGCAACGTCGTGTAACTGGTGTCCTATCAGTTTCACCTTCCGCTCATCAGTATATTCCAAGGACTCAAACATCATTTCAATATCATCCAGCCAATTCTCATAATTCACGGAAGTCTCCGTTCCCTTCAAAGTTGGTGGATGATATGACTGAAATCTTTTCAAGAGTGTCTCCATTGGAGTGGCTGTAACGTCCATTGGAGGATTCGAGGTGCTACCCTGCTCTGGTACTCTTCTCGGAGGCATATCTGAATATAAAAAAGGTTAGCAATCACATAATAAATATGTCTCAGCCCCTTTCTGATCATCTTACCTCTGATCAAGAATCGGTTCTGATCCATACTCAATAATACACATTACCATATCAAAATCAGATTATTCAGGTAAACATGTATTAAAGAAATAAATCATGCTAGAAATCCAAAGCAGGAAAGATAACTCAATCTACCGCGCTCACTAGCCCCTCTCTCAATCTAAAGGATCTATCGCTCTGATACCACCTGTTGTGGGGACCCGGACGTTAATCATACTCTTAATCATCATTAAGACAATTAAATCAATTATAATACACAGGGCCTAAAATTTTTTTTTAAAAAAAAATGCGGAACGTAATGGAGATCATACTAATATACATATCAGTATAGAACAACGTACAAGTCCTGTACAACATACATTCAATACAGACTAAGGTTCGACAACTATCTATCAAGTGTTCAAACCCTATCTACAACAACGTCAAGTCCATGGTCTCCACTTTAATCCTGATCTCTCGTCATCTTCTCGACCCTGATCTTGTCCCACCTGTTGTCATGCACACATACAAACACGACAACAGCCGGATAATTCCGGTGAGAATATAATCCCAATATAAATCAATGAAACATGCAATCATATGATAAACATAAAAGCATGAACAGGTAACATCAATATGTATCAAATTCTGAAACATAATCAATATAAAACTATCGACAATGCTCGTGACTCCACGACTCAGACTAGACTCAATCCTAGTCTAGGGATCCCGATTTCCAGATGTTGGTATTCCTATATCGACCAACAGTAATAGAAGAAACTCCGATTCTATCCATGTCGATATAACCAAACATCCAATGTCTGGACCTATCCGTCACAGACTGTGGTCCTATCATCAATACATTATCTTGTGACATCGTGCAATGTGCCCGTGACAATCCCGCCACTATCAGGTACTTCTGTCACAAGATTATTCGTCTAATGCATACTTCTATAAATCAATAGAACAGGCATGTTAATCAAATCAATGAACACAATGATAAAACATAATAATAAGTATGTGATTTAGGGAAACCCAAGTATTTCCTACTTGAGTCGATCTCCCAATACACATTGACTTATACCTTTCGTTCGTAGTCTCGGTTTGAAGCAATAACCGTTCTGAACTCAAGACTGTCTCTGTAACTCTGAAATGACATATAATATCAATGTTCCATTCTCAATTCAACACTGATTCTGATTAATATGAATTTAATTCAAATCATCGGCATAACGGCACAATTTCAATATCCCCGTTAATATCATATCAACAGATATCAATTACAATCCATAACTGATATCCACTACAACGTGTAATCGATTCATTACTCAAATCTGTGCAATAACAGTCAATATAACCTGGAAATTCATAATAATTCTATAATTGATCTGTTTTTAAATCTGACTTCGATTCTACGATGTCTAACATGTCGAGAACATTATATATGGATCGGATCTTATTCAATCTTGACAATATCATACTTTCAATACATGTCAAAACATAGTAAAACTTACGTCCAGTTGTAGCCTGCACTGCGAGGGTCTCAGTACCGTGTTCAGATTCAAATTCTGATAGACGGATCTTTCACAATCAAATATCTAACTTATGAAAAGTTTTGAGGAATTCTCTGGAGGATTGCTTCGTTCTTGCTGAGGAAGAATGAAAGAGAACCATATATATACATCTCATGCATGCTAGGACAAGTGGCTCATTTTCCATTCTGCACGTCGCACCGCGGGTGCGGTAGCTTTTCCACCGCGGGTGCGCTATGCTTTCGGCAACCCCATCAAAAATCAGCAACAACGACCGCGGGTTCGCTCATTCTTTTACCGCGGGTGCGCTAATTTATTGACAAATTAATTTGATCAAGTTGATTATTTAATTTTGTAACAAAAATCTTAATTTGAATATTTTTTGTTATGATTGTATTAATTAAAAATAAAGATGCTGAAATATAATATAAAAATATTATTTTGTCCAACCCGTTAAACTTTGGCTATAAATTTAAGTTTAAAACAGATCATAACGAGAACGAGTTCCTCAAATTTTGAACATTGGTTTTGTGGTGTCAAAATAAAATATGCTCCAGCTCAACTCCACAATTCACACTACATTGGAGAGTTAGAGTTGCTCCCAAAATTTGTTTTAATTTAAATAAATATTAAATTAATTTTTAAATTTTTTTGAAATATTAATTATAAAAATTCAAAATTTTAATTTAAAATTAAATTACTACAAAAATAAAAATTTAATTAAAAATCAAATTAAATTGCTAATTCATTAAAAAGAGTATAGATTACAAACAACAAATATCACAAAACAATATTAACAAACAACAAAATCACAAAACATAAAAATAGATTTTCGTAATTAGGTAAATCGAAGCTCAATCCCCTAATATCTTCGAAATAAAATCCAAAGTTGTCATTATCTCGACGTTCAGCTTCAAGTTTTTTTCGCAAAAATTTTTTGTTGCTGAGTTCTAGTGTACAATATACACCCTTGTTGAATCTCATAAGGACCGACGTATCGTGGAGACAATTTCCCCTTTTTCCCAAATCGGACAACACCCTTGAAAGGAGAAATCTTCAGGAACACTCGGTCTCCTACCTCAAATACCAACGGTCGTCGTCGAAGGTTGGCATATTTGGCTTGTCTGTCCTGGGCTGCCTTCATTTTCTTCTGAATCAATTTTACATTTTCAGTCATATCTCTGATCATGTCAAGTCCAGTCTCCGGAACTTCAGAGATATCATCCCAATATAATGGGGATCTACATTTCTTTCCGTACAACGCTTCGAATGGTGCCATCTCAATACTAGTTTGATAGCTATTGTTGTACGAAAACTCGCAAAGAGGCAATGCATCTTGCCAATTAGTGCTAAAATCAGGCACTACAGCTCTCAGCATATCTTCCAATGTCTGAATCGTCCGTTCTGACTGTCCGTCAGTCTGTGGATGATATGCGGTACTCAGATGTAACTTCGTACCTAGAGCTTGTTGTAAACTCTGCCAGAAGTGCGAAGTGAATCGAGGATCACGATCTGAAACAATCGACTTCGGCACTCCGTGCAATCTAACCACTTCTCGGACATAAATATCGGCCATCTGGTCATATCGGTAGGTCATTTTGTATGGAATAAAGCATGTCGATTTGGTCAATCGATCAATCACGACCCAAATCGCATCACAACCTTTGGAGGATCTCGGTAACTACATCACAAAACCCATGGAAATGTGATCTCATTTCCATTCAGGAATGAACAAACTCTGCAACAATCCTCCTGGTTTCTTCCTATCAGCTTTCACCTGTTGGCAATTCAGACACTTGACTACAAATTCAGTAACATTAGATATCATATTTTTTCCACCAATACTGTGTCTTTAAATTATTGTACATTTTCCTGCCACAAGGATGAATGCTAAAACGACTGTTGTGCGCTTCTGCCAGTATTCGTTGTCTCAACTCTGACACATTCGGCACAACAATACGACTATTCACATACAAAATGCCATTTCGAACCTGATATTCCGATTGATGTCCAGCTCTGACCATTGAAATCGGATTCTGTACGTTCTGATCAACTTTTTGTGCCTCTTTGATTCTCAATATCAATTCTGGTTCAGCTCGAATGACATATAATCTCAGAGGCTGACAATCTGTCTCAAAAGCTAATCCAGACAAACAGCAGTCTTCTATTAAATTCGAGACACATATTGTCGATAAGTATAAAGAACATACCTTTCGACTTAGTGCATCAGCTGCTGCATTAGACATCCATGGATAGTATTTGATTTCACAATCAAAGTCTTTCAGTAAATCCAGCCATCTTCGCTGTCTCATATTCAATTCAGATTGTGAAAACAAATACTTCAAGATTTTATCTCAAATTCTCGCCGTACAGATAATATCGCCATATCTTCAATGCAAAGGCAATGGCTGCCAATTCAAGGTCATGAATTGGATAACGGGTCTCATGTGGTTTAAGCTGTCTTGAGGCATAAGCAATAACATGCCCTCGCTGCATCAGCACACATCCCAACCCTCTGTGAGAAGCGTTGCAATAAACCACAAAATCACCAGTACCTGAAGGAATCGTCAACACATGAGCACTGGTTAATCTCTTCTTCAATTCGAGAAAACTGGTCTCACATTCTTCAGACCAAACAAACGGAGCATTTTTCTGAGTCAACTGTGTAATTGGATTGGCAATACTCGAAAAATCTTTAATGAATCGGCGATAATATCCTGCCAAACCCATAAAGCTGCGTATCTCTGGTACAGATGTCGGTCTCGACCACGAAATCACTGCCTCAACCTTGCTGGGATCAACTGATATCCCATCTCCGGACCACCTGTTTCAACCAGAACTCGTATTCTCAATCATATTCTTTGAATAAATCAATATATCATCAATGAATATGATAACAAAATCATCCAAATATTTCTGAAAGACGCGGTTCATCAATCCCATAAATACCGCCGGTGCATGCGTTAACCCAAAAGGCATGATAATAAACTCATAATTTCCATACCTGGTTCTGAATGTTGTCTTTGAGATATCAGAATCCTTGACTCTCAGTTGATGGTATCCAGATCTCAGGTCGATCTTGGAATATACAGATGAACCTTGCAACTGATCAAACAGATCATCGATACGAGGCAATGGATATTTATTCTTTACCGTTGCCTTGTTCAGCTGTCGGTAATCGATACAAAGTCTCATCGACCCATCTTTTTTCCTCACGAACAGTACTGGAGCACCCCAAGGAGACACACTGGGTCTGATATACCCCTTGGCCAGTAAATCCTCAACTGTTCTTTCAACTCTTTTAACTCGATCGGTGCCATTCGATATGGAGCCCTCGAAATCGGAACTGTACCTGGCATCAATTCAATACTAAAATCGATCTCTCGTATCGGAGGCAATCCAGGAATCTCATCTGGAAAGACATCAGCAAACTCACACACCACTGGCAAATCCGCCAATGATGGACTCGATTTCAGTAAATCAACTGAATAAACCAGAAATCCATCCGCTCGTTTCTGCAACAATCGAGTCATATTCATAGCAGATATCAAAGGAATTCAGGCACGAGAACCCTTACCATAAAATTTCCACTCCTCAGCCATCTCAGGTCTGAATCGAACAATCTTGTGGAAACAATCGACTGTAGCCCTGTACTTGGTTAACGTATCGATACCGATAATACAATCAAAATCAGATATTTCAAGCACAATACAATCCAACTCAATCTCATGCCCATCATACTGCAGTATACTAGATTTAACAGATTTTACTGACATCAAACATGTCCCTAACGGAGAAGAGACAGACACTACTGCAGATAATGACTCAACAGGCAAAGAATGCATCAAGGCTAATCGCTCAGATATAAATGTATGAGATGCACCAGTATCAATCAATACATAAGCAGGATAACCGAAATAAAACAGTTATCTGCCACGACATCATCAGGTGCATCCTGTGTCTGCTCCTCAGTCAAAGCGAATAGTCGGGCCTGTTGTCTAGGAGGCTGGCTTGCAGTCTGGCTCCCTCCTGGGCTCTGCTGTGACTATGTAGACGGTGTTGGCTGAAAGGAATGAACGGCAGAAGATCGTCTTCCTGTCGGAGCCACTGATCCAGATGACTCAGCGGCTTAGGATCCCTGGGCACCTCGCTGTGGACACACTCGGGCAAAGTGTCCATTCTGTTTACAAATGCGGCAGTTGTCGAACACTCCTCGGCACTGCTCAGTGGAATGCTTCCCTCCACAAGTACTACAGTATGGTCCTGTATAACTCTGGCCCTGACCAGTCTGTCTAGAGCCACTCGAACTGGATGAGCTACTTCCAGCTTTCTTGAATTTCTTCCCCTTAGCTTTCAGGAAGTCTTTCTTCCCACTACCACTGCCGCTTTCAAATCGAGGAGCTGGTGAAGGCATCTGTGATCTTGGTGCTGAAGGCACAAACGAAGCCTATTTCTGTCTCATCAGACCGGCTTCAGCTCCCTTGGCTCGGTTCAAGGCATCAGTAAAGTTGTTTGGCCTCCCGGCATTCACCAAGGTAAAGATTTCAGGATTTAGGCCATTTATGAACTGGTCCGCAACGGCCTCATCACGTAGCAAATCGGAGCAGTGTAGAGAACTTAACCACATATTCCTCAATGTTTAACTGGCCCTGTCTCAAATTTGCAAATTCGGCTCCCTTATCCTTCCTATACGATACTGGAAAGAACCTTTGATAAAATTCAGCCTTAAACACATTCCAGGTAATGGCCGTACCTCGTTGTTTCAATGCCCGTTTCGTCGTGATCCACCAGTTTTTGGCTACGTCATGCAACTGGTGTCCGATCAGTTTCACCCTCTTCTCATCAGTATACTCCAAAGATTCAAACATCATTTCAATATCGTCCAACCAACTCTCACATTCCACGGAATTCTCCGTACCTTTCAAAGTCGGTGGATGGAATGACTGAAACCTTTTCAACAATTTTTCCATGGGAGTAGCTGTCACATCCATGGGAGGATTTGAAGTACTACCCTGTTCAGGTACTCTTCTCGGAGGCATATCTGATAATCGAAGATGTTAGTAATTCCAACTACCACATATCAGTTTAAATCTTCCTCGGATCATCTTACAGCTGATCCATTCCAAATAATACACAATACCATATCAAAATCAGATATTCAGGCAAACATGTATTAAAACAGGAATTCATGCTAGCAATCAAAAGCAGGAAAGAAAACCTCAATCTACCCCGCTCATTAGCTTCTATCTCAGTCTCAAGGATCTATCGCTCTGATACCACCTGTTGTGGGGACCCGGACGCTAATCATCTTCTTAATCATCATTGGGACTAATTAATCAATTATAATAAACCAGGGTATAAATTTTTTTTAAAAAAAATAATGCGGAACGTAGTAACATAAAAACATATATACATCTCAGTGTATAAAAGTACAAATCCTGTATCACATACACTTATTCAGCTAAGGTTTAACAGCTAATATCAAGTGTCCAACCCTATCTCTAATCCAAGTCCGGAATCTCCACTCTAATCACGATCTCTCTTCATTTCCTCAACCCTGAACCTGTCCCACCTGTTGTCATGTACACATACAGACAAGACAACAGCCGGATAACTCCGGTGAGAATAAATCCCAGTATAAATCAACGAAACATGCAATCATATAAACAAATATAAAGCATGTAACAGGTAACAGCAATATGTATCAAAATCTGAAACATAATCAATAACAAACTGTCGACAATACTCGTAACTCTACAATTTAGACTAGACTCAATCCTAGTCTAGGGATCCCGGTTTCCAGAAGTTGGCATTCCGTATCGATCACCAGTAATAGAAGAAAGACCGATTCTATCCACATCGATACGGTATCGATCACCAGTAATAGAAATAGGTCCGATTCTATCCACACCGATATGGTATCGATCATCAGTAATAGAAAGAACTCTAATTCTATCCACACCGATATACTATCGATCACCAGTAATAGAAGAAGCTCCAATTCTATCTACACCGATACGATATCGATCAACAGTAATAGAAGAAACCCAAATTCTATTCACATCGACAGCCGATTCTCTGGTGACAGACTTTGGCTCTATCGCCAATACACTATCTTATGACATCGTGCAATGTGCCCGTGGCGATCCCGCCACTATCAGGCACTTCTGTCATAAGACTACTCTTCTAATACCTGCTATCTATAAATCAAGAGAACAAGTATATCAATCAAATACATGCAAATATCAATGCAATAAGGTAAAGTATGTGATTTAGGGAAACTCAAGTCCAAACTGACTCAAGTCGATCTCCCAATACCACATTGACTTATACCTTTCGTTTGCAGTTTCGGTCTGGAATCCCAATTCTGTCAATCCCTCAATCTGGCAATGGCATGCGCGAGTCTCTCTGGACGCAACTCGCACAGCTCGCACATATGCGCGCACACCGTCGCGCAAATGCGCGAGACTTTTTGTCCATTTCGAGCGTGTGCGCATCTCATGTCGCGCATGTGCGCGGGAAGGACTGTCCTCGCACATAATTCGTTTCACGCCGACTCAAATCGTGTCCCGATTAATCCTTTTATAATCATATCAAATTATAAGTCAATAATTACAGATTACTAGGATTAAATTTCCGGGCATTACAAATATGGAGCGTACATTTGGTGTTCTTCAATCTCGATTTGTGATCGTGACATCTTTAGCATGGTCTTGGCTTAGAAATGATTTACATTACATAATGAAAGCTTGCATTATCATGAACAATATAATTATTGAAGATGAACGTGATCTCAATGCACCAATTCAAGATGCAATGGAAGCACCAACTCCAGACGTTGAAATGGTGATCAATGAAAAAAATAAAGGTTTCAAGAATTTCTCGTTCGTTATAAAAAAAATAAAAAAATAAAGATGCTCACTATGAGCTACGAAATGGATTAATTGAGTATTTGTGGGAACAATATACTAATTCAAATATTTAATATTGTGTTTGTGTTATATTATTCATATAATACAAAAAGCTCGTGTTTTTTTAACTTCAAATGATTTATATATTTTATTCAAAGATTATTTTTATTTTATTTTTACATGAATAAATTAATTTAAATAATTTTTTTATATTAATTAAAATATTAATATATAAATATAAAGTTTTAATTATCATTGTATTATCAAACTATAAATAGTTATAAGAATATAAAAAAAACTCAAGTCGAGGTTAAAAGTTTCATGGGAGTAAGAAATAGGCGCGTTCATCACTTGGTTCTGGTTTCGGTTTTTTTTAAAAAAATATATAATCAATATCAAAACTATTTTCTTTCTGTTTCGTTTTCTTCCAAAATAGTTTGGTTATTTCGGTCAGTTAATTAGATTTTGGTACAATTATTTAAATAAATAATATAAATATATTGTAAAATTTAATATAATATCGTTTTATATTATTTTTTATTAAAAAAAATTAAATATAAAGCTTAAATATTTTAAATAAACGACAATCAACTAAAAATTATTCAAAATATGATTCTTATTCACTACGTGTCATCTCAAAAATTATATAATATGAATAAAATATAAATAAATTATTAATTTCATGAAATTTCAATTTTTAAAGCCAGTTTGGTCTTTGACATATATAATCTAAAACTTAACAAAATAAACTTCGGTTTTAACATTTATATTCAAATTACAAAATTCAGCTTTCGGTTCGATGTTTGATTTATTCAATTTTGGTTTTTGGTTTTTCGGTTTCCGAAATTTGAACACCCTAATAAGAAATATAACCATGTGGAAATAAATATAACCCAACTGTATATTTTATGATAATCCATATTTGGAGGGTTAACCCAATGTTTTTATACTCAAACTAGTCTACTTTATTAAAAACAGCTCAACTGGTAAGATTGTTCAACCGGACAATCTGACTATAAATAATAATATAATATAATAGATTAGATATATATTAAATAAATATATATATATATGTTAAATAAAAAATAATTATAATACTGATAAAATAATATATTTAATAAAATTTAAAATTCAAATAATCATATATAACTACAAATAAAATTTATGATATAAAAATAATATATTATTTCAAAAAATAAGAAAATAATCCAATTCAAAAAAAATTAAAAAACTCGCTAACCAGTCGTATCGGATGTAAACAAGCTCGTCGGTCCTACGATTCTCGATCGTTCCTATGATTATGTCCGTGAAAAACAGTTTTCAGACTTGATTCAGACTAGACCTGTGGCCGGTTCAAGTCCTATTTCAAAAAACAACGGGTTAACCATCTTCCAATTAGAATTTTCTATTAATTTATTTATTTTTATGCACATAATGCATAAACGAGCCACGAGGAGTTGATCGCGACACCAATGTGGACCTCCAAGACGAACCACAACAAACATGTTACAACTTATAACATATATACACACCATCTGGTGAGATCAAAAGCCAGCAACGGCGATCAAGGTGAAACAGGGTAGATGAAATCCTATCTATGTAGACACTACATTTATTTCATTTCAACGGATAAGATCTTGCCACACATACAATTTTAAAAAAAAAAAGTAGGTCCTATATATGCATGGCAAATCTTGGTCATCCATCATATCATGAGAGCAATGCCCACATGGATATGATGAAATAAACCGTGAAACAGAGGGGTGAATAGAAGTACAAAGTAAGAAGCTAAAAAATAGAGAACAAATATATCAAAAAATGGGTGTTTGTTGCATCAAATTGCTCATGAAAAAATAATACATGAAGCTCAAAGGGATAATTTTTAGCTCGTCTTTTTACCTATATTTGTGAAGATGGCGAAAGAAGTCGTTCAGATGTTCGGGCAGATGACTTCTCGGTTCCACGAACATTGTACCTCTCGTAAACTTTTTCCCGGTTCTCTGACCACCAGGTCTCCGCCTGATGTTCCCCGAATCTTCTCCGACTACATTAAAAAGCATTAAAGTTAAGTTTTGTGCTTCATCGTGTATTTTGATAATCGATTGTTTAGCAGGCAAAAAACGTGACACATGATTTGACAACAAGGGACAACCATGTGGAGGGGTGAGGGGTCAACCCCGATACCACCAGGCCTTCCCACCCTATCCAAAGGACGGGGTATACGGAGAGTGTTACTCGCATGTAGCATAGGGCTACCTATGTTCAGCACCATATTGCTCAAAAAAGATTCTAAGAAATGTCTTCAAGAATTCAGTCTCAGGTCCAACCAAATAAATCAAACTCATCCTTCGATCATATTGTAAACGACTATACGCTTGTTACAGAAAGAAATGGAATATCACAAATACCTGAATCGTACACGCTTGAGATCTCTAGTCCCATCTCGAACGGCTACAAGTGTTATGTACACACCAGGTTCATATTGCTCGATCCATTCAGCCTCGATTTGACTGGCACTGCCAAGAACGTCCAAGTTCTCAGATCTTGAGCAATTTTCACCAACTGGGTTAGGCCAAAATTCTTTAGTGTCAACACCCTCGGATACACTGCTCCGGTTAGTTTGGACACTATCACCACCATTAGAAGTTCTGATGTTTGAACCGCCATTATTTGTCCGGTTGGCGGTGGAAAGTCCAATTACTGCAGCCTGGGAATTGCTTTCATTGCTTCTAATGGCATTTCCTGAAAGCACTTCTGAGGGCATTTGCCTACCGTTTGATGTAGCTAAATCAATTCTTGGATGCGAAACCAAGTAGGAGCTGCTGATTTGGTCGGTTCTTGAATTTGTTTCTCCATTTGCACCAGGGTAGAGTATACCATTTGGTTCCAATCCATTCGGCAGGTATACAAGTCCGTACGCCCCAGGTGGTAATTTCTCAGCCATATCTTTGAGCTGGAACGAGAGAATATCAGCGTTAAAACACATTTTTGCTCTCTTTCAATCAATATATGTGCGCGTGTAGCTCCACGAACCTGTGCGGTAAGAGACTTAATCACTTCTTTTGCAGCTTTACATTTAGCAGATTCCTCAGCAGCTAATGCCGTTGCTTCTTGGACCTTCTTTGCTGATTTCTGAAGCTCCTGCTCTTGCATTTCACATTGATTTCTCAGACTCTCCACCTATATCAAATTCATCATAACCAATATTACAGTGATGAAAAGTTTCAGGAATTAAAGCCAAAAAAAGAAAGGAAATAAATAAAACTTGATGATGTACCTGAACACGCAACTTGCTCACTTCATGATTCAGAACTTCATTGGTCTTCTTTATGCTATCACCAATGTTTTTAGAAAAAGAAAGCCCTGATGTTGTAGGAACCGGTGTTGCTGATCTAGGAGGGCTTGTTTTTCTGGAGAAGGGTGAAACGGACCGAGAACTAACATTCGAGAGTGCAATAATTGGTTTTGGAACTGTTCGACGTACATCAATAGATGTAGCCATGACAGCATCTCTCAGCTGAAATAGAGAAGGCTGAAACACAGAAGGAACCTGAGAGGACCGACCTGAAGAGAATGTTTCAGCTTTCTTCCCTTGTTTCGCTGGTTTTATATCGAACTGCTTGATCAAATCAAAGTTAGATGACATGGTCAACTTGGCCAACTTTAAATCTGCCTTGTCCAGCCTATCCTTATTTTCACCTGAAAGGCGTGGAATAACATTTTTTCGATTGTTGCTACCAGCTTCTGTTACCTTACTCAATTTCGCACAACAAGAATCACACACCCGATATGGCTTGCCAGGATTAGGTGCCAATGCTGCCCATAAAGCTTTTTTAGAACTGCAAGCGTGGCAGTGTATTAGTCCACAGTTGTAGCAATTATGCCTCTTTCTCGTAAAGCCAAATGCCTGTCTACAAGCGGAGCACTGGGATTGCTCCACACTAGAAACCCATTTGTGAAGGCATATTGCAGCAGTGTAATTCGAACCACAAGCTAGAAATTTAACGTGTCTATCCTTCAATGCTTCAACCAGAACCGGCTTTTTCCTATCTTCAACATCCCCATGACCCAATCTCCCATTAGCACCCTTACCCCATGCATATACCTCATTTTTGGATGTTAATACAGCCACGTGATAGGCACCACAGGCAATTTCTTCAACAGATTCGAGAGTAAGCTTGTCTTCGACCAAACAAGGTAACTTTCCATCTGACTGAGGATTTCCGAGCTGACCATAGACTGAACTTCCCATTGTGAAAACACGCCCAGACGTTGTTAGGCCGATGGTCAAAGTATGCCCACAGGCGATTTTCTGAAAATTATAATCGATTAGAGCAGGCACACAAGTAGGCTTCAGCCGAGATTCGTTATCGCCATGACCAAGGCGATTTTTATCGCCATCACCCCAAGTAAACAGTTTCCCTGACGAAACACTTGCACTGGACTGAGTTACAATAACCTCAACCACAGCAGCAGTATGCCACACCCCACATGCAACAGTGATTGTCCTCAATCCCGAGACAGACTCGACCTCCCTCGGGTAAGAAACACTTTCTCTATTTCCATGTCCCAAAACACCGAAAGTACCATCTCCAAATGTAAAGAGCTGTCCCGTTGATGTTACTAAAGCTGTATGCCACGGGCCGCAAGTAACCAGTGCAACTTGAAGTCCCTCGAGAGGCCCCGAAATTCGCTTTGGTATCCAATGACTGACATCCGTCCCATGACCCAAGAGCCCGGCTTTATGAGTGCCATCACCCCATGTGTAAAGTTCACCACCCATTGTGACAGCACAAGAGTGAAACTCTCCACATGCAACTAAATCAACACAGCAAAATGACAGAGATTCCACTAGATGAGGTTGAGTAACATCTTTCCCAACTCCATGGCCGAGCCGTCCACCTGATTCTTCCCCCCAACTAAAGACCTCTCCTTGCCTAGTGACTAAGGCAGCATGCCGAACCCCACAAGCTATATGATGCACATCCAGAACAACATTACACTCTAATGGCCTGGGAAGTAGAACATCAGCTTTTGTGCTAATTGAACTAGCATTCTTTACTGGACCAACCTTTATGATACTCTCGCATATAACTTCACCCCATATATACACATCACCTAAAGCATCACAATCATCTGGTGCAGAACCATTACTTGACGTACTAGGGGCACTAGAAACGCTAATGCGAAAAGCATCTGAACCAGATCCTTTCACTTGCATGATCGGTTGATCCAAAGCCACATGTGACCTTTCTGAATAGATTGAATTATCTATGTTACTGCTCTTTGAAGAACCGCTTATATTTGAACTAATGGAAACTTCGGATGAACTAACTTTTCGGGCAGCATTCACAGAACTGTTGCTTGGACTGTGTGATGGCAAATCTCTGTTGTCCTGGAACATTTTACAAGAAACATAACTATTGAGTATGATAGGAAATGCCACCATCTCACTTGGCCAAATCTCAGACAAGGGTATCTACAAATCAACAAAATCTATCCAGGTAAAAATGCCACGCCCTTGAAGATAAAGCATAGAAGATTGATTTATTTTGCGTAAAATTATATATCTGAATCAGTATATAAATAATTGAATTTTAAAGCACATTTAAGTTTCATGCAGTGCACAATGAAGAACATGCCATAGAAGTTGGCCCTATTGGACTCCTAAAGACGCCAAGAAAGTACCAAATTCACCTATCATTGATTCAGTGTAAAAGTTCTCACCCCCAAATACCAATTAGTATGATATTCATATCCGAGTTTCATAAGCACGCTTTAATGCATTAACAAGAAATGCATATTTGCTCAAGACGGTTGCAAAACTTACATCAAAATAGAGGCCTCCATCATTCCATCCATCAATTTTTGAACGTCCAGCTTGTCCGGAAGATACCAACAACTTGAGGCCAGCTATCCAGATCTCTGCCTCAACTTTGTCCTTGCATATCTAGCAACAATATAAGAAGAGAGCAGAGCTAATTTACCTACACTGGAGATATAAAAACAATCACTACAAAGAAACTTGACCTTTAACTAACCAGGTCTAGGGATCTTTTCCCGTTGTTATAAATAAGCGAGAAGGATAAGTAGTCCTTGTCAGGTCGTAAATATCTTTGGAATACGGTCTGGCATCAAGTTGGTTATGATCCATTAAAATAACTTTTCGTACAAAACTTCTGAATTCTGATGATCGTGCAAAAATTGCTTTATTTTGGGTGGCATAGTTATAAACATAAAACTAAAATTAATTATGGTAGAGAAAATCAGAAATATGAAATTAGGTGCCAATCTCACAGTTCTTTGTCCAGGAATAATTCTTGATACTGAAGCTAACTTCAAACTTCTTTCACCACTACGAGAAATCCAAATTAAAGATTTTTCGTCCTGTAATGTTGAAATCAAAATACAGCTATTAGCTTTCAGAAAAAGGCATAAATACTGAAAATGGTACGAGAGGCGATAAAAACATGAAAACATCACATACTCAAAGGAGTAAAAAACTGTAGCAATCCAACCATAGATTAAACAAACAAATATCAGGCTTACATAAGTCGAGAAAATGTTCCAAAGTTAATCAATTCTGCAGTCACTGACTTTAACCTAGAGCCAGTTTGGATACAGAAGCATTTGGCTTGAAATAAAGTTCATTCAGCAGGAACTTTTTCAGAATATTTTAAAAAAAGCACAGAAGCAGTTACGTGTTTAGATAAAATAGAGAGAGAAGTTAATTTTTAAAGGAAAAGCTGAAGCTGAAGTCGAAAAATCACTTTTTTCGATTTTAGCTTTTGAAGTGCTCGTCCAATTATCCCTTTTTAACAAAAAGTGCTCTTTACTCTAGAAGCTTTTGCATCCAAAAGAACTCTTACTCATATAATTGTTGCCATATTTTTTAATCGGTGACAAACTATCTATGGAGGATGACTCCATCATGGACAATTTCAATTTATGAGAAGGAATTATAATAATTGGTAGTTGATAAAGCTCTGTTATAAATTGAAAACAAATTTTCACCAAAGGTAACTCAATGCCATGCCACTTCATTAGTATGGTCCAAAAAATAATCTACTGTCAAGTGTTTTGAATTTAAGTTATTGATAGCGCTAAAGCATATTTTCCACCCTTCTAAACCTAAAATCTGAGTCCAATTTTATTCACAACATATCATTCTTTCATATTAAATAGAGATAGCATCAAACATCCTAGAATTGTAAGAGCAAGAACTAAATGGACCAAGATTTTAATTTAACAAAAAAACTATGAACCATAAGCAACATATTTTAGCATACTTGAAATGGTTGATATGAAACAGAGGATGTCCTTTCCTACCAGGGTAACCACTTGAACACAAACGAAAAAAGATTTTCCAGATACAGTTTTTACCTAAAAACACCAAGCCTGAGCATCTTAAAGACCAACTCATCACAGGAGACCAGTAAAAACAAGAAAACATGCCAGTAATCAGGCATTAATGTAATTGATGACTTGGGAGATTGTTTACTTCCACCAATGTCAGCACATACGAACAAGGATTACAACATAAGATTACAATTCCTTGATACATTAAACCCTTTCCCAAAAGACCTTACATGCACAATTAAACAAGTGCTTATGTTGCATGAGTATAGTCAACTTACAGTAGAGAGTCTAAATGGATAAAATTTAGGCTTTCCCTTACGACCATATTTAAGTAGTTGAGCACCCTTTTTTAGAGCAAGCAACGCCTGCACAAGGTAAAAGGAATAGTTGAGAATGGAGGTACTTAGAGTAGAAAACAACATGATGTCTCGACAAGGACTAAAAAAGAAAGTAAATATTTGAAAGTTTGAACTTAAATAGCGACAATTTGAAAAATATATTCCCTATTAAGTTCACAATAAATGTCATTCACTTCAAACAAACCGAATTATCTACCTCTCTCTACATAATATTTTCCACTTTAAGTGTTGGACCAGCTTTCACTTATCTTTTAGTGTTGGTCCAGCTTTCACTTATTTTACCTGGTATTCTTACTAACAAAAACTACAAGCCGACAAAAAAACAGTTTAATAATGAATTATTTGAACATCTCTGCGAGACCCTTAAAAACCAGTCAGCAGAAAAATGAAAATGACATCAAAGTCCCAAAGTATTAAAGCCAAAAAAAAACCCCAGTGAAACCTTCAAAGCCTTACGTATTAACATCCAATGATTTTGTTGTATATGAATCATAATGAAACTAAAGATATAGTGGGGTGAAGGAAAATAATTAATTCTTAAACCTTGAGCCACAAAGCTTGTCAGAGCCTGAAACTAGAATCCCATAAGAATTCATAGTTATAAGCTATAAAATATCAAATAACCATCATTGATAAAAATATGACAAGTGAATATTCACATCAAACTAAGCTGCATAAAAGAGTTGTTTTTTTTTTTAGAAAAGAAATTTTCTCAGACTACCAAATCTACAATCCTTTCTTTGACTGATTTTTAAAAATAACTATATAGGGGTATGATATGGACCAATCCGACACGATCAGGGCAATCGAACCAATATATCTATTTTTTACTCCGGTTCCACAGTAAAACCTAAACTCGATGACACACTTTAAGGGCTCTCCCACATAGGTCTGATATTTTGGGTCTGGGCTCTCCTCTTTCATTACAGTCAAATAGCAGTGCTCTCCAAAGGAGACGAGGCTGTGTGGAAGGTGCATTTTCAAAAATGCCTAATATACGGTCATTATCGGTTACCCAGCTCATGTCAACAACGTAAGCTGGCTTAATGTGTATATTTATAAACGAGAGTGGGAATCCGCCGCAAGCATCAGCTTTTGGTAGGAACTAGGCAATATTACCTATTGACGATGGCTCAACAATAAAATGTAGAGTGGCCACTGAACTCTCTCATCATGGCCTACCACTCTCCCTCCCACCTCTCCTCACCCACAAGGGAAAAGGCCAAAAAGAAGAAAAGTAACATTGAATGAAAGTTGTATATCGACACTATCGGCAACAAAACAATAAAAAAAAGAATATTACAAGACAGAAACTGCCCACAAAATCACATCTTCAATCCATGAACGTGCAGCAATAAAACAGGTAAAACATGAGGATTAGGTACCTGCTCGATGTCACGGTCCGCATAACCATAGCTACCAAGATCTGCCATTCAATGCCAATTGTAAAATCACCACCGCCAACACCATACTCTCCGCTCATTATCTTGCCACTCCACCGCCGCCGGACACTACCATCCAAACGACACTGGCAAATTACCCAAAAAAGAACAACCTCCTGAAAATACCACCAAAAAAATACCCACCTTCACTCCCTGTTGGATCTGAAGAAACCCCGAAGTAAAAAACAAATCTTGACGCTTCAACTCCTCTGAATCGAAGATGAAAAGTCAAAAGAATAGCCCCAATTCTAGTACCTTTAGACCAAGTCTAGTGGCAGAGGGGTAGATGGTGGCCGCCGGCGGAGCATAAATACGATGACAGAATGCAGTTTAGATAGAGAAGGGAGGTGGTGTTGGTGTAAGAAAAAGACAGAAAATTGAGTCAAAGATTGGGAAAAAGAAAAAAGGAAGAAAGCTGCAGTTTCGATGTTTTGCCTGAAAAGCGAAAACTCCCTCGAAATACAAATACTTGGATGTGATTCGGCGCGAGCAGGTGCACCTCATTTTATAATATTCTAGTAAAAAATATGCACCCATGGTATATATTATTATTATTATTATTTATTTAATTAAATAATATTAAACCATTGATATAAAATTATTTTTAATTTTGAAAAGTTATTCAATTTAAAAGTAAGTTTTGTTTAAATTTTTCTTATGTAAAATATGTGACTTGAGAAGTTTTTAATAAGATAAAAAGGATAATTATGGAATTAAATATTTTGATGTAATCACAATTAGTTACTTTAAGAATTTCATTGTGGGGACCCGAACGCTAATCAAGTTCTTAATCATCATTGAGACTAATTAATCAATTATAGTAATCAGGGTCTGAAATTATTTTTTTTTTTTTAAAATGCGGAAGGTAATGGAATCACAATCCTATACATATCAGTATAAAAGTATAAATCTCAAACATCATACAATAATTTACATCTCAGGTTCAACACCTAACTATCAAGTGTTTAAATCTATCTCTAGTCCAAGTCCGGAATCACCACTCTAATCTCGATCTGTATTCACCTCTGTGACCCTGTACCTGTCTCACCTGTTGTCATGCACACATACAAACAAGGCAACAGCCGGATAACTCCGGTGAGATATAAATATCCCAGTATAAACAATGTATTAAATGCAATCATATAAAACATATATAAAAGCATAACAAACATCAAACATGTATCTAATCTGACTACATGAATCAATGACTCGTGATCTAATCTTATCTTATCTCAAATCTAGGGATCCAAATCTAATTTAGACTTTGGTATGCTGTATCGAGTGTCTGAGATAGACGTCGATCTACATCTAAAGCTCTTCGATACACCGTAAGTCTAGAGTCTTATCGGTTCTGAGAAAGACTCGGCGGTTCTGCTTTAGCTAGGCTGTCTGCCCTAGACTCGGACTCTGACTCTGTTCTAAGTCAATACATTAAATTATCTATCTGATAGTCTGCAAATATCAATGCAATATCAATCTGATAATCTGCAAATATCAATGCAATAAAATAAAGTATGTGATTTAGGGAAACTCAAGTCAAACCTAACTCGAGTTGTGCAATCCCGAATCAACATTTATTTATACCTTTCTTGCTGTCGATCTGATACAATCAAAGTATTGATTCAAAGTCTGTCACTGTTCAATCTGGCAATGACAATACCAATATTCTGTATCAATATTCTAATCAAATCACAACATCTCTGTTTTATCAAATTCTGACAGTACAACAGTACAATCTTGCGATACTGCTAATACTATATCAGTCTATATCAATTCCAAACGTTTACAATCAACCACCATACAAATCTGATATCACATCTCAGTCAATTTCATTCTGAAAATCATAACAATTCCATCTTCAGTCCGTTTCATAATCTGACTTCGATTCTACGTTGTCTAACATGTCAAGAACATCATATATGACTTCCATTCAATTCTGATAATATCATAATTTCAAGACATGTCAAAACGTAATAAAACTTACGTCCAGTTGTAGCCTACGTTGATAGGAACTCGGTATCGAAGTCGGATTTAAAATCTAACGGACGGATTGAAATATAAAGGCGTAAGGATTTCACGATACTTTTCTCTGAGCCTTTCCCTCGATTCCTTCTTGTTTTTCTCAGAAATGAAACGTGATATACATATAAATATATCCAACTTGCATGCACCAGAAACGTGGCTCGTTTTCACGAATTTAGGTCGGCGCTCGAGCGGTGCAAATCTACCGCTCGAGCGCGGTAGGTTCTGTCCTGAATTGCACCTTTGGTGCTCGGGCGGTCAAAAACTACCGCCCGGGCGCCAGCTCTTCTGCCCGTGACATCTTTGTGATGAACACTGGCGCTCGGGCGGTCAAAAACTACCGCTCGGGCGCCAGCATTTCTGTCCACCAATTGTGTACTTCATATGCTTGGCCCAATTTAATCTCGTAGTAGCCCGTCTATAATTATATCAATTCAATTTCAATAATCTCTTCTTAACGTGATATAAAATCTAGGGCATTACATTTCTCGCCCCCTAAGATATGATTTCGTCCCCGAAATCTCAGGTAATTAATCGTATTCCTGAGGAGTATATATACAAAAATTGTATACAAATTTACATCATCTAAACAACTCTGGGAATTCTTGTCTCATATCTGATTCAGTTTCCCAAGTTGCTTCTTCTACACCATGACGAGTCTATTGCACTTTCACAAGTGGAATCATTTTCGTTCTGAGCTGTTTTTCTTTACGATAAATAATCTGAATCGGTTTTTCAACGTAGCTCAACGTCTCATCCATTTCGGCCTCGTCTGGTTGAATAGCATGTGAAGCATCAGGAAGGTATTTCCATATAGCGATACATGAAAAACATCATGTATTCCAGATAATGAAGGCGGTAGGGCGAGTCGATAGGCACGATCTCCTATCTTCTCGAGAATCTCATAAGGCCCAATATATCGTGGAGACAGTTTCTCTTTCTTGCCAAATCTGACAACTCCTCTGAAAGATGAAATCTTCAAAAATACTCGGTCTCCTGCTTCAAATACCAATGGTCTACGTCGAGCATTGGCATATTTGGCCTGTCTGTCTTGTGCTGCCTTCATTTTCTTTTGGATTAGCTTCACTTTTTCTGTCATATCTCTGATCATATCTGGTCCAATCTCAGGTACTTCAGAGATATCATCCCAATAGAGAGGGGATCTACACTTCTTTCCGTACAACGCTTCAAATGGTGCCATCTCAATACTCGTCTGATAGCTGTTGTTGTACGAAAACTCACAAAGAGGCAATGCATCTTGCCAATTAGTGCTAAAATCTAGCACTACTGCTCTCAGCATATCCTCCAATGTCTGGATAGTCCGCTCTGACTGTCCGTCGGTCTTTGGATGATATGCGGTACTCAGATGTAACTTCGTACCGAGAGCCTGCTGCAAACTCTGCCAGAAGTGCGAAGTAAATCGAGGATCACAATCTGATACAATCGACTTCGGCACTCCATGCAATCTGACCACTTCTCTGACATAGATTTCTGCCATCTGGTCAAATCTGTACGTCATCTTATACGGTATAAAACATGCGGATTTGGTCAATCTGTCAATCACGACCCAAATCGCATCACAACCTTTGGAGGAACGTGGCAACTGCGTCACAAAATCCATGGAAATGTGATCCCATTTCCATTCAAGAATGGACAAACTCTGTAATAATCCTCCTGGTTTCTTTCTTTCTGCCTTCACCTGCTGGCAATTCAGACATTTGGACACAAATTCGGCAATATCAGCCTTCATTTGTTTCCACCAAAACTGCCTTTTCAAATCAGTGTACATCTTTCTGCCACCAGGATGAATACTGAATCGACTGTTGTGCGCTTCTGACAATATTTGTCGTCTCAATTCTGAAATATTCGGCACAACTAGACGATTATTCACATACAAGACGTTGTCACGTACCTGATATTCTGATCGATGTCCTGCTCTAACCATCGATACTGATTTTTGTATATTCTGATCACCTCGCTGAGCTGCCTTAATTCTCATAATCAGCTCTGGTTCTACTTGCACCGTATAAAGTCTCAACGGTCTATAATATGTTTCAAATTCTAATCCAGACAAACAGCAGTCTTCTATCAAATTTGAAACACCAATCGTCGATAAGGATAAAGAACATACCTTTCGACTCAGTGCATCAGCTGCTGCATTAGACTTTCCTGGATAGTATTTGATTTCACAATCGAAATCTTTAAGCAAATCAAGCCATCTTCTTTGCCTCATATTCAACTCAGATTGTGAAAACAGATATTTCAAACTCTTATGATCAGAATATATCTCAAACTTTTCACCATAAAGATAGTGTCGCCATATCTTTAATGCAAAGACAATGGCTGCCAATTCTAGATCATGAATTGGATAACGAGTCTCATGTGGTTTAAGCTATCTTGAGGCATAAGCGATAACATGCCCTCGTTGCATCAGCACACATCCCAACCCTCTGTGAGAAGCGTCGCAATAAACCACAAAATCACCAGTACCGAATGGAATAGTCAACACCGGTGCACTGGTCAGTCTCTTCTTCAATTCCAGAAAACTGGTCTCACATTCTTCAGACCAAACAAATGGAGCATTCTTTTGAGTCAGTTGAGTAATTGGTTTAGCTATACTCGAGAAATATTTAATGAAATGACGGTAATATCCTGCTAAACCCATGAAACTGCAAATTTCAGGTACTGATGTCGGTCTTGGCCAAGAAATCACGGCTTCCACTTTACTGGGATCAACTGATATACCATCACCAGATATAATATGACCCAGAAATACTACCTGTCTTAGCCAAAACTCACATTTCGACAGTTTAGCATATAATTTCTCAGCTCTTAAAATTCGCAACACAGTTCTTAGATGCTCAACATGCTCACTCATATTCTTTGAATAAATCAAAATATCATCGATGAAAATAATCACAAAATCATCGAGGTATTTCTGGAAGATACGGTTCATCAATCCCATGAATACAGCTGGAGCATTCGTCAGACCAAACGACATGACAATAAATTCATAGTGTCCATACCTGGTTCTGAACGTCGTCTTTGAGATATCAGAATCTCTGACTCTCAGCTGATGATATCCCGATCTCAAATCAATCTTGGAATATACTGAAAAACCCTGCAACTGATCGAATAAATCATCTATACGAGGCAAAGGATATTTATTCTTTACCGTTGCCTTGTTCAGTTGCCGATAGTCGATGCAGAGTCTCATCGAACCGTCTTTCTTTCTTACGAACAATACTGGAGCACCCCAAGGAGAAACACTCGGTCTGATGTACCCCTTGGCCAGTAAGTCTTCCAGCTGGTCTTTCAATTCTTTCAGTTCAACTGGTGCCATTCTGTACGGAGCTCTAGAAATCGGTACTGTACCTGGCATCAGTTCAATGCTGAAGTCTATCTCTCTAACTGGAGGTAATCCCGGGATCTCATCTGGGAAGACGTCAGCAAACTCACGTACCACTGGCAGATCTGCCAATGCTGGACTCGACTTCAGTAAATCTACTGAATATACAAGGAATCCTTCTGCTCCTTTCTGTAATAATCGAGTCATAGATAATACGGATATTAAAGGAATTCTCGATCTAGAACCCTTACCGTAAAATTTCCACTCTTCAGCCATATCTGGTCTGAATCGCACTATCTTGTGGAAACAATCAACTGTCGCTCTGTACTTGGTCAGCATATCAATACCGATAATACAGTCAAAGTCAGACAACCCAAGTACGATGCAATCTAACTCAATCTCATGCCCGTCATACTGTAGCATACAATGTTTAACCGAATTCACGGATATCAAACCTATCCCCAAAGGCGAAGATACCGACACTACAGTAGCTAAAAACTTTACAGGCAATGCATGACTCAATGCAAATCGTTCAGAAATAAATGTGTATGAAGCACCGGTATCAATCAGTACGTAAGCAGAGTAACCACATAAAGAACAGTTACCTGCTACAACTTCATCTGGTGCTTCCTGGGCCTGCTCCTCTGTCAAAGCGAATACTCTGGCCTGCTATCTCGGAGGCTGACCAACTGTCTGGCTTCCTCCTGGCCTCTGCTGTGACTGAGCTGGCGCTGGCTGGAATGTATGAACAGCAGCTGATCGTCTCTCGGTCTGTGCTGCTGATCCCGATGACTCGGCCCCCTGCGATCTTTGGGAACCTCTCTGGGGACACACTTTAGCAAAGTGTCCCGGCTGTTTACAGAAATTGCAACTACCAGTCACTCCCTGGCATTGCTCAGTAGCATGTCTTCCTCCGCAAGTCTTGCAATAAACTCCAGTGTAACTCTGGCTCAGTCTGGAACCACCGGAGCTGGAAGAACTACTGCCAGATTCCTTGAATTGCTTTCCCCTGGCTTTCAGAAATTCTTTCTTTCCTCCACTGCTGCTGCCACCCTCGAATCTGGGAGGTGGTTGCTGTGGTCTCGGTGCTGGAGGCACAAATGAAGCCCCTTTCTGATTCATCAGACCGGCTTCTGCTCCCTTAGCTCTGTTCAAGGCATCAGTAAAATTATTCGGTCGCCCTGTGTTCACCAATGTGAAAATGTCGGGGTTCAGGCCATTGATGAACTGGTCAGCAGTAGCTTCTTCGCTGTCAGCCACATGTGGAGCAAATTTCAGCAAGGAGGAGAACTTTGACACGTACTCCTCTATGTTCATCTGTCCTTGCTTTAGATTGGCAAACTCTGCCCCCTTATCCTTCCGGTACGACACTGGAAAGAATCGTTGATAAAATTCAGTTCTAAATATATTCCAGGTAATATTTGTACCTCTATGCTCCATGGCTCTCTTCCTCGTAATCCACCAGTCCTTGGCAACGTCGCGTAACTGGTGTCCAATTAATTTCACCCTCTTCTCATCGGTATACTCCAATGATTCGAACATCATCTCTATATCATCAAGCCAACTCTCACACTCCACAGCGTTCTCTGTGCCTTTCAAGGTCGGCGGATGAAATGACTGAAATCGTTTCAGTAACGTCTCCATTGGAGTCGGTGTGACATCCATAGTAGGATTGGATGTACTTCCCTGTTCTGGTACTCGTCTCGGAGGCATATCTAATAATAAAATTGATTAGTAACAAATACCACAATTCTGTTTCAATCCTCCTCTGATCATCTTACTGCTGATCTAGAATCAGTACTGATCTAATTTCAATAAAACATATTACTATATCAAATCAGATAAACAAGTAACATGTAATAAAGCAGTAAGACATGCTAGCATTCAAAAGCAGGAAAGAAAACCTCAATCTACCCCGCTCACTAACCTCTTCTATCTCAATCTAAAGGATCTATCGCTCTGATACCACCTGTTGTGGGGACCCGGACGCTAATCAAGTTCTTAATCATCATTGGGACTAATTAATCAATTATAGTAATCAGGTTATGAAATTTTTTTTTTTAAAGCGGAAGGTAATGGAATCACACTCCTATACATATCAGTATAAAAGTATAAATCTCAAACATCATACAAGAATTTACATCTCAGGTTCAACACCTAACTATCAAGTGTTTAAACCTATCTCTAGTCCAAGTCCGGAATCACCACTCTAATCTCGATCTGTCTTCACCTCTGTGACCCTGTACCTGTCCCACCTGTTGTCATGCACACATACAAACAAGACAACAGCCGGATAACTCCGGTGAGATATAAATATCCCAGTATAAACAATGTATTAAATGCAATCATATAAAACATATATAAAAGCATAACAAACATCAAAACATGTATCTAATCTGACTACATGAATCAATGACTCGTGATCTAATCTTATCTTATCTCAAATCTAGGGATCCCAATCTAATTTAGACTTTGGTATGCTGTATCGAGTGTCTGAGATAGACGTCGATCTACATCTAAAGCTCTTCGATACACCGTAAGTCTAGAGTCTTATCGGTTCTGAGAAAGACTCGGCGGTTCTGCCCTAGCTAGGCTGTCTGCCCTAGACTCGGACTCTGACTCTGTTCTAAGTCAATACATTAAATTATCTATCTGATAGTCTGCAAATATCAATGCAATATCAATCTGATAATCTGCAAATATCAATGCAATAAAATAAAGTATGTGATTTAGGGAAACTCAAGTCAAACCTAACTCGAGTTGTGCAATCCCGAATCAACATTTATTTATACCTTTCTTGTTCTCGATCTGATACAATAAAAGTCTTGATTCAAAGTCTGTCACTGTTCAATCTGGCAATGACAATACCAATATTCTGTATCAATATTCTAATCAAATCACAACATCTCTGTTTTATCAAATTCTGACAGTACAACAGTACAATCTTGCGATACTGCTAATACTATATCAGTCTATATCAATTCCAAACGTTTACAATCAACCACCATACAAATCTGATATCACATCTCAGTCAATTTCATTCTGAAAATCATAACAATTCCATCTTCAGTCCGTTTCTTCATCTGACTTCGATTCTACGCTGTCTAACATGTCAAGAACATCATAAATGACTTCCATTCAATTCTGATAATATCATAATTTCAAGACATGTCAAAACGTAATAAAACTTACGTCCAGTTGTAGCCTACGTTGATAGGAACTCGGTATCGAAGTCGGATTTAAAATCTAACGGACGGATTGAAATATAAAGGCGTAAGGATTTCACGATACTTTTCTCTGAGCCTTTCCCTCGATTCCTTCTTGTTTTTCTCAGGAATGAAACGTGATATACATATAAATATATCCAACTTGCATGCACCAGAAACGTGGCTCGTTTTCACGAATTTAGGTCGGCGCTCGAGCGGTGCAAATCTACCGCTCGAGCGCGGTAGGTTCTGTCCTGAATTGCACCTTTGGCGCTCGGGCGGTAAAAAACTACCGCCCGGGCGCCAACTCTTCTGCCCGTGACATCTTTGTGATGAACACTGGCGCTCGGGCGGTCAAAAACTACCGCTCGGGCGCCAGCATTTCTGTCCACCAATTGTGTACTTCATATGCTTGGCCCAATTTAATCTCGTAGTAGCCCGTCTATAATTATATCAATTCAATTTCAATAATCTCTTCTTAACGTGATATAAAATCTAGGGCATTACACTCATACTTAATAATACAGTATAAATATTTAGATTTATGATAATATTTATAAATTTTTATATTCTTTCATTTTTCTTTATAAATAGGATTATTGAGTTAAATAAAATTACACCTAAGCATTGACTCATTCTTTTTTTCTCATAAGAATTCTCTTTATACATATCTCTTACTCTTATTATTTATAACATGTTACCAACTTGATGTTGTAACTAGTTGAGAATGAAGATAAATATCATTATGTTGATGCTCATGAAGAAACACAATGTGTCGTCAATACTCAATTTTATGAGATATTCATTGATACTCTAGAAGTAGCACAATTATTATTGGAGTAGGTCTCTTTGATATGGTCTCATGAATCTTTATCTCTGAGACGGTTCAACCCTACCGATATTCAAAATAAAAAGTAATACTCATAGCATAACAAATAATAATTTTTCATGGATGACTCAATAAAAGATATGTCTCACAAAATACGACCCGTAAGACATTACAGTTCTTTTTGCGCTGCATCTCCCACTCAATGTCCCTTAGTGATGGCTCGGCTTGAAAGGCTTTAGCAACAGTGGCAGTATAATCAATCGGGTCAGACAGTATCACATCCCAAGGGATCGTTGGCCTCAATCCATCCAAGAAATGACGTAGCTTCTCTACAGCATCATTTACAATCAGGGGTATAAAGTGACAACCCTGGTCAAACTTCTGGACGAATTAAGCAACAGATGCATCCCTCTGGTGGAGACTCATATATTCTCTCTTCAACCTCGAACGGACATCGGTAGTGAAATAATTATCATAGAATACCCTCTTGAAGCCTTCCCATGTCAATGTTGCCAGATTCACTCTGATCGAGCAAAACTTGCACAGTAAAATCCCCAATAAAAATATGGTTTTGTATGCTCAAAATTTATCGCAAGTGCACGATGTCAAGTAATAGTATAATATACGCGAGTACGGGTATCGTTCCACTGAAGACTGTATTTAACAATTGTTATTTTCAGTTATTGAACATTTAGCAACGAAAATGGATTTGATTGTTTTAACACTACTATGCTCAAATAAATGTGCAAATAAAACAATTTAATGAATAACAAATGAGAATTAATATCTAAAATGTTGAGTAAAATTCAATGAGAAAGAGATTTGTTGGGAATATCGGTTCACCTACCCCTCGATAATTAATTAATTCGTTCGATAGTAATTGTATGCCTCCGACAGGATTTCCTATTTACTTGAACACTCTCTCTCGAGCTATGCCAAACTAATTCGACTCAATGAAGTAATTAAATGTCTTTAATTATTTATCAAGAGTGAATCGCATTTCGATTTATGAAATCCCCTAGTTTTCGACCCTAAGGACTATGACTATCGGCGTGTATCCAATTTCATATATCTATGTAAATTGTAGATCCAAGGATTATACTACTCGTTCCTATCACAAGTTATTCTATCGAACTCACTAGCAATATAAAAACGTTGTTAAAGTTAGCTACGCTCTAACAACACAATCAAACAATAGTATAATCACGAATAACGCAACAATCGAATATAAATTAATTCAAATTAAAGTTTGGGGTAGGATCCCCTTAAATCCCAACAAATATTTAGGTTTAGCTACTAAAATTCATGATTGAAGATAACCAAAACAAAGTTTAGAAGATGAAAACTGAATTATAAATACGAGAATTGACGAAAAACGCGAAGAACGACGCCCGGAAAACTTCGAATCTTCAATCCTAGCGCAAAGTGCTTTCCAAGGCTCGTGGCGGCTCTAGCATAAAGTCTGAATCTGTCTGAATCCCCTTCAAAAGTCGTCCAATCCCCTTCCATATCATCTATCTCCCTCCAATAAGGCAAGGAATCGCGCATGATATTTTTTCAAAAATAGGTGGCGCTCGGGCGGTAGAAAAGTACCGCTCGAGCGCCACACCTTCTGTAAACTTGCTTGGGATGTGCGGCATTCGCGCTCGGGCGGTAGAAAACTACCGATCGAGCGCCGACTCTTTTGTAATTTGGCCTTCGTAAGACATCTCTCGCGCCCGGGCAGTAGAAAAGTACCGCCTGAGCGCCGACCTTTCTGTCAAGTTATGCAGCTGTTCATCTTTCGCGCCCGGGCGGTAGAAAATTACCGCTCGGGCGCCGCTCATTCTGTCCATTGCCTTCTATTATGTACACTTTGCTCCATTTTTTGTTTTCCGATCATTTTTCCTGCAAATTCATCACCGAACAGTGAGACATGATGATATGCAAATGATTACTCTAAAATGAACAAAAAGTAAATGAAATGCATGCACAATGCAAACACAACTAAAACTAATGCAATAAAACGCGTAAAAACCACACCTATCAACCCCCTCATACTAACCTTTTGCTTGCCCTCAAGCAAAATAGGTTACAAACCACAACCAAAATACGAAACAAACACAAAATGAAAGAATTAAAATAACGAAACTGATGGTGAAGTAGCAAACTGACATCTCCTGCCTCAGCGGGTTTGTGAACCACATCTAATTAGTCAAATCCCAACATTCATCAATACCCCTTTTAAAGCACCTTATAGCATTTTGATTTGACCAGAAAGTGTGGTCGTGTGTGTGCTGTGGGTCTCACTAGCTCGTGCTTCAGACAGTTTTATTCGCAAATCATGCGAGTTCACCAAATCAACAGTTCAATGCAAGTTTCCCTATCCTGAGTTCTGTTTCTAGTTGTGACCAACAAGTGAACACAAAGCGGTAAAATTTCAAGGTTGTAAAATAGGAATTAGGGAGTCAATATCATGAGGCTTCAAATGGCTCGAAAAAAAATGGGACGTACACTGATCATTTTCATTATGCACTTGTCAGAATTTTTATCTGACATTCCTCAACGCCTTACATCTCCATCTATTTAGCCTTGGGATAGGATTTCATCCCTTTTTGGCTCCCCCCATACCTTACATCCCCTTTTTTTTTCATTCACAACACTATTTTTTTTAGTGCATAATTTTCTCAAGTGTACTCCCTAGGTTTTGAGCATATGGAACGTTTGTTTATTTGGCTTAGGGATAACTCTTGAGGTGTTATGCACAATTGGGACGAAATTTATTCCGGTGGACTCAAGTGATCTACTCCATTTCATGTCCTGGTCGGTCACGACTGTCAACAAAAATTCACTCAAATTCGACTTGCATCTCATGTTTTTCCAGTTTCTCCCACAGATTCCGAAACTCGACTGTTGTTTACACTCCTAATAACACCCACTATGTGCGCATATGGAAATTTTCAATTCACTGGGGTATTCATAACGAGTGATAAGACTAAGTAACATGCAGTTCATTCATCCCACAATCATCATCGGCTACCAATTTACTAGTTCACCATCACTGACACTCATGCAAGACAAATACGAACGCAAACAAATAAGAAGACGTATGAAGACCCCCTCATACTAGACGTGTGCAATGTCCCCATTGCACAAAAGACTCAAAACACAGAAATGCAAACACAAATGCAGACTAATAAAAATGAAAGCTTAAAACATGCTAGACTGAAACAATGATAAGAAAGAAGACAGAAAGCGGTAAAGAAATAAAAGTGCAAAGAAGGGGAAACAGTAAACTCCTCTAGTCAAGACTCGACGTCGTCGTGCTCAGGTGGTGGCACTGCAGCAGCGTCCCCCTGCTGCTGGTAGTCGTACTGAAAATGGAACGGGGGAGGGGGTGGCATAGTCGTTGGGAAGGTTCTTGGGTCAATTCCCCAGTGTATGAGCAAAGCGCGCATCATGGAGTCCATTTGAGCTGCAGGGTCAATGAGGTACGAGTTGATCTGATTTTGATGCGTCATGAAGGCGAGGGTTTCATCGATTTTTTCATTTTGGGGTCGCCTCCGGGGTTGTTGTGGCAGACGTCTTGGGACGGCAGTGCTTGATCCGCCGGCTTCCTCCTTCTGAGGGGGGAATTCACTGATTTGTTTAGCACGTTTCCGCTGGAGGTCGTCCACACAAATAGGCTTCATAGGCTGCAACCACTCCTCATCATCGCGAAATACAACTCCCGCTCTAGCACACAACTCAGAGATGATGGTGGGAAAGAACAAGCCGACATGACTGTTGTGGGCGCTCAGTGTGATTTGCAAATTTATAAGTTTTCCCACATTGATGTCGTATCCCTCGGTTAAAGCATAAAGCAGCACCGCCCGCTCTTTCTGTACCTAGCATCGTGCATACTAGGCCCGCTCTGTCGGCCGGTCTCAGTTTGAATTATCTTGGTGTAGTAGCCCGAATTCCAAATTGGGTAATTAACGGATTAATGGTGATTAAGAAGGTTTAATGTGTAATTTTGACCGTGGTCATGATCGGACGGACCGAAGATGGTTCGGTAGCACCGAAGAGTTCGGACGATCCGAAGTGAGTTCGGTGGATCCGATCATGAGGTGTCAAGAGCCGATGGACACGTGGGAGTTCGGACGTTCCGAAGTGTAGGTTCGGTGGATCCGATCATGAGGTGTCAAGAGCCGATGGACACGTGGGAGTTCGGACGTTCCGAAGTGTAGGTTCGGTGGATCCGATCGTGAGGTGTCAAGAGCTGATGGACACGTAGGAGTTCAGACGTTCCGAAGTGGGTTCGGTGGATCCGAACATAGCCTATAAATAGTGCTCGGAATTCCTCATTTTGGAGGGCAAGTTCTTGAAGTTGTGTCTCATTTTGAGAGGTTTGGAAGGTTTCTAGGGTTAGTTGTCGGTCGAGCGATAGCCAAGAGCTGTCAGGATTGGTAGCGTAGCGACGCCTGAGTTACGAGGCAATCGACATCAAAGGGCTGTCGACGGACGAAGGTACACCCTAAACCTTTGGTAGTACTGGTTTTGCTAGTCGAGCATGGTAGTATTGTTCATTGGGTATGCTTTTGATGCGAAGGCTTGTTCTAGACCTGATTAGCGGTGCTGCGTAAGGCTAGGCTTGCTGTGATAGAGGTACGAAAGTACTATCCGAGATATCCTGGTTGAGTATACATTCTTATATGTGTTGCATGATTATGTGGTGCATTGATATATGTCATATGATGCATGCTATTATGTCACGTTTATTACTGCATGTTGCATTTCATGTTGAGCCGTATCTCCTTCGAGATAGCCTTTACTGTTGAGCTGTATCTCTTTCGAGATAAGCTATATCTTGTGGGGCCGCTCAGCCCTGTCTTGTCTTGTGGACGCATGGACACCGAGAGTACACAGTGGCCGACGGGTCGGGAGGGCTTCGGTGATCCGGGACATTTTAGGTCCACGTCTGTTCTTGTAGTGGATGCAGTGACCCAGAGGAGTACCGCGCGGCACTATCCACTTGGCGCCTCTAGACTGAGCATTTTGAGATCCTTTGTTACTCCTGTTTCTTGACTACCCTGGTATCATATCATAGCATGTGCATTTCATATAGGCTTGTATACTCATGCTTTTGTACTGGGCGTTCTTATCGCTCACGTCCTCGGTTTTTGTTTATCTTGGACACCCCATTCCCACGGGGCAGGCCTCAGGTTGGACAGCTCAGGAAGAGCAGGAGGAGGTCAGTGAGTAGCTGGTTGAGTTAGTTCTTCAGTACTGTTTTGTTTCGATCTGGTTGTACCGAATATATTTGTGAGTTGTTCTGATTTCGATTGGGTTGTATAACTACTGTCATTTGTCCATATTTCCGCTGTTATCTCTGATTATTATTAATTAAGTTAATTGCATGCTTAGTTCTTCATTAGTAGGTGATTCTGGAACGGGTCACTACATTTATGGTATCAGAGCATGCTTACGATTTTGGAAGATAGATTCTGTTTTAGGATTTTCGTTGACCATTTTACCATTTTTCCCCATTCTATCTTGTAGCGATGGCTGACCACTTTGGTGATGAGAGTAGTCAGGAAAGTGTAGGTCGTTGGGGTGACCAGGACGATTTGTTAAGCGTCATAAGTTACCGTATGTTTCTCTAGACGTCATTCTTTCCGTTTCTACTCCGATGGGTCATTCGGTGTTAGCGAAGCGTCTAGTGATGGGTTGTCCCTTAGATTTTGAGGGTAACGAATTGATTGCGAATCTTATGATCTTGGAGATGGAAGATTTTGATTGTATTCTAGGTATAGACCTATTGACTACCTACCAGCTACCGTGGATTGTTACTAGAAGCTTGTTCAGTTTCGTACGACTGAGAGCTCTAGTTGGTTTTTCTATGGTGAGGGAGCGCGACCTCCGATGCCAGTGGTATCTGCTCTGAAAGCCTGTCGTGCTTTAGAGGCGGGCGGGGAAGGCTACCTCATCTATGCGACTGATTCATCCACAGGTAGTGTTGGTATAGAGGATATTCCAGTGGTTTGTGAATTTCCTGATGTTTTTCCAGATGAGATTCCTGGTTTTCCTCCGGTTAGAGAGGTGGAATTTGGCATTGAGTTAATGCCAGGGACTGCACCGATTTCTCGTGCCCCCTATCGTCTTGCTCCGTCAGAGATGAGAGAATTGAAGCAGCAATTACAGGATCTTCTTGATAAAGGTTATATTCGCCCGAGTGTTTCACCTTGGGGAGCTCCAGTCTTGTTTGTCAAGAAAAAGGATGGGTCGATGCGGTTGTGTATTGATTATCGCCAGCTGAATCGTGTGACGATTAAAAACAAGTATCCATTACCTCGTATCGATGACTTGTTCGATCAACTTCAGGGTACTTCTGTTTACTCCAAGATTGACTTGCGATCGGGTTATCATCAGATGAGAGTTAGGGATGATGATATTTCCAAGACTGCATTTCGTACTCGATATGGGCATTACGAGTTTCTAGTTATGCCATTTGGATTGACGAATGCGCCAGCAGTGTTCATGGATCTGATGAATCGAGTCTTTCGGGATTTTCTAGATCAGTTGTGTTCAACAACAATTGAGATATAATAACGATGTTGTTATTTCGTTTTGTTCATCCTCTAAGCCTGATTTCGAGGACGAAATCTTTTAAGGGGGGGAGAATGTAGTAGCCCGAATTCCAAATTGGGTAATTAACGGATTAATGGTGATTAAGAAGGTTTAATGTGTAATTTTGACCGTGGTCATGATCGGACGGACCGAAGATGGTTCGGTAGCACCGAAGAGTTCGGACGATCCGAAGTGAGTTCGGTGGATCCGATCATGAGGTGTCAAGAGCCGATGGACACGTGGGAGTTCGGACGTTCCGAAGTGTAGGTTCGGTGGATCCGATCATGAGGTGTCAAGAGCCGATGGACACGTGGGAGTTCGGACGTTCCGAAGTGTAGGTTCGGTGGATCCGATCGTGAGGTGTCAAGAGCTGATGGACACGTAGGAGTTCGGACGTTCCGAAGTGGGTTCGGTGGATCCGAACATAGCCTATAAATAGTGCTCGGAATTCCTCATTTTGGAGGGCAAGTTCTTGAAGTTGTGTCTCATTTTGAGAGGTTTGGAAGGTTTCTAGGGTTAGTTGTCGGTCGAGCGATAGCCAAGAGCTGCCAGGATTGGTAGCGTAGCGACGCCTGAGTTACGAGGCAATCGACATCAAAGGGCTGTCGACGGACGAAGGTAAACCCTAAACCTTTGGTAGTACTGGTTTTGCTAGTCGAGCATGGTAGTATTGTTCATTGGGTATGCTTTTGATGCGAAGGCTTGTTCTAGACCTGATTAGCGGTGCTGCGTAAGGCTAGGCTTGCTGTGATAGAGGTACGAAAGTACTATCCGAGATATCCTGGTTGAGTATACATTCTTATATGTGTTGCATGATTATGTGGTGCATTGATATATGTCATATGATGCATGCTATTATGTCACGTTTATTACTGCATGTTGCATTTCATGTTGAGCCGTATCTCCTTCGAGATAGCCTTTACTGTTGAGCTGTATCTCTTTCGAGATAAGCTATATCTTGTGGGGCCGCTCAGCCCTGTCTTGTCTTGTGGACGCATGGACACCGAGAGTACACAGTGGCCGACGGGTCGGGAGGGCTTCGGTGATCCGGGACATTTTAGGTCCACGTCTGTTCTTGTAGTGGATGCAGTGACCCAGAGGAGTACCGCGCGGCACTATCCACTTGGCGCCTCTAGACTGAGCATTTTGAGATCCTTTGTTACTCCTGTTTCTTGACTACCCTGGTATCATATCATAGCATGTGCATTTCATATAGGCTTGTATACTCATGCTTTTGTACTGGGCGTTCTTATCGCTCACGTCCTCGGTTTTCGTTTATCTTGGACACCCCATTCCCACGGGGCAGGCCTCAGGTTGGACAGCTCAGGAAGAGCAGGAGGAGGTCAGTGAGTAGCTGGTTGAGTTAGTTCTTCAGTACTGTTTTGTTTCGATCTGGTTGTACCGAATATATTTGTGAGTTGTTCTGATTTCGATTGGGTTGTATAACTACTGTCATTTGTCCATATTTCCGCTGTTATCTCTGATTATTATTAATTAAGTTAATTGTATGCTTAGTTCTTCATTAGTAGGTGATTCTGGAACGGGTCACTACACTTGGAACCGGGTGATTCCATGTTGTGGCTCAACTGTGCCACCCATGTAGTGCTTCAGGCGCTGGGCATTGACAGTAAATGTCCCATCCTTCCCATCTTTCAATTCTACAGCTCCCGATAGATAAACTTTCGAGATTACGAATGGACCGGACCATCGCGACTAAAATTTTCCGGGAAACAGTCGCAACCGGGAGTTGTAGAGCAGAACATTTTGTCCTTATTTTAATTCTCTTTCATGATACGCTTATCATGAGCTTTCTTCGTCTTTTCTTTGTATGACATCGGAACTCTTTTAACTGATCCAATTGAAGCAAACGCTGTTCACCTGCATCAGTAAAATTAAAGTTCAGTGCTTTTGTGGCCTAGTATGCACGATGCTCCAACTCTACAGGTAGATGACATGCTTTACCAAACAAAAGCCTATACGGTGTAGTGCCTATAGGTGTTTTAAAAGCAGTCCTATATGCCCAAAGTGCATCATCTAACCTCACCGACCAATCTTTCCTACTGACACCTACAACTTTCTCCAAAATTCGCTTTATCTCTCGGTTCGACACTTCCACTTGACCACTCGTCTGGGGTGATAGGGGGTAGAGATCTTATGTGTGACACCATATTTGCTCAAAAGTTTTTCAAATAGTTTGTTGCAAAAATGCGTGCCACCATCACTAATGATTGCTCGTGGTGTTCCAAATCGGTTAAAAATGTTTTTCTTTAAAAATTTTAGGACCACTTGAGCATCATTAGTGGCATATGCTTCCGCCTCTACCCACTTAGACACATAATCAACCGCAACCAAGATGTATTTTTTCGTGAAAGAACTGGGAAACGGTCCCATGAAGTCTATCCCCCACACATCAAAAACCTCACACTCAATGATATTATTTAAAGGAATTTCATGACGGTTAGAGATGTTACCTGACCGCTGGCATTTATCACAATGTAGCACAAAAGAACGAGCATCTTTAAAGAGGGTTGGCCAATAAAAGCCACATTCAAGTACCTTGGATGCCGTCCTTGTTGGTCCGAAATGACCACCTACCTCACGGTCATGTCAATGGTTGAGAATTTGATCGAACTCTTCCTCTGCAACACACCTTCTTATCATGGCATCTGCACAAATTTTGAACAAAAATGGTTCCTCCCAAAAATAGTATTTCACGTCAGAAAAGAAATTCTTTCGTTGGTGAAACGATAGGTTTGGTGGAGGTGTGCCTGTGACAAGAAAGTTAGCGAAATTTGCATATCAAAGACAATTTCTCACCTCAAATAGTTGCTCATCAGGGAACCAATCATTGATAGCATGATCGACAGAATCATCACAAATAAATTCTAATCTAGACAAGTGATCTGCTACCACATTCTCAACACCTTTCTTGTCTTTAATTTCTAAGTCAAACTCTTGCAATAATAAAATCCACCGAAGTAAGCGTGACTTTGCATCTTTTTTAGTAAGTAAGTATTTAAGGGCAAAATGATCAGTGAATACAATTACTTTGGACAAAACAAGGTATGAATGAAATTTGTCAAGTGCAAATACTACTGCAAGTAATTCCTTTTCAGTTGTTGCATAATTCAATTGAGCCTCATCTAAGGTCTTACTTGCATAGTAAATTGTATGAAATGCCTTGTTTTGCCGCTGGCCAAGTACGGCCCCCACTGCAGTGTCACTGGCGTCACACATGATCTAGAAAGGTAGATCCCAATCCGGTGCTACCAAGACAGGAGCCGTCACCAAGCGCTCCTTCAAATTCTCATATGCCTGTAAACAGTTAGAATTGAAATCAAATGGCACATCTTTCATAAGTAAGGAAGATAGAGGTTTGGTAATTTTTGAAAAATCTTTTATAAAACGCCGATAAAAATCGGCGTGGCCTAAGGAACTTCTAACTCCCTTTATGGACGCCGGAGGTGGTAAGTTCTTGATAACTTCAACTTTCGCCTTATCCACCTCTATTCCGTGCTCCGAAATCTTGTGCCCTAGGACAATTCCCTCTTGTACCATGAAATGACACTTTTCCCAATTTAGCACCAAATTCGTCTCCTCACATCTCAACAACACCACCTTCAAGTTCTGCAAACAGTCATCAAAAGAAGGGCCGAAAATAGAGAAGTCATCCATAAAAATTTCAAGAAAAGTTTATATCATATCATGGAATATAGCGGTCATGCAACATTGAAATGTGGCAGGGGCATTACAAAGACCAAACGGCATGCGGCGAAAAGCGAAAGTTCCATAAGGACAAGTGAAAGTGGTTTTCTCTTGGTCCTCAGGTGCAATGGTGATTTGATTATACCCCGAATACCCATCTAGAAAACAATAAAACTCATGACCCGCTAATCTCTCAAGCATTTGATCAATAAAGGGAAGAGGAAAGTGGTCTTTTCGGGTGGCATCATTCAATTTCCTATAATCAATGCACACACGACATCCCGTAACAGTCCTGGTGGGTATTAGTTCATTATTATCATTTGTAATCACAGTAATCCCACCCTTTTTTGGCACATACTGAACCGGACTTACCCATGCACTATCAGATATAGGATAGATAATACCTGCATCGAGAAGCTTAATCGTTTCTGCCTTTACTACCTCTTGCATCTTTGGATTCAATCTTCTCTGAGGTTGCACAAGAGGTGAGTACTTGTCTTCCATCAAGATCTTGTGCATGCAGACTGATGGATTGATCCCTTTGATATCCGCCACCTTCCACGCAAATGCACCCTTGTGCGCTTTCAGAACCTCCAACAGTTTGTCTTCCATCACATCTGTCAAAGCAGCATAAATAATGACAGGTAAAGTGTTATTCTCACCTAATTAAACGTACTTGAGGTGTGGAGGTAACGGCTTTAGCTCAAGTGTTGGTGGCTCCTCGATGCTTGACCTTTGGAGGAGTCAAATCTCTTCGTTCTCCAAGATCCTCCAGTCGCATCCTCATTGGCTTTCTCCATGGATGGTTGGCATTAAAGTGTGCCACTATTTTAGCTTTTTCTTCATCCAATTCCTCTTCTCCCAATTCAGTAGTGATAGTGTTTTCCAAAGGGTCCCTAAGAGCATCCTACACATAGTGAGACACAAGAGAGTCAAAGGCATCAATTCTAAAACAACTATCAGAGTGCATTGTGTGCTTAAGTGCATTAAACACATCAAAAGTAATCTCTTCCTCGCCCACTCTCAATCTCAACTTCCTTTCTTGCACATCAATCAGTGCCTTGCCAGTTGCAAGGAACGGTCTCCCAAAAATTAGAGGCATCTCTGTATCCTCCTCCATGTCGAGAACCATGAAATCTGCAGGAAAAATGAATTTGTCCACTTTCACTAGCACATCCTCAATCACTCCGCGGGGGTACTTGACAGATCGGTCAGCCAGTTACAAGGACATCCTCGTCGGCTTAGGCTCTCCCAACCCAAGTTTCCTAAACACAGACAATGACATAAGATTAATACTTGCACCAAGATCACATAACGCTTTATGAAACAACATCACCAATCATGCAAGGAATAGAGAAACTCCCTGGGTCTTTTAGTTTCGGTGGGATTTTGTTTTGCACCAAAGCGGAGCAATTTTCAGTTAAGTTCACTGTCATGTGATCCTCCAACTTCCTCTTATTAGCTAAAATGTCCTTCAAAAATTTAGCATAAGTAGGCATTTGCATTAGAGCATCGGCGAAGGGAATATTGATATGCAATTTTTTAAATACCTCAAGAAACTTACCGAATTGTGCATCTAGTTTTGCTTTTTTCAATGCTGCAGGAAAAAGAGGAGGTATAACAATTTTAGGTTGTGCAATGGGTGCTGGTGTAGAGTTAGAAGACTTACCTTTGGATGTCTCAGTCAGTTCATCCGGTATTTGAATTTTTTCTTTTCCCTTTGACTCCAAAATTTTCCCACTCTTCAACTCAATGGCCTTCACTTGCTCTTTTGGATTAGTCTCGGTATTACTTGGCAAGGTGCCCGACTCTCTACTTGCTATCATCTTTGCCAACTGTCCAATTTGATTCTCGAGGCATTTTATCGATGCATCTTGGTTTTGAAGTCTAGTTTCAGTGGATGAAATAAACTTAGACATCATTTGCTCCAAGTTGGACTTTTCTTGTCTAGGAGGATCGGATCTGTACATCGGTTGTTTCCCATATTGTTGTCCTCCTTGCGGTCTATTCTGATTGTTTTGACCGCCCCATGAGAAGTTGGGATGTTGCCTCCACCCAGGATTGTATGTGTTCGAATAAGGGTCATTCCTTGGGCTGTTTTGGACTCCCACTTGATTCAATGGTGCCTCATTTTGCACATAGAATGGATTTTCATCATGACAGTCCTTCGCATAGTGTTCCCCTCCACACTTTTCACATAATATCTCTTGAAGACGCATCGCCGTGCCACCCACATTCAAGCTGTCTAGTTTCCTATTTAAAACATCAAGTTGTGCAGTAATAGCAGAAAAATCTGTTACCTGGTGAACTCCTGCACTCTTCCGCTGGTTGTTTCTTTCAGATTGAGGATGATAGCTGCTAGCAACCATTTCCTCTAACAATTCATATCCTTCCTCCGCGGTTTTTCTCAACAGGTTTCCACAAGCAGCAACATCTATCATAGTACGGTTAGGAGTAAGCAAACCATAATAAAATGTTTGAACGACTAACCCAAGTGGTAACTCGTGATGTGGGCATCTTCGTAGTAGATCCTTGAAGCGTTCCCATGCCTCATATAGAGATTCCTGATCGAATTGAGCAAATGTTGTAATGTCTGCCCGCAGCTTCATGGTCTTGGAGGGAGGGAAGTATTTGATGAGAAATGCTTTCACCATGTCCTCCCATGTAGCGATCGAACCTACAGGCAAACAATTTAACCACGCTTTAGCTTTATCACGTAAGGAGAAAGGAAATAAATGCAACCTAACAGCATCATCAGAAACTCCATTGAATTTAAAAGTATAGCAAATTTCAAGAAAATCCGCGATGTGCGTGTTTGGGTCATCTATTGCAGTTCCTCCAAATTGGACTGTGTTCTGAATCATCTGGATTATGGCTGGCTTGATTTCAAAGTGATTTGCCCGCACGATAGGCCTCACAATGCTAGGGCGTTCACCCTCCAAAGAAGGTTGGGCATACTCCAACATTGGTATGCGGCGCGGTATCTCCACATGTCTATCTTCACGACGTTCCTCCTCTTGATCATTCATCTGCCTCTCCATCAGTTCTTTTAGTCTCTGCTTCTGTCTTCTCCTGCGGTAAGTTCTTTTGATTTCAGGATCAAACTCAAGCTCCACGTCAAGTGACTTTGGCATGCACTAGACAAGATATCTGGAATAAAATATGGAGTGTTAGCTAAAGAAAAATAAAATAACGCTAAAGAAAATGACTAAAAATAAAATTGTAGATTAACAGTTCCCCGGCAACGGCGCCAAAAACTTGATTGAGCAAAACTTGCACAGTAAAATCCCCAATAAAAATATGGTTTTGTATGCTCAAAATTTATCGCAAGTGCACGATGTCAAGTAATAGTATAATGTACGCGAGTACGAGTATCGTTCCACTGAAAACTGTATTTAACAATTGTTATTTTAAGTTATTGAACATTTAGCGACGAAAATGGATTTGATTGTTTTAACACTACTATGCTCAAATAAATGTGCAAATAAAACAATTTAATGAATAACAAATGAGAATTAATATCTAAAATGTTGAGTAAAATTCAATGAGAAAGAGATTTGTTGGGAATATCGGTTCACCTACCCCTCGATAATTAATTAATTCATTTGATAGTAATTGTATGCCTCTGACAGGATTTCCTATTTAACTGAACACTCTCTCTGGAGCTATGCCAAACTAATTCGACTCAATGAAGTAATTAAATGTCTTTAATTATTTATCAAGAGTGAATCGCATTTCGATTTATGAAATCCCCTAGTTTTCGACCCTAAGGACTATGACTATCGGCGTGTATCCAATTTCATATATCAATGTAAATTGTAGATCCACGGATTATACTACTCGTTCCTATCACAAGTTATTCTATCGAACTCACTCGCAATATAAAAATGTTGTTAAAGTTAGCTACGTTCTAACAACACAATCAAACAATAGTATAATCACGAATAACGCAACAATCAAATATAAATTAATTCAAATTAAAGTTTGAGGTAGGATCCCCTTAAATCCCAACAAATATTTAAGTTTAGTTACTAAAATTCATGATTGAAGATAACCAAAACAAAGTTTAGAAGATGAAAACTGAATTAGAAATACGAGAATTGACGAAAAACGCGAAGAACGACGCCCGGAAAGCTTCAAATCTTCAATCCTAGCGCAAAGTGCTTTCCAAGGCTCGTGGCGGCTCTAGCATAAAGTCTGAATCTGTCTGAATCCCCTTAAAAAGTCGTCCAATTCCCTTCCATATCAGCCATATCCTTCCAATAAGGCAAGGAATCGCGCATGATATTTTTCCAAAAATAGGTGGCGCTCGGGCGGTAGAAAATTACCGCTCGAGCGCCACAACTTCTGTAAACTTGCTTGGGATGTGCGGCATTCGCGCTCGGGCGGTAGAAAACTACCTCTCGAGCGACGACTCTTCTGTAATTTGGCCTTCGTAAGACATCTCTCGCGCCCGGGCGGTAGAAAAGTACTGCCCGAGCGCCGACCTTTCTGTCAAGTTATGCAGCTGTTCATCTTTCGCGCCCGGGCGGTAGAAAATTACCGCTCGGGCGCCGCTCATTCTGTCCATTGCCTTCTATTTTGTACACTTTGCTCCATTTTTTGTTTTACGATCATTTTTCCTTCAAATTCATCACCGAACAGTGAGACATGATGATATGCAAATGATTAGTCTAAAATGAACAAAAAGTAAATGAAATGCATGCATGCACAATGCAAACACAACTAAAAATAATGCAATAAAGAGCGTAAAAACCACACCTATCACACTCCTCGTTCAGCTCTCTCCCACAATAAGGAAGCATCGCCCTTTAGCAAATAGATGGTACAACGAACCCGGTCAGCGTCCACCATATTCATATACCTAAAAATCACCTCCAAAGACCTAATCCGTCCCTCAGCCATGAATGGCTCGGTAGTGCCAGAAAAGTCCTCGGGATCCATCCTCTTAAACTGCTCATAGAATGCCTCTGATCGGACCCTCGCAGCATTCCAACATGTTGCTCCAGTAATCGAGCCATACCGGCTAGCACAAGAGCACTAGGATCCTGATTAAGGGGAGGCGGTGGAACCTCCTCCTCCAAACCAATCCTCACTATCTCTACAAAGAACTCGCCTAGGAGGCATCTCTGAACAAGTAGTCAAACCCAACACATAACCAACATGCAATTTTAAAATAAAAGACATCCAACATTTATCTTTGACAATCATGTAAGCAAGTATATCTGAACAATTACATCAATAATATGATTAAAAAAAATTAAACAATAAACTCACAAACATTGATGCGTGACTTCTCGAGCTCCTCAGAAACAATAGCAGGCATAACCCTTTTCATGAACCACCGCTCTGATACCAACTGAGAAGACCCTACTTCTAAACTCATTTAATTTACACTAGTATTTTTTTAGACCATGCATAATTAATCCATCATAAATAAACTAGCATAAATAATCCAATAAATGAATTCCATAAATCCAAAACCTTTCATTTGGAATAAGTAAATAAAGCAATAAAAGTCTAAAATTCAACTCAATAAATTCTAGCATCCTAACATTCAATAAATGAAATTGATAATTCATAAAATCATCAAAAGTCCTTAACATATGCGGAATTTCTAAGTCTTCGGATATGCACGATAGTCCACACCTCATGTAGTAGCCCGAATTCCAAATTGGGTAATTAACGGAGTAATGGTGATTAAGAAGGTTTAAGGTGTAATTTTGGCTATGGTCATGATCGGACGGACCGAAGAGGGTTCGGAAGCACCGAAGAGTTCGGACGATCCGAAGTGTAGTTCGGTGAATCCGATCATAGGTGTCAAGTGTTGATCGACACGTCATTTTCCATGCATGTTCGGACGGTCCGAAGTGTATGATCGGAGGATCCGATCATGAGCTGTCAAGAGCCAATGGACACGTAGCGTTCGGACGTTCCGAAGTGTTGTTCGGAGGATCCGAACATGGCCTATAAATAGTGCTCGGATTTCCTCATTTTGACTTGCCAATTTCTTGAGTTTTCTCTCATTTTGGAGAGTTTGGAAGGTTTCTAGGGTTAGTTGTTGGTCGAGCGATAGCCAAGAGCTGCCAGGAGTAGTAGCGTAGCGGCGCCTGAGTTTCAAGGCAATCGACATCAAAGGGCTGTCGACGGACGAAGGTAAACCCTAAACCTTTGGTAGTACTAGGGAGTACTGGTTTTGCTAGTCGAGCATGGTAGTATTGATTGAGTATGCTTTTGATGCGTAGGCTTGTGCTAAACCTGATTAGCGGTGTTGCGTAAGGCTAGGCTTGCTGTGATATAGGTACGAAAGTACTATCCGAGATATCCTGGTTGAGTATACATTCATATATGTGTTGCATGAGTATTTGCTGCATTGTTATATGTCATATGATGCATGCTATTATGTCACGAGTTATGATGCATATTGCATATCATGTTGAGCCGTATCTCCTTCGAGATAGCCTTTACTGTTGAGCTGTATCTCTTTCGAGATAAGCTATATCTTGGGGCCGCTCAGCCCTGTCTTGTGGACGCATGGACACCGAGAGTACACAGTGGCCGACGGGTCGGGAGGGCTTCGGTGGTCCGGGACATTTTAGGTCCACGTCTGTCTTGTAGTGGATGCAGTGACCCAGAGGTTGGACCGCGCGGCACTATCCACTTGGCGCCTCTAGACTGAGCATTTTGAGATCCTTTGTGATTCCTGTTTCTTGACTACCCTGGTATCATATCATAGCATGTGCATTTCATATAGGTTTGTATACTCATACTTTTGTACTGGGCGTTCTTATCGCTCACGTCCTCGGTTTTGTTTATTCTTGGACACCCCATTCCCACGGGGCAGGCCTCAGGTTGGATGGCTCAGGAGGAGCAGGAGGAGGACGTTGAGTAGCTGGTTGGTTTAGTTTTCAGTGTTTTCCATTTGATTCGATATGGTTGTACTGGATATTTCATTTTGAGTTAGTCTAGACTTCGATTTCGATTGGGTTGTATAACTATTGTTGTTGGCCATATTTCCGCTGTTATCTCTGATTATAATTAATTAGGTTAATTGCATGCTTAGTTTTTGATTAGTAGGTGATTCTGGAACGGGTCACTACATTTATGGTATCAGAGCATGCGTATGATTTTGGGATATAGATTCTGTTTTGGGATTTCCGTTGACCATTTTACCATTTTCCCTATTCTATCTTGTAGCGATGGCTGACCATTTTGATGACGGGAGTAGTCAGGGGAGTGTAGGTCGATGGGGTGACCAGGACGATCATAGACGTCATCGTGAGCATCGTCATCGTCGGGATGGTCCTAGGCGTTTCGATATGCATCGTTTCATACAGATGGGGCCTAAGCCTTTAGTTGGCGGTGAGACTCCCGATGATGCGGAGGATTGGTTAGAGCGCATGGAGAGTTGTTTCCGCGCATTCCAGTGCACCGATGAGCAGAAGATGGAGACCCTTAGTTTTCTTCTCGAGGGCCGTGCTCGCAGGTGGTGGCGATCGACTTCTGCGCCGATAGTTCAGTCGCAGGGTAGAGCGACTTGGGTCGATTTCCGTGCAGCATTCATGCAGCTGTACTTTCCTCCAGCCCTTCGCCAGGCCAAGACGATTGAGCTCCTGAACCTTAAGCAGGGGAGTATGTCTGTTGATGAGTATCAGCAGAAATTCTTTGAGTTGTTACCCTTCGCTCCTCATATCAGTGGCAGTTCTGAGGCCAAGTATGATCATTTCCTCCAGGGCCTTAATCAGGAGATCTTTGATCGAGTCACTGTCTGTGATAATCCTACTTCTTATGATGGGTTAGTGAATCGGTGTCGCCAGGCAGAGATCAGTCTCCAGCGTGGTAGGGCTATTCTTTCTTCTTCTAGACCTCCGAGTACTTTGAGGCCTCGATCTCAGTCATTCAAGAAATCTGGTTCATCTTCTTCTGGATCTGGATCTCGATCTAGTGGTATTTTCCGCTTTGGTAAGAAGAAGGAGTCTTGTGCGCATTGTGGGAAGAACCATCCATCGGAGCAATGCCGAGTAGCCGCAGGAGCTTGTTATCAGTGCGGAGAGATGGGGCATATTAAGAAGAATTGTCCTCAGTTGCGAGGTGGAGCAGGATCCGGTTCTGGATCTCAGACGACTGTTCAGCAGAGGAAGCAGGGTCAGGCAGTGGGTAGTTCGAATCTTCGACCTCGTGCCCAAGGTCAGGTTTTTGCGCTAAACCAGGATCAGGCTGCAGATGAGACGGAGAGAGTCATAGCAGGTACTTTTCATTTATGCGGTATTCCTGCTTTTGTTCTTATTGATACAGGAGCCTCTCATTCTTTCATTTCTGCACGATTTGTTAAGCGTCATAGGTTACCCTATGTTTCTCTAGACGTCATTCTTTCTGTTTCTACTCCGATGGGTCATTCGGTGTTAGCGAAGCGTCTAGTGATGGGTTGTCCCTTAGATTTTGAGGGTAACGAGTTGACTGCGAATCTTATGATCCTAGAGATGGAAGATTTTGATTGTATCTTGGGTATAGACTTATTGACTACCTACCGAGCTACTGTGGATTGTTACCAGAAGCTTGTTCAGTTTCGTACGACTGAAAGCTCTAGTTGGTTTTTCTATGGTGAGGGAGCGCGACCTCCGATGCCAGTGGTATCTGCTCTGAAAGCCTGTCGTGCTTTAGAGTCGGGCGGGGAAGGCTACCTCATCTATGCGATTGATTCATCCACAGGTAGTGTTGATCTAGAGGATATTCCAGTGGTTTGTGAATTTCCTGATGTTTTCCCAGATGAGATTCCTGGTTTTCCTCCGGTTAGAGAGGTGGAATTTGGCATAGATTTAATGCCAGGGACTGCACCGATTTCTCGTGCCCCCTATCGTCTTGCTCCGTCAGAGATGAGAGAGCTGAAGCAGCAATTGCAGGATCTTCTTGATAAGGGTTATATTCGCCCGAGTGTTTCGCCTTGGGGAGCTCCAGTCTTGTTTGTCAAGAAGAAGGATGGATCGATGCGGTTGTGCATTGATTATCGCCAGCTGAATCGGGTGACGATCAAAAACAAGTACCCTTTACCCCGTATTGATGACTTGTTCGATCAGCTTCAGGGTACTTCTGTTTACTCCAAGATCGACTTGCGATCGGGTTATCATCAGATGAGAGTCAGAGATGATGATATTTCCAAGACTGCATTTCGTACTCGTTATGGGCATTACGAGTTTCTAGTTATGCCATTCGGATTGACGAATGCGCCAGCGGTGTTCATGGATCTGATGAACCGAGTCTTCCGAGATTTTCTGGATCAGTTTGTGGTGGTTTTCATTGACGATATCTTGATCTATTCCCACAGTGTGGAAGAGCATGCCCAACACTTGAGGATTGTGTTGCAGATTCTTCGCGAGAAGCAATTGTATGCTAAGCTGAGTAAGTGCGAGTTCTGGATTGATCGTGTGGTATTCCTTGGTCATGTGATTTCCAAGGAAGGAGTTTCTGTGGATCCCAGCAAGATTGAAGCAGTGCTGAATTGGTCACGTCCGACGACGGTGGCTGAGATCCGTAGTTTTCTAGGTCTGGCAGGGTATTATCGTCGCTTCATCGTGAATTTCTCTCAGATAGCCAGACCATTGACGCAACTTACTCGGAGGGATGTTCCATTTGAGTGGTCATCCGAGTGCGAAGATAGTTTCAGAGAGCTTCGTCGACTTCTGACTTCCGCACCTGTTTTGGCGTTACCGTCAGGATCTGATGGTTTCAGTGTTTACACCGATGCCTCCACTCAAGGCTTAGGGTGTGTGTTGACGCAAAACGGTCATGTGATTGCTTATGCTTCCAGACAGCTGAAATCTCACGAGGAGAAGTATCCCACTCATGATCTGGAATTGGCAGCTATTGTGTTTGCGCTGAAGATTTGGCGTCATTATTTGTACGGTGTTCAGTTTGAAATCTTTACTGATCATAAGAGTCTGAAATATCTGTTCACTCAGGCTGAGTTGAACATGAGGCAACGTCGTTGGATGGATTTGCTGAAGGATTATGATTGCGAGATCAAGTACCATCCAGGTTCTGCGAATCTCACAGCTGATGCGCTTAGTCGCAAGGTGAGAGCCTCTGCACTTCAGACTTGTGCTATGACTAGTGCCATCCAGGATAGTTGCTCGTTGGGGTTTAACTTCAAGCATCGGAAAGGTATGGAGAGCATTCGTGTTGCTACCATTTTATCTGAGCCCAAATTGTTCACTCGGATTCGAGAAGCTCAGATGTCTGATCTCAAGACTCAGAGATTAGCTCGGTTAGTTGGTGGTGATAGCAATTTCCATTATCAGTCCAATGGTCTTCTGTGCTTATCTAATCGGGTTGTAGTACCAGAGGATGACACTTTGAGGGACGAGATATTGTCTCAGGCGCATCGAAGCAAGTTAAGTGTTCATCCAGGAAGCAACAAGATGTATAGAGACTTGAGGATGCGGTTTTGGTGGAAAGGGATGAAGCGCAGCGTGTATCAGTTTGTCTCCAAGTGTCTAGTTTGCCAGCAGGTTAAGGCAGAGCACCGTCGACCGGGAGGATTGTTGTTGAACTTACCTATTCCAGAATGGAAGTGGGAGCATATTACGATGGATTTCATTACTCACTTGCCATTATCTTCGAGGAACAGCGATGCTATCTGGGTAGTGGTGGATCGACTCACCAAGTCTGCTCATTTTCTGCCGTATAATCGTGATTTCACTTTCGATCGTATGGCTCGATTGTACATTCAGGAGATTGTACGTTTGCATGGAGTGCCTGTCAGTATTGTTAGTGACAGAGATCCTCGTTTTACCTCACGGTTTTGGGGTAGTTTCCAGTCAGCTTTGGGTACTACACTGAGTCTGAGTACTGCTTATCATCCGGAGACTGACGGTCAATCAGAGAGGACTATCCGTACGCTTGAGGATATGTTGCGAGCCTGTGTTATGGATTTCGGACCCGCTTGGCAGGATCATTTGCCTTTGATTGAGTTCGCGTACAACAACAGCTATCATCGTAGTATTGGTATGGCACCATTTGAGGCGTTGTACGGGCGACGTTGTCGTACTCCATTATTCTGGGATGAAGTCGGGGAACGACAGGTAGAGGGACCGGAGTTAGTCCAGCAGGCTATAGATAAGGTTGCAGTAATCAAGAAGCGGATTAAGACTGCTCAGGATCGACAGGCTAGTTATGCGAACACAAAGCGTCGACCTCTTCATTTTCAGCCAGGTGAGAAGGTGTTTCTCCGAGTTTCGCCTTTTCGCAGGATTTTGAGATTTGGTCTCAAGGGTAAGCTGTCTCCGAGATTTATTGGTCCATTCGAGATACTGGAATGTGTGGGAGATTTAGCTTACAGACTTGCGTTGCCGCCGTACCTATCAAGTATTCATGATGTGTTCCACGTATCCTTGTTGAGACGTTATGTAGCAGATGAGTCGCACATCTTACATCCATCTGAAGTTCAACTTGATACGGATTTGTCTTACGTGGAGCGACCAGTTCAGATTCTAGATCGCAAAGATAAGGTGTTGCGGAATAAGATCATTCCTCTTGTCTTAGTGCAGTGGCAGCGTCGAGGCACTGAAGAAGCCACTTGGGAGTTAGAGAGTCGTATGCGTTCGGAGCATCCAGAGCTCTTTTGAGTTGTGCTTTGTATAAGTTTGTGTTTTCAGTTGTAATCATAGTATCAGTTGTATTCAACAACAATTGAGATGTATTAATGATGTTGTTATTTCGTTTTGTTCATTCTCTAAGCCTGATTTCGAGGACGAAATCTTTTAAGGGGGGGAGAATGTAGTAGCCCGAATTCCAAATTGGGTAATTAACGGAGTAATGGTGATTAAGAAGGTTTAAGGTGTAATTTTGGCTATGGTCATGATCGGACGGACCGAAGAGGGTTCGGAAGCACCGAAGAGTTCGGACGATCCGAAGTGTAGTTCGGTGAATCCGATCATAGGTGTCAAGTGTTGATCGACACGTCATTTTCCATGCATGTTCGGACGGTCCGAAGTGTATGATCGGAGGATCCGATCATGAGCTGTCAAGAGCCAATGGACACGTAGCGTTCGGACGTTCCGAAGTGTTGTTCGGAGGATCCGAACATGGCCTATAAATAGTGCTCAGATTTCCTCATTTTGACTTGCCAATTTCTTGAGTTTTCTCTCATTTTGGAGAGTTTGGAAGGTTTCTAGGGTTAGTTGTTGGTCGAGCGATAGCCAAGAGATGCCAGGAGTAGTAGCGTAGCGGCGCCTGAGTTTCAAGGCAATCGACATCAAAGGGCTGTCGACGGACGAAGGTAAACCCTAAACCTTTGGTAGTACTAGGGAGTACTGGTTTTGCTAGTCGAGCATGGTAGTATTGATTGAATATGCTTTTGATGCGTAGGCTTGTGCTAAACCTGATTAGCGGTGTTGCGTAAGGCTAGGCTTGCTGTGATATAGGTACGAAAGTACTATCCGAGATATCCTGGTTGAGTATACATTCATATATGTGTTGCATGAGTATTTGCTGCATTGTTATATGTCATATGATGCATGCTATTATGTCACGAGTTATGATGCATATTGCATATCATGTTGAGCCGTATCTCCTTCGAGATAGCCTTTACTGTTGAGCTGTATCTCTTTCGAGATAAGCTATATCTTGGGGCCGCTCAGCCCTGTCTTGTGGACGCATGGACACCGAGAGTACACAGTGGCCGACGGGTCGGGAGGGCTTCGGTGGTCCGGGACATTTTAGGTCCACGTCTGTCTTGTAGTGGATGCAGTGACCCAGAGGTTGGACCGCGCGGCACTATCCACTTGGCGCCTCTAGACTGAGCATTTTGAGATCCTTTGTGATTCCTGTTTCTTGACTACCCTGGTATCATATCATAGCATGTGCATTTCATATAGGTTTGTATACTCATACTTTTGTACTGGGCGTTCTTATCGCTCACGTCCTCGGTTTTGTTTATTCTTGGACACCCCATTCCCACGGGGCAGGCCTCAGGTTGGATGGCTCAGGAGGAGCAGGAGGAGGACGTTGAGTAGCTGGTTGGTTTAGTTTTCAGTGTTTTCCATTTGATTCGATATGGTTGTACTGGATATTTCATTTTGAGTTAGTCTAGACTTCGATTTCGATTGGGTTGTATAACTATTGTTGTTGGCCATATTTTCGCTGTTATCTCTGATTATAATTAATTAGGTTAATTGCATGCTTAGTTTTTGATTAGTAGGTGATTCTGGAACGGGTCACTACACCTCATGACTCAACATCATCATCACCTGCAACCATTCAAACCTTAAGAGTCTAATGGCTCAGCATGCTCAAACCTAATATAGCAAGTTCATACATATACAATCACATGCATAAAAATTATTTTTACTAAAAGTGGTCTCTTTCATGCAAACACGAACCTTTAAAATATGAAACTTTTGAAATCATGCATAGTTATGAACATTTTCCATTTAAAATCATCATTTTTGAGCGAAGTCCGATCATCAAAAGTGACAACATTCACTCGATTAATCAATCTATAAACCATATTATTAGGCCACTGGGTTCAACGTCCACTTCTTCGATGATCCCACCGACTATCATAAAAATAACTTCACCGTTCATTTCTTCAACGGCTCCATTATCATTGAGATTCTCGCCCCCGTTTTCGACGGTTCATTCCCTTTTCATTTCAAGTTCACCGTTCCTGTTTTCAACGGATCCCTTGCTATTTTGTCATAATTAATTCACATTCCTCAAAAATATTTTCCTTCACTTTATCATTTCATAAAACATTCATAACACTCCATATTCTTTAAAAATTCCCAAAATAAATGCTTTATATCATTCATATACGTCGAGATTGCTAAAAATAGCATATACGTGCAAAATACGTTAAAACTTCTAAAAATATCATATATCATGAATATAATTTAAAATTTCTAAAAATATCATTTAACATGATTTGGAATTGTTTTAGGAAGTTGCAAACCACCCTCAAATTTTCTCGAACTGACCGCTCACGATTCAATGCTATACATATCCGGACGACCTTTAACTTTGACTCAAGAATACGACTCGATTTTAAAACTTTAAAAACACCCAAAAGTATTCATGAGCTTGCTGGAAATTCAATCATAGGACCTATGTTTCAGAAACGACTCAATTCGCTTCCTGGATGGCTCGTTTACCACTTTTCTCACGTTTTCGGTTAAACAACTGACCAAACTACTCTTTCGACTTGAACCAACCCAAGACCAGACCTTTATTAACTTCCTACGACACATGTTAAGCTGCTGGAAGTCCCTGAGCCCAAGCCAAAACCGAAAAAATGGATTTATAATTTAACCTAGGCTCACTCCGCCCTTTTTTTTAAAGTTCAGGAAATTTACGACCCCGAACGGACCACGGCTCGAGGCGACCCCAAACCAAGCCCTATAACCCTTCCTTAGATACTAAATAAGACCATGATCAGGCCATTTTGGACACATACCAGATGCCACATGCTCCAAACTCCTTGCAACAGCAGCCCTCCGAATGGATCTTCTTGCGCAGCCAAGGAACAAACGCTCCAGCGGCTGCCGTTCGCTCGACTTTTGGCTCACACAAGACCCTCACCAGGACTCTAAGTCACATCTCTAGCCCCTGGACTAGCACTTAAACCAACCCCTTAGCCCATAGAACCATGACACACCAAAACAGCCCCCATGAGTGCAAATTATGTAGTTTCTGTTCCAACCCTAAACCAGCCCATCCAAGCCTTAGCCAAACCCATTCTAGACCTTCCTAGGACCTTGACCCTTCCCTCAAGACCTCGTCTAGTGTTCCATGTGGCAACCATGGCCAATAGAACCCCAAATCTTTGGTTCATCTTTTGTCCCTTCAATCCTCTTCCTAAAAATCTAGACCAGCCCTCGTTTAGCTCGGTTTCCATCCCCCTTCGACAATTCGCAAAACTTTAAGAATTTTTGAAAAACATGAGATGCACATAAATAAAACTTTGAAACCAACATCTTCGTAAACTTTTCACACAACATCAGCTTACATGCAATAATATGGATTGGATGGTACATAAAAAAAGGTTGAAAACATGCCTTGATCTTTTATTCTTACGAAATATGGTAGACAGGGCGACGAGAGACGAACGGGATACAAAACTTTTTTCCTTCCCTTGCTTCCCCTAAGTGTCGGCCACTTCTAGAGTTCTAGTGTGTGTGAGTGTGTGCTGCCAAGGTGAAAGTGGCATGAGTTTTGGGGAGTGGTAGGGTAGAATTCTATTTAATTAGTTATTAAAGGGTTAGATTTATTTAATGGGCCCTAATTATTTAATTAAATCTTAGCTAATCTAGGCCCAATTAAAGAATTAATTAAATACTTAATTAATCATACTAAAAAGACCTATCAATATTTAAAATATTTGGTGCTGCTCTGATAGGATCGGTTGTCGTAACAAGAGTGTTTAGAAGGGGGGGAGGGGTTGAATAAACACTTACACTTAAAATTGTTCTTTAACAATATTTGAGTTCAGTTTAGTGATAAACTGAATCTCGGAATCTTGTTGGTCAATAACAATCAGTTAAACTAGAGTAGTTGCGGAAAGTAACTGACTGAAAGATAGAATACGAAACTGAAAGAAATATGCAAGAGTTTTTTCTGGATGTTCGGAGAATTTAATTACTCCTACGTCACCCCTTCTATCACAAGGATAGGATATTCACTAAAAGACTTTGATCAAGTACAACACTTGTACAGACCCACTTCAGTTTGAACTTACAACTGCCAAAACTGAAACTCTTAGTTCTACACATTATTCTCAATGCGTAACTGATATTAGCACAATTGAATCTAACAGCTTTTAGAGAGTTCTAATAAGCTCAGATTGTAGCCTTGATTGCTACGAGTAATTCAAATGAAAGTGAGCTAAGATTTTGACAGAGTAACAGCAAGCTTAAGATTGAATGATCGTCTCTATTTCTTCTGCTGTTTTTCAGTCATATTTATACTTCTCTTTCAACGGTAACTTTGATATGCATTTGAATTCTAGTATCCGTTGAATGCCACTTCATCATTTGTTGGGCAATGTTCTCTTCATTGATTGTCATACGGCGTCTTAATTGCAGTAGCCAAAATACGTTGTTCTATGCTGTAATGATTGAGGTACGGTTTTCCATATTCATTTTCTGTTTACTATGTCCTTTTGTCGGTTGAATGTTCTTTCCCGAGAAGCATTCTGTTGAGATATGTTTTGACTGAAACTTATGCGGCTGAGTATATTAACTGATCGGTTTCCAACTGATCAGTTTTCTTCATTTGTTCAGCTGGTTTCAGTTGTTAAATATTGAGTTTTCTCATAATTCAGTTAGTTTCTTCAGTTTGTCAAACTCCGAAATTTGGTTTCCAACAATTTCCCCTTTTTTGGTGTTTGACAAAACTAAGCATATATTAACTGAAGTATTGAACTCTGATATACTGCTTCTTAACAAAAACTGTCTCAAAATAAACTGCTAAACTGCTAACTGCTCTTCAATGCTTTTTCTGAGTCATACTAAACTTCCCCTTTTTTGTCAAGCTGAGCCATGTGGAGAGATAATTGTCGAACTTCAGTAGATAAGATGCCGACATCGGCTGAAATACTGGAGATGGCAGTAAGAACTGAGGTTTGCAGTGAGTCTATTTTGTTTGCAACAGATGTTTCTAGTCTTTCAACTCGTTGGTTGATTACATCTTGAGCAACGAAAAGAGCAGCAGTTGTGGCTTTGTTCGGCTTGTTTTCTATGGCAACTGAGAGTTCAGTTACAACTTCTTGAATATTCTTCAGCTTTGCAAAAACAAAATCTTCGGATCCATTCAGCTTTACAGAATGATAGTATTGGGTTGACTGAATGGATTTGATGGCATCCATTATTTGATTCATATTTGTCTTGACGGTGTTGATTTCTTCGAACAATGCTTCTGAATTTGAGATTTCAGGAGACATGACTCCTATATCTTCCTGATGTGGCACTTGTTCTGGTGGAGTGAAAATTATCATAGCGCGATCAATTGTCTCTTCTTGACCTTGAGATGAAGAAGGTTGCTTTTGAGCACCAGAAACACTTTGTTCTAGAATAACAGGATTATCTGTGGTAACTGCTATTGGAAAATCATGGGCTTGTTCTTCTGTTTGATCAACAGCTGAAACTTGGGGTGGTTCTTCAGTTTGAAGATTTCCAACATTAGGCAACTGCTCTTCCACGGATTTAGTGAGTGTTTCCTCTTGGTTCTGAGTGAGCACTTCAGTTTACTCTTCAGTTTCAGATGTTACTTGCTGAACTGTTTCTGGAGCAACAAAAAATTGAGCTTGTTCTGCATTATCAGAGAATTGAACATGTTCTTCAGCAACTGGAGATTGAAAATGTTTTTCAACAATAAAAGTTTGAACTGGGTCTTCAGATGTAACCAGAACTTCTTGTTATGTTTGTTCAGTCAGAGGATCAACTGATTCAAGATTATGTGCTTCAGTTTGAACTTCCTGAGCAACTGACTGAATGATTTCATCGATATTGGCGAAAGTCAGTTCGGTCTCAGAGTATAGATGTTGATTCCCGGCTGATGTTTGTGGAACATCCTGGGCTGATTTTTCAGCAATGAGTTCTTCAGAAGATTCTTTCTGCTGAGGTGATGGAGATTTGTATTCCTCTGTTCCTGAAGATTTTTCTGGAAGAACAAGTTCTTGATCTTGTTCCCAAAACCTTATTTCCCTCTGTAGGCCACTAAGATCTGCATCCAGTTGAGTGAATACAACTCTATCTTGATATGCAGTTGGCCCTGTGGGGTGGTAGTTTTCTTTCAACTTTCTAACCATCTTAGTTAGTTGATTAGCCCGTATTTGATCAAAGAAATATTGTCTCCTTTCCAGTGCTTGAATAATGGTAGCAGCTTTAACTACCCTCAAAACTATCTTTTCTAGTTTAATAAACGTCTTCAGTTGGGATTTTTGCTTCAGTTTCTTGGCAAAAATTTCGGTCCTGAAGTTTTTCCAACGGTCAAAAGCTGTGAGTTTTGATGTGGCAAATGTATTTATCTATTCCCAAACTAGATCGATATGAGTTTGAATGGTGTGAGATGGCCTTGGCTCCTCCTCAAGCTTGCATTTTCCCTTCTCCGTGGTTAGAATGTGAGGAATTTGTAAGCCAGATTTTGTAGACTCCGCTGGTTCCTTCAATGTCACGCCTTTCGGTCTAGCCTGAGGTAAAATAGTGGGTTGATTTACACGAGTGAAGGGAGCTTTTACTCTAGTGGGTATCTTTTTAGTTGGAACTGTATCATCAGGAGGGATGACCTGCAATGGAATAGCCTGAATAGGCTTTTTAGCAGCTGACTGAGACAGTTTCTCAGTAATGGTTGGTTCCACTACTGGTATTGGTTTGGTTCTTTGTGTCCTTGGTTTCTTGATAAGTTTGGGAGATGGAGTTTTCTCCGAATCTGATTCACTGAGAATCAGTTTTCGCTTTGTAGCCTTCAGTTGGGCCAGAGTCTTGGCTTTCTTGACTGATTTAGGAGCAGCTTGCTGCATCCCAATCTCCTTCTTGACTTTTACGAATTGTTTAGGCGAGAGATCCATCTTGGTTTTTGGTGGCAATATATTCTTGGCAGTGAATATCTTAAATTTTGAGAATTTTTCGGCATTGTTAGCTACCAGTCCTTTAAGTTTCAGAATATAACTGATTGGAATAGCAAACCCCCTGGACTGTTTTGTTGATTGAAGCATGTTCTTTAGAATGCTGAAAATAATGTACCTCCAGTTGGATTTCTTCTCACCCATGATGATTGTGATCACCTGGAATTTCTCAAGAGTGAGAGCTGCATATGAGCCAGATTTAGCTAAAATTCCCTTTGCTACAATATCAGCCAACAACTGAATTTCTGGTTTCAGTTCTTTCTTTGGGTCGGAGAATTTGATTTTCCGCCCATCAGCAGATAATGAGGATTGCATTTGCTCAATATCAAATGTTTTCACTTCAAAGAAACTGACATATCCATCAGTCGGCAAGGAAAACATTTCTCCAAAGTTTTCTTCAGATAAGATCAGCAAGTGATCATTGATAGTGACAGCGATGTTTCCTTCAACAGTAACATACCCTTTCAGATAGAATTCATTCACTTCCTTCGAGTATATTTCTTGTGAAGATTGTCCCAAGAACATTCTGAGCCCAGCAGATTAAATCTTCAGAAAGACATTTTTGATATCAGCTTCTTGAATTGATAAAATTGAGTCAAAATCAATTGCCATGGCATTCATCACGTGAGCAGGGATCTGATTAGCCATTTCGGAAGGTAAGATGATCTGAAATTCGTAGAAAATAAGCTTTGGAAATTAGTATGCTCTTAGAACTGATCGTATGCGTGAAGGAGAAGAACTGAATTGAAGCGGGTATAGTACATTTGAGCGTGACTGTTCAAATTCTGGACACGTGTCAGTCCATGAAAATTTTGAATAAAAAAATAAGTGTACGTGTGCTGTAATCGTGTGTATAAAGGTTAGCGGTTTTAAAATAAGCCACATCGTCAATCTGCAGTCACGTCAATTGATTTAGAATATAATAAATTTTAATTAGTTAACGTATGTGAGAAGATTTGTAAACAATCCAACTGAACGATCAGTTGGGAAACTGATTCATTTCAGTTGAGAAGTTACAAACAACTGTATTCTCAGTTAACCTTTTAAAATTAATATTCCCCCTAAATTGGTGCATAAAACATTTAAAATGACGATGTAAAAATAATTTTAAAGCATTAAGAGTTATATGATAAATGATCGCGGCTCTTCAGCTTTCTTGATATTCTCCTATAAATAGAAATAACTTAATTAGTTTGAGACATATCATCCAAAATATTCAAAAATGTCTGATACGGGTGACTCAAGTCTTTCTCCCTTTTCTGTAGAGGCCAGGAAGGCTGAGATAGAAGATGAAGTCTTCTACGAAAGTCTGCATTACTGGGAGCGATTGCAGGAGCTTGAGCTCTTGTACAATTCTGGGGAGGCCACCACTCCTGAATTGGTGGCAGAACTGAATCAAGTGCGAGAACACTTGAATATTGCTATGTGGGTGGACGTCTTCAAGGATGGTCACATGTATCAGCTGATGCTCCGGAAGGAATTGAAGATCCTGAGGCGCATAGCTCATTCTCACAGCTTTCTCATGACTGCTCCTTCTTCTTTATCTGTTTGGCTGAAATTTTGGATAATTGTTGTGGAGAATATGTATGATGATGTAATCCAGACAAACATTTATAAGTAATGAAATATTTATCTGATTTTAACTCTGTTTTTTTTCCTGCAAGTGATATATTTCATCAGTTGTGACATAACTTGATGAGAAACTAACTGTCATTTGTTGATCATGAACTGGGACTATTTAATCAATTATTAACAGAATTCCAACTGGTGTCAGTTGACTAATAACAATTGACAACTTAAAGTCCTTGGTAAATTTGAAGGCGCATTAAATGTCGTGAGACTCTTCAGCTTTTCCAACGTCATTTTCCTATAAATAAGATGATAGTGATAAAAATGTGATGCAATATCAGTTCAAAAATATTTCAATATGTCTGATTCTGATGCATGCAGCAACACTCATGTTCATGTTACTGAACAGTCAACCCCTCGTTTAACAAATATCAAGAGAAAGATGGAGATATATGTCTTTCAGAAAGTGATTTCAACTTGGGAAAAGATTCATGAGTTGAAGAGGGTGAGTGACAGTGGTGCTATTCCTACTCGTGCTCATGAGGCAAGAGCAATGAAGTACCTTGAACGTTTTGAAGTTAGACATGTTAGGGATTTGGTTGAAGACAAATGACTTTTGGAGGCGATGCTATGGAAGGAGTGGCATGTTGTTGATAAGATTTCAAAATCTAGGGCATTTTCTAGAGTTCGAATTTATGATTTAAATGATTGGGTTAGGGCGTGGCTAGATTCAGTTGATGCCATGATATCTTCTGTAAAATGGGAACGTTGGTATTCTTAATGAAGTGTTAATTTTAATTTGTTGTGTTCTTCTTTTCTTCGTATAATTCTGTTAGTGAAGCAATATTACTAATAATTTCTAAGATAAATCAATTAAACCAAGAATATTTCGAAAATAAGAAAACTTAGCCTCGGGTAATGGTTTTGTGAAGATGTCAGCTGCTTGCTGTTCAGTTGAAATATATTCTAGTCGAATATCCTTCTTTAACGCATGATCCCTGATGAAGTGATGCCTGACATCTATATGCTTGGTCCTTGAGTGAAGAACTAGATTGTAAGTGATGGCAATTGTGCTGGTATTATCACAAAATATGGACGATTCAATTGATGTTACTTCATAATCCTTCAGTTGTTGCTGAATCCAGATCAGTTGTGCACAACAGCTACCAGCAGCAAGATATTCTGCTTCTGTTGTTGAGGTAGCTATGGATGTCTGCTTCTTGCTGAACCAAGAGATCAGTCTCTCTCCTAAGAACTGACAAGATCCACTTGTACTTTTGCGATCAAGCTTACATCCTGCATAATCTGCATCTGAGTATCCAACTAAATTGAAGGTGGAGTCTTTGGAATACCATAGCCCAACATTTTGCGTGTCCTTAAGATATCTCAGAATTCTTTTAGCAGTTGAGAAATGTGATTGCTTAGGATTTGCTTGAAATCTGGCACACATACAGACCGCAAAAACAATATCAGGACTACTGGCTGTTAGGTATAACAATGAACCTATTAACCCTCTATATAATGTCGCCTCCATTGATATTCCCCCTTCGTCAGTGTCTAGTTTAACTGATGAGCTCATGGGAGTTGTTGCAGCTGAACATGATTCCATACCAAATTTCTTTAGCAACTCCTTTGTATATTTTGTTTGACTAATGAATATACCAGTTTCCAGTTGCTTCACTTGCAGTCCAAGAAAGAATGTCAGTTCACCCATCATGCTCATTTCAAACTTATCCTGCATTAACTTAGCAAACTTTTCGCACAATTTGGGGTTAGTTGACCCAAAAATTATATCATCAACATAAATTTGAACTAGTAGAATATGATTATTTTTAGTAAATTTAAACAAGGTCTTATCAACTGATCCGACTGTAAAGTCATGATCAGTTAAGAATTTTGAAAGAGTTTCATACCAAGCCCTGGGAGCTTGTTTAAGACCATATAATGCTTTGTTCAAATAGTATACATGATCAGGAAGTTTGTGGTTTACAAAACCTGAAGGTTGTTCGACATATACTTCTTCTTGTAACTGACCATTTAGGAATGCACTCTTCACATCCATCTGGTAAACTTTGAAGTTTTTGTGAGATGCATAAGCAAGAAATATTCTGATTGCTTCCAATCTTGCAACTGGAGCATACGTCTCATCGTAACCAATTCCTTCTTCTTGCCTATATCCTTGTGCTACTAGTCTTGCTTTGTTGCGTATAACTGAACCGTCCTCGTTTAGTTTATTTCTGTACACCCATTTTGTACCTATAATGGTTTTTGAAGTTGGTCTTGGAACTAAGTTCCAGACGTTATTGTGAGTGAACTGATTCAGCTCTTCTTGCATAGCATTTACCCAGTTAGGATCAGCAAGAGCTTCATCAGTTTTCTTTGGTTCCAGTTGTGAAACAAAGGCTGAATGAATAAATAAATTTAACATTTGATTGCGAGTTCTTACTGGATCAGATGGATTTCCTATTACCAGATGTGGTGGATGTGATTTTCTCCATCTGTACTCTGCATTTGTTTCATCAGCAACTTCTTCAGTTGGTAACTGAGTGCAATTAGCAGCTTCAGTTGATGCCTCGTCAGCTGGTATTTGAATGTTATCAGTTTGCTTTAATAACTGATTGTCATCATTGACTTCCTGCTCATTTAATTGATCCAATATTTCTGGTTCTAGTGTTTGAAAGATGTCTTGATTGTTATGACTTTCTTCTTTGTCATCATCTTCCAGACTGATATCTGTAAATCGATCAACTAGCTCAACTTGATCAGTTGGCTTATCAGTTAGTACAGTTTCATCAAAATCAACATGCGCAGATTCTTCAACATTTAAAGTTTTCTTATTAAAGACTCTATAAGCTATAATAACTGATTAATATCCAAGGAATATTCCTTCTGCAGATTTGGCATCAAATGCTTTTAAGTAATTTTTACCATTATCATGAATAAAGCATCTACAGCCGAATATTTTGAAATAAGTGATTATACTTTTTCTTCCATGCCAGATCTCATATGGTGTTTTCATATGATTCTTATTAATCATTGATCTGTTCTGAGTATAACATGCAGTGTTTACTGCCTCTGCCCAAAATCTTTGAGAAATGCCAGAATCATCAAGAATTGTTCTAGTAGCTTCTTTAAGGGTCCGATTTCTTCTCTCAGCTAAACCGTTTTGCTGAGGAGTTCTTGCTGCTGAGAGCTCATGCTTGATTCCAGCATTTTCTAGAAAGCTTGAAAGTGTTTGATTGATGAATTCAGTTCCTCGATCAGATCTGATTCGATCAATCCCAACTGATTTTTCATTTAAAAGTCTTTTGAAGAGTTTAATCAGTTGTGCAGCCGTACGGTCTTTGGATTTGAGAAATATAACCCAAGTAAATCTTGAAAAATCATCTACGACCACCAAGGTGTATTTCATTCCCCCTAAGCTCATGACTGGTATTGGACCGAAGAGATCCATGTGCAATAATTCTAAGCATCGGGATGAAGATTTACAGCCCTTGTTTTTTAAAGAAGATCGTACTTGTTTTCCATACTGACATGCTGAGCAAATTTTTTCTTTCGAAAAATTTATTTTGGGCAAACCAGTTACAAGTTCATGTTTACTCAGATAAGCAATGGATTTAAAGTTTAAATGATTTAACCTTTTATGCCACAACCAGTTTTGAGTTGATTTTGAATCAATGAAGCAGACTGGTGCATGAGGCTGTTCATTCCAACTGACTTTATATGTGTTTCCACATCGTTTGCCAGTTAGTATGATTTCATCAGTTGATGTTTTAATTAAGCATGAGTTTTTATCAAATTGTACCGAGAATCCATTGTCGCATAACTGACTGATAATAATTAAGTTATAATTCAGATTCTCTACTAATAAAACATCTTTAATAGTAAAGTTACCATGGATAATCTTACCCTTATCCACGGTTTTACCTTTGGAATTATCTCCGAAATTTATGTTTGGACCACTATATTTGATCAGTTGAGATAGCATACTTGCATCTCCTGTCATATGTCGTGAGCAGCCGCTGTCCAAATACCATATTGAATTTTTATTTGTACCTGTTACCTGCAAACACACACAAAATATGATTTGGTACCCATATCTATTTGGGTCCAACTCTTATTAGTCCCTTTGAAACCCATACTTGGATTAGTCTAACTGACTTTCCAGTAGCTGTATTCCAAATGGTTTTTCTCGATTTTTGTGTGCTTGGTGAATAGTGTATAGATGATACAGTATGTATTTTAGCTTGATTCAACTGATTGTTTAGTCTGTATCTTTTCTGGACTGGTTTGCAGTTATAATAGTTTGAATAATTCTTGATAAATCTTTTTGATGAATGATTTTCTGAGTCAATAGAGATTTTTGGACTGTAACCAGCTCCATGTCTTCTGGCCTTATACATATTCTCAATAGGTTTTTCATTCAGTTTGCTGGGCTCAAATTTCTCTTGTTCTACTGTTGATCTGACAAATTGAATGTACTTCCCTTTGTTCATTGTCAGCTTTGGTTGAGTATCATTTGAAAACGTTTCTCCTTGATTACTGAACCCTAAACCAGTTTTTATCAGAAACTGATTTTTGTGAATTATTCATTCAATTCAATGCAGTAAACGACTTATTCCAAGATTGAATGAGTTCAGTCTGTTTTGAATTCTCAAGGATCAATTTCTGGATTAGTGACTGATCTTTCTTTCTCTCTGCTTTTAGCTCAGCAATTTCCCTTTTTAGACTCAACCTATCAACTGATTCATCAGTTTTGGTTTTGTTGTCCATGGGATCATTTTGCTTTGACTTTATTTCCTCAAATGATGATGCAAGTTTCTGGTACTCATTTACCATTTCATGCAATGTTAAAATGAGTTCTTCTCGTGTAAAGTCAGTTGAACTAAAATCAAATACCTGTTGACTTGAAGATTCTGCTTCAGTATCATTTGCCATTAGACATTTGACTTCCTCTTCATCACTTGAGCTATATGAGCTTTCTGGTTCTGATTCGTCACTATCAGTTTCTGCCCATTTGGATTTGTTCTCTTCAATTAAGAGAACTTCGTGTTTTTTCTGTAGGTTTTCTTATCATCTCTGGGTCTTCTCTTATGCTCATATGGTTTCTTTCTTCTGTCAGTTGATCCTTGATTGTCCTTTTTAGGTTTAGGACAGTCAGCAATGTAATGACCTATTTTGCCACAATTGTAGCAAGCATTTGTTTCTTCTTTGGAATTATTTCTCTGGTATTGCTTCTGAAAGTTTCCTTGGTTCTTTCTCATGAACCTCCCAAACTTTTTGATGAATAATGACATAGCATCATTTCTTAACTGATCAGCAGATTTCTCGGCTGAACTAGTTGGTTCAGTTCTGACAGCTGCTAAAGCAGTTGTAGTTGTAGGAGTAAATGGTTCTCCTTCTCTGTTCTGCAATTCAAATTCATAAGCTTTTAAATCAGCAAATAGTTCATGAAGTTCGATCTGGTTCAAATCTTTTGATTCTCTCATAGCCATAGTTTTGACATCTCATTCATTTGGAAGACCTTTCATCACTTTTAGTGCAACCTTTTTGTTGGTATACACTTTTCCGAGTGCATTTAATTCATTCACAATACTGTTCACCCTTTCATCATACTCATTCATTGATTCTCCAACCTTCATTTTGATATTGTCAAATTTCTGAACAGCAACTGAGAGTTTATTTTCTTTTGTTTGGTCATTTCCTTCATATAACTGAATCAACTTCTCTCAAATTTCTTTTGCTGTTTTGCACATCTTTATTTTGTTGAAGGTTGCTTTGTCCAATGTTTTGTATAGAGTATCTTTGGCCATATTGTCAAGATTAGCTTTCCTTTTGTCCTCAGTTGTCCACTCTTCTCTGGGCTTCTGAATTCTCTGTGGTGCCCCTTCAGTTATGGCAATTGCTGTGTTTGCTTTTAGAATTTTCATGGGTCCGTCTGTTATGACATACCACATGTCATCATCTTGTGCAGCTAAGTGATCCTGCATTCTGATTTTCCATTCATCGAAATCTTCTCTTGAGAACATAGGAATTTTATTGAATGAAGTCATGCTAGCAGATTTATAGATCAAAAGTATTCAAGAACAAGATTCAACTGCTCTGATACCACTTGATAGGATCGGTTGTCGTAACAAGAGTGTTTAGAAGGGTAAACACTTACACTTAAAATTGTTCTTTAACAATATTTGAGTTCAGTTTAGTGAAAAAATGAATCTCGGAATCTTGTTGGTCAATAACAATCAGTTAAACTAGAGTAGTTGCGGAAAGTAACTGACTGAAAGATAGAATACAAAACTGAAAGAAATATGCAAGAGTTGTTTCTGGATGTTCGGAGAATTTAATTACTCCTACGTCACCCCTTCTATCACAAGGATAGGATATTCACTAAAAGACTTTGATCAAGTACAACACTTGTACAGACCCACTTCAGTTTGGACTTACAACTGCCAAAACTGAAACTCTTAGTTCTACACAATATTCTCAATGCGTAACTGATATTAGCACAATTGAATCTAACAGCTTTTAGAGAGTGCTAATAAGCTCAGATTGTAGCCTTGATTGCTACGAGTAATTCAAATGAAAGCGAGCTAAGATTTTGACAGAGTAACAACAAGCTTAAGATTGAATGATCGTCTCTATTTCTTCTGCTGTTTTTCAGTCATATTTATACTTCTCTTTCAACGGTAACTTTGATATGCATTTGAATTCTACTATCCGTTGAATGCCACTTCATCATTTGTTGGGCAATGTTCTCTTCATTGATTGTCATACGGCGTCTTAATTGCAGTAGCCGAAATACGTTGTTCTATGCTGTAATGATTGAGGTGCGGCTTTCCATATTCATTTGATGTTTACTATGTCCTTTTGTCGGTTGAATGTTCTTTCCCGAGAAGCATTCAGTTGAGATATGTTTTGACTGAAACTTATGCGGCTGAGTATATTAACTGATCGGTTTCCAACTGATCAGTTTTCTTCATTGTTCAGCTGGTTTCAGTTGTTAAATATTCAGTTGTCTCATAATTCAGTTAGTTTCTTCAGTTTGTCAAACTCCAAAATTTGGTTTCCAACATACTCGTTTCTAATATCGCACGCCCGAAACTATTCATTTTCTTCATAAAAGTTCTTTATCGATTAAATTCATCCCTTACTATAAATAGGTTATTGCTATCCTAATTTAGACTTACTAAATATAGAGTTTCTATTTATAAATTTTTAAAAATAGAAACCTTATCAAATTTGTCCCCAGTTCTCTTGCTTTTTCGTACATCTCGTATTCAACTCATGAAGTTAACGTTCATAACAATCGATTAAATAATCAATAAACCAAGTGAATACTTAAACATACTTCTAGACCACTCATTTAAATAATTTCAAATAAATGTTTATGCATGCATGTGGTTAGTATGTTCGGGTTTTCGGGTGTTACACCTGACCAGCACCAAGCCCCACGCAGCCCCCCGCAAGCCGCACGATCGCCCCACTCTTCTTAGCCCTCGTTTCTTGCCCCTCTTAGAACCACAACCTCCCGAAGCCTAGCCATCCCTAGACCACTCTCTTGGACCCCTCCTGAACCTGACAAGGCCCGCGCACCAGCCTAGCCCCTTGCAACGTGCCGCACGTATGCATGCATGAAGAGCCGTAGGGCTTGCGGTTTTCTTTTTCATGTTGCCGCTGAGTCCAGCCATCAAAGACCCCTCTAGCTCGCTTGTTTATAGCCAACATAGGACCCCGACCCAACCCAAAGGTCCCCTGGTGTATTTCCTTCTTGGCCGAAACACTTTGTCCCTTAAACCCCATGGACAACCCTAGAAACCCTAGATCGACTCTCCCTTAGCCTTGAATTTTTATGGCCCACGTTTCTCCCGTAAATGACCTTTTTTCTGTCCTTTAAAGATCTTATAATGGCAGCGTACCCGTTAGAATTCATAACACGTTCATATACGCATATAATCATCAAAATTTTGAAAATAATTGTCAAAATGTTAAATATTTTGGACTCAAATGTTTTTTATGCTAGAAAACATAAATCATGCATAATATGATTTGAATGGTGCATAAATAAAGTTTAAATGCGTGACTTTGCGATAAAAACGCTCAAACATTTGTTCGTTGGCACGGGTTGCAAAAAAGGACGAACGAATGACGAACAACTTGAAATTTGCTCTCAAATTTTTGAATCTATCTAGTGTGTGTGGTGTGTTTGTATATCGGCTACTAGGATTCTAAGAACCGTAGTATATGGTTTTATAATTTTCGAAAAACATGGTTAAAAGTTTATGGTTTGGAAATAATTAGGCCTAATAATCTTACATGATTTAGGCTTATTAAGGCCCATTTAATTGTAAAATAAAAGTTTACAAAATTTATTTTCAAAAATTATAACTTCCGGGCCTTTTTAAAGTTTTTTATTTGACTAAAATCGGTTTCCCGAATAAAATCGAGCTTGAATTGTAAAATAATTTAGACTCCCGTATTTTTAAAAAATTTTAATCTTATTTAATCATATTATCGATCCTTAGAAACATTTATCGAAAAATATTTTCATCTTACTCGTCTTCGGTCTCCTTTCCGTGGCCTATTATCGAATATCCGAATAAAATTTTTAAATTCATGAACTCATGCAATTTAAACATTTAAGCATATAAAATATATCATTTAAGCATTTAAAATCAATTGAATAAAAAAATAAACAATTTAATTATTTTGCATGCATGCGATTTACGTGGACTGATTTTTGGACGATACAAATCCTCCCCCCTTAAATAAAATTTTTTCCTCGAAATTAAGACTTACCGAATAACTCTAGGTAACGACTCCTCATCTCCGTCTCGGTTTCACAAGTAGCTTCTTCCTTCGAGTGATTCAGCCACTTGACCTTAACCATTTTTATCACCTTGTTAAGCAGCCTTCTCTCATGTCTGTCCAAGATTGGAGTAGGCCTCTCTTCATTAGACAGGTCTGGTGTAAGCTGCAGTGGCTCAAAATTTAGTACATGTGAAGGGTTTGACATGTACTTGGAGAGCATCGATACGTGGAAGACGTTGTGAACTCCTGCTAGATTAGGTGGCAATGCCACTCTATAAGCTAATGTTTTCACTCTGTTGAGTATCTCGAATGGTACGATGAATCTCGGGCCGAGTTTTCCTTTTTTTTCCAAACATCATAACACATTTCATAGGTTATATTTTTACAAATACGTGGTCACCGACTGCAAACTCGAGATCTCATCTTCTTTTATCAGCGTAGCTTTCCTGTCAACTCTGAGCAGTTTTCATCCTATCTCGGATCTTGGAGACTATACCCGCGGTGTGCTGAACTATCTCAGGTCCTATCACAGTTCATTCTCCTATCTCGTCCCAATGGATGGGCGATCTGCATTTTTTTCCGTAGAGTGCCTCTTATGGAGCCATGGACAACTGATAACTGTTGTTGTAAGTGAACTCCACTAGAGGTAGCTTTGGTTATCAACTCCCTTGGAAATCGATCACGCATGCTCTGAGTAGATCCTCTAAAATATGTATGACTCTCAGACTGACCGTCTATCTGAGGATTAAATGCGGTGCTGAATAGTAGCTTGGTACACAAGGCTGCATGCAAACTCTTCCAGAATGATGAAGTGAATCGTGTGTCTCTATCCGACACTATGGAAAATGGAATTCCATGCAGTCTGAATATCTTTCGAATATACAGCTCTGCATACTGCGTCATGGAGAAAGTCGTCTTTACTGGTAGGAAATGTGCTAACTTAGTAAGACTGTCCACTATTACCCAAATGGCATTGAATCCTTTCACCGTTTTTGGCAAGCCTACCACGAAGTCCATAGTGATGTTCTCCCACTTCCACTCGAGAATGGGAAGTGGTCGGAGCATTCCCGCTGGTCTTTGATGATCTCTGCCTTCACTTTTTGACACATCAATCATTCGGATACGAAGTGCATAATATCTCGTTTCACACCCGAACACCAAAATAAGAGCTGCAAGTCTTGTACATTTTTGTACTTCCGGGGTATAGAGAATAAGGGGAACTATGGACTTCTACCATAATTTCAACTCTATGTGAATACGCACTAGGAATCCATAGTTGTCGTCGATTTTTGACCATGCCGTCTTCGAATGAATATAACATTATCCCTTTTGATTCATCTCGTTGCCTCCATTTCTACAGTTGCTCGTCGTGAGGCTGTCCGGCTCGAATTCTATCTAGCTGAGTATGTTGTACTGTTATAGTAGCTAGATTAGGGGTCTTTTCCTTAGCATAATATTCAAGGTTAAACTTCTGAATTTACGTCTGTAAAGGTTTCTGACTAATAATTTGGCCAATACTATCCATTTTCTACTCAAAGCGTCCACAACTACAATTAGCTTTACATAGCTAATGTCACAGTCATAGTCTTTCACAAGTTCTAGCTGTGGGGACCCGGGCTCTAACTCAAATCTTTATGGGATTAATTGGATCTTTGCTAGAAAATGTGGGTCATAAATTTTTTTTTATTTTAAACATTATAAACTAATGTATATAAATCATACACAATACACAATGTGGTCATATTATTGAACTTCAAATAACATTTACAAGTTCAACTACAAGTATTCTACTAGTGTTTAAAATCTAATACATGTCTAGTATTACATCACTAGTCCTTCTTCTTGGCCCGTAATCTCCACGCTATCTCGATCTCTCATCTCTGTCGCGACCCAGATCCTGTCCCACATGTCGTTATGCACACATACAGACACAACAACAGCCGGAAACTCTGGTGAGAACAAATCACAGTACAAAACATGTATACATGCATGTCATGCAATTTCATAACAAATCATAACACATGTTTCAGTAATTATGACACATTAGTGAATAGAGCTAAAACAATTCGACTCTTACTCTTTAACTCGACTCGTATCTAAATCAAGGGATCCCGGTGTGAATAAGACGTCACAGTCTGCCACCTACCCTCCCAATTGGGGTGACAGTACGTCTGATTCCTAGACTTCGGTCTTGTCTGTATCGAATGTCTACAATCGGAGTCAATTCTGCTCCTATGCGCCGATACCACCGAATATCTAGAAATTTGGAAAATCTGCCAATGAATATCCTATCTTAATGCTTGAATATAAATCTATAAACAAAGCATAAGCATAACAAAATATAAACAATAATCTAGTATGTGATTTTGGGAAACTCAAATCAAATCTAATTCGAGTTGTATCTTCCCGAATTCACATGAATTATACCTTCTCGTCGTTGGAATAAATCGAAGTCTCGGAGTCGGGATATCCACTCTGTCAATCTTAATCTGAAATGGCAATGTATAGACGTATTCTATCAAAATACAACTCAAAGAAAGCCTTGTACAAATCATTATTCACTCTCGGTACATTTTGACGGCATAACGGCGTGATCTCGCAATACCGATCAATTCAAATCTCATCATATATCAACAAGTCATAATCTTCAACTCATAATCAGCACAATATACTCGTTATCATCTTAAAATCTTCATATCTCAGAATATATATATGCTGTAAATCGAGAACAAACATATACGGTATTATTTCTTCGGTCCGTTTTCAATTACCCTATGTCCAACATATCAAGAACACATACTAACCATCATATCATAATTTTTTCAACACATAGATTTCGAAACATTCTGGAATTGAACAAAACTTACATTCTTAGGTAGCCCTTGCTGAGAGGAGCACAAATATACCCTCGGATTTAAATTCGGTTTGTTGAATTCTTCAAAATCAACACTCTAAGCTTGAAGGACTTGAGGAATATTTCATGTATGCTCTCGGTGGGTTTCTGAAATTGCTGTGCTGAAATGAAGACAACACTTGATATATGCATGGTTAAGGACACATGTTTCATTCTTTGTTCAACACGCAAGACCGCGGGTGCGGTCAGCTCACGGCACCGCATCCAGAAATTGAAAAATAGCGACCGCGGGTGCGCTCTTGTTTACACCGCGGGTGCGGTGTCTCTTTGGCAACACATTCCAAAATTCAGGGTAAATGATCGTGGGAGCGCTACTTCATGTACCGCGGGTGTGGTGACCTTACTATACCAATATCATACCCTACTGCCTCCCAACCGCAGGTGCGGTTGAAACCGAAGCGCGGGTGCGGTCTCCCTTTATTTCTAAACTCTAACTTTCTGCCCTTGCACCGCGGGTGCGGTAGAAAATGGAGTGCAGGTGTGGTGCTTCTTCCATGCAACACCTCATAATCTCGTCTTATCAACCTACAATTCTCGGGCATTACATTTCTCCCCCTCTTAGATAAGAGTTCGTCCTCGAACTCGCAGGCAATCAATTAACGTATGATACAAGAAAGAGTATGATCAAATTGAATAAATACTCACATCATGAGAATAGCTCGGGATATCTCTGTCTCATCTCTGATTCTGTCTCCCAAGTCGCTTCTTCAGTGCCATGATGACTCCACTGGACTTTCATTAGCGGAATAGTCTTTGTTCTGAGCTATTTTTCTTTCGATCAAAAATCTGTAATGGTTGCTCAAAATAACACAGTGTACCAACAAGCTCGGCCTCGTCAGGCTGAATGACATGAAAAGCATCAGGCATATATCTACGCAACATCGATACATGAAAAACATCATGTATCCAATATAGAGAAGGAGGAAGCGCAAGTTGATATGCTCGATTGCCAATCTTCTCAAGAATTTCGTACGGACCGATGTATCTAGGAGACAACTTTCCACGTTTGCCAAATCTGACAACGCCTCTGAAAGGAGAAATCTTCAAAAATACTCTGTCTCCCTGTTCAAATACTAACGGTCTACATCTGATGTTCGCATACTTGGCTTGTCGGTCTTGTGCCGTCTTCATTCTTTTCTGAATTATCTTCACCTTCTCAGTCATTTCACGAATCATATCAGGTCCAAGTTCTGGTACCTCTGAGATGTCATCCCAATACAGCGGCGATCTGCACTTCTTTCCGTATAAGGCTTCAAACGGTGCCATCTAAATGCTCGTCTGATAGCTGTTGTTATACGAGAATTCACACAGAGGTAGTGAATCTTGCCAAGTAGTGCCAAAGTCTAGCACTACCGCTCTCAGCATATCCTCTAAGGTCTGGATAGTCCGCTCTGACTGTCCGTCTGTCTGGGAATGATAAGCAGTGCTCAGATGCAATGTCGTACCTAGAGCCTACTGCAGGCTATGCCAAAAATTTGAAGTGAATCGTGGATCACGATCTGATACGATCGACTTCGGCACACCGTGCAATCTGACTACCTCTCTGACATATATCTCTGCCATCTGGTCATGTCGTACGTCATTCTGTACGGAATAAAGCATTGGTTAATCTGTCTATAACGACCCAAATCGCATCATAGCCCTGGGATGATCGTGGTAACTTCGTAACGAAATCCATGGAAATGTGATCCCATTTCCATTCAGGAATAGACAAACTTTGAAGTAAACCTCCGGGCTTCTTTCTCTCGGCCTTCACCTGTTGGCAATTCAAGCACTTAGACACAAACTCTGCAATATTGGACTCCATCTGTTTCCAACAAAACTGTATCTTCAAGTCATTATACATCTTTCTGCCACCAGGATGAATACTGAACCAACTACAGTGCGCTTCTGACAATATCTGATATTTCAAATCTGAAATATCTGGCACTGCAAGACGGTTATTCACATACAGAACATGATCAAGTACCTGATACTCTGACAAATGCCTGATCGGACCATTTCAATTGACTTCTGAACATTCGGATCAGTTCTTTGTGCTTCTTTGATTCTTATAACCAAATCTGGCTCAACTTGAATTGTAGCAAGTTGTAGTGGTCTACTAACTGTATCAAATGCTAATCAAGACAAACAGCAATCTTCAATCATATTCGAAACACCTATCGTCGATAAGGATAGAGAACATACCTTTCGACTCAAGGCATCTGCTGCTGCATTAGACTTTCCTGGATATTACTTGATCTCGCAATCAAAGTCTTTCAATAAGTCGAGCCATCTACACTGTCTCATGTTCAACTCTGACTAAGAAAACAGATATTTCAGGATTTTGTGATCAGCGTAGATTTCAAACTTCTCGGCATAGAGATAGTGTCGCCAAATCTTTAATGCAAATATGATAGCCGCCAATTCAAGATCATGAATCGGGTAATAAATCTCATGTGGCTTCAACTGTCTCGAGGCATATGCGGTCACATGTCCTCGCTGCATAAGAACACATCCTAGCCCTCTGTGAGATGCGTCACAATATACAACGAAATCACCAATACCTGAAGGTAACGTCAACACTGGAGCATTGGTTAGTCGTTTCTTTAACTCCACAAAGCTAGACTCACAGGCTTCAGACCACACGAATGGCGCATTCTTCTTTGTCAACTGGGTAATCGGCTTCGCTATACTGGAGAAATCTTTAATAAATCGTCGGTAATACCCTGGTAAACCCATGAAACTGCGTATCTCTGGCACAGATGTCGGTCTAGGCCAACTGATCACAGCTTTAACTTTACTCGGATCCACAGAAATACCGTCTCCAGATATGATATGACCCAAGAAGACAACCTGCCTTAACCAAAACTCGTACTTTGACAGTTTGGCATACAGTTTCTCATTTCTCAGTGTCTGCAACACAATTCTTAAATGTTCGGTATGATCAGTCTCATTCCTCGAGTAAACCAAAATATCATCAATAAAAACAATAACAAACTCATCCAGATACTTCTGAAAAATGCTGTTCATCAGACTCATAAACACCGCTGGAGCATTCGTTAAACCAAAAAGCATGACAATAAATTCACAATGTCCATACCTGGTTCGGAATTCTGTCTTCGTTATATCAACATCTCGGACTCTCAGCTGGTGATATCCGGATCTCAAATCAATCTTGGAATAGACGGAGGATCCCTGCAATTGATCAAATAAATCGTCGATACGAGGCAATGGATACTTGTTCTTTACCGTTGCCTTGATCAGTTGCCGGTAATCAATACACAATCTCATCGAACCGTCTTTCTTTCGCACAAATAACACTGGAGCGCCCCAAGGAGATACACTCGGTCTGATGTAACCCTTGGCCAACTATCTTCGAGTTGTTCTTTCAGTTCTTTCAGTTCAATAGGTGCCATTCCGTACGGAGCTCGAGATATAAGAACTGTACCTGGTATGAGATCAATGCTGAAATCAACCTCTCGAGCTGGAGGTATCCCTGGAATCTCGTCGCGGAATACATCAGCAAACTCGCGTACCACTGACAGATCTGCCAATGCTTGGCTCGATTTCAGTAGATCTACTGAATATACAAGGAACCCCTCTGCTCTTTTCTGCAATAATCTAGTCATCGTCAAAACAGATACTAAGGGAATCCGAGATCTGGAACCCTTACCGTAGAATTTCCACTCATCAGTCATCTCTGGTCTGAATCTAACAATCTTCTGGAAACAATCTACAGTTGCTCTGTACTTGGTTAACATATTGATACCGACAATACAGTTAAAATCAGCTAACCCAAGCACAATACAATCTAAATCAATCTCATGACCCTCAAACTGTAGTATACAATGTCTAACTGAAGTCATAGATATAAGACCACTTCCCAACGGAGAAGAAATAGACACTACAGCAGATAATGACTCGACAGGCAATGAATGCAACGATGCCAAACGCTTAGATATGAAAGTATGAGATGCACCCGTATCTATCAATACATAGGCAGGATAACCACAAAGAAAACAGTTACCTGCAATCACATCATCTGGTTCATCTTGGGCCTGCTCTTCGATCAGCGCAAATACTCGCGCCTGCTGTCTGGGAGGTTGGCTCACAGTCTAGCTACCTCTGGCTCTGAGCTGTGTCTGTGTAGGAGTGGGATGGAAAGAATGAACAAATGAAGCTTGCCTCTCAGGCTGAGCTACTGAACCAGATGCTCCTACATTCTGAGCTTGCTGTACACCTTTCTGAGGACAAACCCTGGCGAAGTGTCCCTGCTGTCGGCAGATGTTACAGCGACTCATCACACCCTGACACTGCTCGGTGGCATGTCTGCCTCCACAAGAACTGCAATATACACCTGTATACTCTGTACTCTGACCCAGACCTCTCTATCGGGACCCACTGGAGCTCGACGAACTACTCCCTGCTCTCTTGAACTGTTTGCCCTTTGCTTTCAACTGGTCTTTCTTCCCTTTGCTACTACCACCACTCTCAAATCTGGGAGGTGGTTGAAAAGAAGGTTGTGGCGGCCTCGGAGTCGGAGCAACATAATAAGTGCTTCGTTGCCTAAGCAACCCAGCTTCTGCCCCCTTGGCACGGTTCAAGGCCTCTGAAAAGCTGTTCGGTCGACCAGTATTCACTAAGGTAAAGATTTCCGGATTTAGGCCATTGATAAACTGATCTGCCACGGCCTCGTCACTCTCGGTAACGTGAGGAGCAAATCGGAGCAATGTCAAGAACTTAGCAACATATTCTTCGATATTCAATTGTCTCTGTCTCAAATTAGCAAATTCAGCACCTTTGTCTTTTCGGTAGGACACAGGAAAGAATCGCTGATAGAACTCGGCTTTAAAAACTTTCCAGGTAATTTCTGTCCCGCGATGCTCCAATGCTCTCTTCGTGGTCAGCCACCAGTTCTTTGCCACTTCTTGCAGTTGATGTCCAACCAATTTCACTCGCCGTTCATCAGTGTACTCAAGGGAATCAAAGAGCATTTCAATGTCATCGAGCCAGCTTTCACACTCAACTGCATTTTCGGTGCCCTTCAGTGTCGGTGGTCGAAATGACTGAAACCTTTTCAACAAAGTCTCCATCGGAGTAGCGGTCACATCCATCGGATCATTGGATGTACTGCCCTGTTCTAGTGCTCGACCTGCTGCTGGTTTTGGTACTCGTCGAGGAGGCATATCTGATTATCAAACGGATTAGTACACAATCTATACAATCTGTCTCAGTCCTCCTCTGATCATATACCTCTGATCCAGAATCGGTTCAGATTCAGTCTTTCCAAATACATGCTGAAATCAACTCAGATAACAAAACAACATGTAATAGGGAAAGCAATAAATCATGCTAGCACACAAAAGCAAAGAAGACAACTCGCACTGCCCCGCTCATTCTATTATATCTCAGTCTAAAGGATCTAGCGCTCTGATACCACTTGTTGTGGGGACCCGGGCTCTAACTCAATTCTTTTTGGGATTAATTGGATCTTTGCTAGAAAATGTGGGTCATAAAAAAAATTTTCTTTTAAACATTATAAACTAATGTATATAAATCATACACATTACACAATGTGGTCACATTATTGAACTTAAAATAACATTTACATGTTCAACTACAATTATTCTACTAGTGTTTAGAATCTAATACATGTCTAGTATTACATCACTAGTCCTTCTTCTTGGCCCGTAATCTCCATGCTATCTCCATCTCTCATCTCTATCGCGACCCAGATCCTGTCCCACCTGTCGTTACGCACATATACAGACATAACAACAGCCAGAAACTCCGGTGAGAACAAATCCCAGTATAAAACATGTATACATGCATGTCATGCAATTTCATAATAAATCATAACACATGTTTCAGTAATTATGACACATTAGTGAATACAGATAAAACAATTCGACTCTTACTCTTTAACTCGACTCGTATCTAAATCTAGGGATCCCGGTGTGAATAAGACGTCACAGTCTGCCACCTACCCTCCCAATTGGGGTGACGGTACGTCTTATTCCTAGACTTCGGTCCTGTCTATATCGAATGTCTACAATCGGAGTCAATTCTGCTCAAATGCATCGATACCACCGAACATCTAGAAATTTGGAAAATCTACCTGATACTCACGGGAAATCTAGGGTCCGATCCCAACGAGCGTCACTAGTTCAGACGTGGGCTTTAAGATGACCCTGAGCCTGAAATCAAGAAAAAGACCGTTAAGAGGGGGCCAGGAGGGTGTCCTGGCGTAGCCCCTCCGACGCTCAAGTCAGTGACTGAGGATATATGGGGGGAGCAGCTAAGGGTGCTGCTGAAAACAATATTGAATTGAATCCATTATCATACGCTCAAACCTGGTATTTATAGGAGAATACCTGGGCTTGTCATGGGCCAGTCACCTGTGGGCCTCAGAGATGGGCCGGGAGTTTGGGCCGGACCTTGATGGGTTCATCCCTGGGGTATCACCAGTCTCCCCCTCCCGAGTCGAACTGAATCGTAGGTTCAAAGTTCGATTAATTGTGTTGTTCTTGAGTTACCGGGTGCGAGTTGTGCATTTTCTTCCCACCATCTGTCAGTCTCCAAAAATTTGGAAACAAATCAAGTCGTAATCCTAACACCGGTTCCTCATCCCCTCTATCACCCGAGCTACCGCTTCACCCCGCGCGCTTGGCACCGCCTCGCCCGGCGCACCTCCTGCTCGCCCAAAGCTTCACGCTCGCCCAAAGCTTTGCTCCCGCTCGCTCGGCGCACCTCCTGCTCGCCCAAGCGCCACGCTCGCCCGCAGTAGCTCGTCCTCGTCCACACCAGCTCGCCCACCGCGCGCAGCAGCTCGCCCACAGCAGCACGCCACAGCAGCTCGCCTGCAGCGGCTCGCCCAGCACGGCATAGCAGCTCGCCCAGCACGCCGCAGCAGCTCGCCCACCACGCCCACAGCCGCTCGCCCACAGCAGCACGCCACAGCAGCTCGCCCGCAGCAGCTCGCCCAGCACGCCGCAGCAGCTCGCCCAGCACGCCGCAGCAGCTCGCCCATCACGCGCAGCAGTTCGCCCAGCACGCCCCAGCAGCTCGCCCACCGCGCGCAGCAGCTCGCCCAGCATGCCTGCTGCGCCATCTCGCCCACGTCACGCCCTCACCAGCTCGCCCATCGCCACGCCATGCTCGCCCGAGCGCAAGCACCAGCTCGCCCAGCCCCCGAGTGCCACGCCAGCTCGCCCGCGTCACGCCCTCACCGAGCTCACCTAGCGCGCCTCACCCCCTTGCGAGCTCGCCCAGCGCCCTGCCGACGCACTCGCCCCCTCGCACACCAGGCTCGCTTGCCTCGTCCAATATGTTGAGAAATTTGATATATTCCCTTGCGAATGGTTGTGTGATTTCTAAAGAAATTTGATCCCCGTAAACTCTGCTCCCCCCAACAACTTTCGTTATCGACTAACCAAAAAAATATTTTTCCTCCCAAACTCTGCTCCTCTGCTAGGCGACGCCATAACAGGAAAATAACAATTCACCACCTCCACCCTCTAACTCCTCTGCTAAGCCGGTTCTTAGCAGGAAAATAAAATTCAACGCGCCCACCCTCTAACTCCTCTGCTAGGTGATGCCTTAGCAGAAAGATAAAATCAACACCTCCATCCTCTAACTCCTCTGCTAAGCCGGACCTTAGCAGGAAAATAAAAATTCAACATCTTCACCCTCTAACTCCTCTGCTAGGTGACGCCATAGCAGGAAAATAGGAATTCAACACCTCCATCCTCTAACTCTTCTGCTAGGCCGGGCCCTAGCAGAAAAATAAAAATTCAACATCTCCACCCTCTAACTCCTCTGCTAGGTGACGCCATAGCAGGAAAATAGGAATTCAACACCTCCATCCTCTAACTCCTCTGCTAGGCCGGGCCCTAACAGGAAGATAAAATCAACACCTCCATCCTCTAACTCCTCTGCTAAGCCGGGCCTTAGCAGGAAAATAAAAATTCAACAGCTCTACTCTCTAACTCCTCTGCTAGGCGACGCCATAACAGGAAAATAACAATTCACCACCTCCACCCTCTAACTCCTCTGCTAAGCCGGGTCTTAGCAGAAAAATAAAAACTCAACATCTCCACCCTCTAACACCTCTGCTAGGTGACGCCATAACAGGAAGATAAAATTCAACGCGCCCACCCTCTAACTCCTCTGCCAAGCCGGGCCTTAGCAGGAAAATAAAATTCAACGCGCCCACCCTCTAACTTCTCTGCTAGGCGATGCCTTAGCAGGAAAATAAAATTCAACGCGCCCACCCTCTAACTCCTCTGCTAGGCCGGGCCTTAGAAGGAAAATAAAATTCAACGCGCCCACCCTATAACTTCTCTGCTAGGCGATGCCTTAGCAGGAAGATAAAATCAACACCTCCATCCTCTAACTCCTCTGCTAAGCCGGGCCTTAGCAGGAAAAATAAAATTTTTCTCCTTCACTCTTCTCCTCTACCAGGCGATGCCTTAGTAGGAAAATAAAATTTCTCTCCTGCCCTCTGCTCCTCTACCAGGCGATGCCTTAGTAGGAAAATAAAATTTTTCTCCTTCCCTCTCGTAATACAACAACATTCATGAACTGAAAAGAGGAACCTGATTTTATTGAATATCAACTGATAACGTAAGACAAATTCATAAACGAAATACATCAATATTCAAGTCAAGATTAATATTCTCTAAGGTGGCAAGCGTTCTCAGGCCTCTTTTAGAGCTTTACCCAGAGTTTCCATCAGTAGCACCCCCCGAGATCATATGAATCATTCCTCTCGTAGGGTGGTTATCCTCATTCATTCCCCCCCTCGGTTCGACGGGTCCCTGAGGAACATCTTGACCTCGACCTTCCCCTCTCTGCTCCCCGACCCTCTGATTTATCCATGGAGGGCCTTGACCACGTCTAGGAGACGAGCGAGACCTCTGTCGACTCCTGGATGAGGATCCTTCTCGTCTATCCTGCGAAGGCAATCTAGCACTGCTCTTAGCCCTTCGCGACTTCTCCCAGCTCTCCTCGGGCTCCCTCACCTCCGTCACCTCGTCACGACTCCTATCCAGAGGAACATGTGATGAGAATTGTCTTCTGTCCCTAGCTTTAATCTCCTCTCTTTCCCCTGCGCCCCTCTTCCTTCCTCCTCTCTCCGCTCCCTCAACTCCACTCCTCCCAGGTCGCTGCTCCATTCTCTTATGCCGCTGGGCATCTTCAAGATTTATATATTTCTCAGCTCGAGCCAAAAGATCATCATAGCTCGACGGAGGCTTCTTGACCAGCGACTTGAAAAACTCCCCTCCTCTAAGTCCCTGGGTAAAGGCACTTATCATGATGTCAGGAGTGACCGCTGGTATTTCCAACGCTACGCTGTTGAAACGCTGGACAAACTCCCGTAAAGTTTCACCCTCTTGCTGTTTCATTACAAACAAACTCAAGTAGTTTTTTTGGTGCCTTTTGTTACTAGTGAATCGGTGCAAGAAAGCAGCTGAGAAGTCCTCAAAAGAGCGTATGGAGTTGGGCGGCAAGGAATTAAACCATTGCTAGGCTAACCTCACCAAAGTGCCCAGAAACACTCTGCACTTGACTCCATCTGAATACTGATGCAACAGAGCTGTGTTCTCAAACCTCCCCAAGTGTTCTTCGGGGTCCGTATGTCCATCATATTCTCCAACGTTTGACTGTCAGAAATTTGGAGGAAGCCCCTCTTCCAAAATGGCGAGGGAAAAAGGACTTCCTTTCTTGGGGGCTGCATCTCTGTTTCCCAATTGCTGCCTCAGCGTCCGTATTTCCCTCCACATCTCTTCCATCTCCGGATTCTCCTCACTTGGGCGGGGTCGCGTCTCCTCCACCCTACTCTGACTTCCCTCCACATTCTCCTCTCGCTCCTGGCGAGCGGTCTGATCTTCTGCAAACATAGACTCTTGATTCTTCTTCATGGCCTCATCCACTATCCGGGTGATAAATTGACCCAACTGTTCTAGGGTCAAGTTCCCCACATTCTCATTGGGACGGGGTTGCTCGACCCTTGTCTCGTGAAGGGGCTGCTCGGTTCTTGTCTCTTGACGAGGTTGTTCCTGTCTCGTCTCAAGATGCGGCTGTTCCTGTATTGTCTCAGCACGAGATGGTTCAGGTCCTCTCCGAGGACGTGATGATGCTGAGGTAGCTCTTCCACTCCCTCTCTTACCTACCATATCTACGTCTTAACTCAAACTTCCCACAGACGGCGCCAAGTGATACTCACGGGAAATCTAGGGTCCGATCCCAACGAGCGTCACTAGTTCAGACGTGGGCTTTAAGATGACCCTGAGCCTGAAATCAAGAAAAAGACCGTTAAGAGGGGGCCAGGAGGGTGTCCTGGCGTAGCCCCTCCGACGCTCAAGTCAGTGACTGAGGATATATGGGGGGAGCAGCTAAGGGTGCTGCTGAAAACAATATTGAATTGAATCCATTATCATACGCTCAAACCTGGTATTTATAGGAGAATACCTGGGCTTGTCATGGGCCAGTCACCTGTGGGCCTCAGAGATGGGCCGGGAGTTTGGGCCGGACCTTGATGGGTTCATCCCTGGGGTATCACCACCAATGACTCTCCTATCTTAATTCTTGAATATAAATCTATAAACAAAGCATAAGCATAAGAAAATATAAACAATAATCTATTATGTGATTTTAGGAAACTCAAATCAAATCTAATTCGAGTTGTATCTTCCCGAATTCACATGAATTATACCTTCTCGTCGTTGGAATAAATCGAAGTCTCGGAGTCGGGATATCCACTCTGTCAATGTTAAACTGAAATGACAATGTATAGATGTATTCTATCAAAATACAACACAAAGCAAGCCTTGTACAATCATTATTCACTCTCGGTACATGTTGAAGGCATAACGGCGTGATCTCGCAATACCGATCAATTCAAATCTCATCATATATCAACAAGTCATAATCTTCAACTCATAATCAGCACAATATACTCGTTATCATCTTAAAATCTGCATTTCTCAGAATATATATATATGCTGGAAATCGAGAACAAACATATACGGTATTATTTCTTCGGTCCGTTTCCAATTACCCTATGTACAACATATCAAGAACACATACTAACCATCATATCATAATTCTTCCGACACATAGATTTCGAAACATTCTGGAATTGAACAAAACTTAAATTCTTAGGTAGCCCTTGCTGAGAGGAGCAAAAATATACCCTCGGATTTAAATTCAGTTGGTTGAGTTCTTCAAAATCGACACTCTAAGCTTAAAGGACTTGAGGAATATTTCATGTATGCTCTCGGTGAATTTCTGAAATTGCTGTGCTGAAATGAAGACAACACTTGATATATGCATGGTTAAGGACACATGTTTCATTCTTTGTTCAACACGCAAGACCGCGGGTGCGGTCAGCTCACGGCACCGCATTCAGAAATTCAAAAATAGCGACCACAGGTGCGCTTATGTTTACACCGCGGGTGCAGTGTCTCTTCGGCAACACATTCCAAAATTCAAAGTAAATGATCGCGGGAGCGCTACTTCATGGACCGCGGGTGCGGTGACCTTACTGTACCAATATCGTACCCTACTGCCTCCCAACCACAGGTGCGGTAGAAACCGAAGCGCGGGTGCGGTCTCCTTTTATTTCTAAATTCTAACTTTCTGCCCTTGCACCGCGGGTGCGGTAGAAAATGGGGTGCAGGTGCGGTGATTCTTCCATGCAACACCTCATAATCTCTTCTTATCAACCTACAATTCTCAGGCATTACACTAGCCATCTTCTTTGTCTCATGTTCAACTCCTTTTGGGTGAAGAAATACTTGAGACTTTTGTGATCCGCGTAGATTTTGCATTTTTCACCATATAGATAGTGCCTCCAAATTTTAAGCGTAAATACGATTGCTGCAAGTTCAAGGTCATGTGTCAGATAATTTTTATCGTGGGCTTTCAACTGTCTAGATGCATAAGCTATAACTCGATCGTGTTGAATGAGAACTGTGACTAATCATAGTTTCGAAGAATTGATATACAGAACATATTCCTCTTGTTTGTCGGCATAGCTAGAACTGGCACTATAGTGAGTGCTTGCTTCAATTGATCCAAATTGTTTTTGAAACTACTGTCCCCATACAAATTTTGGATTCTTCTTAGTCAAGAATGTCAGGGGACTACAATGGAAGAAAAACCCTTGATGATCTTGCGATAGTAACCAATTAAACCCAAGAAACTGCGGATTCTGTTACCCTTTTAGGCACCGACCACTCTTTAACTGTCTCGACCTTAGATGTGTCGACTTCTATTCCTTCTGTTGAAACGATGTGGCATAAAAATGCCACATTCTCTAGCCAAAACTCGCACTTGCTGAACTTTGCATATAATTTCCGATCTCGTAATACTGGCAAGTTCGTCTTAAAATGCTGATCATGCTCCTCTTGGATCTTGGAATAGATCAAAATATCACCGATGAAGACAATAATAAACTGATCAAGGTATGGCTGAAATACCCGATTCATGAGATCCACGAAGATTGCTGGGGCATTAGTTAGTCCAAAAGTCATCACCAAAAATTCATAATTCCCATAGTGCATTCTAAAGGTTGTCTAAAGCACATCTGCCTCCTTTACGATCAGCTAGTGATATCCTGATCAAAGATCTAGCTTTTAGAATACCGAAGCTCCTTGCAACTGATCAAATAAATCCTCGATTGGGGGAAACAGATACTTGTTCTTCACTGTCACTCTATTCAGTTCTCTATAATTGATGTAGAGTATCATAATCCCATCCTTTTTTTTTCTCAAACAGTACCGGCGCTACCATGGAGAGAAGCTAGGGCAAATAAATCCTTTGTCAACCAGCTCTTGAATTTGATCTTCCAGATCTTTCATGTTAGTAGGTGTAGGGACCCGGACGCTAATACATTTCTTAATCATCTTTGGGAATGATTTGATCAATTATAATAAACATGGTCTAATTTTTTTTATAAAAAATACAAATGCGGAACATAATGGAATCGGTTTAATATAGACATCAATATACAGTACAAGTCTTGTACGATTATATTACAAACAAACTAGGGTTCAACTACTATGTATCAAGTGATGAATCCTAATCTACTTCTGATCCGGATCTCAACGCTAACTTGTCCTCTCTCATCCTCTTCTTGACCATGATTCTGTCCCACCTGTTGTCATGCACACATACAAACACGGCAACTGCCGAATAACTCCGGTGAGAATATAATCCCAGTATAAACAATGAATAAATACAATCATATAAAACATATAAGAAAGCATACACCGTCATTAATAACATGTATCAAATCTGAAAACATGAATCAATATAAATCTGTAAATCAACTAATGATTCATCATCTCAGACTCGACTCATCTCTAATCTAGGGATCCCGATTCCTGGACATTAGCACATATATCGAATCTCAGCGATAGGAATCGATCTACTCCTAAGCAAAATCGATATAATTCAATCATCTAGTGTCTTAGCATATCCGCCAACGACTTGGCATGTCCGCCAATGACTAGGCATCTCCGCCCATGACTCAATATGTAATAGCCCAACCTTTTATCATGTTAATCCTTATGGTTTATTATTGTTATTGCTCCAAAAGGTGAAATCGCTCACCTTAGGCGCCCCTCATCCCCGGCCCGACAGGAATGTGAGAGGAGGTAAATCATGGTGACTCAGTCAACCAGCAGCAGCTAGACCTTATGCTACGCCGCGCACAAGGAGCTCCCCTTCATTGGAGGGAATTTAACTCCCACACTGCCGCTTGCGAGACTCGATCCCTGGTCATTGCTCCAAGATTTACTGCTGCTGACCAACTGAGCTAAGCCCATGCGGGCGGTTTATTATTGTTATGATCAAGTCTTATGCTTTACTGGTTGAGATTATGTTGAATGGTTACTGGTTATGGATATGTTTATTGGAATGGTTATTATATGGTCATTGTTTTGGTATTATGTTCATAGTTGGTGATGATTATGGAAATGAATGGGTAGAATAGAAAGTTGATCTTTAGCCAAATAGGAAATGGAAGTGCAGAAATGGTATGAAAAATGTGACAGTAGTTGTGATTTTTAGTATAATGTTTTGTATATTGATCCAATTGATGTGAGGACACTTCCATTAGAAAGATAAGATATAAGACTATAACTTTCATATTTTGAGTTTTGTTTAAATCATTAGGAAAGACGAGCCAAAAGTGGCCCGAAGTGTGTCGTGTGTTTCGTTGTTCCTGCACTGACACATGTTGGGAGAATGGATATAACCTTTTACTCAGACCTCCAAATGACATGAGGCCAATTGGAGATTCAAGAAAACACATAGGGCTACAACTTTCATGTTTACTACTTTTGCTAATTCGGAAGAAAAAATACAGTTTCGGCCCTTGGCAGAGGGTACACGGACCCCTACACGGGGTCCGGGTCTTTCCATGAAAAATGAGTGATTTCCAGTGTGTACGTGGACATATACATGGAGGGGGGCACGGAGTCCGTGTCTATGGCATAGAAAACACGTTTTTGGTGTATTTGGAGGCTTATAAACTTAATTCTAGATGCTTCTCCTCAATTCTCATTTCTCCCTTTTCCCTTGAAACGTTCCTTGCCCTTTTCCTCAAGGTTTTCTCTTCTCCATTTCTCCTCTAAGAGGTCAAGAATTTAGTGAATTTCTTAGCTTCTTCTATTAAGATTTCAAGCTACAAGGTAAGGAGCTTATGTTTTTGGAGTTTAGAAGTGTTTTGAAATATTGAAGGGTTAAGTTAAAGTGATTGATTCTTTGTATTAATGGTAATGATTTATGGTTCTTATTGTGATTCTTGTTGTAGGAATCATTCAAGATCATCTTAGCCATCTTTTGGTTGTTGGGTTGAAGTAGAAACTTTTCCTTCTAATGCTCACATGATATATATGTATATAAGTCATGTTTATTGATGTCTAGCTCCTTCCATTGTTAGATTATTGATGTATGTATTGTTATTTTTTTATTGACCCAAGAATATCATTGAATTTATTGATAAGGAGCTAGTACTCTATTATTGCTTACCAAGTGTTTGTTAAAATGTCCCAATGAAGTTTCCTATGATTAAAGCCAAGGAATGATAGTAATTCATGTATGTCATTGGCTAATCACATGATTATGAGTATCTTTCACAGTTTTGATATATTTATATATCAAAGAGTTACTATCCACAGGTCACAGGTCATAGAACTATCATTTCCTTTCCTTTAATTCATGCCATGATATACCATCTATATTGCCTTGATTATGTATTGTTAATTGAAGATGGTATTGTTTGATTTTCATTGCCATTGCCATAGCCATGTTTCAAGCCAAGCCATGTATATGTATTTGTTATGTACAGGTTTCTGCTTACTGAGTTATATCTCATTCCAATTAATGTCATGTGATGCAGGTGATATAAAGGATTGAAGTGGATAGTCCGAGGGGGGGAGAAGTCATATAGCAAGTTGAAGGGGAAGACTTTTGAAATTTTGTTATGTAAATATTATTTTGGTGAACATTGAAAGTTTAAAATATCATGTATTTGGTAACTTGAAAGAATCTTGTGTGAAAATGTGGGGTGATTTTTGAAAATATGTTGATGATGGTTTTGTAAATGGTTATGGTTAAAAGTTTGAAATGTTTATGGTGCAAATAGTATTCTTTCCTTTAAATTGTAAATGTTTATGGTGCAAATAGTATTCTTTCCTTTAAATTGTAATGCTTCCGCGTATGTTATTTATTTAAATTAATTGTCATGGGAGTGGGGTGTTTCACAATACACGCTTTGCTATAAATCAATAGACTAAACATATCAATCTCATGAATTTCAAACATCAATGCAATAAAATAAAGTATGTTGTTTTTGGGAAACTCAAGTCCAATCTGACTCAAGTCGATCTTCCGGTTAACAATGATTTATACCTTTCTTTCTGTCAATCTGACCCTGTCGAAGTCTCGGATTCAAGGCCTGTCAATACTCAATCTGGCAGTGACAATATTGAGGAGTATAATATCAATACATCACTCACATCAATACTGGATATAATCAGAACTAAATCAAATTCTGTTTCAACTGCATAAGTACACAATATCAATATCCCAGCAATACAATATCAATCAGATATTAATCTCAACATCTCATAACCGATAGCAATACAAATCTGATATCAAATCTCAATCAAATCCATTCTAATCAAATCCATTCTGAAAATCATAACAATTTAATACAGTATATGTTCTTCAATCCGGTTTCAATTATACGATGTCTACTATGTCAAGAACGCCATATATGAATCATATCCGATTCTTTCAAAATCATATTTTCAAATCATAACAAAACGTAATAAAACTTACGTCCGGTTGAAGCTCTCATCGATAGAAACACGGTATTGAAATCGGATTGAAAATCTGACGGACGGATCTTTCACAAACTTCAAATTTCTAAAATAAAAGGCGCAGGGAGATTTTTCAATACTCCCTCGGTTCTTCTTTCTGCTGAATTGTGACATATATATATCTACCATGCATGACAAGAAAACGTGGCATGATTCTTTGCACTGCACGTCTCGCGCATATGCGCGACTTTACCCGGCGCATATGCGTGAGACCTACTGGTCTCGGCATTTCCCCTCTCGGCAGCTCGCGCATATGCGCATCATCCTCCAGCGCATATGCGCCAGGTTCTCTTGACTTGACATTGTCAAGTGCACATGCTCGCGCATATGCGCGCACCTCCTTCGTGCATATGCGCGAGGTTCTCTGCCCAACTCGAGCATATGCGCACCTCCTGGTCGCGAATATGCGCGAGGGGTATTGTCCTCGCACATAATTCATGTCTTTTATCGTCTTTTCCAGTCCGATCCTTTCCGTCTATAATCACATCAATTATCAACAAATCATTCCAAATTACAATAGCAAAATTCTCGGGCATTACAGTAGGTGCTAGACGATACGATGCCTTAGAGATGCCACAGTACTCGGCATTAACAATAGCAAACTCCACCTCTCTCTCGGGTGGAATGACAGAAACGTCGTCAGGGAACACATCTGGAAGGTCCTTAACTTCCACATCTTCAATCGATCGACTGTCCGTGTCGTGTACGGATATAATACTAGCAAGAAAACCTTGGCAGCCTCTCTGGATAAGCTTCTTAGCAGGAATACATGAACTAATGTGCGACATTTGTTTGTTCTGCAAACCCTCAAAGATGAATGCTTTTCCATTGGGTGGTCTAATAGATATCTTCCTCTGCTGGAAATCGATTGTCGCTCCAATCAGTGTGAGTCAATCCATACCCAAAATAACGTCGAACTCGGGCATTGGTAACACAATAGGGTCTGCTCGAATGACATTCCTTTGCAACCTGAGCTCCACATCCTTAACCATGATTTGTAGTGACCATATGCTCGCCCGAAGGCACTGTGACTCTGAATCTCGTCTCCACGTCCTCCGACAAGATTTTCAATCGTTTCATGAAGGATTCTGATATGAAAGAATGCGTAGCTCCAGAATGTAGAAGAGCGTAGGTAACTATACCCGCTAGGCCCTTGTATAATATATGCATTATACTCAAGCAAGGCCATAAACTTTCAGAAATTTCCTATCATCTAGGCCCTTGTAGTTACCCATATTAGCAAATTATTCCGTTGATTTTCAAAAATTGCCAAATAGCTCTCCAAATCTTTCTAATTATTACAATATAGTCCAATAGTTCTAGGATTCTTCAAATTCAGCCCACGTTTTCGCCATTTAACACCTCGATATTTCAAATTTATACAATTAAGTCCCGAGAATTTTGAATTCATGCCAGATTTTTTAAATAATTTTCTAAAATTACTAATTAGCCGCTTAAATTTCTAAATTGACATAGCTCAGTCCTAAATTCTCGATCCTCTACATTTCAATACCGTAGCTAATATTTCAGAAATTCAATTCCCTAAACCTTAGAATTTGATACGTGCCATTCTAAATCATTGAGTTCAAAGCACCTCAATTGAATTCTAGCATTCATGCTTATTAATTCAAGTAATAGAGCAATATAAAATGCTTAAATAGTCGGAATACCTGTAATAAGCTTAGTGTCTGACTCTGTTTGCTCAGCATGCATAACACAAGCCCTTCCAGTCACGGGCTGCTTCTACTTCGGGCAATCAGCAGCCTTATGCCTGCTTCCTCAGCACCTAAAACACTTGTAGGTGCCCACATGCACTTGCCAAAGTGGTGGCGACTGCATTTCTTGCAGAACGGCTTCTCATCAGCCTTCGGGACAGCTTCCCTCGGTGGCTGCCCCTGTGGTTTCTGCTGCCATGGCTTCTTCGATGGTCTGTAAATGGCTTCTTGCTCTACTGTGACTACTGCTGTGGAGGGGGCTTCTTTCTTTGCATCTCCCACTCAATGTCTTTCAGCGACTGCTCTGCCCTGAATGCCCTTGTTATAGCATCATTATAACTTGTCGGGTCTCCCAACATCACACCCCCGGCGCACAGTAGGCCTAACACCATCTAGGAAATGTATTAGCTTCTCAGCAGTGTCATTTGCAATTAGGGGCACAAAGTGATAACCCTTATCAAACTTTTTGACAAAATCAGCAACAGGCATGTCCCCCTGTCTGAGACTCATGAACTATCGCTTCAGTATGGACCTCACATCAGCAGTAAATTATTTATCATAAAATATCCACTTGAAGTCCTCCCATGTGAGGGTATTCATATTCACCATCCTCTCAGCTCCTTCCCACCATAGAGATGCGTAGTCATTCAGTAAATAAATGATGCATCAAACCCTGTCAGCATCCACCATGTTCATATAGTTGAAGATCACCTCCAACGACCTAATCCACCCCTCAGCAATGAATGGATCAGTAGTGTCAAAAAAATATTTCGGACCCATCCTCCGAAACTGCATATAAATGTCGTCAGGTTGCCCCCTAGAAGCATTCTCATCATGCTGCTCCAATAAACAATCCATCCCCTCGAGTACTTGTGTAGTAGCATCCGGGGGTGGTCAAGGAATCCCCTCACGCCTCTCTTCCTCAGTATTCACGAGAATAACACGTCTGGGAGGCATCACTGTAATGCCATCCAAACCATGTAACCATCATGCGTTTAAAATTTAAAAAATACGTCTAACCTTCTAATTCATGTATCATAAAAGCATTTAAAATTCAGCATATAAAATTTAAAGTAGTAAAAACACACAGACTTCAGGCGTGACTTCTCGAGCTTCTCGGAGTGGCAGTACCACAACCCTTTCGATATCCTTCGCTCTGATACCAACTGAAACATCTCTTACTTTTAACTTTAAAATGTAAATAAATACTAGAATTTTTTTTTATAAACATTTTCTTCTACCCTCAAAACCATCCAAAATATAAACTACTATTTAAAAATCTTATGTGCATAAAATCCATAAACCGTCAACCACCAAATCGTACGTCAACTTTAAAATAATCCAAAACTTAACATCAAAATAAAGCATAAAATCTAAATAAATAATCCTCAAAATGTTTATGTAGAACTTTAAAGACTAAGTAAGTGTGGAAATAAAGTCCCTCGGGAGTGTATTGTCGCACTCACAAAAGTGAGTCTAATGACTCGTCACGTTCTAATCATATATAGAAATAATACAAATAAATGCACAAGAATTAAAATCATATTTTTATTTAAAATAAGCTAGCATAAATTTGTAAGTGTAAATAAATCATTTAAGCATAAAGCTTTCCATCATCGTATACATTTTTCGTGAAGTTTGATCCTTGAAAATGACTTGTTGAAATCATATCATCATATGGTCGACTGATCAGTCTTAGCTGACAAAATACCTGGGGGCGAGGCGTCAGCAATTCTCATCACTAGGTCGTGGCCAAAAAAGAAAATACGATCGTTGGGCTCCCTCTGGACCTTTTTCCTCACGATATCCCCAATAATATCTTTTATATGTCAGAGTCAATTCACATCCTTCAAAATATTTTTCCTTTCCTTTTATTTAGAAAATATCGTTTTATTCCAAAAGGCGTTAAATAGCATTTTTTTGGCAAAATCGTATAGTTTTAGCATATATCATAAAATACCGTATTTTCATCATAAACATTTAAAAATATCATTTAGCATGTATTATGATTCTTCGGACACTGCCGAACCTCACGAACTACTCAGGACGTAAAATGACCATTTTACCCCTAGAACTCGAACTTCCCATTTTGAATTTTTCTTACTTTTCTTGACTCGAACCTATCCCGAACCATCATATAAGCTTAAATTTGACTTCTAATATTTTTCTTAGACATAAATCCAAGTCTTTCGATTTAATTGACTTAATAGCTAAACTAAAACACGTTTTGAACTTGAATTAATTCCTAACTTAATATTTTCTTCCCAAATTTTAACCAATAGACTTATCACACCTAAAATACCCTCATGAACCATGAACCAACCCCCATGGACCACGGTTGAACCCTCTTCCTTAGCCTAGCCCTATTCGAACTTTAGCTCTTAAACCAAACCACTCGACCGTTCTTCCACCGAGCCGCCCTTGACCAGAATGTAGTCACTCCGACCCTTAGCCGCGCTCCTATGACTCCAATGGAGGAAACATGAACAGCACCGAGCCACACGCAGCCCCCTCGCAAATCACACGATCGCCCCACTCTTCCTAGCCCTCGGTTCTTGCTCCTCTTCGAGCCAGAACCCCCCGAAGCCTAGCCATCCCTGGACCACTCTCATGGACCAATCTCTTGGAACCTTCATGAACCCGACCAGGCCCGTGCAACAGCCCAACCCCTTGCAACGCGTCGCACTCATGCATGTGTGCGGGGCCCTAGGTCTTGCGGTTCTCTTTTTCCTGTTGCCGTTGAGTCAAGCCACCAAATACCCCTCTAGATCGCTTGGTTACAGCTAACACAAGACCCCGACCCAGCCCTGGACGGGCCCTGGTATGTTTCCCTCTTGGCCGAACCACTTTTTCCCTTAAACCACATGGATAACCATAGAACTAGGTCGACTCTCCCTTAGCCTTGCATGTTTCCTGCCTACGTTTCTCCCTTAACGGCCCTTTTTATGTCCCTTAAACATCTTATATTGGCCGTTTACTCGTTAGTATTCATAACGCATTCATATACACATAGAATCATCAAAACTTTGAAAATAATTGTCAAAATGTTAAATATTTTGGACTCGAATGTTTTTCATGCAATAAAACATAAATCACACATAATATGATTTGAATGGTGCTTAAATAAATAAGTGTGTTTTTGCGTTAAAAACACTCGAACATTCGATCGTGGGCGCGGGTTGCGAAGAAAAATGAACGGACGACGAACAACCTTGAAATTTGCTCTCAAATTTTCGAAATTCTATAATGTGTGTGGTGTGTGTATGTCGACTGCTAGGATTCTAAGAAACCTAGTATTGGGTTTTATAATTTTCGAAAATCGTGGTTAAAAGTTTAAGGTTTTAGGGATTTTGGGTTTTGAAATAATTAGACCCAATAATCTTAGGTAATTTAGGCTCATTAAGATTTATTTGATTGTAAAATAAAAGTTTACAAAATTTGTTTTCAAAAATAATAACTTTTTGGCCTTTCAAAGTCTTTCGTTTCACTAAAACCGGCTTCCTAGATAAAATCGGGCTCGGCTCATAAAATAATTTAGACTCCGGTATTTTTAGAAAATTTTAACTTTATTTAATCATATTATCGAGCCCTAAAAAATTTTATCGAGAAATATTTTCATCTTGATCGTCCCTGATCTTCTTTCCCCGGACTATTATCGAATATCCGAATAAAATCTTTAATTTCATGAACTCATGCAATTTAAACATTTAAGAATATAAAATATATCATTTAAGCATTTAAAATCAATTGAATAAAAGAAATAAGCAATTTAATTAATTTCCATGCATGCGGTTTACGTGGACTGATTTTTGGACGTCACAAGGTTTAAAAAATCTCTGTACTGTCTCAAACAGGCGCCGAGATGTTGGTACAAGAGATTTGATTCCTATTTATGAGCCTTGGATTCAACAGACTGAGTGTAGAACCTTGTACATATTTCAAGAGGTCTGTTGGTGATTATATCATTTTGCTATTGTATGTTGACGACATGTTAGTAGCAGGCCCCAACAAAGATCAAGTTCAAAGATAAAAGGCACGGTTGGCTAGGGAATTTGATATTTAGGACTTAGGACCATCAAACAAGATTCTAGGGATGCAAGTTCACCGAGATAGAAGTAATAGAAAGATTTGTGCTTTTCTAGAAAAACTATTTGAAGGAAGTCTTGTAACGCTTCAACAAGCAAGATAGTAAGCCAATATCGACCCTTCTTAGCAGAACCTTGTTTCGTTTCCTACCTCAGGGTATTGTAAAGTAGTTCAATTTGAAACCGATACATCAGAGGGGCAAAAGCCTTGGTTTTTATTCAAACATATAAAATATTATTACATAGTAATCTCCTGTAGAGAAGGAGAAACTTGTTTAGCTACTTATAGTAGGCGAACTCGGAACTCACATAAACTAGAAAGAGAAAATATTACAACTTATTTTGAAAAAAAATGAAGAAATTGAGTGATGCCTTCATATTTATAGAAGCCCTTTGTAGATTTCTTTTCAGACTTCAAACTCTTGTTATAACTTTTCTTTAATGCCTTCCAGCTGTAGTTGACATTATCTCTTGAGTGGGTCGAGTGGGTGGTTGAGTGGTCCCTCCACTTTTCTTGAGTTTTCTTCTTCCTAAATTATTAATCTAGAAACAATTTGTTCATCAGATTTTACCTCCTGGCATAAATAGAAAATATGAGTCTGCATCATATCAGCTGAGATTTCATTAACCTATTCTTTCAACAGTTTTTATAGATATTTGAAAACCACTAGCTGCTTTCTTGTTTCCTTAATTCGTCTTTTGAATACCTTGAGATATGTATAATATATTTTTTCAGTTCCAAAGTTTGGTTTAATTCTTCTGTCAATTTCTTGTTCCCATTAACTCTTTTATTTATAGCTGTTTGGGTTCAAGTTTTCTTGGTCCTTTAATGAGTTTATCACATGTTCACTAACTCCTGTCGGAGAATCTTTTACCTTTTGTTATCCCCAAAAAAGTGATAGTAGTCACATGTTTACTTATTTTTGTCAAGGAATCTTAAACTTTTGGTGTCCCCGAGAGAAACGTGATTTTGGTCCTTCACCACTTGGTCCTGTCTCAGCAAGATGCTTCTTGTCTGACCAAATTCTGAAACCATTGCCAAATTCTGGCTCCTTTTGATTTGGGCACTCTGGGCAGATATTCTCAGACAATCTTCCCATATGAGCCATATTGCAGAATTTCTGACGAGTTTCTTTACTCCCCAGAAACTTGCTATTCCACTTTTATTTTCGAATAAATCTTCTTCAAAACTTTTTGTTTTACCTGTCATAGTATTTAACATGAATGATCCATTTAAAAAATTATTATAAAACTTAAATGGAAATTTGACTTTATCCATCTCAGTGAGACAGACCCATAAACCCCATGCTCTTCTGGTAGAAATGTCATCTTCAGTTATTGAAGCAACAATGGGTGATGAAGGATCATGTGCTAGCATCTTTGAAGATGCTTCAAACATAATAAATCAATGAGCTGCAATAGCTCTTGTTCTAAGAATGTTAACACCGATGACTTAAATCGAGTTTGGTTTAAAAACCAAGCGGAAGAAACTCGAAGTAATTCTTCGTGAAGAAACATGTTATTTTAGAAAACAGTTTAACTTATGTAAACTGAATAAATGAAAAACAAAGAATCAGTTATTGCATATGTCAATTCAGTTATAGTGAAAATTGAACTTACGGATGCTCTAACTGATCAAGTCAGTTTGAAAACAATAGTTAATCAGTTAAATACACAAGATATGTTTATGGATGTTCAGAGACTTCAACTGCTCCTACATCGCCCCTTCTACCACATCGGGTAGGATTCACTAAAAGACTTTGATTTATACAACTATTTGTACAAACCCATTAAGCTTAAGACTTACACTACTTGTAACGACCCAAAAATTTTAAGGTGCAAGTAAACCACTGCATGCAATTATTAAATTCTCTTGTATTTTAAACTAAATTTTTTATTGCATTAATTAATTATATTGTGCATATTTACATGTTTAAAATATATTTTTCAACATTGCTGCATAAAAATGTATTTTAAAGATTATTCAAGTTGCGATCGAGGAACGGAGACCGATGGATAAAAAATAGAAAATGTTTTTATTGGTTAAATGTTTTTAATTATTTATAATATGGGTGATACTTTTTCTTATTTTGAAAATAAGGGTTTTTGTGGTGATTTTATACGCCGGGACGTAAATTTTATCGGTGTTGGTTTTTCAACAAAAATACGAACGTTTTGACAACACGGCTAATAAATTCACAAAGTTATTTAAACAAAATTATTTTTAATATTTTAATTAAGCACTAATCAGCTTAATTCTGCCTAATTAACTTCCTAATGGGCCTAAACTTTTGTTAGTGTTTTTAATTAGTATTTAATGTACAATACCCCACCCCAATTCATGACATCACACGCCTCACCTCCCCAATGCAATCAAAATTCTCTCCCAAAACACTCCAACACACAAAACAACACATACAATATTTTGAGAAGATAAATCGAGAATTTGCAAGGGAATTTCAAGCCTAGGGTCTTGTCTCCATTCTTCGCAGTCATCAACGATAATTCACGCGTTTAAAACGAAAAGGCTCACATACTTCTTTCCTTCAAAACATCATCACACTATAGTATCTTTTTTTTCATGAAAAGATTGGAAAACAAGTGACACTTTCTTTCAAGTTTCCGTTTTTGCATATGACATGAAATTTCAAGTATGATTTTTGATCCAATTTGTGTTGTTTATGTGCATAAAGGGGATGCCATGATTAGGACATTGTTTTACATGAGTTTAGAGTCATAAAACTCCAGCAAAACACCATACACGATCGAAAAACACAAGCTGGTGCATAAAGTTGCTGTCATGGAGATCATGGTTCGGTTTTGGTTCAAGAGGGCTTGGCTCGGTCTTGGCTTGAGTCAGGGCTTAGCCAGGGTCTGTAAAGGGTCAAGGGAAGAGTCCTATCAGGCTAGGACTCGAGTTAAGTGGGCTGGGAGGAGTCCTATCCATCAAGGACTCCTACCCGAGAGCTTTCAAGTCATGCGCGTAGGTTCATGGACTTGTGCAGGGAACATGGCTCGGTCTGGGGACTTCGGTCTGGGTTAAGGTTTGACATTAGGGTCCTAGGGGAGTGCACAACATGATGGTTCAGGGTTGGCTCGGTCGGCTAGGGTCCTAGGCACCAAAAACGAAGGGTACATGCACTTGGAGATTCTCGGCCAGCTGAAGTGCTTGGTTGGGGAGCTTCGGTTCGATGGTAGGGGTCAGGTACGTGGGTTCCAAGGGTTCAAGGGGGTGGCCTAAGGGGTTGCTCAGGGTCTGGACCAACATGGCTCGAGGGTGGCTCGGGGTGAAAGATTTAGGCCAAGTTAGGGTTTTAAACGAGCAAAATAATCGAAACAAAGCTCACGGGGGTCGAGTCGAGGTCCACAAGGGCTAAAATAATATAAAAAGACTAAGTTAAATTTAGGAATTTTATATTAAAGTTTGGGATTTTCAATATTAAAAGGTCTTCAAAACGACTAATTATGAATTAATTTAAAAGTCTAGTATTTAAGCTAAATAAAATAATGAAAATTTTAATTTAGGCTTATATAATTATTTGGGATATGTTAGAGTCAATGAAATTAAGAAAAAGTCAAGGACGTGGAATTTTATGTCAAGGAGTAAAACGATCATTTTACACCCGAAAATTAGTAAACGTCATGGCAGTGCTCTAAACACTGTTTTATATGCTAATATGGTTATTTAACATGTTTATGAATTTTGATATGTTAAATTATGATTTGTAAATGTTCATGAATTTTTATGGTTTAATGATTGGACATTTAAAAGATATGTTGGATGCTTGGCTTCAAAAATAAAAACGTTACGTATATGCATGCTTTTTATTAAGTGTTGATAATATGTTGAAGGACGTGAAATGATTGTGACTATTACGATGATATGTTGGAGATATCGTGAGGGTTATGGTCCCAGTACTAGCCCGACGATCGTATTTTCTTGGACACGGATATGAATACGAATATGATGATATATAAAGCCAAGGCCTAGTTGACCTGTGAGAGTGTCGCTGGTGTTCCCGCCACCCAGTACTATGGTTTCATGTAGATGGATACATCGCCCAACACGTATATGAACACGAAAATCACAATCAACGATTTGAATTCGACAAAACAAGAACATGGATTTTAATACGTATATGTTGTTGATGATATGTATATGTTTATGAAGATATGAAAATGTTTATGATTTTACATGTTTATGAAAATGAGTATATTTAAAGTTTATGCATTATTATGAAAATGTTATTTTAACTACAAGTATTTTTCACTGTTGTATGTGATCTGTATTACATATTATTTGTTATCATGAGAGGTCTTGATGGTTGACCTGACTAGACTGAAAGTGCACACAACCCGAGGACCAGCGCTTCTACTTTCTACATTTAAGTTTATGATTTACATTAAAGATTTTACAACTATTTGTTTATGCTTTTGAGAAATTTTTGAGAGGTTTAGTATGTGTTATACTTTTCATATTTATTGCATTTTAGGTTGGTAAAACGTTTGACGATTTTACAATTTAAAATATTTTTATTTTAGAGGTTTAGTATGTGTTATACTTTTCATATTTATTGCATTTTAGGTTGGTAAAACGTTTGACGATTTTACAATTTAAAATATTTTTATTTTATTTTTAAATGTTATTTAATTGTTTATTTTTAAAAATGGTACAAGATATTTTCAAATTATTTATATATATATATATATATATATATATATATATATATATGTAAGAGGAAGAAAAAAGTTTCTAGCACATTTTAAGCAAAACAAATAAGCTGATATTTCACAACTGCCTCAACTGAACTCGTAGCCTAGACTGAAGGCATGACCTTCCAGCCAACACTTGTTTAACGTCTGTGTGTAAAAGACTATATACACAAATTTAAAATCTTTCTGCAAGACTATGTTTGAGTGGTGGTGAGCGTGTCTATGTGTGAGAAGAGCACAAAAGTATTCTCACACATGGAGGAAATTGTGCTTCTAATCTAAGCTGATAAGACGATGAAGTGTTCCCTCTGGACTGATTGCTTCTTGAAACATGATAAGCAATATGCGTGCCTTTTTTCTCTGTTTTTCACAAACTTCATATATTTCTTTTTATATATGTTATTCTTCACCGATCTTCTATTATAGACGGGAAACTGATCGTACAGTGAGACTCAATAATTGTATCCGTTGCAGCTTGAATTTGTTCCTAGGACTTTGTGTTTCGACTTTTCTGACAAGTCTCCAGGAATCTCTTAGCTTTAATCTTTGCTGCAGTGTCCATTAATTGTACTATTGATAGTACAGATATTTACCCAGTGCGCACAACTGGATTCCATTGAATAAGCTTTTTGTGTTCTCCATACTGTTTGATTCATGGCTGATGCTTTGAACTGGTATGGTGAAATCAGTTGGCTCGTCAGCTTAACTGGTTACAATGGTTCAGTCGAACTGGTCAGTTGGACTTTCCATCAGTAGTGCACTTCGTCAGCTGGTCAGGCTTCTGAAGGTTTTCTGCTGAATTACCTATCAAATGATCAATCGGTGGAACTGTTCTTCATTACATCAGTTGGACTGATTCAAGTTGGGCAATCAGTTGGCACTATCGGTTGGCGTTCTCCAAAGCTTCAGTTAGAGAAGATAACTAATCAGTTCGGCTTCTGATCGGTTACAGTATCCTGCGCACTATGATAAACCATCAACAACAAAATAATAAGTTTTGTTAACATCAAAATCAAGATTGCGAACATGAAATGTACTAACATGTGTTTCTTCTGTCGGAGGATCTTTGATAAATTTCTGGACATTTGTATCTGGCCTCCTTAGCTTAATGAAATGAAATGAAAGGCTCCGTGTGAGCCTTTCCCTGCTGGTTCTAGGGCTGTACTGAAAAATTATTATTCCACAATGTCTCCTTTGGAGAAATAGTCGTTATTTGCTCAAGTTTCATGAACAGCTTCCTTGATCCTTTTGGGTAATCATGATATTTCTTGGAAGCTAGGTGAGGTGGTATAAACTAAGGCAAGAACCCCGAATTCATACCATGCTCTAACTTCATTTGGATATGAATTTGGTTTCATCCATATCCTAGGATATTTTCCTGAAACATCAAACTTGATTGTATCTGGGTTAATGTCCACTCTTTTTTTTTTTTAAATTTCTCCCAGTTTTTTTGGTTCACCTAGAATGGAAAAATTGTAGCTTCATTAGTATCAACCTTAGATTTATCCTTGTCAGTATTAGGTATATGATTGATCTTTCCCTCTTCAATCCCCAAGGTGAAGGGTTGACTTGAGGAATCGAGATAGGAATCTGGAAACTCAACTTTTTTTCAGCCGACTCATCTAGAGATGATCCTGACTTAACACGTGTGCTATGGGTATTTGAATTCTCTGCTCCAGGTATAGAGTCATGTACTCGAAAACTCTCCATTTTGGAAACCAGTGGCTTCTCAATGCCTTGGAGGATAGCCCTTTGTACTGAGTATAAGCTTGTAAACATCATGTGATTCGAACAGAGACAATTGTCTTATCGGCATGTTGTAGTCTTCTTGCAACATCTGCGTTTAAGGCCAGCTTGTTGAACTCGTTTTGAAGCATTTCAAGTTGTTCCCTCAAATGCCTCTGCAATTTTATGATGGTATCGATATCATGCTTCCATCTCTTGTTAAAAAATCTGCAAGAATATTTTCATGAGATTTAATGATCACAATATCAAAGATATAATTTTGACATAACACTTGCCATCTTAATAATCTAGCCTTATCAGGTTTAGATTCTATCCTATTACTCAAGAAAGCTTTTACCCGTGTATTATCAACTTTTAAAATAAATTTATTTGCAAGTAAAAATAATGGTCATTTTTCAAAAGCCTTTTTTACTGAATAATTTTTTTCCGTTGATATGTTATCTTATTGAGTTCTCCTTCTGATGTGAGCTTTGATAAAACTGCCGCCCACCAATGATCACTGGCATCCGTATAAAATACCAGATCATCTTCATCCTTAGGAATAGCCATTTTCGGAAGATTTTTACCAATCTCCTTTAATTGATTAAGTCCCTAGGGGGCGTTTGGTGTGGGTGATAAGGTGGGTTTATTTTTTTTAACCCACTTTATCCCTCGTTTGGTACGCGTGATTATTTAACCAAGTCAATCCCTCCTATGAATGATTAGATTATATTAGGTAGGTTAAAATAATACATCCTCACCCCCTAGGATTATTTATCCTACTCTTAATCCATCCTATTTTTACAATTTTACCTTTCTCCTAAATTCAAACTCACCACCACTTCCCTCCACCGACCGCCCACCGGCCACCGACGACCGCTGCCGCCGCCGACCGCGCGATTTCGCCAATTCCGGCCAACCACCTCCGGCCGCCGCCGGATGCCGCCAGCCGTCGGAGCTCAGCCGGCCATCGGAGCACCTCCGTTGCTAGAGTAAAGAAAAAAAAAATATAAAAAAGGACAATTTCGTCATTTCATCAAAAAATCCCATACTTAAAAATCATACCAAACATAATACTATTTTACGTCATATATTATATTTCTATCACCATCATTTTTTTATCATTTACATACTAATCATTAGTTTATCCTATCCTTCCAACTAAACGTAGCCCTAGGTGTATTCTTTTGTCCATATAAATTTCGCATCTTTTTACAATTATGAATTAAACACTTTCCTGTATTTTGCTAGATTTTTGATAAACATCCCAGCAAAATTAACAACTCCCTGAAAACTTTGAAGTTGCTTATTGAAGGATCGAGTGTGCTAGTGCCTTCGAAGGAATTTCGAACACTATATTCTCCAGTGAGCTGCAATAGCTCGTGTTCTAAGAATATTAACACCGACGAATTAAATGGAGTTTGGTTAAAACCAAGCGGAAGAAACTCGAAGTAATCATTCGTGAAGAAAACTGTTATATTAGAAAACAATTTAACTTATGTAAACTGAATAACCGAAAAAGGGTAGATTGGTTTTTGCATTTATCAGTTCAGGACTGACGAATACTCTAACTAATCCAAACAGTTTGAAAACATCAGTTAATCAGTTAAATACACAAGATATATTTATGGATGTTCGGAATTCAACTACTCCTACGTAACCCCTTCTACCGCCTCGGGTAGGATCCACTAGAAGAATTGGATTTATACAACCATTTGTACAAACACACTCAGCTAGAACTTACACTACTGCCTAAACTGAACTCCTAGATATGACTGAAGGCAGCACCTTCCAGCCAACACTTCTTTAATGTCTATGTGTCAAAGATTACATACACAAGTTTAACGTCTTTGTGCAAGACTGTACATGAGTGGTCGAGAGAGTTTGTGTGTGTCCTTTCTTTCTCTCTTGAAGAAGTTGTTTGTCTTGTATCTCATTCTTTTTCTTCAACTTCTTCTTGTTGTATATTGAGTCTTCAGTGATATTCTCTTTATATAGGCGGGAAAACTGAACGTACAATGAGACTCATTTATTGTATCCGTTGCAAGTTGAATCGGCTTCTTGGACTTTGTGTCTCGAATTTTTTGACTGCCATTATGAATCGTTTTGTCTTTAATGCTCTGATGCAACGTCCATTATTGTCCTTTGACTTGACAATGGCTTTGTAACTTCACGCACATCTGGAATCCATTGAAAGAGTTTTTTATCTTCTACAACTGAAAGATTCTGACGATGTTTTGAACTAGTCAGCTGAACTGATCTTCAGTTGGGCTGGTGAAATCCGTTGAATCGTCAGTTGAACTGATTTTACTCTCGTTCAGTTGGATTTTGATCAGCTGGGTTTCTTCATCAGTTGAACACTCCTTCGGCTGGTCAGGCTTCTGAGGTTCTCCTGCTGAACCACCTATCAACTGGACAATCAGCTGGACTGCTCAAATGACGTAACAGTTAGACTGATTCAATTTGAGCGATCAGTTAGGTCTTCAGCATGTGATGTAAAAAACTCGTGAATGATCCAAGATTCTGCACACTAAGGTATATTATTATTAACACAAATTAATAAGTTTTGTTATCATCAAAATCAAGATTTCGAACTTGAAAAGTTCCAACAATCTCTCTTTTTTCGATGATTACAAAAACTTGAGTAGTTAAACGCAATATATTTAGTTCAAGCTTTAGTACATTCAAACATCTTTAAAAGCTCCCCCTTTATAACTGAATTTAAAGAATTTTTTGAAAACAAAAAAAACTCCCCTCCAAAACGGAATTGAAATACTTTTAAGAGAGATAACCAGAATTGAGAAAACTTCTTTTCAGTTGATAAAAAGAGTTTTTCTCAACAACTTGATTTTAAAAAATTGATTGAAAATAATTTCAGTTAGAGAGAAAAACGATAAACTCCCCCTCAGAAACTGAATTTAAAAAACACGTATTTGAAAGATATTTATATAATCATTCATTTAGAGGTTATAATCATTCAAGCAATGTAGACAAAAAGTCTGGAAGTATCCATTCAGCCACAACGAAACACAGCTGAAAAAATATAATGTTTATTTAAACAAATTTCCTTGTATTTACATCTGAGTACATACATCAGTTGAACAACAAAAATTACAACAGCAGTAGCATATTTTAGCCAACATCAGATATCGGTTGGTTTATGTGACAGAACTGGATATACCATCAACTGGTTTCTTGACTGCTTGAAATGCGGCATCGGTTGAGTCCAAATTTGCTAGAAAAATGAGTTAAACTGCTGGAACTTAACTTCTTTGCAGACTAACTGGTCGAGCAGACTCTGACAAGGCTCAACTGTAATACAGCTGGTGATTTAATCAACCAACGTCCCAGCATAGATGTGTTTCATCTGAAGAACAGCTGACATGGTAGGCTTGCAACTGAAAACTTGTTCAAGGAGCAATTTAGCCGTACATCTTTGCAGATGATTCTCAGTCCCCCGCAGGCTGATTAAAACCCCAAGGCAAAAAATGTAGAGAAGTGACTACAATGTTAGTTGCAGAGCCAATCCTTTCAACTCTTCACGAATGGCATCTTCTTCTGGAAATCCTATAAGTATTTTCAAATATTTTTGAAATAGTATGAAATACTTTTAATTCACTATTATAAAGTAGTAAATTTTAAAACACAGTTTTCTTCAAATGTTCTTCTTAGGACAACCTGCTCTGAAACCAATTGAAGGATCGAGTGTGCTAGTGCCTTCGAAGAAATTTCAAACACTATATTCTCCAATGAGCTGCAATAACTCGGGTTCTAAGAATATTAACACCGATGAATTAAATCAAGTTTGGTTAAAACTAAGCGGAAGAAACTCGAAGTAATCCTTTGTGAAGAAAACTATTATATTAGAAAATATTTTAACTTATGTAAACTGAATAACCGAAAAAGGTAGATTGGTTTTTGCATTCATTATTTCAGTTATGGTGATAATTGAACTAAGAAATTTTATAACTGATTCAAACAGTTTGAAAACAACAGTTAATCAGTTAAATTCACAAGATATGTTTATGGATGTTCGGAGACTTCAACTGCTCCTACGTCACCCCTTCTACTGCCTCGGGAAGGATACACTAGAAGACTTTGATTTATACAACTATTTGTGCGAACCCACTTAGCTAGGACTTACACTACTGCCTAAACTGAATTCCTAGCTACGACTGAAGGCAACACCTTCCAGCCAACACTTCTTTAATGTCTATGTGTCAAAGACTACATACACAAGTTTAACCTCTTTGTGCAAGACTGTATATGAGTGGTTGAGAGAGTTTGTGTGTGAGAACTGAACAAGGATGCTCTCACACACTGAGGTAGAATACCTTCTAGACTAAGCAGATAACACGATAAAGTGTCCATCAGGGCTGAATACTTCTGAAAGCTTATGTGCAATGTGCGTGTCCTTTCTTTCTCTCTTGAAGAAGCTGTTTGTCTTGTATCTCATTCTTTTTCTTCAACTTCTTCTTGTTGTATATTGAGTCTTCACTGATATTCTATTTATATAGGCGGTAAAACTGAACGTACAATGAGACTCATTTATTGTATCCGTTGCAAGTTGAATCGGCTTCTTGGACTTTGTCTCTCGAATTTTAGACTACCATTATGAAACGTTTTGTCTTTAATGCTTTGATGCAACGTCCATTATTGTCCTTTGACTTGACACTGGCTTTGTACCTTCACGCACAGCTGGAATCCATTGAAAGAGTTTTTCTTCTTCTACAACTGAAAGATTCTGACTGATGCTTCGAACTGATCAGCTGAACTGATCTTTAGTTGGGCTGCTGAAATCAGTTGACCCGTCAGTTGAACTGATTTCACTCTCGTTCAGTTGGACTTAGATCAGCTGGGTTGCTTCTTCAGTTGAACACTCCTTCGGTTGGTCAGGCTTCTGAGGTTCTCCTGCTGAACCACCTATCAACTGGACAATCAGCTGGACTGCTCAAATGACGTAACAGTTAGACTGATTCAATTTGAGCGATCAGTTAGGTCTTCAGCATGTGATGTAAAAAACTCGTGAATGATCCAAGATTCTGCACACTAAGGTATATTATTATTAACACAAATTAATAAGTTTTGTTATCATCAAAATCAAGATTTCGAACTTGAAAAGTTCCAACAATCTCTCTTTTTTCGATGATTACAAAAACTTGAGTAGTTAAACGCAATATATTCAGTTCAAGCTTTAGTACATTCAAACATCGTTAAAAGCTCCCCCTTTATAACTGAATTTAAAGAATTTTTTGAAAACAAAAAAAACTCCCCTCCAAAACGGAATTGAAATACTTTTAAGAGAGATAACCAGAATTGAGAAAACTTCTTTTCAGTTGATAAAAAGAGTTTTTCTCAACAACTTGATTTTAAAAAATTGATTGACAATAATATCAGTTAGAGAGAAAAACGATAAACTCCCCCTCAGAAACTGAATTTAAAAAACACGTATTTGAAAGATATTTATATAATCATTCATTTAGAGGTAATAATCATTCAAGCAATGTAGACAAAAAGTCTGGAAGTATCCATTCAGCCACAACGAAACACAGCTGAAAAAATATAATGTTTATTTAAACAAATTTCCTTGTATTTACATCTGAGTACATACATCAGTTGAACAACAAAAATTACAACAGCAGTAGCATATTTTAGCCAACATCAGATATCGGTTGGTTTATGTGACAGAACTGGATATACCATCAACTGGTTTCTTGACTACTTGAAATGCGGCATCGGTTGAGTTCAAATTTGCTAGAAAAATGAGTTAAACTGCTGGAACTTAACTTCTTTGCAGACTAACTGGTCGAGCAGACTCTGACAAGGCTCAACTGTAATACAGCTGGTGATTTAATCAACCAACGTCCCAGCATAGATGAGTTTCATCTGAAGAACAGCTGACATGGTAGGCTTGCAACTGAAAACTTGTTCAAGGAGCAATTTAGCTGTACATCTTTGCAGATGATTCTCAGTCCCCCGCAGGCTGATTAAAACCCCAAGGCAAAAAATGTAGAGAAGTGACTACAATGTTAGTTGCAGAGCCAATCCTTTCAACTCTTCACTAAAGAACGACATATAAGTATTTTCAAATATTTTTGAAATAGTATGAAATACTTTTAATTCACTATTATAAAGTAGTAAATTTTAAAACACAGTTTTCTTCAAATGTTCTTCTTAGGACAACCCGCTCTGAAACCAATTGAAGGATCGAGTGTGCTAGTGCCTTCGAAGAAATTTCAAACACTATATTCTCCAATGAGCTGCAATAACTCGGGTTCTAAGACTATTAACACCGATGAATTAAATCAAGTTTGGTTAAAACTAAGCGGAAGAAACTCGAAGTAATCCTTTGTGAAGAAAACTATTATATTAGAAAATATTTTAACTTATGTAAACTGAATAACCGAAAAAGGTAGATTGGTTTTTGCATTCATCATTTCAGTTATGGTGATAATTGAACTAAGAAATTTTATAACTGATTCAAACAGTTTGAAAACAACAGTTAATCAGTTAAATTCACAAGATATGTTTATGGATGTTCAGAGACTTCAACTGCTCCTACGTCACCCCTTCTACTGCCTCGGGTAGGATCCACTAGAAGACTTTGATTTATACAACTATTTGTGCGAACCCACTTAGCTAGGACTTACACTACTGCCTAAACTGAATTCCTAGCTACGACTGAAAGCAACACCTTCCAGCCAACACTTCTTTAATGTCTATGTGTCAAAGACTACATACACAAGTTTAACCTCTTTGTGCAAGACTGTATATGAGTGGTTGAGAGAGTTTCTGTGTGAGAACTGAACAAGGATGCTCTCACACACTGAGGTAGAATACCTTCTAGACTAAGCAGATAACACGATAAAGTGTCCATCAGGGCTGAATACTTCTGAAAGCTTATGTGCAATGTGCGTGTCCTTTCTTTCTCTCTTGAAGAAGCTGTTTGTCTTGTATCTCATTCTTTTTCTTCAACTTCTTCTTGTTGTATATTGAGTCTTCACTGATATTCTCTTTATATAGGCGGTAAAACTGAACGTACAATGAGACTCATTTATTGTATCCGTTGCAAGTTGAATCGGCTTCTTGGACTTTGTCTCTCGAATTTTAGACTACCATTATGAAACGTTTTGTCTTTAATGCTTTGATGCCACGTCCATTATTGTCCTTTGACTTGACACTGGCTTTGTACCTTCACGCACAGCTGGAATCCATTGAAAGAGTTTTTCTTCTTCTACAACTGAAAGATTCTGACTGATGCTTCGAACTGGTCAGCTGAACTGATCTTTAGTTGGGCTGCTGAAATCTGTTGACCCGTCAGTTGAACTGATTTCACTCTCGTTCAGTTGGACTTAGATCAGCTGGGTTGCTTCTTCAGTTGAACACTCCTTCGGCTGGCCAGGATTCTGAGGTTCTCCTGCTGAACCACCTATCAATTGGACAATCAGCTGGACTGCTCAAATGACGTAACAGATAGACTGATTCATTTTGAGCGATCAGTTAGGTCTTCAGCTTCCGATGTGAACAACTCGTGAAAGATCCAAGTTTCTGCACACTAAGGTAGATTATTAAGAACCCAAATTAACAAGTTTTGTTATAATCAAAATGAAGATTGTGAACTTGAAAAGTTCCAACACTTATTTTCTTTTAGCTCATTTGGAAAATTTTGCACTTTTCTACTATATGATCCTGCAAAATTTTACCAGAATCATCGATCTCTATTCCGAGAAATTCTATCTTTCTTGTGGTAATGACTGCTTTCTTCTGATAAAACATGTCCTTCCTTTTTACAAACATAATAGAAAATCTATAAATGCTTAATATGTTCTTCTATATTTTTAGACGTAATTAACAAATCATCAATATAGACAAACATAAACTCAAAATAATCTTTAAATAAATTATCCATTTTTCTTTGAAATATTTAGGGTGAATTATCAAATCCCATTGGTAATACTTCCCAAATATAGCGTCCTTGTGGGGTGGAGAAAGCTGTGAATTACTTGCTTTCTTCATGCATCCGAATTTGATAAAATCTGGACTTACAATCGAATTTAGATAATATCTTCGTATTGCGTATGCAACTGATTAGATGTTCTCTGCTAGGTATAAAATACCCATCAAACTCCAGAATCTTATTAATTTCTTGGTAATTAATAACTAACCTGTGTTTTTTCTTTTCATCTCATCATGATTTCTTACCAGAATCCCGGACTGTTGTATGGTGAAATTCCTTCTTTGATCAATTCAAGGTCCAATTGTTACTTGATTATAATCTGCATATCTCTTTGATCAACTAAGTTCATTGGGATATGTTTGTATCAGACAAATCATAATCTTTGCCTTCCTTAATTTTAAAGCAGGCTTTGAGCTGATTTTTATCACACAATGCCAATAGATCTTCATTATAATTTTCTTTGATCCTTTTCTTGACATGTTCAAGTGATACCTTTGATTTAATCCCTAACTCATTCTGATATAGGGCTAACTTAAGGCATTCTATTTCTTCATGTTGGAGCAGTTTATCTGCTCTTAATTGGAGCATTTTTTCTCCAAAACGTCTAGAATCCTTCATTTTTGGGTTCAAAAGTTTTCCTTCATCACCACGCTTGCTACAAAATTGAATGGACAATTTTCTATAAAATGCCTCTCTTAATCGCTGGAATATGATTTTGTGATCACACGGTGTTGTGAACACTAATCTTCTAGTCTTATTTTCTTGCATATATGACTTAAACATTTGTAGGAAATTATTTCATAGCAGAATGTCAGCTCCTGTATCATGAAAATAAATCGGTGGTGTTTTTACCTTATACCAAGGCGTTTGTCCAGTACCTCCGATTACGATTTCGGTCATCTTAATCCCCTTACATAAGAATAAGATTTTTTTTGGAGATATCTCTTCCAGCAATTTTCGGTAATTCTACTTCCAAATTATTTGGAAAAAGTCATCTTTTTTTTTTCTGTACATATTCCCACACCTGAATCAACATAAGCAGCAAAGTATTCTGCTAAATATTGTTCGTTTAACATCCCAACTGGAATGTATATCAAGAATGGACTTGTGGTCATTGGATTTTTCACATCCTGTTTTCTGCCATAAACTTCATTCCATATTCTAGACGTTTCCCAGGTTTATGTTCCTCGAAAAACTCTAGCCCAAGAACCAATCGATCTGGTTCTTTTCTTGGAATTCCTTTGATATGAACTTCCGATTCTCCGATATTAATCATTCCTTGGTAAGTTCCTATCATGGGTTGTTATAAATAGTATATGGCATTACAAGGAAATTAATTCCTTTATTTCGTAATATAAAATAATATTTCTACTCCCTTTCACCCTTCTGGGGATCTAAGCTTTCCTATTGTGGAAAAGCTTTTTGGCTCCTGTTGGGTTTCTTAGACAGACACTTTTCCCCACCTGTAACTTGTAATTCTATCTCTCTGAAAAGATAGTCTTCTTGATTCCAATATAAGACTTTGATTCCTCTGTAGAATTGGTTTGTCTTGTATTAGAATATTTGTTTCATGTATTAAGGGAAAATCAACTCTTTCTGGATAAATTTCTTGGGCAACTTTTTCAAATATCTCAGTTATTTCAATAAACCCATTTCTAATAAACAATTCAGAATTATGTTTATTAAATAGAGCATATGAAATTAGATAGGTAATAGAATATGTCATATTACATTCTTTCATCAGCCTTTTTTCTTTGAAGTTCTGATGCAGCGTCAAAGCTCGACTGAAATCTCAATCTGCCAAATTGTATTCAATTCTAGGATAGATTACTCCTACAACCTGCACAGAGATTTCATGATATTATTCCAAGTACCAAATCTTGAAGGTTACCTATTCTTTTATTGCATATGGAAATATTAATAGTGAATCTATTACTTCTTTAAAAGTTTCTTTTATCATGATCTAGATTGCTCCAATATGGATCCGTGACATGGTTCGTGCTACTTCTATTTTGAGTTTTTGTTATTCTTCCTTAATTTCTTCAAAAGGAATTAACTGCATCTCCATTATATTTCATGTAAGTTCCATTGGGATTGCTATTTCTCTTTTGGAGACTTTACATATTAGATGATGTTTTCTATTTCTTAGGTCAAGAATTCCTAAGAATTTTTCTATCTGTCCTGCAGAGAATCTCTGATATCCCTGAAGACTAGGGTTTTCTCTCATGATCCTCTGGACCATGTTATGAGATATTGTTATCTGGCTAAACAAACCAGACATATCCTCATGTGTTTCGTGTCAAAACACCTCGTTTTTAGTCAGATTCTGATTCTGATACATCAGATCCTTCCTGACTTAAGACTTGTTCTTCTTCATATATACTTCCATATGAGGCAATATCCTCAAATCGGTATACCTGAATAATATCCTTACAATAAACTGTTTTGTCAATATCTAGGGTTGGATCGAAGCATTTTATTCTTCTTTTTTTCATTTTTTGGACAGTTGGTCGAGATATGACCTCTTGCTTCACATGTCTCACAATTGCAATCCTTAAAACTTTCATTAGTTCTAGTGTGAGCTCTTTTAAAAAATTTCTTTGTAGGTGTTCTTCCCATGCTTCGAGAGGTACTCAATGCTTGAGATGATATCCTACTTCTTGATGGTCCACTTCTTTGTCCAGATTTATAAGATCTGGTCTTTTTTCTGGACAAAATTATTATTGGTTTCCAAGAAATTCTTCCACTTCTAGCATAAGGATGAGTTCTAAAACTTTTATTCTTTTGCCTTTGTGGTTTACTTTCAATAATTGTTGGAAAATCATTTTCCTTACAACACAAAAGAATACATTTGTTAATACCCTTTAATCGTTTGCAATTCTTTTGCAATGATGCCAGATGATACAATTCTGCCAATTTTTCTTTGAGAAAAGAGGCTCTTCGTGCCAATGTATCTGGATTGCCAGGGACATACTCTTTTATGATCATTTCTCTCAAGGGACTTGGCATTTTGGCGAAGAAGAGTTGCATTGCTATATCTTCTTCGACTCCTGAATTCCATATATATTTAGTGAATAACATAATACATTCATCCACTAAACATATATCATGTAATTCAAGACTATACCGAGCTTGAGTGTATTTCTTTTTCTTCTCTGTATTTGACTGTTAAAATAGTCTACCTTTATAAATTGTGCTTTAAAAATGGTAGCCATTCTTCCGGCTATCTCGCTAAGAGATTTTTGTCTAGGACTGGTTTTTTGGTTTTTACCAAAGTCATGTCCCAAACAATTTTAACTGATCAAATAAGACTCATTTTCAGCAGTTTAATGAATCATTCTCTATTGAGATCGAGTGTGCCTCCTGCGATTCTCATAGCGGATGTCCAGTCATCTATGATATCTTCTATGTTTTTGAAATCTAATACATCTAGGTTAAGCATAACCCCCATAAGTATGTATAGGTTCTAAAATAGATTTCTCATAGGGTGCTTGGTGCAAATGAATTTGACTCTTCCTTGACCTTGTCCCTGCTTGGTGTGACTCTCCATCGGTACGAAAATCGGGTTGATATTCTTTCATATTTATATTTTGAGATCCTACAATTTTCCTTGGTGGTTCGTGAGAAAATGACCAGGTTATGGAGGGTGGTTCACCTCTTGTTCATCTTCAGATCTACGACTTTGAGGTTTGCAAATGATTATGCATGGTATTGGAGATCCTCGAGACCAATTGTTTCTAAAGTTTACATTAGATTAATTTCTTTTCTGGGAAAGATTTAATTATATTGATCATTTTTTCTTCTTCAGTTAAATGTTTTGGCATTACTTTGGTCTTCCCTCATTGATGTAACAAAGGTTCTGTGACACCTCGACCCGTTACAAATAAAATACAACGGAATTTAAAATTTTCTTACAAATGGAAGGAATTTCAAAATACATTTCCAAATATCATCAAAAGTATCAACATGATCAACTAAATGATACATCAAAATACAAAACATCATTTTAATGATCATGTACAAAATATTGTTTGCAAAACAAACTACTTCCTTCCAATCTTCGTATGCATATGACCCCAATCCACAGTCAACGTCCTGGTCCGTCACTCTTAGCTGCATCACATGAAAATAACTTAAATGAGTATAAAAATCAGCAAGTGGAACTCTTACATAACAATGAACATATCATACTCTGTAAAACATAGCTTTGAAATCAATAAATAACATCAACTCTGAAACATGAATATCATAGCAATAGCATAACAATGAGATGGTATTTCTATTTTCTCTAGTTGGATTGATATCAATAGTAACTCTGTCTGTGGTGCTCGTATCCCAATCGATATAAACCGATAACTCTGAGGGATATAAGCCTATGGTCGTTGATCAACTAATTGCATGCAATCTCTGACTATATATCTATCAATCCAATAAAACATTTGAATCATCTCTCTTGGCATTTAATCAATAACTTTGAAGACTATACTCTTTGTATTCCCTTTTCCATACGATTGAGACATACAATGTCTCCAATATATATATACAATTGAATCAATACATAGTTATGAAGCCAATGAAGGGAATAACACATTAAAATCTTTGAAACACAATACATATACTATCATGTGAGCACAAGGGATGAAATTCCACTTACAAACCACAATAACACCTTGAATCTAACTCTTGGTACACCACCTTAGCTTCCTAGAGCAACCAAGAACTTCGATCTCAACTCGAAACTCCGACTAAATCCAAGAATCAAAGGTAGGAAATGAAAGAAAATGGAGAAAACCCTTGTTCTAAGAGAGAAAAACGAGATTGAGAGGAAAGGGAAAGGTGAAAATGAAGTCAACTTATCCAAAAAGGTACTAAATATCTCGCCCATACCTCAATAATGCATGACCGCGGGTGCGCTCATACAAGCACCGCGGGTGCGCCATGCTCACAGAAAAACCACCAAATTCTGAAACACTACGACCGCGGGTGCGGCGCTGCTAATACCGCGGGTGCGGTCTTCACCGCGGGTGCGGTCCCATGCCAACGCGGGTGCGGTGATGCTACGGCTCTCCAACTCAAAAATCATGAGCAGTCGACCGCAGGGGCGGTCCAACTAAGAGCGCGGGCGCACTATGGTCACGGCCAAGAAACAAAACAATACAACCAAAATCGATCTGAAACGCTGAAACGAACAACCAACAATACTATGGCCCATAATCACAACTCTAATCATCACAACTAAACTCAAACTTAATCAATAAATCTAAAACATACGAAAACTTAAATCGTACCGCACACCGAGCTCGGCTATTACAGGTTCACTGTCAAAGGATAGTGGTAACTTTCCTTCTGAAGTTCTTTTACTAGAACTTGAATTTTGTTCTAGGTTTTGAATTCTTGTTTGAATCTCCTTTAGTATTCCAAGAATTTTTTTCCTGGTTTTCAAGGATCTTCTCCACCTTTTGAGGTACATAATACAGCATAATGCCATAATTTTGTACTGTCTTCTGGATTTCTCTCATATCTCCTGAGATCTTAGAGAAATCTGATACTATTTCTAAAAACCTATTATTTTGAATCATAGGTTTACCTCAATACTCTGATAATTTTCTCTTTGTTCTTGATATCTAACCTTGTTTAGATCTTCCCGTTTCAAATATTCCAAAATCTTGAAATAACTCCTGGAAAGAATGAATCTCGAACATGGGTTTGAATTCATGTAATATGAGAAAATTCTCCTCCTCAATCACTTAATTACTTATTAATAATAAATTTATATGTTTAAAATAACTTTTACCTCGGATCTGATACCATTTTCTCTCATGAAAATCAGTCATTTGAATTTATCATATATAATGACCATAAAGGGTGTTTTTGTCTTTTTCAAATGCTTATAAGGGGTGGAAATTTTTTTTTTTTCAAATTTTTCAGATGACCAATTTTGAACATCAGTTAGGAATCATTCAGTTGCAGATCAAGACAAGCTTATTTTAATGGATTCCAACTACGCACAATGATAAAAACTTTTGTAGATCAAAGGTACAATAATTGACATTGCAGCAAAGCTTAAAGCCGAGATATTCCTGAAGGCATGTCAGAAAAGTCAAGATATATATACCAAGGAATGCATTCAAAGCTGCAACGATCACATGTAATGGTCTTGAAGTACGATCTCAATGCCTCTATATATACAAGCTCAAGATCATCAGCAAACAACGGAGAGCACATACTAGAGTGTGTGAAGATAAAAAGAAAGGGCACGCTTATTTACTTATCAGCTTACAAGAAGCATTTTGCCCAGAATAAATACTCAGCCATATCAGTTTAGTTTAGAAGCATATTTTCCTCAGTGTGTGAGAACACTTTCGGGTAATTTTCAGAGATCAATTCTCACACACACACACACCACCACCACTCAAATACAATCTTGCACAAAGACAATAAACTTGTGTATGTAGTCTTTCTCACATAGACGTTAAAGAAATGTTGATTGGAATGTGATTCCTTCAGTCTAGTCTAGGAGTTCAGTTAGGCAATGGGTAAGTCCTAACCTGCGTGGGTTATTACACTTGATGTAATTAATCAAAGTCTTCTAGTGAATCCTACCCGTGGTGGTAGAAGGGGTGACGTAGGAGCTGTTGAAGTCTCCGAACATCCATAAACATATCTTGTGTATTTAACTGTTTAACTATTGTTTTCAAACTGATTTAACAAGTTAGAGTATCCGTCGGTTTAGTACTCCCCATAACTGAACTGATGAATGCAAAAACTAATATATTTCTTTTTCGGTTATTCAGTTACACAGGATAAACACAACATATCAGTGTTTCTTAACGAATTATTATTTCGAGTGTTTTTCGCTTGGTTCTATTCCAAACTCGACGTAATTCATCGGTGTATACATTCTTAGAACATGTGCTATTGCAGCTCTTGGAGAATATTTTTTTTGAAGCATCTCAAGGTGCTCTGCAAACGATCCTTCAGATAGGATAACACAGACACACCTAATCTAGCTTTACTTATGTACCCATCGTTCATGACAATTACTGATCACTGAAATCATAGATAACAATAAAAATTCATACATCAAATCAAATTGTCAGATTAACCGACATAAAAATTTCATAGAATTTAATATAAATAAACAAATACTTGAAACATACAAGATTCTTAAATTAAGCGCAAAAAGCCTCATAGTGATAAAATTGAAATAGTAGAAATATCTATTGATTCAGAAATAAAAACATAGCCTAAATTTATGGAAAGAAGATAAAAAATTTCTTGTGCCTCCTTGCTTTATGTGTAGATGGTGGAATTCTTCGGTGTATTTTTCTTGTTTACTTCTTGCTTTTAATGTGTAGATGATTAATTGGGCTCGAGGGAAAAGCCCATTAACTAAAAAATCTAAAGTTAAAAATATCTCAAAAAATGAATATAGAGTTTTTATGGAATATAACTGTATCTAGTATTTTTCTCCCAATAACCACTTCTCTATCCAAAAATTATTTTAAAGTCAAACACCATAATTAAGACTCTAAAATTTGGCATAATTTTCGCAAATTTAGAATTGCACTGCTTAAAATTCTCGTCATTCAGTTGTCACAGACAGCTGAAAAATATTTACAAGACGTGATCATGCCTTGTGAAAATCTACTTTTGAATTTTTTTCTACTTAAAATCCTCACAAAGTTCATATTGACAACTTTAAATGTGATATAAAAACATCTTTTTTAGCCCATATTTATCCCAAGAGCAGAAAATTTCTCCTACAAAAAAATAACATAAAAAAGGTATCAATTAAGCACGACGGAAGTAACAACAATGAGAAATATAACAAAAAAATACAAGCTATTACGAGCCTATCATCAATCAACGTGATTTTTGTTTTCAACCCTTCGATGTGCACATGGGTGGTCATGATCTTGCGCTTGTTCAGATTCTCGTGGAGACTTTTTGGATCCTCTATCTAACTTGCGCCTTCGATTCCTTTTTATCACGCTGTTCGAGTCTAAGAGCTCACAACTATAAATAGACAAGTTCCTTCATATCATTTCACATTTCACAACCATACCACAAAATTTCCAAATCATTCCTTTATATCATTTCACATTTCACAACCATACCACAAAATTTCCAAATCATTCCTGATAGAAAGTTTCTTCTATTCAGGTCTTTTGTAATCTCCCATAGTAAGTCATTTGTACTTTTTATCAATATTATTGTTTTTATTTCTTAACCGTTCTCTTTCACCATACGATAGAATGGTAAGTACTGAAATGATTAAGGCCATGAAGAGAAATAAGGTCGAGCTGGCTGAGCTATCCAAGCAGTGTTCCCTCGAGTCTCCTCAAAAAGGTCAGGAGAAAGAAGAAAAAGACGTCCGAACATGTGAAGAAGATATCTTTGGGGGTCGGTATACCGTCTCTCGATGATGTGGAGGAGCTCGGGGGCACTTCCAAGAAAACCAAGCTTCTAAGAAGAGTTCTGTCATTGTGGTTGAGATTCTCCACCTTTGCCCTGGGCTCTAGCACCCGTATATAAATGGGCCCGATAACTCTCTACTTCTCGGCTCCTTAGGTCCAATGGCCCTCGGGCTGATGCAGAACATGATATCAATGCCAACCTCAAGCAGGTTCAGGAACTATCAGATCAACAACTAGTAGAAAAAATAATTCTTGGTTCTTCTGGGTAAGAACTGCTTCAAATTTTCTTCCTTTTTCACATCTTTCTAAACCCGTATCTTAACATTGTTTTCCTGTGCACGGGGTAATTCATATTTAGAGAGCACTTTACAAGTTTCTAAAGCTCGTGATAGCCTTCAGTCCGAGTAGAAAGACCTGGATGATGTTTGGGCTAGGCATACTGAGCTTGTGGGCAGCTCCGTGCCCTCGAGGTCCGAGTAGCTGCGGAAAATGCCTTTTTAATTGCCGAGCTAGAGGAGGCCAAGGAGAGGGGGCCAAGCAGATAGCCCAGTCTAAGTATTAATTACATTGTTGAGCCAGCGGCAAGAGGTAGATGCCCTTTGGACGAACAAGAAATACGAATTTGTAAATTCCGGGGATTTCAATGCCCTTTGTACTAACAAGGCAATGTAGTTCTTTGAGCTTAGCTTTAAGAGCCGTGTCTCTCAACTCCAATCCAATGACTACTCTGTAAGGCCCGAGAAATTAATCCGGTTAATCTGAAAAGATTCAGAAATGATTTCTATAATCATAAATGATAATTGATATGATTATAGACGGAACGGATCGGACGGGGAAAGATGAAAGAAAATTAAAGAGATGCAAAGAGAAGTCCTCGCGCACATGCGCGACATGTATCGGCGCACATGCGCGAGGAAGACAGAACCATGCGCGCACATGCGCGGCTTGAATGCGCGCACATGCGCGGAACGTCTAGTAGCATTGGCGCATATGCGCGACGTGAACGGCGCATATGCGCGAGCATGGCAGAACAATTGGTGCACATGCGCGGACTGGAGGCGCGCATATGCGCGAGTAGCCGAGAGCACCAGCGCGGAGACCCGAAGGTCTCGCGCATATGCGCGGGGGAAGTCGCGCATATGCGCGAGACGTGGTTTACAAAGGATGCGCCACTTGCCTTTCATGCATATATATACATTGAATTGCTCGAAATCAGAATCAGAACAAGAAGAAGAAAATCGAGAAGAAGGCTTCCGAGAAAGAAAGAAAAATCCTTACGCCTTTTGTGAGAAATCCGTCCGCCCGATTTTGAATCCGACTTCGGTATTGAGTTCCTATCGACGTAGGCTACAAATGGACGTAAGTTTTACTACGTTTTGAGATGCTATGAAATTATGATATTGTCAGAATTGAATGGAACTCATATATGTTGTTCTTGACATATTAGACATCATAGAATCGAAGTCAGATTAAGAAACGGACTGATTATGGAATTGTTATGATTTTCGGAGTAGTTTTGGAGTCGACTTGATATCAGAATGTAATTATCATCGATTATGAGATATTGGAAGTGATATCTGATTGATATGATATGACTGGATATATTGAGATTATGCCGTTATGTTGTTGAAACAGAATTTGATTGAATTCGGATTATATCCAGTATTGATTGAGTGGTGTATTGATACCGTACCCTCGATATTGTTATTGTCAGATTGAGTATTGACAGGCTTTGAGTTCGAGACTTCTACAGAGTCATAATATCAGAAAGAAAGGTATAAATTAATGTTGAGTTGGGATTGCACAACTCGAGTGAGGTTTGACTCGAGTTTCCCTAAATCACATACTTAGTTTATTACATTGACATTTGTAATTGATGAGATTGATGTTTGTAGGCTATTGATTCATAGCCACTGCATGTATTGATTACTGAGTCGTTTAGTCATAGGCTGATTCTCCTAGTCACCGGCTGATTCGTCTGGTTATTGACTGATTCGTCTAGTTATTGACTGATTCGTCTAAACTTAAGCTGATTCGCTTAATTACAGGCTGATTCGTCTAGTTATTGGATGATTCGCCTAATTCTTGACTGATTCGTCAATCCTGCGGCTGTTTCGCCCAGACACTGGATATATTAATTATATCGATGCCGTTTAGGGATTGATTTATTCCTATCGACTGAGATTCGGTATATTTATCATTATCCAGACATCGGAATCCCTAGGTGAGAGTTGAGTCGAATCTGAGACGACGCGTCAGTGGAGTCGAGTCTGAGACGACGCGTCGGTTGAGTTGAGTCTGATACGACATGTTGATTTACATTGTTTATATCATTCATGTTTATTGAATGCTTGATATTGATTTATGTTCTGATTTGATACATGTTATGAATAGTTCTTATATGCTTTCGTATATGCTTCTATATGATTGCATGTATACATTGTTTATATCTCACCAGAGTTATCCGGCTGTTGTCTTGTTTTGTATGTGTGCATGACAACAGGTGGGGCTGGATCAGGGTCAAAAAGAGGATGAGAGAAGATTAGATAGCGTGGAGATCCGGGCTTCGAAGCAACATAGGATTCAGCACTGATATGTAGTTGAACTCTTGTAGATAACACAAGATTGTATGTTTATGTTTAATATGTAATTTGAAGTAAATTACACTACGTTTCCGCTTGGTATTTTTTTAAAAAAAAATTTAGACCTTGTTTTATAATTGATTAATTAGTCCCAATGATGATTAAGAACATGATTAGTGTCCGGGTCCCCTCATACTCAGAGGTCGAGAACCCCCTCATGTTCCTGAGCTGGGAGAAGGCTTTTGATGATATTCCTAAGGAGGGCGAGGTGGCCGAGGAGGCTGCTGAAGGGGAGAAGGCCAGGTCGATGTGGCCTTAACTTTGTACTTCTTTGTTTTTGTTCGTTATTGTAAGGGTTCGACACTTTTAATGAAATGATCTTTTCCTCCAACTAGCCTCCGTATTTCCTTGCCATTAACATTCTCAGCAATCCATTCAAGACTTTTATTTGTATATGATGTTCATAAATTTTTATACGTACCCAAACCACGGACTCGGGAAGACCTTCTACTAGGAACACAATAGAAAATAATTGCAACCTATTGAAATTTTGACAAGTGTTGAATCTTTCACTCGAGCAAGACCTCTGCTCGGGGTGCAACTGAAAACAAGTAAAATGTGAAATTTTACAAAGTATTGAATCTTTCACCTGATCAGGAACTTTGCTTAGGCTACAACTGAGAATAGTAAAATGTAGTGAAATTTTATTTAGTATTGAATCTTTCACCCGATAAGACGCCAACAGGACCTCTGTTGAGGATACAATTGAGAATAAGAAAAATTTAGTTAAATTTAACTAAGTGTTGAATCTTTTAGTCGAGAAAGACCGCTACTTGAGGTATAACTAATAATAAGTAAGATGTAGTGAAATTTTACTAATTATTGAATATTTCACACGAGTAGGACCTCTGCTCAGGGTACAATTAAGAATAAGTAGAATGTATCAAAATTTTATCAAGCATTGAACCTTTAAACCTAGCAGGACCTCTACCTGGGGTAAATGTATCAAAATTTTGCTAAGTAATGAACCTTTTACCCTAGCAGGACCTATGCTCGTGGTTTTGTTTAATAGTTTTCTTAGCCAATTGCACATTGTAATGTGATAAGCTATGCGAGGCTTTTATACCGGCTAGGTTTTGCTGGAACTTTATACCAGCCAGGCTATGATAGACTTTTATATTGATCATGATGCACTGGACTTTTAAACCGGCCGGGATGTGATGGAATTTTATACCGGCCAAGCTTAAGGAATTTTACCCAGCTCCATGGGACTTATGTAAAGTTTCTGAGCTGGTCGAGCTTTTGTAAGTTGCCAAGCTCGGTTGGACTAAAGTAATTTTTCCCAGCCCCATGGGACTTACGTAAAGATGCTGAGATGGTCTGGCTTTTATAGTTTTCTAAGCTCCGTTGGACTTAAATAATTTTGCAAAGCACTGTGGGACTTATGCAAAGGTGCCGATCTGGTCGAGCTTTTGTAATTTTCCAAGCTCCGTTGGACTTAAGTAATTTATCCCTGCTACATGAGACTTTTGTAAAGGTTCCGATCGGGTCGGGTTTTTGTACAATTTTTCTGCCCCTAAATGTTCTTGTGTTATTAACAACAATTTTGGGGCTTAAGTTTGTTTCTAGCCATTGAATCATAAAACTTTGATAAGATAATTCTTTAATTAAAATATTTGAAAAACGTTGAAAAAAACTTAAATGAAAATTAAATTCAGGAAAAAAAAAACAATGTGAAAAGAGAGTCAAATTCACTTACTTGACATGTGAGCATTTTATGAGTAGTATTTTTTGATATGACAAGCATTCTTGGGCCACTTAGTCTTCTTTCCTCTAATATCATCCAAATAATATTCTGCTATTCAAGCTTTCTCCATTATCTTGAACGAGGCTTCACACTTCGGCTCCAATTTTCCTCTCTCCCATTGCCATCGAGCCATTATTTTGCGTAAGGCATTGAGACAGATAGCAACTGGATTTCTTCTTTTTTCTAATAAATCCAAATCGATGGCTCACGGGTTGTCATTATCCAAGCCATAATTTATCATTCAGACAATATATTGCCCGATCTCTGTGGGTAAGATGACCTTTGAACCGTAAACTATACAATAAGGAGTTCCTTCCCTGCCGATTCGTTCACTAGTACGATAAGATCACAAGACGTCGGGAAGCTCGTCCACTTATTTTTTTTAGCTGACCTGACCCTTAATTTTATCGCTTGCACAAATGATCTATTAATAAGCTTCACCTGGCCATTGCTCTAAGGATAAGTTGCAAAGGTAAAAATATGTTAAATTTTCAATTATTTGCACCATGATTGTACCTTCGACCCGCAGAATTCTCTTATTGTCTGAGATAAATCTCTTAAGTATGCCAAAAATATAAACAATGTTTTTTTCATAGAAATTTTAACCCTTCATTTTCTGTGATCCCAGCTGACGGTTCAACCCCCACCCAATTGTAAAAATAGTAAACTGCTACCAAGAGTAATTTTCTTTGGCCAGTTTCCACATGGAAAAGTCTCAATATGTCTATGCCCATTAATATAAAAAAAAAAAACAAGTCGACACAACAACTTTCATGAGTTCTGATAGGTGTGGTTTTTACGTGTTTTATTGCATTAGTTTGTGTGTGTTTGCATTGTGCATGCGTACATTTCATTTACATTTTGTTCGTTTTAGAGTAAGCATATGCATTTGATAATTTCTCACTTGTGAGTGACAAATTTGCAGGTAAAAAGACCGGAAAACCGAAATTGGAGCAAAGTGTGCAAGCCAAGAAAACAATGGGCAGAAAAGCTGGCGCCCGAGCGGTAGAAAAGTATAGCCCGGGCGCGAGAGGTGAATGGCTAAGGTGATTTCAAGAAAGTATGGCGCTCGGGCGGTAATTTTCTACTGCCCGGGCACGAGATTCTTCTTCCGAAGAGCTTACAAACAGAAGAGTCGGTGCTCGATCGGTAATTTTCTACCGTCCGAGCGTGAGAGTTCGCACCTCCCAAGCATGATAATGGAGAGTGTGGCGCTCGAGCGGTAGAAAATTACCGCCCGAGCGCCACTTAAATTTGGAAAGATCTGCTATTGATTTCTTCCCTGATTTTTTGAATGAAGTATACAAGGAAAATGAGGGCACGATTTGGGGGGAGGATTCAGACCTATTTCAGCAGCCGCCAGAAGCTTTGAAGAGGACTTTGCGCTTGGAGTTGAAGATTCAAAGATTTTCAATCATTGTTCCTTGCATTTTCGTCACAAATAGTATTTCTAATCTAATTTTTATCATTCAAACATTGCTTTGTTATTTTAAATATGAATTCGAGTAGCTAACTTAAAATATTTTTTGGAATTTAAGGGGATCCTATACCAAACTTTGATTTTAATTAATTTATATTTCGATTGTTGCGTTATTCTTGAATGTGCTACTGTTTTTCATTGTGTTGTTAGAGCGTAGCTAACTTTAACAACATTTTTATATTGCGAGTAAGTTCGAGATAATAACTTGTGATATGAACGAGTAGTAAAATCCGTGGATCGCCAATTTACATAGATATATGAAATTGGATACGCGCCGATAGTCATAGTCCGATAGGGCGAAAACTAGGGGATTTCATAGATCGAAATGCGGTTCACTCTTGATAAATAGTTAAAGACATTTAATTACTTCATTATGTAGAATTAGTTTGGCATTGCTCGAGAAAGTGTGTTCAATTGAATAGGAAATCCTGTCGGAAGCATACAATCACTATCGAACGAATTAATTAATTAACGAGGGGTAGGTGAACTGAAATTACCAACAAATTCAATTTTCATTGAATTTTAAAACAACCATTTTAGATATTATATTTCATTATCCAATTCTTAAATCATTTTATTTGCGTATTTATTTGAGCATAGTAGTACTAAAACAACCAATCAATTTTCATTGCTAAAGATTTAATAACTGAAAATAATAATTGTCAAATACAGTTTTCAGTGGAACGATACTCATACTCACGTACATTATACTATTACCTGACATCGTGCACTTGCGATTAATTTTCGAGCATACAAAATAATATTTTTATTAAGGATTCCAGAGTGCAAATTTTGCTCGATCAAGTTTTTGGCGCCGTTGCCGGGGATTGTTAATCTACAATTTTATTTTCAATTTTTTACTTTAGCATTCTCTATTTTACTTTGTTTGACACATTCGATTTCTTCGCAGGTATCTCTCTTGTGCATGCCAAGGTCTCTTGAATCTGAACTAGAGATATTCGATCCCGAGATTGAAAGAACCTTACGCAGGAGACGACAACTCAGAGGCTTAAAGACATAATGAACAGGAACGAACGTGAGGAGGAGCATCACGAAGATCTAAGGGTCGAAGAGCCAAGGCGCATACCCATGCTTGAGTATGCACAACCATCGCTTGATGTAGCACGTCCAAGCATAGTGCGACCAACTGTCAGGGCAAACCAGTTTTAGATCAAGACAACCATGATTCAAATGATCCAAATGTGCTAGATGATCCGAACACTCACATCGCCGACTTCTTAGAAATTTGCGATACTTTTAATTTAATGGAGTTTCAGATGATGCTGTTAGACTACGTTTATTTCCGTTCTCTTTGCATGATAAAGCTAAATCTTGGTTGAATTGTTTGCCTGTAGGGTCAATCACGACTTGGGAAAACATGGCTAAAGCTTTCCTCTTGAAATACTTTCCTCCATCGAAAACCATTAAGCTGCGAGCGGACATAACCACCTTCTCTCAATTTGAGCAGGAGTCACTCTACGAGGCTTGGGAGCGCTACAAAGACTTATTGTGAAGATTCCCACATAATGAGTTGCCTCTTGGGTTAGTTGTACAAACTTTTTACTATGATTTAATTTCATCTAACCGAACCATGATAGATGTTGCGGCCTGCAGAAATCTATTGAGGAAAACGGTCGAAGAGGGGTATGAGTTACTAGAGGAGATGGAAGCTAGAAGCTATCACCCTCAGTCTGAGAGGAACACTCAGCGAAGGAATGCAGGAGTACACCAGGTAACTGATTTTTCAGCTGTCACTGTACAATTAGAAGCACTTAACAGGAAAATAGACAGCATGAATGTAAACGGAACAGCGATGCGCTTGCAAGAGATATTTTGTGAAAAAAGCGGAGGAGAACACTATGTTAAGGACTGTCAAGACAGTGGTCCTTTTTATATGCCAGAAGGGGCACCAGTGAATCAAGTGGGAATCCAAAACCGTCCAAGGAATGATCCGTATTCGAACGCATATAATCCTGGATGGAGACAACATCCCAACTTCTCATGGGGTGGTAAAATGAGTCAGAATCGACCACAAGGAGGACAACCATATGGGAAACAACCGATGTACAGATCTGAACCTCCTAGAGAAGAAAAGTCTAATTTAGAGTAAATGATGTCTAAGTTTATCTCGTCCACTGAAACTAAACTCCAAAATCTAGATGCATCGATAAAGGGGCTAGAAAATCAGATTAGGCAGTTAGCAAAGATGATAGCCATTAGAGAGCCAAACACCTTGCCAAGTAACATCGAGACCAATCCAAAAGCGCAAGTGAAGGCCATTGAGTTGAAGGGTGGAAAAATTTTAGAGTCAAGAGAGAAAGAAGAAAATCAAGTGCCGGATAAACAGACCGAGATGTCTAAAGGTAAGTCTTGTAACTCTACACCAGCACCCACTGCACAATCAAATATTTTTATACCTCCCCCTTTTCCTGCAGCACTGAAAAAAGAAAAACTTGATGCACAATTCGGTAAGTTTCTTGAGGTATTTAAAAAATTGCATATAAATATTCTTTTTGCCTATGCTTTGATGCAAATGCCTAGTTATGCTAAATTTTTGAAGGACATATTAGCTAATAAGAGGAAGTTGGAGGATCACATGAAGGTGAACTTAACTCAAAATCGCTCTGCTTTAGTGCAAAACAAAATCCCACCGAAACTAAAAGACCTAGGGAGTGTTTCTATTCCTTGCATGATTAGTGATGTTTTTCACAAAGCTTTGTGTGATCTTGGTGCAAGTATTAATCTTATGCCTTTATCTATATTCAGGAAACTCGGATTAGGAGAAGGTAAGCCAACCAGGATGTCTTTGCAGCTGGCAGACAAATCTGTCAAGTATCCATGGGGAGTTATTGAGGATGTGCTAGTGAAAGTGGATAAATTTATTTTTCTTGCTGATTTCGTGGTGCTCGACATGGAGAAAGATATTGATATGCCTTTAATTTTGGGGAGACCGTTCTTCGCAACTGGCAAGGCCCTAATTGATGTTCAAGAAGGGAAGTTGAGATTGAGAGTGGGGGAGGAAGACATTACTTTTGATGTTTTTAATGCACTTAAGAACACACTGCATTCTGATAGTTGTTATAGAATTGATGCTTTTGATGCTCTTGTGTCTAATTATGTGTAGGATGCTCTTAGGGACCCTTTGGAAGCCACTCTCACTACTGAATTGAGAGAAGATGAATTGGATGCGGAGAAAGCCGAAATAATGGCATACCTCAATGCCAACCAGCCATGGAAGAAGCCAATAAAGATGAGATTAGAGGACTTGGGAGACCGAAGAGACTTGCTCCCTCAGAAGTCAAGCCTGGAGGAGCCACCGACGCTTGAGCTCAATCCATTGCCTCCATACCTAAAGTACGCATACCTAGGTGAGAATAACACTTTACCTGTCATTATTTCTGCTGCTTTGAAAGATGTGATGGAGGACAAACTATTGGAAGTTTTGAAAGCACACAAGAGTACTTTTGCGTGGAAGGTGGCGGATATCAAAGGAATCAATACATCAGTCTGCATGCACAAGATCTTGATGGACGATAGGTAATCACCTCTTGTACAACCTCAGAGAATATTAAATCCAAAGATGCAAGAGGTAATAAAAGCAGAAACTATCAAACTCCTTGATGCAGGTATTATCTATCCTATATATGATAGTGCATGGGTAAGTCCTGTTTAGTGTGTGCCGAAGAAAGGTGGGATTACTATGATCACAAATGAAAAAAAAATGAATTAATCCCCATTAGAACAGTTACGGGATGGCGTGTGTGCATTGACTATAGGAAATTAAATGATGCTACCCGTAAGGATCATTTCCACTGCCCTTTATTGATCAGATGTTAGAGAGGTTAGCGGGTCAGGAGTTTTACTGTCTTCTAGATGGGTATTCGGGGTATAACCAAATCATGATTGCGCCTGAGGACCAAGAGAAAACCACTTTCACTTGTCCTTATGGCACTTTTGCTTTTATACGGATGCCTTTTGGCTTGTGTAATGCCCCTGCCACTTTTCAACGATGCATGACCGCTATATTTCATGACATGATAGAAACTTTCCTTGAAATTTTTATGGATGACTTCTCAATCTTTGGCTCTTATTTTGATAACTGTTTGCAGAATTTGAAGGTGGTGTTGATGAGATGCGAGGCGACAAATTTAGTGCTAAATTGGGAAAAGTGCCATTTTATGGTACAAGAAGGCAAAGTGTTGGGGCACAAGATATCACCGCATGGGATAGAGGTGGATAGGGCAAAAGTGGAAGTTATCAAGAACTTACCACCTCCGACATCCATAAAGGGAATTAAAAGTTTTCTGAGCCACGCCAGTTTTTATCGGCGTTTTATCAAAGATTTTTCTAAAATTGCAAAACCTTTATCTTCCCTACTTATGAAAGACGTGCCCTTTGATTTTAATTATGACTGTTTGCAAGCATACGAGGATTTGAAGGAGCGCTTGGTGACGGCTTATGTCTTGGTGGCACCAGATTGGAATCTACCCTTCGAGGTTATGTGCGATGCCAGTGATACTATGGTAGCGGCTGTTCTTGGCCAGTGGCAAAACAAGGTATTTCATACAATTTACTACGCAAGTAAGACCCTTGATGAGACTCAATTGAATTATGCAACAAGTGAAAAGGAATTACTTGCGGTAGTATTTGCGCTTGACAAATTTCATGCATATCTTGTTTTTTCCAAAGTCATTATTTACACAGATCATTCTGCATTGAAATATTTACTTGCTAAGAAATATGCAAAGCCACGCATACTTAGGTGGATTTTATTGTTGAAAGAATTTGACTTAGAAATAAAAGATAAGAAAAGAGTTGAGAATGTGGTGGCGGACCATTTGTCTAGACTAGAGCTTTTTAGTAATGACTGTATAGATCATGCTATTAATGATTGGTTTCCTGATGAGCAACTCTTTGAGGTGAAACATTATCCTTGGTATGGAACCTTTTCGAATTTTCTTGTCACAGACACACCACCACCAAATCTATCGTTTCACCAACGTAAGAAATTCTTTTCTGACGTGAAACATTATTTTTGGGAGGAGCCATTTTTGTTTAAGATCTTTGCAGATTCTATGATAAGAAGGTGTGTTGCAGAGGAAGAGTTTGATCAAATAATTAACCATTGCCACGACCGTGAGGTAGGTGGTCATTTTGTACCAACCAAGACGGCATCCAAGGTACTTGAATGTGGTTTTTATTGGCCAACCCTCTTTAAGGATGCTCGTTCTTATGTGCTTACTTGTGATAAATTCCAGCGGACAGGTAATATCTCTAACCGTCATGAAATGCCATTAAATAATATTCTTGAGCATGAGGTTTTTGATGTATGGGGGATAGATTTCATGGGACCGTTTCCCAGTTCGTTCACAAAAAAATATATTTTGGTTGAGGTTGATTATCTAAGTGGGTAGAGGTAGAAGCATATGCTACTAATGATGCCCAAGTGGTCCTAAAATTTTAAAACAAAAATATTTTCAACAGATTTGGAACACCACGAGCAATCATTAGTGATGGTGGCACTCGTTTTTGCAACAAACTCTTTGAAAAACTTTTGAGTAAATATGGTATCACACATAAGGTCTCTAACCCATATCACACCCAAACGAGTGGTCAAGTGGAAGTGTCGAACCGAGGGATAAATAGGATTCTGGAGAAAGTTTTAGGAGTCAGTCAGAAAGACTGGTCAGTGAGGTTAGATGATGCTCTTTGGGCATATAGGACTGCGTTCAAAACACATATACGCACTACACCATATAGATTACTGTTTGGTAAAGCGTGTCATCTACCTGTAGAGTTAGAGCATCGGACATATTGGGCCACAAAAGCACTAAAATTTAACTTTATTGCTGCAGGTGAAAGACGTCTGCTTCAACTGGATCAGTTGGAGGAATTCCGGAATCTGTCATATGATCTTTCACTGTCATACAAGGAGAAAAAACAAGGCTCATGAAAAGCGGATCGTCGAGAGGGAATTCAAAGAAGGTGAAAACGTCCTGCTCTACAACTCCCGGTTGCGACTATTTCCCGGAAAGTTGAAGTCGCGATGGTCTGGTCCATTCATGATTTTTAAAGTTTACCCATCGGGGGCTGTCAAATTTCAAGACGGAAAGGATGAGACATTTACGGTCAATGCACAACGCCTAAAGCACTACATGAGTGGCACAACTGAGCCACAACTTGGAACCACCCGGTTCCAAGACCATCTGAATTGAGACCAACTGATAGTCAAGCTCTCGACTATAAATTGAGAACTACCTCTATTTCCCTTATCTTGCATTTAATTCGATTTTTTTATGTTAGTTATGTTTATTTATTTTTATTCTTTTGTTTTCTATAAAAAACTAAAAAAAAAAATAGAAGGCGAAAAATTTCCAGAGAGCTCAGCGCTCGAGTGGTAATTTTCTACTGCTCGAGCGCGAACACTTATTTCAGAAACAGATTCCAAAGAGATGGACGCACGAGCGGTAATTTTCTACCACTCGAGCGCGCCTGCAATTAAAATCGTGATTTCCCTTCCCCCTTTCTCATTTTGAAATTTCCCCAAATCCCTCACAAACCCTCTCGCCCCTTTTCGATTTTCTTGTACAGGAACTTCGATCCCCACTCAAATTTCCGGCAATGTGGAACAATCTTCATTGGCAAGCAAGAACAATCTCTGTCTGGTCATCCACCTTCTCCACACTCTATCACCATGGCTCCCAAGAAACAATGAGGTAATCCCAGTTCCGCCTCTTCTTCTTCGTCTTTTGACAGAACACGTTGTCGGCACGAGCTCGATTTGAGCATGCTAAGATGCATAGAAACCCCATTGTTGAAAGGGGATTTCGTCGTCTATTTGAGGATAGACAGTTGGAGACTCTTATGGAATTAGAGAGACGAGGATGGGTAAAATTTGGGGAGCAACCTAAGGCGGCAGTGGTGTCTGTGATTAGGGAATCTTATGCTAATGCCGGTGAATGAACTAATATTAAAGCGTTTGTTAGAGGTCGGCTCCTGCCGTTTGATTCTGTCACAATTAACTCCCTATTAGAAACGGTCGAAGTTGACGACTCCGAATTCGAGGCATTAGTTGATGACCCTAATTACACGATGATAATCGAGACTCTGTGCCTTCCAGGGGCGACATGGAAACCATTAGGGGGACCCCCGAGCTGCTTTGACAAAAACTATGCGGGCCGAAATTGCCCTTTGTTATCTATTTGTGGCCCGAAGGAGGATGCCGGTCTCGCATAAAAGCAAGGCGCAAAAAGAGCGGGCGGTGCTCCTGTTTGCTTTGACATCAGGATACAAAATAAATGTGGGCAAACTTATAAATTCTCAGATCATATTGAGTGCTCACAATAGTCATGTCGGTCTCTTCTTCCCCACTATCATCTCTGAATTGTGTGCGAGGGTGAGAGTTGTATTCTGTGATGATGAGGAGTGGTTGCAGCCGATGAAGGCTATTTGTGTAGATGACTTACAGTGGAAGAGGGCAAAACGACACGTAGACTTCCCCCCTCAGGAGGAAGAGGTAGGTGGATCAAGCACCGCCATCCCTAGTCGCCCACAACCCCGCAGGTGCACTCAGAACGAAAAAATGGACAAGAGTCTTGCCTTCATGGCTCGCCAGGTGCAGGTCAACACCAACGTCATGGCACATCTTGCCCATCTCGACTCACTGATGCGCACTATGATCATCCACGGGGGCGTAGATCCAGGGACCATACCAACACTTCTGCCGTTCATTCCCCCCTACCAATTTCAGTATGACTATCTTACGCAGGGGGATGCAGCCGGAGTGCCACCACCGGAGCACGACAAAGAGGATCCTTGATCAGGGGAGTTCATTGTTTCCCCTTTCTTCGCGTTTTTATTTGAGTTTTTTTTACTGCTTTATGTTTTTGTAATTTTATTCTGTGTTTGCATTCGTGTGTGCACTTCTGTGTTTTGGTTTTTTTTTGCAATGGGGACATTGCACACCCTTAGTATGAGGGGGTCGTTTTTCATATTTGTCTTGCATGAGTGTCAGATGATGGTGAAACTAGTAAATTTGTAGCCAATGATGATTTTGGGCTAAATGAACTGCATGTTGCTTAGTCTTATCACTTGTTATGAATTCCCCGGTGAATTGCAATCTTTTTATGCACACATAGTGGATTTTGATAGCGGTGTCTATGACAGTTAAGTTCAAAATAATCTGTGAGGGGAACTGGAGAAACATAAGATGCGAGTAGAACTCGAATTATTACGTGTTGAATCGAGTGACCAACCAGTAGCATGAACTCACGTAGAAAATCCTTCATCCAATCGTGCATAGGACCGAAAAATTCATCCCTAGGCCAGATAAATAAACATAATCTATATCCCAAGCCTAGGGAGTATGCATGAGAAAACTATGCGCAAAAAATAAAAAAAAAATAAATAAAAGGGGATGTAAGGTGTGGGGGAGCCAAAAGGGGATGAAATCCTATCCCAAGGGTAAAAAGATGGAGATGTAAGGCATTGAGGAATGTCAGAGAAAATTTCTGACAAGTGCATAGTGAAAATGATCTACGTACTCCCAATCTTTCTGAACCACTTGAGCATTTATGGCTATTGACTCCCTACATTTTGATGTTCAACTATGAAACTCTACCACTTTTTGTGTTTACTGGTTGGTTCCAAATGATAACAGAACTCAGGAAAGATAAACTTGCGTTGACTTTTTGATTTGGCGACCCACATGATTTGCGAATAAAACTATCCGAAACACAAGCTAGAAAAATCCACAGCACAAACGACCACACTTTTTGGAAAAATACAAATGTTTTGTGATGTTTTGGAACAGGGTATTAATGGATGTTGTGTTTTGACTAATTGGATGTGGTTCACAAACCCGCTGAGTCAGGAGACATCAGTTTGCTACTTCGCCATCAGTCTAGTTATTTTAATACTTTCACTTTGTGTTTGTTTCATGTTTTGGTTGTGGTCTGTAACCTATTTTTGCTTGAGGGCAATCAAAAGGTTAGTATGAGAGGGTTGATAGGTGTGGTTTTTATGTGTTTTTTTGCATTAGTTTGTGTGTGTTTGCATTGTGCATGCGTGCATTTCATTTACATTTTGCTCGTTTTTAGAGTCATATGCATTTGATCATTTCTCACTTGTGCGTGAAAAATTTGAAGGTAAAATGACCGGAAAAACGAAATTGGAGCAAAGTGTACAAGCCAAGAAGACAATGGGCAGAAAGGCTTCGTCTTCCGAAGAGCTTACAAACAGAAGAGTCGGCACTCGGTCGGTAATTTTCTACTGCCCGAGCGCAAGAGTCCGCACCTCCCAAGCATGATTACTGAGAGTGTGGCGCTCGAGCGGTAGAAAATTACCGCCAGACGCCACTTAAATTTGGAAAGATCTGCTATTGATTTCTTCCCTGATTTTTTGAATGAAGTATACAAGGAAAATGAGGGCACGATTTGGGGGTGGAGGATTCTGAAAAATTTCAGCAGCCGCCACAAGCTTTAGAGAGGACTTTGTGCTTGGAGTTGAAGATTCGAAGATTTTCGGGCGTCGTTCCTCGTATTTTCGTCATGAATAGAATTTCTAATCTAGTTTTTATCATTCAAATATTGCTTTGTTAATTTTAAATATGAATTCGAGTAGCTAACTTAAAATATTTGTTGGGATTTAAGGGGATCCTACCCCAAACTTTGATTTAATTAATTTATATTTCGATTGTTGCTTTATTCTTGAATGTGCTATTGTTTTTTTCATTGTGTTGTTAGAACGTAGCTAACTTTAACAACGTTTTTATATTGCGAGTAAGTTCAAGAGAATAACTTGTGATAGGAACGAGTAGTATAATCCGTGGATCAACAATTTACATAGATATATGAAATTGGATACGCGTCGATAGTCATAGTCCAGTAGAGCGAAAACTAGGGGATTTCATAGATCGAAATGCGATTCACTCTTGATAAATAATTAAAGACATTTAATTACTTCATTGAGTAGAATTAGTTTGGTATAGCTCGAGAAAGTGTGTTCAATTGAATAGGAAATCCTGTCGGAATCATACAATCACTATCGAACGAATTAATTAATTAACGAGGGGTAGGTGAACTGAAATTCTCAACAAATTTAATTCTCATTGAATTTTAAATCAACCATTTTAGATATTATATTTCATTATCCAATTCTTGAATTATTTTATTTGCGTATTTATTTGAGCATAATATTACTAAAACAACCAATCAATTTTCATTGCTAAAGATTTAATAACTGAAAATAATAATTGTCAAATACAGTGTTCACTAGAACGATACTCGTACTCACGTACATTATACTATTTGTAGATGCCCATATTTCGTATTTGTAAATTTACGGAATTATTTAAAAATTTTCTCTTTAAAAATCATCATTTATAAAATAATCTGATAAAAAGATTTAATGTTTAATGTAACAGCGGAATAAAAGTTCAAATGTCAAAATAGCAGCGGAAGTAAATATCTGTTTCAAAACAACAACTTAAAATAATTCATCGTGATAAAAATGAGTTTGAACATAAAAATGGTAAATGATAAAAGTGAGGTCCTCGGGTTCCTACTACTGCCGACCCAAGCTAGCTCACTGGTCCCCGCCCTCGGCCTCGACCTCATCAGTACCTACAACAATCAAGTCTAGTGAGTTTAAAGATTCAGCATGCATATATCATAAATAACAAGTAAATATATCGTAAAATTTCATGCCATGCAAAGATATCATATCGTAAAGCGTAACGTGAAAATCGTGTCATGAATAATTATAAATACGTGCATTACTGAAAATCGTACGTAAAATGTTTTCTCGATAGAGCCCTATCATAAAACAGCATATCATAATTTTCTGTTGAAATTATGTTCTACACAAGTGGCCCATAAAATGAACTGAATCGTCTGATCAGACTAAACTACAATATACTGGGCGGTAGAGATCATCACAGCCCTTGGACTAGATATCCGTACCCATACATGAACATGAACCGGTCAGTAGCTACCAGATGAAGTAATAATTCCATAAGCTTCAATCCCATGAGCGTGAGGTGGCCACAAGTCATATCGCATAAATCTCAAAATAAACTTTTATAATTTATGCACGTAATATAATTATTATCCTGTTTTATTTTACAAATTGAGTTGGATCGTTTCCAGACTCGCTGCATACTAATCCTAACATGAGAACATGCAAATAAACCTAACTTGACCAAAACTTCGTAACCGAACTAAAAACGAGACGATTACGCCTGACAAACTTAGTATCTAATCATGACTCCGTACCAACCCGAACCAACGTCGAACCATCATTTAGTCATGAATACAATACACCTAAAATGATAGAAAATAAATACCAAGGGCTGTAATACACGAAAATTGTGCATGGAGGCCAAAATCATTAAATGCTCTTTCGAGAGTCACTTTGGCACATTGCATCGTAAATTCCCGTACGACCTATAAACTTAACCAAATCACGAACGGCCAAAAACATGACCTTCCTAACTCAATAACGTACTGTCCAGTCCAAGTCCATAGGCTAAAAGCCAACCAAGAACCCAAAACACACCTCTGAACCGAAGCTAAACTTGTTGTCCAATAAAATACAGCAGCAGCTCTTGTGCTTTCGTCGCTTTGTTTTCGAGACTATCGGCCATTGGGGTTCGAACCACCGACCAGAGCCTCTTACAAACATTCTAAGGAGTGACTTAGACCATGGCTAAGGGCTAAAAGCTAGCCACAACCCAAGCATAACCGTAGGACAACCCGAAACTCCCACCCGAGGAACCATGCTGCGCGCGTGGGGAGTATTGCTGAACTTGCTGTCTTATCTCATTCCAGTGGCCATGTGATCGACCATGGCATGATCTAGACATCATGAGGTATTGTGTGAACCGTGGCTAAGGGCTAGAAGCCAAACAAGATCTACCACAAACCAAGAAGCCGAAGCTTCACACACACAAACAAAATTCAGAAAAACTGAAACAGAAGGGGCTTGCGTTGTTGCTGTCCAACCGACTTGGGACATGGCTCAAGCCACTTAGGGCCGACTTGACCACGTCCTATGCTTGCTAGGGGAGGGTCCTAGCCATGGCTACTGGCCCTAGGCCAGCCATGGCTCGAACACCATCGTACGCAAGCCAATGACAGCAAATGAAACGCGAATATGACACTTGTTTCTTGCTTACCGAGTTGGACAACTAACTTACGGTTTTGGGGCTTGAACCCTGATCAAACTTGACCCTAACACACCATATGAAATGATCATAAGCAGCCTTGGGAGCCTAGGAATCGATCCAACCTGTAAATCAACAAAAACAACCAAAACGTGAGGGCATAGGTAGAAGCCAAAAATCTTCACCATGTTATTTCGAAAATGCTAACATGATTTCGCTTTTTTTGCTTCAAGTTTCATGCATATATGATGTTTTAAAATAATAATATAACTTGATTGAATAGAAAAGATTGATAGAAACATGCCTTGGATTTGTTTGAAATGAAAACAAATCGATTACGACGACACGGCGCGGAGGAGACGGAGTTGCTTTGCTTCTTGTTTTCTTTAGCTATTATAGATTTTCTATTTGAAAATGCTCTGAAATTTTCGGTGGAGTGGTGAGGGAAATGTCTAGGAAATGAATGGGAAGGTTGCAAAATAGATGGGAGGTTAAGTGGCAAGATCAAATCTTTTCTATCCTAGAGTTTGTGAGATAAGGAATGGTTATGATATCATAGGATTTTGAGGGATAATTGATGGGGTGATGGCCGAAATTTAGTCTAGGTACAAGGTAGAAAATTGCTTAATTTTTTAATTATTGGTGATTAAAAGGTCGGGGAATTATCTATCAAGAAAAGATTAAGGAAATGAATCAAATGGTGATTTGTCAATCAATATTAAATCTTAATAAGAGATGGCCGAATTTCTTATCAAAAAATGAGGGTATGGATATTGCTTAATTATTAATTACTGGGGATTTAAAATGAAGGAATTATTCTACCATGAGGGGATAAAGAAAAATATCAAAAAATGGAGTTGCTAAAATTAAATCAAATCCTCAAGGTTGTAGCCGAAACTATGCTTATTAAAATGAGGGAAATATTTCTTAAATATTGTATTTTAAATCTTTAAAGTTTTATCTACCCATTAAGTATTTTAGCGAATTAATAAATTAATAATTAAACCTAAAAGAACTTATTTACTACTTATCTCAAATTACTTAAATAAATCCTTTAAACATTATTTTTCATTAAAATAAATTACTCTTTATCTTATATAAATTTTAGGAATATTTTCTTATCATTAAATTTTATCTCAGTGCTCCAACTCCAGTCCGGCCTCGCTTATTTAACTGAAAAGATAAAAACTAAACTACTGCGTAAAATAACTCAACAAATTTAAAAGAATGAATATAAATCCTCATGCATAAAAAAAGATCATTTTCAAATTAAATAATAGTAATTATGCATGGCTTATACGTGGTCTGATTTAATGGGTTCTACAACTCTCCCCCCATTAAAAGAAATTTCGTCGTCGAAATTAAAACTTAGCGAATAACTCGGGATAACGACTCCTCAACTCTGGCTCAGATTCCCACGTAGCTTCTTCCTCTGAATGATTAAGCAATTTGACTTTCACTAGCTTACCAGTTTGTTCCGAAGCGTCTTCTCCTGTCGGCCTTAGATCTGCACTAGTCTTTCCTCATAAGACAGGTTAGGAGTGAGCTGCAAGGGTTTAAAATTCAGGACATGCGAAGGATTCGCCATATACTTCCTCAGCATTGAGACGTGGAACACATTGTGTACTCCGGTCAGATTCGGCGGAAGAGCAACACGATAAGCTAGCGTCCCAACCCTGTCGAGGATCTCAAAGGGTCCGATGAATCTCGGACTGAGCTTTCCTTTCTTCCCGAACCGCATGACACCTTTCATAGGTGCTACCTTCACAAAAACATGGTCGCCAACGACAAACTCTAGATCTCTCCTCCTCTGATCCGCATAGCTCTTCTGTCGGCTCTGAGCAGTCATCATCCTATCACGGATCTTGACTACTACATCGACAGCCTGCTAAATGATCTCCGGACCCACTTCTAATCTCTCCCCTACTTCATCTCAATGAACAGGCGACCTGCACTTACGACCATACAGTGCTTCATACGGAGCCATACCTATAGACGACTGAAAGCTGTTGTTATAGGTGAACTGTTGTTATAGGTGAATTCTACCAATGGAAAATTCGACTCCCAACTCCCTGAGAAATCGATGACACAAGCACGGAGAAGGTCTTCCAAAAATCTGGATAACTCTCTCTGACTGACCATCTGTCTGGGAGTGGAAAGCTGTGCTATACAACAACTTCGTACCCACTGCTGAATGCAGAATCTTCCAAAATGCGGAAGTGCACCTAGGATCTCGGTCAGACACTATAGAAACGGGAATACCATGAAGTCTGAGTATCTAACGGATATACAGCTCTGCATACTGAATCATGGTGAAAGTTGTCTTGATAAGCAAGAAGTGCGTTGATTTGGTAAGACGATCGACAATCACCTAGATAGCATTTGATCCTCTGACTGACTTCGGCAAACCGGTCACAATGTCCATGGTAAAATTCTCCCACTTCCACTCGAGAACAGGAAGAGGCTTGAGCAAGCCTGCTGGTCTCTGATGCTCTGCTTTCACTAGCTAGAACGTCAGACACTCGGATACAAAACGTCTTATATCCTTCTTCATTCCTGGCCACCAATACAACAACTGCAGGTCTTTGTACATCTTCGTGCTCACAGGGTGAATAGAGTACGGCGACATGTGGGCCTCGGATAAAATATCTGCTCGAATAGAATCACTGCTAGGAACCCACATTCTGTCTCGATACCTCACAATACCGTCGCTAACTGTATACAAAATACTGTCATTGGCCTCATCTCTCTGCTTCCACTTTGCCAACTGCTCATCTGCTGACTGACCACTGCGAATACGGTCTAGAAGAGAATGAATCGTCAACGTAGATAGACGGGGAACTCTACCTCGAGGATACATCTCTAGATCAAACCTCTATATCTCAGACTGAAGAGGTCTCGAAATCGTCAAATGAGCCATCACTGCGACTTTCTTGCTCAGTGCATCCGCAACTACATTAGCCTTACCCGAATGGTAGCAAATGTCACAGTCATAGTCCTTCACTAGCTCCAACCAACGTCTCTGACGCATATTCAACTCTTTCTACGTAAAGAAGTACTTGAGGCTCTTATGGTCGGTAAAGATCTGGCACTTCTCTCTGTACAAATAATGCCTCCAAATCTCCAAGGCAAAAACTACGGCTGCCCACTCTAGATCGTGAAAAGGGTTATTCTTCTCATGGATTTTCAGCTGACGAGAAGCATACGATATCACCTTCCCATTATGCATCAACACTGCGCCTAAAGCGAGCTTCGAAGCATCGGTATACAAAACAAAGTCTCCGGGCCTTGACGGCATGACCAAAACTGGTGCTGAGATAAGAGCTTGCTTCAAAGTGTCGTCGCTCTTCTGAAACTCATCGCTCCACACAAATTTAACATTCTTCTTTGTCAACGACGTGAGTGGTACTGCGATAGAGGAGAATCCCTGAATAAACTTCCCGTAATATCCTGCGAGCCCAAGGAAACTACGGATCTCTGATGCATTCTGCGGCACAACCCAATCTCTGACTGCTGCAACTTTCGCTGGGTCTACCTCTATCTCACTGCTAGAAACGATGTGGCCTAATAACGCCACCTTCTCTAACCAAAATTCCCATTTACTGAACTTCGCGAATAACTTATGCTTCTGTAGGGTCTGCAAAACTGCGGTCAGATGTCTGCTGTGATCCTCTTGATTCTTAGAGTAGACGAGAATGTCGTCTATGAATACTATCACAAACTGATCAAGATACGGCTGAAATACGCGATTCATAAGATCCTTGAAGATCGCTGGCGCATTCGTCAAACCAAACGGCATCACAAGGAACTCGAAGTGGCCATAACGAGTCCTCAAAGCAGTCTTGAGGACATCGGCGTTTTTCACCCTCAACTGGTGATAGCCAGAACGCAAATCGATCTTAGAGAATACTGAAGCTTCTTGTAACTGATCAAATAGATTTTCAATCCTCGGAAGTGGGTATTTGTTCTTCACTCTAACCCTGTTCAACTCCCGTTAATCAATGCAAAGCCTCATAGAACCATCCTTCTTCTTCACAAACAAGACTGGCGCGCCCCATGGTGAAAAAATCGGGCGAATGAACTCCTTGTAAAGAAGTTCCTGAATCTGCTTCTTAAGTTCTGCCATCTCTGTCGGTCCTAATCGGTACGGTGCTTTGGAGATCGGAGCCGTACCTTGCATAAGCTCTATAGAAAACTCCACCTCTCGCTCGGGTGGCATACCAGAGACGTCATCAGGAAATACGTCTAGAAAATCCCTAAAAATTGGGACATCAGAGGCTGACTGACTGGGTGCCTCCGGAACGGATATAAAAGTTTCCAAAAACGCTCGACACCCTCTATGCATGAGCTTCCTAGCCTGGACACAATATATCAAACGCGGTAAATGAAAGTACTTGTCTGGTTCGAATAAGAACTGCTCCATCCCAGGAGGTCGGACTAGAACGGATCTTCGCTGAAAGCCGATCAAAACTCTGTTCCTTAGTAGCCAGTCCATACTCAGAATGATATCAAACTCTTGCATCGGCAAAACGATAAGATCCGCATAAATAAGATTGACATGAAGCTCGAGGTCTATGTCTCTGATCACATTAGTAGCTGCCATCTCCTCTCCCGAAAGCAGTACTACTGAATAGGCTATATCTAGCCCAATGGTCTTTACCTTGAGAAAATTAGCTAAGGTATCTGAATTGAATGAATGAGTAGCCCCTGAATCTCTCAAGCTTTCGTAGGTGACCCGGCTATAAAAAATCTCCTTGAAAGATCGGAACACTAACCTGAACCCAATAGTTACAAGAACTAAACATATAGAAATGCGAATGCCAGAGTTCTTCTAAACTAAATTCCCGAAAATAACACCGATTAGAGCATGCAATCCTATCACAAATTCTAAGTTCAAAATCTCAACACAGAACATAAATTCCCAAATACAAACTTAAAGCTTAAAGGTACCTGTCATGAGTATGGTCTCCGGGTTCGTCTCCGCTGCATGGAGAGCAAAGACTCTGCCTTGGGTAGGCAGACTCCCCTACGGGCGTTGCTGGAGCAAGTGGTCGGGGCTACCACACTTGTAACACTTCCCTAAACCATACATACACGCTCCAGCATGGCGGCGTGTGCCCCTAGGACAGACTGGGTGCTCAAAAGTCATTGGGACTGCGCGTCCCCACTGCTGTTGTCCTCTGTTTCTGGGCGGGCCGTGGAAAGACCTCTTATTATGTGGCTGCTGCTGAGGAGGAGGGCGGTGTGGCACTTGGACTGGTCGTTTGCCCTGGCGGTCTCTCTGAATATCAATCAGATCTTGCTCTGCAACTAGAGCTCTGGAAACAGCGTCGTCATAGGTAGTAGGGCCAGCCACCCTAACATCACGGCACAAGATCGGCCGTAGACCATCCAGAAACTGTCTCAACTTGGCTCCAGCATCATTGGCAATTAGGGGCACAAAATGGCAACCCATCTAAAACTTATGAATGAACTCTGTAACAGTCATATCTCCCTGCCTCAGGGTCATGAACTCCCTGGTCAATCTGGCACGCACCTCTTCAGTAAAATATTTAGAGTAGAATACCTCTGTAAAGTGCGTCAAGCTCAGAGTAGCCACATTCAATGCTACAGATGCTCCTTCCCACCATAAGCGAGCGTCTCCTCCCAACAGATAGGTAACACAACGAACTCTGTCCTCATCTCCAAGCCCCATGAACTCGAATATAACCTCGAGGGACTTAATCCAGCCCTCAGCAATCATGGGATCTATCTTCTCTGAGAACTCCTTCGGTCTCATCTTCATGAACTGCTCATAGGTAGCCTCAGGCCCTGTCGGCCTGTCTACCCTAGAATTGTTCCCCGCAAACTGTGCGAAGAACTGCGTTATACCGGCTAGCATCTGGGCGTCCATGTCTAGCGGTAGTGGATGTGGTAAATCTCTCTCCTGCCTCTGATTCTCACCGTCCTCCTGGCGAGGCTCATCATCTCTCGTGCGCTCAAGAATGCGTCTAGGAAACATAATGTTCCATATATACAACCCATACGTAACCAACATGCATAATTTCTATTATTTATTTAAAATTAAATAATTACTGCATAATCATAATTTGGACATAAATTATTTCATGAAAACATGCTGTTAAAATATTTCATGCTTTAAAAGAAATGCGTAAACTTAAAACTTACAGACCGAAGACGTGACTTTTTGAGCTTATCGATATCAGTAGTAGTACAACCCTTTACAAGAACATAGACTCTGATACCAACTGTAGAAGCCCGTATTTCGTATTTGTAAATTTGCGGAATTATTTAAAAATTTTCTCTTTAAAAATAACATACATCATTTATAAAATAATCTGATAAAAATATTTAATGTTTAATATAATAGCGGAATAAAAGTTCAAATGTCAAAATAGCAGCGGAAGTAAATATCTGTTTCAAAACAAAACTTAAAATAATTCATCGTGATAAAATGAGTTTGAACATAAAAATGGTAAATGATAAAAGTGAGGTCCTCCGGTTCCTACTACTGCCGACCCAAGCTAGCTCACTGGTCCCCGTCCTCGGCCTCGATCTCATCAGTACCTACAACAATCAAGTCTAGTGAGTCTAAAATGGCTTCGTATTCTACTTTATTATTTGATGCTAGAAAATATAACTTCATAGCCAAACTTGTTTACTCTACCCATGGGAAAATCATAAATATGTCAAACCCACTGTCAGTCAGGCATGAGGATTCATCCACATAAATATTCCATTGTCCACCTCATCTACTTGAATTATTTCTGCTAGGAAATCCGCCAACGCCTAGGCCTTGATAGCAGTTTGAAGCTCGAAAATTAAATCATACTCTCTGAGCACTGTTACTTATTTAATAAGTCTTCATGAGACATCCATATGAGAGGTAAATTTCCCCAAAATATTGTTAATGAGTACGATGACATGGTGTGATAAGAAATTTGGCCTCAATTTCCAAGCTGTGAAGACTAGAGCCAGAGCCAACTTCTCTTGCATCGTGTAATTGAGTTCGGCTACTTACAAAGTATGCTTAACAAAATATACAGGTTGATGACGTGAGCCCTATGCTCGGACCAATAGCGATCTGGCTGCTTAAAACGTTACAGTCAGGTAGACAAACAAAGTTTTGCCCCTGAACATGTGTATTAAGAATTGACAGTTCACTCAAATAAGACTTTAACTCTTGAAAGGCCTCCTCAATTTCGGCGTTTCATTCAAAATGGGAGGTTTTGCAAATAATTTTGAAGAATGGAATGGCCCGATCGGATGATTGGGTAATGAATCTGGATAAGGCGGTACTTCACCCCGTTAATTTCTTCACTTCATGTATATTTCAAGGCGACCCCATAGTATTAAGGGCAATAACTTTTTTCATGCTTCTCTAAGTGCATAAATATCCCAAAACTTTCCCATTTGTGAGAGAAGGTCTCTTAAAAATCATTAACGACTTCTTCTGATGCTTTAGACTTGACCAGAATAATATCCACATAAACTTCTACATTACATCCGATCTGATCTTTAAAACTTTATCCATTAGCCTCTGGTAAGTGGCCTAACATTTTTTATCCCAAAATGCATAACAACGTAACAGAAAGTTCTATCTGAAGTGATAAAACTAAATTATCCCAGTATTTCGCAATAGAATCAACAAGCTGATCAAATCGAGGAAAATCTTTTGGACAAGCTTGGATAAGATCTCTAAATTCCACACACATTCTCCATTTTCCTGAAGATTTAAGCACATGTACAACATTAGATAGTAATCTTGGAAATTGTACATATTTAATGGGATCATCCTTCATTAATTCTTGTACTGGTTCTCAGATAATTGTATCCTTTTCTGGCCTGAAGTGTTTCTTCTTTTGTATCATTGGTTAGAAATTAGTTAGGATATTCAGGTGGTGCTCCATAACTTCTGGTTGGACAGCCGTGAGATTGACAACTAACCATGCAAATGCATCTTTGTTCTTTTGCAACCACTTGAGTAACCGACCCTTTAATGATTCAATCAAGGTTTCTACTATCATAACTTCACCGAATTTAGCGGATATAAATATCTTCTCGCTTTATTCCTTGGTAGTTACTTGGGCTGCCTCCTTGATCAGATTCAAATGATCGTGCCCTCGTGGATTTTGTTGGCCTGAAGTCTTGGTCCTCGCTTTATTTTGCTCTACTCTGACTTCTTCAACATAGAATTTCCGACCTACCTTTTGATCGCCCTTCACTTCTTCAACTTTTCCCACCATAGGAAAGCCTTAATCTTCAGAGCTGAGGCCACCGCCATGAATGTGGCCATATCGTGTTTGCCCAAAATGACATTATAAGAAGAATGAGCATGTACCACAATAAAAATTATTATTATGGTCTTTCTTGTATTTCCTTCGCCCAAGGAAAGGGGAAAATTTATCATTCTGAAGGGATCAATGGCATGTCCCATGAATCCGAATAGGGCCGTCAACTGACTCTACTTTATATTCGCCTAGTTCTATTTGATCCACGATCTCTTTAAATAATACAATCACAGAACATCCCAAATCCACGCATATCCGAGCTATTTCGTAATTGACTATCATGTCTCTGATAACCAAAGCATCGTTGTGGGATCGGACAGCCCTTGCATGTTTCCCAGTCCAATGATATTTCTGGTTCAATTCAGACCTTTCTATCATTAATTTCCATGTTATACATATTTCGATTGCTAGTTTCCTAGCTCAGTTGGAGTCCCCCATAATAGGTCCTCCAGAAATCATGTTTATAACTCCTCAAGGAGAAGGTTGAGCATGGGGAAACGCCCTTGGATTGCTAATTTCCTAGCTCAGTCGTGATGATTCTTTACCTCCCCAGCTCGCTTAGGAGGCTTATTTTATCTTCGGCGGTTTGGGTTAGGATGGCTTTCATGCCCGGATCGTGTTGGGTGACTCGCTCAATATTCTTAGACAATTGTATGCATTCATCGATGGTATCACTATAATCTTCATGAAAATCACAATACATGTCTGAGATATGACCTCAGGACCCTTATCACTTCCTCGAGGTCTCTGAATAAGTTTTCTATGTTCACATATTTCTAGATCCCATGCCTTGTTCATTTTCAACAGAATGAACGTAGAAAATTGCGCGAGCAAAGCGGTGGGACTGGCTTCTCATCTCCTCAGTAACCTCGTTCTGGTTCAAAGGAGGATTGTTCCACTGCCTCTGTGCTAACACATATTCCATGGTAGCAGTGATCAATTGGGCAAGCTGGACAACATCATAAGGAGGAGGTGGGAGAGGTGGATTATTCTCTCGATTCAGATCTTGGTTGATGATTGCTTTATTTTCTTGTTTTGGACCACGACCTCTTCGGCAACAACGGCGTCTTCCCCTTACCAACTTATCCATGTTTTTCATGTAGTTCTTGTGTAAGAAAAATTAAGTGTGAAAGAAAAGTAGTCTTGTGTAAGCAATGAGTGAATTAATCAAATTGTAGAAAATACCTAGTATTTATAGAGTTGAGACTATGTAACTTGTATGACAAGAAATTTAGCAAGACAAGTTTTTCATATAACAAGGATTCTGACAAGGTAAGTTTTCTAAAATATGATATTTGTGTTGATCTCAGCTTATTTGTGGCAATTCATAAATTCAAATTGTCTATACTGATTTTTTGGGATTTTTTCCTGATCACGGAAGATTTAATTCAGACTTTAATATAGACAAACATTATTCACCGTCATAGCAGGCTGAGCTCGGGCAGATAACCCCCGAGTTCGGATGCTCGGTCTCTTTTTATCCAAGGGTTTTTATCAAACAGAGAGTAGTTTAACTTTCTAGCACAATACCGGGGACATTATGGGCTTTACCACATCATTCTCTGTCCCATCAGATTCATAAATGGGCTCCCACGGACCGAGTCGGGATGACAAGATTCGGGTCGAATTTCTTGGTATATCAACACTAATTGTAACTATACTATCATGTGGTACTAAATTCAATGGATTAATTTAAAGTTCTGCTTAAAATACTTTGTATAGTATGAATTTGTGAATATTCTCTAATCTTAATAATAATGAACTCGTAGTGAAAATCAATTTTATCATGAAATGAAAGCTGCGAATTATCTGTATGGGTTGGATACCTTTAAACACTTTTATCTGTATTATTCATTAAAAAGTATCAGCCTTATTGTTTACCATACTACTGTCACTGTTCTATAAATGTTTATATTAAACTAGGATTAAAATTAAAGAGATGCGAATTATTAATAAATAATACAGATAAAAGTGTTTAAAGGTACAATTATTACATATATAAATATTTTACATCTTTATTTATAATCAGCAAATTTCCATGTAAGAAGAAGCAATTATTTTTTATTAGAGTAAGTCTCATCTCTTGTGAGACCATCTCACAAATCTATATCTGTGAGACGAGTCAACCCTACCGATATTCAAAATAAAAAGTAATACTCTTAGCATAAAAAGTAATAATTTTTCATGGATGACCCAAATAAGAGATTCGTCTTATAAAATACGACTCGTGATACCGTCTCACACAAATTTTTGTCTTTTTATTAAAATATATGGATAGAAGCACTACAAGAAAAAAGACTACCATAACGGTGAAAAACCGTTGTTAAAACCCCTGTGGTTAAAGGGTTCGCCCAAAGACAACGGGTTTTCATTGTTGTTGTAACTACAATTCAAAACTGTGGCAAATAAAACCGTCGCAAATTTAAATCGTCTCTAAAATTAACGACGGTTTGTCATAAAATCCGTTGCTAATTTTATATTAATGTAAAGATAACACTAATGGCAATAATAATTCGGCATCATTAATAAAATATGAATTGAAAGCCGCCTTTCAGTCTCAGGTTTAAACCTTTTTCTAACCACCAACTTGCGGCACGACTCCAATTGGTCGGCTCTTTTTAAATCAAAGCTAAAAACGCTTGCAAGTTTACTCGAATTGTTTACATTCATGACTATAATATGGTCATGATCTAAGTTTTCAATTGTTAATTAGATAGTTATATTTGACTTAATTCTAATTGAGAGATATATTAAAAAAAAATTAACAAACAATTGAACTAAATAATAAGGTTTGAATCTGGATAGGAAAAAAAAAATAGATTCTAATTTGACTCCAAATAATATTTTGTTGCCTATTCGAAAAGATCTGAAGCGACTCGATCTCCTGGGGTTGCTCAGTTTGTCTGAAATCCTAACCATATATAATAAGGCTCATAAATTATAATCTAAATTTCCAATTGTGCTCTATAGCTCATACTCGATTCTGAATTTGTTTTCCAGAAATAAAATTGATATGTGTGGGCGGAATTTGAGATGTACTTTCTTGAAATACATTTAATTCATGTATTAATAAATCACATTCATATATTATACAAAATTTAAATATATTTTATATAATATTACTACATTAAGTTGATTATTAATTAATTAATTATTAATAAATCACATTCATATATTATACAAAATTTAAATATATTTTATATAATATTACTACATTAAGTTGATTATTAATTAATTAATCATTAAAATTGAATGAATTTTAACTAATATCAGGAATAGCGTAAAGATTACCTGCAAAAGAAAAGCGTGAATCATGTATGAAGATTCTTAAAAAGTGGTTAATTTAATTGGATCCATGTATACAATTTGGAACACCACAAGGTTACATTAATTAAATATCATCAAAAGTCAATAAATGTAGTGCCATATAATGGCCTCCGATTTATTTAAAATCAAAGTGGCTAGTTCATTGATGGCACAATAATGAATTACTTTAGGTTTTGTGAATTTAATTGATGGGGATTGTTATGATTGGTAGAGTGTTCAGAAAGGGGGTTGAATGAACAATCCCAACTTTTTCTTTTTCCTGCTTCTGAGAGACGTGCTTCAGATTTTTTTAGGAGTCAGAACCTGGTCTCGATCTTTGGTAAGTGCAGCGGACTATTTAAACGTAAGAAAATAGTACACAACACTTGATGAAATTTAAAGACAATAGAAGCTAAAGTAACACAAGGATTGTTTCTGGAAGTTCGAAGAACAAATCTTTCTGTTTCCAGTAGATATCACTCAAAGACTTCGATCAGCATATACTTGTACAAACTTACTTCAGTAGGATTAACCTTTGCCTATCAAAACTTAAAGTATTACAACCCAACACTTTATGAAATTTGATTCTAGGACATACTCTTTCAGATAAATACAATGAAAGAGTGTGTGAATAATTATAGCACAAAAGATCTTCTGAAAATGATAGTACTTTATAATGTGTGCTGATTTTTTTTGTAGGATTTCAGTTTGATAAGCTAGAACTTATGTAAACTGAATAACTGAAATAAGAGATATCATTTTTCGCATACATCAGTTCAGTTATGGTGACAGCTGAATTGACGGATACTCTTGCTGATCCAAAAAGTTTTAAAACGGCAGTTAATCAATTAAATACACAAGATATATTTATGGATGTTTGGAGACTTCAACTGCTTCTACGTCACTCCTTCTACCACCTCGGGTAGGATTCTCTAGAAGACTTTGATTTATACAACTACTTGTACAAACCCACCCAGCTTAGGACTTACCCACTGCCTAACTGAACTCCTAGTCTAGACTGAAGGCAGCACCTTCCAGCCCACACTTCTTTAACGTATATGTGTTAAAGACTACATACACAAGTTTAATATCTTTATGCAAGACTATATTTAGGTGGTGGTGAGTGTGTTCGTATGTGAGAACTGAACAAAGGTGTTCTCACACACTGAGAGAAATAAACTTCTAAACTAAGTTGATATGATTGTGAAGAGTTTCCTCTGGGCTGATTGCTTCTGAAAGCTGATTTTCAATAAGCGTGCCCTTTCTTTTACCACACTCTCTCTAGTATTTTCATTGATGCGCATGTGTTTCTTCTTGAGTCTTCACTGATCTTCATCTTCCATTTATAGGCGCGAAGTTAGATCGTACAATGAGACTCAATTATTGTATCTGTTGTATTTTGAATTCGTTCTTTGGACTTTATGTCTCGACATTTCGACTGTTCTTCTGAAACGTTTTGTCTTTAATTCTCCGATACAACGTTCACTATTGTCCTTTGACTGGACATTTGCTTTGTACCTTTGTGCATAGGTGCAATCCACTGGAATGAGCTTGTCTTGATCTACAACTGAAAGATTCTAACTGATGCTTCGAACTAGTCAGCTGAACTGATCTTCAGTTGGGCTAATGAAATCAGTTGAGTCGTCAGTTGAACTGATTTCACTTTCGTTCAGTTGTACAGGTCAGTTGAGCTCTCCATCAGTTGAACACTCTTTTGGCTGGCTAGGCTTCTGAGGTTCTCCTGCTGAACGACCTATCAACTGGACAATCAGCTGAACTACTTGCCTGACATAACAGTTCGACTGATTCAGTTTGCGCGATCAGTTGGATCTTCAGTTTGCGATGTAAACAGCTCGTAACTGATCCTAGCTTCTGCACACTAAGGTAAATTATCAGTAACACAAAATAACATGTTTTGTTAACATCAAAATTAAGATTGCGAACTTGAAAAATTCCAACAGCCACAAAGTGTTAAATATTGATAAGTTTGATTTGAGAAATACACAAAATTTTATACATAGCCAATCTTGGAAAAGTTCAGAGAAAACTCAATCAATATTATAAAACTCAATATTAATTCAAAAGTTGTTTAAAATTTCGTCTATATATGTTTGCAAATAATAAAAGATTTGAAAATCTGATTACCTAAACAGCTAGGACTCTAAACTAGGAAAAAAAGATTTTTCTCGTAGCAGGGCGCCCTCGGTGTGAGATTCTACCACTGGGGCGCAGGGTCTGGACAATGCGCACTCGGGCGGTAGGATGTTACCGCTCGGGCGCTGAGTGTTTTGTACAAATCCTCGTAGATAGTGATTGTGGCGCTTGGGCACAAAGTTTTACCACCCTAACGCAGAGCTCTCAGGTCAGGAGCCTTGGTTTGGCTTCCTCTTCATATTCAGAATCGAAATATCTTCCAACTTCATTGCTATGCATCCGAATTCTTTAAAGTTTTGAATCGCAAGATTTAGCACGTCATGCTCGACCAGATTCATATCATACTCCCCTTCTTCAAAAAGATTGGTCCTTAAATCTTGATTGCCTACGCAAAAATGAAGCAAGTCGGTAATAAAAGAATTATATTATCCACATGTTTACCTTTAAACTTAAGTTTGTAGGCATTATCATTTGCTCGATCCATCAGTACTGGAAATCCCAACTTCACGGTTGCCTTTCTTATGTATTCATACATTGCTCCATACGATAAATAATAAATGATACAAAATTACATTAATAAAATCTCATTAAGCATCGTAAAAATTAAATTCATCCCCTTCTTAGACCTAGTTAACAACACAAAAATCTCCACACAAATGCACAATCATAGTTCACTAGGAATAATAATTACTTCATGCAACACATAAGAATCAAGCTTACGTGCATTTTCTGTGGGGCCCTTAACTCCTAATCGTTATTACAATGCAATCTGATTAGGGTTTAATTAATCACAGCGGAAAACGGGTTTAAAATTTCTTTACAATGAGCCCAAAATATCTCTTCTGATATTTAAATACTAAAAATAGTATCTAAATTCAAATAATAAACACGTCCACACGTAATCAATCACATACAAACATCTCATATCCTCGTGACATGCCCCGGTATATAGATATATATACATATATATACTGGGAACAAGACATAAACATAAACCTCAGCCCAAGCTGTGGCTCCCATCAGAAGTACCCTCTCTGGTCTCCTGATATCCTGGAGTACCTGCCATTGTCCACACACAAAGACAACAACAGCCCCCCTTGGGGGTGAGCAAAGCTCCGTATGGAACAACCACAATATATACCACAAGTATCTAAACAATGATATATGGTATGCAATGCATGTATGTCGTGGAGGTATAGGGTCAAATGCCCATCCACTGAGCACATGTCAGAATCAATCGAATCGCTATCAAATCAAATCAATGCTCGAGCTGGCACACCGGCCGATATGGGAATACACATATGACAACGTCGACGAAGCGTCGTCAATCCCACATCTCATATCCAATCATATGGGGCCACAATTGTCTATGCTTTACGGGTCATATAATACCGGCATAGCGATTGTGTTCACAAACCCCGGAATCCAATCAAATCATATCAGGGTATCCAAGGATTATAGCTCAACGTGCATGTCATGTATCGATGTATGCATAAAATGATGTGTTAACAAAACATTTATTTTATACATCGATACTCCAATCTCAATGTCATGTATGCCACATCAAGGTATCAAATAGGCACATAGACACATATTCCAATCCAATCCAATCAAATCAATCCAATCATATATCATATAATACAGATACCTGTCGTATGTTACCCGGTCGCAACATACCTTAATTCTTCGTTCTAATTGATGTAGCTGGAAGATACACTTTATCTACATCAATTACATACTCATTTCAATCAATAACATACTCCAAAATCATTAATATGAGTTTCAAATATCATTTGAAACTTCAAAAATTCATATCAAATCATAATCATATCATAATTCAATTCCGACTTCGAATACGAGTTTATTGTCGGTTATTCTACTACATATCAGAAATTCAACTTCAAATACATGCTATTCCAGCACTTTGATATTTAAAGCTGCTGAAACCAGAAGAAAATTACCTCAGTCTAAAGCCCTCGACTCGCAGATAACAAATATATAATTTGTTTCGCGTTTAGACGGCGTTTCGAAGTCGATTCAGACGAAAGAAATCGGAATCCTCTCGGTTATTTTCGAAACTCTTAAATAAAAATGAAGACGAAGCAAACAAAATCTTATTCTTATCCTTCCACCGTTCTCGCGCTCGGGCGGTAGAATTCTCTCGCCCGAGCGCGAGACACTCTGCCCCCGAGTACAATTGCACCGCGCTCGGGCGGTAGGAAATTACCGCTCGGGCGCGGCATGTTCTGTCCGAGAACATGATTTACATCGCGCTCGGGCGGTAACAAACTACCGCTCGAGCGCGAAGTATTCTGCCCGAATACTCTCCAACTCAACCCTGGCGCTCGGGCGGTCATTTTCTACCGTCCGGGCGCCGCACATTCTGTACAAAATATAAAATTTGTACTAATTTGGCGTCCGGCCTTTCTAATCGAGCTCTTACAACGTCAATTCATATCCAATACTCATGGTCAAAATGCACATCTTATACATAATCACATATCAAATTCATTAATTATCGATAATCACATAGGATTTACGATAATACGATACACGGTCCTTACATTTCTCCCCCTCTTAAAAGATTTCGTCCTCGAAATCTCAAACATCACTATATACATAACATTGGTAAACATACATATGTCACCAGTTATAGTACATATCAAAACTAAAATCAGAATAAGGATCAGAATACATCGAATACAATGGAACAGATGGATCAGCATCAAATAAATGCGGATATGATTCTCGCATTTTGCTCTCCAATTCCCACGTTGATTCTTCAACACCATGTCGTGTCCATTGCACTCGTACCAGAGGAATCGATTTATTTCTCAATATCTTTTCCTTTCGATCCATAATGTGAACAGGTTGTTCAACATAGGAAAGAGAAGGATCCAGCTCAACCTCATCAGGTGCAAGTACATGTGATGGATCAGGTTCATATTTCCTCAACATAGAAACATGAAACACATCGTGAATAGCAGATAGAGCTGGTGGCAATGCCAATCGATACGCAAGATCATCAACTCGATCCAGAATCTCGTATGGACCAACATATCGAGGAGATAACTTCCCTCGCATGCCGAATCGAACAGTGCCTCTAAAGGGAGATATCTTCAAAAACACTCTGTCACCTTTCTGGAATTCCAAGGGTCGTCTTCGTTTATTCGCATAACTCGTTTGACGATCCTGAGCAGCTTTCATCCGCTGCCGAATTAACTGAACCTTATCGTTCATTTCCTGTATCATTTCAGGTCCAGTCAATTGTTTCTCACCAATCTCATCCCAGAATAACGGTGATCTATATCGTCTCCCATATAGAGCTTCAAACGGAGCCATACCGATACTCGTCTGAAAGCTATTGTTATAAGAAAATTCAACCAATGGTAAGGCATCTTGCCATCCCATTCTAAAGTCCATCACCATAGCACGCAACATATCTTCTAACGTTTGAATCGTACGCTCGGTTTGGCCATCAGTTTGAGGATGATAAGCAGTACTCATAGCCAAACGCGTACCCATCGCTTCCTGGAAACTACCCCAGAATTTAGAAGCAAACCTGGGATCACGATCAGATACAATTGAGACTGGCACCCCGTGCAGTCTCACAACATTCTCAATGTATAAACGGGCCATTCTCTTATAAGAATAAGTCCGTTCATATGGAATAAAATGTGCAGATTTCGAAAGCCGATCAATAATCACCCAAATAGCATCACAGCCCTTGGGCGAACGAGGTAAATGAGTCACAAAATCCATAGCAATATGCTCCCAATTCCATTTTGGGATTTCAAGACTATGGAGCAATCCTCCCGGTTTCATTCTCTCGGCTTTCACTTGCTGGCAGACAAGACATTTAGAAATAAATTCAGCAATGTCCTTCTTCATACGTTTCCACCAAAATTGAGGTCTCAATGTCAAATACATCTTCCGACCTCCAGGGTGAATACTATATTTGCTACAATGTGCTTCTCGAAGAAGGGTAGATCTCAAATCAGAGTCATCAGGAACTACCAGCCGACCATTAAGTCGTAAAGAACCATCAGAAGAAATCTGAAATCCAGACTGATGTCCAGCAGATATAAGTTCTTTCGACTTTTGAATCTGAGCATCGCTTCGTTGGGCCTTTCGTATCTTCGATATCAAACTCGGCTCAATTTGCAATGCTGAGACAGTGACAGAATTCCAATTCGAGTGAAAAGTCCAACCAGAAGTACATATATCTTCATGTACCTTGGCGACACTGACAGAAGCTAGAACAGAATCATGAACTTTACGGCTCAGGGCATCCGCAGTAACATTCACCGATCCGGGGTGATATTGAATCTCACAATCAAAATCCTTCAGGAGATCCATCCACCTGCGTTGCCTCATATTCAAATCAGATTGAGAAAAGAGATATTTCAGACTCTTATGGTCCGAATAGATAACAAACTTTTCTCCGTATAAGTAATGGCGCCAAATCTTCAAAGCGAACACAATGGCGGCCAATTCGAGGTCATGAACAGGATAACGAGTTTCATGAGATTTCAATTGACGAGACGCATAAGCAACCACTTTGCCATGTTGCTTCAGAACACATCCCAAACCTTTACCAGACGCATCTGTACACACCACAAATCCTCCGGTACCTGAGGGAATAGTAAGCACAGGTGCTGTGGTTAATCTCGTCTTCAATTCAAGAAAACTAGCTTCACATTCATCTGACCAAATGAATCTCTGATTCTTCTGTGTCAGTTGAGTAATCGGTTTAGCTATTTTCGAAAATCCTTCAATAAAACGACGATAATATCCAGCTAAACCCATGAAGCTACGGATCTCAGGAACATTCGTAGGTCTCGGCCAATTCAATACAGCTTCGACCTTCGTAGGATCAACAGATATGCCATGTCTCGAAATGACGTGGCCCAAAAATACCACTTTGTCCATCCAGAATTCGCATTTGGACAATTTAGCATATAAATGACTAGTACGAAGAGTTTGAAGTACCAGTCTCAGATGTTCAGCATGCTCCTTTCTCGATTTCGAATACACAAGAATATCATCGATAAACACAATAACGAATCGGTCCAGATAATCTCGAAAGACCCGATTCATTAAGTCCATAAAAATAGCAGGAGCATTCGTAAGACCGAAAGGCATAACCAGAAATTCATAATGGCCATACCTCGTACGAAAAGCAGTTTTGGGTACATCTTCGTCTCGAACACGTACTTGATGATACCCAGAACGAAGATCAATCTTCGAGTACACAGAAGTACCTTGAAGCTGATCAAACAAGTCATCAATACGCGGAAGTGGGTACTTGTTTTTCACAGTAGCCCGATTCAATTGTCTATAATCGATACACATTCGCATTGTACCATCTTTCTTTCGAACAAATAAAACTGGAGCTCCCCAAGGTGATACACTCGGTCGAATATATCCCTTATCGAGAAGATCCTGTAATTGTTCTTTCAATTCTTTCAATTCCAATGGTGCCATGCGATAGGGAGCTTTAGAAATAGGCGTAGTCCCCGGCACAAGATCAATACTAAACTCAACTTCTCGATGAGGAGGAAAATCAGGAATCTCATCGGGAAATACATCTGGAAACTCTTTCGCAACAGGAATCTCAGATAAAGAAGACTCCTTCTTCGAAATATCAATAGCGTAGATAAGATAACCCTCATCTCCGCTATTCAACAATCGAGACATCTCCAAGGAAGATACCAATGGAATTTTGGCTTGGGAACCCTTGCCATAAAAATTCCACTTGGGTCCATCAATCGGTCGAAATCGAACTACTCCATGACAACAATCAACAGTAGCTCGATTCGTCATCAAGATATCCATGCCAACAATACAATCAAAGTCGTGCATAGGGAGGACAATCAGATTCAGAAATATCACATTATCCTCATATATCAATACACAATTATGCACAACTTTCTCAGACAATATAATCTTCCCTGCTGGCGTGGCTATCGACAAAGTATCATACAACGGGGTACACTCAATATCGTGAGATGCAACAAATGCATGAGATATGAATGAATGAGATGCTCCTGTATCAAATAAAACACGTGCAGGATAATCGCAAAGCGTGCAAATACCTGCAATCACACCTCCAGGAGCTTCTCTTGCCTGATCCTCAGTCATGGCGTACACTCTCACTTGAGGAGGAACTTGGGCACTCGGACCACCCGGTCCTCGATATCGTGGGACACTCGACTGCTGAAAAGATGGAACAGGAACAGCAGGTCTCATCATACTAGGGCCACCTCTAAATCCTGGCTGGGGTTGAGCAGAAGTCGTACCCCTGTTCGGACATACTCGAGAGAAATGGCCTTCCTGCCCACATTGATAACAAGTACCAAACATACCTCGACACTGCTCGATAGTATGTTTGCCTCCACAATGACTACAATAGGGAGCTATCACAGGACTCCCTCGCTGTGATCCACTAGAGCTCGAAGAAGACGAAGAAGCAGATCCAGTCTTCTTGAACTTCTTACCCCTCGGTCGCAAAGTAGGCTGCTGAGCTGACACCGGTGGTGGAGGAGTATACTGTGGACCTCCCCGCCTAAGTCCAGCCTCGGCTGCCTTGGCTCGTTCAACTGCCTCTGCGTAGCTGGTAGGCAATCCAGAAACAACATAGGTATACAAGACAGGATGTAAACCATTTACAAACCTGTTATATTTTGCCCTCGCATTCCCAGCCACGTGAGGTGCATACTTCAATAACGTAGAAAATTTCGAAGCATACTCTGCAACAGACATCGTTCCCTGCTGCAGATTATTAAATTCATTCTCCTGAGCAGTATAATAAGAAGGAGGGGAATACTGCTCCAAAAACTGGGCCTTGAAGACATCCCATGTGACTTCAGTCCCGGCCTCTTTCAATCCAATCTCAGCGGCTTCCCACCAAGATTTAGCTCGGTCTTTCAACTGATATAAAGCAAGTTTCAGTCTCCGAGCCTTGGAATACTCAACAATATTAAACAAGTGCTCGATATCCTTCAGCCAGGCCTCAGCTCTTTCAGCACTCTCAGTGCCAAAGAACTTCGGTGGTTTCAGATCCTGGAATCGAGCCATCACAACATCCATGGACAATCCTTCAAATTGCCCAACAATCCTCTCAGTACTGCTACTCGCAGTTTCATTTGTGTGATCCATCTACAAATCAAAAGATGAATATCACAATTTCATATCAATTCATAATCTCATCACCTCATATCATCAATCTCATCAGATACTTACTCAAATCAAATCACATAAGAGCAAGTAATACAAATAAGTCAAACACATACGCACAATTCATTTGTGCCTATTCAAGTGTACACAAGACTCAATAGAGCATTCCCAGCTATGCTCTGATACCATCTAGTGTGGGGCCCTTAACTCCTAATCGTTATTACAATGCAATCTGATTAGGGTTTAATTAATCACAGCGGAAAACGGGTTTAAAATTTCTTTACAATGAGCCCAAAATATCTCTTCTGATATTTAAATACTAAAAATAGTATCTAAATTCAAATCATAAACACGCCCACACGTAATCAATCACATACAAACATCTCATATCCTCGGGACATGCCCCGATATATAGATATATATACATATATATACTGGGAACAAGACATAAACATAAACCTCAGCCCAAGCTGTGGCTCCCACCAGAAGTACCCTCTCTGGTCTCCTGATATCCTGGAGTACCTGCCATTGTCCACACACAAAGACAACAACAGCCCCCCTTGGGGGTGAGCAAAGCTCCGTATGGAACAACCACAATATATACCACAAGTATCTAAACAATGATATATGGTATGCAATGTATGTCGTGGAGGTATAGGGTCAAATGCCCATCCACTGAGCACATGTCAGAATCAATCGAATCGCTATCAAATCAAATCAATGCTCGAGCTGGCACACCGGCCGATATGGGAATACACATATGACAACGTCGACGAAGCGTCGTCAATCCCACATCTCATATCCAATCATATGGGGCCACAATTGTCTATGCTTTACGGGTCATATAATACCGGCATAGCGATTGTGTTCACAAACCCCGGAATCCAATCAAATCATATCAGGGTATCCAAGGATCATAGCTCAACGTGCATGTCATGTATCGATGTATGCATAAAATGATGTGTGTTAACAAAACATTTATTTTATACATCGATACTCCAATCTCAATGTCATGTATGCCACATCAAGATATCAAATAGGCACATAGACACATATTCCAATCCAATCCAATCAAATCAATCCAATCATATATCATATAATACAGATACCTGTCGTATGTTACCCGGTCGCAACATACCTTAATTCTTCGTTCCAATTGATGTAGCTGGAAGATACACTTTATCTACATCAATTACATACTCATTTCAATCAATAACATACTCCAAAATCATTAATATGAGTTTCAAATATCATTTGAAACTTCAAAAATTCATATCAAATCATAATCATATCATAATTCAATTCCGACTTCGAATACGAGTTTATTGTCGGTTATTCTACTACATATCAGAAATTCAACTTCAAATACATGCTATTCCAGCAGTTTGATATTTAAAGCTGCTGAAACCAGAAGAAAATTACCTCAGTCTAAAGCCCTCGACTCGCAGATAACAAATATATAATTTGTTTCGCGTTTAGACGGCGTTTCGAAGTCGATTCGGACGAAAGAAATCGGAATCCTCTCAGTTATTTTCGAAACTCTTAAATAAAAATGAAGACGAAGCAAACAAAATCTTATTCTTATCCTTCCACCGTTCTCGCGCTCGGGCGGTAGAATTCTCGCGCCCGAGCGCGAGACACTCTGCCCCCGAGTACAATTGCACCGCGCTCGGGCGGTAGGAAATTACCGCTCGGGCGCGGCATGTTCTGTCCGAGAACATGATTTACATCGCGCTCGGGCGGTAACAAACTACCGCTCGGGCGCGAAGTATTCTGCCCGAATACTCTCCAACTCAACCCTGGCGCTCGGGCGGTCATTTTCTACCGCCCGAGCGCCGCACATTCTGTACAAAATATAAAATTTGTACTAATTTGGCGTCCGGCCTTTCCAATCGAGCTCTTACAACGTCAATTCATATCCAATACTCATGGTCAAAATGCACATCATATACATAATCACATATCAAATTCATTAATTATCGATAATCACATAGGATTTACGATAATACGATACACGGTCCTTACATTTTCCCTATATGCAATGCATCTTTCAGTGCACAACTTAACATATCTCTTCATATGCAACCAACAGATATAATCATGAATATTATCAACTATCAAATTACAGTTATGTGTCTCAAGAACACGTCGATCATGAAATGAATATAGACCAAATAATTTATTCTCTTTAACCCAATATTTATCATGATCATAGAAATCATTATAACCAACCATATAATCTTCACAACCATCACCAATAAAAGATATGTCATGCAAGTATGACACACTACATGTATGACACATGAAATCATTCAACACGGCAGCAGAATTTATCTCCAATGCATATACATTCTTGTATTCAATAACTCCCGTCAATTTAACAACTCGTGAGAAATCAAAACCCACTATATGCACATACAACTTCTCATTACTCCCGAAGCCATAAAAATGTGACAACGGCCGAACTTAAATACGTTCCCCCAACTACAAAATTTGCAACATGTTCTCCAAGCTCTTGAAAACAAAACAATATACAATTAAGATAACGAAGAAAGTCATACCTCATAGTTGTTGTGGTGGCAACTATGCTTACCTAACAGTGATTGCTCTCAACATTACATGGATCATCTCATCGCATTTTCCCATCATCAACACTTCTTTTCTTCCTCATCATGACTTCATCAAAATCCTACAAAGGAGAAATAACAATGTTCGGGATTGAACCGGCTGTATAATCAGAATGAGAATAAACCACTTTGTAAAAAGGTACATGAAAGGGTTTATGTAAGAATAAACAACTCTCTACCTCAATCTTTTGGGACTTCAAATTATTTTTCTTTTTCTTTTTCTTTGGCCTCTTGTTCTTTTTATTTTTTTTCTCATCTCATCATTTTATTCTTTTTTTTTCTTTCTATGGTCATCTCACTCTTTTGTTATCTCTTTCTTTCGGCCATTTCACATTTGTTTTCTCTCAATTCATAAAGTGTCAATTGAACCCCAAGGACTCCTTTTGGATTCAATTGAACAAGAGAAGCACAAAGTTCCTCCAAACATGTATGCAACTTAATTTTTTCTTGCCTACTCTCCTCCTCCATATTAGACAAGTTAGAAACTTCTTCGAGACTCAATGATTCATTTTCCGCCGTAAATGGTTCAACAACATTCAACTCACTAACTAGTGGATACCATCATCATCAACTCTAGCCTCAACTTAAGATTCAATTTCAACTACGAAATCAACCTCAAACTCAAATTCAGGCTCAATTACAACCTCGACCACAATTTGAGGTTCAAGCTCAACGGACGATTCTACTACGGTCACATCCTCACGTGGACATTAGCTGATATCATGCCCAACTGCTAAACACCAACAACATATAATATCACAAGTACTAGAATTTGAGTTGTTAAATGTACCTTGATATTCATATTTGGTAGTTTGACGTCTCGACTCCTTCATTGGCCTAGCAATGATTTTCTTTTCCAAGCTCGTCCGCCAAGTGGATGTCAACGACTCCCTATGCACATCACATCCACTTCTTCTGCCCACTCTACTATTCTCCTCACATCGCCTATCATCATCACGATCCAAATGCAATTATCTATTCCTTCCAAATCTTCTACCTCCCCTATTCTCACCAACTTGTATATCATACATCTCCTCTTCCTCGCACCGCCTAGACCTATCACGTAAGGGCTTAAACTTCTTCTCCCACACTCTATCCATCCCTCTAACATAGTTTGAAATTGGAGATCGTAAACCATTATATCAAAAAGAAAATGTTAGTATAAAACAATAAAAGATCAAATTTCATCACCGCGAATCCTCACTGGTCACTCCAATGAAAATTCACTCGAGTTTCTTTTTTTTTTCTCAGTTTTTTGTCCTCTCTACAAAACCTCTAACGTCACTTAAAGAAATAAACGATCGCCCTCAAGTATGTCACTCGATTTTGAGAGTTTACTCGTAAAGTACACTTTAGGCTCTGTATCTTGTGTGCGTCAAACACACAAGTTCAAACTTTACGATACTTGCAAACTAACTCCATTATTATGTGCCTGGACAGGTGAGGTTGATCTAAGATTCAGAAAAGGAGGAAGATTGGAAGAAATACTATTAACATCTTCTGTAAGCTCCGCGATCGAGTCTCGTATAGCTGGAGCAACATCTTTTAGTTGATTGATAAGCACATGTACATTTTGAAAATTTACAAAATCAACAACTGACTTTACCACTTCACAACACATAGAAAGAGAAAATAAGCCAACAAGGTTCTTATTAAAATTAGTTCAGCTAAATTTGGTGTAAGTATAAAAAACCATTTAGCATGAGGTGTAAGCTTCATGGTACAACCATCAACAGTCTGAACAAACTCGTAAACTCTGCATCACAGCAAACACATAAAGTACGTTAGTCATACCATTGTTCACCTGGATAGCGCATGTTCAGCAAGGGTTGCAGCCAAAGATTCAGTATGACTGATGGTACCACCATCATGCACACTCTGTAGGAGCGCTGGACCTTCACCATCATTTGTTTTTGCCTGTGCCAAAGTTAGCATGAAACATGTCTCCAAATGACCGGCATAAACAGCTAGTATGGTAAAACTTGAAAAAAAACAAGTGGCAACTTAACAAAATCAGTAAACATTTTTGAATTTACATTTTTATTGTTAAATAGGTCCTCATAGTCACAATTAGGCTCCTTTATATTAAATGGAAATCTTTACCCTTTTATAAATTCATTGGACATTATGATTGCAATTTTTTCTTAAACACATGTTTGGCCTCTGAAATTGCAAGGTGACCACTAGAAGTTAAACGGAAAATTCCTCGCAATAATTTCTCCAAGTATACACTTTGAACACTTGCAACTTGCTCATTTTTCAATGACTTTGTAAATCAGAATAGTTTCTTCAAGAAAAGCATTTGAATTTTAACCGAAAAGAAGTATTTTAAGGTTATGTGCAAGCCAATTAGCAAATGAACAATTTATGCAAAAGAACCTGCCACACCTAAACAACAACAACTACGTAGGAGCACTATGCACTGATATTCTGATAGAGAAATTTTACAAACTACGTGAAATTGATTGGACCTATTCCGTCAAAAATAAAAAAATTGAACTAAATTTGATACAGCAAATACATGAGTGTTTAAGTTTTATACTTAAACTAACATGGATAAACAGAAATCTCATATGCATAACCTATTCTCAATTCACCAATCTCTCCAATAAAATCTTATCCAAGTCACTCATTTTATACATCTGTCTCACAAAGGCACTTAACAATTTCAATGAACAATGAGAAGATGGAATCACAATACCAAGGACACAAAATACATTTGATAAAAGGACGTTTAGGACAGGTTCGGTCAGGAATGTAATCAAGTCAAGAACTATTCACAATCCAAACTCTCATAGAGCGAATAACACCCTGATTGAAAAATTTATTTGCACGCAAGGAAAAAATTGATTCTGCATAAAGTAGCATACCAATTGGAATGATTGCTTGTGAATGCGCTGCAAAGCATGGGTCCAACGTCGCAAGACTTCTGCTATGTCAACAGTATGCTGCCCTCTCCTGTTTCTTTCATCTAACCAAGGAGAATTTTCTTCGTTTCCACGAGAGAGTGAAACATCAGAGTTAATTTTTCTTTCATTGTTTAGACATTTCTATATACCCTCCGTTTCCTTAGTGTTCACTATTGTCCTTTGACTGGACATTTGCTTTGTACCTTTGTGCATAGCTGCAATCCACTAGAATGAGCTTGTCTTGATCTACAACTGAAAGATTCTAACTGATGCTTCGAACTAGTCAGCTGAACTGATCTTCAGTTGGGCTAATGAAATAAGTTGAGTCGTCAGTTGAACTGATTTCACTTTCGTTCAGTTGTACAGGTCAGTTGAGCTCTCCATCTGTGGGGCCCTTAACTCCTAATCGTTATTACAATGCAATCTGATTAGGGTTTAATTAATCACAGCGGAAAACGGGTTTAAAATTTCTTTACAATGAGCCCAAAATATCTCTTCTGATATTTAAATACTAAAAATAGTATCTAAATTCAAATCATAAAACACGCCCACACGAAATCAAAACCAATCACATATAAACAACTCATATCCTCGGGACATGCCCCGGTATATAGATATATATACATATATATACTGGGAACAAGACATAAACATAAACCTCAGCCCATGCTGTGGCTTCCTCCGAAGTGCCCTCCCTGGCCTCCTGATATCCTGGAGTACCTGCCATTGTCCACACACAAAGACAACAACAGCCCCTCTTGGGGGTGAGCAAAGCTCCGTATGGAACAACCAATCATATATACCACAGATATCTAAACAATGATATATGGTATGCAATGCATGTATGTCGTGGAGGTATCAGGTCAAATGCCCATCCACTGAGCACATGTCAGAATCAATCGAATCGCTATCAAATCAAATCAATGCTCGAGCTGGCACACCGGCCGATATGGGAATACACATATGATAGCGTCGACGAAGCGCCATCAATCCCACATCTCATATCCAATCATATGGGGCCACAATTGTCTATGCTTTACGGGTCATATAATACCGGCATAGCGATTGTGTTCACAAACACCGGAATCCAATCAAATCATATCAGGGTATCCAAGGATCATAGCTCAACGTGCATGTCATGTATCGATGTATGCATAAAATGATGTGTGTTAACAAAACATTTATTTTATACATCGATACTCAAATCTCAATGTCATGTATGCCACATCAAATCATCAAGTAGGCACATAGACACGTATTCCAATCCAATCAATCCAATCCAATCATATATCATATAATACAGATACCTGTCGTATGTTACCCGGTTGCAACGTACCTCAATTCTTCGTTTCCAGTTGATGTAGCCTGAAGATATTGATATAACGCTTTATCTACATCAATTACATACTCATTTCAATCAACAACATACTCCAAAATCATTAATATGAGTTTCAAATATCATTTGAAACTTCAAAAATTCATATCAAATCCAAATCATATCATAATTCAATTCCGACTTCGAATACGAGTTTCTTGTCAGTTATTCTACCGCATATATATAACCGACAAATAATTCTTCAATCTCAGTCAAATGATTAAAATTCTCTAATTATAATAAATTGAGAATAATTCAAAATAACATCACTATAATCATCTCTTCTTCGTTAAAATCATACATTATTCAACAATCTTCAATTCCAGTATGATTTAAGAATTTATCGGATTTATTCCAAAAATCGACGAATTTCAAACATCACCAAAACTATGAAATTTATACCTCAAATCGAAGACCTCGTGTCAACGATCCCAGAACTGAAGTCGGTTCGTCGATTGGATAAACCGTTAAGTCGCAAGATCGAAAAGAAATCAAAACTTTCGTTTCTCTCACCTTCTCACGTTTCCCTCTGTTAAAATGTGAATTGGTGGAATTCTGATGAATTCCACCGATTCACGTTAATTTATATTTTTTTTTAATATTATATTATATTATATTATTATATTATATTAATAATAATATAATATAATATATACTATTTAACATTTTAACTTCGGTATATCTCTTCGGATCAGTCAAACAATCAAATTTTCCAAAACTCAAAACATGAAACTTCTCTATCTTTGAGTTTTCTACATCATATTCAAATCTCAAATCATTTGGGCTTCATATGAAAAAGATATGTCACTCTTTACCATTTTGCCCTTAAAATTAATTCAATATTTTTCAAATTATCTACGAAAATGCCATCAAAATAAATTGAATATTTTTCAACTTATTTACCAAAATACCATCAAAGCTATTTTAGTCTCGGGATCTCACATTTATCCCCCTCTTAAAAGATTTCGTCCTCGAAATCTCAAACATCTCTATATACATAACATTGGCAAACATACATATGTCACCATTTATAGTACATATCAAAACTAAAATCAGAATAAGGATCAGAATACATCGAATACAATGGAATAGATGTCGTAGAATCAAACAAATGCGGATATGATTCTCGCATCTTGCTTTCCAACTCCCACGTTGATTCTTCAACACCATGCCGTGTCCATTGCACTCGAACTAGCGGAATCGATTTGTTTCTCAATATCTTTTCCTTTCGATCCATAATGCGAACAGGTTGTTCAATATAGGAAAGAGAATGATCTAGTTCAACCTCATCAGGTGCAAGTATATGTGATGGATCCGGTTCATATTTCCTCAACATGGAAACATGAAACACATCGTGAATAGCAGATAAAGCTGGTGGCAATGCCAATCGATACGCAAGATCACCAACTCGATCCAGAATCTCGTATGGACCAACATATCGAGGAGATAACTTCCCTCGCATGCCGAATCGAACAGTGCCTCTAAAGGGAGATATCTTCAAAAACACTCTGTCACCTTTCTGGAATTCCAAGGGTCGTCTTCGTTTATTCGCATAACTCGTTTGACGATCCTGAGCAGCTTTCATCCGCTGTCGTATCAACTGAACCTTATCGTTCATTTCCTGTATCATTTCAGGTCCAGTCAATTGTCTCTCACCAATCTCATCCCAGAATAAAGGTGATCTACATCGTCTCCCATATAGAGCTTCAAACGGTGCCATACCGATACTCGTCTGAACGCTATTATTATATGAAAATTCAACCAATGGTAAGGCATCTTGCCATCCCATTCGAAAGTCCATCACCACAGCACGCAACATATCTTCTAACGTTTGAATCGTACGCTCAGTCTGGCCATCAGTTTGGGGATGATAAGCAGTACTCATAGCCAAACGCGTACCCATCGCTTCTTGGAAACTACCCCGGAATTTAGAAGCAAATCTGGGATCACGATCAGATACAATTGAGACTGGCACACCGTGCAGTCTCACAACATTCTCAATGTATAAACGGGCCATTCTCTTATAAGGATAAGTCCGCTCATACGGAATAAAATGTGCAAATTTCGAAAACCGATCAATAATCTCCCAAATAGCATCACAGCCCTTGGGCGAACGAGGTAAATGAGTCACAAAATCCATAGCAATATGTTCCCAATTCCATTTCGGGATTTCAAGACTATGGAGTAATCCTCCAGGTCTCATTCTCTCGGCTTTCACTTGCTGGCAGACCAAGCATTTAGAGATAAACTCAGCAATGTCCTTCTTCATACGTTTCCACCAGAATTGAGGTCTCAATGTCAAATACATCTTTCGACCTCCAGGGTGAATACTGTATTTGCTACAATGTGCTTCTCGAAGAAGGGCATATTTCAAATCAGAGTCGTCAGGAACTATCAGCTGACCGTTAAGTCGTAAAGAACCATCAGAAGAAATCTGAAATCCAGACTGATGTCCAGCAGATACAAGTTCTTTCGACTTTTGAATCTGAGCATCGCTTTGTTGGGCCTTTCGTATTTTCGATATCAAATTTGGCTCAATTTGCAATGCTGAGACAGTGACAGAATTCCAATTCGAGTGAAAATTCCAACCAAAAGTACAAATATCCTCATGTACCTTGGCGACATTGACAGAAGCTAGAACAGAATCATGAACTTTACGGCTCAGGGCATCCGCAGTAACATTCACCGATCCAGGGTGATATTGAATCTCACAATCAAAATCCTTCAGGAGATCCATCCACCTGTGTTGCCTCATATTCAAATCAGATTGAGTAAAGAGATATTTCAGACTTTTATGGTCCGAATAGATAACAAACTTTTCTCCGTACAAGTAATGGCGCCAAATCTTCAAAGCAAACACAATGGCAGCCAATTCGAGATCATGAACAGGATAACGAGTTTCATGAGATTTCAATTGACGAGACGCATAAGCAACCACTTTGTCATGTTGCATCAGAACACAGCCCAACCCTTTACCAGACGCATCTGTACAAACCACAAATCCTCCGGTACCTGAGGGAATAGTAAGCACAGGTGCTGTGGTCAATCTCGTCTTCAATTCAAGAAAGCTAGCTTCACATTCCTCTGACCAAATGAATCTCTGATTCTTCTGTGTCAGTTGAGTAATAGGTTTAGCCATCTTCGAAAATCCTTCAATAAAACGACGATAATATCCAGCCAAATCCATGAAGCTACGGACCTCAGGAACATTTGTAGGTCTTGGCCAATTCAATACAGCTTCGACCTTCGTAGGATCAACAGATATGCCATGTCTCGAAATGACGTGGCCCAGAAATACCACTTTGTCCATCCAGAATTCACATTTGGACAACTTGGCATATAAATGACTAGTACGAAGAGTTTGAAGTACCAGTCTCAGATGTTTAGCATGCTCCTTTTTCGATTTCGAATACACAAGAATATCATCGATAAACACAATAACGAATCGGTCCAGATAATCTCGGAAGACACGATTCATTAAATCCATAAAGATAGCAGGAGCATTCGTAAGACCAAAAGGCATAACCAGGAATTCATAGTGGCCATACCTCGTACGAAAAGCAGTTTTGGGCACATCTTCGTCTCGAACTCGTACTTGATGATACCCAGAACGAAGATCAATCTTCGAGTAAATAGAAGTACCCTGAAGCTGATCAAACAAATCATCAATACGCGGAAGTGGGTACTTGTTTTTCACAGTAGCCCGATTCAGTTGCCTATAGTCGATACACATTCGCATCGTACCATCTTTCTTTCGAACAAATAAAACTGGAGCTCCCCAAGGTGATACACTCGGTCGAATATATCCCTTATCGAGAAGATCATGTAATTGTTCTTTCAATTCTTTCAATTCTAATGGTGCCATGCGATAGGGAGCTTTAGATATAGGTGCAGTCCCCGTCACAAGATCAATACTAAACTCAACTTCTCGATGAGGAGGAAAATCAGGAATCTCATCGGGAAATACATCCGGGAATTCTTTCTCAACAGGAATCTCAGACAAGGAAGACTCCTTCTTCGAAATATCAATAGCGTAGATAAGATAACCCTCATATCTGCTAGTCAACAATCGAGACATTTCCAAGGAAGATACCAATGGAATTTTGGCTGGGGAACCCTTGCCATAAAAATTCCACTTGGGTCCATCAATAGGTCAAAATCGAACCACTCCATCAAAACAATCGACAGTAGCTCGATTCGTCATCAAGATATCCATGCCAACAATAAAATCAAAGTCGTGCATTGGGAGGACAATCAAATTCAGAAATATCACATTATCCTCGTATATCAATACACAATTCTGTAAAACTTGCTCAGACAAAATAATCTTTCCTGCTTCTGAGTCGCAGGGCAGGCTGCTGAGTTGACACTTACGGTGGAGGAACATACTGAGGACCTCCTCGCCTTAATCCAGCATCAGCTGTCTTGGCTCATTCAACCACCTCTGCGTAGCTGGTAGGCAATCCAGAAACAACATATGTATATAAAACAGGATGTAAACCATTTACAAACCTGTTATATTTTGCCCTCGCATTCCCAGCCACGTGAGGTGCATACTTCAACAAAGTAGAAAATTTAGAAGCATACTCTGCAACAGTCATCGTTCCCTGCTGCAGATTATTAAATTCATTCTCCTGAGCAGTATAATAAGAAGGAGGAGAATACTGCTCCAGAAATTGGGCCTTGAAGACATCCCAGGTGACTTCAGTCCCGGCCTCTTTCAATCCAATCTCAGCGGCTTCCCACCAAGATTTAGCTCGGTCCTTCAACTGATACAAAGCAAGTTTCAGTCTCCGAGCCTTGGAATACTCAACAATATTAAACAAGTGCTCGATGTCCTTCAACCAGGCCTCAGCTCGTTCAGCACTCTCAGTGCCAAAGAACCTCGGTGGTTTCAGATCCTGGAATCGAGCCATCACAACATCCATGGACAATCCTTCAAATTGCCCAACAATCCTCTCAGTACTGCTACTCGCAGTTTCATTTGTGTGATCCATCTACAAATCAAAAGATGAATATCACAATTTCATATCAATTCATAATCTCATCGTCTCATATCATCATCTCATATCATCAATCTCATCAGATACTTACTCAAATCAAATCAAGTAGGAGCAAGTAATACAAATAAATCAAACACATACGCACAATTCATTTGTGCCTATTCAAGTGTACAAAAGACTCAATAGAGCATTCCCAGCTATGCTCTGATACCATCTAGTGTGTGGGGCCCTTTACTCCTAATCGTTATTACCATGCAATCTGATTAGGGTTTAATTAATCACAGCGGAAAACGGGTTTAAAATTTCTTTACAATGAGCCCAAAATATCTCTTCTGATATTTAAATACTAAAAATAGTATCTAAATTCAAATCATAAAACACGCCCACACGAAATCAAAACCAATCACATATAAACAACTCATATCCTCGGGACATGCCCCGGTATATAGATATATATACATATATATACTGGGAACAAGACATAAACATAAACCTCAGCCCAAGCTGTGGCTTCCTCCAGAAGTTCCCTCCCTGGCATCCTGATATCCTGGAGTACCTGCCATTGTCCACACACAAAGACAACAACAGCCCCCCTTGGGGGTGAGCAAAGCTCCGTATGGAACAACCAATCATATATACCACAGATATCTAAACAATGATATATGGTATGCAATGCATGTATGTCGTGGAGGTATCAGGTCAAATGCCCATCCACTGAGCACATGTCAGAATCAATCGAATCGCTATCAAATCAAATCAATGCTCGAGCTGGCACACCGGCCGATATGGGAATACACATATGATAGCGTCGACGAAGCGCCATCAATCCCACATCTCATATCCAATCATATGGGGCCACAATTGTCTATGCTTTACGGGTCATATAATACCGGCATAGCGATTGTGTTCACAAACCCCGAAATCCAATCAAATCATATCAGGGTATCCAAGGATCATAGCTCAACGTGCATGTCATGTATCGATGTATGCATAAAATGATGTGTGTTAACAAAACATTTATTTTATACATCGATACTCAAATCTCAATGTCATGTATGCCACATCAAATCATCAAGTAGGCACATAGACACGTATTCCAATCCAATCAATCCAATCCAATCATATATCATATAATACAGATACCTGTCGTATGTTACCCGGTTGCAACATACCTCAATTCTTCGGTTCCAGTTGATGTAGCCTGAAGATATTGATATAACGCTTTATCTACATCAATTACATACTCATTTCAATCAACAACATACTCCAAAATCATTAATATGAGTTTCAAATATCATTTGAAACTTCAAAAATTCATATCAAATCCAAATCATATCATAATTCAATTCCGACTTCGAATACGAGTTTCTTGTCAGTTATTCTACCGCATATATATAACCGACAAATAATTCTTCAATCTCAGTCAAATGATTAAAATTCTCTAATTATAATAAATTGAGAATAATTCAAAATAACATCACTATAATCATCTCTTCTTCGTTAAAATCATACATTATTCAACAATCTTCAATTCCAGTATGATTTAAGAATTTATCGGATTTATTTCAAAAATCGACGAATTTCAAACATCACCAAAACTATGAAATTTATACCTCAAATCGAAGACCTCGTGTCAACGATCCCAGAACTGAAGTCGTTTCGTCGATTGGATAAACCGTTAAGTCGCAAGATCGAAAAGAAATCAAAACTTTCGTTTCTCTCACGTTCTCACGTTTCCCTCTGTTAAAATGTGAATTGGTGGAATTCTGATGAATTCCACCGATTCACGTTAATTTATATATTTTTTTTAATATTATATTATATTATATTATTATATTATATTAATAATAATATAATATAATATATACTATTTAACATTTTAACTTCGGTATATCTCTTCGGATCAGTCAAACAATCAAATTTTTCAAAACTCAAAACATGAAACTTCTCTATCTTTGAGTTTTCTACATCATATTCAAATCTCAAATCATTTGGGCTTCATATGAAAAAGATATGTCACTCTTTACCATTTTGCCCTTAAAATTAATTCAATATTTTTCAAATTATCTACGAAAATGCCATCAAAATAAATTGAATATTTTTCAACTTATTTACCAAAATGCCATCAAAGCTATTTTAGTCTCGGGATCTCACACCATCAGTTGAACACTCTTTCGGCTGGCTAGGCTTCTGAGGTTCTCCTGCTGAACGACCTATCAACTGGACAATCAGCTGAACTACTTGCCTGACATAACAGTTCGACTGATTCAGTTTGTGCGATCAGTTGGGTCTTCAGTTTGCGATGTAAACAGCTCGTAACTGATCCTAGCTTCTGCACACTAAGGTAAATTATCAGTAACACAAAATAACATGTTTTGTTAACATCAAAATTAAGATTGCGAACTTGAAAAATTCCAACAGCCACAAAGTGTTAAATATTGATAAGTTTGATTTGAGAAATACACAAAATTTTATACATAGCCAATCTTGGAAAAGTTCAGAGAAAACTCAATCAATATTATAAAACTCAATATTAATTCAAAAGTTGTTTAAAATTTCGTCTATATATGTTTGCAAATAATAAAAGATTTGAAAATCTGATTACCTAAACAGTTAGGACTCTAAACTAGGAAAAAAAGATTTTTCTCGTAGCAGGGTGCCCTCGGTGTGAGATTCTACCACTGGGGCGCAGGGTCTGGACAATGCGCACTCGGGCGGTAAGATGTTACCGCTCGGGCGTTGAGTGTTTTGTACAAATCCTCGTAGATAGTGATTGTGGCGCTTGGGCACAAAGTTTTACCACCCTAACGCAGAGCTCTCAGGTCAGGAGCCTTGGTTTGGCTTCTTCTTCATATTCAGAATCGAAATATCTTCCAACTTCATTGCTATGCATCCGAATTCTTTAAAGTTTTGAATCGCAAGATTTAGCACGTCATGCTCGACAGATTCATATCATACTCCCCTTCTTCAAAAAGATTGGTCCTCAAATCTTGATTGCCTACGCAAAAATGAAGCAAGTCGGTAATAAAAGAATTATATTATCAACATGCTTACCTTTAAACTTAAGTTTGTAGGCATTATCATTTGCTCGATCCATCAGTACTGGAAATCCCAACATCACGGTTGCCTTTCTTATGTATTCATACATTGCTCCATACGATAAATAATAAATGATACAAAATGACATTAATAAAATCTCATTAAGCATAGTAAAAATTAAATTCATCCCCTTCTTAGACCTAGTTAACAACACAAAAATCTCCACACAAATGCACAATCATAGTTCACTAGGAATAATAATTACTTCATGCAACACATAAGAATCAAGCTTACGTGCATTTTCCCTATATGCAATGCATCTTTCAGTGCACAACTTAACATATCTCTTCATATGCAACCAACAGATATAATCATGAATATTATCAACTATCAAATTACATTTATGTGTCTCAAGAACACGTCGATCATGAAATGAATATAGACCAAATAATTTATTCTCTTTAACCCAATATTTATCATGATCATAGAAATCATTATAACCAACCATATAATCTTCACAACCATCACCAATAAAAGATATGTCATGCAAGTATGACACACTACATGTATGACACATGAAATCATTCAACACGGCAGCAGAATTTATCTCCAATGCATATACATTCTTGTATTCAATAACTCCCGTCAATTTAACAACTCGTGAGAAATCAAAACCCACTATATGCACATACAACTTCTCATTACTCCCGAAGCCATAAAAATGTGACAACGGCCGAACTTAAATACGTTCCCCCAACTACAAAATTTGCAACATGTTCTCCAAGCTCTTGAAAACAAAACAATATACAATTAAGATAACGAAGAAAGTCATACCTCATAGTTGTTGTGGTGGCAACTATGCTTACCTAACAGTGATTGCTCTCAACATTACATGGATCATCTCATCGCATTTTCCCATCATCAACACTTCTTTTCTTCCTCATCATGACTTCATCAAAATCCTACAAAGGAGAAATAACAATGTTCGGGATTGAACCGGCTGTATAATCAGAATGAGAATAAACCACTTTGTAAAAAGGTACATGAAAGGGTTTATGTAAGAATAAACAACTCTCTACCTCAATCTTTTGGGACTTCAAATTATTTTTCTTTTTCTTTTTCTTTGGCCTCTTGTTCTTTTTATTTTTTTTCTCATCTCATCATTTTATTCTTTTTTTTTCTTTCTATGGTCCTCTCACTCTTTTGTTATCTCTTTCTTTCGGCCATTTCACATTTGTTTTCTCTCAATTCATAAAGTGTCAATTGAACCCCAAGGACTCCTTTTGGATTCAATTGAACAAGAGAAGCACAAAGTTCCTCCAAACATGTATGCAACTTAATTTTTTCTTGCCTACTCTCCTCCTCCATATTAGACAAGTTAGAAACTTCTTCGAGACTCAATGATTCACTTTCCGCCGTAAATGGTTCAACAACATTCAACTCACTAACTAGTGGATACCATCATCATCAACTCTAGCCTCAACTTAAGATTCAATTTCAACTACGAAATCAACCTCAAACTCAAATTCAGGCTCAATTACAACCTCGACCACAATTTGAGGTTCAAGCTCAACGGACGATTCTACTACTGTCACATCCTCACGTGGACATTAGCTGATATCATGCCCAACTGCTAAACACCAACAACATATAATATCACAAGTACTAGAATTTGAGTTGTTAAATGTACCTTGATATTCATATTTGGTAGTTTGACGTCTCGACTCCTTCATTGGCCTAGCAATGATTTTCTTTTCCAAGCTCGTCCGCCAAGTGGATGTCAACGACTCCCTATGCACATCACATCCACTTCTTCTGCCCACTCTACTATTCTCCTCACATCGCCTATCATCATCACGATCCAAATGCAATTATCTATTCCTTCCAAATCTTCTACCTCCCCTATTCTCACCAACTTGTATATCATACATCTCCTCTTCCTCGCACCGCCTAGACCTATCACGTAAGGGCTTAAACTTCTTCTCCCACACTCTATCCATCCCTCTAACATAGTTTGAAATTGGAGATCGTAAACCATTATATCAGAAAGAAAATGTTAGTATAAAACAATAAAAGATCAAATTTCATCACCGCGAATCCTCACTGGTCACTCCAATGAAAATTCACTCGAGTTTCTTTTTTTTTTCTCAGTTTTTTGTCCTCTCTACAAAACCTCTAACGTCACTTAAAGAAATAAACGATCGCCCTCAAGTATGTCACTCGATTTTGAGAGTTTACTCGTAAAGTACACTTTAGGCTCTGTATCTTGTGTGCGTCAAACACACAAGTTCAAACTTTACGATACTTGCAAACTAACTCCATTATTATGTGCCTGGACAGGTGAGGTTGATCTAAGATTCAGAAAAGGAGGAAGATTGGAAGAAATACTATTAACATCTTCTGTAAGCTCCGCGATCGAGTCTCGTATAGCTGGAGCAACATCTTTTAGTTGATTGATAAGCACATGTACATTTTGAAAATTTACAAAATCAACAACTGACTTTACCACTTCACAACACATAGAAAGAGAAAATAAGCCAACAAGGTTCTTATTAAACTTAGTTCAGCTAAATTTGGTGTAAGTATAAAAAACCATTTAGCATGAGGTGTAAGCTTCATGGTACAACCATCAACAGTCTGAACAAACTCGTAAACTCTGCATCACAGCAAACACATAAAGTACGTTAGTCATACCATTGTTCACCTGGATAGCGCATGTTCAGCAAGGGTTGCAGCCAAAGATTCAGTATGACTGATGGTACCACCATCATGCACACTCTGTAGGAGCGCTGGACCTTCACCATCATTTGTTTTTGCATGTGCCAAAGTTAGCATGAAACATGTCTCCAAATGACCGGCATAAACAGCTAGTATGGTAAAACTTGAAAAAAAACAAGTGGCAACTTAACAAAATCAGTAAACATTTTTGAATTTACATTTTTATTGTTAAATAGGTCCTCATAGTCACAATTAGGCTCCTTTATATTAAATGGAAATCTTTACCCTTTTATAAATTCATTGGACATTATGATTGCAATTTTTTCTTAAACACATGTTTGGCCTCTGAAATTGCAAGGTGACCACTAGAAGTTAAACGGACAATTCCTCGCAATAATTTCTCCAAGTATACACTTTGAACACTTGCAACTTGCTCATTTTTCAATGACTTTGTAAATCAGAATAGTTTCTTCAAGAAAAGCATTTGAATTTTAACCGAAAAGAAGTATTTTAAGGTTATGTGCAAGCTAATTAGCAAATGAACAATTTATGCAAAAGAACCTGCCACACCTAAACAACAACAACTACGTAGGAGCACTATGCACTGATATTTTGATAGAGAAATTTTACAAACTACGTGAAATTGAGTAGACCTATTCCGTCAAAAATAAAAAAATTGAACTAAATTTGATACAGCAAATACATGAGTGTTTAAGTTTTATACTTAAACTAACATGGATAAACAGAAAGCTCATATGCATAACCTATTCTCAATTCACCAATCTCTCCAATAAAATCTTATCCAAGTCACTCATTTTATACATCTGTCTCACAAAGGCACTTAACAATTTCAATGAACAATGAGAAGATGGAATCACAATACCAAGGACACAAAATACATTTGATAAAAGGACGTTTAGGACAGGTTCGGTCAGGAATGTAATCAAGTCAAGAACTATTCACAATCCAAACTCTCATAGAGCAAATAATACCCTGACTGAAAAATTTATTTGCACGCAAGGAAAAAATTGATTCTGCATAAAGTAGCATACCAATTGGAATGATTGCTTGTGAATGCGCTGCAAAGCATGGGTCCAACGTCGCAAGACTTCTGCTATGTCAACAGTATGCTGCCCTCTCCTGTTTCTTTCATCTAACCAATGAGAATTTTCTTCGTTTCCACGAGAGAGTGAAACATCAGAGTTAATTTTTCTTTCATTGTTTAGACATTTCTATATACCCTCCGTTTCCTTAGTGTTCGACCGTTCAAGAGTTAAATTTGCAGATGGTATTACCGAACTTTGATCCATCGTTGCTAGCAACGATGAACCAGATATGCGATACCTGAAGCATCATGTAAGGCACAAATATAAGGGGAGCTAATGAATAAAATGAAGTTACCGATATTGCCAATGCTCGCGATGGACTATAAGATCCTCAATTGGCCCTGAAGCAAGAACCTCATGTTGACCTAAACAAGATTATGCATGGAAACGATTGTGCTTAGTATTCTATAAGATGAAACTAAAAGGTGTTGTTGATCACTCATTTTCCAATCAAACTGAACTTTAGCTGGCATATTCATTGAACTAACAAATACAATATATCATGTTTCAAATCACATGGCTTGAATCTTTGAAAGAAAAACAAGAGAAAATATAGATTTTGAACATTAATTCCTAAATTTAATAGCAAATGCCCCGTCATGTCTCATATAAAGTAAAAATAAATCAGGACTTAGCAAGAGAACATAATCTGCTTAATAAACTATCATTATGCATAAATAAGAAATTTTCACAAAACTTGACACATACAACAACCCCAAAAACTGTGTGTGGAACTTTATTGCAGGATTCCAAGAAATCCAAATGAGGAACTTGAAATGTTAGAAAATTAAGAAAACCAAAATATAATGTAACTTACTCTTGCGAGATAGCAGTGAGTCCCACAAACGAGTAGTTCTTTGAACCATGTGAGAATTTTGACTAGAGCTGGATACAAGCGCATCCCAGAGTTCACCGTCCAATTTAACTTTATTTCTTAAATCATGCAGCTTTTCAAGCTCTTGGTGCAGATATGCCTGTGAACCCAAATAAAATGTAAGCACATGTCCATCCTCAACACACAATCTGATATAACAGACGTGATATCTTCAAATGATATTTTTACCTCTTCAGTACAGAGACCACGAAACTCCGCTGTCATTTCATGTGCCAAACTGGACCACATGGCCTGCCTTTGAACTGCAGTTTAGGTAAAAGTATCAAAAGAAAAGTAACTTATTAATTTCTTCCTTTCTTTGTTATGTCTCATAGGAAAACTAACTGTCGTAAGAGGCAAGAAAATTCATGTAGCAAGAACATACTGTGGACAAATAGAGAAAGCTATGAAAGATGAAGGTCGCTCTTTCAGCAGTAAATAATTATTCAATAGTGAGTGCATTTCAAAGTAATAACACCTAATTAAGTCTAACATTAATAATTTTTGAAGCAATATTCCATAATATGCAAATAATTAAAGGGGTAAATAAACTTTCATGTGATGAACTCAATGCACCAATCAGCAGGTGGCAGAAGTGGGATGTAAGGACGAAGATTGTGAGGGAAGTTGTGGATTGTATCATCAGATGATAACATAATCCTGTCAATCTCCTTGTTTTTCGGCATAAAATATGAAATGGATACCTTAGTTACAGGAAGTAGTGTAACTGCATGAGAGAAAGCTACATCAGTCAGGGGAGCCGAAAGTGGATTTGATGCCACATATGCAGGGAGAGTTGCCATATAGTTCAACAAACCTGCAATTAGCATATGTAAATTATCATTGACAATGACATCAAGCAATCATCAGTTCAAAAATTCCTCTAAGAAGCAATTAGATGCAAATAAGGTAAGATCAGAATCCAAGATTTGGAATAAATCATTTCTGATCAAAACAATTTGATGAGAAGATCTCGGTATCTATCAACAGAAATGGATCATCAGAATTGCCAAGGAAAAAATAGAACCTCACTCCACAAAAGAACAACATTGAAGGAACGTGCTTTCCCAGAGCTGGTTACCATGTAGAAAATCAGAAGCTGTTCTGGGTAAAGGGATTTACCATATTTTTAATATTTGAAACCGGGGATCAACTCTTTCAATCTCTTAAATAACTAAGAGGGTATTTGACTGAGCTTATAAGCTCTTCCAATTTGTTTGGCAACAATTTTGTCAAACAACTCATAAGCGGTCAAAACAAGCTGTTTTTAAAAAAAACTAGGATGAACTTACTTTAAAAAAAAAAAAAGATTCCCAAAGAACATCAATTTTCTAAATTAAAATATGAAATATTTTTATTTTTTAAATAAAAGTTTAACAGTTATGATAAAAATTTGAAACTATTTTTAGATAACCTTCATAATATTACACTCTTTTTGGTAATTTAAACAATAAAAAGATCTTACAATGTCAAATATATCAACATCTTTAATTTGTTTAAAATATGTTTATTCGAACACTTTAACGACTTATTTTTAAAACAACTCATGAGCTGATTTTAATAAGTTTAGTCAACCACCCTCTAAGTCTAACACAATTTATGCTAGGAAAAAAGATGCATTAATTCCCTTTCATCCTACTATAGCGAGACATCATCAGTCACAACATATGTCAGCAAGAGTTAAGAATGAGATACTACGCAGTAAATTGATAATCTGACAGCACTGTCCAAACCATAATTAGCTTCTAATAATTTTTCTTAATTTTCATTACCATTATTTGGTCAGTAGTCCCACTTCCGTAGTCCAGTTATAATGTCTCGTTGCTACCACATTTCTAAAGTATCATCGTCATAACATCGGAAAAACAACCAACTTCGTAGCTTAATCTGTCTAAACACTAGTTAAAATCCACATATACCAACCTCGGCCCACAGTAAGTTGCAACCGGTGAAACCCTCGAGTTGCTCTTGGGAAATGCTCCTTGTGATTCCAGCTCATTTATAATCCCTTGAACGACCTAAATGTTTCCCCAAACACCACACATGGAAAAAAACAACAGTATGTTAGGATCGGTTATTGACTAAGGAGTGTTTAGAAGGGGGGGGGGGGGGGGGGGGTTGAATAAACACTTCTAGAAATTTAAATGTTTTTCGAAAAAGGTAGTTCAGTTTTGTTACAAACTGAACTGAGTATCCCGTCTGTCAATTATCAATCAGTTAAACTGAATAAGCAGTTGCGGAAAATAAACTGATTGAAAGATAGAATATCTAACTGGAAGTAAAAAACTGAAGTAAAGACAACACAATATGTTTCTGGATGTTCGGAGAATTGAATAACTCCTACGTCACCCCTTTATCACAAGGATAGGATATTCACTAAAAGACTTTGATCGAGTACAACGCTTGTACAGACCCACTTCAGTTAGGACTTATCTATTGCCTGAACTGAAACTCTTAGTATAATACAATGATCTCTGTAAGTAACTGAACTTAGCACTTATCGAGTTATCAATATTTCACAGTGCTAGATTGCTCAATATGTAGCCTTGATTGCTACGAATAGATCTGATAGGTGTGAGCAGAGATTTTTAATAGAGTAATGGCAAGTTTGAGATTGGTCAATCGTCTCTTTTTGTCAACTGCTCTTTAGTCATATTTATAGACTTATCTTTCAACGGTAATTTTGAATTCTCGTATCCGTTGATTGCCTCCTTATCATTTCTTGGACAGAGTTCTTGATTGCCGCTTCATCATTTATTGTAAGACGGCGTATTAATCTCAATAGCCGAAATACGTTTTTCTATGCAGTGCGGCTTTCCATATTCAGTTGCTGTCTGATATGTCTTTTTGTCTGTTGAATGATCTTTCCCGAGGTATCATTAGTTGAGAAGCTTTAATGTTTTCGGCTGAATGTTTTAACTGATCAGTTCTCAACTGATCAGTTTGTGTCAACTGATTTTAGTTGAATGTTCAGCTGCCGAATATGCTTTCATGTATTAGTTGATTTTATGTTTTGTCAAACTCCAGAATTTAGTTTCCAACAATTTCCCCCTTTATGGTGTTTGACAAAACCAAGAGATTTAACTCAGCTCTTTGTTGATAATAGATTACGCAACTAAATCATAGAATATTTGGATTTCTTGTAGAAGTCTGAGAAACTGGTATCAGTTGAAAATAATAGCTTGATTAATTCTTCTTCTAATTCTTTATCATAACTGAATCATAAAATAACTGGTCAAATGATATCAGTTTCTTCAGCTGCTTTCCCCTTTTTTGTCAAATACATCCATCTTGTCAGATAGCTTGCGAACGTGAGAAGAGAGGACCACGACAGATGATGACATATTTTCAATAGCAGTAGTCAACGTGACTTGCATTAGTTCAATTTTCCGAGACACAAGCGATTCCACATTGTTGACGCGTTGGTTAATCAATTCTTGAGTGGCAGTCAGACTGGACATGATACCTCTATTTTTCTGAATATCACCAACTGCAAAAGAGAGAGCAGTAACAGTAGATTGAATATCCTTCAATCTTTTCAAGGATTCCTGATTTTCTTCCAATTTCAGACTGTGCGAAAGTTGTGTATTTTGAATTTTGGAAATGGCAGTAATGATTTGATTCATGCTGTCCTGCATATGTTGGACTTCTTCAAAAATGAGATCAAAATCTGCTGAAGATGGAGGATTGGATTGGCGAAAAGTGCTTGCATTACCCTTATCAAGTTCAGAAACGATCAAGGCTTGATCAGTTGAAACTATTTCAGTAACATTTCGAACTGAAATATCATTAGCAGGGATTTCTGCTTGATCCTGAGATTGTGAGGAAGGATTTTGTTCAGTTGATGATGGCACAACCTGAACTGATGTCTCTAGGGAATGATCGATTGAGTCATCTGGCATTTCTGTTGGTATAACCTGATCAACAGATTGATCTGGTGGAACAATTTCCTCTGAAGGAATAGTGACCTCTGGATGGGTTTGATCAACAGAATGATCTACTTTATCATTAACTGGTTCACTAAGGTTGGATTTTTCTACCACGGCTTGAATTACTTCATCAATATGAGCGAAAGTCAACTCAGCTTCAGTATATAGTTGTTGTTCAATAGGAGGTGAAGAAAGCTTATCAGAAATTGGCTCTTCAGTTGGAACAAGAACTAAAGCTGATGATGGTTCTGTAGTGTTAGAGGGTGCTTCTTCAACTAGTTCCACATCATCATCTGAATCTTCTTGGTAGACTACTAGCTCTTGATCCAATTCCCAAAATTTGATCCGAGAAAGTAGCCCTATAAGGTCAGTGTCAAGCTGAGTAAATACAGCTTGATCAGCATATGCAGTAGGACCAGTTGGCAAGTAATTGTTTTTAAGCTTAGCGACAAATTGAGCCAGCTTCTTCGCTCTCATCTGATCAAAGAAATAACTTTTCCTCTCTAAGGCTTGAGCAATAGAGGCAGCTTTGACAGTTCGAAGAACAAAGGCCTCCAGCTTGATGAATTTTCGGAGCTCGGACTTTTCCTTCAGTTGCTTGGCAAAAACCTCAGTACGATAGCCTACCCAAGCATCATAGGACTTAGTTTTTGCAGTAGCAAAACTATTCACCTTTCCCCATACAAGATCAATATGAGTCTGAATCGGGTTGGAGGGTCTGGGTTCTTCAATCAATTTCCCTTTCCCTTTATCAGTACTCATGATATGAGGAATTTCCAGTCCAGTTCGAGTTGATTCAATTTGTTCTACAAATTTTATTCCTTTGGGTCTGGCAGGTGCTACACCAATTGGTCGAGGTATTTGAGTAACAGGAACCTGGGTCCTAACTGATTTCTTTATGGTACTTACTGAATCAGCTTGTGGGATAATCTGTAGAGGAACTGCTTCTATAGGCTGCTGATCAGTAAAGGAAATCATTTTGTCAGTAGAAATGGATACCTCAGAAGTAGTTTTAACCCTTTGAGTTCTTGGCTTTTTCGCAATTTGAGGTGATGATGTCTTTTCTGACTCTGATGGACTCAAAATCAACTTCCTTTTGGCAGCCTTCAGTTGAGCTAACGTTTTGGTTTTCTTGACTGATTTGGTAGTCGCCTGATCAATTCCAATCTCCTTCTTAATCTTGACGAATTTGGCAGGAGAAATGTCCAGGTTGATTTTTGGTGGCATAGTGTTCTTTGCATTGAACACCTTGAATTTCGATAATCTTTCAGAATCAGCATCCACTAAACCTTTTACTTTCAAAAGATAACTGATTTGTACGGCAAAACCCTTGGATTGTTTTGACGACAAAAACATATTCTTCAGTATGTTGAAGATGAGTCGTTTCCAGTTGAATTTTTGATCAGTCATAATAGTAGTAATCGCTTGAAACTTTTCCAATGTAAGTGCAGCAAATGATCCTGCTTTTGCTAAGAGTCCTTTAGCAATTATATCAGCAAGCAACTGAATTTCATGTTTCAGTTCCTTTTTAGGATCGGAAACTTTAATTTTCCGTCCATCAGCAGATAAAAGGATTTGCATTTCATCAATATCAGATGCTTTGACATCCGAAAGTTGTGCTAATCCGTCACAAGGTAAAGAAAATAATTCCCCAAAAGAATCTTCAGATATAGTCAGCAACTGATCATTAACAGTAGAATTTATGATACCTTCTGAGTCAACTTTGCCAGAGGAATAGAAATCTTGAAGTTCTTTTGGATATATATCCTGCGATGATTGTCCCATAAATGTTCTCAGACCAGCATTTTCGAGTTTTTGAAACACCTTTTTGACCTCATCATCTCCGAAAGATAAAACGGATCCAAAATTGATTGTCATAGCATTAAGCATGTAAGCGGGAATCTGAGTCGTCATTTCGTACTGGGTGATTTGCTGAAAGAGAAATTTAGAGAAGATATTTGTTCTTACTTTCGGCAGTTTGTGAAAAAGTAGAACTGAAATGAAGCGGGCAATTGTACATATGTTCGTGACTATTCAAATTTTTGGACACGTGTCAGTCCGTAAATAATTTGTGTTTTTCAAAAAATAATGTACGCGTGCCATGTGTGTGCAATTTTGAGCGGTTAAAAACGTGTACACGTTGTAAACTTAAATTCATCATGATTTAGCAGATAGTCACGTCATTTGATTTGGAATATAATATGTTTAATTTATTAACTTTGATGAGAAGATTAGTAGAATTTTCAACTGAACGATCAGTTAGGAAAAACTGAGTCCTTTCAGTTAGGAATTCACTAACAACTGTCTTCTCAGTTAATCTCTTAGACCATCATTCCCCCTAAATAAATGCATTAAAGAAAAATGACGGCAATAGACAGTAATGATTAAAGACGAGTATAGTGCTTGGCATATCAATCGTCACAGAGAGAAGCGTCCTTTCGTTTTCCTTGTCCTTGCCTATAAATAAGACTGAAAAGTTAGTCACAAGTATCAGCAGAAAAGTTTTAAGAAGAAATGGCAGGAGCAAGTAGTTCAAGCGTCGTTCCAGTTTCACTTGAGGCACAAAAAGCTGCGATAGAAGACAAGGTCTTCTATGCTAGTCTTCCCTACTGGGAAGAATTACAGGAGCTGGAGCTCCTGTACAACTCAGGAAGGGTCACCACCTTTAGGCGGATGGCCCAGTTGAGAGAAGTGCGTGAGCACTTAAAAATTTCTGCAGAGGTGGATGCCTTCAAGGAGGGCCACCTTTATGAATTGATGTTGCGTAAGGAGTTGGAGACTCTTAACAACATCGCATCTTCACATAGTTTCTGCAAAACTTCTTCCCCAGCACTAGCTGCTTGGATGAACATGTGGATAGCTAGTGTGAAGGAAACTTATGATCATGTAATCCTATCAAATATTTATGGATGAATGAAATATTTATTTTGATTAATGTGTCATTTTATTTTGTTTTTGTGCACAATGATCTGCGATGAGATATAAACACTTAAACGCTAACTGATATCAGTTGTGATAAACAAATAAACTGATAAAGGATTAATTTTAATAAGTTGGTTATAATATTCAAACTAATATGAGTTATTAATAATTAACTCATAATTAAAAATCCTTGGTAAATAGGAAAGACATATTTAATGACTTAAAACTCTTCGGCTTCTTCATTTTCCTATAAATAGTGATCACAATGGGATATATTATCAGTAAAACTTTTAATATGTCTGATTCTGATACAGGCAGTAGCACTCATGTTCATGTAACTGATCAGTCAGCCCCTCGTTTAGCTGAAATTAAAATAAAAATGGAGAAATATGTCTTTCAAAAGGTACTGACAACCTGGGAAAAAATTCAAGAGTTGAAGAATGTGAGTGACAGTGGTGTCATTCCTACTCGTGCTCAGGAAAGGAGAGCACTGAAATATCTTGCTCGTTTTGAGGTTAGCCATGTTAGAGAGTTGGTGGAGGATAAATGTCTTTTAGAGGCACTGCTGTGGAATGAATGGCATGTTGTTGATAAAATTTCGAAGTCTAGAGCATTTGCCAGAGTTCGGATCTATGAGTTGAATGATTGGGTTAGAGCATGGCTAGATACAGTTGGATCTATGATTTCTTCTGTAAATTGGGAACGTTAGTATTCTTAATGAAATATTATTCTTAATTTATTGTGTTCTTATTTTCTGTTTTTAATTCTGTTGAAGAAGTTATATTTCTAATAATATTTAAGATAAATCAATTAAACCAAGAATGTTTCGAAAATAAGAAAACTTAGCCTCTGGTAGTGGTTTTGTGAAGATGTCTGCTGCTTGTTGTTCCGTTGAGACATACTCCAATCTGATGTTCTTCTTCAGTGCATGATCCCTGATGAAGTGATGTCTGACATCTATGTGTTTGGTTCTGGAGTGAAGAACTGGGTTATATGTTATAGCGATTGTACTTGTGTTGTCACAGAATATCGGTGACTCCTTTGCATCGACACCATAATCTTTCAGTTGTTGCTGAATCCAAAGCAGTTGTGCACAGCAGCTTCCAGCAGCAAGATATTCTGCTTCAGTTGTGGAAGTTGCTATGGATGTTTGCTTTTTACTGAACCAAGAGATCAGTCTGTCTCCTAGAAACTGACATGATCCACTTGTGCTTTTTCGATCAAGCTTGCATCCTGCATAATCTGCATTTGAATAGCCAACTAAATTGAAAGATGAGTATTTAGAGTACCATAAACCAACATTTTCCGTGCCCTTAAGATATCTCAAGATACGTTTGGCCGCAGAAAAATGTGATTGCTTAGGGTTAGCTTGAAATCTTGCACATATACAAACAGCAAACATAATATCAGGACGACTAGCAGTTAGGTACAATAAAGAACCTATTAAACCTCTGTAAAGTGTCGTCTCAACTGATATTCCCCCTTGATCAGTATCTAATTTAACTGATGAGCTCATTGGAGTACTTGCTGTTGAACAAGATTCCATGCCAAATTTCTTCAGCAATTCCTTGGTATATTTTGTTTGACTAATAAATGTTCCTAAATCCAGTTGCTTCACTTGTAAACCAAGAAAGAATGTCAGCTCACCCATCATGCTCATCTCGAACTTTTCCTGCATCAACTTAGCAAATTTCTTGCATAGTTTGGGGTTAGTTGACCCAAATATAATATCATCAACGTAGATTTGAACAAGTAAGATATGATCATTTTTCGAGAATTTAAACAAAGTCTTATCAACTGATCCAACAGTAAAATCATGATCAGTTAGGAATTTTGATAGGGTTTCATACCAAGCTCGTGGAGCTTGTTTGAGACCATACAATGCCTTGTTCAAATAATAAACATGATCAGGGAAATTATGATTGATAAAACCTGGAGGTTGTTCAACGTAGACTTCTTCCTGCAATCTTTTCAAGGATTCCTGATTTTCTTCCAATTTCAGACTGTGCGAAAGTTGTGTATTTTGAATTTTGGAAATGGCAGTAATGATTTGATTCATGCTGTCCTGCATATGTTGGACTTCTTCAAAAATGAGATCAAAATCTGCTGAAGATGGAGGATTGGATTGGCGAAAAGTGCTTGCATTACCCTTATCAAGTTCAGAAACGATCAAGGCTTGATCAGTTGAAACTATTTCAGTAACATTTCGAACTGAAATATCATTAGCAGGGATTTCTGCTTGATCCTGAGATTGTGAGGAAGGATTTTGTTCAGTTGATGATGGCACAACCTGAACTGATGTCTCTAGGGAATGATCGATTGAGTCATCTGGCATTTCTGTTGGTATAACCTGATCAACAGATTGATCTGGTGGAACAATTTCCTCTGAAGGAATAGTGACCTCTGGATGGGTTTGATCAACAGAATGATCTACTTTATCATTAACTGGTTCACTAAGGTTGGATTTTTCTACCACGGCTTGAATTACTTCATCAATATGAGCGAAAGTCAACTCAGCTTCAGTATATAGTTGTTGTTCAATAGGAGGTGAAGAAAGCTTATCAGAAATTGGCTCTTCAGTTGGAACAAGAACTAAAGCTGATGATGGTTCTGTAGTGTTAGAGGGTGCTTCTTCAACTAGTTCCACATCATCATCTGAATCTTCTTGGTAGACTACTAGCTCTTGATCCAATTCCCAAAATTTGATCCGAGAAAGTAGCCCTATAAGGTCAGTGTCAAGCTGAGTAATTACAGCTTGATCAGCATATGCAGTAGGACCAGTTGGCAAGTAATTGTCTTTAAGCTTAGCGACAAATTGAGCCAGCTTCTTCGCTCTCATCTGATCAAAGAAATAACTTTTCCTCTCTAAGGCTTGAGCAATAGAGGCAGCTTTGACAGTTCGAAGAACAAAGGCCTCCAGCTTGATGAATTTTCGGAGCTCGGACTTTTCCTTCAGTTGCTTGGCAAAAACCTCAGTACGATAGCCTACCCAAGCATCATAGGACTTAGTTTTTGCAGTAGCAAAATTATTCACCTTTCCCCATACAAGATCAATATGAGTCTGAATCGGGTTGGAGGGTCTGGGTTCTTCAATCAATTTCCCTTTCCCTTTATCAGTACTCATGATATGAGGAATTTCCAGTCCAGTTCGAGTTGATTCAATTTGTTCTACAAATTTTATTCCTTTGGGTCTGGCAGGTGCTACACCAATTGGTCGAGGTATTTGAGTAACAGGAACCTGGGTCCTAACTGATTTCTTTATGGTACTTACTGAATCAGCTTGTGGGATAATCTGTAGAGGAACTGCTTCTATAGGCTGCTGATCAGTAAAGGAAATCATTTTGTCAGTAGAAATGGATACCTCAGAAGTAGTTTTAACCCTTTGAGTTCTTGGCTTTTTCGCAATTTGAGGTGATGATGTCTTTTCTGACTCTGATGGACTCAAAATCAACTTCCTTTTGGCAGCCTTCAGTTGAGCTAACGTTTTGGTTTTCTTGACTGATTTGGTAGTCGCCTGATCAATTCCAATCTCCTTCTTAATCTTGACGAATTTGGCAGGAGAAATGTCCAGGTTGATTTTTGGTGGCATAGTGTTCTTTGCATTGAACACCTTGAATTTCGATAATCTTTCAGAATCAGCATCCACTAAACCTTTTACTTTCAAAAGATAACTGATTTGTACGGCAAAACCCTTGGATTGTTTTGACGACAAAAACATATTCTTCAGTATGTTGAAGATGAGTCGTTTCCAGTTGAATTTTTGATCAGTCATAATAGTAGTAATCGCTTGAAACTTTTCCAATGTAAGTGCAGCAAATGATCCTGCTTTTGCTAAGAGTCCTTTAGCAATTATATCAGCAAGCAACTGAATTTCATGTTTCAGTTCCTTTTTAGGATCGGAAACTTTAATTTTCCGTCCATCAGCAGATAAAAGGATTTGCATTTCATCAATATCAGATGCTTTGACATCCGAAAGTTGTGCTAATCCGTCACAAGGTAAAGAAAATAATTCCCCAAAAGAATCTTCAGATATAGTCAGCAACTGATCATTAACAGTAGAATTTATGATACCTTCTGAGTCAACTTTGCCAGAGGAATAGAAATCTTGAAGTTCTTTTGGATATATATCCTGCGATGATTGTCCCATAAATGTTCTCAGACCAGCATTTTCGAGTTTTTGAAACACCTTTTTGACCTCATCATCTCCGAAAGATAAAACGGATCCAAAATTGATTGTCATAGCATTAAGCATGTAAGCGGGAATCTGAGTCGTCATTTCGTACTGGGTGATTTGCTGAAAGAGAAATTTAGAGAAGATATTTGTTCTTACTTTCGGCAGTTTGTGAAAAAGTAGAACTGAAATGAAGCGGGCAATTGTACATATGTTCGTGACTATTCAAATTTTTGGACACGTGTCAGTCCGTAAATAATTTGTGTTTTTCAAAAAATAATGTACGCGTGCCATGTGTGTGCAATTTTGAGCGGTTAAAAACGTGTACACGTTGTAAACTTAAATTCATCATGATTTAGCAGATAGTCACGTCATTTGATTTGGAATATAATAGGTTTAATTTATTAACTTTGATGAGAAGATTAGTAGAATTTTCAACTGAACGATCAGTTAGGAAAAACTGAGTCCTTTCAGTTAGGAATTCACTAACAACTGTCTTCTCAGTTAATCTCTTAGACCATCATTCCCCCTAAATAAATGCATTAAAGAAAAATGACGGCAATAGACAGTAATGATTAAAGACGAGTATAGTGCTTGGCATATCAATCGTCACAGAGAGAAGCGTCCTTTCGTTTTCCTTGTCCTTGCCTATAAATAAGACTGAAAAGTTAGTCACAAGTATCAGCAGAAAAGTTTTAAGAAGAAATGGCAGGAGCAAGTAGTTCAAGCGTCGTTCCAGTTTCACTTGAGGCACAAAAAGCTGCGATAGAAGACAAGGTCTTCTATGCTAGTCTTCCCTACTGGGAAGAATTACAGGAGCTGGAGCTCCTGTACAACTCAGGAAGGGTCACCATCTTTAGGCGGATGGCCCAGTTGAGAGAAGTGCGTGAGCACTTAAAAATTTCTGCAGAGGTGGATGCCTTCAAGGAGGGCCACCTTTATGAATTGATGTTGCGTAAGGAGTTGGAGACTCTTAACAGCATCGCATCTTCACATAGTTTCTGCAAAACTTCTTCCCCAGCACTAGCTGCTTGGATGAACATTTGGATAGCTAGTGTGAAGGAAACTTATGATCATGTAATCCTATCAAATATTTATGGATGAATGAAATATTTATTTTGATTAATGTGTCATTTTATTTTGTTTTTGTGCACAATGATCTGCGATGAGATATAAACACTTAAACGCTAACTGATATCAGTTGTGATAAACAAATAAACTGATAAAGGATTAATTTTAATAAGTTGGTTATAATATTCAAACTAATATGAGTTATTAATAATTAACTCATAATTAAAAATCCTTGGTAAATAGGAAAGACATATTTAATGACTTAAAACTCTTCGGCTTCTTCATTTTCCTATAAATAGTGATCACAATGGGATATATTATCAGTAAAACTTTTAATATGTCTGATTCTGATACAGGCAGTAGCACTCATGTTCATGTAACTGATCAGTCAGCCCCTCGTTTAGCTGAAATTAAAAGAAAAATGGAGAAATATGTCTTTCAAAAGGTACTGACAACCTGGGAAAAAATTCAAGAGTTGAAGAATGTGAGTGACAGTGGTGTCATTCCTACTCGTGCTCAGGAAAGGAGAGCACTGAAATATCTTGCTCGTTTTGAGGTTAGCCATGTTAGAGAGTTGGTGGAGGATAAATGTCTTTTAGAGGCACTGCTGTGGAATGAATGGCATGTTGTTGATAAAATTTCGAAGTCTAGAGCATTTGCCAGAGTTCGGATCTATGAGTTGAATGATTGGGTTAGAGCATGGCTAGATACAGTTGGATCTATGATTTCTTCTGTAAATTGGGAACGTTAGTATTCTTAATGAAATATTATTCTTAATTTATTGTGTTCTTATTTTCTGTTTTTAATTCTGTTGAAGAAGTTATATTTCTAATAATATTTAAGATAAATCAATTAAACCAAGAATGTTTCGAAAATAAGAAAACTTAGCCTCTGGTAGTGGTTTTGTGAAGATGTCTGCTGCTTGTTGTTCCGTTGAGACATACTCCAATCTGATGTTCTTCTTCAGTGCATGATCCCTGATGAAGTGATGTCTGACATCTATGTGTTTGGTTCTAGAGTGAAGAACTGGGTTATATGTTATAGCGATTGTACTTGTGTTGTCACAAAATATCGGTGACTCCTTTGCATCGACACCATAATCTTTCAGTTGTTGCTGAATCCAAAGCAGTTGTGCACAGCAGCTTCCAGCAGCAAGATATTCTGCTTCAGTTGTGGAAGTTGCTATGGATGTTTGCTTTTTACTGAACCAAGAGATCAGTCTGTCTCCTAGAAACTGACATGATCCACTTGTGCTTTTTCGATCAAGCTTGCATCCTGCATAATCTGCATTTGAATAGCCAACTAAATTGAAAGATGAGTATTTAGAGTACCATAAACCAACATTTTCCGTGCCCTTAAGATATCTCAAGATACGTTTGGCCGCAGAAAAATGTGATTGCTTAGGGTTAGCTTGAAATCTTGCACATATACAAACAGCAAACATAATATCAGGACGACTAGCAGTTAGGTACAATAAAGAACCTATTAAACCTCTGTAAAGTGTCGTCTCAACTGATATTCCCCCTTGATCAGTATCTAATTTAACTGATGAGCTCATTGGAGTACTTGCTGTTGAACAAGATTCCATGCCAAATTTCTTCAGCAATTCCTTGGTATATTTTGTTTGACTAATAAATGTTCCTGAATCCAGTTGCTTCACTTGTAAACCAAGAAAGAATGTCAGCTCACCCATCATGCTCATCTCGAACTTTTCCTGCATCAACTTAGCAAATTTCTTGCATAGTTTGGGGTTAGTTGACCCAAATATAATATCATCAACGTAGATTTGAACAAGTAAGATATGATCATTTTTCGAGAATTTAAACAAAGTCTTATCAACTGATCCAACAGTAAAATCATGATCAGTTAGGAATTTTGATAGGGTTTCATACCAAGCTCGTGGAGCTTGTTTGAGACCATACAATGCCTTGTTCAAATAATAAACATGATCAGGGAAATTATGATTGATAAAACCTGGAGGTTGTTCAACGTAGACTTCTTCCTGCAATTGGCCATTTAGGAATGCACTTTTCACATCCATTTGATAGACTTTAAAGTTCTTGAAAGATGCATAAGCAAGAAATATTCTGATTGCCTCTAGTCTTGCAACTGGTGCAAATGTCTCATCATAATCTATCCCTTCTTCTTGTCTATAGCCTTGTGCTACGAGCCTTGCTTTGTTGCGCACAACTGAACCGTCTTCGTTCAGTTTGTTCCTGTATACCCACTTTGTACCTATAACAGTTTTAGAAACTGGTCTTGGAACTAAGTTCCAGACATTGTTATGAACAAACTGATTTAGCTCTTCTTGCATTGCATTAATCCAATTAGGGTCAGCAAGAGCTTCGTCAGTTTTCTTTGGTTCTAATTAAGATACAAAAGCTGAATGAATAAATAGATTGAGCACCTGATTTCTGGTTCTTACTGGATCAGATGGGTTACCTATTACCAGTTCTGGAGGGTGTGATTTCTTCCATCTAAATTCAGCATTTGTTGCTTCACAGCCAGCAAATTCTTCGTTGGGTAACTGAATGTTTTCAGTTTCAGTTGGAACTGATTCAGTTGATAATTGATTTCCATTAGTTTGCTCCATCAACTGATTGTCAAGATTTGCTTCCAATTCAGCTGGTTGATCCAATATCTCAGGTTCAGGTGTATGAAAGATATTCTGATTATTACGATCTTCGTCTGAGTCATCATCTTCCAGACTGATATCTGTAAAACGATCAGCTAGCTCAACTTGATCAGTTGGCTTATCGATTAGTGCAGTTTCATCAAAATCAACGTGTGCAGATTCTTCAACATTCAAAGTTTTCTTATTAAATACTCTGTAAGCTATGCTAACTGATGAATATCCAAGGAATATTCCTTCTGCAGATTTGACATCGAATGCTTTTAGATAATTTTTACCATTGTTATGAATAAAGCATCTACAGCCAAATATTTTGAAGTAAGTGATTATGCTTTTTCTTCCATGCCAGATCTCATATGGTGTTTTCTTTTGATTTTTATTAATCATTGATCTGTTCTGAGTGTAGCATGCAGTGTTTACTGCTTCTGCCCAAAATCTTTGAGAAATACCTGAATCAGCAAGCATCGTTCTAGCAGCTTCCTTAAGAGTCCGATTCCTTCTCTCAGCTACACCGTTTTGCTGAGGTGTCCTTGCTGCTGAGAACTCATGCTTGATTCCAGTATTTTCTAAAAAGTTTGAAAGTGTTTGATTAATGAATTCAGTTCCTCGATCAGATCTGATTCGATCAATCCCAACTGATTTTTCATTTAAAAGTCTTTTGAAAAATTTAATCAGTTGTGCAGCAGTATGGTCTTTGGATTTGAGAAATATAACCCAAGTAAATCTTGAAAAGTCATCTACGACCACTAAGGTGTATTTCATTCCCCCTAAGCTCATGATTGGTATTGGACCAAAGAGATCCATGTGCAATAATTCTAAGCATCGGGATGAAGATTTACAGCCTTTGTTTTTGAAAGAGGATCGAACTTGTTTTCCATACTGACATGCTGAACAAAGTTTTTATTTTGAAAAATTTATTTTGGGCAAACCAGTTACAAGTTCATGCTTACTCAGATAAGCAATAGATTTAAAATTTAAATGATTTAACCGTTTATGCCACAACCAGTTTTGAGATGATTTAGACGCAATAAAGCATACTGGTGTATAAGGTTGATCATTCCAACTGACTTTGTAAGTGTTTCCACACCTTTTGCCAGTTAGAATAATCTCTTCAGTTGAGTTTTTGACTGAACAAGAGTGTTTGTCAAACTGAACTGAGAATCCATTATCGCATAACTGACTAATGCTTATCAGATTATACTTAAGATTCTCGACTAATAAAATATCATTGATGGTGAAGTTACCATGGATAAGCTTACCCTTACCCACAGTTTTACCTTTGGAATTATCCCCAAAACTGATGTTTGGACCATTGTATTTGACCAGTTGTGACAATAAGTTTGAATCTCCTGTCATGTGTCGTGAACATCCACTGTCCAGATACCATATTGATCCAATACTTGTTCCTGTTGCCTGCAATTAAACACAGAATAAGATTCTGGTACCCTTTTTTATTTGGGTCCATAGTTGATTAGTCCTTTTGGAATCCAGACTTGAATCAGTTTAACTGACTGTCCTGTTGCTGTATTCCATATAGTCCTTCCCTGTCTGTGTGTGCTTGGTGTATAGTGTGTGGATGATGTGACATGTGTTTTGTTCTTTTTCAACTGATTGTTCAGCCGATATCTTTTCTGAACTGGCTTACTATTGTAGTAGTTTGAGTAGCCATATGAATATTTCCTGCTGAGAGTTTTCGGTTGCTGATTCCATGAGTCAGTCTTACCCTTTGGAGTATATCCAATTCCACATCTCATGCCTTTATTCATATTCTGAGATGGTTGTTCAGTCAGTTTGCTCGACTCTTCTTGATTTTGTACCATAACTGATTTTACAAAGTGAATATATTTCCCTTTGTTCATATTCAGTTTTGGTTGAGTATCTTGGGAAGACAAATCATCTTTACCACAGAATCCTAAACCAGTTTTATCATCAACTGATTTCTGAGAGTTCTGTATATTAGTTAAAGTTTTAGATGATTTGTTCCAAACTTGAATGAGCTCATTGAGCTTTGTATTTTCAAGCGACAATTTTTGAATCATTGATTGATTCCTGCTTCTTTCATCAGTGAGTTCAGCAATCTCCCTTTTCAGACTCAACATTTGAACTGATTCATCAGTTTTTGTTTTATTGTCTTTGGGATCATTTTGCTTTGCTCTGAGTTTTTCAAATGATAAAGCAAGCTTTTGATACTCATTGACCATGTCATGAAGAGTTGAGATGAGTTCTTCTCGTGTAAAATCAATAGAGCTAAAATCAAATACCTGCTCGCAGCTTGATTGATCTTCTAGGTTATCTGCCATTAGACATGTTACTTCTTCCTCATCCTCACTTGAACTGCAAGAGCTTTCTGGATCTGACTCTTCGCTGTCAGTTTCTGCCCATTTGGCTTTGCTGTCTTCAGCTAGAAGTACTTCATGTCTCTTCTTGTAAGGCTTCTTTTCGTCTTTAGACCTTCTTTTGTGCTCATACATCTTTTTCTTTCTTTCAGTTGAGATTTGATTATCCTTTTTAGGCTTTGGACAGTTGGCAATAAAGTGACCGGATTTGCCACAGTTGAAACATACATTAGTCTCTTCTCTGGAGTTGTTTCTTTGGTAGTTTTTCTGAAAATTTCCTTGATTTTTCCTCATGAATCTTCCAAATTTTTTAATGAATAGAGACATGGCATCATTGCTCAGTTGATCAGCAGTTTTCTCAACTGGACCAGTTGATTCATTTCTAACAGCAGTCAAGGCAGTAGTTGCTGCTGGAGTAGATGGTTCTCCTTCTCGAGTTTGAAGTTCAAACTCATATGCTTTTAGATCTGCAAATAAATCATGAAGTTCAACTTTGTTAAGATCTTTTGATTCCCTCATTGCCATAGTTTTGACATCCCATTCTTTGGGAAGTCCTCTGATTACTTTCAACGCTACTTCTTTATTTGTATACACTTTTCCAAGTGTATTTAGTTCGTTGATGATACAGCTTGTTCTTTCATCATACTCATCCATTGTTTCTCCCATCTTCATTCTGATATTGTCGAACTTCTGCATAGCAACTGAAAGTTTGTTTTCTTTTGTTTGATCATTTCCTTCGCAAAGTTGAATTAACTTCTCCCAAATTTCTTTGGCGGTTTTGCACATTTTGATCTTACTGAACGTTACTTTGTCCAGTGTCTTATACAATATGTCTTTTGCAACGTTGTCTAGATTCGCCTTTCTTTTGTCCTCTGTAGTCCACTCATCTCGAGGCTTTTCAATTCGGTGAGGTGCCCCTTCAGTAATAGCAACAGCTGTGTTTGCTTTCAAAATTTTCATGGGTCCGTCAGTTATGACGTACCACATGTCATCGTCTTGTGCAGCTAGATGAGCCTGCATTCTGATTTTCCAATCATCAAAATCTTCCCTGGAGAACATTGGAATCTTATTGAATGAAGACATAGTGATTAGATTGAAGATAGATAATCTTTGACAGGATATGCCGAGCTCTGATACCACTTGTTAGGATCGGTTATTGACTAAGGAGTGTTTAGAAAGGGGGGAGGGGGGGGGGGGTTGAATAAACACTTCTAGAAATTTAAATGTTTTTCGAAAAAGTTAGTTCAGTTTTGTTACAAACTGAACTGAGTATCCCGTCAATCAATTATCAATCAGTTAAACTGAATAAGCAGTTGCAGAAAATAAACTGATTGAAAGATAGAATATCTAACTGGAAGTAAAAAGCTGAAGTAAAGCCAAAACAATATGTTTCTGGATGTTCGGAGAATTGAATAACTCCTACGTCACCTCTTCTATCACAAGGATAGGATATTCACTAAAAGACTTTGATCGAGTACAACGCTTGTACAGACCCACTTCAGTTAGGACTTATCTATTGCCTGAACTGAAACTCTTAGTATAATACAATGATCTCTGTAAGTAACTGAACTTAGCACTTACCGAGTTATCAATATTTCACAGTGCTAGATTGCTCAATATGTAGCCTTGATTGCTACGAATAGATCTGATAGGTGTGAGCAGAGATTTTTAACAGAGTAATGGCAAGTTTGAGATTGGTCAATCGTCTCTTTTTGTCAACTGCTCTTTAGTCATATTTATAGACTTATCTTTCAACGGTAATTTTGAATTCTCGTATCCGTTGATTGCCTCCTTATCATTTCTTGGACAGAGTTCTTGATTGCCGCTTCATCATTTATTGTAAGACGGCGTATTAATCTCAATAGCCGAAATACGTTTTTCTATGCAGTGCGGCTTTCCATATTCAGTTGCTGTCTGATATGTCTTTTTGTCTGTTGAATGATCTTTCCCGAGGTATCATTAGTTGAGAAGCTTTAATGTTTTCGGCTGAATGTTTTAACTGATCAGTTCTCAACTGATCAGTTTGTGTCAACTGATTTTAGTTGAATGTTCAGCTGCCGAATATGCTTTCATGTATTAGTTGATTTTATGTTTTGTCAAACTCCAGAATTTAGTTTCCAACACAGTAGCAACTCAGTCCAAACAAAATCGCCGAATATAACAAAACATACATAATCAAAGCATTGAACTAAAATTCACCTTTTTGAAAATCTCTTGACTGAGCTGAATCAAAAATCGGCCACACCTTGTCAAAATCCTGCAATAAGATCCACACTCCAACACGTCTCAATCTATCATACACAACACAACAAATGGAAAAAAATTTAAAACAATAAAATTGCCTTGGCGGATTGAATTGGACCACGTATGGAGGACAATATGAAATACAGAAGCTGTTCACCCGATTTCGGATTTGAATGGCGGAAGAGGCCGACCCGTGGGGTGCCGTTGTTCGACCCGACCCTGATTAAGTTCGGATCCAGCTTGAGCAGCAAGCAATTCATGTACACTGCACTCTCCGGCTCTTTCTCCCGCTCATTCTCTCCATCATCATTCCACATGCACTCAAATCGGGTAACTTTGTGATACCCCGGACCGAGGATGGGTCCGGCCCACTCTCTGTAGCTCAGATAGTTAGTGGCCCAGCATTAAGAAACTCTTGAGAGATCATCTTCCGCGAAGTTGGCAGAAGGTCATCTGAGAGGTCAGCTCGGCCGACCTCCCACACGCCCGTAATCGCGACAGGAAAAATGGTGCCGAGCCCCTACGCCGACCTCCAAGATGAGGTCATCGCGCCGATTGGTAATGTTTTGGCCGACCTCCCGAGCCGAGCTTGCGAGAGACCAAGTGGATAGGCGGGCTCATGCCTATGAGAACTCTTACCTAGACGTTAACGGGTATCTAATAGAAATCAAGCCCACTAAGATCTAACCAAATAAGCCAACTAAGATCTAACCAAATCTGGCACAATATCTAACCAAATCTGGCATAGGATCTAACCAAATCTTTAACAAGATTCTGAGGATCTAAATCTACCAAATCAGGACTTTATTGTTCTCCTATAAATATCAGGTTTCGTTCATTATTTATCCATTCATATACTCACTCATTCTACACACACAGTATTCTATCTGTTTTCTATTATCTGACTTGAGCGTCGGAGAGGCTACGCCGGAACAACCTTCCGGCCCCTTCTAACGTTTTGTTTGTGCTTCCAGATTTCGAAGGTCCGATCCGAGCCCCCCAAGTTAAGATCCGACCTCCCAGCTACCATCCTAGATTTCAACAACATCAATTGGCGTCGTCTGTGGGATGTAGTGAGAAAAGATGTAGACATGTGAGAATGCAAAATAAAATTGGTTGGAAGGGATCCCAAGCGTGCTGTGGTCTTACATGACCACTCCTAAAATTGGCACCGGGGAAACACCTTTCAGATTGGTTTATGGAAATGAAGCAGTCCCTTCTAGCAGATATCGGTGAAGAGACCTCCCAAGTAATGTTTTATGATGAGCAAAACGATGAGAGATGAGTGACATACCTAGACCTAGTTGAAGAAAATAGAGAAGCTTACAAAATATGCATAGCCAGGTCCTACAATCGAAGGGTCATTCAGAGGAGCTTTCAAGTTGGAGACCCGATTTGGAAGAAGATTCAAGATGTGGTTATTGGAAAGCTGAATCCGAGACGGGAGTGGCCATTCAAGGTGGTAGAGAAACTCAGTCAGGCACCTGCTATCTGGAGGACCTGGCAGGGAGGAAGTTGAAAAGGCCATGGAACACTTATCCCTCCGGAAGTATTATGCTTAGATGTTATAGCTTTAGGCTCATTTCTTTTGTTAATTACCTTTATTGAAAGAACAACATACTTTGGTTTTGTGTCAAGTTATATTTGTTTATACTTATAAAATTGCACATTTTTATCAGAGAGTATCAAAGATAAAGGGTTTTAATCCGACCTCAGCTCAGGACCTCTGATTACGTATCGCCTTGGTTACGGAAATTTTAAAAGGGTTTTCACCATGTCTCAATACAGGAGCTTCAGAGCTCACCTCATCTTGGTTACGCCAAGTTTACAAGGTCTCACCTCGTCTTGGTTACGCCAAGTTTACAAGGGTTTTCACTCGATCTTAGTTCAGGAGCTCAAGAGCTCACCTCATCTTGGTTACGCCAAGTTTACAAGGGTTTTCACCCGATCTCAGTTCAGGAGCTCCAGAACTCACCTCATCTTTGTTACGCCAAGTTTACAAGGGTTTTCACCCGATCTCAGTTGAGGAGACCCAGAGCTCACCTCATCTTGGTTGCGCCAAGTTTACAAGGGTTTTCACCCGATCTCAGTTCAGGAGCCTCAGAGCTCACCTCATCTTGATTACGCCAAGTTTACAAGGGTTTTTACCCGATCTCAGTTCAGGAGCCTCAGAGCTCACATCATCTTGGTTACGCCAAGTTTATAAGGGTTTTCACTCGATCTCAGTTCAGGAGCCTCAGAGCTCAACTCATCTTGGTTACGACAAGTTTATAAGGGTTTGCACCGATCTCAGTTCAGGAGGCTCAGAGCTCACCTAATCTTGGTTACGCCAAGTTTATAAGGGTTTTCACCCGATCTCAGTTCAGGATCCTCAGAGCTCACCTCATCTTGGTTACGCCAAGTTTATAAGGGTTTTCACCCGATCTTAATTCAGGAGCCTCAGAGCTCACCTCATCTTGGTTTCGCCATGTTTATAAAGGTTTTTCACCCTATCTTAGTTCTTGAGCTTCCGAGCTCACCTCATCTTGGTTACGCCAAGTTTATATGTGTTTCACCCGATCTCAGTTCAAGAGCTTCAGAGCTCACCTCATCTTGGTTACACCAAGTTTATAAGGGTTTTCACCTGATCTCAGTTCAGGAGCTTTAGAGCTCACCTCATCTTGGTTACGCCAGATCTATAATTGTTTTCACCCCACCTCAGAATCGGGGCGTTGATGACGTCATAGCGCATCTCGCCCCAATCGCACTGGAAATGCGTTTATACGGACCTCAGCTCAGCAGGAATTTTACCACTTGCCAAATTATATTACTAAGCATCGTGCCGAGTCCCATGGCAGAGCCGACCTCTCTCAGCATGAAAGGTGACCTTAACAAGTCATTATACTATTAAGTGTTATGCCGAGCTCCCATGGCTGTGCCGACCTCTCACAGCGTGACTTTGCAAAGTTATTATATTATCAAGTGGTGTGCCTTGGTCGAGCCGACCTATCATAGCGTGACTTTACCAAGTTATTAATCAAGTGGTGTGCCGAGCTCCCATGGCCGAGCTGACCTCTCACAGCATGATTTTATATAAAATTATATTAGTTAGTGTTGTGTCGAGCTCCCATGGCCGAGCCAACCTCTCACACTGTAACTTTACTAAATTATATTATCAAGTGTTGTGACGAGCTCCCATGGCCGAGCCGACCTCTCACAGCGTGACTTTACAAAGTTATTATATTACTAAGCATCGTGCCGAGCTCCCATGGCCGAGCAGACCTCTCTCAGCATGAAAGGTGACCTTACCAAGTCATTATTTTATTAAGTGTTGTGCCGAGCTCCCATGGCCGAGTCGTCTCTCAGCGTGACTTTACCAAATTATATTATTAAGTGTTGTGACGAGCTCCCATGGGTGAGCCGACCTCTCACAGCATGAATTTATTATATTATAAAGTGTTGTGTTGAGCTCCCATGGCCGAGCCAACCTCTCAATGCGTGACTTTACCAATTTATTATATTATGAAGTGTTGTGCCGAGTTCCCATGGCCGAGCCGACCTCTCACAACATGACTTTATATCAAGTGTTGTGCCGAGCTCCCATGGCCGAGCCAACCTCTCATTGCGTGACTTTACCAAGTTATTATATTATAAAGTGTTGTGCCGAGCTCCCATGGCCGAACCACTTTAAAAAATTATATTATTAAGTGTTGTGTCGAGCTCCCATGGCCGAGCCGACCTCTCACAGCGTGACTTTACCAAGTTATTATATTATGAAGTGTTGTGTCAAGCTCCCATGGCCGAGCCGACCTCTTACAGCGTGACTTTATATCAAGTGTTGTGCCGAGCTCTCATGGCCGAGCAACCTCTCACAGCATGACTTTACCAAGTCTGGGGTCGAGCTCTAAGAGCCTGACCACCTAAATTTGTCTAGCCGACCTCTCATTGAAGACGAGAACAATGATTGAATTTCTCATAAGGTTCAGTACAAAAAAAATGAAAAAATGGGGGAGGGGAGCCTAGCTGATGACATATCAGGGGGGAGGTTCTCCACCACCTGCTTTGCATTGAGTAAATCAGCCGAGGACCCCTGTAGAAGATAGCCAGCATCCTTAAACTGGGCCACCGCACCATCAAAGCCTATATAAAGGAAGCCGAGGGCCTTCTCAGCAATGATTTCGCCAAACTCCTCTGACTTCAAGAATGCGTCCTTGAAGACCTCCGAGCCCTTGGTCAGATCAGCTCGGGCAGAGGCAACGTCCTGTTGAGACAAGCTCAGCTCTTCTCGCACAGCCCTAACTTCCTCATGAGACGCCTCAAGGCGGACCTCCACCACTCGCAGCTCATTCTTTAACTTCAGGGTCTCAGTTGCAAAGCCCTGACGCATGTCAGCCTCCCGTCTCTTCGAGTTGGCTTGTTCCTTCTCCAAAGCCGACGTGAGATCAGCACAGCTAAAAGCCTCTAAGCTCAGAATAGCCATGGGCCAACGAGAGTTCAGACAATCACGAGATTCTTGTCTACAACGTCAGCTCAACTTGAGGGAGGGACTCGTTATACCCCCAGACCGAGGATGGGTCCGGCCCACTCTCGGTAGCCCAGATAGTTAGTGGCCCAGCATTCAGAAACTCTTGAGAGATCATCTACCGCGAAGTTGGCGGGAGGTCATCGTAGAGGTCATCTCGGCCGACCTCCCAAACGCCCGTAATCGCGACAGGAAAAATGGTGCCGAGCCCCTATGCCGACCTCCAAGATGAGGTCATCACGCCGATTGGTAATGTTTTGGCCGACCTCCCAAGCCGAGCTTGCGAGAGACCAAAATGATAGGCGGGCTCATGACTATGAGAACTCTTACCTAGACGTTAACGGGTAGTCCATAGAAATCAAGCCCACTAATATCTAACCAAATCAAGCCCACCAAATCTGGCACAAGATCTAACCAAATCTTTCACAAGATTCTAAGGATCTAAATCTACCAACTCAGGATTCTATTGTTCTCCTACAAATACCATTCGTTCATTATTCATTCATTCATATACTCACTCACTCTACACACAAAGTATTCTCTCTGTTTTCTATTCTCTGATTTGAGCGTCGGAGGGGCTACGCCGGAAAAACCTTCCGGCCCCATTCTAACGTTCTTGTTTGTGCTTCCAGATTTCGAAGGTCCGATCCGAGTTCCCCAAGTGAAGATCCGACCTCCCAGCTATGATCTCGGATTTCAGCAAAATCACTTTGTTTTCCGATATATTTCGTTTTTGCTTTTACTTCACTTCTTTTTTTGAAGTTTTGACTTTTAAATTGCAGCCCTTGGAATTATCTAAATTGTAAATCCCCCTATTAGTTCACTGAAATTATGCTATAGCCTAGCCTAGGTTGACACACTAGTTCTAGCATCGTGTTAATTAATTTCTCAAAAACATGTCCAAGTGGTTTGTTTAATAATGACATGTAGTTAAAAGAGTAACTCTCTTGTGCGACGATCTCACGAATATTTATCTGTGAGATGGGTCAATCCTACCGATATTCACAATAAAAAGTAATACTATTAGCATAAAAAGTAATATTTTTCATGGATGACCCAAATAAGACATCCGTCTCACAAAATACGACCCGTGAGACCATCTCACACAAGTTTTTGCCTAGTTTAAAAATATTTATTCAAATTAAATCATTATTGATTTTTATTCGAGGTTCGATTTAAATATGGTAATAATAATAGCATGTTAATAATGGTTTTCCATGTGAACTTTAAAACATAACTTTTTATTTTTTAATTCAATATTACTCCAACATAATTTAATAAGTTGATCAAGTTAAATTTAAAATTTTCCAAATACAGATATTCACAAAAGATAAATATAATATATAAAATTTTTGAAGATGTAAACATAATGATGACATCAAAACTTGGTTTCATGATATGTAGATGTATATTTTTAGTCGAAAGTATGATTCATATCGATGTATCGTCTTGATTATAATCAACACAATTATGTTACCATTATAACCAATTTAAGAATCATTTATATTTGATGGGGTATTTGACATTTCATGTTGAAACTCGATAAGTATAAGCATTTGACTGTTACGATAACTTTAAAATCGATATCATGATAAATTAGGTTTATGGTACATTGGGTCTCAATTCAATAAATGTATGTATATACTGTAAAGTGTCATAAAACCACTATGATTTAATGTATATCGACAGATTAAAAGTATCTTCTCATATATGAGACATAGATAAAAGTCATGCAAGACACATAAAATTGTATTTCACTTCAATTCATCGCACATCGATTTGCATGGAGCCGAATGTCATAATTTAGGTTCTAAATCATACATAAATTTTCATGTTTGTTGGTCTCAATTTTTTTTTTTACTTGTCAATTAAATTTTGATATTGATTTTTGTAAATCCCCTTGATAATATCTCAGACTTGGGGATGATTGTCAAATGTGAGGGTTCCTTTTGCTATATTTTCTTGTTGTTGAGTGAGTGCGGCTTCACGTTTATGAGAATTTGGAAAATGTGGGTTGATTGACTCTAACGTGCGCCAGGGCACTCCTCTCCTTTGCCGGCCAGCTGCAGCAACTTTGTCGTCGTCGGCTGCTCTCGTAATTTGTTAAATTTTTATTTTTTGGAAAGGCATTTGGGCCATGATATTGTTTAAAAATAAGTTGGTGTTATATTACGTGGCCTAAAATAAAGAGGCCCAGTGTTCATTACAGAGAACATAAAACCGAGCAAAGCCCAATACGAGGACCAGCCCAAATCATGATTGGATACAAGTCTGGCTTATCTTGGTTGATGAAATATCCAAACTTAAGGTTTCGGATCTGGGATGAAGTCCCTTTCAGATGTTAGAAACCCAGAGAAGTTTTTTTTTTTATATATTATATCATGAGCTGGATGTGAGAACGTGTGAGTTGCTTGCTTATTCAATTATTTGACCGGAGTCCCACTCTCCAAACTTTGTATTTTAAGTATATATTAATGTTTTCTTGGCCTCGTATCAGGCTATCAGCCGCTTTATATGCATATTTTTGAGTTATTGTGTCATTTTGGTTCATTGTGATCTTCTGGAATTAAGTTGTTCATGTTTGGTTACAAAGGCTGGGCTTGCACTTGCAAAAAGAAAAATATGAACGAGACATCCGTGTGTTTGAAACATCACCAGCTTCTGCAACCCCTCCAACATTGGGAAAGCCCATGCCCATCAACATTTTCATATTCACATTCACATTCTCATAATTTTGAGTTCCATGGCTAATTGATGGTTTTTTATTTCTTTCAGAAGGGGCAGATGACTTTTATGAGTTTACACCAGAGGACTACTACCTGATTTTGGCAACAAAGAAAGAAGGTAATATGCAAGATAACCATCTATTACCTGGATGATTAACCCTTAAATTATCAGATACTCTGAATAATGTGTTCAATATTCTAATTATTTTTGTTATAGAAACTGGAATCTGGTGCAGATAAATATTTGAAGACAAAAAAATTACGCGATGCTGAAGAGGCTGCTCGTTGGTCAAGGACGACAAAGGTGTGGAGTAGTTTCTTTTATGGAAATGCTAATCTTTCCGATTTAAGATTATCTGTATTTTAGTTTTATCTTTTTGATACATAAGTTATTATCCTCCGTCCAACTATTTGTTTATTTTCTGCAGACACTAATAAGAATACGATTTCCTGATAAACATATGTTAGAGGCCACATTTCATCCATCTGAGATAATTCAAAGCTTAATTAATCTTCTTAGAAAAGTCCTTGTGGATCCCGAATTGCCATTTCATCTATGTATGAATAAATTACTCCATAACTTATATCTGTTTGGTTTATCTCCTCATTTTTTGAAGAAGCATACACACCTGGTTATCTGAAGAGCCCACTCTTAAGATGTGGTTTAATCTACAGATACTACACCTCCGAAATAGCGAATAACGGACATGTCTCAAGATTTTTATTCTGCTGGTTTTGTACCTGGTGCAATTGTGTATTTTGATTGTTGATGCATCACAAGGTGAGTATGGTTTCTGTTAGTGTGCTTTTTTTTTTTTGTGAAAAAATGACATACATAATTATGTTCCTCTTGAGCTCTATGTTTGAGCTAATATTTACAAGCAGCATCTTCCTTTATGCATCATTCAATCACGCACAGAACTTTATTTTCCTTTTTATATTCTCTCAGGTGACGATGGTATTTCAGCCTCCGGACCCTTCCTTCAAGAGGACGTCATGTCCTTGCTAGGTTTAGAATCGATCTCAGAGCAAGAAGAATCTACCCAGCCTACACCCGATGTGGTTGTCTCCGCGGGCCTATCAGTTTATATGGAACAAAAACTGGTTGACAAAAAGAAGATCAAGCCAAAGTGGTTGAAAATGTGAAAAATGTTATTTCTTGTTTTACATGGACGATCAGTACAGACATGATTGATAATTTACTATGTTATGTGATGTTCTTGGTTAAATATATTGTTTCATGCATCGTGATATCCTAGCTACTGCCAATTTTGGCCTTTATACCGAAAAGTAGAAGAAGAACAAGAATGATGATATTTCCAACAAATCTTATATATAATCGCTAAATCAATTCATAAAGCCATGTATACAATCCTAAGGCGTGAGAGAAAACCAAATGATGCGTGTTACTCTTATTAATCATTAATTTCACTATGTTTAAAGTACAATAAATGATAATTGTAATTAGTTATTTTACTGACATTTCGAAGGTGCGTAGAGAGCTCATCAGATCTTCCAAAGCCATGTGAGATGTGTCCTTAGCCTCCTCGATTGCACAGATTTTTATGTTGAATCTTTCAGAAAAAGATTGGAGAACCTTGATAACTAATCATTCATTGGAGATGGGGTCTCCAAGACTGAACGCCTCATTAGGAATTTCCTGTAGGCGACGATCATAATCCTGTATGTTCTCAGATTCTTCCATTATCATCATCTCGAATTTGGAAGTAAGCATCCTTAGTCTAGTTCGTCGCACACTCTCAGAACCTTCACAATTTCGTTGGAGAGTATCCCATGCATTCTTAGCCGAAGTACAGTTTGTGATCAAACTGAACATGTTCATGTTGACCGAAGTAAATATTGCATTTAAGGCCTTTGAGTTGTAATTCGAATTTTGTACTTCATCGACAGTCCAATCAGTTTTCGATTTTAGCAAGCTGTCATCATCTTGATCTAACATCATCGGTGAAGTCCACCCATTGATAACGCGATGTCATGCCCGTTCATCTATGGATTTTATATAGTATTTTATTTTGACTTTCCATAGGTTGTAGTTGGTTCCATCTAGGACTGGTGGTCGAAGTGATGTGTTTGCAAGTGATGTATCCATTTAGATATTTCTGTCAAACAAAACAAAAACAAGAATCATCACTTAGTTTATCAATAGTAGGCTCTGATACCACTTGTAAGGAATATTGCTTGACAGATGTGAGTAAATATATCAACAGCAGTGTAAGATTGTAAATTTGTGTTTTATCATAAATAAGTGTTGTGTCAAATGTTACAACATTTAAGACAACATGCACCGGAATATTAAAGTTTGTAACACAAAATGAATTTAAATAAATACGATGGACAAGATTAAATTTGCCTCAGGGCAAACACTAGAAAACCAAAACGTTTACAAAAAACAATGATTAGTGATTATGACTAAAATCAAATTTCTCAATACGTTAAATGCTTTCTAAAAACAAATAACCAGAATAAAACTTATTCAAGTAAGCGACAAAAACGTGATGCCAAAAGTTTGGAGCAACGAAACACTTTTCAGCCAACACTTGCACGTGTGTTGTCTGAAATGTCTCCAACAATCACGACAGCACATGCACTGCTACTCTTCAACACAGCAGCGTCCTTGTCCAAGATATCTGAAGCTCCAAACTGACAACCCTCAGGCACATATGTCAGCACATGCACTACTAATATTGACGCAAAACTTGGAATCAAATAGTATGAAGCAACCCTCATTTCCTTGTCCAAGATATCTGAAGCTCCAACCTGACAACCTCAGGCACATATGTCATCTATCATCTTTCTCCATCATCAATCCAACCAACAGCCTGTTAGTCCAAACCTTTAATATCTCCATTGGCAACGGATTCAAAATAGCGTCTGACTATATCAACCACTCTGCTATTCTTTCTTCGTAAGATGTATGAATTCGCCAAATACTGAGCAAGAATAAGTTAATTAGCACAAGATAGTACAACTTCGAAAAAAAAAAAAAAAACTTTCAAGGGAAAGCATTACTACAGCCGAAGATATGTCCATCAACAAATGATAAATGGCAAAGTTTCAGATTCAAATAAAACATTGATATTGAGCATTCCCGTCCAAGAAAAGGGGGCGAGGGCAGTTAAATTCGATTAGTGTGATCAGTGATCATGTATAACATTATGGAAAATGTAACAAATAGTTTTTGTAAAACTTAGAAAGGATGTAAAACCTACATAACCAGGTGTGGGATTAGGTATATCAGCATGGCATATCCAATTAGAAAGCGCTTGACAATTGATTGTTGTAGAATTTACAAAAGCAAGAATGCATGAATTAAAATTGACACTAGTGTTGTCAATATGTGGATTAGTCACAGAACAAATTGACCGGCATAAATAGGATCCGTGAGGATTTCTTGATACCTGCAATGTTTGAAAAATTTATACATCGGCAAAAATATACAATGAATAATAACTGTTAATCTGTTCAAAGAAAATCTCACATCAGTTCTAAAAATCGAAAAAAGGGAGAGAAGAGGGCCAGAACTGACAGATTCCACATAGCACAAATAATTAGACCTAGAAACAGTAGGGAATAACAACTCTCCAAGCCACGCCGGTTAAATCAACTTTACAAGATAATGGGCAATGAATAAGAGAATTGCATAACTGAAATTGTTAGAGTAGGTGCCCGGCAAGCCAACTTGTGGCTCGGGCTTTATTGGCTCTAATGTAAAAAAAAATTATTTTAATAATATTTTATGATTTTATTCGATTATGACATTATACTTTATCTGTGTACCCATGCAAGCTACATAGATAAAGTACTTGAATATAAAATAGGTACCATGAGGTCTGCGTCACAACATAAGATAATGAAATTCATTAGGAAGTTTTCCGTATATTCTAAACAAGTTCCTAGTCGAATCAGCCGCTTAAAACTAAGATAAAGGTAGCTCGAGCTTGAGACTAGCATCGGTGGTGTAAACGACATGTTTCATTTGCAAGGAGATGGAGATGCCCATTCACATGGATGGGTGATCATATGATGATGCACTGAACAACCCTCCCTCGGACTGTCCAAGTGGTTCTCACTTATCGAGTGGAATAGTCCGCAATTATAGTTGTACACCATTAGTCCTTTGACCCGAGACAATGTAGGGGCTATACGTACTAGCATGCATTTTGATCCGTTTACCGACTCCAGGGTCATCAGGTGGTGAGGTTGGGTGTAGTTTCAAAATACGTAGAAGCAAATGCATTGTAGTCGAGGATTCACCGTTTGCCTACGGGTGAAGATATCCTATGTTATCTGATGAGTTAATAGTGCAAGGAGTTTCTGGTCACAGAAAGAAGTGTGCTTTAGGGAAATGTGTTTTCCTAGTTGCGAATGGCATGCCACTATTAATACTCATAGATAAATCGCATCATCATCGAATTAATATGCAACTCTTAATATACCAATAGTTGCATATTCGATCAGGATATATGTGTTGAAGGGAGCGTACTGTACGCTAACCATGAATAAAGGTTCTTGCATGCACCATCAGTGATACCTAGGGGATCATGGGGCGATGCTACTAGACGCTCTTACCATGATCCGATTGGTGTAATCAGAAATGAGTTCTGAAATTCTTGATAAATGTGTTGATGAAAAGAATGTGGCTAACTAGGGTAAGCACGAATAAGAATAAATGTTATTCTGAATTTATGGATATGTGAACCCACGGCTAGCTGTATCTCTGAACCATTGAGGGTCATACAAGTGTCAGATTTTGTGTTCTTGTTGAGATATTCAAGTTTAAAGGAGTTGGAATTTGGCGACTATGGTTTGATGGAGATCAAACATGAAACTTATAAAGGAGATTTTTTTTACTGATTCAATAGGATGGAAGAATTGGAAGTTAGCATGATTGCTAAATAAGGAAGGAGAGTAGAACTGCATATTTTGTAAAGGAGTTAACTAAAACTGGCATATGTCCAATATGGTAAGTGAAAATTTTATCGTCGAAATTTTCGAATTTATAACATGAACAAGACTTGTATCCTTGATACATCGGCGCTCTCGGATCGTCGATCGATGTTATAATGAGTTTGGAATAATTTATTTAGTGAATTGAGAATTTACTAGTTAAATGATTGTGCTATTAGTGATGACTACTAACATTCACAAATTCCCATAAATATGTTCTAGAGGAGTCTAGAATTTAATTAACATATGAGTTAATTATATAAATTAAATCATGGTTATTTAATTTAATTAGTATACATATATATTTTATATGGTGATATAAAATATGTGTATATATGGTATTAATATATCATGTATTATCAAATATTGATAAATATATTATATACTAATAGTATGGGAATTTAAAATATAATGAAATATCCTTCTTAATTTTAATATCAACTCTCGGCCCACAAAAAGGGAATTGGAAGAAAATTTGGCAAAGAGGAGCAAATTAGATTTTCTTAATTATGAGGCAAAAACTTGTGTGAGACGGCCTAACGGGCCATATATGTGAGACAGATCTCTTATTTCGGTTATCAATGTAAAATTATTATTTTTTATGCTAAGAGTATTACTTTTTATTGTGAATATGGGTAGGGTTGATCAGTCTCACAGATTAGGATCCGTGAGACGGTCTCACATGAGACCCACTCTAATTATGGATTGAGAATCCATAATATTGATTGAGAATCAATATTCACAAAATTGATATCAACTCTCGGCCCACAAAAAGGGAATTGGAAGAAAATTTGGCAAAGAGGAGCAAATTAGATTTTCTTAATTATGAGGCAAAAACTTGTGTGAGACGGCCTAACGGGCCATATATGTGAGACGGATCTCTTATTTCGGTTATCAATGTAAAAGTATTATTTTTTATGCTAAGAGTATTACTTTTTATTGTAAATATGGGTAGGGTTGACCCGTCTTACAGATTAGGATCCATGAGACGGTCTCACATGAGACCCACTCTAATTATGGATTGAGAATCCATAATATTGATTGAGAATCAATATTCACAAAATTCCTTCCCTTTCCTTAAAGCAAACCCACGGCCATGTTGAGTTAAAGCAAATCAAAATCATGCAATTAATTTTGGTTAATGATTTGATTAGACTAAATAATAATTGATTGAGAATCAATTAAGATTGAAAAAAATAAAAACATTCTTTCCAATTCTCCAATAAAAACTCTCGGCCAACACAAGGTTTATAAGAAAAACATTCGGACATTTTGCAAAGGTCGTGAAGAAAAATTTGGTTGCGCTACACCGTCTCTGGATTTTGGAAATTTGGAGGCTACAGTCTCAACGCAAAATTGCTTGTGATTTCTAGTGCAATCCACACGAGGAACATAGCTTTTGAAGGGAAATAATATTGTCGAGTTTGAATTATAGAATTAAATTATTTTCCCAACTATATCCTTCCGAATCGATTTAAATTAAGTGTGATGATATCATATGATTTTTCCTTTCTTAAGATTATGAAATAATTGTGCAAATATATTGATGACTATTGAGATATTATATTTATGATTTGATAAGATATTATATCAATGTTTAAATAGAGTTTATTTCTAATTAAACTCTTACTTTCTTTGCTTAATAGGTTTCCTTATGAGATAAGACTCTCATCTATAAAAAGAAAAACCTAAGACTTTGATGGCGGCCGTTTTCTACTCGAAGTAATACGCACACTTTGCACGTTCTGAATCTTAGAGTAAATTGCTGTTAATGTTGCTGCTTTGAAGACTGCCGATAACAAGTGTTGCCTTGAATGTTGGGAACATCTGAAGACAACATCTGTGCAGAAGTTGGCTGAAGACTGTTTTTTTGGATTCCCTTTTGGCATCACTTTTTAGCTTTCTTGATTAAGTTTTTATTCTGGTTATTTGTTTTCTCAACTTGTTGAGGAAATTGATTTTAGTTTTGATCACTAGTGATAGGTTTTTGTGTAAACGGTTACGTTTTCTATTGATTAATTTTTGCCATAAGACACCGCACAAGTATTTATACTTGTGCATATTTAATCTTGTCCATTTATTTATGTCAAGTCAATTTGTGTTATAAATGTTAATTTTCCACTGCATTAAGATGTTGTCCGAGATGTTTTAACATCTGGCACAATATCTAATTCTGATAAAACACGAATTTACTATTTTACATCATATTCTGATTTTTTTTATTTTCGATATATGTCGGACAAAATAATCCTTACAAGTGGTATCAGAGCCAACTCTTGATATACTAAGTGCTGATTCTGGTTTTTGTTTTGTTTGACATAAAAATAACTACAATGCATCTCTAAGCGATGAGGAATCAGATCTTGAGGAGAAGTCCACTGATGAAGACAATCAAACCTCCCTGACTGCACTACTGACAGAAACCCGCTGGTTACAAGTGAATCCTTTAGGTGTTGCCCTAGGTGTTGCTACACCTGGCCGCAACATTTGTGAAAAATCAGTCTGCTTCAACTCTACAGTTTCTGGAAACTTGAGTGAAGAAGATCTGGAGGTTGATGGTGAAGAACTTACTCTTGAAAGTGTCCAGGAGCTTTATGAAGAACTGTTTGAAGATTGGACCAAAAGAAACAAGCTTAATGCAAATCTCATGAAAGAAAATGCTGAACAGAAATCGATGATGAAAGAAAATGCTGATCTAAAAGCAGTGTTGCTAAACTCGAGGTAATTTTGATCAAAAAGGATTTAGAACTTGGTCATATCAAAGAAGAACTTCAAAAGGCAACTGAAACCTTGTCCAAGTTTAATTCGAGCACATCAAAGCTTGAAACCATTCTTTCAATGGGAAGAGATGACAAGAAGGGTCTGGGATTCAAAGGCAGTGTGTTTGAAATAGGTGAATCTTCCAAGTCTACTGTTTTTGTGAAAGAAAAAGCTTATACATCTCCATCTCCACAACCACAAATCAACTCTCCAAGCAAAAGATCTTCACCAAGAAGACAACCTGCTGCTCCAATTGCTAAGAAACGAAAACGCAGGTATGTGTGTCACTTCTGCTTTAAGCCTGGTCATATCAAGCCCTAATGTTTTAAACTCAAGGATGATCGCGTGAATCAAAAATCAAGTCGGATGTTGCCCAGAATGTTGTCGAACACTTTCCGCAAAACCTCCTACCATAGACCTACAGTAAGACAAATTTGGGTCCCAAAGGTAAAAACTCACTGTAAAGTTGTATATACTTCGTTGAAAACTAATACTGCAGGTCATTGGTACTTTGATAGTGGAAGCTCACGCCACATGACGGGTTCTAAAGAACATCTAATCGAATATGTTGAACAAAAGTGTGTTAGAGTGACCTATGGAGGGGGAGCAAAAGGAAGATTTGTAGGAAAGGGTACACTGAATGTTGAAGGACTGCCAAGGCTTCACAATGTGTTTTATGTTGAAGGATTGAATTCAAATTTGATAAGCATAAGCCAATTATGTGATGATAATCTGTTCGTTAAATTTGATAAACATAACTGTGAAGTTTTTGATGAATCGAATGTGTGTATTATGACAAGTACAAGGTCCTCAGACAATTGCTACCAAATAGGAGAAGACCTTTCATGCAAACATGTGCAAATCACCGAACTTGACCTTTGGCATCAAAAACTCGGACATGCAAATTTCAAAACCCTGAGAAACTTGAGTAAGTACGATGCAGTAAGAGGTATGCCTAATCTCTCTTCTGGTGTACCATATGTGTGCGGTGACTGTCAAAAGGGTAAACAGACTCACGTGTCGCATCCAGTGTTGCCAACACCTGGGACAACACGGTGTCTGGAATTACTACACATGGATCTTATGGGTCCTATGGAAGTTTAAAGCCTCGGAGGTAAGAAATACTCCTTCGTGTGTGTTGATGACTTCTCCCGTTTTTCATGGGTTAATTTTATTAAAGAGAAGTCAGATACGTTCGATGTATTCAAAAATTTGATCACAATAATCACTAACCTCCACAGTCTGAAGATGAGAAGGATTAGAACTGATCACGGTAAAGAATTTGAAAATCGCTCATTCTCATCCTTTTGTGACAGGAAAGGTATTTCTCATGAATTTTCAGCAAAAAAAACACCACAACAAAATGGCATTGCCGAACGTAAGAATAGGACTTTGCAAGAAATGACAAGAGTAATGCTAACTTCAAAGAACCTTGCAAAGCGTTTTTGGGCAGAAGCCCTTAACACAGCATGTCATATTTCAAATAGGGTGTATCTAAGGAGTAGATCAACCATGACCTCTTATGAAATAATTATGGGAAAGAAGCCTAACCTTAGATATTTTCATGTTTTTGGCTGTGTATGTTACACTTTGAATGACATGGATCAACTGGCTAAGTTTGATTCCAAGAGTGATAAGTGTTTGTTTCTCGGTTATGCCACTAATAGTCGTGCTTATCGTATGTTTAATCTTAGAACAAGAACTATTATGGAATCAATTAATGTTGTTTTTGATGACTGTGCAGATCTTAAGAAGAAAACTGCAGAAGATGATGTTGAAGAACTTTTGGAGACTCAAATACCGCTGGAAAAGACAGATGTTGCTCCAGACGTTGCAACATCCGGCACAACATGTGACATTGATGTCAACGGATCACAGGAAAATGCTCACAACGATAATGAGGTAGTCGATGATGGACCGTGTATTCCAAGCAAAATCCAAAAGAACCACCCGTCATCTCAAATCATCGGAGGAATGAGTGAAGATTTCCAGACCAGGAAAAAGGATAAAATTGACTACAAAAAAATAGTCGGACTTGTGTGCATGAGTACCATGTACTCGTAGGTTAGATTCTCATGCTTTGTGTCTCAAATTGAGCCTAAAAATGTTATGGAAGCATTAAAAGATGAATTTTGGACTAATGCTATGCATGATGAGCTTGAAGAGTTTGTTCGAAATGATGTGTGGACTCTAGTTCCACCCCCTGACCATGGCAATGTTATTGGATCAAGATGGGTTTTTAAAAATAAAACTGATGAGTCAGGAAACATCATTCGAAATAAAGCACGGCTGGTTGCTCAGGGGTACACACAGGTTGAAGGGGTTGATTTCGATGAGACCTTTGCTCCTGTTGCCCGCATTGAGTCAATTCGGCTCTTGCTTGCCATTGCATGCTACATGAAAATAAAACTGTTTCAAATGGACGTCAAAAGTGCCTTCTTGAACGGGTTCTTGAGGGAAGAAGTACATGTGAGACAGCCTAAAGGATTCGAGTATCCACATAATCCAAATCATGTGTACAAACTGAAAAAGGCTCTCTATGGCTTGAAGCAAGCACCCTGTGCATGGTATGGGAGGTTGACTGACTATCTTCTTGACATTGGATTTACACGAGGTGAGGTAGATAAAACGCTTTTCATTCAAACGACCCATGGTGAGATTCTTATCTGTCAGATCTATGTCGATGATATGATATTTGGTTCTTCATCACAAAATCATGCCAATGACTTTGTTGAGTGCATGTCATCTACGTTTGAAATGAGCATGGTTGGTGAGCTAAATTTCTTTCTGGGTTTGCAAATAAAACAAATTCATGACGGCATCTTTTTATGCCAAAGCAAGTACGCTAAAAATTTGATTAAGAAATTTGCAAATGAAAACACTAAGCACATGAAAACTCCTATGGGATCAAATGAGAAATTATCCAAAGATGTTGCGGGCAACGATGTTGACAACACCCTTTACCGTAGTATCATAGGAAGCCTCCTATACTTGACGGCTAGCCGCCCTGACATCATGTTTAGTGTGTGCTTATGTGCTAGGTATCAATCCAATCCTAAAACTTCTCATTTGAAAGCTGTTAAACGTATTTTACGTTACATAGCAGCAACAATTGAATTAGGATTATGGTATTCACACGAAACCAACTCAAACCTGGTAGGATTTTCCGATGCTGATTGGGCTGGGGATCTAGATGATAGAAAAAGTACTTCTGGGGGGTGTTTCTATCTTGGCGATAACTTGATTTCCTGGCATAGTCGAAAACAGAATTGTGTATCTTTATCCACTGCTGAATCCGAATATGTGGCAGTTGGAAATGCTTGTACCCAACTTTTGTGGATGAATCAAATGATAGAAGATTATGGACTTAAAAGTGAATCTTTAGTGGTGTACTGTGATAACTCTAGTGCAATTAACATTTCAAAAAATCCAGTACAACACTCTCGAACAAAGCACATTGACATAAGGCATCATTTTATTCGAGACTTAGTAGAAAAAAGATTGATTAGAATTGATTTTGTTGATACAAATAACCAATTTGGACTTTGAGAGATTCTCCAATCTTAGGAAATCTCTCAGCATGTGTTCTGTTTGATCATTGATAGATGTTGTCTCAGATGTTACAACATCTCGGACAACACTTAACTTGCATGTGCATTTTTAGGACTTAGGCATACCACATTGCATTCATACTGTGATATGTTGTCTTGGAACTATGTAGCATAGTTTTCTGATGCACTTACAATTCCTTGTTATCTTTTAAACCTTCACACCTATACATTTGAACTTAGTCACAAAGAACTTGACGATTGATCACTTGACTCTAACCAATGTGACAAGTCACCTTAGAAAAAATTGAAAAGTAAAGAGATAGGTCTGTGGTTAGAAGGAAAGATGGAAAAAGCTACCTAAAAGAGCCCCATGAAGGCTGTGCTTTTAGTGTGGGAGCTACCCCTTCTAAAATTACCACAGAAATAAGAGAAAATGGAAAAGGCTACCTAGGGGAGTCCAATGAAGACCGTTATCCTAGTGTGGGAGCTACCACTCCTATGTTCAGAAAATTGTTAAGTCACCAAGTGTGAAGATAATCAAATTTTTTCGGGAATTGTGCGTGTTGTCAGAAGATGTTGCCAAAATTTGTGACAACACCTCATCTGTAAGCATATCTCATATATGCCCTCATGTTTCTATTTCTGTTACATTCTGTTTTAGGCATAATTAGTTCATGCATAAACATATTTCCGTGAATATTGGTGTGCCACAAGGATATTGATAATTCGATAAAAGAAAATTCGATGAAAATCCAGATTGTGCGAAAATCTCGAATTTACGTGATGCTCGATGTGTAATGGAGCGAAAATCGATGTGGGTTACTGCTGGTAATGTTGAATCCGTTGTGTGCGAAATTTAACTGAGTAATTAATCGATGGGGTTAACGGCTAATTTTTGTTGGGTTTCATTTTTGTTACCGTTAGACTTAAGGGGAGTTACGCTGCGCCTATTTGTGATGATTATTTTCTTCACTTCCCACTTATTTCACACGCATTCTAACTGTTCTAGAAACCCTAAGCAATTGCACCAACATTTTCTCATTTCTCTCTGAAATTTTCCCCTTTCTCGACCTAACTAGCAATTTCCCATCAATGGCAGGCAAAGGTTTTGATCCCCTTGATATTCGGAGTGAAATGGGGCACACAGAAAATGTTGCCCCTAGTGAGACAACATCTGCTACGACACCCGCTGTCGAATCGTCTCTACCATTGGTGCTTACGACTGAAGAACCAGTCCCTTTGGAGGTAATTGCACCAGGCGAACCCGGAAATGCTTTCGATGTTGAGAATCCACCAATTATCCAAGTATTCAATCCTCCTCGTCAACCTGTTCGTCGATCCAAGATACAGGCTGGGTATAATCCTGACCTCACACCAGGGAAACGGTTTCGGTACAATGGGCAATCATCCACTCGCCCATCGTTGATTGACCCTGCAGAGACTTCGGGAGATGATTCTTCTGATGGGGACTACGAATTGGTTGCTCGCAAAAAGCCTGCACCTCGGGTTACTGTTGTCTCGTCATCCTCTTCCTCCGGCCAGGATGATGATGATGCTCTTTCTGAGCCTGCACCTTCTCCAACACAACCCTCTCAGAATCCTGTTGACAAAAGTGAGGATGAAGTTTCGTTGGCCCAATTTATGGCCAACTTGAAAAATCAGAAGGGTAAGGCTCCATCTACCTCTACTGCTCCCCAAATCTCTACAATTCCAACTCCATCAAATCAGTCTAATGGTGAATCTGCTGACGAAGCGGTTGTTGGTGGTGCCGGACAAGCCAATAACCCTGAACCTATGGATGTCGCCCCAGATGTTGAGGACACTGAGGACAACACTGATATATCTACCTATGATCTGGCCAATAGCTAAAACAACATGTTTTACTCTGAGACGGCATTTTCCAACTGGCATCTCTATGAAAATCGAGAGTTTGTTGCGGAGCGCAATGTGGATTTGACAGCATTTTCTCGGTACAATTTAATCGAGTTTCTGAAGTCTCGGGGTCTGTTTTCCACATTCTCATCTGCTCTCCCCTAATGTCGTAAGGCTGTCCTCGAATTTTATGGAAATCTTTCTTTGAGTGTTGGCGATCTGAGATCAGAAAAATTTGGACAAGTGTTTGTCCGCAACAGGGTGTACAACTTCACAGCCGATGTAATCAATGCACACTATGGTACACCTGCTGTTGCCCACGGGCCTCCTCCGGATTTAAGCGAGGTAATTTTTGTCCTAATTGGTGGTATGTTCAGCAAGTTTTCTCTCCATCCCACAAGGTCTCAGCTGCTACAATTACATCACTCTATTCGGTACTGCACAAGATTGCCATCCACAATTAGACTTCGACTACTAATACCACGGTTGTCACCAAGGCTCAGGCACTGACTCTCTTTGCGGTTGGGAACTCAACCTTAAATTTTGGACGCCTGGTGTTCAACACAGTTTTGCAGTATGCCAATGGCGGTTTGAAGTCATCCAAGCTCCCATTTCCATCTCTCATTTATGGAATCTTGGAGTCACAAGGGTTTATTAAGGACATCGCAGAACCTTTATCCTTGGTCAGTGACTCCCTCAAGATTGCTCCTGTTCTTCTGCAAGGCAAGAGGAAGGTTGATCTTCCTTGGAATGCCTCTGCCTCAGTACCCATGCTACTGGTCCTTCTCAGCCTACCGCCTCTACCACGTCACCTCCTGCTACTGGTCCTTCTCCACATACCACCTTTTCTACATCCAACTCTGGGTATTTGAAGATTCCAGTCGCCGCTGCTCATGCTCATCTTGATCACCCCCGTAAAAAGATTGCTCAGGCCAAGGCTGATTTGGCTTACTATGAAATTTTAGCCTCTACTATCGAGGCTTTGTTGATCGTAGGTGTCTTTCATGGACAAAAAGGGGGAGATGATGCTGGTCCCTCCGACACTAAGGATGATGATAGTGATGATAGTGATGATGATGAGGATGATGAATGAGGGTTATTCTGTTACTGTGACAGCTCTTACCTTGTTACTGTTTCTGTAATTATAGTGCTACTGCCAGTGTTGTGTATGCTCTTATAGTGTGTATGCTTTTACTATGGTTGTAAGTTTGTTTCTCATGCATTACTGAACAATCAAAGAGTTTGTGCAGGTGTTGCTCTGAATGTTACCATCAATATTAACAACACCTCTGCTAACAGTATCGTATTCAGAGGGAGACAAACGTTCTTGAATTCAGAGGGAGATGATTTGATCTAACAAGGATAAATGGGGTTGATCTCATTTTGTCCAAGAAAGACAAAAAGGGGGAGATTGAAGGTAAATAATATTGTCGAGTTTGAATTATAGAATTAAATTATTTTCCCAACTATATCCTTCCGAATCGATTTAAATTAAGTGTGATGATATTATATGATTTTGCCTTTCTTAAGATTATGAGATAATTGTGCAAATATATTGTTGACTATTGAGATATTATATTTATGATTTGATAAGATATGATATCAATGTTTAAATAGAGTTTATTTCTAATTAAACTCTTACTTTCCTTGCTTAATAGGTTTCCTTATGAGATAAGACTCTCATCTATAAAAAGGAAAACCTAGGACTTTGATGGCGGCCGTTTTCTACTCGAAGTAATACGCACACTTTGCACGTTCTGAATCTCAGAGTAAATTGTTGTCAACGTTGCTGCTTTGAAGACTGCCGATAACAAGTGTTGCCTTGAATGTTGGGAACATCTGAAGACAACATCTGTGCAGAAGTTGGCTGAAGACTGTTTTCTTGGATTCCCTTTTGGCATCAATTTTTAGCTTTCTTGATTAAGTTTTTATTCTGGTTATTTGTTTTAGAAAGCATTTGTTTTTTCAACTTGTTGAGGAAATTAATTTTAGTTTTGATCACTAGTGATAGGTTTCTGTGTAAATGGTTACGTTTTCTAGTGATTAATTTTTGCCATAAGGCACCGCACAAGTATTTATACTTGTGCATATTTAATCTTGTCCATTTATTTATGTCAAGTCAATTTGTTTTATAAAAGTTAATTTTTCGCTGCATTAAGATGTTGTCCGAGATGTTGTAACATCTGGCACAACATTTAATTCTGATAAAACACGAATTTACTATTTTACATCATATTCTGATTTTTTTTTATTTTCTATATCTGTCGGACAAAATAATCCTTACAGCTTTCAATCGTGGACCTAATTAGGCGATCAAGGTTGAAGAGCCGTCCGTAGGGATTTACAAGAAGGACTATCTCCGAGTAAAAATCGGAATAGTTTGGAGTCCAGCGTTAAGAACGAAAATGTATAATTCTAAACGTCCGATGAATGTTTCTAAACACACGACGCCCAAGAAAAAAAATTTTAAACTTTCGTTGCCTCTTGGGTGCGAGAATACAATGTCCCAACAGTGGTATCAAAGCTGGTTATTTTAAATCGTGTGTTTTAAATTAAATTGTGTTGAGTTTATTATTTCTAACTGCGTAAGAATTTTTAAGAAAAATGTCACTCAAATTTTTTTTTTTCAAAAACCAAAGTTAAAAAAAAAATTTGGGGTCTGCCCGTAACTGTTCCGGGTAGACGCGCGCAATGCCGCGCGGCGTGCTCACAGCGCGCGCACGGCCTACGCGCACAGCCGCGCCCGCCAGAGCCCGATCGGATCAAGCACCAGACAGGGCAATTTTCTGATTTTTCAAAATTTTGAGTTAAATTGATATTTTATGAAAATATAGACGGTTTTATCCCTACAACAATTTTGATAAAAATGTATTTCTTAAAAAATAAATAATTAAAATATGATTTTAATTATTTATAGTAAAAAATGTTTTACAAGAAATTTAATTATTTGAAATTAAATAAAAGTGTTTATTTAATTTGATAATTATGGCAGTTAGTGATAATTTACGAGATACACGATTTATTGATAATATGTGATATTATCGGATTTATATAATATATGATATTATATGTTAAAAGAATGATCGAGAGCCATGACCAATGTGCTAGGTGTATGTTAGGATATTTTACGTGTTGTAATTTTTGATTATTTGATAATTAATCATTTATCTAATGTTTGGTTGAGTGGATTAAAAAAAGATAGATGAATAGTCAAACAGTTATATAATGTTTGGTTAAAATTTTAAGATATTTTAATAATAATCTTGACCCGATTTAAGACTCAATTTTGTGAATAACTATTTGATTATTAATCTAACAAATCAAATGTGATAAGCTATCAAAATTCAACAAATTACATTTATCTACTCTTATTGCTTTCAAAACTCTACTCACTTTGCGACGTCAAGCGGTAGCTGAATCTCAATTGCAGGTACTCTTGCTCTCACCTCAATCGATTCTCCATCTTGGTTCACCTCAAACGATTCTTCAATTAATGGTAATAATCATAAGTTTGTTGACAAAAACTGAGGTTTGTTCTTGTTTCCCACCTGTTACTGAAATCTTGTGTTTTATGGAAACCATTGATAATAGTGTGGGTTCATATATAGTGTTGTCTTCATTTTCGGCATTGCTTGATTTTGCTTTTGCTTTTGTTTTTGTTTTTTTTCTTCAGTTTCATCTGTAAAATCTAACATGATTCATGACAAATTATAATTCAAACACATATAATTTGACATATATATATATATATATATATGTATATATATATATATATATATATATATATATATATAGATCTTAAAACTTCGTAATAATCACATTCCATTAGTTACAAAAATAATTAATTACTAACCTTTGTTTATCATAGATTCTTCTGCTGCGCAATTGAAGAAAACGATTTCCCTCTCTTTCCTAATTCTCGAGTTACAGAGCTTTCTCTTGAGTGATAGATTATGATATATGTGCTCCTCTCTTATAGGGAGATAGAGGACCGTTTCACATAAATCGGATAAAATGACACGTTCTATCAATGTGTGTTAGTAGTATAAAACCACTCTGACCAATTCAACTTCCAGTGAGTTGAAAGGAAGGTCCTAGAATATCATTCTTATTCGTTTAATAATAAGAATTATCTATTAAATCATAAATTAGATATTAAAATATTAATTAAATATCTAATAATAATGTGGCACATGGGCCACAAAACTAACATTCTCTCACTTGGCCCATGTGATAGAACTAATTATTATGGTTTAAATAAATAACAACTTAATGCTTAGAGCATAAACTTAAAGATATTTATTTATTGGTCACATCATAACATCATAAAATAAGTATACATTAATATGAGTCATGGTGGTTCTACATCATTAATTCGACATAGTTTATTCCATGTGCCACAATATTAATGTTTACATAATATGACTCATAAACGAAAAATTAGTGTCTTTGTTAAGACTAAAACAGTCAACTTCATACACATAATAATAACAAACATAATGTTGTTAGATATCAGAAACAATATATTAATAAGCTCACATTGATATGTCAAATCAATGAAATTCATCAGAATCTTTTTATAATGCTCATTCGTTCAACATGTTCAATAAATGTCTTGGGAGGTAACCCTTTTGTCAACGGATCCGCAATCATGAGGTTTGTACTAATATGCTCAGTTGACACCTTTTGTTTTTGAACTTCTTCTTTAACGACAATATATTTTAATTCCATGTGCTTTTCACCTTTAGAATACTTGTTGTTTCTTGAAAAGAAGACTGCTACAGAATTATCACAATAAATTTTCAGTGGCCTGGAAATACTGTCGACTATTCCAAGTCCTGAAATAAAGTTTCGCAGCCAATTCCCTTGAATTGTGGTTTCAAAACATGCCATAAATTCATCTTCCATACTGGATGTTGCAATTACAGACTGTTTCACACTTTTCCATGAGATTGCTCCTCCAGCTAAAAGAAACAAATAGCCAGATGTAGACTTTCTTGTATCAACACATCCGGAAAAATTTGAATCTGAATATCCAATCACTTCTAGATGATCGGATCTTCGATAAGTAAGCATATGATCTTTTGTTCCTTGAAAGTACCTCAATACTTTCTTTGCTGCTTTACAGTGTTTTAAACTTGGATTACTCTTAAAACGACCAAGCATTCCAACAGCAAAACTGATGTCTGGCCTCGTACAAGTTTGTGCATACATCAAGCTCCCAATAATGGATGCATAAGGAATGTCATTCATTTGTTTTTGTTCCAATTCATTCTTTGGACATGATCGAGCAAAACTTGCACTGTGAATTCCCCAATAAAATATGATTTTGTATGCTCAAAAAGTAATCGCAAGTGCACGATGTCAAGTAATAATATAGTGTATGTGAATACGAGTATCGTTCCGCTGAAGACTGTATTTAACAATTATTATTTTAGTTATTAAACTTTAGCTACGAAAAGTGATTGGTTGTGTTATAACTAATAAAATGCAAGAAAATTAACTAAACAAGTTCAAAGATTAAATGATAAAATATGATTGCTAAATCGATTGATTAAATTTCAAATGATAAAAGAATTTGTTGGGAATTCTGGTTCACCTACCCCTTATTAATTAATTAATTCGTTCGATTGTGTTCTACGCTTCCGACAGGATTTCCTATTCAATTGAACACACTCTCTCGAGCTATGCCAAACTAATTCACTCAATGAAGTAATTAAATGTCTTTAATTATTTATCAAGAATGAATCGCATTTCGATTGATGAAATCCCCTAGTTTTCGACCCTAAGGACTATGACTATCGGCACGTATCCAATTTCATATATCTATGCAAATTGTATATCCGCGAATTATACTACTAGTTCTTATCACAAGTTATTCTCTCGAACTCACTCGCGATATAAAAACGGTGTTAAAGTTAGCTACGCTCTAACAACACAATAAAACAATAGTATAACCAAGAACAAATCACAAATCGAAATATGAATTAACTAGATCAAAGTTTTGGGGTAGGATCCCCTTTAATCCCAACAAATATGAAAGTTTAGCTACTAGAATTCATAATTAAAATAAGCAAAACAATATTTAAATAAAGGAAAATAAACTAGAAATACGAGACGTGACGAAATCTGCGAAGAACGATGCCCGGAAACCGTCGAATCTTCAGTCCAAGTGCCCAAGCTCTCTCCAAACTCGATCACCGCTGCCAAAATCCCTGAATGATCCTCAAAAGTCGACCAATAATCTTTCCATAGCAGCCACACTCCCAAATTAAGGTAAGAAATCGCGCACAATAATCTTCCAAAAATAGGCGGCGCTCGGGCGGTAGAAAACCTCGAGCGCCACACTCTCTGTAACTTCCCTCGGCTGGTGCGGCATTCGCGCTCGGGCGGTAGAAAAGCACCGCCCGAGCGCCAACTTCCTGTCTTGGCACTTCAACTTCTCGCGCTTGAGCGGTATAAAAGTACCGCTCGGGCGCCAACTTTCTGTAAGGATGACTTCGGAGGCATTTTCTCGCGCTCGGGCGGTAGAAAAGCACCGCCCGAGCGCCAACTTTCTTTTCTTGGTCCTTCAGTTATTCACTTCTCGCGCCCGGGCGGTAGAAATGTACCGCTCGGGCGCCGCTTGTTCTGTCCAAATTCTTGAGTCTTCCACCTTTCGCTCTGATTTTCGTTCTCCGACCATTTTTCCTGCAGATTCATCACACACAAGTGAGACATGATAAAATGCAAATAATTACTATAAAATGAACAAAATGTATATGAAATGCTTGCATGCACAATGTAAACACAACTAAAACTAATGCAATAAACACGTAAAAACACCACCTATCAACCCCCTCATACTAACCTTTTGCTTGCCCTAAAGCAAAATAGGTTACAAACCATAACCAATCATTACGAAACAGACTCAAAACGAAGGTATGAAGATAACGAAAGTGATGGTGAAGTAGCAAACTGACATCCAGCCTCAGCTGGTTTGTGAACCACATACAATTAGTCAAATCACAACATTCATCAACGCCCCTTTCAAAGCACCTTATAGCAATTTGATTTTGACCAGAAAGTGTGGTCGTGTATGTGCTGTGGGTCTCACTAGCTCGTGCTTCAGACAGTTTCATTTGCAAATCATGCGAGCCACCAAATCAACAGTTCAATGCAAGTTTCCCTATCCCGAGTTCTGTTTCTAGTCCTGACCAACAAGTGAACACAAAGCGGCTGATTTTCAAGGTTGTGCATCAGGAATTGGGAAGTCAATTTCATGAGGTTTCGAATGGCTAAAGAAGATGGGACGTACACTGATCATTTTCATTATGCACTTGTCAGAATTTTTATCTGACATTCCTCAACGCCTTACTTCTCCATCTATTTAGCCTTGGGATAGGATTTCATCCCTTTTTGGCTCCCCCACACCTTACATCCCATTTTTTCATTTACAACACTCTTGTTGTAATATTTCTCAATTTTTTTTTTTTGTTTTTGTTTTTTTTTTTTTGGTGCATAATTTTCTCAAGTGTGCTCCCTAACTTTTGAGTATATGGAATGCTTGTTTAGTTGGCTTAGGGATAACTCTTGAGGTAGTATGAACAATTGGGACGGAAGTTATTCCGGTGGGTTCAAATGATCTACGCTATTTCATGTTACTGGTCGGTCGCTACTGTCAACACAATTCATTCAAGTTCGACTTGCATCTCATGTTATTTCAGTTCCTCCCACAGATTCTTAAACTCGACTATCGTGTATACTACTAATAATACCCACAATGTACGCATATAAAATAAACATTTCATTTCACTGGGTATTCATAACGTGTGATACGACTAAGTAACATGCAGTTCATTCATCCCACAATCATCATCGGCTACCAATTTACTAATGTCACCATCACTGCTACTCATGCAAGACACAGACGAATGCAAACAACGAAGAAGACGTATAACGACCCCCTCATACTAGTCGTGTGCAATGTCCCCATTGCACAAAAGACTAAAACATAGACATGCAAACACAAATGCAGACTAATAAACATGAAAGCGAATAAACATGCTAGACGGAAACAACGAAAAAGAAAGAAAAAACAGGAAACAGCTAAAAGGAAAAAAATAAATGTGCAAAAGAGGGGATACAGTAAACTTCCCTGATCAAGTGTCATCCTCATCGTGCTCCGGCGGTGGCACTCCTGCGGCCTCCCCATGTTGAGAATAATCATACTGGAACTAGAATTGGGGGGGAGGTAGCAGAGTCGGTGGAATGGTGGACGGGTCAACGCCCCCGTGCACAAGCATCGAGCGCATCATGTAGTCCAGGTGAGACAAATGGTCTGCGACGTACGAATTGAACTGGCCCTGATGAGCTTGGAAGGCTAGATTTTCATCCATTTTATCATTCGTCGTTCGCCTGCGGGGTTGTGGTGGGCGGCGGCGTGGAGCGGCGGCGCTAGAGCCACCTAAATTTTCCTCCTCAGTGGGGAAGTCAATCTGTCGCTTGGCATGCTTTCGCTTATCGTCTTCGATGGAAATCGGCTTCATGGGTTGAATCCACTCCTCGTCGTCCCGGAATAGAACTCCCGCACGAGCACAAAACTCGGATATAATTGTCGGGAAGAACAGACCGACGTGACTGTTGTGAGCACACAACATGATTTGAGAGTGGATAAGTGTGCCCACATTCACGTCGTAGCCGTGAGTTAACGCAAAAAGGAGAACCGCTCGTTCCTTTTGGACCTCGCTCTTATGCGAGACCGGCATCATCCGTCGGGCCACAAATAAGTACCACATGGCAGCGTCAACGGTCAAGAATTTCTCGTCGAAACAGCTCGGCGGTCCGCCCACTGGTTTCCACATCGCACCCGCACCCGGATGGCATACCGCGGTGATAATCAAGTCATAGTTCGGGTCAGCAGCTAAAGCCTCAAAACGAGAGTTGTCGACCTCCGCCGTTTCCAACAGTGCATTGATAGTTGCCGAGTCACACGGGACATGTACACCCCGAACAAACACCGTCCCATTTCTCCCCTCCATAGCATTCGCGTAAAATTCATGTACCACCGAAACTACCGCCGCCTTAGGTTGATTGGAAAAATTTTTCCATCCGCGCCGTTCCAATTCTATCCGAGTTCCTATGTGCCTATCGGCAGATTCTTTTCGGAATCCCCTCTCTACTATCGGATTTCTATTTATCTTGGCATGCTCATACCTAGCCCGAGCTCCCTCACTAACAAAGTGATGCCTATCAAAAGTCGAAGAAGAGGAAGAAGCGGAAGTACCTCTTTGTTTCTTCTTTGGAGCCATGGTAGTGGATGAGAGAGATTTTGGGGGAATCGGAGAAGATGACGCTTGAATTCCGAAGGAGGAGCTTGCCCACGATGCTTGAGTCTTGATGGTAGGAGAGATTGCCTGCAAAAATTTGAGAGTAGAGTGGAAGAGGGTTAGGGATTTGGGGAGAAATTGGGGGAGATGTGCGCGCAGAATGAAGAAAAGGAAAGGAAATCGCGCATATAAAGTAATCTCGCTCGAGCGGTAAAAATTACCGCTCGAGCGCCAACCTCTCTGGACATAAAAGTCAGAGGTAAGCGGGCGCGCTCGAGCGGTAGGAAATCACCGCCCGAGCGCCAACTTTCTGTAAGCCAAGGGAAGTTTCGCGCTCGAGCGGTATAAAAATGCCGCCCGAGCGCCAACATTCTGCCAGAATCGAGAATTTTTTTTTTTTGAAACAAAATTGAAGAACAAGAAACGAGATTAACAATAAATACGAATAAAGATGACAATAATCGAAATTGAATTAAATGCAAGATAAGGGAAAAAGAAGAGTTCTCAATTTATAGTCGAGAGCTTGACTGTCGGTCCGTCTCAGTTCGGATTCTCTTGGAACCGTGTGATTCCAAGTTGTGGCTCAACTGTGCCACCCATGTAGTGCTTTAGGCGCTGGGCATTGACCGTAAATGTCCCATCTTTTCCATCTTTCAATTCCACAGCTCCCGATGGATAAACTTTTGAGATCACGAATGGACCGGACCATCGCGACTTCAATTTACCGGGAAACAAGCGCAACCGGGAGTTGTAGAGCAGAACACTTTCACCCTCCTTAAATTCTCTCTCGATGATTCTTTTGTCATGAGCCTTTTTGGTTTTCTCCTTGTAAGACAGTGCAAGATCGTAAGCCAAATTGCGGAACTCCTCCAACTGGTCCAATTGAAGCAAACGCTGTTCACCTGCATCAGTAAAATTAAAGTTCAGCGCATTTGTTGCCCAATATGCCCGATGCTCCAACTCGATAGGTAAATGACATGCTTTACCAAATAACAACCTATACGGTGTAGTGCCTATAGGTGTTTTAAAAGCAGTCATATATGCCCATAGAGCATCATCTAACCTCACCGACCAGTCTTTCCTACTGACGCCTACCACTTTCTCCAGAATTCTCTTTATCTCTCGGTTCGACACTTCCACTTGACCACTCGTCTGGGGGTGATAAGGGGTAGAGATCTTATGTGTGACACCATATTTGCTTAAAAGTTTTTCAAAGAGTTTGTTGCAAAAATGAGTGCCACCATCACTAATGATTGCTCGTGGTGTTCCAAAGCGGTTAAAAATGTTTTTCTTCAAAAATTTTAGAACCACTTGAACATCATTAGTGGCGTATGCTTCCGCCTCTACCCACTTAGACACATAATCCACCGCCACCAAAATGTATTTTTTCGTGAGAGAACTGGGAAACGGTCCCATGAAATCTATTCCCCACACATCAAAAACCTCACACTCAATGATATTATTTAAAGGCATTTCGTGACGGTTAGAGATGTTACCTGTCCGTTGGCATTTATCACATGCTAGCACATAAGAACGAGCATCTTTAAAGAGGGTTGGCCAATAAAAGCCACGTTCGAGTACCTTAGATGCCGTCCTCGTTGGTCCAAAGTGACCATCTACCTCACGGTCATGGCAATGAGTAAGAATCGATCCCATCTCTTCATCTGCCACACATCTCCGAATCATAGAATCTGCACAAATCTTAAACAAGAAAGGATCCTCCCAAAAATAATATTTCACGTCCGAAAAGAATTTCTTTCTTTGGTGAAATGTTAGATTTGGGGGAGGTGAGCCTGTAACAAGAAAATTCGCAAGATTTTCATACCATGGACAATTTTTTACCTCAAACAACTGCTCATCCGGAAACCAATCATTAATCGCATCAGTCACACAATCATTACTGATAAATTCTAATCTAGACAAATGATCTGCAACCACATTCTCAACACCCTTCTTATCTTTTATTTCCACATCAAATTCTTGCAATAATAAAATCCATCGAAGTAAGCGTGGCTTTGCATCTTTCTTTGCAAGTAAATATTTAAGGGCAGAGTGATCAGTAAACACAATTACTTTCGACAAAACAAGATAAGCATGAAACTTGTCAAGTGCAAACACCACTGCAAGTAACTCTTTTTCGGTGGTGGCATAATTCAATTGTGCTTCATCTAGAGTCCTACTTGCATAGTATATGGTGTGAAATACCTTGTTTTGTCATTGTCCGAGGACAGCACCTACCGCAGTATCGCTGGCATCACACATGATCTCAAAGGGTAGATCCCAATCTGGTGCCACCAAGACAGGAGCCGTCACTAAGCGCTCTTTCAACTTCTCGTATGCCTGCAAACAATCAGAATTGAAATCAAAAGGTACATCTTTCATGAGTAAAGAAGATAAAGGTTTTGCAATTTTAGAAAAATCTTTGATGAAACGTCGATAAAAACCGGCGTGGCCTAGAAAACTTCTAACTCCCTTTATGGACGCCGGAGGTGATAAGTTCTTGATAACTTCAACTTTTGCCTTATCCACCTCTATTCCGTGCCCCGAAACCTTGTGCCCTAGGACAATTCCCTCTTGTACCATAAAGTGGCATTTTTCCCAATTAAGCACCAAGTTTGTCTCCTCACATCTCCTCAACACTACCTGCAAGTTCTGCAAACAATCATTAAAAGACGAGCCAAAAATCGAGAAGTCATCCATAAATATCTCAAGAAAAGTTTCAATCATATCATGGAATATAGCAGTCATGCATCGCTGAAAAGTGGCAGGGGCGTTACACAAACCAAATGGCATCCGTCTAAAAGCAAAAGTGCCATAAGGACAAGTGAAAGTGGTTTTCTCTTGGTCCTCGGGCGCAATCATGATTTGGTTATACCCAGAATACCCATCTAAAAAACAATAGAACTCATGACCCGCTAACCTCTCAAGCATTTGATCAATAAAGGGAAGGGGAAAGTGATCTTTACGGGTAGCATCATTCAATTTCCTATAATCAATGCACACACGCCATCCCGTAACAGTCCTAGTGGGTATTAATTCATTATTTTCATTTGTGATAACAGTAATCCCACCTTTCTTTGGCACACACTGAACAGGACTTACCCATGCACTATCAGATATAGGATAGATAATACCTGCGTCGAGAAGCTTAATTGTTTCAGCCTTTACTACCTCTTGCATCTTTGGATTTAATCGTCTTTGAGGTTGCACAAGAGGTGAGTACTTCTCTTCCATCAAGATCTTGTGCATGCAGACGGATGGATTTATTCCTTTGATATCTGCCACCTTCCACGCAAATGCACCCTTGTGCGCTTTCAAAACTTCCAACAGCTTGTCCTCCATCACATCTGTCAAAGCAGCAGAAATAATGACAGGTAAAGTGTTATTCTCACCTAAGTATACGTACTTGAGGTGTAGTGGCAACGGCTTTAGCTCAAGCGTTGGTGGATCCTCGATGCTTGACCTTTGAGGGGTCAAATCTCTTCGTTCTCCTAGATCCTCCAGTCGCATCCTCATTGGCCTTCTCCATGGTTGGTTGGCATTAAAGTGTGCCACAATTTCAGCTCTTTCTTCGTCTAACTCCTCTTCTCCCAATTCAGTATTGATAGTGGCCTCCAAAAGGTCCCTAAGAGCATCCTGCACATAGTTGGATACAAGAGAGTCAAACGCATCAATTCTAAAACAACTATCAGAATGCAGTGTGTGCCTAAGTTCATTAAAAACATCAAATGTAATCTCTTCTTCGCCCACTCTCAATCTCAACTTTCCCTCTTGCACATCAATAAGTGCCTTGCCAGTTGCAAGGAATGTTCTCCCCAAAATTAGAGGCATCTCTGTATCCTCCTCCATGTCGAGCACCACGAAGTCTGCAGGAAAAATGAATTTGTCCACTTTTACTAGCACATCCTCAATCACTCCGCGGGGGTACTTGACAGACCTGTCAGCCAGTTGCAAGGACATCCTCTTCGGCTTAGGCTCTCCTAATCCGAGTTTCCTGAAAACAGATAGAGGCATAAGATTAATACTTGCACCAAGGTCACACAATGCTTTACGAAAAACTACATCACCAATCATGCAAGGGATAGAAAAACTCCCTGGGTCTTTTAGTTTTGGTGGGATTTTGTTTTGCACCAAAGCAGAGCAACTTTCGGTCAAATTTACCGTCATGTGATCCTCCAATTTTCTCTTGTTGGCTAAGATGTCCTTCAAAAATTTAGCATAACTAGGCATTTGCATCAAAGCATCGGCAAAAGGAATATTAATATGAAATTTTTTAAATACCTCTAAAAACTTACCGAATTGTGCATCTAGTTTTGCCTTTTTTAATGCTGCAGGAAAAGGCGAAGGGATAACAATCTTAGGTTGTGCAGTGAGTGCTGGTATAGAGTTAGATGACTTACCTTGAGATGTCACAGCATGTTCATCCGACACTTGGCTTTTCTCTTTTTCTCTAGGCTCCAAAACTTTTCCGCTCTTCAACTCAATGGCCTTCACTTGCTCTTTTGGATTAGTCTCTGTGTTACTTGGCAAGGTGCCCGGCTCTCGATTTGCTATCATCTTGGCCAACTGTCCAATATGAGTCTCTAGTCCCTTTATTGATGCGTCTTGGTTTTGGAGTCGAGTTTCAGTGGACAAAATAAATTTAGACATCATCTTTTCCAAGTTAGACTTTTCTTCTTTGGGAGGATCGGATCTGTACATCGGCTGTTTTCCAAATTGTTGTCCTCCCTGTGGTCGATTCTGACTGTTTTGGCCACCCCATGAGAAGTTGGGATGTTGCCTCCATCCAGGATTGTATGAATTCGAATACGGATCATTCCTTGGACGGTGGTTGACTCCCACTTGATTGACCAATACCCCGTTTTGCACATAGAAGGGGTTGTCAGCTTGACAGTCCGGCGCATCGTGTTCACCTCCACATTTCTCACAGAATATCTCTTGAAGACGCATAGCCGTGCCACCCATGTTCAAGCCATCCAGTTTCCTGTTTAAGACATCAAGTTGTGCAATAATAGCAGATAGATCAGTTACCTAGTGAACCCCTGCACTTTTCCGCTGATTTTTCCTGTCAGATTGAGGGTGATAACTGCTAGCAGCCATCTCCTCCAGTAGCTCATATCCTTCCTCAGCAGTTTTTCTCAATAGATTTCCACAAGCAGCAGCATCTATCATAGTACGATTAGGAGTAAGTAAGCCATAATAGAAGGTTTGAACGACTAACCCAAGTGGCAACTCGTGATGTGGGCATCTTCGTAATAGATCTTTGAAACGCTCCCACGCCTCATATAGTGACTCTTGATCGAACTGAGCAAATGTTGTGATGTCTGTCCGCAGCTTCATGGTCTTCGATGGAGGAAAGTATTTGATGAGAAACGCCTTCGCCATGTCCTCCCATGTAGCGATCGAACCTACAGGTAAACAATTCAACCAAGCTTTAGCTTTATCACGCAAAGAGAAAGGAAATAAATACAGTCTAACAGCATCATCAGAAACTCCATTAAATTTAAAAGTATCGCAAATCTCAAGAAAATCCGCGATGTGTGTGTTTGGATCGTCCACAGCAGTTCCTCCAAATTGGACGGTGTTCTGAATCATCTGGATAATGGCTGGTTTGATTTCGAATTGGTTTGCTCGCACAATCGGCCTCACAATGCTGGGGCGTGCACCATCCAAAGAAGGCTGGGCATATTCTAACATGGGTATGCGGCGTGGCATCTCAATTCGTCTCTCGTTTTGGCGCTCCGCCTCCTGCTCTTGTTCGTGCCTCTCCATCAGTTCCTTAAGTCTTTGCTGTTGTCTTCGCCTGCGGAAAGTCTTTTCAATTTCAGGGTCACACTCAAGCTCCAAGTCAAGTAACTTTGGCATGCACCGGAAGAGATATCTGAATTAAAATATGGAGTGTTAGTTCAATAAAAATAAAATACACTAAAGAAAATAACTAGAAATATAATTGTAGATTAACAGTCCCCGGCAACGGCGCCAAAAACTTGATCGAGCAAAACTTGCACTGTGAATTCCCCAATAAAATATGATTTTGTATGCTCAAAAAGTAATCGCAAGTGCACGATGTCAAGTAATAATATAGTGTATGTGAATACGAGTATCGTTCCGCTGAAGACTGTATTTAACAATTATTATTTTAGTTATTAAACTTTAGCTACGAAAAGTGATTGGTTGTGTTATAACTAATAAAATGCAAGAAAATTAACTAAACAAGTTCAAAGATTAAATGATAAAATATGATTGCTAAATCGATTGATTAAATTTCAAATGATAAAAGAATTTGTTGGGAATTCTGGTTCACCTACCCCTTATTAATTAATTAATTCGTTCGATTGTGTTCTACGCTTCCGACAGGATTTCCTATTCAATTGAACACACTCTCTCGAGCTATGCCAAACTAATTCACTCAATGAAGTAATTAAATGTCTTTAATTATTTATCAAGAATGAATCGCATTTCGATTGATGAAATCCCCTAGTTTTCGACCCTAAGGACTATGACTATCGGCACGTATCCAATTTCATATATCTATGCAAATTGTAGATCCGCGAATTATACTACTAGTTCTTATCACAAGTTATTCTCTCGAACTCACTCGCGATATAAAAACGGTGTTAAAGTTAGCTACGCTCTAACAACACAATAAAACAATAGTATAACCAAGAACAAATCACAAATCGAAATATGAATTAACTAGATCAAAGTTTTGGGGTAGGATCCCCTTTAATCCCAACAAATATGAAAGTTTAGCTACTAGAATTCATAATTAAAATAAGCAAAACAATATTTAAATAAAGGAAAATAAACTAGAAATACGAGACGTGACGAAATCTGCGAAGAACGATGCCCGGAAACCGTCGAATCTTCAATCCAAGTGCCAAAGCTCTCTCCAAACTCGATCCCCGCTGCCAAAATCCCTGAATGATCCTCAAAAGTCGACCAATAATCTTTCCATAGCAGCCACACTCCCAAATTAAGGTAAGAAATCGCGCACAATAATCTTCCAAAAATAGGCGGCGCTCGGGCGGTAGAAAAGTACCGCTCGAGCACCACACTCTCTGTAACTTCCCTCGGCTGGTGCGGCATTCGCGCTCGGGCGGTAGAAAAGCACCGCCCGAGCGCCAACTTCCTGTCTTGGCACTTCAACTTCTCGCGCTCGAGCGGTATAAAAGTACCGCTCGGGCGCCAACTTTCTGTAAGGATGACTTCGGAGGCATTTTCTCGTGCTCGGGCGGTAGAAAAGCACCGCCCGAGCGCCAACTTTCTGTCTTGGTCCTTCAGTTATTCACTTCTCGCGCCCGGGCGGTAGAAATGTATCGCTCGGGCGCCGCTTGTTCTATCCAAATTCTTGAGTCTTCCACCTTTCGCTCTGATTTTCGTTCTCCGACCATTTTTTCCTGCAGATTCATCACACACAAGTGAGACATGATAAAATGCAAATAATTACTATAAAATGAACAAAATGTAAATGAAATGCATGCATGCACAATGTAAACACAACTAAAACTAATGAAATAAACACGTAAAAACACCACCTATCAGGACATTGCATAAGACCAAATTTATCTCCTTTTTGAATTGGAACTATACTTGATGAGAATTTTTCCATCTTAAATCTCTCCAGAACTTTGTTAATGTTTGCTTTTTGAGACAACCCTAGCATTTCTTGTGATCTATCTCGAAATATTTCAATTCCGGTCAAATAGTTTGCTTCACCCATATTTTCCATTTCAAATTTATTAGAGAGAAATTTCTTGGTCTCATGTAATAAACCAAGATTATTCGTTGCAAGCAAGATATCATCTACATACAGAATAAGAAAAATAAACTTGCTCCCATTGATTTTCAGATATACACGCCGATCAGTAGTGTTTTCCTTAAATCCAAAAGAAGTGATGGTATCATTGAACTTAAAATACCATTGGCGAGAAGCTTTTTTAAGTCCGTATATTGATTTCTTAAGTTTACAAACCATGTGTTCCATTCCATCTATGGAAAACCTTCAGGTTGATCCATATAAACTTCTTCCTCTAAATTCCTATTCAAAAAGGCAGTTTTCACATCCATTTGGTGAAGCTCTAAGTCATAATGAGCCACCAAAGCCATTATAATTCTAAATGAATCTTTCTTAGAGACGGGTGAAAAGTTTTCTTTGTAATCAATACGACTTTTCTGAGTGAATCCTTTGGTGACAAGTCTGGCCTTGTATCTTTCAATATTTTCATTAGAGTTGTATTTGGTCTTAAAAACCCATTTACATCCGACTTTCTTACGACCTTCTGGTAATTCAACAAGATCCCAGACTTCATTATGAGCCATTGATTCCAACTCTTCTTTCATGGCATCTAACCATTTATTAGAGTTATTGCCCTTTATGGCTTGTGAAAAAGAAGCTGGATCATCATCGATTCCTATATCAAATTCATATTCTTGAAGATAAACCACATAATCATAAGAAATAGCATGCTTTTTTTTGTCTTTCAGACCTTCTTAATGACATTTCATGTGTTTCATCCACGGTAGGTTCATTGATATTGATTTAATTTATAGGAGTTTGATCATTTACATGTCCTTGCAAGTTGTATGGGTTCAACAATGTAGGAACAAAAACATGAGAAAAAGTTTTAGGTAAATGAATATCTACCCTTACTTCTTCAGTGTCCACTTTACGTCGCTCGTTACTCCTACTAATGTCATCATTTTCAACAAAGCTGGCATTTCCAGATTCAAAAATTCTTGTACTATGGTTAGAACAATAAAATTTATATCCTTTCGGTTTTTCTGGATAACCAATAACAAAACCACTGATTGTTCTTGCATCCAGTTTCTTTTCATGTGGATTATAAATTCTTATTTATGCTGGGCAACCCCAAACATGTAGGTGCCTTAAAATAGGTTTCTTACTAGTCCATAACTCAAAAGGAGTTTTAGGAACTGCCTTACTAGGAATCCTATTCAATAAATACACCTCAGTTTTGAATGCATGCATCCACAAGGACATATGTAATGATGATTTACTTATCATACTCCTAACCATTTCTAATAAAGTACGGTTACGCCTTTCTGCTACACCATTTTGTTTTGGTGTACCTGGCAAAGTGTATTGCAAACAAATGCCATGTTTCTCAAGGAACTTAGCAAATGGACCTAGACATTGTCCTGATTCATCATATTTTCCATAATACTCACCACCTCTATCAGATCGAACAATTTTCTATCTAATTGTCTTTCAACCTCGTTTATAAATATCTCTAAGGCATTTACTGACTGAGATATTTCATGTAACAGATAGACATGACCATAACGTGAAAAGTCGTCAATAAAGGTGATGAAATATTTTTCATTTCCTATAGATGAAATATCAAAAGGCCCACAAGGAGTTGTGTGTTAGTTCAAGGAGTTGTGTGCTTCTTGTGGCTCTTTTCTTTGTGTGTTTTGTTTGTTTTCCTTTAATACAATCCACACAAATGCCAAGATCGGTAAAATCCAAATCTGGTAGGATTTCATTCTTTATCAGTCTCTCTAATCTTTCTTTGGAGATATGCCCCAAATGTTTATGCCATAAGTTAGCAGACCTTTCATTTACTAAACCACGTTTAGTTCCAATATTATGATGCAAGGTTAAAAGAGTCTCAGCAAAGAGATTATCAAGCCTAAATTTATATAAGCCATCACTGATAATACCAGAACCAATGAAGGGATTTTGTTTGAACAAACTGAAACATCCATTTCCAAATTTAAAACAATATACAATAGAATCAAGTCTTGACAAGGAAACTAAATTGTGAGAAACATTAGGTACATAAAGAGTTTCAAACAAATCTAAATGATGCCCAATATCTAGAATTAAAGATAGGTTCCAATGGCTTCAACTGGAGCTTTGACTCGATTTCCCATACAAACATACTTTTAATTTGGATTTGTGATTCAAGTCATAAGGAATCCCTGCATCGAATTTGAAACATGAGTGGTACAGCCAAAATCAGTCCACATGTGTTATTAGGAACTTCAACTAAATTTGATTCAAAACATATGAAAGCATGAACATACGTTTTTTTTTTTGAACCACGCCTTACGTTTCAGGCAATCTTTCTGAAAGTGTGCTTGTTTTCCACAAAAGCGACACTTAAAATTGTTGTGTTCCTTTTCCTAGATTTGGGAAGATGTCTCATTCACCTTATGTAGTCTTTGTTTGCCCTTTCCATTATTTTTTCCAGCTTTCTTTCTAGCTCCTTGATTGGTTACGAGAATAATAGAATGAGTTCCTTGATTCATAAGTCTTGTTTCCTCCTGAACTAGCATACTGTGAAGTTCATTCACATTCCATTTGTCTTTCATGGGGTTATAGTTCATTTGGAATGTACCATACTCAGATGGTAATGAGTTTAAGATAAACTGAACTAGGAAATTCTCATCCACATTCATCCCCAAGGACTTAAGTCTTGCTGCAATGTTCGTCATTTCAATAACATGCTCATGCATGGTACGAGAACCACCAAATTTCATAGTGGTTAAAGTAGCCATTAACGTCCCAGCAAGAGACTTATCAGCAGTTCGGTAACGTTCTCCCACAAATTTCATAAATTCCTTAGCAATTTCAGTATGAGGAAGAGCAAACTTGATGTTGTTTGCCACACTCATTCGCATAAACATTAAGTTCAGTCTATTTGATCTTTCCCAAGCTTCAAGAATGATCTTTTCATCATCACTACTAATATCAGTAATAGCAGCAGGTTTCTCAAGTTGAAGTTACAAATCAAGACCCAAAACACCAAGGTGAAATTGGATTTTTTCGCACCAATCAGAGAAGTTGAGACCATTAAACATGGAAATAGATGAAGCATGCGATTGAAGTGAAACAGGAACAGATACTGCAAGAATAATATAATGATCATGTGTTAAATTCTTTGAATACAATGTAATTACAGATTCAGTACTGATAAATATTAATTTATATTGATGTCCACCTCTGGGTAACACAACAATATATAAACATTATGATGCTTAATAGTTTACTGTAGATTGGTAATCAAGATATTTAAGGAAACTTATTTTGTTATCTTTGGATATAAAAATATCTAGCATAATATGTTAATTACCACATTTTATATCATAAATTATAAGAACAAATTATCAACCTTTGGGTGATCCGTAAATGCCTTATAGTTATGAATTTTTAATTACCTACAACTCTAGTTTTATTTCCAAGCATCACATACTTACAGGTAATTAAAGTTTGATTATATAATTTAGAACTTATTACCCTTATGGTAAGATCACTTTAGTGATTAACAAACCAACATGAAATAAATTCAAATTATATAACTTGAGCAACGTCCAAGTGTGCATGAAAAGGTCTTGATTTGCCATCATATTTTCAGTAATATAGGCAACATAAGGCAGCAAATATATTTGTGACAAATATATATAATCATTAACGCAAAGGTGATTATCTTTGCAGCGGAATATAATCTCATTTGAATTCTCAGTTCATGAATTATAATATAAACGAATGAAAAATCACGAATTCTTAAACCTGGCCCTGATACCACATGTAAAATCTAATATGATTCATGACAAATTATAATTCAAACACGTACATATAATTTGACATATATATAGATCTTAGAACTTCATAATAATCACATTCCATTAGTTACACTTTCGACAGAAATATTTCCCTTAATCATAGTAGGCGAGCATGTAAACTATATTGCTCCCAGAGGCATGGAATCTATTCCAAACATATATGCCATGGTTCCTTACTTCGACAGGGTACAAATATCTAAATTTTAAAATAATTAATTACTAACCTTTGTTTGCCATAGATTCCTTCTGTTGCGCAATTGAAGAAAACGATTTCCCTCTCTTTCCTAATTCTCGAGTCACAGAGCTTTCTCTTGAGTGATAGATTATGATATCTGTGCTCCTCTCTTATAGGGAGAGAGGATCATTTCACGTAAATCGGATAAAATGACACGCTCTATCAACGCGTGTTAGTAATATAAAATCACTCTGATCAATTAAACTTCCAGTGAGTTGAAAGAAAGGTCCTAGAATATCCTTCTTATTCATTTAATAATAAGCATTATCTATTAAATCATAAATTAGATATTAAAATATTATTTAAATATCTAATAATAATGTGGCACGTGGGTCACAAAACTAACATTATCATACTATATCGAATGGCATCAAGATTTCTTGTTTGATGACAATGTCACAAAATCGTTTGTTGTTCTATCTTTTTTTAGTTAATAAAAACAAAAATAAATAGAGAGCCATTTATGACCTTTTTAGCTAGATATCGTGGTTATTCCGCATCTTTTCCTCACCGCTCAAGTAGAATTTAGACGCATTGTTATTGTCTGAGACAGGTTCATTCCTGCTAAAATGTACTTATGTTCAAGCTTCCATGAAGCATTCAAGCTTATGTAGGTTTAGTACAACATTAAACTTGTAAAAATGATTATTTTATTATACCAAATCAATTAATAATTGCACAGTAACACATAAACACAGAAATTTTAAGAGTTAAAGAAAGGGTAGAGTTCAAAGGGACTCGAAGATTTGTGTTCTGTTTGGTTGAGTTTCTTTTCTTTCACTTGTTAGGACCAATGGAATCCGGATATCTCCACACTGGTATATATTGTCCACTTTGAGTTTTAACCCTCATGGTTTTGCTTTTGGAACCACCCAAAAGGCCTCATATCAATGGAGATATCATTCCATCTTTATTAACCCATGATATTTCTCTAGATCTTCCAATGTGGGACTTTGATTGCATCCCAACAATTATATTAGGTGTTCTTTGTTTCCACATGTAAATGTGATATAGATAGAGTCTTTACCTTTTAGGAAGTGTTAGTAGTGAAAATGGACATTGAAGACTTGAAATTAAGCCTTTTCAGATTGTATTTTGATGCTAGCTGATTATCAGAGTGCTGGTAGTTCAGATTTTAGATATGCTTATTTTTACGAAGGAACCATCAAGGAATCACAAAATTCCACTCTTTGTTGAAGGCCTGTCTTAGTATGATTTGCATCCATGTGTGTGCTCTATGTTAAAAGAGCTTGTTTATATGTGTTTAAAAGTCTGTAATAACACTCTTTACCAGAAAATATTTGAACTCAGCTCACCAATGTGTGTCAAAAATTGAAAATGGTATATGTGATCTCTTTTTTCTTTCCATTTTGAATTTTTGTTCATTTCCAATTCATGCTCCACTCTGCACCATAGATAGAGCAGCTCGTTCTATCAACAGTCTTAACTTTTAGTTTACGGATGTAATCACGGTTTGAATAAGATCGTTCTGTCAACTCTTTTAGTTTACCGTTCTTTGGCCTATGGAACAAGCTGTTAGAAATATGTCTTATGGGTTGGATCGTGCAGAGAGTTTTGTTTAGGTCTTCAATTTTGGATTTTTTGTCCTTTCTCCCCTCTTAATTACCTAGATTAAGATAAAAAAAAACAATAATATGAAAAAACAAAACTTGCCTCTATTAATGATATATGATTTTTAGTTGAGATTTAACATTTGGGGTTCTCAATCCGACTGAACCTGAACTTTCCGAATCAACGTGTATTATCAGAGAAAATTATTAAGGTAAAATTGGATACGTATCTCTCCATAGAAGTTTTTCCTTCTGGCTTGTTCCATACGATACTCCAATAGCTATTAATTTAACCAGCTGCTCTATAAGATTAAAAAAGATAACTCCAACGTACTAAATTTCAAGTTTTTTGGTACATGTGAACCACTGGTATATATTTGATTCTTTTGTATTCGTGCTTCCTTATTCAAGCGGGCAGCACCTCCTCTAGTATGCTTTTACAAATTTGTTATTTGAATAAGGATATAAACTATGACAAATTTTTTTTAAAAAAAAATTTCATACACTCAACGAAATTGTCATGTACACATCAAAAAATGAAGTTGCCCTTTATTATGCACTGGATGAATTCATTACGGACTGCATGATATTTTTAACTATGCTTATGCTTGTGTATAAAGATATTGTAAAACGAGTTAATCGAAGAATTCGTTGAAGGACAATCAGGTATAACATGGGTGAGCTAATACCAGCACAAATTTCTCATTTACGTAGAATTGTTGAATTTGGAGATGTACAATGCATAATTAACTTAAGAATGTCAAGATATGTATTTGCTCGACTTTGTTACTTGTCAGAAAACGTAGGGGGGCTTGCTCATTCTAGGTATTCAAGGATTGATGAGAAGGTGGCAATGTTTTTATCAATTTTAGCTCACCACAAGAAGAACCGCATAATTGGACATGATTATATTAGATTAGGATACACGGTTAGCAAACATTTTCCATGATGTATTGAGATGTGTACTTAGACTTCATCCAATTCTTATTCCACCTCCTTCACTTGTAACGGAAGATTTCTCAAGTGAGAAGTGAAAATTTTTCAAGGTAATGTTTTATTATTTATTTAAATTTGTCAATAAAGTATATTTTTATCACTATATTTCTTTTATATGAATATGGTTGTTTGGGTGCACTTGATGGTACGTACATTGGTGTCCAAGTACCAAATTGGGATAATCAAAAAATAGAAATAGAAAAGGTGAAACATCAGTGAATGTTTTAGGAGCATGTGATAGCAACATGAAATATACTTGTGTTTTAACTGGTTGGGAAGGTTCTGCAGCTGATAGTAGAGTTTTGTGTGGTGCTATTAGTCGTCCTAATGGTTTGAAGGTTCCTAGAGGTACTTTTTAATAGATATCAGATGATAAAATGATAAATTTATATTTATCAGTTATTTCTTCATTTTACAGGTTGTTATTATCTATGTGACCGTGGATCTGCAAATGCTGAAGGTTTTTTGGCATCATATAGAAAAGTCCGTTATCATTTGAATGAATGGGGACAAAGATCAATGGCACCACAAAATTACAAAGAGTATTTTAACTTTAAGCATGCTTCAGCTCGTAATGTTATAGAAAGAGATTTTGTGTTATGAAAAAGCGATGAGCAGTCCTTAGAAGCCCTTCATTTTATGGTATCAAGACTCATAATCTAATGATCATGGCATGCTTTTTACTTCACCACTTTATACGAGGTGAGATGGCCATGGATCCACTTGAGGATGAATTTGAAGAAACAATGGAAAATGATGAAGTAGGACTCGAGGAAACGTTCGATAATGTTGAAACTTCGACATATTGGGATAATTGGAAGGAAAATTTAGCAATGAAAATGTACCAATCATTAGGATTTCCTTGAATTTTCTTGCTTCCATTATATTTGAATTTGAATATTTCGAGTTGTTAGTCAACTCCATGTTTAAGACGTTTATAAGTTACTATTTGAATTGTATCTTTGAAATTTGTTGAATAGTTTGTATTTATAATTGTTATGCTTGTCTTATAGTTATGTTGGTAAATTCAAGTGTTATGAATGTATGATGTCAAGAAAACTTCATCATATATCCGCTGTGAATCTCTTGTTGCTGAAATTTGCTGAGTGTTCACGTATTTGAAGTGCATTTGTGCCATAATATTTTATTCATTTGCTGAGTTAAATGTGATATTTCTCTTTCATTATTATTCATGTGTGAAAAGTTATGAAACCGCTAAGCATCCAATCTGATAGTGTGAAAAGTAACAAACAGACAAGACACGGCGAATATGGTCGGTTAAAGAAGAAGAAACATTGATCGACGCATTGAAAGTTGTTGTTAGAACTGGATGGAAATCAGAGAATGTATTTCGTAGTGGTTACATAACTATTCTTGAAAATGAAATGCAGAAATCATTCCCAGAAACAGATATACGTGGAATTCCTCATATCAACTCAAAAGTCCAGGTATGGAAAAAAAACCATGGATCATTGGTTACCATGCTTACTCGAAGTGGGATAGGGTGGAATGATACTGACAAAATGATTGATGTAAAAGATGTTGATTGGAATGAATACGTGAAGATAAGTTTTTACATTATATATATTATTTTTGCATTATTTTAACTTCTTTACATGTCATAAGTGTACATATCTCTTCTTTTCTTTTTTGTTTTTGGTTTTATAGGCTGATCCAAATGCAAGGCTGATGAGACATAAGTCTTGGCCATTTTATCATGATTGGTGTGAAATTTTTGGAAAGGATAGAGCTACTGATGAGCATGCACGAGGATTTTCTGACATGGTAGAGGATTTAAATGATAAGGAAAAGAAAAATGAAAATGATGTTGATATTGGTATTGTCAAATTACTACATGATTCGTATGATGAAACAACATTGATGTTTAGAAGTAGTGTGGGTCGTAATGAGAATGAGAAAAAGACAGCTTCTAAAAAACGTAAATCTTTTGATGTCGATCTTGATATTATTGTTGAGATGATGAATAAATTTATAGATAAGGCTGATGCTAGATTGGAGAAAATTCCACAAAGGATTGGTTATGCACATGATGCATCAAACACAATAAAAATGGTTTTTGAAGCTTTGGAGAACATTCCAGGATTCATTTTGGAGGAAAGAGTTGATGTAGCAAAGCTATTGGTGAACAATAATCATGAATTGGAGCTTTTATTTAGCTTGCATGATGAGGCACGAGTTGTAATTTTGAAGAAAATGTTGGGTTGATTTCATATTCTGAAAAAACTAGTGTCGCATATTTCAGGTTTTTAGTTTCATTTTATTTCAGATTTTGAAGAAATCATTTAACTTTTCTTTACATTGCATGGTGAGGTACGATATTGTTCTTAATATTTTATTTTAAGAGTAGACTATGGAATATTGTGGCAAGCAGACCTCTGCTTCCATCTAAGATTTACACGTTTGTGATATCTAAACACCTATGAGAACCAACTTCTCCTGGTTGGTTCCAAGATCTGTCAAGTCTAAGTGGAAGCTTGTTTCCAATATTTCGAAAATGGTGTTCCACTTGAGGTAATTGCATTTACTCAACAAATATCGCGCTTTAGATTGGCATAATGTGGTCCCTGAAAGTCTAAAAGTTTTGACGATCTTCTGGGTAACAGGTGTCACGCCCCGAAACTCGGAGTTGACACCGGCGTCGTTTGCAATCACACAATTTAAAACGACAAGCCTTTCGTAGCACAGTTTACACCGAATCTAGTTTATAAATCATAATCTCAATAAAAATTGTCTTTAAAATAATCGAATAACTTAAAAGACAGAATTCAATGCGGAAGCGTAAACTGCATAATAACAATAATAAACTTAAACTCTATCTAGACTCTTGAATCATCACCATCCCCAGAATTGTTCGGACTCCTCGTCCTCGACCTGTTCTTCGGGCTTATCTGGGAAGGGTTGTAAGGGGGTGAGTACTTGGGAATACTCAGTAAATGGGGGAAAATCGAGCACAATAGAGACAACATGCATAAATTTCGAAATCATAAATCATGACTCGCATACCTATTTCATAAACATGCATAACATTGACACAGCACTGCGACTCATCTACCTTCTACGGTTTACTGACGTCAGTCCCTAATTTTTTACTTCTCTAAGGGGGCGAGGCCGTATAGCGGTTATGTCCCCCACCGCATAAGGGTACGTCGTGGTTGGGATTCCCTCCCGTATACAGTCGACTCCTCACAGTGCTTTTAAAATCGTATGACGAAAAGAGTAGAAAGAAGATTGTACTCGACTACTTGTTTTTCTTGTAAAATCGAAAACATGCATACATAGATTCGAGATTTCAAAGTTTAAAAAAATAGCCCACTTACAGTATTTGATTGCTAAAGAAACGTGACTGCTTGGCTTAGAAAAGTGGGTCGCTTCGTGCTCCTCACTCGGGCAGCGCTTCGGCTTGGTTCCTTGGACGGTTTTCGTGCACTACTTCGGCTAGGGAGGAGTGCTGGAATTTTGAGATTGGTGGTGGTAGAATGGCTAGGGTTGAGGCACTATTTATAGGTGGAGGGAGAAGGGTTAATTATGGCACTCAATCATACTCAAAATTAGCAGAAATCTCTCAATATTTGACTCTCATTTCCTTGCCATAGATGTTGATTCATCTTCCAATTTCGAAAATTTATCTACCTAAGTTAGGAGATTCATATTCTAATCCAATGCTGTAGATTAATTCGAAAATTAGGTTGCTAGATCTAATGGTTTTGGTGCAAGGTTGAGGATTTCCTTCCAACTTGCATGGTATGCTTCCCTTGTAACCATGCCTTACAATACTTAGGCAAGAATCATGTAAGAATTTCGAAAATAGGCAATAGGTCTAGCATAAAATCTCCAATCTTTGGCTCAATCTTGCATGATATCAAATATCTAGGCACCATCATATTTAGGCAAAATAATATAGGAGGATTTTCGAATTTACTAGTAATAATTATATGATATCTAAATCTCCTACATTCTCTTCCCAAATTTCGAATTTAAGCATGCCTTCAATAAAATATTGTTGACTTGATCAAAATATATCTAACAATTAATCTCCAAGGTGCACAACTTAATATCTTATTTATTCTTTATACACAAAATCAAATCTTAAAATTCCCTTGATTACATGGCCTGAAGAAAATCTCAAAATCTCGGCTCTCACAACAGGACCTTCTGTAAGTTGCCTCATCTACTTGTGCTTATTCTGTGCTTAGTAGGGAGTTTATCGCGTTCCATTTCAAGATTTTGAAGAAACCATTAAACCACAAGATTTATTTCAAATTCATAAGAAGAATGTTGTGTTGACAGCTTCATGTTTAATTGTTGGGTGTTATTGTTTTCCTCTATGATCCCATATTCACAAAAATTAGGGAAAACTCTTGGATCTTTGCAGTTTATTAGTGAAACTCATATTATCAATTAGTGTTTGGTTTCTTTGGCATGTACTTGATTGAAGATGCAAACCAACGAGTTACTCAACCTCTGTAATTCTAATGAGTTGTCATGTTTGAACCATATCATTATATGCTTTAGTATTATCAATTAATGTTTGGTTCCTTTGACATTCTTGTTTTGATTTGACAAATAGCTCATCTGTAGTGTACCCTTTTGCAACAGCCACCATTAAAGAAGGACCATTAAAAACAATCTGCCACAAATGTTACCGACACAAAAAATTGCTCTCAATTCATACGTCGCCGCCACTAATTTATGTGTGTACTATTTTTACATTTATTTGCTATATTTTGTCAATATTTTTGAATTGAATTTGAAAACAAGCATCCAACTACATTCTCCAATGGAAAAAAGTCCCATAAATTTTTATGCAACTTCTTTTTCTACTTTATGACATTTCAATTATCCCAAATATAAATATATATATATATATATATATATATATATATATATATATATATATATATATATATATATATATAATGAATTTGAAATTCGGAACTCATTTTATACCATGTCAAATATTATTTTGTCGTTTATTAAAATATACGCAATCTAAATATATAATAATAATAATAATATTCACACACCAAGTTTATAAAATTATAACAGAATCTTCTTAATTATGTAGAAATGAAAGAAACCTTTTGTATTGCTTCCAAGGGTGTACAACAAATAAGTAAACTTAGCAAAAGGTATAATAGTAAATTTTTTAATATTTAGAAACTAATCACATATTCAAAATGTTTAACCAAACAATATTATTAATATCATATAATGTTTTATTAATAATATATCAACCTTGTTATCTATAGTATAATCAATCATTTATTTATCTCGCCACTTATATCAAACACACCCTTCGGGTATTCTAAATCTAGATTTTAGTATTTAATTACAAGTTTATAATCTATATATTCGGATTATTCTAAATCATATCAAATTCACGCTGTTAGGTATGAGTCATACAGATATCATGATGTCAATTAATAAATAGAAACTATTATATTTTAAAACTTTTGAACCTTATAGACATACATTTACGTCACTTATATATAATTTCAGAAGCCATAGTTCGACTGAATATTTTTATGAGTTCGAATACTAGTAAAACTATATTTTGGTTAGAACGTTCAATTGTATGTAGTATTGTTAAATTAAGGCAGCTTATTATTTAAAGATATCGAGTCTTAGATATTATCGATACTTTGTAATATTAGAAATAATATTTTAGGATATGTTAGCTAAGGCATAACTTATGTAGTGCCCAAATTCAGTACACATAAAACACATGCATTATTTAAATTTAAAATGAATTTTTATCAATGCATGATTTATTTCTTTGCATTATTTTAAATTATTTATGTTTATGTGATGCACGTTAAAATATTTTCTCGCGTTTCATGTTTCAGACGATTATTCGATGCGGGATCGAGGAAAAGAGACCGGTGACGATTTTGGCAATTTTTAAATGTGATATTTTATTTTTAAGTTAAGGTCGGGGCATATTAATTAATTTAATAAGTTTCAGCATTTTAAAGCCTAAATTATGAATTTAGTGAGTTTAGAATTTTGAAACTTTTAAAGTTGGCTTGGTGCATTTTATTTTGTTAAAAATGATAATTTTATAAAATTAGAGTGTATTCATTTTAATTGAGGAGTTTGTTTAAAATTAGTGTGAGTTAACCTTTTATTAGCATTTTAATTAGTTAATTTGGCAAAAATTTCTACTAATTAAAAAACATACACACACTTACACGTTTTTTTACACACACCAAAACACACAACACACACCTACACATTTTATTTTCAAAATTTGTGAGCGAAACCTAGGGTTCTTGGTCTAGAACAGCAGCCACCCCTTCCTCTATCTTTTCCAGCAAGTTTTCGTTGATTTTGTTGCAAGGAAATCGAGCCACAATCGGCCCAGATCAAGCCTCGCTTCCTTCCCGCTTTGGTATCGTCGTTTCTTTAACGTTAAAGATTTAAAGGCATGTATATTCTATTTTTCCTGCGTTGATCTAGTCATATTATGTGTTGTGATGTTTTTATGCGAGAAAAATCCATGTGTGATGTGCAAAATTTGAGCAGAAACTTGTTAGATTGATTATGAAATGTTTTTAGATCTAAAACTCAAAATTTACTGTTCTTTTAAATACTGCGATTTTTCGGTCACTTTTCTGGAAAAACTTTCACCATAAAAAACATAAAACTTTCGATACCTTCGATTTGACTGTAAATTCGAAATATTTGGATGAGAAATAATTGAGTTATGATCATTTTCATGGGACTGCTCAACAGCAACTTTTATGAAAATGTGTTCTTGACATATTCTTGAAGTTATTTGTTGCAGGCTTCGTTGGGCATCGTCGGGCTTGTGCTATTGCATTTAGATATGTTATGGGATGTATTTAGGTGTTATTTGGTGGTTCGTTTCAGTCGGGAATGACTTGGGATCTAATAGAAGTCGTAGGAAGCGAAACAATGTCGAATTACGGGTTATTGTTGTATTGAAGTTGCTTGTCGATGCTTGGGGACGTTTGGGGTGTTTGTTCGGGTTTGAATCAATGTAATAGCATCCTAGGATGAGTCTCGAGGTGTCGGTTCATGGTCCTTAGGCTTGAATTGAAAGAGTGAATGAATAAGATAGCGAGATTTTCCATGTCCCGAGGCTACCCGGACCCCTAGACGGAGTCCGTGTCCATTTTTCCTTCAAAATGCGATTTTCCATCATCTACACAGACCCCGACATGGACCCTTCCATTTTAAATAAAAATTTTAAATTTTTTATTTTAGGGATTGTTTTGGGGTTTGATGTTATGATTTAGTACAATGATTAAACGAGGTCAAGTCCCGAGAGATTTAGAATTTTTTGTCATTTTTGGGTGTCAGCATGACTATACGTCTAAGTTATGTAAGATAAGGATTCGAATTCATGTTAGTATGTGCAATAGTGGCCCCAAGCAAGATCTAGGGATGTAAATGAGCCGAGCCGAGCCGAGCAGTAGCTTGCTCGGGCTCGGCTCGTTCGGAATTTATGAAGCTCGTGCTCGGCTCGAGCTCGGCTCGTTAATGGCTCGTTTACCTTGTTTAATGAGCCTGGCTCGAGTTCGCTAATAGCGAGGGGTTTTGATTAAAAGCGTCACTAATAGCGACGGGTATTGACACAAACGTCGCTAATAGCGACAGGTATTTACAAAAACGTCGCCGATCTGGATCTGTGACATTTTTCTTAAACCGTCGCCGATCTGATCGGCGACGTTTTTCTACAACTGTCACAAATAGCGCTAGTTACAGACATCGTCGCCAAAAAGCGACGGTTATTTTAGACCGTCGCTATTATAGCGACAGTATGTCAAACCTGTCGCCATTAACGACGGGTTTTATAAAAAACGTCGCTAATGTCACGACGGTTTGAACAAAAAACCGCCGCTAAATGTTTTTTTTAAATGTTATAATTATTTGAATCTGAAATAAAAATATATTGTGCTGTATAATTGAAAAAAATTAAATAAATTTGAGAAATGTAATCATATTATTAATCTGCAAATAATAATACAAGTGTTTCATACAAAATGAATCAGCCATGTAGCGCTACATCTCCTCCTGTGATGTTGATTTAAAATGAATCAAATTGAATTTTCTTAATGTAACGTTGATGAGAATAACGAAATTTAATAAACTTACGTGGAGCAGGCGAATCGCGTGTCAACGAAAGATCCATCTGCATGTCGATGTGTGTGAACGTATAGCTCCCATGACGTTGGATCTCTGCCATGTCGTGCTCGCTAAAATAAATTCAATAATTGAAAAAAATTATTTATAATTAATGGAATATATATTTTTTCCAAAGTAAAATTCAATAAATGTCACGAACATCATCGCTCGAATATTGAACCTCTTCTATTTCACTTTCAGTTCAAATCAATTTCGTTGTCGTACATAACATTAACATCGACTAGATTTTGAGACGATAAAAGAAATTGAGTTGAGATGTCATGAGGTCCACTTTCGTTGTTTTGAAATGCATCGTTCGCATCAATTTGATTATGCTCAGTATTTGGCTCAACATCAGTGACATAAGCTCGCCTACGTAGAGTACTTACATGCATCTAATCTGATTCTGCTCTCTTCGTTGTTGGATAAGTCAAATACACAACTTGCGAGGCTTGCGTAGGAAACACAAATGGTTCGTAGTATCCAAGACTTTTTTTTCGATTGACATCCACAATTTTGTACTTTTTATTAGAAAACACAAATGGTTTGTAATTTCGTCCAAATATGGTTTGTTCTGAAATTTTTTTCGATTGTAAGGACAACGGATATATCCATTTAATAAACAATCAAGATGACTAAGTGCAAATGTTACAAACGACTCTAAACGCGACAATTTATAGACAGTTTGCTAAAACCCTAAACCCTAAACCCCAAAACCGTGGCTATGAGCGACGGTTTGCTAAAACCGTCGCTGATATTAATCGGCGATGGTTTATTCATAACAGTCGCTATTATAGCGACGGTTTTATGTAAACCGTCGCTATAATAGCGACGGGTTTTAAGAAACCGTTGCTTAATTTACTATGCGACGGTTTTAATTAAACCCGTCGCTATATAGCGACGGTTTAGTAAAAACCGTCCCTGATATCCCTTTTTTTTTACACTAGCAACTCCCATGAACCACTTAAACGAGCCGAGCTCGAGCTCACGAGCCAGCATAATGAGTCGAGCTCAATTTTGAGCTCACGAACCTATTATCGAACATGTTCACGAGCTAACGAGCCGAACATCATTAATCTCAAGCTCGGCTCCACAAAATTGTCAAGCCCAAAATAAGGCTCGAGCTCGGCTCGATAAGCTTAACGAACGAGCCCGAACGAGCTTTTTAACGAGCCGAGATCCGAAAAACTCGCGAACAGTTCGGCTCATTTACATCCCTAGCGAGATCCAACGAATCCCTCAACGCCAAGTAAGTATTTTCGACGTGCAAAAGAAAATGCTTTTAAGTTTTTGAGGTATGCTAAATGTCTTGTGACCAAATTATGTATGATATTGGAAAGCGGTAAATTATGACTAGGGACCAATCCACCCCGTTAAATTATGAACGGGTTTATATCAGGATTGGAAAGCGGTAAAGAATGACCAGAGACCAATCCACCTGTTAAATTATGAACGGGGATCTCATGTATGTGGCAGTGGATATTCCCTGTTAGTCCAGTACTGTGGTTTAGTCAGATCATGCGTATTTATGTATGGGTCACTTGCTTTGGAACATGTCTCTATGCAAAATTATGTTATGTATGCTCAAGTATGTATGAAGTAAGCATGTTTACGAAAAGTTTATGTTGATGGCACGTCTAAGTATGCATGTACGTATGCTCAAGCTTTTATATCCGCGTTCAAGTTTCAGTATGTATGCTCTATTTTAAAATTGCATGTGATTTTATTACATATTACTCGTTACTACCAGTTTATACATGTTGAGTCTTTAGACTCACTAGACTTGATCGATGCAGGTGAGGATGACTTGGAGGAGATGAGGGGTGTGGACCAGTGAGCTGGCTTGGACTGAGCGGGAGGCTAAACCCGAGGGCCTCCATGTTTTAAGAATTTATGAAAGTTTCAAATACTTTGATTTCATGTTTGTTTACGATGTTCTAAAACAAGTATTTTTGTTAGCAAAATTTCTATGGTGATCTTTTATTGAAAATACTTTTAGATGGTTGGCAAACTTGAGTGTGGTTGGTTTATGGCAAATGTTCTTAGACGAACGAGACATTTTAATGCAAATTTGAAACTTTATTTTATATTTAAGAAAAATTTTATTTTTCTGTAAATTTTAAGCAGTTAAAAGTACGGTACGTTACAACTTATGTTTATAGATTTTGGTGTTTCACGAGGCTTATGCTTAAGTTATTACATTTTATATAAGGATATCAGGTGCATACACTCCTATTCCGACATTATTTCGCAAATGCTCCACAATAATGAATTTGGATGCATATCGTTGTTATCGATGCTTTATTGTTCCTTATTTGTTGGAATTCTGTATTTGGTTATATTCTGGTGATATTCTGGATGATACTTATTTCATGTGAGCCACCTCCTGGTTCCTGCAGGTCAAAGTGCTGCATGTGAGCCACCTCTTGGTAGGGGTGAGCATTCGGTCGATTCGGTTACCGACCAAACCGAATCGAATTATCTATAACCGAACCGAAATATTTATCCATAATCAAACCTACCGAATTGATTTTCATAACCGATGAAAACCGAACAAAATTAAAATCGGCCGAACTAACCGATTAGCTTTAAAAAAAATTTGATTTAACTTTAATTATAAATTTAATTTTTCTTGAACACTACAGTCTACACAAATGCATAAAAACATTAAACACACACATCACAAATGTATAAGTTTTTTTTAACACAATTAATACATGTTTTTTATAAAATAACATAACATGCGCGAACGACGTCTCGACCGGTGACGAGAGATGGATGGGCGGTGGATGAAGTCAAGAGTGGAGAATAGAGAAGTGAGAACGAGAAAGCCAATGCATTTAGAATTATATTATAATTATGGCTGATTTTAAAATTAAAAATTTAAATATATATAAAAATTGATAAATAATAAAAATTTATTAAATAATAGTATTTATTATATCTGTTAATTCGGTTAACCGATTTCAAAATTTTGAAAGCGTAATCGAACAAAATTAACCGATATAACCGATTTTTTTTAATTTGAAAACCGAATTTCTGAAATAACCGAACCGAATTTCCGAATTGGCTCGGTTCGGTCGATTAATTCGGTTGAACCAAAATCTTGCTCACCCACACGTCTTGGTTCCTGCGGATCAAAGTGCTGCATGTGGGGAAGCATGTGAGCCACCTCTTGTTTCCCTATGGTGAAAGTGTTGCATGATAGAAATTCTGATCTGGATTATGTTATTATATTATTCTTGTATTCTGTCATCCTATCTACATATGTATTTATTATTTATTTTTGTGAAAGATTTTGTTGTTATCTTTGAGATCAAATTAGTGGCTGGATAAATAAGTGTGCTGAATAATTTAGTTTTCAGGTAATAATCTGAATGTGGAAGAAAAATATGTAAAATATATAGAAGAGGTCATTGAGGATGATGATGACATAGATGATGTTCGGTAGAGTTTGGAAACTTGAATTCTTTTATTTGAGTTCTTATAGGATTCGTGGATTATTTTCTTTTAAATATTTGGGCTAGTCCTTTGAAAGATTGATTTATTTACTCATTGATATGATTGAGAGATTGACTCATTGTTTTCTTTTAATAAATAAGTTATGATTCTTTATAAATTTTAGGCATTGTGTTGATTAAATGGGATATCAATACTTTAAATAAGGCTCAACCTCTACAAATATTGTGTGTGTTTGGGCATGCGAAATCCGAGCCTTACTTATACTATGGTAAATTTCCATCGCGTATCAGAATCAAGCAAAGGAAAAATGCGAAGGTGTCAGAGATGATTGAAGAGATTCAGGACTTCTTTAATTAAGATATTATTAAGCTTCCATCTCATTTTTAATGGATTGTGAATGACACTCCACCAACCACTAAGCCATCAATTGATTATGTATCTCTATTACACTCACAAGGTAGGAACTAAAAAATACGCAAGTTTGAAGAAATATGTTAGATCAATGAATTTTCATGTCTAATTAAGCATCCAAATGAGTTTAAAACATGTGATTTTTTTTAACCTTTGTTCCACCGTACATCTTTATTGTAATATTATATCTACAACAAAAACGGTTTTCCGCAGCGCGCATATGGGCTTTCCGCAGCGTGCAATGTTCCAAGCCGTTAAAAGTTCAGGATTATCCGCGGTGTACACGTGCACGCTGTTCATACTATTATCAACAGCGTGCATGTGTACGCTGTTCATACAACTTTCCGCAGCGTGCAATGTACGCCGCTAATAGTCATAAAAAAATTCGAAAACCGTCGCTCATTGGCGACAAATCAAATCCGCCAATTAGCGACGGTCTTTAAATTTAGCGACCGTTGCATAATTTTGCAACGGTTACTAAACCGTCGCTAAATTTTGCGTAAAAATAAAAAAAATTTACTTTTACAATTTAATAATTTTTTATAAAAAGTACCATACAAATAATAATAATACTAATAATACTCATGATTATAATTAACAATTAAAAATTAACAAAAAATTGAAACAAAAACATGTATCTAAATCGTATAAGTAGAGAAAATTTTAAGTGTTTGAGGTGGTGTGGAGGAAAATGGAACGAAGATCAGATATATATAGTAAATTTGGGATTTTTTTACTGACGTTTTTGAATAAATCGTCGCCGATGTATGTTTATTAGCGAAGGTTTTTAGAAACCGTCGCCGATTTTAAATCGGCGACGAATATTTGTTAACCGTCGCTAAATGTGGCATAAATCGTTGCACTTTTTAAATTAGCGACGGGTTTACTCAAACACCGTCGCTAATTTAAAAAATTCGACCTCTTTTTCCGCAGCGTGCTAATAATATGCATGCCGTGAATAATATTATTGACGGCGTGCGATTAATGTACGCCGTTAATATCTGAACACAAATTTTTTTTAAAAATGATTTACTATCTGCAGCGTGCATTTAATCCACGCCATCCATTGTAATATCCGCAGCGTGCTTTGAATGCACGCCGTTAATAGTATCAAGTTAGTATCCGCATCGTGCTTTTAATGCACGCCGTTAATAGTATCAAGTTAGTATCCGCAGCGTTCTTTGAATGCACGCCGTCGATAGTAATAACCGCAGCGTGCTTTTAAAATAGCAGTCACTCGTACGTATGCAAAGAAAATAAAGTTCAAAATTTGAGATTTTCCACAATATTAGCAGCTTGAGCCTTGAAGTAGCATTCGGTCCAATATGGATGTTGTTGGAAACTAAATTTGGGTTGTTTGACAAACTGAATGATTAATCGATTGGATTAACTGATCAAGAAACTGAACAAATAATCAAACTGACAGTTGCCGTAACTGAAGATTAATGCGCAAGTTAACAAAGGCAATTGAACCAACTCAACTGAACCTATGCAGACAATTGACTGATCAGTTGGAAACTGATCAGTTACTACAATCAGTTGTGAGCTAATCAGTTATTGACTATCAGCTGATCCTTCATCTGTGAACATCAAGAAAAGGACATTCAACCGACAACAGTACAAAAAGCAGACTGCAACTAAGAATGGAACACTGCATTACAAAAGCTGCAGTGTACGAATATCAGAAGAATATTGATGTGGCAAACAACGGATATAAAGATTCAAATTACATTGATTATTACCATTGAAGGGAAGCCTATAAATAGCATAGAAGATCAGCTAAAAACATACTCGGTCATTTTGAACAATTTACTATTCTATTAAGCTTGTTGTTACTCTGCTGAAATACTCGCTCATATTCGAAAATCAAAAGCTCACATTTATCAGATATATTCGTAGCATTCTAGGCTACTTTTCGAGCTTACTAGCACAAATCAGTTTGTTGTATATTCGATCTTGAAAGAGATCAATTGTGCTAAGTCCAGTTGAATACTGTGAAATAATTTTTAAACTAAGAGTTTCAGTTTTGGCATTGTTAAGTCCAAACTGAAGTGGGTCTATACAAGTGTTTGTATCGATCAAAGTCTTTTAGTGGATATACTATCCTTGTGATAAAAAGGGTGACGTAGGAGTGATTGAAATCTCCAAACATCCATAAAATTTCGTGTGTTATTATTTCAGTTTTTATTCTATCTATTAATCAGTTTATTTCGGCACTTTACAGTTAACTGATTAATATCGACTTACAAGATTCCGAGTTTCAGTTTGTCACAAAACTGAACTCAACTTTCGAAAAGATTGTGAAAATCGAGAAGTGTTTATTCAACCCCCCTTCTAAACACTTTTCACCAGTTAAACGATTCTATCAAGTGGTATCAGAGCAGTTGAATCTTGTATCTGAATATTCTTATTCTCAAAACTGATTAACATGACTTCATTCAATAAAATACCGATGTTTTCGAGATAAGATTTTGATGATTGGAAAATAAAAATGCAGGCTCATCTAGCTACACAGGACGATGACATGTAGTACGTTATTATTGACGGACCCATGAAAATATTGAAAGAAAATACAGCAGTTGCTATAACTGAAGGGACACCACATCGAGTTGAAAAGCCAAGAGAGGAATGGACAACTGAAGATAAGAGGAAATCCAATCTTGACAATGTGGCCAAGGACATCTTATATAAACGCTCGATAAAGTCACTTTCAGCAAAATCAAAATGTGCAAAACTGCTAAAGAGATATGGGAGAAACTGATTCAACTTTGAGAAGGAAACGAGTAAACCAAGTAGAACATGCTATCAGTTGCTGTTCAGAAATTTGACAACATCAAAATGAATGTTGGAGAATCTATGCATGAATACGATGAGAGGGTCAGTAGCATTATCAACGAGCTGAATGCACTTGGAAAGGTGCATTCTAACAAAGAAATAGCACTGAAGGTGATAAGGGGTCTTCCCAAAGAGTGGGATGTCAAGAACATGGATATGCGTGAATCAAAGGACCTTAACAAGGTTGAACTTCATGATTTGTTTGCTGATCTAAAGGCATACGAGTTTGAACCACAAACTAGAGAAGGGGAACCTTCTACATCAAATGTCACAACTGCTTTAACTGCTATCAAGCTAGAACCAACTAGTTCAGTTGACAAATCTGCTGGTCAGCTGAGCAATGATGCAATATCATTGTTTGTCAAAAAATTTGGAAAGTTTATGAGCAGAAATCAAGGAAATTTCCAGAAACAATATCAGAAGAGTCACTCCAAAGAAGAACCTTATACTTGCTACAACTGTGGCAAAACTGGTCATTTCATTGCTGACTGTCCCAAGCCAAAGAAGGACAGTCGAGGATCAACTGAAAAGGGAAAGAATCCATATGAGCACAGAAGGAGAACCAAGGATGACAAGAAGTCTCTCAGAAAGAAACATGAGGCGCTTTTAGCTGAGGAGAGTAAGGCAAAGTGGGCAGAAAATGACAGTGAAGAGTCAGAACCTGAAAGCCCAATCAGTTCAAGTGATGATGAGGAAGAAGTCAAGTTCTTAATGACAGATGATGCTGAACAGGAGTCAACAAATGAACATGTTGACTTCAGCTCTACTGATTTCACTCGTGAGGAACTCATTACCACATTGCATGACATGGTAAATGAGTATCACAAACTTGCTCGATCATTTGAGAAGGTCGGAACTGAGCAAAATGATCCCAATGATAACAACACTGAAACTAATGAGTCAGTTGAAGGGTTGAGTCTAAAAAAGGAGATTGCAAAGCAAAAAACTGAAATGATTGAGAACCAAGCTTTGATATATCAATTAAAAACTGAAATTTCAAAACATAGTGAACTGGCTCAAGCTTGGAACAAGTCCTCAGTTACATTAACTGAAATGCAGAATTCACACAAATCAGTTGATGATAAAACTGGTTTAGGCTTTAACAGTCATGTTGAAAATTCTACAAGTGATACACGGCCAAGGTTGGTTGAAAACAAATGAAAGTACATTACATTTGTAAAATCAACTATGGTAAATGAATTCTCAGAATCAAGTAAACCAACTGTTCAATCGACTGAGAGTAAGAACAAAGGCAAACGACATGGAATTGGATATAGCTCTGAGAGTTCAACTGATTCAAGAAACTGGTCATCTAAACGATTCAGTTACAAAAATCAGTACTCAAAGAATGACTATATTACAATTACTACAACTGTAAGCCAGTTTAGAAACGGTATCAAAAGAACAGTCAGTTAAAAAAGGGTACAAATCATATTGTTTCTTCCTTAAACCACACACTTAATACTCAAAAGGCAATAAAAACTATTTGGAATACAGCAACTGGAAATTCAGTTATACTGATCCAAGTCTGGGTTCCTAAAAGACTAATCAGTTTAGGACCCAAATGAATATGGGTAACAAGATCATATACTGTGTGTGATTGCAGGTAACAGGTACAAACAAGGAATCCACCTAGTACCTAAACAGTGGCTGTTCGCGGCATATGACAGGGGATGCAAGTCTGTTATCCTAACTGATCAAATACACTGGACCAAACATAAGTTTTGGAGACAACTCCAAAGGTAAAACTGTGGGTAAGGGTAAGCTTATCCATGGTAATTTTACTGTCAAAGGTGTTTTACTAGTTGCAAATTTGAAATATAAATTGATTAGCATAAGTCAGTTATGTGACAATAATTTCTCAGTTTAGTTTGACAGACACACTTGTTCAGTTAGAGACTCAACTGATGAGATCATCCTAACTGGCAATTGTTGTGGAAATACTTACAAAGTCAGTTGTATAGATCAACCATATGCACCAGTTTGTTTCATTGCTTCCAAATCTTCTAGATACCACAACTCTAGAAACTGGTTGTGGCATAAGAGATTGAACCACCTAAACTTTAAATCTATTGTCTATCTGAGTAACCATGATCTTGTAACTGGTTTTCCCAAAATAGATTTTTCAAAAGACAAAATTTGTTCAGCATGTCAGTTTGGTAAGCAAGTAAGATCTTCATTAAAAAACAAGGGTTGTAAATCATCCTCCCGATGCTTAGAAATGTTACATATGGATCTTTTTGGTCCAATACTAGTAATGAGCTTAGGGGGAATGAAATACAACTTAGTAGTAGTAAATGATATTTTAAGATTTACTTGGGGTTATATTTCTCAAATCCAAAGACCAAACTGCTGCAAAACTGATCAAACTCTTCAAAATATTATTAAATGAAAAATCAGTTGGGATTGATCGAATAAAGTCTGATCGAGGGACTGAATTCATCAATTAAAATCTTTCAATATTTTTAGAAAATATTGGGATCAATCATGAGCTCTCAGCAGCTAGAACCCCTCAGCAAAATGGTGTCGCTGAGAGAAGAAATCGGACCCTTAAAGAAGCTGCTAGAACAATGATTTCGTATTCTGGTATTTCTCAAAGGTTTTGGGCAGAAGCAGTAAACACTGCATGTTACACTCAAAACAGAAATGATTAATAAGAATCATTTGAAAACACCTTAGGAGATCTGGCATTGACGAAAAAATGTGGTTACCTATTTCAAAATATTTGGCTGCAGATGCTTTATTCTTGATAATGACAAAAATTATTTAAAAGCTTTTGATGCTAAATATGTAGAGGGAATATTTCTCGGATATTCATCAGTCAATAAAGCTTAAAGAGTCTTCAATAAAAGCTATTTAAATGTTGAAGAATCAATACATGTTGTATTTGATGAATCTGTTCTAACTGTTAAGACAACTGATCCATATGAGCTAGTTGATCGATTTACAGATATCAGTTTCGAAGATGATACTGAAGAAGAGAATCATATCAATCGAAACATATTTCAAACACCTGAACCAGAAGTACTAGATCAATCAGTTGAACAAGAAGATGTTCCTAATAATCAGTTGGTGGAGCATATTGATGATATTCAGTTACCAACTGATACATCTCCAACTGAAACTGAAGAAACTACTCAGTTGCCAACTGAAGCAGTTGCTGATATAGATGCAACAAATAATGAGCTGAGATGGAAGAAATCACATCCTTTAGAACTAGTAATAGGTGATCCATTTGATCCGGTAAGAAATATAAATCAAATGCTTAATTTATTTATTCTGCTTTTGTTTCACAACTGAAACCGAAGAAAAATGGTGAAGATCTTGCTGATCTTAATTGGATCAATGCTATGCATGAAGAACTAAATCGTTCACCCATAACAATGTCTGGAACTTAGTTCCAAGACCAGTTTGTAAAACTATTATAGGTACAAAATAGGTATTCATAAACAAACTGAACGAAAATGGTTCAGTTGCACGCAAAAAAGCAAGACTTTTAGCACAAGGATACATGCAAGAAGAAGGAATTGACTATGATAAAATGTATGCACCAGTTGCAAGACTGGAAGCAATCAGAACTTTCTGCAGAAATCATGCAGCGTTCCAGTGGCCAAATTTTGTGCAGCAGCTTAGCAAATCTTCTTCCTCCAGTTTATTAGAGTATTTCTTGCCTTGAATCGGAAGGTTGCAAGCTCGATTGGTCTTGTTTTTCCAGCAACAGTACGTGTAAGCTTCGATTCGGTTTAGGTAAGCTTTTGGCTTCGAATTTTGGTTGTTCTTGGTGTATTAGTTTATATAAGTGAAGAATTGAGCTTTTCCCCTAATTTCCAGCTAGGTTTCCGGCGTGAACAGTGTTTCCGGTGACTTTTTCCGGCGAGCCATTTTCGCAAAATTACCGTTGTGCATTCTAGCTTCGTTTCTTGAGGTATTAAGCTTGGAATTTCAGAATTTGTATGAGTTTATTAGGCTGCCTGGAATTCGACTTTTAACCGAGACGATTTATTTTGGTTTAGTCGTTTGGTATGAGTTGTATTGAAGTGTATAGTGAATTTATATTGTAGGTTATATCGTTGGACGAGTTCATTCGATATTCCTTAAGATTTTCTGTGGTATTGTAAGTTGCAATTGAGGTACGCTCAAACCTATATCATTATGACGGTTATATTGGCGTGTAAGAATATTTGGTGAATGTTATTTGCTATTATGTGCATTGAATGTTTATTCTGTTGCATTCATGCATAAATTGTATTGGAATAACATATTGAGCCTTGACTCCTTTGACGGCTATTTATGCTGATTTGTTGAGATATATTGAGTCATCAGAGGGACGAGTGGGTTAGGATTAGCCACATTCCCAGATGACAGCTAGGGACGAGCGACTTAGCTACTCGCATTCCCGATGCTACGTGCATGGACGAGCAGCGATTTGATGCTGCATTCCTGGCACGGGTGGCCACTGTTACTGTTGATGATTATATTCGTTTGGACTCCTATTGGTATCCATTGTTCCGTTGTTACCATTCATGCATCTCATAGCATTGCATTTACTTGGTATTATTACATGTCTTTTATATACGTCGTGATTTTACTGGTTTGTCGTACTGGGGTCCGACCCCTGTTTTCTTTTGATGTTGTGGTTGTTTTTGATGCCATAGCAGGTCATTCCAGGGGTTTTGACGCGTCTGGTGGAGCGTCAGCAAGTGGTACCCAGTAGTCGGTTTGTCGTGTCAGAGTTCCCAGATATTTATATATATTATGCTGGTTTGATACATTTGCCAGGGAGATGCCCTGTGTAGCTGTATGGTGTTGTTTTTATATTGTGTGGGATTTTATTTGTGGTATGTTGTGTCTAGTCCTGGCCAGTGCGGCTGTAGGATGGTTGTGTGGTTGATTGTGAACTTGATGTTATTTTCGAGCGTATATTATTATTGTTGTGTCTTGAGATTTTTGGGATGTCTTACTTACGGGGAGGTCATGCCGAAATTTCTGTAGGCCCAAATGAACATTTTAAACTCGTTTTCGCTGTTTACACCATTAAATCATTGTTGTTTGGTAATTAAATATTAACTAAGTGCACGGGCCCTGACACTTTGGTTTTGTTTTATTGACTCTAGTTGGAGTATATTTTGATATAAAATGCTGCTTGAGTTTTCGGGATGTCCTACTTACGGGGAAGTCATGCCGAAATTTTTCTAGGCCCTGAGGTCCGTTTTAATGTATTTTAAACCTTCTTCCGCTGCAGCTTTAAGTAAAACCATTATTGTTTGAACATTAATTGTCGTTAGAGTAAATTTCCTTGCCTATGCATCATTCAAAAACTTTAAAGCATATCAGATGGACGTGAAGAGTGCCTTTTTGAATGGTCAGTTACAGGAAGAAGTTTATGTTGAATAACCACCAGATTTTATCAATCACTTTTTTTCTGATCATGTCTATCATTTGAACAAAGCTCTATATGGTCTTAAACAAGCTCCAAGAGCTTGGTATAAAACACTTTCAAATTCTCTAACTGATCATGATTTTACTGTTGGATCAGTTGACAAGACTTTGTTCAAATTTTATAAAAATGATCATATTTTACTTGTGCAAATATATGTTGATGATATTATATTTGGGTCAAATAATCCCAAATTATGTGAAAAATTTCCAAGTTAATGCAGGACAAATTTGAGATGAGTATGATGGATGAACTGACATTATTCCTCGGTCTGTAAGTGAAGCAACTGGAAACTAGTATTTTTATCAGTCAGACCAAATATACGAAGGAACTGCTCAAGAAATTAGGCATGGAAACATGTTCAGCTGCAAGGACTCCCATGAGTTCATCAGTCAAACTAGACAATGATCAAGGGGGAATATCAGTTGAGACGACAATTTACAGAGGTTTAATAGGTTTTTTATTGTACCTAACTGCTAGTCGCCCTGATATTGTATTTGTTGTTTGCATGTGTGCTAGATTTCAGACAAATCCTAAACAATCACATTTTTCTGCTACCAAACGAATTTTAAAATGTCTTAAAGGCACGCAAAATGTTGGTTTATGGCATGCTAAAAAAGCTCTTCTTTCAATTTAGTTGGATATTCAGATGCAGATTATGCAGGATGTAAGCTAGACAGTAAAAGCACCAGTGGATCATGTCAGTTTCTAGGAGACAGACTGATCTCTTGGTTCAGCAAGAAGCATACATCCATAGCTACTTCCACAACTGAAGCAGAATACCTTGCTGCTGGAAGCTGCTCTGCCCAACTGCTCTGGATGCAGTAACAACTGAAAGATTATGGAGTTGATGCTAAAGAATCGCCAATATTTTGTGACAATACAAGCACAATTGTGATCACTTACAATCCAGTTCTTCACTCAGAGACTAAGCAAATTGTTGTCAGGCATCATTTCATCAGAGATCATGCTCTGAAGAAAGCTATCAGACTGGAGTATGTTCCAACTGAACAACAAGCTGCTGACATCTTCACCAAACCACTACCATAGACTAAGTTTTATCATTTTCGAAATATACTTGGTTTAATTGACTTAACTTGATTATATAATTTTTTTGGCATTTTATTGATTATCAGTTATAACTGATCAGTTAGTCTTTTATCAAGCGGTTCTGCTCAGTTAGTCAGTTGTAAGTTAATAACATTTCAATTAGCTATTATCAGTTATTGTTATTCGACTGACATCAGTTTTTTTGCAGAAATGTAAAAGAGACAACAATGAATCGAAACTGAAATTTTATTTCGAGTAAAATTGAAACCATGTTACACGATTCATTTCAGTTCTAAGAGTATCTTGCCAAGCGGAGATCCAATTATTCAATTCATGGCTTCAAATCCTTGTGAAGGATTCTGCACTGGAAATATTTCAGGCTGATGCCACTCCTTCCACAACATCACATGTAGCAGAACTTGATCAGTGGCAAGCTCTGAAACATGGTCGACATCAAAACGCTGTTTGTATTTTTTTTTTGTTGCTCTTTGAACGACAGTAAGAGCAGAACCATTACAATGCATATTCTGGAGATCTTGCACCTTGAACCATAAAGACATGACTTTTATCCAGACATATTCTTCAATAGTTTTCTTCAAGGTTTCCAAGTGATAAACTGTTGCTTCTGTAACAGGGACATGGGTTCTACTGCAGGCATCAGAATTTCTTGAACTAGACATCTTAATGAATTGTTGTTATCTAACATTTTTGCTCTTATTTATAGACAGGCTGAAACTGATGACGTAGAAGATGAAGAGACATAAGTCAACTGAAAGCTTTTGACTTATTCAGACTGCGTTTCTCTTACCCTTTCTTTTATTTTTATGCATATATTAAAAGGTAATATCGTTTTTAAGAAGTTAACTGAAAAGACAACAGTTAGTTGGTCTTCAACTGAACTGACTCAGCTTTCAACAACTTTCAACTGGTCATTCAGCTGCTGACCTAACTGATCTTTTCAATAAGTTAACTGATTAATTGGATAATATTCTATATTAAATGATGTGACTGATTATCTACGCATTTATTGCTGTCTTTCAATGAATAGTATTTTGGAACGTGGACCCACGTAATCCATATATATTCTACGCACGTTTTCATCACACATGCACAAGTTTTATTCAAATTTTCCTGGACTGACACGTGTCAAAAATTTGAACCATCACATACATATGTACTAACCCGCTCCATTTCAGTCTCCCTTTACGCTTATTTCGATTTACAGAGCAAACTAAATCTCAAAGTTTTTTTTATCTCGCAGAAAAACAATTCAGCAATGGAAAATCAAATTCTAGCTCGCTTTCTGAATGCAATGGCAATCGATTTTGCCTCAAACATGTCTGTTCCAGATGAAAATGTGAAGAATGTATTCAAAAAACTGGAAACAACTGAACTCAGAACGTTTTTGGGATTATCTTCCCAAGAAATCTATCCTAAAGAGATCCAAGATCTGTCTATGTCACTACTACCGGCACAATCGCAACTACTGTCAATAGTCAGTTGCTGATCATTGATGAGGACTCATTCAGCAATCTATTTCAGCTGCCTACTGATGGGTTAGCTAAATTTTCTGAAATAAAAATTGCTGATGTTGAAGAGATGCAAACCCTACTCTCTGCTGATGGACGGAAGATCAAAGTCTCTGATCCAAAGAAGGAACTCAAGCCAGAAGTTAAGTTGCTGGCTGATATTGTAGCCAAAGGGCTATTAGCAAATGCAGGATCTTTTGCTACTCTTACTCAAGAAAATTTTCAAGCTATTACTGCTATCATGGCTGATAGGAGAGTGAACTGGAAGAATATCATATTAAACATTCTGAAAATCATGTTTCAATCGTCCAAGCAATCAAAGGGATTTGCAGTGCACCTTAGCTATTTGCTGAAAGTCAAGGGGTTGGTGAGTGATGAGTCTGAAAGATCATCCAAGCTCAAAATATTCAATGCCAAGAATTTCCAGCTGCCAAAACTTAAACTGGACATGTCACCTGAGTAGTTCGTGAAGGTGAAGAAGGAGATTCTTATGTAGGAGGCTCCCAAATCAGTTCAGAAAACAAAGAAGACAACTCAGAAAAAGACAATCAAGCGCAAACTGATTGTCAGCGAGTCTGATTTTGAGAAGACTCTTTCACCAAAACTGACCAAGAAACCCAGGACTCTGAAAACAAAACCTGCTGCTGCTGTTGGAACCATCCCAACCGAAAGGATGATTCAGCCAGGAGCTCAACAACCTATTCTGGCTACACCTCTGCAAGCTGTACCAGCTGAACCATAAGTTGAGGATCAGTTAACTCTTTTGGCTATTCAGTCGAAGAAGATCACCGAATCTGGAGATAAAAAGAAGAAATCGACTGGAGTCAAGGCTTCATTAATCTCTATTCCTGGCTTCACAACTCTACCATTTGCCAGACCCAAAGGGGTAGTGATAACTAAAAGAATCGATGCAACCACATCAGGGCTGATTATTCCTCATGTCCTGACTAACACCAAAGGCAAGGGCAAGTTACAAGAAGAGCCCTAGCCAACCAACACAGTACAGACACACATTGATCTCATTTGGAAAGAGATCAATGAATTTTCCACGAACAAGCTCAAAGTCTACAAGGAATGGATCAGGTTCAGAACTGAAGTTTTTTCAAAGCAACTTCAGAAGAATCAGTTATGAAGAAATTTATTTAACTTGAAAAAGATGTTCTGTATGTGCTCAAAGATGCTTCTGTTGCACATGCTTTGCAACGTGAGAAGTATTTCTTCGATCAAATTCGAGCCAAGCAGTTATCAAAAATGGTTGCCAGTTACGCATGAACTATGATCCTACCAGTCCGACTACCTACAATGACAGAGCTGTCTATACTCAACTGCAAATGGATCTTATCAGACTACAGACGAAGATCAAACACTGGAAAATGGACCAAGAACTGATTTTTCTGGCAGGTTCCCAAGATCTCTCACTAGAAGAGCAAGAACAATCAGCTCAAGAGCCAACCAAGGACACAGTTGCTGAATCTTCTCAGTAAGATACTGCTTCTTCTACAACTGATTCACAACCATCTTCTTCTGCTCCTCCATCCTCAACTACAGAACTTGTGCTTTATTCTGCTGTTGAGTTATCACTGGCAAGCCTTGATGAGTTTATCAAATCAGTGACCACTGATATCCAGCTAGATACTACAAAAGCAATTGAAGAAATTTTTGAAGAGACTTTTGAAGAACCAGCAAATCAGGCTGTTTTTACTGATGAACCAGTCATTCAGACTGAAGAGTAGCCGAACAGGCTATTCTTGAAGAAACTGAAGAGCCAGTTCAGTCAGCTTCCTTGACTGAACATGTGGTTTTTGCAAAAATTGAAGAAGCTCAGCTGCACTCAGTTGAAACTGAAGAAGTGCCAGCTGAAGAGCTAGTTGGAACTTCCGTCGTTCAACCAACTGAAGAACTGATTTGTGAATCAGCTGCGCAAAAAATTGAACTACCATCAACTATTTTAGCTGATCAAAAAACTGAAGAGCCATCAATTACTTTTGTTGATCCAAATCCTTCTTCTCCTCAATTTCAACAAGAAGTCTCACATGAAGATGTTTCAGAAATCGTAACATTGGAAACAGACACAACTGACTGAGCTCTGGTTTTATTCCAACAAGTAAACAGGGAGGAAATACCAGAAACCTCTGGAGCCATGTCTCCCAGAATATCAAATACTGAAGCCTTGTTTGAAGAAATCTAAACTGTTCAAGACAATCTAGTCAGTATGATGAAAGCCATTTCTGACATCCAGTCTACCCAGCTTGCGCATACCTTGAAGCTCAACTCTTCAAATGAATTTACCACGAGAAGACTTCAGAAAATTCAAACAGATGTAAATTCATTATATTTCCAAATGGAAGAAATTAGAAAGGACAGAGTGTCGACTGAAGCTCACTTCCAAACACAAGCCTTAGTCGGAAGATGCTTTGATTTTCTGCAGTCGACTGTCACTAAAAGAATAGATTTGCTTCAAGATATTTTGATGAATGACGTGTCAAACATCGCCGCGGATGTTCACACATTGACCAAAAAGGTTGAGGTGCTTGAAAAAAAGGGGTGAAAAGAAGAAGGTAAAGATCAACCGAAGAAAGATCAGCAGAAGAAGAAGTAATCAACTGACTTCAGTTAGAGGTTGAAGATTATGGCAGATTTCCTTGAAGATTATTTTTTCATTTCATTCTTTGCACGAATCTGTACATTAAGAAAATTATTTTATCTATAAGAAATTCGACGATTATTTTTGAGTGCAGTTGATCAGTTCTTATATTACAAGTTTTGTCAAACATCAAAAAGGGAGAAATTGTTGGAAACTAAATTTCAGCTGTTTTACAAACTGAATGATTAATATATTGGATTATCTGATCAAGAAACTGAACAAATACTCAAACTGACAGTTGTCGTAACTGAAGAATAATGCGCAAGTTAACGAAGGCAACTGAACCAACTCAACTGAACATACGCAGAAAACTGACTGATCAGTTGGAAACGAATCAATTTTTACAATCAGTTGTGAGCTAATCAGTTATTGACTATCAGCTGATCCTTCAGCTGTACACATCAAGAAAAGGACATTCAACCGACAACAGTACAAAAAGCAGAATGCAACTAAGAGTGGAACACGGCATTACAAAAGCTGCAGTGCACAAATGTCAGAAGAATATTGACGTGACAAACAACGGATATAAAGATTAAAATTACATTTATTATTACCGTTGAGTGGAAGCCTATAAATAGCAGAGAAGATCAGCTGAAAACATATTTGGTCATTTTGAACCATTTACTGTTCTATTAAGCTTACTGTTACTCTGTTGAAATACTCGCTCATATTCAAAAATCAGAAGCTCACACTTATCAGATATATTCGTAGTATTCTAGGATAATTTTTGAGCTTACCAGAACAAATTAGTTTGTTGTATATTCGATCTTGAAAGACATCAGTTGTACTAAGTCCAGTTGAATACTGTGAAATATTTTGTAAACTAAGAGTTTCAGTTTTGGTATTGTTAATTCCAAACTGAAGTGGGTCTGTATAAGTGTTTATATCGATCAAATTCTTTTAGTGGATATCATATCCTTGTGATAGAAGGGGTGACGTAGGAGTGATTGAAATCACCGAACATCCATAAAATTTCGTTTGTTAGTATTTCAGTTTTTATTCTATTTAATAATTAGTTTATTTCCGCACTTTACTGTTAACTGATTAATATCAACTTACAAGATTCTGAGTTTAGTTTTTCACAAAACTGAACTCAACTTTCGAAAAGTTTGTGAAAATCGAGAAGTGTTTATTCAACCCCCCTTCTAAACACTTTTTCACTGGTTAAATGATCCTATCATATGTCTAGCTAATAAAAAGCTGCGAAGACCATAAGGGGGATGGAAAATATGAATCTATACAAGCCTGTCTACAAAATTACTAGGAATTTTGGGATAAGATTCTCAAATTTAGGAAAGACTGATGTTTTTGTAAAAAAAATTGAGATCCCTACTTTCTTCTACTTAAACGAAGTAGCGTCTGAGTGTCTATTAATCCCAAGATTGCTGATTATTATTCTTGAAACACCCAGCATGAATTGAGAAATTTGATGCTTTTTAAAAGGTATCAGGGATTTGTTTGCTCTTAAAGTTCTATATTCACTTGGTAAATTGAATATGGTACTTCACCCAATAATTCATGATTATTTCCAAAACAATTTATCTCTCAAAAGTCGTTACAAAAGAATCAATAAATTTTGAAGCTCGCCGGGGTGCATCCAAGCCGCACAAATGAATATTAAACCGTTGTCAAAGCAAGTCTGTGTAGGATCATACCATTCCAAACCTTAACCGAAAATATATTTAATTTAAAAAATTTACTGACTGACTGAATGACCACATGCAAGTCTTTTAAAACAAGAATCAAACAATATATTAAAAAAATATTAATCTATTTGGACAATTTCAAGCTTCAAATAGCTTTAGGAACAATCACCCATCATGGGAAATGGCGTTGATGAATTTCCTACTGACGGTGGCCGGAGTAAGCGTCGTGATTTTGCTAATGAGAAGTGACGTAAACAGTCTGCTTCCATCTTCCACCGCAATGTCCGCACATCCGTAACTGGCTCGAAGAAGAGTCTACAGCAGCCGCCAAGTATGTTCCTTTAAAAATTATTGCGTTTTTTTTTGGCATGTTTTTCGTTGTTTTCCTTTCACTTTCGTTATGTTTCAAGTGGGCATGATTCCTTTACTCGTCCGTTGTGCGTGACGTTAATGCAGGGAAATGGAGAAGTCAGAACCTAAGGAGATACTGTAGTACCCAAATTCAGTACACGTATAACCCATGCATTTATTTAATTATTAAAGTATTCATTTAATTTTAAAATGAGTCTTAGTGGTGCATGATTTTTTTAAATGCATTATCTTAAATTATTTACGTTTATGTGATGTACGTTAAAATGGTTTTCGAGTTTCATGTTTCAGACGATTATTCGAGGCGGGATCGAGGAAGAGAGACCGACGATGATGTTGGCAATATTTTAAAAGACGGTATTTTATCTTAAGTTGAGAATGAGGCGTTTTAAATAATTTATCTAGTTTCAGCATTTTTAAAGCCTAAATTATTTATTTAAGCTATTTTAGAATTTTAAAACTTTTAAAGTATTGCACATGTACATTTTATTTTAAATTATAGATTTTATTAAAGTTAAGGGAGAGTTAGTATTTTTAAATTAGTTTTAATTAATAATTAAGCAAATTTTACTTTCTCTAATTTACTAATCACATGCACACACACTTTTACACACACTAAAAATCGCATAAACACACACACATACTTTCAGATTTTTATTATTTGAGAGGAGAGAAAAGTTAGGGTTCTTAGGCCTAGTAGCAGCCGCCCCTCCCTCTTCAAGAATTTCAAGGTTTTTCGTCCCTTTTCTTCAAGGAAAATAGTGCCACGTTCGTCCCGGATCGTATCTTGCATCCTTCCCGCTTCGGTGTCGTCGTTCGATAACGTTAAAGATTTAAAGGCACGTATATTCTGTTATTTTTGCAACGATCTCATTATATTATGCGTTGTGTTGTTATTTATGCTTAAAAAAATACATGTGTGATGTGTAGAAGTTTGAGCAATGATGTTTGGATCAATATTGAAACAGTTTTTGGATCACAAATCACGTTTTTACTATCTTTTCAAAAACTGCGATTTTGCAGTCGTGATTTTGAGAAAACTTTCAACATGAAAATTGTAGAACTTTTTGATATCTTTGATTTGACAGTAATTCGAATTATTTGGATAAGCAATGAGTGAGTTATGGCATTTTTCATGGGACTGCTCAAACTGTGTTTTCTGAAAATATGTGTATTTATGCGTTCTTGAGTTTTATTGTTGCAGGCTTCGTTGGGGAACGACGGGTGATCGTTGCTGAATTTAGTTATGATTAGTATGATGTTAGGTTGGTATTTTTATTCCGGTTAGTGTTGATAGGCAATTGAATTCATTATAAGCCGTAAGAAATGATTGGTGTTAATTTCCGTGTTTATGAGATTGTATTGTGTTAATATGGGCGTCGTTGTTTCGGGGTGTTTGTACAGGTTGTATCAATGTGTTAGCACCTTAGGATGGGTCTCGAGGTGTCGGTTCATAGTCCATACGAGCGAGTTTAGAAAGTTAAGCAATACATGTATTAAATTTTCGTGGATTTCCAATTAGCGCAGGTACCTGGACCCTGGGACAGACCCTTACACGGGGTCCTTGCCTTTGTTTCTTCTTGGTGCCGATTTAGCGAGCCCACACGGACTGTGGGGACCCGGACGCTAATTCCAATTTTAATCATTCTTAGGAATTAATCAATCTATTATTAGAAACAGGGTATAAATTTTTTTTAAAAATACAAAGCGGAAACGTAATGTAAATTACTTCAAATTACATATTAAACATAAACATACAAATCTTGTATTATCTACAAGAACTCAACTAGGTTCAACTATGTATTAGTGCTGAATCCTAAGTTGCTTTGGAGCCCGGATCTCCACGCTATCTAGTCCAGCCTCGTTCTCTTCGTGACCCTGATCCCATCCCACCTGTTGTCATGCACACATACAAACAAGACAACAGCCGGATAACTCCGGTGAGAATTACATTCTCAGTATAAATCATGTATACATGCAATAATATAATCAATATAAACTCATATAACAGACATTCATAAAATATATCCAAATCAGATTATAAATCCATATCAAGAATAAATCCTATTCTAACCATGTAATCATCAGGAACATAAATCAACATGTACCATATTCAGGAAAATAACCCACATAATTCAATATAAACTATCAATCGTACTCGTGACTCCACGACTAAGACTAGACTCAATCCTAGTCTAGGGATCCCGGTTTCCAGATGTGGGTATTCCTATATCGACCAACAGTAATAGAAAAGACTCCGGTTCTATCCACGTCGATATAACCAAACATCCAGTGTCATGACCTAACCGTCATGGACTGTGGCCCTATCGCCAATATCCTATCTTGTGACATCGTGCAATGTGCCTGTGGGGATCCCGCCACTATCAGGCACATCTGTCCCAAGATTCCTATACTATCTTGTGACATCGTGCAATGTGCCCGTGGAAATCCCGCCACTATCAGGCACTTATGTCACAAGATTACTCGTCGAGACTCGTCTAGCACATGCTCTCTACAAATCCATAGAACAAGCATATCAAATCAAGTCAACGCAAATAATAACAAATAGTATGTGATTTAGGGAAACTCAAGTCCAAACCTCACTTGAGTTGTGCAATCCCAAATCAACATTAATTTATACCTTTATCTTCACGGTCTGGCGAAGTCGAAGTATCGAAGTCAAGTTTGACCATATCAAATCTGAAATAATAGTATCAAATAGACCGTGTCAATATACCGCTTAACTCAAATCCTGTTCTGATCAATACACAAATCAAAACATAATTTGATCAATATCGAATCAAGACATAATCTAATCCATATCGACGATAATACGATGTAATCGAAGTCATTACTGAATCTAATCAATATTAACCCATAGATGTTTCGACGGCCTAACAATACAGTCTCGATAACCCCGTCAATTTCAACATCACAGATATAATACCAGAACTTATAATCAATAAAAATACAATTCTGATATCGAATCTCAATCAAATCAACTCCGAAGATCATAACAATTACATAACCAGTCTGTTCTTCAATCTGATTTCAGATATACGATGTCTACTGTATCAAAAACATCATATATGATTAATATTAAATTCTGAAAATATCATAATTTCAAATAATATCAGAACTTAATGAAACTTACGTCCCGCTGTAGCTGTCGTCGCTAGGAACACGGTGCTGTGCTCGGATTCAAAATCTGATGGACTGATTTCTCGCAAATCACAATTTAAAATCAAGAACTTACGGTTTGCTCTGAAGCTTTCGTTTTCTTCTTTTCCTTTTCTGAAATACAAGCTTTGTTATATTTATATATATATATATATATATATATATATATATATATATATATATATATGTACACGTTGTATGTAAGAGGCAAGTGGCTTGTTGCATGTTCTGCACGTCTCGCGCATATGCGCGACACTACTTGGCGCATATGCGCGAGACACAAAGTCTCGACGCGTAGCTTCACGGGGACTCGCGCATATGCGCGCCTCTACTCGGCGCATATGCGCGAGGTCTTTTGGAAATTTTACCTTGGCTACTGGACTGCTCGCGCATATGCGCGAATCCAAGTCGCGCATATGCGGGAGACCTACTGGTCACGCACCACACACCTCGTGCATATGCGCGCCTACTCCTCGCGCAAAGGCGCGAGGCCCTCTAACCATTTCGCGCTTGTGCGCGCATCAGTGACGCGCACATGCGCGAGGGCTACTGTTCCTCGCACACATTCATGTATTATCTTGTCTTTCTCGGTCCGATATTTTCTGTCTATAAGCATATCAATTAATCAATAAATCATTTCAGATTAATCTCGGATTACGGTAATAAAATCTCGGGCCTTACATTTCTCCCCCTCTAAGATTTGATTTCGTCCTCGAAATCACAGAAAATCAATTCTGAAATCATAGACAATCAAATCAGATAGCAAGTCCGACAAGGAAAGAAATGTATAACCGAGTCAATCATAAAACCCATCTCCGCGTAATGACTCTGCATATCGCTACCTCATATCAGACTCAATCTTCTAGGTAGCTTCTTCGATATCTGGATGACTATACAGTACTTTCAACAGCGGAATAGTCTTTATTCTGGATTTTCATTCTTTCACGCATCCCTGATTTCAATCTGAAGAAGAATTCAATAAGTATAATATCATCATACTACTTAAGATCATTCTTATAAAATCAATTGCAAATACTGGCTATACAACATCCGTATATACCAATCAATAGCTCCTAACAACTCAATCTCGGCCTTAAATACCAACAGTCATCGCCCGACGTTGGCATACATATCAATTTCCGAGCTATCTTCCTTTCCTTCTGAATCAGCTTCAAGTTCTTTGTCACATCTCTGATCTCATCAGATTCAATTTCAGGCATCACCGCAATATCATCCCCATACGAAGGAAATCCATAGTTCTCACTGTACAATACCTCGACTAAAGCTATTTCGATATTTATCTAATAGCTATTATTGTACAATATTTCATAAAGTGACAAGACATCAGGTCACTAGTGCTAAAATCCAGCACTATAGTTCCTGGATATCCTCCAGTATCTAGATAGTTCGCTCCGACTATCCGTCAATCTATAAATCATAGATGAAAAATCATGCTATACATTCTGCCAAAAGTACAAAATCAATCAAAAATCACAATATGATATAATAAACTTTGACATTCAATATAATCTGACCCCTTTTCTGACATACCTCTTAGCCGTCTAGTCATATCAGTACGTCATCCTGTACAATATAACATATACAGATTTGAACAATCGTTCAATCATAACCACATCCTGGTACAGTCTTGGCAAGATTTTTGGTAAGTCTATCACCAGCTCCATAGAATTGTACTCTTATTTCTATTCAGGAATCGATAATCTATATAACCAATCTCCTGGTTTCTATCTTCCTGTCTTCATCTGTCAGTGATTTAGACATTTCAATACAAATTCTGACATAACTGATTTCATTTGTTTACATCAAAACTGTCTGTTCGAATTATCACACATTTTCTGTTACCAAAATAATACTGAATCTACTCCTGTGTGTATCGGACAATACATGTCATTTCAAATTCGAAATATCTGGCTCAAGCAAATCAGCTAATTATATAAAATAAAGGATTACCTACCTGGTATTCTGATTGACACACTGTTCTGGCTATCGAAATCAAGTTCTGAACAATCTAATCAAACTTCTAAACTGCTATAATTTTCAAATCAGCTCTGAGTCGGCTTGAACTGTATATAATTCCAACGGTTCATAATAATCGGTATCAAATACGGATTCATAATAACAGCAATATCGGATCGGATTCAAAACACCAATCATTTATACCGATTTAGTAAACTCATAAAACACAATTTCTGACATTTCTGAATTCCTGAAATTTTCCATATCGTTTTCAGCCACTGATCACGGTCTTAACTGTGCTACAATCAATCATATGCTACGAATATATCCAAATATCATAGATAAAACGAGCATAAAGTCATCAGACCACTTCTGAAAACAGGATTTATCAACTCATACACAGAACTGAAGTATTTTACAGAGAAACACATAATCAGATATAACTCTAACTCTTGGGCAGTAAATCTTCTAACTGACATTTCAATTCTTTCAATTCAATTAATATTATTCTGTACAAAGTTCTGAAAATACCCACAATACCTGATATCGAGTCAAGACTGAAATCAATCTTCCTGGCTAGAATCAAACCCGAAATCTCATCTGGGACAACCGTAGCAACGCTCCTGTCCCTAGCAACTCAGTCAATGATCCATTCCATCTCAGTAAATCAACTGATTACCTAAGGAGTTACTCCATTCCTTTCGATAATTCTCGAGTCATAAATAATATGGATATCAAAGGAGTTTTAAATCAAAATCCTTATCGCATATTATTTATTATTCGGCCATTTCAGGTTCGAATCTTTCCATCTTCTGGAAAGAATCTACAATACTTCCGTACTTTCTAACACATCAATATAAGTAATGTGGTCAGAATCGGACAACACAAGTACCACCTAATATAACTCAATCTTATTCTCATTTTACTGCAGTATACGATATTTACAAAATCACTGATAACAATCTTTTCCCACAAAAGATAAAGGACTCAATACTACAGTACACACAGACCCAACAGGTACAACATATGTCAATGCCATTCATACAAAATCATGTATAGGATGTATGAGTACTTCACAATACATATTCAAAATAATCATAAAAGAACAGTTACCTGTTACAATTTCATCAATTACATCCTGGGTCTGTCTCTTGGTTCTTGCACCCCGATGATTCAGCTCCATGAGATCTCTGGGAGCCTTTCTGTGGACAAACTCTAGCAAAATGTCCTTGCTGTATACAGAAATTGCATCTACTAGTCACTCCATGACATTGCTCTGTGAGATGTCTCTCTCCGCAAGTTCTGCAATAAATTCCCGTATAACTCGGGCTAGAACCGCTAGAGCTAGATGAACCGCTTCCTAACTTCTTGAACTGCTTCTTTTGAACTTTCAACTTCTCTTTCTTTCCACCATTGCTGCTGCCAATCTCGATTCTGGACGGTAGTTGTTGTGGTATCGGTGTTGGAAGAACATATGAAGCTTCATTTTGCCTCATCAGAACGGTTTCTGCTCTCCTGGCTTGATTCAGAGTATCAGCAAAGTTACTTGGTTGTTTCACATTCACCAATGTGCGTATCTCTGGATTCAATCCCTGGATAAACTAATCAGATACATCTGTATCATTTCTAGCCACTTGAGGGGAAAAATGTAGCAAGGTGAAAAACTGGGCCAAATACTCATCGATATTCAACTGACCCCGTCTCAGATTTGCAAACTCTGAACTTTTATCCTGTCGGTATGATAGAGGTACAAATCTTTGATAAAATTCCAATTTAAAAATTTTCCACGTAATTGTTGAACCACTATGGATTCCCTGGTTACCAGCCACCAACTCCTAGCGACATCCCGTAGTTGATTTCCAACCAGTTTAACTCTACAATCATCTGTAAAACCAAGAAATTCAAATAACATTTCTATATCCTCCAACCAATTCTCACAATCGATTGGCGCCTCAATACCCCTCAGAATTGGCGGTTGAAATTACTGAAATCTCATCAACTGTGTTTCCATCAGAGTTTCTGACACATCCATCGGATCAGTCGAAGTACTACCTCGTTCTGGAATTTTTCTAGGAGGAATATCTGATAATCACAAGCATTAGTAGTAATAGGAGACAAATCCGTCTCAATCCCAATCCTGATCATCTTATCTCTGATCAAGAATTTGTTCTGGTCCCGTTTCAAATAATACATATGATAGGATCGATTGAAGTGTCAAGAGTGTTTAGAGGGGGGGTTGAATAAACACTCTCAATTAATATTGGTCTTTTCGAATTTTTGAGTTCAGTTTGGTGACAAACTGATTCTCGGAATCTTGTTGGTCAATATCAATCAGTTAAACTGAGGTAGTTGCTGTAATAGCCGAGCCTGGTGAACGGTACGGTTTAAGTTTTCGTATGTTATGGATTTATTGATTAAGTTTAAGTTTAGTTGTGATGTTAAGAGTTGTGATTATGGGCCATAGTATTGTTGGTTATTATTATCTTGAGGTGTGGTTGTTATTGTTAGTTGATGGTAGTTGCGTCGTTTCAGCGTTTCGGTTCGATTTCAGTTGCATTATATTTTGTTTTGGCCGTGACTAGACCGCACCCGCGCTCATTGCAAGGACCGCACCCGCGGTCGTAATTCATGAATTTTATTGGTTTTGCCGTGGATACACCGCACCCGCGGTAGAGTTGGCACCGCACCCGCGGTGATTGCAGGACCGCACCCGCGGTCGTCGATTTAAGAATTCTTGGTGGAGTGCCGTGAGCTTACCGCACCCGCGGTACAAGAGTAACGCACCCGCGGTCGCGCATGTTCGAGATTTTAAGTGGGTAGTTGGCTTACTTTTCCTCATTCTTTCCTCCCCATCTTCGATATTTCTCTCCTTAGGCTAGGGTTTCTCTCATTTCTTTGACTTCCTATCTTCGATTCAAGCTTCTAGTTGGTGATTTGAGTTGAGATCGAAGTTCTTCTTGGTGCTAGGAAGCTAAGGTAAGCTTTTGGTATAGTTATTTCTTGGTTTTGGAGGAGAGATGATATGGATTTGTTGTATTTGTTGGATTTATGGATTAATTGGCATGGGTTCTTGATTATTGAGTTGATGATGGTGTTATTTGTGGAATATTGTTGTAGGTGGTGTGCCAAGGAGTTAGATTCAAGGTTTCTAGTGGTTGTAAGTGGAATTTCATCCTTTGTGCTCACATGATAATATATGTATGGTATTCCAAAGGTTTTAATATGCTATTCCCTTCATTTGATTCTTGAGTATGTATTGATTTCATTGTTATGTATATTGGAGACAATTTAATGTCTCAATTATGAAAAGGGAATACAAGAGAAAAGATAGAGTATGCAAAGTGTTTGTTTAAATGCCATAGAGAGAGTTTCAAATGTTTTATTGGATTGATAGATACATAGTCAGAGATTGCATGCAATTAGTTGATCAACGACCATAGGCTTATATCCCTCAGAGTTGTCGATTTATATTGATGGGATACGAGCAACCACAGACAGAGTTACTATTGATATCAATCCAACCAGAGTAAAGAGAAATATCATCCTATTGCTATGCTATTGCTATGATATTTATTTCAGAGTTGATGGTATTTATGTTTTTAAAGCTATGATTTTCAGAGTATGATATGTTCATTGCTATGTAAGAGTTCCACTTGCTGAGTTTTATACTCATTTCAGTTATTTCATGTGATGCAGATAAGAGCGACGGACCAGGACGTTGACTGTGGATTGGAGTCATATGCATACGAAGATTGGAAGGAAGAAATTTGTTTTGCAAGCAATATTTTTGGACATGATCATTAAAATGATGTTTTGTATTTTGATGTATCATTTAGTTGATCATGTTGATACTTTTGATGATATTTGGAAATGTATTTTGAAACTCCTTCCAGTTGTAAGAAAATTTTAAATTCCGCTGTATTTTATTGTTAACGGATCGAGGTGTCACAGTTGCGGAAGGTAACTGACTGACAGATAGAATACAGAACTGAAAAAAAATACACAAGGATTGTTTCTGGATGTTTGGAGAATTCAATTACTCCTACGCCACCCCTTCGATCACAAGGATAGGATTTCCACTAAAAGAATTTGATCCAATACAACACTTGTACAGACCCACTTCAGTTAGGACTTACCCACTGCCTAAACTGAAACTCTTAGTATTACAAAATGATCTCTGTGCGTAACTGATCTTATCACTATTGAATTAACAAATATTACAGAGTGCTAGTTTGCTCAACTTGTAGCCTTGATTGCTAGGAATAAATCAAGTAAGAGTGAGCTGATATTTTGACAGAGTAATAGCAAGTTTTGAATGGTGTATCGTTGATTCTTCTTTTTCTTCTGCCATATTTATACTCTTCTTTTCCAACGGTAATCTTGAGATAAATTTGAATTTTTGTATCCGTTGGTTTCCACTTGATTATTCCTTCGATATTGTTTGCTTCATTTATTGTAATTCGGCGTCTTAATTGTTTTGTCCGGAATGCGTTGTTTTAAGTAGTCTTGGTTGTTGTGCGGCGCTCTTGTAATCTGTTATGTCTTCTTTGTTCTTTTCCGAGACATCTTTAGTTGAGAGACTTTAAGGCATTCGGCTAAATGTTTTAACTCATCAGTTCCAACTGATCAGTTTACTCTGTATCATTGTATCAGCTGATTTCAGTTGATAAGTTCAGTTGTCGAATTTGCTTGCGCGTATCAGTTGATTCATATTTTGTTAATCGATTGATTCATGTTTTGTCAAACTCCAGAATCTAGTTTCCAACAATTTCCCCCTTTATGGTGTTTGAAAAAACCAAGTGATTTAAGATCGAATAACTGAGCTCTTTGTAGATAATAGATTACGCAACTGAATCATAAAATAACTGGATTCCTTGTAGATAACATAAAATCTGAGAATATAATATCAGTTGATTCTAATAATCTGATTAATTCTTCTTCAGATTCTAATAATCTTATTAATTCTTCTTCAGCTGCTGTTCTTCCCCCTTTTTGTCAAACAACTCCATTTTGTCTGATAACTTTCGAACGTCAATGGAAAGAAGTTTTACATCTGATGAGATACTTGTGGCAACAGTTGTGAGGGAGGTCTGTAGCAATTCTATTTGATTTGAAACAGAGGTTTCCAGTCGCTCAACTCTCTGACTGATTGCATCCTGAGTTCTAAAGAGTGAGTTAACTAGCCCCTTCTTTATTTCATGCATAGTTCTGCTAAGAGAGTCCATGTTGGCTTGAAGAGCGTTTAGTTTTGCCGAGTCAAATTCAGTCGAAGAATCTAATTTGACAATATGAGACAGTTGTTCTAATTGAATTTTCTTGATTTCAGCGAGCATCTGCTGCATATTGTACTGTATGTTCTGGATTTCTTCAAGAACAACATCCATTTCTGTGGATTGAATTGGAGGTCGCTGAATGGGCGTTTCTGAATGCTTCGATGTTTGTCCAAAAAGAACTAATGCTTGATTAGTTACCATTGTTCCAACCATAGGCTGAGCTGGAATGTTTTCTTGAATTTGAGATGATGAACGTTGGTTTTGATCAAGAAATGGACTGTTCGGCTGAATGATGGAGATGGTAGTTCATACATAGCGGCCTCCTGTGGAGAATTAACTGAACTTTGTTCTTGCTCCTTTGATTCAGTGAGCAACTGACCTTCTACATGTTCAGTAGTTTCTTGTTCTGAGGGTTTTGCTTGTTCATCAGTTTGAATATCTTGTTCAGCAGAACTTTCTGGCTGAACTGGTGCTTCAGTTTGAGCTTTTTCCGATTCAGTTATTTCTTTTTCTGAAGTTTGGTTTGGCACTTCAGTTTGAGCAAATATAAATTTTTCAGCAATAAGTGACTTAGCTGGTGCTTCAGATGATATCTTAATGTCTTGCTCTGGTTGTTCAGCTGAATGTGTAACTGAGTCATACTGTGCTTCCTCTAGCTGAGCTTCCAAGGTAACAGCTTGAATGATTTCATCAATGTTTGCCAAGGATAGTTCTGCTTCAGAATATAGCTGATGTTCTGTCTGAGAGGATTGAGGTATTCCCTGAACTGGCTTTTCCGTTGCCTGTTGTGGAGATGGTTCTTTTTGTGGAGAGGAGGATAAATCTTTTTCAGTATTTGAGTTGGGGGGTTTTTCATGAAGAACTAGTTCCTGATTTTCTTCCCAAAATTTGATTTCACTCTGCAGACTACTAAGATCTGTGTCCAGTTGAGTGAACACAGCTCTATCATTGTATGCAGTTGGACTTGTGGGATTGTAGTTGGACTTCAGCTTTGCTACCATTATTGTTAGCTTTTTGACGCGAATCTGATCAAAGAAATATTTCTGCCTTTCTAATGCCTGTGGAATTGTAGCAGCTTTGACTACTTTCATCACAATCGCTTCTAGCTTGATGAACTTTTTCAATTGAGATCTATGCTTCAGTTCTTTTGGAAAGAATTCTGTTCTGAAGCTTTTCCAACAATCAAAAGATTTTAATTGTGATGTGGCAAATGCATTGATCTGTTCCCAAACTAGGTCAATGTGTGTTTGAATGACATTGGATGGCCGGGGTTCTTCAATCAGCTTGCCTTTTCCTTTGTCAGTTGAGAGAATGTGAGGAAGATCCATTCCAGAATGTGTGGAGTGCACTGGTTCCCTTAATATTACACCTTTAGATCTGGCTCTAGGCAAGATGGTAGGGCGATTTACAAGAGTCAAGGGAGCTCTTACCTTAGCTGGTGTCTTTGCTTTGGTAACTGAATCATCAGGTGAGACTACTTGCAAAGGGATAGCCTGAATGGGCTGTTGAGCAGCTGATTGAATAATTTTCTCAGGTGGAATGACTTCCACTGTTGTTATTGATTTGGTTCTTTGAGTCTTGGTCTCTTGACAAGCTTAGGGGAAGGAGTTTTCTCTGAATCTGATTCACTGAGAATCAGTTTCCTTTTTGCTGTTTTGGCCTTCTTGACTGGTGATGGCTCAACCTCTAGCTTGGTTTTTTATGGCAAGGTGTTTTTGGCAGTAAAGACCTTGAATTTTGATGATGTTTCAGCATTTTCAGCTACCAAACCCTTCAGTTTTAACAGATAACTGATTTGGATGACAAAGCCACATGACTGTTTGGATGACTTGAGCATATTCTTCAAGATGTTAAAAAGAATATATCTCCAATTTGCTTTCTTTTCACCCATGATTATGGTCATTACCTGGAATTTTTCGAGTGTAAGAGCAGCATAAGAACCGGCTTTTGCTAATATTCCCTTTGCCCCGATATCAGCTAACAACTGAATTTCTGGTTTCAGTTCCTTCTTTGGATCGGAAACCTTGATTTTCCGTCCATCAGCAGATAATCGAGACTGCATTTCTTCAATGTCCTGAGTTTTTACTTCAGAAATGCTGACATAACCATCAGTTGGCAAAGAGAAGATTTCTCCGAAAGCTTCTTCAGAAAGGAGTAGCAACTGATCATTGATAGTCACAGAGATAGTGTCATTAGCAGTGATAAATCCCCTTCCGATAGAATTCATTGACCTCCTTGAGGTATATCTTCTGAGAAGATTGTCCTAAGAACATCCTGAGACCTCCCGACTCAAGCTTTAGAAATACATTCTTAACATCTGCTTCTTGAATCGAGAGAACCGAGTTAAAATCGATGACCATCACATTCAAAATATGGGCTGGGATCGGGTTTGACATTTCGGAAAGTGTAGTGATCTGCAAATTGAAGAGAATAAGTTCTGAAATTTGTATACTCTTAGAAACTGATTGTAATTGTGAAGAATAGAACTGAAGTGAAGCGGGCAAAATGCTTTTGTTCGTGACTGTTCAAATTCTGGACACGTGTCAGCCCGGGTAAAATTTTGAATAAAAATGTGTGCACGTGTGCTGTAATCGTGTGTATATAATAATGAGCGATTTTAAAATATGCCACGTCATAAAAATTTAGTCACGTCATTTGTGGGGACCCGGGCTCTAACTCTTTCCTTTGGGATTAAATGGATCATTAATATAAAAAGTGGGTCAAATTTTTCGCTTTTCAACATTTATTCTAATGTTGTATAAACAAGCATAAAGTCTTTATTTATTTTACAAACATAAAGTACAAACATGTCTTGTTCCATCTATTCTCAATAACTAGTAATTAAATACAATACATATCAAAAGTACAACTACTAGTTCTTCTGCTATGCCCGAGATCACCACGCTATGTCCATTTCTCATCCTCTGCGTGACCCAGATCCTGCCCCACCTGTTGTTATGCACACATACAAACATAACAACAGCCGGAAACTCCGGTGAGAACAAATCCCAGTATAAACATGTATACATGCATATAATCAATCTAAACATGCTATCATGAATGACATTCATATAAACATGCAATGCGAATCAAACCATGTCTGGACTCGACTCGACTAAAACTCTAGGGATCCCAGTGTGAATAAGACGTCAATGGCTGTCACCTACCCTCCCACTCGGGGTGACTGTACGTCTAATTCCTAGACTTCGGTCTGAGCTGTATCAACGACTGCAATAGGAGTCAAGGCTGTTCCTAAGCTGAGATACACCGAACATCTAGATATGTGACAATGGCTGTCAACGACTTTCCTATCTTAAATGCAATGAATATCAATCTGTAACCAAAGCATGCTCATATTCATATCTGAATATCACAATGATCTTACATGCTTGAATACAATTCTATAATCAAAGCATAATCATGTAACAAGATTTGAATATAATTCTATAATCAATTCATAAACATGTTACCATATATACAATAATTCGAGTATGTGATTTTGGTTGGGAACTCAAATAATATCTTATTTGAGTTGTGGCTTCCCAAACAAACATGGCTTATACCTTCCTTGTTGTGAAATAAATCGAAGTCTCGAAGTCGGGATACAAACTCTGTCACTCCAACTCTGAAATGACAATTGTTGATAGATACCATATCAACAAACAACTCACAACATGTCTTATACAATTCTTAATCAATCTCGGTATAAATCGATGGCATAACGACGTAATTCTTCGATACCGTTTACTCCAAATTCAACATATATCAACATTGTACAATTCTCAACTCAAAATCATCATAATATCTATGTCAAGATCTCAAAATCTGCATAATCTCATGTCAATATATGCTAAAACTCATAACAATTGAGTTCGATATCATTTCTTCGTTCCGGTTTCATATCTACAATCCTTATAATCATAAGAACATATTTCTTAACTCCAATCATAATTCTTCCAACACATATGAATCAAAACATGTTGTAATTGAAGGAAACTTACACCCTTTGATAGCCTTTGATGCAAGGAGTTCAAAACCGAAATCGGAACTAAATTCGGGTGGCTAAATCTTAAAATATCTTACCTCAAAACCTTGAAGAAATTGAGGAATCTTGAGAGAAATCTCGGTTCTTCAGCTGCTGAAATGAAGAAGGACGAATCAGCACCATTCTATATATATACCATGCCATGTGTCACATTAAGAAGAAGGGGTGGGCTTCTCACATGCAGCACTGCGGGTGCGGTCACGTTAGCACCGCGGGTGCGCTATGCTCTCGGCAATCTTATCATTTTCCAAAAGTAGCGACCGTGGGTGCGGCCCCTGCTAGACCGCGGGTGCGGTCTTGTCACCGCGGGTGCGGTCTGTTCTTACCGCGGGTGCGGTCTTGCAATGTCAAAATTAGGCACCATACTGGACATTCGCCGCGGGTGCGGTGTCTCCTATCACCGCAGGTGCGGTGTGGCTTCGGCGGCACATTCAAAATTCCATAGTTTATGACCGCGGGTGCACTCTTGTTCTAAGCGCGGGTGCGGCCTCTCACACATGAAATATTTTGTACTTTCATCTTATGACATGCATTCTCATATCCTCCGAGTCCTACGTCAATGAAGACTAATGAATCTTGAGCCTTACATTTCTCCCCCTCTAAGAAATGATTTCGCCCTCGAAATCGTAGGCAATTATCAAACATACAAGACAAGTAATAAAATCAATACTGCAAATTTACTTACATCATGTAAATAATTCGGGATGTTTCTGTTGCATATCCGCTTCTGTTTCCCAAGTCGCTTCCTCAGCGCCGTGACGACTCCATTGGACTTTCACTTGAGGAATAATCTTCGTTCTGAGCTTCTTTTCCTTTCGATTAAGAATCTGTATCGGTTGTTCAATATAGATCAATGGTTGATCAAGCTCGGCTTCGTCAGGCTGAATGACATGAGAGATATCTGGCATGTAACTACGCAACATCGATACATGAAAAACGTCATGTATTCCAGATAGAGAAGGAGGAAGAGCCAGTCGATATGCTCGGTCGCCAATCTTCTCTAGGATCTCGTAAGGACCGACGTATCTAGGAGACAACTTTCCACGCTTGCCAAATCTGACAACACCTCTGAATGGGGAAATCTTCAAGAATACTATGTTTCCCTGTTCAAATACCAACGGTCTACGTCTGATGTTGGCGTATTTCGCTTGCCTATCTTGTGCCGCCTTCATCCTCTTCTGAATAACTTTCACCTTCTCAGTCATGTCACGAATCATATCCGGTCCAAGTTCTGGTACCTCGGAGATATCATCCCAGTATAGCGGAGATCTGCACTTCTTACCATATAAAGCTTCAAACGGTGTCATCTCAATGCTCGTCTGGTAGCTATTATTGTAAGAGAATTCACAAAGAGGTAGGGAATCTTGCCAACTAGTGCCAAAATCTAGCACTACGGCTCTCAACATATCCTCTAACGTCTGGGTAGTCCGCTCTGACTGTCCGTCTGTCTGAGGATGATAAGCAGTACTCAGGTGTAATGTCGTACCTAAGGCCTGCTGCAAACTGTGCCAGAAGTGAGAAGTAAATCGTGAATCACGATCAGATACGATAGACTTCGGCACACCATGTAATCTGACTACCTCTCGAACATATATCTCTGCCATCTGATCGTGTCTATAAGTCATTCTGTATGGGATGAAACAAGCTGATTTGGTCAATCTGTCGATAACGACCCAAATCGCATCACAGCCTCTAGATGATCGAGGTAACTTCGTCACGAAATCCATGGAAATGTGATCCCATTTCCATTCTGGAATAGCTAAACTCAGAAGTAAACCTCCGGGTTTCTTCCTCTCGGCCTTCACCTGTTGGCAATTTAAGCATTTAGACACATACTCTGCGATGTCTGATTTCATCTGTTTCCACCAGAACTGTGTTTTCAGATCATTGTACATCTTCCTGCCACCGGGATGAATGCTGAACCGACTACAGTGTGCTTCGGACATAATCTGATGTCTCAAGTCTGAAACATCTGGCACTACAAGACGGTTATTGACGTACAAAACATGATCACGTACCTGATATTCGGATAAATGTCTTGCTCCGACCATCTGAATCGATCTTTGCACATTCTGATCAGTTCGTTGAGCTTCTTTGATCCTCATGATCAAGTATGGCTCAACTTGAATAGCAGCAAGTCGTAGTGGCCTCCTATCTGTATCAAATTCTAGTCCAGAGAAATAGCAATTTTTAACTAGCTTTGTAACACCCATCGTTGATAAGGATAAGGAACAAACCTTTCGAATTAAGGCGTCCGCTGCTGCATTTGACTTCCCTGGATAGTATTTGATTTCGCAATCAAAATCTTTCAGCAGATCAATCCATCTATGCTGTCGCATGTTCAACTCCTACTGAGAAAACAAGTATTTTAGGCTTTTATGGTCTGAATAGATCTCAAATTTCTTGCCATAAAGATAATGACGCCAGATTTTTAGTGCAAATACGATAGCTGCCAATTCAAGATCATGAATGGGGTATCGAGTCTCGTGAGTCTTCAACTGTCTTGAGGCATATGCGACCACATGACCTCGCTGCATAAGAACACATCCCAAACCTCTGTGAGAGGCATCACAATATACAACGAAATCACCCGTACCTGAAGGAATCATCAAGACAGGTGCACTGGTCAGCCTCTTCTTCAATTCTAGAAAGCTAGACTCACACTCCTCAGACCATAGGAATGGCGCATTCTTCTGTGTCAATTGTGTAATTGGTTTCGCAATACGGGAGAAATCTTGGATGAATCGTCTATAGTATCCTGCTAGACCCATGAAGCTGCGTATTTCTGGCACAGAAGTCGGTCTCGACCAATTGATCACAGCTTCCACTTTACTCGGATCTACAGAAATACCATCTCCAGATATGATATGTCCCAAAAAGACAAATCGATTCAACCAAAATTCACACTTTGACAATTTGGCATACAATCTCTCATTTCTCAGTGTCTGCAACACAATTCGGAGATGTTCTGCATGCTCATTCATGTTCTTAGAATACACCAGAATGTCATCGATAAAGACAATAACAAAATCATCCAAATACCTCTGAAAGATTTGATTCATCAAGCCCATAAATACCGCCGGAGCATTTGTTAAACCAAAAGGCATGACAATAAATTCGTAATGCCCATACCTGGTTCGAAATGCTGTCTTCGGTATATCTACATCTCGAACTCGGAGCTGATGATATCCGGATCGCAAATCAATCTTAGAATAAACAGAGGATCCCTGCAACTGATCAAATAAATCATCAATTCTAGGCAAATGATACTTATTCTTTATCGTTGCCTTATTCAGTTGCCTGTAATCGATACACAACCGCATCGATCCATCTTTCTTTCGCACAAATAGTACCAGAGCGCCCCAAGGAGATACACTAGGTCTGATATATCCCTTGGCTAGCAAATCTTCCAACTGTGCTTTCAATTCTTTCAATTCTATCAGTGCCATCCTATACGGGGCTCTCGAAATAGGAGTGGTACCTGAAATCAGATCAATACTAAAATCTACCTCTCGCACTGGAGGTAACCCAGGAATCTCCTCTGGAAATACATCTGTAAATTCCCGTACTACTGGCAAATCTGCCAATGTCGGGCTAGATTTCTGTACATCTACAGCATACACAAGGAACCCATCTGCTCCTTTCTGCAACAACTTATTCATAGACAAAGCCGAAATCAAGGGAATCCGAGATCTGGAACCCTTACCGTAGAATTTCCACTCTTCTGTCATTTCTGGTCTAAATCTGACGATCTTGTGGAAACAATCCACGGTGGCTCTGTACTTTGTTAGCATATCAATTCCAACAATGCAATCAAAGTCAGCTAGCCCAAGTACTATGCAATCTAGATCAATTTCATGACCCTCAAACTGTAAGATGCAATGTCTAACCGTAGTCACCGATATCAAACCACTTCCTAACGGAGAAGTAATAGACACGACATCTAACAATGACTCAATAGGCAGAGAATGCAATAATACAAATCGTTCTGATATGAATGTATGCGATGCACCTGTATCTATCAATATATAAGCAGGATAACCGCAAAGGGAACAGTTACCTGCTATGACATCATCTGGGGCATCCTGTGCTTGCTCTTCTGTCAACGCAAACACCTGAGCCTGTTGTCTCTGAGGCTGACTCCCTGTCTGACCACCTCTGGCTCGAGGCTGGGTCTGTGTAGGTGGCGGTTGAAAAGAGTGAACAGATGAAGCTTGCCTCTCAGGCTGAGCTACAGATGTTGATGACCCTGCACCCTGAAATCTCGATGCACCACTTCTCTGAGGACAGACCTTGGCATAATGCCCCAGTTGCTTGCATATCTTACATCTGCCCACTACACCCTGACACTGTTCTGTGGCATGCTTACCTCCACACGTAATGCAATATCCACTCGTCACCTCTAAACTCTGGCCAGGACCTCTCTGTCTTGACCCGCTGGAGCTCGATGAGCTGCTCCCTGCCCTCTTAAACTGTTTGCCCTTCGCTTTAAATTGATCTTTTCGTCCACTGCTACTACGGCTGCTATCAAATCTAGGAGGATATTGTGCTGGAGGTAGTGGTGGTCTCGGACTCAGAGCAATATACGGAACACTACGTTGTCTTAGTAACCCTGCTTCAGCTCCTTTGGCACGATTCAATGCATCCGAGAAGTTGTTAGGTCTCCCCGTATTCACCAACGTAAAGATATCTGGATTCAGGCCATTTATAAACTGATCTGCTACGGCCTCATCATTACCTGAAACGTGAGGTGCAAAGCGAAGCAAAGAAGAAAATTTAGCAACATACTCTTCAATGTTCAATTGCCCTTGCCTCAGGTTTGCAAATTCAACGCCTTTATCTTTACAGTAGGATACAGGAAAGAATCGCTGATAAAACTCTGTCTTGAATGCTTTCCATGTAATCTCGGTGCCACGCTGTTCTAGTGCTCTCGTTATATTCAACCACCAATACTTAGCCACGTCTTGCAATTGATGGCCAATGAGTTTCACTCGCTTCTCATCACTGTATTCCAGAGACTCGAATAACATCTCGATATCCTCCAACCAGCTTTCGCATTCAATTGCATTTTTTGTACCCTTTAAGGTCGGTGGTCGGAATGACTGGAATCGCTTTAATAGAGTCTCCATGGGCGTAGCAGTGACATCCATCGTATCACCAGATGTGCTACCCTGTTCAGGTGCGGGTGGTCGTAAAGGAACGGCTGCTCTTCTAGGAGGCATGGATCTGCTATACAAACAGTTTAGTATACAATCTATACCAACTGTCTCAGCCCTCCTCTGATCATTTACTTCTGATCCAGAATCGGTTCTGATTCAATCTTAACCAATACATGCTGCAATCAAATCAGATAACACAACACGTAATAGAGAAGCAATAAATCATGATATGCTAGCATGATATAGATAAGGAAGATGACTCGATCTACCCCGCTCATTCTATTCTATCTCAATCTACAGAACCTATGGCTCTGATACCACCTGTTGTGGGGACGCGGGCTCTAACTCTTTCCTTTGGGATTAAATGGATCATTAATATAAAAAGTGGGTCAAATTTTTCGCTTTTCAACATTTATTCTAATGTTGTATAAACAAGCATAAAATCTTTATTTATTTTACAAACATAATGTACAAACATGTCTTGTTCCATCTATTCTCAACAACTAGTAATTAAATACAATACATATCAAAAGTACAACTACTAGTTCTTCTGCTATGCCCGAGATCACCATGCTATGTCCATTTCTCATCCTCTGCGTGACCCAGATCCTGCCCCACCTGTTGTTATGCACACATACAAACATAACAACAGCCGGAAACTCCGGTGAGAACAAATCCCAGTATAAACATGTATACATGCATATAATCAATCTAAACATGAAACATGCTATCATGAATGACATTCATATAAACATGCAATGCGAATCAAACCATGTCTGGACTCGACTCGACTAAAACTCTAGGGATCCCGGTGTGAATAAGACGTCAATGGCTGTCACCTACCCTCCCACTCGGGGTGACTGTATGTCTTATTCCTAGACTTTGATCTGAGCTGTATCAACGACTGCAATAGGAATCAAGGCTGTTCCTAAGCTGAGATACACCGAATATCTAGATATGTGACAATGGCTGTCAACGACTTTCCTATCTTAAATGCAATGAATATCAATCTGTAACCAAAGCATGCTCATATTCATATCTGAATATCACAATGATCTTACATGCTTGAATACAATTCTATAATCAAAGCATAATCATGTAACAAGATTTGAATATAATTCTATAATCAATTCATAAACATGTTACCATATATACAATAATTCGAGTATGTGATTTTGGTTGGGAACTCAAATAATATCTTATTTGAGTTGTGGCTTCCCAAACAAACATGGCTTATACCTTCCTTGTTGTGAAATAAATCGAAGTCTCGAAGTCGGGATACAAACTCTGTCACTCCAACTCTGAAATGACAATTGTTGATAGATACCATATCAACAAACAACTCACAACATGTCTTATACAATTCTTAATCAATCTCGGTATAAATCGATGGCATAACGACGTAATTCTTCGATACCGTTTACTCCAAATTCAACATATATCAACATTGTACAATTCTCAACTCAAAATCATCATAATATCTATGTCAAGATCTCAAAATCTGCATAATCTCATGTCAATATATGCTAAAACTCATAACAATTGAGTTCGATATCTTTCTTCGTTCCGGTTTCAAATCTACAATCCTTATAATCATAAGAACGTATTTCTTAACTCCAATCATAATTCTCCCAACACATATGAATCAAAACATGTTGTAATTGAAGGAAACTTACACCCTTTGATAGACTTTGATGCAAGGAGTTCAAAACCGAAATCGGAACTAAATTCGGGTGGCTAAATCTTAAAATATCTTACCTCAAAACCTTGAAGAAATTGAGGAATCTTGAGATAAATCTCGGTTCTTCAGCTGCTGAAATGAAGAAGGACGAATCAGCACCATTCTATATATATACCATGCCATGTGTCACATTAAGAAGAAGGGGTAGACTTCTCGCATGCAGCACCGCGGGTGCGGTCACGTTAGCACCGCGGGTGCGCTATGATCTCGGCAATCTTATCATTTTCCAAAAGTAGCGACCGCGGGTGCGGCCCCTGCTAGACCGCGGGTGCGGTCTGTTCTTATCGCGGGTGCGGTCTTGCAATGTCAAAATTAGGCACCCTACTGGACATTCGCCGCGGGTGCGGTGTCTCCTAGCACCGCAGGTGCGGTGTGGCTTCGGCAGCACATTCAAAATTCCATAATTTATGACCGCGGGTGCACTCTTGTTCTAAGCGCGGGTGCGGCCTCTCACACATGAAATATTTTGTACTTTCATCTTATGACATGCATTCTCATATCCTCCGAGTCGTACGTCAATGAAGACTATTGAATCTTGAGCCTTACATCATTTGATTTGGAATATAATAAGTTTTTAATTGGTTAACTTATGTGAGAAGATTTGTAAAATTTTCAAACTGAACGATCAGTTGGTAAACTGATTCAAGTCAGTTGAGAATTCACAAACGATTGTCTTCTCAGTTAACTTCTTTAAAAACTGACATTCCCCATAGATTGGTGCATATAATAATTAAAGTAGTGCTACAAAATAATTTTACGAGTCAGAGAGGTTATTGGTTTTGCTGAAACGTTGACGAATTTTCAGCTTTCTTGATATTCTGTTATAAATATAAATGACTCAATTAGTTTTAGACATATCATCCAAAATATTCAAGATAAAAAATGTCTGATACGGGTGACTCAAGTCTTTCTCCCTTTTCTGTGGAGGTCAGGAAGGCTGAGATAGAAGACTTCGACGAAGTCTTCTGTGAAAGTCTGCATTACTGGGAGCGATTGCAGGAGCTTGAGCTCTTATACAACTCTGGGGAGGCCACCACTCCTGAATTGGTGGCAGAACTGAATCAAGTGCGAAAGCACTTGAATATTGCTGTGTGGGTGGACGTCTTCAAGGACAGTCACATGTATCAGCTGATGCTCCGCAAAGAATTGAAGATCCTGAGGCGCATAGCTCATTCTCACATCATGTTCTCATGACTGCTCCTTCTTCTCTATCTGTTTGGCTGAAATTTTGGATAATTGTTGTGGAGGAGAAGTATGATGATGTAATCCAGACCAACATTTATAAGTAATGAAATACTTATCTGGTTTTAACTCTGTTTTATTTTAGGAATGCACTCTTCACATCCATCTGGTAAACTTTGAAGTTTTTGTGAGATGCATAAGCAAGAAATATTCTGATTGCTTCCAATCTTGCAACTGGAGCATACGTCTCATCGTAATCAATTCCTTCTTCTTGCCTATATCCTTGTGCTACTAGTCTTGCTTTGTTGCGTATAACTGAACCTTCCTCGTTTAGTTTATTCATGTACACCCAAATGGTTTTTGAAGTTGGTCTTGGAACTAAGTTCCAGACGTTATTGTGAGTGAACTGATTCAGCTCTTCTTGCATAGCATTTACCCAGTTAGGATCAGCAAGAGCTTCATCAGTTTTCTTTGGTTCCATTTGTGAGACAAAGGCTGAATGAATAAATAAATTTAACATTTGATTGCGAGTTCTTACTGGATCAGATGGATTTCCTATTACCAGTTGTGGTGGATGTGATTTTCTCAATCTGTATTCTGCATTTGTTGCATCAGCAACTTCTTCAGTTGGTAACTGAATGCAGTTTTCAGCTTCAGTTGATGCCTCGTCAGCTGGTATTTGAATGTTATCAGTTTGCTTTAATAACTGATTGTCAGCATTGACTTCCTGCTCATTTAATTGATCTAATATCTCTGGTTCTGGTGTTTGAAAGATGTTTTGCTTATTATGACTTTCATCTTTGTCATCATCTTCCAAACTGATAGCTGTAAATCGATCAGCTAGCTCAACTTGATCAATTGTCTTATCAGTTAGTACAGTTTCATCAAAATCAACATGCGCAGATTCTTCAACATTTAAAGTTTTCTTATTAAAGACTCTATAAGCTATACTAACTGATGAATATCCAAGGAATATTCTTTCTGCAGATTTGGCATCGAATGCTTTTAAGTAATTTTTACCATTATCATGAATAAAACATATTCAGCCGAATATTTTGAAATAAGTGATTATACTTTTTCTTCCATGCCAGATCTCATATGGTGTTTTCATATGATTCTTATTAATCATTGATCTGTTCTGAGTATAACATGCAGTGTTTACTGCCTCTGCCCAAAATCTTTGAGAAATACCAGAATCATCAAGCATTGTTCTAGCAGCTTCTTTAAGGGTTCGATTTCTTCTCTCAGCTACACCGTTTTGCTGAGGAGTTCTTGCTGCTGAGAGCTCATGCTTGATTCCAGCATTTTCTAGAAAGCTTGAAAGTTTTTGATTGATGAATTCAGTTCCTCGATCAGATCTGATTCGATCAATCCCAACTGATTTTTCATTTAAAAGTCTTTTAAAGAGTCTAATCAGTTCTGCAGCCGTATGGTCTTTGGATTTGAGAAAGATAACCCAAGTAAATCTTGAAAAATCATCTACGACCACCAAGGTGTATTTCATTCCCCCTAAGCTCATGACTGGTATTGGACCAAAGAGATCCATGTTCAATAGTTCTAAGCATCGGGATGAAGATTAACAGCCCTTGTTTTTGAAAGAAGATCGTACTTGTTTTCCATACTGACATGCTGAGCAAAGTTTTTCTTTTGAAAAATTTATTTTGGGCAAACCAGTTACAAGTTCATGTTTACTCAGATACACAATGGATTTAAAGTTTAAATGATTTAACCTTTTATGCCACAACCAGTTTTGAGATGATTTTGAAGCAATAAAGTAGACTGGTGCATGAGGCTGTTCATTCCAACTGACTTTATATGTGTTTCCACATCGTTTGCCAGTTAGTATGATTTCATCAGTTGATGTTTTAACTGAGCATGAGTTTTTATCAAATTGTACCGAGAATCCATTGTCGCATAACTGACTGATGCTAATCAAGTTATACTTCAGATTCTCTACTAATAAAACATCTTTAATAGTAAAGTTACCATGGATAAGCTTACCCTTACCCACAGTTTTACCTTTGGAATTATCTCCGAAACTGGTGTGTTGACCACTATATTTGGTCAGTTGAGATAGCATACTTGCATCTCCTGTCATATGTCGTGAGCAGCCGCTGTCCAAATACTATATTGAATTTTTATCTGTACCTGTTACCTGCAAGCACACACATAATATGATTTGGTACCCATATCTATTTGGGTCCAAAACTTATTAGTCCCTTTGGAACCCATACTTGGATTAGTCTAACTGACTTTCCAGTAGCTGTATTCCAAATGGTTTTTCTCGGCTTTTGTGTGCTTGGTGAGTAGTGTACAGATGATACAGTATGTGTTTTAGTCTTATTCAACTGATTGTTCAATCTGTATTTCTTCTGAACTGGCTTGCAGTTATAGTAATTTACATAGCCATTCAAATAGTTTTTGTGAAATCTTTTTGATGACCCGCTTTGTGAATCAGTTGAAAGCTTTTGGCTATAGCCAATCCCATATCTTCTAGCCTTGTTCAACTTCTCAGTAGGTTGTTCAGTCAGTTTACTGGGCTCAATTTGTTCTTGTACCACTGCTGATTTGACAAAGTGAATGTACTTCCCTTTGTTCATTGTCAGCTTTGGTTGAGTATCATTTGAAAACGTTTCTCCTTGATTATTGAACCCTAAACCAGTTTTATCAGAAACTGATTTTTGTGAATTCTGCATCTCATTCAGTGCAGTAGACGACTTATTCCAAGATTGAATGAGTTCAGTCTGTTTTGAATTTTCAAGGATCAGTTTCTGGATCATTGACTGATCTTTCTTTCTCTCTGCTTTTAACTCAGCAATTTCCTTTTTTAAACTCAACCCATCAACTGATTCATCAGTTTTGGTTTTATTGTCCATGGGATCATTTTGTTTTGACTTTATTTCCTCAAATGATGATGCAAGTTTCTGGTACTCATTTACCATTTCATGCAATGTTAAAATGAGTTCTTCTCGTGTAAAATCAGTTGAACTAAAATCAAATACCTGTTGACTTGTAGATTCTGCTTCTGTATCATTGGCCATTAGACATTTGACTTCCTCTTAATCACTTGAGCTATATGAGCTTTCTGGTTCTGATTCGTCACTATCAGTTTCTGCCCATTTGGATTTGTTCTCTTCAGCTAATAGAACCTCATGTTTCTTTCTGTAGGTTTTCTTATCATCTCTGGGTTATGATCATATGATTTCTTTCTTCTGTCAGTTGATCCTTGACTGTCCTTTTTAGGTTTAGGACAGTCAGCAATATAATGACCTGTTTTGCCACAATTGTAGCAAGCATTTATTTCTTCTTTGGAATTGTTTTTCTGGTATTGCTTCTGAAAGTTTCCTTGGTTCTTTCTCATGAACCTCCCAAACGTTTTGATGAATAATGACATAGCATCATTGCTTAACTGATCGGCAGATTTCTCGACTGAACTAGTTGATTCAGTTCTTACAGCTGCTAGAGCAGTTGTAGCTGTAGGAGTAAATGGTTCTCCTTCTCTGCTCTGCAATTCAAATTCATAAGCCTTTAAATCAGCAAATAGTTCATGAAGTTCGATCTGGTTCAAGTCTTTAGATTCTCTCATAGCCATAGTTTTGACATCCCATTCCTTTGGAAGACCTCTCATCACTTTTAGTGCAACCTCTTTGTTAATATACACTTTTCCGAGTGCATTTAATTCATTTACAATACAGCTCACCCTTTCATCATACTCATTCATTGATTCTCCAACCTTCATTTTGATATTGTCAAATTTCTGAACAGCAACATAGAGTTTATTTTATTTTTTTTGGTCATTTCCTTCATACAACTAAATCAAATTTTCCCAAATTTCTTTTGTTGTTTTGCACATATTTATTTTGTTGAATGTTGCTTTGTCCAGTGTTTTTTATAGAGTATCTTTGGCCACATTGTCAAGATTGGCTTTTCTTTTGTCCTCAGTTGTCCACTCTTCTCTGGGCTTTTGAATTCTCTGTGGTGCCCCTTCAGTTATGGCGATTGCTGTATTTGCTTTTAGAATCTTCATGGGTCCGTCTGTTATGACATACCACATGTCATCATCTTGTGTAGCTAAGTGAGCCTGCATTCTGATTTTCCAGTCATCGAAATCTTCTCTTGAGAACATAGGAATTTTATTGAATGAAGTCATGCTAGCAGATTTATAGATCAGAAGTATTCAAGAACAAGATTCAACTACTCTGATACCACTTGATAGGATCGATTGACGTGTCAAGAGTGTTTAGAAGGGGGGGGGGGGTTGAATAAACACTCTCAATTAATATTGGTCTTTTCGAATTTTTGAGTTCAGTTTGGTGACAAACTGATTCTCGGAATCTTGTTGGTCAATATCAATCAGTTAAACTGAGGTAGTTGCGGAAGGTAACTAACTGACAGATAGAATACAGAACTGAAATAAAATACACAAGGATTGTTTCTGGATGTTCGGAGAATTCAATTACTCCTACGTCACCCCTTCTATCACAAGGATAGGATTTCCACTAAAAGACTTTGATCCAATACAACACTTGTACAGACCACTTCAGTTAGGACTTACCTACTGCCTAAACTGAAACTCTTAGTATTACAAAATGATCTCTGTGCGTAACTGATCTTAGCACAATTGAATTAACAAATATTACAGAGTGCTAGTTTGCTCAACTTGTAGCCTTGATTGCTACGAATAAATCAAGTAAGAGTGAGCTGAGATTTTGACAGAGTAATAGCAAGTTTTGAATGGTGTATCGTTGCTTCTTCTTTTTCTTCTGCCATATTTATACTCTTCTTTTCCAACGGTAATCTTGAGATAAATTTGAATCTTTCTATCCGTTGGTTTCCACTTGATTATTCCTTCGATATTGTTAGCTTCATTTATTGTAATTCGGCGTCTTAATTGCTTTGCCCGGAATGCGTTGTTTTAAGTAGTCTTGATTGTTGTGCGGCGCTCTTGTAATCTGTTATGTCTTCTTTGTTCTTTCCCGAGACATCGTCCGTTGAGAGACTTTAAGGCATTTGGCTGAATGTTTTAACTGATCAGTTTACTCTGTATCATTGTGTGACACCTCTGACCCAATTAAATAAAAACACAACGGAAATAAAATTTTCTTTCAAATATATGGAAGGAGTTTCAAAATACATTTCTTCAAACATCTTTTCAATAAAATATATACATGATCATTTAAATGACAAAGCAAAATACAAAATATCATTCCTATGATCATGTCCAAAAATCTTCCTTCCAACATGGCATGCATATGACCCCTGTCCACAGTCAACGTCCCGGTCCGTCGCTCTTATCTGCATCACATGAAATAACTGAAATGAGTATAAAACTCAGCAAGTGGAACTCTTACATAGCAATGACATAACATACTTTGAGAAACATAGCTTTGAAATCATAAATACCATCAACTCTGATATATAAACTCTGAATCATGAATATTATAACAATAACATAGCAATGAGATGGTATTACTCTTTACTCTAGTTGGATTGATATCAATAGTATCTCTGTCTCTCACTTATATCCCATCGATATAAATCGATTACTCTGAGGGATATAAGCCTATGGTCGTTGATCAACTAATTGCATGCAATCTCTGACTATGTATCTATCAATCCAAATAAAACATTTAAACTCTCTCTATGGCATTAACAAACACTTTGAATACTCTTTCTTTTCTCTTGTATTCCCTTTTCAATAATTGAGACATGAAATGCCTCTAATATACATAACAAGTGAATCAATACATACTATTAATCAAATGGAAGGGAATATCACAATAAAACTCTTGAAATACAATACATATACTATCATGTGAGCACAAGGCTGAAATTCCACTTACAAACCACAAGAACACCTCAATCTAAGCTCTTGATACACCACCTACAACAATAATCCACTAATAACACCATCATCAACTCAATAATCAAGAACCCATGCCAATTAATCCATAAATCTAACATAAACATCAAACTCAAATCATCTCTTCTCCAAAACCATGAAATAATAACACCAAAAGCTTACCTTAGCTTCCTAGCACCAAGGAGAACTTCGATCTCAACTCGAATCGCCAACTAAAAGCTTGAATCGAAGATAGGAAGTGAAAGAAATGAGGGAAAACCCTTGTCTCCAAAAGAGAATTCGAAATGGAGAGGAAAGAAATGGGGAAAAGTGAAGTCAACTCACCCAAAAAGTACTTAAAATCTCGACCATACCTCTACTGTTCATCACCGCGGGTGCGCTCCACCAAGCACCGCGGGTGCGCTGAGCTCACGGCCTCCCATCCAAAAATCCATGATCGACGACTGCGGGTGCGGTCCTGCAATTACCGAGGGTGCGGTCTACACCGCGGGTGCGGTACTAACATCACCGCGGGTGCGGTGTAGCTACGGGAAAAACACCAAAATCCAACAATTAAGACCGCAGGTGCGGTCCTTACACTGAGCGCGGGTGCGGTCTGGTCAGGGCCAAGACAAAATCTAAGGCAACTAAAATCGAACCGAAACGCTGAAACGACGCAACTACCAACAACTAACAATATCAACCATACCTCAAGACAACAATAACCAACAATACTATGGCCCATAATCACAACTCTTAGCAACACAACTAAACTTAAACTTAATCAATAAATCCATAACATACGAAAACTTAAACCGTACCGTTCACCAGGCTCGGCTATTACACATTGTACCAGCTAATTTCAGTTGATAAGTTCAGTTGCCGAATTTGCTTGCGCGTATCAGTTGATTCATATTTTGTTAATCGATTGATTCATGTTTTGTCAAACTCCAGAATCTAGTTTCCAACAACATATTACCAAATCAACTCAGATATTCAGGTAACATGTAACATTCTAAACAATAGCATATACAATATAATTTCAACATTATATTCCAGCATATACCATGTAACTTCAGGCAGTAAAACATAACATCATGCTAGCATACACAATGTAATTCCACATTATAATAATTCACATGCTAGCAATCACATGCAAGGAAAGAAAAATCATCCTACCCCGCTCACTCTTCTCTATCACAGTCTCATGGACCTACAGTTCTAGAATCTACTGTTCTGGAACCTAATGCTCTGATACCACCTGTTGTGGGGACCCGGAAGCTAATTCCAATTTTAATCATTCTTAGGAATTAATCAATCTATTATTAGAAACAAGGTCTAATTTTTTTAAAAAAAATACAAAGAGGAAACGTAATGTAATTTACTTCAAATTACATATTAAACATAAACATACAAATCTTGTATTATCTACAAGAACTCAACTAGGTTCAACTATGTATTAGTGCTGAATCCTAAGTTACTTTGGAGCCCGGATCTCCACGCTATCTAGTCCAGCCTCGTTCTCTTCGTGACCCTGATCCCATTCCACCTGTTGCCATGCACACATACAAACAAGACAACAGCCGGATAACTCTGGTGAGAATTACATTCTCAGTATAAATCATGTATACATGCAATAATATAATCAATATAAACTCATATAACATACATTCATTGTTGGGACATCGTATTCTCGCACCCAAGACGCAGCGAAAGTTTAAAATTTTGTTCTTGGGTGTCGTGTGTTTAAAACATTCATAGGGCGTTTAGAATTATACCTTCACGTATTAAACGTGGGACACCAAACTATTCCGGTTTTTAAGCGGATATAGCCCTTCTTGTAAATCCCTACGAACGGCTCTTCTCCTTTGATCGCCTAATTAGGTCCACGATCAGAAACTCTGTTCCTCGCCTGGATTGCACTAGAAATCACAAACGATTTGTGCGTTGAGACTGTAGCCTCCGAATTTCCAAAATCCGGTGATGGTGTTGCGTCGTCAGCGTAGTGGTGGAAGAAAATCACTTGGCCAAAAACTTTCCCAACCCCTTTAAAGTTTGTCCGTGAGTTCTCCATCAAAATATGGGGAGATTTTGTTAATTGATTCTTAATCAATTATTATGGATTCACAATCCATAATTAAGAAAATCAAATATATGCTTTTAACCAAAATCTTCTTCCAAATATCAATGAAGTGGCCGTGTGGTTTTATTGGAGAATGGAAGGAATTTTTCATGTGCTTTTGTGTGAAAAATTTCATTAACAATCAATGAACCCTAAAACTCCAAATCTAATTAGGAGTCCCTCTCCCACAAGGACTCTATTAATTTCATTATATTTAAACTCTCATATAATTAGTATATAATGTATTTATTAACCTTTAATAATACATGATATAATAATATTATATACACATATTTTATATCACCATATAAAATATAGACGTGTATATTAATTAAATTAAATAACCATTATTTAATTAATAAATTAACTCATTGGTTAATTTAATTCTAGACTCCTCTAGAACATATATGAGAATTTGTGCATGTTAGTAGTCACCACTACTAGCACAATCATTTAATTAGTAAATTCCAAATTCACGAAAAAATTGATTCCGAACTCATTATAATCCCGATCGACGATCCGAGAGCGCCGATGTACCAATGATACAAATCTTGTTCATATAATGAAAATCGAAAATTTCGAAGATCAAAATTTTCATTTGCCAAATTTAGAACTTACCATGTATGGCAGTTACCATATTTGGCAGCTGTCAGTTTTAGTGAACTCTTTCACAAAACAGGCAGTTCCACTCTCCTTCCTTATTTAGCAATCATGCTAACTTCCACTTCTCCCATCCTATGGAATCAGCTCATAAACTCCTTTATAAGCTTCTTGTTTGATCTCCATCAAACTATAGTCGCCAAATTCCAACTCCTTGAAATTTGACTATCTCAACGGGAACACAGAATCCGATACTTGTGTGACCCTCAATGGTTCAGGGATACAGCTAGCCGTGGGTTCACATCTCCATGTGATTCAGAATAACATTTATTCTTATTCGGGCTTACCCTAGTTAGCCCCATTCTTTTCATCAACACCTTGATCAAGAATGTCAGAACTCATTTCTGATTGCACCCATCGGATCATGGTAAGAGCGTCTAGTAGCATCGCCCCATGATCCCCTAAGTATCACTGATAGTGCCTGCAAGAACCTTTAGTCATGGTTAGCGTACAGTACGGTCCCTTCAACACATATATCCCGATCGAATCTGCAACCATTGGTATATCGAGAGTTGCATATGAATTCGATAACGATGTGATTTATCTTTGAGTATTAATAGTGGCATGGTATGTGCAACTAGGAAAACACCTTTCCCTAAAGCACATTTCTCGCTCTGGCCAGAGACTCCTTGTACTATTAACTCATCAGATCACATAGGATATCTTCTCCCGTAGGCGAACGGTGAATCCCCGACTACAATGTATTTGCTCCTACGTATTTCGAAACTACACCCAACCTCGCCACCTGATGACCCTCAATGGAGTCGGTAAACGGATCAAAGTGCATGCTAGTACGTATAGCCCCTACATTGTCCCGGGTCAAAGGACTAATGGTGTACAACCATAGCTGCGGACCATTCCACTCGATAAGTGGGAACCACTTGGATAGTCCGAGGGAGGGTTGTTCAGTGCATCATCATATGATCACCCATCTGTATGAATGGACATCTCCATGCCCTTGCCAATGAAACACGGTGTTTACATCACAGATGCTAGTCTCGAGCTCGAGCGACCTTTATCCTTGTTTTAGGTGGCTGAATCGACTAGGAACCTGTTTAGAATATACGGTACGCTTCCTAATGAGTTTCAAGATCTTACGTGGAGTCGCAGACCTCATGGTACCTATTGTATATTCAAGGACTTTATCTATGCGGCTTGCATGGGTATACAGATAAAGTATAATGCCATAATCGAATAAAATCGTAAAATATTATTAAAATAAAAATTGTTTTACATTAGAGTCAATAAAGCCCAAGCCACAAGTTGGCTTGCCGGGCACCTACTCTAACAATCTCCCACTTGCCCTATAGCCAACTACCCATAGATCTTAGACCCATTGCTTCGCGATGCTTCTCAAACAATGGTCCTGGCAGGGGCTTCATCAGTGGATCAACAACGTTATCTACGGAGGCGACTCTCTCTACCGAAATGTCTCCTCTTCCCACAATCTCCCGGATTATGTGGAACTTCCTCAGTATATGTTTGGATCGATGATGAGACCTCAGTTCCTTCGCTTCCGCTACGGCACCGGTGTTGTCACAGTAGACCGGGACTGGATCAACAGTTTGAGGAATGACACCCAACTCTTGGATGAAATTCCTCATCCAAACACCCTCCTTTGCTGCAGCCGATGCAGCTATGTATTCGGCCTCAGTGGTTGAATCCGCTGTGGTGTCTTGCTTGGAACTCTTCCAAGAGACAGCACCACCATTGAGCTTGAATACAAATCCAGAGGTCGATTTCGAATCATCCACATCTGATTGGAAGCTAGAATCAGTGTAGCCTTCCAATTTTAGTTCTCCACTCCCGTATACCAAGAACAAATTCTTAGTTCTTCTCAAGTACTTAAGAATGTCCTTCACTGCTTTCCAATGCAGTGGGCCGGGATTCGACTGATATCGGCTTGCAACACTCAGTGCATATGCAATATCAGGTCGAGTAGATATCATACCATACATAATACTGCCTATGGCAGATGCATATGGAATGCGGCTCATGGTTTCCATCTCTTCATCAGTCTTAGGGCACATAGACTTGGATAGATTCACACCATGAGACATTGGGAGATATCCTCTCTTGGACTCCTCCATAGAGAATCTCCTCAGTATGGTATCGATATATGTGGATTGCGTGAGCCCTAGCATTCTCTTTGATCTATCCCTATAGATCTGTATTCCTAATACATATGATGCTTCACCCATATCCTTCATGGAGAACTTACTAGCTAACCATACTTTAGTTGAGTGCAACATCCCTACATCATTCCCAATGAGTAGTATGTCATCAACATAAAGTACTAGGAATGTCACTGCACTCCCTTTAACCTTCTTGTATACACAAGGTTCCTCAGGGTTTTTGGCAAAATCAAACTCTTTGATAGTGTTGTCAAATCTGAGGTTCCAGCTCCTTGATGCCTGTTTGAGTCCATAAATGGATCTCTGAAGTTTGCATACTTTATGCTCACTTCCTACTGATGTGAATCCTTCAGGTTGAGAAATGTAAATCTCTTCCTTAATATCCCCATTAAGGAACGTTGTTTTCACATTCATCTGTAATATTTCATAGTCATACTATGCTGTTATGGCTAGCAGTATCCTAAAGAACTTGAACATCGCGATTGGAGAAAAGGTTTCCTCATAGTCAACACATTGTCTTTGAGTATATCCTTTTGCTACCAATCTAGCTTTGAAGGTCACCACCTTCTCATCCGTTCCAAGTTTCCTGTTGTAAATCCATTTGCATCCTATGGAAACAATTCCCTCAGGTGGATCTACTAAGGACCATACTTGGTTCGAATACATGGAGTCCATCTCGGACTGCATGGCTTCAAGCCATCTAGATGAATCGGCATCAAACAATGCTTCCTTGAAATTTCTTGGATCACATCCAAGAATGGGCTCACCTTGGCCCTCTTCAAGAAGCAGGCTCAACCTTTTAGGCGGCCTTGAGATCCTTTAGGATCTTCTAAGAGTTTATGTTTCTTTTATTGGCTGTTGGGGTGTGGGTTATGCTATTTGTGTCACGGGTGGTTCTCGAATCTGATCGAGTTCTATCATCATACCTTTTCTATCTAATAGAAACTCCTTCTCTAAGAAAGTGGCATTCCTTGAAACAAACCACTTTGTTTCACTTGGATAAATAGAAGTAATATCCAACAGAGTTCTTTGGATATTCCACAAAGTAGCACAGATTGGCTCTACTATCCAATTTGTCTCTCACTTCCTGCTTCACGTAAGCCGGGCATCCCCATATTATTAAGAAAGAATGTTTCCCATCCATATCTCATATGGAGTTTTATTCACTGCCTTTGTATGGACTTGATTCAACAACCTTGACGCTGTTTCAAGCGCATATCCCTTAAGGGATGGCGGCAACTCAGTGAATCCCATCATAAATCAGACCATGTCCATCAATGTCCGATTACGACGTTTTGACACACCACTCAACTGGGGTGTGGCAGGCGGATTTCACTGTGAGAGAATCCTATTCTCGTTAAGGTAGTCTTGAAACTCAGTACTCATGTATTCTCCACCTCGATCTAATCGTAGTGTTTTAAAACTCTTTCCTAATTGTTTCTCTACTTTTGATCTGTATTCTTTGAACTTTTCAAAGGCTTCAGACTTGTATTTAATCAAATACACATACCCAAACCTCGAATGGTCATCGGTAAAGGTAACGAAGTAGGAATGGCCAAATCTTGTGCTAACACTTAGCGGGCCACACACATCTGTATGGATCAAATCCAATAGATCATGTGCACGTTCCACTTTCCCTAGGAAATGGGCCTTGGTCATTTTTCCTTTCAGACAGGACTCACGTGTCTCTTAGAGAGTTTATGTCTGACGAGTCAAACATGTCCTCTCCCACTAGCTTGTGGATCCTTCTTTGGGAAATATGTCCTAGCCTAACGTGTCACAAATGTGCTTGGTTTAGACTATCTTGTTTTCTTTTGTTTATCGTTGTTGAAAATCGTGTTTACTTGGACATTCACTTATTATTGCCAAAACATTTCTGGCCTAGATAATTTCTTATGTCTTTGCTTCAAGCAGTGAAATATACATGTTCTAAATTATCAGGTCATGTCAAATTCCAGGCCCACCACCTTCTCAATAAGCACAATCATACTTACACCATGCTCATGGGCAAGAGCCTCATCTTGCATACGTGTGGTCATGAGCTCCTTGAAAGTAGTGTGCATCATTATGCGAGTTTCATGCATCATGCAACTCTTGCATGTGTTATTCGAATGTCAGCAGCATTCAATATTTCCTCAAACTGTCTCTACAGTTCATTTGACATAGAAACGAGCATATTACACTTTAGCTTGCATACTATGGTCCTACCATCTTGCATGCTTTGTCAGTTCAGCAGGACTTACACTAGTGTGTATGCTATTCTCTCCGAATTTAGAACAATTTTCCCAGCCAATCTTGAAAATTAGTGTTCGGTTAGCTTGATTTAATAACAGACTTGAATTACGTGACGAAATCATTAATATACTGATATGGAAACAGAATAAACGTTGTCGACTATTTTAAAATATTTTGTAAGACGTAAAATATGGACTTTTGTTTTTACGAATCGCCTCCCACTATTTTGACATTTTCACCACCCTCTGATGACAAACGGGAAATCCAATTTCCTTAGTGAGTACGCAAGGCCCAATTGCGAAATTATGATCCCGAATAATATCAGCCAATCATAACTTCCAAAAAGTAGAGCCCAATTGCAACTCCTTGCAACCCTTACGTAATTTTGCCTCACGTTTGAGGAGGGTCCAATAATATGATCCCTTTTCTCTTCATGTGTCGAGCCCGGCCCATCAATGTTGAACCTTAGTGGACGGTCGCCATGAGATCCCCCAATAATATGAGCCGAAGTCATGGGAGTTCCACGTAGTTCACATCAAATATGTCAGTGGAAGTCACAGCTTTCCGGCGTCCAGGCCTCCCCAATAATATGAGCCAGACACTGAACGCGGGTAGCGTTCATCATGCAACCACCGTTGATGGAAGGCAAGGAATTATTAAACTTTCTTTTAATTATCCTTTTAATGGGCTTGATTTAAATTTTGGATCTCATCCAAAATGAGGGATTTTAATTTTAAAAATTTGCCTCATCATTAATTTTAAAACATGTGCCATGATTGTTTGTATGATTGCCGGATTCATGCAACTCTTGTCATTATGTAAATAATATCGCACATACTGATTATTTATAATATATCACATACATCACAAATAATAATAAAGTATGATCGATAACCGAGAGCTAATTGATCCGTACGAGCCACATACGGATCCATGTCCATAGCCTAGGGAAATGCAGGGATGCAAATGCAACTATTACATAAGCTTCCAAAATTTACATGTCTTCGATCTTCAAAACTCCTTTCGAGGATCTCGGGCCCACCGTCTTCAAATCTTGATCTCCCACTAAATCTAATATTTACATTAATTTCCATGGCCCATTGGGATACAAATTTCAGGGGTGGGAACGGGCCATAAACCAAGCCCACTTTATAATTATCAAATAATTAAAATTTACAACATGTAAAAACCTAACATACACCTAGCAAATTGGTCATGGCTCTCGATCATCCTTTTAAAATATAATATCATATATTATATAAATCCGATAATATCACATATCATCAATAAATCGTGTATCTCGTAAATTATCACTAACCGCCATAATTATCAAATTAAATAAACACTTTTATTTAATTTCAAATAATTAAATTTCTTGTAAAACACTTTTTACCATAAATAATTAAAATCAAATTTTAATTATTTATTTTGTAAGAAATTGATTTTATAAAAATTATTGTAGGGGTAAAATCGTCCGTATTTTCATAAAATATCAATTTAACCCCAACTTTTAAAAAATCAGAAAAACCGCCCCAGGCCCGAACAATTCAAGCCCACGACCCAGCACGGTACCCGAGACATTCCCGGGCACCCGCCCGCGCCGCCCGCCCGCTGCCCGATCCGATCAGGCGCTGGCGTGCGCGCTGTGCGCAGGCCGCGCGCACAGGCGTGCAGGCGCGCCGCGCGTGCGGCACCGTGCGCGCGCGCTGCGCGCCTGCCATGCAGCGCCTGCGCGCGCGCTGTGCGCACTCGTCTGCCCGGAACAGTTCCGCGCAGACCCAAAAAAATTTTTTTTTTTAATTTTTTTTTTTTTTCAAAACAGATTTTTCAAAAATAATTTTAGGGGCGTTTTTCATAAAAATTCTTACGCGGTTAGAAATAATAAACTCAACACAATTTAATTAAAACACACGATAGAGAATAACCTGGCTCTGATACCACTGTTGGGACATCGTATTCTCGCACCCAAGACGCAGCGGAAGTTTAAAATTTTGTTCTTGGGTGTCGTGTGTTTAAAACATTCATAGGGCGTTTAGAATTATACCTTCACGTATTAAACGTGGGACACCAAACTATTCCGGTTTTTAAGCGGATATAGCCCTTCTTGTAAATCCCTACGAACGGCTCTTCTCTATTGATCGCCTAATTAGGTCCACGATCAGAAACTCTGTTCCTCGCTTGGATTGCACTAGAAATCACAAACGATTTGTGCGTTGAGACTGTAGCCTCCGAATTTCCAAAATCCGGTGATGGTGTTGCGTCGTCGGCGCAGTGGTGGAAGAAAATCACTTGGCCAAAAACTTTCCCAACCCCTTTAAAGTTTGTCCGTGAGTTCTCCATCAAAATATGGGGAGATTTTGTTAATTGATTCTTAATCAATTATTATGGATTCACAATCCATAATTAAGAAAATCAAATATATGCTTTTAACCAAAATCTTCTTCCAATATCAATGAAGTGGCCGTGTGGTTTTATTGGAGAATGGAAGGAATTTTTCATGTGCTTTTGTGTGAAAAATTTCATTAACAATCAATGAACCCTAATGGTGTATTTATAAAGTAAAACTCCAAATCTAATTAGGAGTCCCTCTCCCACAAGGACTCTATTAATTTCATTATATTTAAACTCTCATATAATTAATATATAATGTATTTATTAACCTTTAATAATACATGATATAATAATATTATATACACATATTTTATATCATCATATAAAATATATACGTGTATATTAATTAAATTATATAACCATTATTTAATTAATAAATTAACTCATTGGTTAATTTAATTCTAGACTCCTCTAGAACATTTATGAGAATTTGTGCATGTTAGTAGTCACCACTACTAGCACAATCATTTAATTAGTAAATTCCAAATTCACTAAAAAATTGATTCCGAACTCATTATAATCTCGATCGACGATCCGAGAGCGCCGATGTACCAATGATACAAATCTTGTTCATATAATGAAAATCGAAAATTTCGAAGATCAAAATTTTCATTTGCCAAATTTAGAACTTACCATATGTGGCAGTTACCATATGTGGCAGTTACCATATTTGGCAGCTGCCAGTTTTAGTGAACTCCTTCTCAAAACAGGCAGTTCCACTCTCCTTCCTTATTTAGCAATCATGCTAACTTCCACTTCCACCATCCTATGGAATCAGCTCATAAACTCCTTTATAAGCTTCTTGTTTGATCTCCATCAAACTATAGTCGCCAAATTCCAACTCCTTGAAATTTGACTATCTCAACGGGAACACAGAATCCGATACTTGTGTGACCCTCAATGGTTCAGGGATACAGCTAGCCGTGGGTTCACATCTCCATGTGATTCAGAATAACATTTATTCTTATTCGGGCTTACCCTAGTTAGCCCCATTCTTTTCATCAACACCTTGATCAAGAATGTCAGAACTCATTTCTGATTGCACCCATCGGATCATGGTAAGAGCGTCTAGTAGCATCGCCCCATGATCCCCTAGGTATCACTTATAGTGCCTGCAAGAACCTTTAGTCATGGTTAGCGTACAGTACGGTCCCTTCAACACATATATCCCGATCGAATCTGCAACCATTGGTATATCGAGAGTTGCATATGAATTCGATAACGATGTGATTTATCTTTGAGTATTAATAGTGGCATGGTATGTGCAACTAGGAAAACACCTTTCCCTAAAGCACATTTCTCGCTCTGGCCAGAAACTCCTTGTACTATTAACTCATCAGATCACATAGGATATCTTCTCCCGTAGGCGAACGGTGAATCCCCGACTACAATGTATTTGCTCCTACATATTTCGAAACTACACCCAACCTCGCCACTTGATGACCCTCAATGGAGTCGGTAAACGGATCAAAGTGCATGCTAGTACGTATAGCCCCTACATTGTCCCGGGTCAAAGGACTAATGGTGTACAACCATAACTGCGGACCATTCCACTCGATAAGTGGGAACCACTTGGATAGTCCGAGGGAGGGTTGTTCAGTGCATCATCATATGATCACCCATCTGTATGAATGGACATCTCCATGCCCTTGCCAATGAAACACGGTGTTTACATCACAGATGCTAGTCTCGAGCTCGAGCTCGAGCGACCTTTATCCTTGTTTTAGGCGGCTGAGTCGACTAGGAACCTGTTTAGAATATACGGTACGCTTCCTAATGAGTTTCATGATCTTACGTGGAGTCGCAGACCTCATGGTACCTATTGTATATTCAAGGACTTTATCTATGCGGCTTGCATGGGTATACAGATAAAGTATAATGCCATAATCGAATAAAATCGTAAAATATTATTAAAATAATGATTGTTTTACATTAGAGTCAATAAAGCCCAAGCCACAAGTTGGCTTGCCGGGCACCTACTCTAACATTCATAACATATATCCAAATCAGATTATAAATCGATATCAAGAATAAATCATATTCTAACCATGTACCATCATCAGGAACATAAATCAACATGTACCATATTCAGGAAAATAACCCACATAATTGAATATAAACTATCAATCGTACTCGTGACTCCACGACTAAGACTAGACTCAATCCTAGTCTAGGGATCCCGGTTTCCAGATGTGGGTATTCCTATATCGACCAACAGTAATAGAAAAGACTCCAGTTCTATCCACGTCGATATAACCAAACATCCAGTGTCCTGACCTAACCGTCATGGAATGTGGCCCTATCGCCAATATCTTATCTTGTGACATCGTGCAATGTGCCCGTGGGGATCCCGCCACTATCAGGCACATCTGTCCCAAGATTCCTATACTATCTTGTGACATCGTGCAATGTGCCCGTGGAGATCCCGCCACTATCAGGCACTTATGTCACAAGATTACTCGTCGAGACTCGTCTAGCACATGCTCTCTACAAATCCATAGAACAAGAATATCAAATCAAGTCAATGCAAATAATAACAAATAGTATGTGATTTAGGGAAACTCAAGTCCAAACCTCACTTGAGTTGTGCAATCCCAACTCAACATTAATTTATACCTTTATCTTCACGGTCTGGCGAAGTCGAAGTATCGAAGTCAATTTTGTCCATATCAAATCTGAAATAACTGTATCAAATAGACCGTGTCAATATACCGCTTAACTAAAAGCCTGTTCTGATCAATACACAAATCAAAACATAATCTGATCAATATCGAATCAAGACACAATCTAATCCATATCGACGATATCACCATATAATCGAAGTCACTATTGAATCTGATCAATATCAACCCATAGATGTTTCGACGGCCTAACAATACAGTCTCGATAACCCCGTCAAGTTCAACATCACAGATATAATACCAGAACTCATAATCAATATCAATACAATTCTGATATCGAATCTCAATCAAATAAACTCCGAAAATCCTAACAATTACAAAACCAGTCTGTTCTTCAATCTGATTTCAGATACGATGTCTACTGTATCAAAAACATCATATATGATTCATATTCAATTCTGACAATATCATAATTTCAAATGATATCAGAACTTAATGAAACTTACGTCCCGCTGTAGCTGTCTTCGTTAGGAACACGGTGTTGTGCTCGGATTAAAAATCTGACGGACTGATTTCACGCAAATCTTAATTTAAAATCAAGAACTTACGGTTTGCTCTGAAGCTTTCGTTTTCTTCTATTCCTTTTCAGAAATACAAGCTTGGTTATATATATATATATATATATATATATATATATATATATATATATATATATATACATACACGTTGTATGTAAGAGGCAAGTGGCTTGTTGCATGTTCTGCACGTCTCGTGCATATGTGCGACAATACTTGATGCATATGCGCGAGACACAAAGTCTAGGCGTGTAGCTTCAAAGGGACTCGCGCATATGGGCGCCTCTACTCGGCGCATATGCGCGAGGTCTTCTGGAAATTTTACCTTGGCTACTGGACTGCTCGCGCGTATGCGCAAATCCAAGTCACGCATATGCGCGAGACCTACTGGTCACGCACCACACACCTCGCGCATATGCGCGCCTACTCCTCGCGCATATGCGCGAGGCCCTAAGCCCATTTTGCGCATGTGAGCGCATCAGTGACGCGCACATGTGCGAGGGCTACTGTTCCTCGCACACATTCATGTATTATCTTGTTTTTCCCGGTCCGATCTTTTCTGTCTATAATCATATCAATTAATCAATAAATCATTTCAGATTAATCTCGGATTACGGTAATAAAAGTTTGGGCCTCAAACGGACCCTTTGACAGACCTTGACACGGGGTCCGTGTCCTTTCTTCTTCCCGAGTAATTCTTTTGCGCACCTACACGGATCCATACACGGACCCGGGCAAGAGGTCCGTTGTAGTGCCCAAATTCAGTACACGTATAATCCATGCATTTATTTAATTATTAAATCATTTAACTAAATTTAAATTGATTTTTAGCTGTGCATGATTTATGAAAATACATTATTTTAAATTATTTATGTTTATGTGATGCACGTTAAAATGTTTTTCGAGTTTCATGTTTCAGGCGATTATTCGAGGCGGGATTGAGGAAAAGATCGGTAACGATTTTTGGAAACTTTTAAAATGCGGTATTTTTATTTTAAGTTAGGAAGGGGTATTTTGAATAATTTATTTAGTTTTAGTATTTTTAAATGTCTAATTTTATCACTAGGTGATTTAATTAATTTAAACTTTTAAAATTAGCATTTTTAGCGTGTTATTTTAATTAAGGAGTTTATTTAAAATTAGTATGTATTTTATTTCTAATGAATTGATGAGCTAGTGTTGGATGAACTTTTAATTAGTGGTTAATTTATTATTAAGCAATTTATTTTCCCTAAATCACACCACTAACTCACGCCATACACACACACACACACATTTTTCACACACTAATGTCGGCTAACACACACACACAAATTTTAATTCAGATTTTTATTATTTTGAGAGAGAAAAACCTAGGTTCCTAAGAACCTTAGCAGCCGCCCCACTTCCCCCCCTATAATTCCCAGCGAATTTGTGTTGGTTTTCTTCAAGAATTTTAGCGCCACGGTCGTCCTGAATCAAGCCTCTCTCCGTCCCGCGTCGGTATCGCCGTTTCGGTAAAGTTTATCATCATAAGGCACGTATAATCTTTCTTTTGCTGCATCGATCATGTCATATTATGTGTTGCGTTGTTTATGCGTAAAAATATATGTGTGACGTTCGTCGTTTGAGCGGAAAACGGTTCGGATCAGTTTTGAGATAATTTTAGATCTGAAAACTCGTTTTTGCAATCATTTTAAAAACTGCGACTTTTAGGTTGTGATTCTTAGAAAACTTTCAACGTGAAAATTGTATAACTTTTTGATACCTTCAACTTGATATAAAATTCGAAATATTTGGATAAAAATTAAGTGAGTTATGACCGTTTTCGTGAGACTGCTCAAATTGCGTTTCCTGAAAATTATGTTAGTGATATATTCTTGAAATTATTTCTTGCAGGCTTCGTTGGGCATCGACGGGCTTGTGCTACTGCATTTTTATATGTTATGAGATGTATTTAGGTGTTATTTGGTGGTTCGTTTGGGTCGGGATTGGCTTGGGATGTAATAGAAGTCATAGGAAGCGAAACGATACCGAATTGCGGGTTATTGTTGTATTGAAGTTACTTGTCGATGTTTGGGAACGTTCGTGGTGTTTGTATGGGTTTGAATCAATGTAATAACATCCTAGGATGAGTCTTGGGGTGTTAGTTCATGGTCCTTAGGCTTGGATTGAAAGGGTGAATGAATAAGTTAGTAAATTTTCGTGAGTTTGCAAGTCCAGTGCCTACCCGGACCCCTTCCCGGACCTCTACACAGAGTCCGTGTACGTTTTCCTTCAAAAATACGAAATTCCAGTGCCTACCCAGACCCGTACACGGACCCCTACATGGGGTCCTTGTACCCCTTTTAAAAAAAAAAATTAAGATTTGCTTCGGGGTTCTATATCATGGTTTAGCACCATGGTTTAAATTTATTTATGTAAAAATATAGGATTTGTTTTGTGGTTTTATGTCATGGTTTAGCACGATGATTATACGAGGTCAAGTCCGGAGTGAACTAGAATGTCATAAGCTACTTATTCACTTTGGTGGTGAGCTCAAGTACCTACGTCTAAGACATGTAAGTTAAGTATTTAAAATTCATGTTAGTTTGTGCAGTAGCGGCCCCAAGTGAGATCCAACGAATCCCTAAACGCCAAGTAAGTATGTTGACGTGCAAAAGAAAATATTTCAAGTTTTTGAGGTATGCTAAGTATCTTGTGACCAAATTATGAATGAGTTTGGAAGTCGGTGAACGTGGCCGAGGACCTATCCACCCCGTTAAATTATGAACTGGTAAGATCGTGGTTGGAAAGCGTTAAATTATGAACGGGGACAAACCAGCCCGTTAAATTATGAATGGGGATCTCATGTATGTGGCAGTGGATAGGTCCCTGTCAGCCCAGTAACGCGGTTTGTCTGATCAGGCATTTATCATGTATGGGTCACTTGCTTTGAGACATGCCTCTCTGCAAAGAGAATTATGAAGTATGTATGTTTAAGTATGTTCAAGTATGCAAGCATGTTTATTAAAGTTTCACGTTATGGCACGTCTAAGATACGTACGTATGTTCAAGTTATTCCAAGATCAAGTTTAAGTATGTACGCTCTATTTTGAAATTGCATGTGGTTTTATTACGTATTATTCGTTATTTCCAGTTTATACGTGTTGAGTCTTTAGTGTAATAGCCAAGCCTGGTGTACGGTACGGTTTAAGTTTTCATAAGTTTATTGACTACTTGGTCAAGTTTAAGTATAGTTTGGATGGAAAGGGCTTCGATTTAGGATTTATAGTATGGTTGGTTATAGATGATGTGTAGTGCTATTGTAGCGGCGTTACGATTAAATTCATGATAAATTGTATATTGATCCAAATGAGATGAGGTCTTTTTCAATAGAATGAAAAGACATAAGGCTATAACTTTCTTGTTTTGGGTTTTGTTCAAATCATTGTGGAAGATAAGCCAAAAGAGCCCCGAAGTGTGTTGTGTGTTTCGTCGTTCCTCCAGTGACACATGTTGGGAGATTTAGCATAACCTTTTACTCAGACCTCCAAATGATCTGCACCTTGGAGAGATTCAAGGAAATACATAGGGCTACAACTTTGTATTTTACCACTTTTTCTAATTCGGAAGGAAAGAGGCGTTTCGGAAGCGAGATTTAGCATGGCAGTGCGCAGAGCGGCGCCCGAGCGGTTATTTATGACAGCCCGAGCGCCACTACTTCTGGAAATTTGGGTTTCGGGCAGAATCATCGGCGCCCGAGCGGTAATTTTCGACCGCCCGAGCGCCGAGCACAGTACCAAAAACGTGTTTTCGGATTTTAAGTGTTTAAATGCAAGAGTTGGTCTCATTTTTCCTCATTTCTACTCCTCCTTCTCGATTCTTCTTCTCTTGGGAGACTAGGTTTCCAACTTCTCTCGTTTATTTTCTTTAATCCAAGCTTCTTGTTAGTTATTTGTGTTGAGAGCAAGATTATTTTGGGATCAAGGAAGCTAAGGTAAGCTTTTGGTTTGGTTATTTCTTGGTTTTGGTGTGTGAGATAATATGGGTTTGTGATGGTGTTGATTCTTTGGCTTTTATGGTATTGTTGTTGGATTATTGGGTTATTGATGATGTAAATTATGGTTTATTGTTGTAGGATTGCTATCAAAAGATTAGATACAAGGTTCCAAGTGGTTGTAAGTGGAATCTCATTCTTGTGCTCACATGATAGTATATGTATTGTGTTTCAATGGTTTTAACATGTTATTCCCTTCCATTTGATCCATATTATGTATTGAAGTACTTGATTGTACATTTGAGACAATTGAATGTCTCAATTGTGAAAAAGGGAATACAAGAGTAAAGAGTTTACAAAGTGTTTGATTAAATGCCCCAAAGAGAGTTTAAAATGATTTATGGATTGATAGATACATAGTCATAGATTGCATGCAATTAGTTGATCAACGATTATAGGCTTATACCCCTCAGAGGTATCGATTTATATCGATGGGATATAGATACAGAGACAGAGATACTATATAGATATCAATCCAACAGAGAAAAGAGAAATACCATCTTATTGTTATATTATTACTATGTTATTCATGATTCAGAGTTGATGGTATTTAATGTTTTTAAAGCCATGTTTTACAGAGTATGCTATGTACATTGCTATGTAAGAGTTCCACTTGCTGAGTTTTATACTCATTTCAATTATTCATGTGATGCAGATAAGAGCGACGAACCAGGACGTTGATTGAAGTCGGGGTCATATGCATATAGAGATGGAAGGAAGTGGAAGATTATTTTGTTATACATGATCAAAATGATATTTTGTATTTTGATGCAACACTTTTTGGATCATGTATATTCTTTTGATGGTATATATATTGGAAATGTATTTTGAATCCTTCCTCCCTTTAAAGAAAAATTTTAAATTCCGCGGTTATTTTATAAAATGGGTCAGAGGTGTCACATTTAGTGGTATCGGAGCACCGTTCTTCGGACCAATGCATATGACTTCGTCTACTTTCAACTGTCCAGATATGTCTTCTTCTACATCTATTCACTGTTATCTATTGATATGTATTGTGTGAGCACATTGTAGGAGTATGCCTCCTAAGAGGAAAGCCGTAGAGGGTTAGTTCTTCCTCTAGAGTTGTCGATGAGTTCGGCAAGTTGTTGAAAGAGTAAGACAAGGTCCATAGTGAGCAGATCCAGCAGTTGCTGCATATCCAAGGTACAGGCCAAGGTAGAGGTCAGGGTAGAGGCCAAGTAGCTCAAGCGATTGGTACCGATGGGATCTCTACTACTTTCAAGAGGATGGATCCACCTGAATTTGCAGGAAGCACTGATCCGTTGGTGGCCGTAGAATGGATCAAGGCACTTGAGGCTATTTTCGATCATCTCAACTACAAAGAAAACGACAGAATCAGTTGTGCAGTGTTCATGTTAGTCAAAGCTGCACGTATTTGGTGGAATGCTACCAAGGTTAGTGTGGACTTTCCAGCATTGAAGTGGCAAGAGTTCACTGATTTGTTCTATAACAAGTACTTCCCAGACGCACTTCGAGCTAGGAAGGTGACTGAGTTCTTGGAGCTTCGACAGGGAGGTATGAATGTTGATGAGTATATTCTCAAGTTTGAGGAGGGCTGTATGTTTGCCCCGTATATTGCTTCCAACGACAAAGATAAAGGTGCTCATTTCATTAGAGGCCTTAGAGCAGAGATCCGGAGGGATATCAACATGTCGAAGGCTGTGACATTTAAAGAGATTGTGTCTAAGGCTTTGTTAGCTGAACAAGATGAGAAAGACATTGCCAGGGAAAGACAAGAGAGGCAGCAGGCCATTGCTCAGAGGGGCCAAGGTTCAAGTCAAAGAGGAAAGAATCGTTTCAAGGGGAAAGGCAAGATAGAGCCGAGTCCTAAACCACCGGCAGTTCCATTTGATTCCTAGAAGCCATTGTGTCCCAAGTGCAGTATACATCACCGGGGAGAGTGCAGATTTGGTACTCACACTTGTTATCGGTGTGGCACTGCAGGCCATATTGCCAAAGACTGTCCAAGAGGAGCGAGTAAAGAGAAGGTGCAGGGTCGCATCTTTACCATGACAAAGGAAGGTATAAACCATGATTCTTCTGTGATCTCTAGCACTATTTTAATTTCAGACAGAGTACCTACGACATTGATTGATATAGGTGCTACTCATTCTTTTATGTCTGAACTATTTTTGAGATCTTTGGGTATAGTTCCTTTTGTTCTTCCCCTCCAGTTTAATGTTGTATTGCCTTCGGGGGACGTGTTGTGTCCGACATCTATTGTGTATTCGTGCTCTGTTCAAATTGATGAGCGAGTGGTCTATGCTGATTTGATTGTTATCCCGATGGTTGCATTTGATATTATACTTGGCATGGATTGGCTATCAACCTATCGTGCAGTGATTGATTGCGTTGCTAAGACGGTGAAATTTGCAGATGATGGCAATAAGGAAGGTATGCTCGCCAGTGCAGGTACTTCGCTGGTCCTTCCTTTTATTTCGTGTCTTGAGGCTAAGAAGTTGTTGTGTAGAGGTTGTGATGTGTTTTTGGCTTCGATTGTTGCTATGGATAGAATGGTTAAGTTGAATATTGATGATATTGATGTTGTGAGAGAGTTCTCTGATGTATTTGAGGATGATGTGCCGGGTTTACCGCCGGACAGAGATGTGGAGTTTGTGATTGGCCTAGTTCCAGGTACGGTTCCTATTTCCAAGGCTCCGTACAGAATAACCCCCAAAGAGATGAAAGAGTTAAAGACGCAGTTTCAGGATCTTTTGGATAAATGTTTCATTCGACCGAGTTCTTCGCCTTGGGGAGCTCCGGTTCTTTTCGTCAAGAAGAAAGATGGGTCTTTGCGGCTGTGTATTGATTACAGAGAGCTCAACAAAGTGACTATCAAGAATAAGTATCCCTTGCCACGGATATATGACTTGCTTGATCAGCTGCAAGGGGCTACCGTGTTTTCGAAGATTGATTTGCGATCTGGCTATTATCAGTTGAACGTTAGGGAGTCTGATATCCCTATGACGGCGTTCCGAACCAGGTACGGTCATTATGAGTTCCTTGTGATGTCTTTTGGTCTGACTAATGCTCCTTCAGTCTTCATGGATCTTATGAACCGAGTGTTCAAGCCGTATTTGGATAGCTTCGTCATTGTTTTCATCGACGACATCTTGATCTATTCCAAGACCAGGGAGCTTCATTCAGAGCACCTCAGAGTTGTTCTTCGGTTGTTGAGAGAGAAGAGATTGTATGCTAAGTCGAAGAAATGTGAGTTCTGGTTGGAGCAGATTTCTTTTCTAGGCCATGTTGTTTCGAAGGATGGTATAGCTGTTGATCCAAAGAAAATCGAGGCGATTCAGAAGTGGCATATTCCTACCACTGTATCAAAGGTACGCAGTTTTCTTGGATTGGCGGGTTATTACCGTCGTTTTATTTCAGACTTCTCCAAGATTGCCCTGCCGTTAACCAATTTGACGAGGAAGACTGTGAAGTTTGAGTGGTCCAATGAATGCCAAAGTGGATTCCAGGAGTTGATAGATAGATTGACGACAGCTCCGGTACTTGCACTACCCAGTGGTACAGAAGAATTTGTTGTTTATACCGATGCGTCGAAGAAGGGTCTTGGTGCAGTGCTGATGCAACGTGGAAAGGTTATAGCCTATGCTCCTCGTCAGTTGAAGGACTACGAGAAGAATTATCCTACGCATGATCTGGAATTGGCAGCTGTGGTTTTCGCCCTAAAAATCTGGAGACATTATTTATATGGCGAAAAGTGTGAAATTTTCACGGACCACAAGAGTTTAAAGTATTTGTCTTTTCAGAAAGAACTCAATATGCGACATAGACGGTGGTTAGAGCTTGTCAAAGACTATGATGTGACTATTAGTTATCATCCAGGAAAGGCGAATGTTGTAGCGGATGCATTAAGCCGTAAGTCGAGTTCTTCTTTGAGTTATATGATTCAGAAGCCATTGTTGTTAGAATTACAGCGAGAGGAGATAGCTTTGGTGACTCCTGGAACAATTGCTCGTTTGTCAGCGTTGGTCATTCATGCTACATTGACGGATAGGATCCGTAGAGAGCAGGCCAATGATTTACAGTTGATAGAGATGAGAGCTAGAGCAGATGAGAGAGGTAATTCAGAGTTTGAGATGAATGGAGATGGTTTGGTGACTTTTAGAGGCCGTATTTGTATTCCTGTTGGTGATGATATTCGGCGAGACGTCTCGACAGAAGCACATACCGCGCCATATTCGATACATCCAGGTGGTACCAAGATGTATCAGGATCTTCGTAGACTCAATTGGTTGCCAGGTATGAAGAAAGATATTGCCATGTTTATTTCTCAGTGCCTAACTTGTCAGCAGGTGAAGATCGAGCACCAGAGACCTGCTGGGACATTGTTGTCATTGCCGATTCCTCAACGGAAATGGGAGCATATTACGATGGACTTCTTGACTGGTCTTCCCAGAACGCAGAAAGGTTTTAATTCCATTTGGGTTATCGTTGATCGATTGACCAAGTCGGCGCATTTTTTTCCAGTCAAGACAACGTACTCCATGAACCAGTATGCCGAAGAGTACTTAGCAGAGATTGTTAGACTTCATGGTGTTCCTGTGTCGATTGTCTCTGATCGTGACCCTAGATTTACTTCAGAGTTTTGGAAGAGTTTGCACAGAGCTATGGGTTCACGGTTAGCATTTAGTACATCATATCACCCCCTGAGCGACGGTCAATCAGAGAGAGTTATTCAGATTTTAGAGGATATGCTCAGAGCTTGTACTATTGATTATTCAGGTAGTTGGGATTCCAAATTGCCTCTTGTTGAGTTCACGTACAATAATAGATACCAAGCGACGATTGGCATGGCACCGTATGAAGCACTTTATGGCAGGAAGTGTAGATCTCCCTTGTATTGGGACGAGATTGGTGAGAGGAAGATGTTGGGTCCAGAGTTGGTCCAACAGACAGTTGATGTTGTTGCTGTTATTCGAGAGAGGATGAAGACAGCGCAGTCGAGACAGAAGAGTTATGCTGATGTGCATCGTAGGCCGTTGCAGTTTGAGGTTGGCGATCATGTGTTCTTGAAGATAGCATCTCTCAAAGGTGTGATGCGATTTGGCAAGAAAGGAAAGTTGAGTCCGAGATTTATTTGCCCATTTGAGATCTTGGATAGAGTTGGTGATCGAGCTTACAGGTTAGCCCTACCGCCAGATCTTGATAGAGTTCATAATGTTTTTCATGTCTCCATGCTCTGGATGTATATTGCGAATCTTTCCCATGTTCTTCGCCACGAGCCACTGGATTTGACGCCGAATTTGACGTATCAAGAGATTCCAGTCCAGATTCTGGATCGCAGAGTTAGAGTGTTGAGAAACAAAGAGATCGGCATTGTTAAAGTCCTTTGGAGGAATCATTTGATTGAAGAAGCCACGTGGGAACCAGAGGATGAGATGAGAGAGAAGTATCCCGAGTTGTTTGCGCAGTGACGTCAATTTTGGGGACGAAATTCCTCTAAGGATGGGAGACTGTGATAGCCAAGCTTGGTGTACAGTATGGTTTAATTTTTCACAAGTTTATTGACTACTTGGTCAAGTTTAAGTATATTTTGGATGTTAAGGGCTTCGATTTAGGATTTATATTATGGTTGGTTATAGATGATGTGTAGTGCTATTGTAGCGGCGTTACAATTAAATTCATGATAAATTGTATATTGATCCAGATGAGATGAGGCCTTTTCCATTAGAAAGATAAGACATAAGGCTATAACTTTCTTGTTTTGGGTTTTGCTCAAATCATTGTGGAAGATAAGCCAAAAGAGCCCCGAAGTTTGTTGTGTGTTTCGTCGTTCCTCGAGTGACACATGTTGGGAGATTTAGCATAACGTTTTACTCAGACCTCCAAATGATCCGAAATTTGGAGGAATTCAAGGAACGACATAGGGCTACAACTTTGTAGTTTACACTTTTTCTAAATCGGAATGGAAGAGGCGTTTCTGAAGCGAGATTTAGCATGGCAGTGCGCAGAGCGGCGCCCGAGCGGTAATTAATGACCGCCCGAGCGCCACTACTTCTGGAACTTTGGGTTTCGGGTAGAATCATCGGCGCTCGAGCGGTAATTTTCGACCGTCGAGCGCCGAGCACAGTACCAAAAACGTGTTTTCGGATTTTAAGTCTTTAAATGCAAGAGTTGGTCTCATTTTTCCTCATTTCTACTCCTCCTTCTCGATTCTTCTTCTCTTGGGAGACTAGGGTTCCAACTTCTCTCGTTTATTTTCTTTAATCCAAGCTTCTTGTTAGTTATTTGTGTTGAGAGCAAGATTATTTTGGGATCAAGGAAGCTAAGGTAAGCTTTTGGTTTGGTTATTTCTTGGTTTTGGTGTGTGAGATGATATGGGTTTGTGATGGTGTTGATTCTTTGGATTTTATGGTATTATTGTTGGATTATTGGGTTATTGATGGTGCAAATTATGGTTTATTGTTGTAGGATTGCTATCAAGAGATTAGATACAAGGTTCCAAGTGGTTGTAAGTGGAATCTCATTCTTGTGCTCACATGATAGTATATGTATTGTGTTTCAATGGTTTTAACATGTTATTCCCTTCCATTTGATCCATATTATGTATTGAATTACTTGATTGTACATTTGAGACAATTGAATGTCTCAATTGTGAAAAAGGGAATACAAGAGTAAAGAGTTTACAAAGTGTTTGATTAAATGCCCCAAAGAGAGTTTAAAATGATTTATGGATTGATAGATACATAGTCATAGATTGCATGCAATTAGTTGATCAACGATTATAGGCTTATACCCCTCAGAGGTATCGATTTATATCGATGGGATATAGATACAGAGACAGAGATACTATATAGATATCAATCCAACAGAGAAAAGAGAAATACCATCTTATTGTTATATTATTACTATGTTATTCATGATTCAGAGTTGATGGTATTTAATGTTTTTAAAGCCATGTTTTACAGAGTATGCTATGTACATTGCTATGTAAGAGTTCTACTTGTTGAGTTTTATACTCATTTCAATTATTCATGTGATGCAGATAAGAGCGACGAACCAGGACGTTGATTGAAGTCGGGGTCATATGCATATAGAGATGGAAGGAAGTGGAAGATTATTTTGTTATACATGATCAAAATGATATTTTGTATTTTGATGCAACAATTTTTGGATCATGTATATTCTTTTGATGGTATATATATTGGAAATGTATTTTGAATCCTTCCTTCCTTTAAAGAAAAATTTTAAATTCCGCTGTTATTTTATAAAATGGGTCAGAGGTGTCACATTTAGACTCACTAGACTTGATCGATGCAGGTGAGGATGTCTATGAGGAGACAGGATGTGAGGACCAAAGAGCAGGCTTGGACTGAGCGGGAGGCTAGACCCGAGGACCGCTCACGTTATTTTAATATTTTTATGCAAGTTTAAAATACTTTGATTATATGTTTTGGTGAGGGATGTTTGGAACAAATATTTTGTTAGCAAAATTTATTGGTGATGGATGATTTCAAAGATATTTTTATGAACCCATGAGTTGACGACCGTATGGATGTCTTAATTTAATAAAATTTTAAATTTTTTCGTAAATTTTAAGTAGCAAAAGTACGGTTCGTTACAGTTGGTATCAGAGAGGTGTTATTGTAAAGTGTTATGCCTACTGCCAGTCGCAAGAAGCTCACGAAGTCACACCTCAAGTCTGTAAGTTTTAAAGTTTCAATTTTATGTTATGTAGTAAGCATTAATTTCTGATTTCAGCATGTGCATATTTTCAAGTTGTAGTACGTGCATCTTATGTCATTTATATGATGTTCATGCTTTTTGGGTTTACGTGTTGGGTAAATTATTGGAACAGTATGCCTCCTAGACCTGTGGTTGACCGTGAAGCAAGGGACAAGGATAGAGAAGCTCGAGAGGCTCCTCCACCTCCACCCCCACCTCCAGACATGCAGGCACAGATGCTTGCAGGTATGACGCAGTTCTTCGCGCAATTTGTGGGGAACCAGGCTACAGCAGCGGGTGTAGGGGCGAGGCCCCAACTGGAAGCAGTGTATGAGAGGTTTATGAGGATGAGTCCAATGGAGTTCTCGGGTACCACTGACAAGATGATAGCTGAAGGATGGATCAAATCCATTGAAGTAATATTCGAATTTATGGAACTGACTGATGCAGACAAGGTTAGATGTGCCACCTTCTTGTTGACTAGGGACGCTAGATTATGGTGGGAGAGCGCATCAGTGGCAGTGAACTTGTAGACTTTGTCTTGGACTGGATTCAAGGAAGTGTTCTTCGCCAAGTACTTCACTGAGGAAGTACGCTCCCGCCTGTCCAGGGAATTTATGACACTGAGGCAGGGGACAGCAGCGTGGCAGACTTTGTCAGAAAGTTTGAGAAGGGGTGTTACTTTGTACCCCTCATTTCGAATGATGTCCAAGCAAAGCTGAGAGACTTCATGGATGGATTGAGGCCAATCTTCCGCCGTGATGTGAGGGTAGCTGGCCCCACTTCTTATGTAGTTGATGTATCTAGGGTTTTGGCGGCAGAACAAGACCAGTGGGAAATTGAGGCAGACAGGCAGGGCAAGAAGCCCTATCAGGCACCACCACATCACCCACAGCAGCAGCATCAGAGGCCCCAGTTTAAGAGGCCGTTCCAGGGGCCGCCAGGGAAGAAACCATATCAGGGACCGCCAAAGGGCAAGGGTCCAATTCAGCAGCAAAGGGCACCTCAGAAGCCTGTTATTTTCCCAGTGTGTCCTAAGTGCAACCGCCAGAATACAGAGCAATGCTTATATGGATCAGGCAAGTGCTTCAATGTGGAGCCAGTGACCACATGCTGAAGGAGTGCCCGCAGTGGAAGCAACCAACCCAAGGGAGAGCTTTCGCCATGCATGCTCAGGAGGCGAACCCATACACTACACTACTGACCGGTAACCTTTTTCTACCTAAGCTCAGTATTATTTTGACTTGTATGTGGAATTTTATTTGAAGTTATTAGTGTGCTAGTAATACTTTTGTGTAACTTGGAGTATTGATTCCTTCTATGCTTGAGGTTAATGTTAGTAATTTGGGATGTAAGTTTTGGGTTGTGCTAACGTCTCTCTGGGAATATCTTCATTAAGAGATTAGCCACAACGGCACTGATAGATTCAGGAGCCACTCTCTCCTTTATCTCAGAGACTTTCGCTAATCATCTGGACATCAAGTCCATTGGCCTATATATGAATTTTTCGGTGACAGTCCCATCCGGGGAAGAACTGTGAGCGACAAACGTGATCAGAGACATTGATCTAGAATTGCAGGGCCATCTAGTATATGCCGATTTGATTCTACTGCCATTGCCGGAGTTCGACATTATTTTGGGACTGGACTGGCTGACAAAGAACAGGGTCCTGATTGACTTCCAGAAAAGATCAGTATTGGATAGACCGTTGGGCATGGAACAGTTTCTATTTGAGCCAGACAGATGGAGAAGCTTCCCTCGCGTGATTTCGTGCATGCAGGCGAGGAGGCTGATTTCCAAGGGGTGTCAGGCCTTCTTGGCCAGTATTATTTCAGCGCCTGATGTGCCCACTCCATCTTTATCCGACGTGCCATTAGTCAGCAAATTCCCAGACGATGTTTCAGGTCTTCCACCAGAGAGAGAGGTGGAGTTTGCTATTGATCTCATGCGAGGCACAGTGCCAATCTCTAAGGCACCGTATCGATTAGCTCCAGCTGAAATGTTAGAACTCAAGCACCAGATTCAGGAGCTTCTCGACAAGGAATTTATCCGCCCTAGATTCTCACCGTGGGGCGCACCCGTGCTCTTTGTGAAAAAGAAGGATGGAAGCATGAGACTCTGCATCGATTACCGTGAGTTGAACAAGGTAACGATCAAGAATAAGTACCCACTTCCTAGAATCGAAGACTTGTTTGATCAGTTGCAGGGAGCCACAGTGTTCTCTAAGATAGATCTTCGATCAGGGTATCACCAGCTGAAGGTGAAGGATGCAGATGTTCACAAGACGGCCTTCAGGACCAGATATGGGCATTACGAGTTCTTAGTGATGCCATTTGGACTGACGAATGCTCTAGCTATTTTCATGGACCTCATTAACCGAGTATTTCAGCCTTACCTTGATCAGTTCGTCATAGTATTCATTGACGATATTCTCATTTACTCGAAGGGCCGTGAGGAAAACAATCAATACTTGAAAACAGTTTTGCAGACATTATAGAGTCGCAAGTTTTTTGCGAAGTTCAGTAAGTGCGAGTTTTGGTCGGAGAAGGTAGCGTTTTTGAGTCATATTATTTCTAGCAGTGGAATCGAGGTGGATCTGTAATGACCCGAATACTTGTTTTGAATGAAGTATTAATTAAAACATAATTAATAAGTTGTTAATTAAGTATTATTAAGGAATTGATAAATAAGGATCAAGTTGTTGGGATTCACTGAATTTTAAAAGGGATAAACCGACCTACTTCGGATTACATTATCTCGAGAAATCCAACTAGAAAAATGATATTCTGACACGTGGCAGATAAGATTGGTTCGGATTTTCTGAAATAGTGCGGATGCAGCCTATAAATGGAAGTCGATTCTTTTGTTTCATTCACTGCATTCTTCAGAGAGAGTTCTAGTTGTACAGTAGTTTCTAGTCAGTTTCTAGGGCACTTTGGTGTCAGGAAGTTTCGGAGCTAGTATTGACTCGAGGAGGGGTCGGTGAACTGAGATCGAGACATCATCAGCGGGCTGACGACGGACGTATGCATAATCCTAAATCCTTAGATAGTGATTTAAGGATCATTAGGGAGATCTTTGTAGCATGTTTGATCTGGTTTGTTAGTGATTTGTTGGTATTGTCTAGGTTCAGAGCTTTCTGTCAGATTGTTTTAGTGAGGTACGTGATGTATTAACTGAGATAATCATGCGTAGTATACACACTTATATGCTGCATATTTATCTGTTGCATGATACATGTTTTACTGTTTTGGCATATTATGCATGACATATCATGTTGAGCCTGATATCTTTTGAGATATACCTCATTTGTTGTGGGGACCCGGGCTCTAATTCTTTTTCTTGGGATTAAATGGATCGTTATTCTAAAATTTGGGTCAAATTTTTTCGCTTTTACATTTAATCAAATGTAATTAAACAAGCATAAGTTCTTTATTAAATTTACAACATACAAACACAATACATGTCTTATTCTGTATGTCCTCAACTAACCAGTATTAAAAGACAGTACATAATAAAAGACAACTACTGGTCCATCTGCTACGCCCGTGATCTCCACGCTAACACGATCATCTCTGTCTCGACCCAGATCCTGCCCCACCTGTTGTTATGCACACATACAGACATAATAACAGCCGGAAAACCGGTGAGAACAAATCCCAGTATAAACATGTATACATGCATTAAAACAATCTAAAACATGAAACATGCTAATATGAATGTCATTCATATATAATCATGCAATGCGAGTCTAATCATGCCTAGACGCGACTCGACTAGAACTCTAGGGATCCCGTTGTGAATAAGACGTCACTGGCTGTCACCTACCCTACCAATCGAGGTGCTGTACGTCTTATTCCTAGACTTCGGCCTGATCTGTATCCACGTCTACAAAGGGGCGGTGATCTTTCCCTAAGTTGAGATATCGCCGAACATCTAGAAGTCTGCCTGATCTTCAGACTGTCCTATCTTAATGCATGAATACAAAATCTGTAAACAAGCATAATCATTCTAATGCAATGCCACATAATCTGTAAACAAATCATAGTAAGATTTGTATACAAGTTCTATAAACAAATCTATAAACAATCATAATCATATCTAGATATAAACAATAAAATAAGTATGTGATTTTGGTTGGGAAACTCAAATGTGAGCTCATTTGAGTCGTGATTACCCAAACAAAACATGTACTATACCTTTCGTCGCACAGTTGCTGTCGCGGTTGACAATACGAATCTGAAATGGAAATGTTGATACAAAATCTATCAATCCCTTATCTAATCAACACATATCCAAGTCACTACGTGATCTCGATACAATTTGACGGCATAACGACGTATATTCTTAACACCGGTCAATCCAAATCTCAACAGATAACAACATATACCATCCTCAACTCATAAACATTACAATATCAATCTAAAACACAATAATTCTGCCCCAACTATTCATCAAACATACTGAAACTCATAGGAATTGCATATGATATCATTTCTTCGTTCCGTTTACGATTATAAACTCATAATCTTCACTAGAACAACTAAATACCATCATAATAGCATTTCCCTTACATGAAGTTCTTGAAACATGATAGAACTGAGCAAAACTTACATCACTTCGTAGCCAATAACGAGAGGAGCTCAAAACCAAAGTCAGATTCAAATTTGGATAACTAATTCCTACAAAATCGCAAGCCAAAGATCAAAAGAAATGATAGCTTTCTTTCTGAATTTCGACCCTCTCTCTGCTGAAATGAAGAAAGAATCGAAGCAATCTATATATATCTTGCATGGTTCGAACACATGTCAATGTCTTTGCATAACACGCATCACCGCGGGTGCGGTATCAGCAAGAGCGCGGGTATCACCCTTCGGCAGCCCTAGCATTTTCCAAAATAGTCGACCGCGGGTGCGGTCATGTAAACACCGCGGGTGCGGTCTCAGCACCGCGGGTGCGGTATGGTTAGGACCGCGGGTGCGGTCTTGCAAACTCAAATTTGGGCACCCTACTGTCCATGCACCGCGGGTGCGGTCTAATTCTACCGCGGGTGCGGTGTTGCCCATTCCAAATTTCATAACTTATCACATCGTTTCGCCCCGTCTGTTCTTGCGTTTCGTATTCAACTATCTACAAGAATCTCAGGCATTACATTTCTCCCCCTCTAAGAAATGATTTCGTCCTCGAAATCGCATGTTATTCTATCAATGCAAGTATAAAAGTAATCACATCAAAACTAAACAAATACTTACATTATTGAAATAACTCGGGATGTTTTTGTCTCATATCTGCCTCTGTTTCCCAAGTCGCTTCTTCGATGCCATGACGACTCCACTGAACTTTCACAAGTGGAATACTCTTCGTTCTGAGCTGCTTATCTTTCCGATCAAGAATCTGTATCGGTTGCTCCACATAGCTCAAAGTTTGATCAAGTTCAGCTTCGTCGGGTTGAATGACATGAGAAATATCTGGCATATATCTTCGCAACATTGATACATGAAACACGTCATGTATTCCGGATAGAGAAGGAGTAAGAGCAAGTCTATAAGCTCGATCGCCAATCTTCTCTAGGATCTCGTAAGGACCGACATATCTAGGAGACAACTTCCCTCGTTTGCCAAATCTAACAACGCCTCGGAAAGGAGAAATCTTCAAGAATACTCTGTCTCCTTGCTCGAATACCAACGGTCTACGTCTGACATTGGCGTATTTTGCTTGTCTATCCTGTGCTGTCTTCATTCTTTTCTGAATAACTTTCACCTTCTCAGTCATGTCACGAATCATGTCTGGCCCCAGTTCTGGTACTTCTGAGATATCATCCCAATATAGCGGAGATCTGCACTTCTTGCCATACAAAGCTTCAAACGGTGCCATCTCGATACTCGTCTGATAGCTATTATTGTAAGAAAATTCGCAAAGAGGTAGGGAATCTTGCCAACTAATGCCAAAATCTAGCACAACGGCTCTCAACATATCCTCTAATGTCTGGATAGTCCGCTCTGACTTTCCGTCTGTCTGAGGATGGTAAGCAGTACTCAGGTGTAATGTCGTACCTAAGGCCTGCTGTAAACTGTGCCAAAAGTGAGAAGTGAATCGTGGATCACGATCTGATACGATAGACTTCGGCACTCCATGCAACCTGACTACCTCTCGAATATATATCTCCGCCATCTGATCCTGTCTATACGTCATTCTGTACGGAATAAAACAAGCAGATTTGGTCAACTGTCAATAATGACCCAAATCGCATCGCGGCCTTTAGATGATCGAGGTAACTTCGTCACAAAATCCATGAAAATGTGATCTCATTTCCATTCTGGAATAGATAAACTCTGAAGTAAACCTCCGGGCTTCTTCCTTTCAGCTTTTACCTGTTGGCAGTTCAAACACTTAGACACGAATTCTGCAATATCTGATTTCATATGTTTCCACCAGAATTGTGTCTTCAAGTCATTATACATCTTCCTGCTACCAGGATGAATACTGAATCGACTACAATGTGCCTCTGACAGAATCTGCTGTCTCAATTCTGTAATATCTGGCACAACAAGACGGTTATTCACGTACAGCACATGATCATGTACCTGATATTCTGACATATGCCCTGATCTGACCATTTGAATCGATCTTTGCACGTTCTGATCTCTTCTCTGTGCTTCTTTGATCCTCATGATCAAATCTGGTTCAACTTGAATAGCAGCAAGTCGTAGTGGCCTCCTATCTGTATCAAATTCTAGTCCAGAGAAACAGCAATTTTCAACGAGTTTTGTAACACCTATCGTCGATAAGGATAGCGAACAAACCTTTCGACTCAAGGCGTCCGCTGCTGCATTTGACTTTCCTGGATAATATTTGATTTCACATTCAAAATCTTTTAACAGATCAAGCCATCTACGCTGCCTCATGTTCAATTCTGATTGAGAGAATAGGTACTTTAGGCTCTTGTGATCGGAAAAGATCTCAAATTTCTCGCCGTAGAGATAATGACGCCAAATCTTTAATGCAAATACGATAGCCGCCAATTCCAGATCATGAATGGGGTATCGAACTTCATGTGGCTTCAATTGTCTCGAGGCATATGCGATCACATGGCCTCGTTGCATAAGTACACATCCCAAACCTCTGTGAGAAGCATCGCAATATATAACGAAATCACCCGTACCTGAAGGTATCGTCAACACTGGAGCACTAGTCAGCTTTTTCTTCAGTTCTAGGAAGCTAGACTCGCATTCCTCTGACCAAACGAATGGCATATTCTTCTGTGTCAATTGTGTGATTGGCTTTGCAATACTGGAGAAATCTTGGATAAATCTTCGATAGTGTCCTGCCAGACCCATGAAACTGCGTATTTCTGGTACCGAAGTCGGTCTTGGCCAATTGATTACAGCTTCCACTTTACTCGGATCAACAGAAATACCATCTCCAGAAATGATATGCCCCAAGAATACAACTCGATTCAGCCAAAACTCACACTTTGATAATTTCGCATACAGTTGCTCGTTTCTCAACGTCTGCAAGACAATTCTGAGATGCTCTGCATGCTCATTTCTGTTCTTGGAATATACCAAAATATCATCAATGAAGACAATCACAAATTCATCCAAATACCTCTGAAACACTTGGTTCATCAAGCCCATAAATACCGCAGGAGCATTTGTTAAACCAAAAGGCATGACAATAAATTCGTAATGTCCATACCTGGTTCGAAATGCTGTCTTCGGTATATCTACATCTCGAACTCTGAGCTGATGATACCCAGAACGTAAATCAATCTTAGAATAGACAGAGGATCCCTGCAACTGATCAAATAAATCGTCAATTCTAGGCAATGGATATTTATTCTTGATCGTTGCCTTATTCAGTTGCCGGTAGTCTATACACAATCGCATCGAACCGTCTTTCTTTCGCACAAACAGCACCGGAGCGCCCCAAGGAGATACACTAGGTCTGATATATCCCTTGGCCAGAAGATCTTCTAACTATGCTTTCAATTCTTTTAGTTCGATGGGTGCCATCCTATATGGAGCTCTCGAAATAGGGACGGTCCCTGGTACAAGATCAATACTAAAATCTACCTCTCGCACCGGAGGTAATCCTGGGATCTCATCTGGAAAAATATCTGCAAATTCCCGTACTACTGGCAAATCCGCCAATGCCGGGCTCGACTTCTGCATATCTACAGCATAAATAAAGAAACCATCTGCTCCTCTTTGTAACAATCTGTTCATAGTAAGAGCCGAAATCAAGGGAATCCGAGATCTGGAACCCTTCCCGTAGAATTTCCACTCGTCTGTCATCTCGGGTCTGAATCTGACAATCTTATGGAAACAATCTACAGTGGCTCTGTACTTCGTTAGCATATCAATACCGACTATACAATCAAAATCAGCTAGACCCAACACTATACAATCTAGGTCAATCTCATGCCCCTCAAACTGTAGAATGCAATGTTTAACCGTAGTTACAGATATCAATCCACTTCCCAACGGCGAATTAATAAATACAACCTCTAACAAAGACTCAACAGGCAATGAATGCAACAATGCAAATCGCTCCGAAATGAATGTATGCGATGCACCTGTATCTATCAAGATATAAGCAGGATAACCATAAAGAAAGCAGTTACCTGCTATAACATCATCTGGTGCATCTTGTGCTTGCTCTTCTGTCAATGCAAATACTTGAGCCTGTTGCCTCGGGGGTTGACTCACCGTCTGACTACCTCGGCCTCTGGTTGGAGTCGGAGCTGGTGGAGGCTGAAAAGAGTGAACCGATGATGCCTGCCGCTCAAACTGAGGTACTGGCCCGGTTGCTCGTCCACTCTGGGCTGGCTGTACACTCCTCTGTGGGCAGACTTTGGCAAAATGCCCCGGTTGCCTACAAAGGTTACATCGGCCTGTAACTCCTTGGCATTGTTCAGTCGCATGCCTACCTCCACAAGAATTACAGTAGACACCTGAAGTCCTTGAACTTTGATCAAAACCAGTCTGTCTTGATCCGCTGGAGCTGGACGAACTGCTCCCAGGTCGCTTAAACTGTTTCCCCTTCGCCTTCAGCTGTTCCTTTCTGCCACTGCTACTACCGCCACTATCAAATCTTGGAGGAGGAGATTGCATTGAAGATTGTGGTGGTCTTGGCGCAGGAGCAACATATGGAGCACTCCGCTGTCTTATCAACCCTGCTTCCGCTCCTTTGGACCGATTTAACGCATCTGTGAAATTATTCAGTCTCCCCGTGTTTACCAACGTGAAGATGTCTGGATTTAAGCCATTTATAAATTGATCCGCCATGGCCTCATCATTCCCTGAAACGTGAGGTGCAAAACGAAGCAAAGACGAAAATTTAGCAACATACTCTTCAATATTCAGTTGCCCTTGCCTCAAGTTTGCAAATTCAGCGCCTTTATCTTTACGGTAGGATACAGGAAAGAAACGCAGATAGAACTCCGTCTTGAACACTTTCCATGTAATTTCTGTACCACGTTGCTCTAGTGCTCTTCTCATGTTCAACCACCAGTTCTTGGCTATGTCCTGGAGTTGATGGCCAATAAGCTTTATTCTTTTCTCGTCACCATACTCCAAAGACTCGAATAACATTTCAATGTCCTCAAGCCAACTTTCGCACTCGATGGCATTCTCGGTACCTTTTAATGTGGGAGGTCGAAAGGATTGGAATCACTTCAGCAATGTCTCCATAGGGGTCGCCGTAACATCCATAGGATCTCCGGATGTGCTCCCCTGTTCTGGTAGTGTGGGTCGTAGAGGTACGGCTGCTCTTCTAGGAGGCATGTATCTAATAATCCAACTGATTAGTATACCAAATATACAAGCGTCTCAGCCCTCCTCTAGTCAGTTACCTCTGATCTAGAATCGGTTCTGATTCAGTCAATCACAGGCTGAACGAAATCAAATAACAACATGTAATAAGGAAAGCAATAATCATGCTAGCACATCATAAGCAAGGGAGAAGACTCGATCTACCCCGCTCATTCTATCCTATCTTAGTCTAAAGGAACCTTGCTCTGATACCACCTGTTGTGGGGACCCGGGCTCTAATTCTTTTTCTTGGGATTAAATGGATCGTTATTCTAAAATGTGGGTCAAATTTTTTCGCTTTTACATTTAATCAAATGTAATTAAACAAGCATAAGTTCTTTATTAAATTTACAACATACAAACACAATACATGTCTTATTCTGTATGTCCTCAACTAACCAGTATTAAAAGACAGTACATAATAAAAGACAACTACTGGTCCATCTGCTACGCCCGTGATCTCCACGCTAACACGATCATCTCTGTCTCGACCCAGATCCTGCCCCACCTGTTGTTATGCACACATACAGACATAACAACAGCCGGAAAACCGGTGAGAACAAATCCCAGTATAAACATGTATACATGCATTAAAATAATCTAAAACATGAAACATGCTAATATGAATGTCATTCATATATAATCATGCAATGCGAGTCTAATCATGCCTAGACGCGACTCGACTAGAACTCTAGGGATCCCGTTGTGAATAAGACGTCACTGGCTGTCACCTACCCTACCAATCGAGGTGTTGTACGTCTTATTCCTAGACTTCGGCCTGATCTGTATCCACGTCTACAAAGGGGCGGTTATCTTTCCCTAAGCTGAGATATCGCCGAACATCTAGAAGTCTGCCTGATCTCCAGACTGTCCTATCTTAATGCATGAATACAAAATCTGTAAACAAGCATAATCATTCTAATGCAATGCCACATAATCTGTAAACAAAGCATAGTAAGATTTGTATACAAGTTCTATAAACAAATCTATAAACAATCATAATCATATCTAGATATAAAAAATAAAATACGTATGTGATTTTGGTTGGGAAACTCAAATGTGAGCTCATTTGAGTCGTGATTCCCCAAACAAAACATGTACTATACCTTTCGTCGCACAGTTGCTGTCACGGTTGACAATACGAATCTGAAATGGAAATGTTGATACAAAATCTATCAATCCCTTATCTAATCAACACATATCCAAGTCACTACGTGATCTCGATACAATTTGACGGCATAACGACGTATATTCTTAACATCGGTCAATCCAAATCTCAACAGATAACAACATATACCATCCTCAACTCATAAACATTACAATATCAATCTAAAACACAATAATTCTGCCCCAACTATTCATCAAACATACTGAAACTCATAGGAATTTCATATGATATCATTTCTTCGTTCCGTTTACGATTATAAACTCATAATCTTCACTAGAATAACTAAATACCATCATAATAGCATTTCCCTTACATGAAGTTCTTGAAACATGATAGAACTGAACAAAACTTACATCACTTCGTAGCCAATAACGAGAGGAGCTCAAAACCGAAGTCAGATTCAAATTTGGATAACTAACTCCTACAAAATCGCAAGCCAAAGGTCAAAAGAAATGGTAGCTTTCTTTCTGAATTTCGACCCTCTCTCTGCTGAAATGAAGAAAGAATCGAAGCAATCTATATATATCTTGCATGGTTCGAACACATGTCAATGTCTTTGCATAACACGCATCACCGCGGGTGCGGTATCAGCAAGAGCGCGGGTGCGCTGTGCCTTCGGCAGCCCTAGCATTTTCCAAAATAGTCGACCGCGGGTGTGGTCATGTAAACACCGCGGGTGCGGTATGGTTAGGACCGCGGGTGCGGTCTTGCAAACTCAAATTTGGGCACCCTACTGTCCATGCACCGCGGGTGCGGTGTTGCCCATTCCAAATTTCATATCTTATCACATCGTTTCGCCCCGTCTGTTCTTGCGTTTCGTATTCAACTATCTACAAGAATCTCAGGCATTACATTTGTTGGGGCCGCTCAGCCCTATTCTGTATTGTGGAAGATGGGGCATCGAGAGCTACAGTGTCGGACGGGACCCGCGGGCTCTGATGACCTGGACATTGCAGGTCCACGTCTTGATGATGAGTGTGGGAGCCAAAACATGCCTAGGACAGATCAGAGACTACACACTCAGGCGCCTCTAGATTGAGCATTAGATTCTTGACTTGATCCTATATATCCGAGCATATTGCCTTTTGCATGAATCATATCAGTTTGTATACTCGTACATTCTCGTATTGGGCGATTGTCGCTCACGTCCTTGTTTTCATCTTGGGCACCCCATTCCACGGGGCAGGTCTTAGGTTGAACGGTTCGGACGACCAGGGCAGTGGCTAGAGCAGTTGGGTTTTCGGTGGTGATCCAGTAGAGGTTTTCTGTGGTTTATCGTTTTCTCATTCAGGGTTATGTTTTGTATTTGTTATGGTTGTATTAATGTTTAAGACTGTTGTTATTGTTTTGTTTTCATTTGGGTTGTAAGTTGATTAAGTATTTGGTTTCCGCTGTTTAATTGTGGTTATTAAGTTTAATGTTATATGTTTATTAGTCTGTTTAGTAGTGGCTCGGGTAAGGGCGCTACATTTGGTTGTATCTGAGCATGCAAAGATTTTTGGGATATTAGAAATTCTGATTTAGAGGTTGATTTTGGTTTCCTTTCAGATGTCAGGAGATCGAAGCATTGTTGAGTTGGGCACGACCGGAATCAACTCAAGAGATATGAAGTTTTCTAGGTTTGGCAGGTTATTACCGGAGATTCATCTCAGGATTTTCTCAGATTGCCAAACCATTTACTCAACTGACCAGTAAGAATGTGCAGTTCGAATGAGCTCATGATTTTGAAAATAGTTTCAATGAACTGTGTTGGAAACTAAATTCTGGAGTTTGACAAAACACAAATCAAACGATCAAATCAACTACTACATGAAAGCAAATTCGGCAGCTGGACATTCAACTGAAATCAGTTGACACAAACTGATCAGTTGAGAACAGATCAGTTAAAACATTCAGCCGAAAACATTAAAGCTTCTCAACTGAAGATACCTCGGGAAAGATCATTCAACAGACAAAAAGACATATCAGACAGCAACTGAATATGGAAAGCCGCACTGCATAGAACAACGTATTTCGGCTATTGAGATTAATATGCCGTCGTACAATAAATGATGAAGCGGCAATCGAGAACATTGTCCAAGAAATGATAAGGTGGCAATCAACGGATACGAGAATTCAAAATTACCGTTGAAACATAAGTCTATAAATATGACTAAAGAGCAGTTGACAAGACATACGATTGACCAATCTCAAACTTGCCATTACTCCGTCAAAATCTCAGCTCACACTTATCAGATCTACTCGTAGCAATCAAGGCTACACATTGAGCAAACTAGCACTCTGAAATATTGATAATTCGATAAGTGCTAAGTTCAGTTACTTACACAGATCATTGTATTATACTAAGAGTTTCAGTTCAGGCAATAGATAAGTCCTAACTGAAATGGGTCTGTACAAGCGTTGTACTCGATCAAAGTCTTTTAGTGAATATCCTATCCTTGTGATAGAAGGGGTGACGTAGGAGTTATTCAATTCTCCGAACATCCAGAAACATATTGTGTTATCTTTACTTCAGCTCTTTATTTCCAGTTAGATATTCTATCTTTCAATCAGTTTATTTTCCGCAACTGCTTATTCAGTTTAACTTATTTATATTGACCGACGGGATACTTAGTTCAGTTTGTAACAAAACTGAACTACCTTTTTCGAAAAACATTTAAATTCCTAGAAGTGTTTATTCAACCCCCCCTTCTAAACACTCCTTAGTCAATAAACGATCCTAACAAGTGGTATCAGAGCAAGGCATATCCTGTCAAAGATTATATATCTTCAATCTAATCACTATGTCTTCATTCAATAAGATTCCAATGTTCTCCAGGGAAGATTTTGATGATTAGAAAATCAGAATGCAGGCTCATCTAGCTGCACAAGACGATGACATGTGGTACGTCATAACTGACGGACCCATGAAAATTTTGAAAGCAAACACAGCTGTTGCTATCACTGAAGGGGCACCTCACCGAATTGAAAAGCCTCGAGATGAGTGGACTACAGAGGACAAGAGAAAGGCAAATCTAGACAACGTTGCAAAAGATATATTGTATAAGACACTGGACAAAGTAACGTTCAGTAAGATCAAAATGTGCAAAACCGCCAAAGAAATTTGGGAGAAGTTAATTCAACTTTGCGAAGGAAATGATCAAACAAAAGAAAACAAACTTTCAGTTGCTATGCAGAAATTCGACAACATCAGAATGAAGATGGGAGAAACAATGGATGAGTATGATGAAAGAACAAGCTGTATCATCAACGAACTAAATGCACTTGGAAAAGTGTATACAAATAAAGAAGTAGTATTGAAAGTAATCAAAGGACTTCCCAAAGAATGGGATGTCAAAACTATGGCAATGAGGGAATCCAAAGATCTTAACAAAGTTGAACTTCATGATTTATTTGAAGATCTAAAAGCATATGAGTTTGAACTTCAAACTCGAGAAGGAGAACCATCTAATCCAGCAGCAACTACTGCCTTGACTGCTGTTAGAAATGAATCAACTGGTTCAGTTGAGAAAACTGCTGATCAGCTGAGCAATGATGCCATGTCTCTATTCATTAAGAAATTTGGAAGATTCATGAGGAAAAATCAAGGAAATTTCCAGAAGAATTATCAAAGAAACAACTCCAGAGAAGAGTCTAATGTATGTTTCAACTGTGGCAAATCCGGTCACTTTATTGCCAACTGTCCAAAGCCTAAAAAGGATAATCAAACCTCAACTGAAAGAAAGAAGAAAATGTATGAGCACAAAAGAAGATCTAAGGACGAAAAGAAGCCTTACAAGAAGAAACATGAAGTACTCCTAGCTGAAGACAGCAAAGCCAAATGGGCAGAAACTGACAGCGAAGAGTCAGATCCAGAAAGCTCTTGCAGTTCAAGTGAGGATGAGGAAGAAGTAACATGTCTAATGACAGATAACATAGAAGATCAATCAAGCTGCGAGCAGGTATTTGATTTTAGCTCTATTAATTTTACACGAGAAGAACTCATCTCAACTCTTCATGACATGGTCAATGAGTATCAAAAGCTTGCTTTATCATTTGAAAAACTCAGAGCAAAGCAAGATGATCCCAAAGACAATAAAACAAAAACTGATGAATCAGTTGAAATGTTGAGTCTGAGAAGGGAGATTGCTGAACTCACTGATGAAAGAAGCAGGAATCAATCAATGATTCAAAAAATGTCGCTTGAAAATACAAAGCTCAATGAGCTCATTCAAGTTTGGAACAAATCATCTAAAGCTTTAACTAATATACAGAATTCTCAGAAATCAGTTGATGATAAAACTGGTTTAGGATTCTGTAGTAAAGATGATTTGTCTTCCCAAGATACTCAACCAAAACTGAATATGAACAAAGGGAAATACATTCACTTTGTAAAATCAGTTATGGTACAAAATCAAGAAGAGTCGAGCAAACTGATTGAACAGCCATCTCAGAATATGAATAAAGGCATGAGATGTGGAATTGGATATAATCCAAAGGGTAAGACTGACTCATGGAATCAGCAACCAAAAACTCTCAGCAGAAAATATTCATATGGCTACTCAAACTACTACAACAGTAAGCCAATTCAGAAAAGATATCGGCTGAATAATCAGTTGAAAAAGGTCAAAACACATGTTGTATCATCTACACACCATACACCAAGCACACACAAACAGGGAAGGACCATATGGAATACAGCAACAGGACGGTCAGTAAGACTGATTCAAGTCTGGATTCCTAAAGGACTAATCAACTTTGGACCCAAATAGAAAAGGGTACCAGAATCTTATTTTGTATTTAATTGCAGGCAATAAGTACAAGCATTGGATCAATATGGTATCTGGACAGTGGATGTTCACGACACATGACAGGAGATTCAAACTTATTGTCTCAACTGGTAAAATACAATGGTCCAAACATCAGTTTTGGGGATAATTCCAAAGGTAAAACTGTGGGTAAGAGTAAGCTTATCCATGGTAACTTCACCATTAATGATATTTTATTAGTCGAGAATCTTAAGTATAATATGATAAGCATTAGTCAGTTATGCGATAATGGATTCTCAGTTCAGTTTGACAAACACTCTTGTTCAGTCAAAAACTCAACTGAAGAGATTATTCTAACTGGCAAAAGGTGTGGAAAAACTTACAAAGTCAGCTGGAATGATCAACCTTATACACCAGTATGCTTTATTGCGTCTAAATCATCTCAAAACTGGTTGTGGCATAAACGGTTAAATCATTTAAATTTTAAATCTATTGCTTATCTGAGTAAGCATGAACTTGTAACTAGTTTGCCCAAAATAAATTTTTCAAAAGAAAAACTTTGTTCAGCATGTCAGTATGGAAAACAAGTTCGATCCTCTTTCAAAAACAAAGGCTGTAAATCTTCATCCCGATTCTTAGAATTATTGCACATGGATCTCTTTGGTCCAATACCAGTCATGAGCTTAGGGGGAATGAAATACACCTTAGTGGTCGTAGATGACTTTTCAAGATTTACTTGGGTTATATTTCTCAAATCCAAAGAACATACTGCTGCACAACTGATTAAACTCTTCAAAAGACTTTTAAATGAAAAATCAGTTGGGATTGATCGAATCAGATCTGATCGAGGAACTGAATTCATCAATCAAACACTTTCAAACTTTTTAGAAAATACTGGAATCAAGCATGAGTTCTCAGCAGCAAGAACACCTCAGCAAAACAGTGTAGTTGAGAGAAGGAATCGGACTCTTAAGGAAGCTGCTAGAACGATGCTTGCTGATTCAGGTATTTCTCAAAGATTTTGGGCAGAAACAGTAAACACTGCATGCTACACTCAGAACAGATCAATGATTAATAAAAATCACAAGAAAACACCATATGAGATCTGGCATGGAAGAAAAAGCATAATCACTTACTTCAAAATATTTGGCTGTAGATGTTTTATTCATAACATTGGTAAAAATTATCTAAAAGCATTCGATGTCAAATCAGCAGAAGGAATATTCCTTGGATATTCATCAGTTAGCATAGCTTACAGAGTATTTAATAAGAAAACCTTGAATGTTGAAGAATCTGCACATGTTGATTTTGATGAAACTGCACTAATCGATAAGCCAACTGATCAAGTTGAGCTAGCTGATAGATTTACAGATATCAGTCTGGAAGATGATGACTCAGACGAAAGTCGTAATAATTAGAATATCTTTCATACACCTGAACCTGAGATATTGGATCAATCAGCTGAATTGAAAGCAAATCTTGACAATCAGTTAGTGGAGCAAACTAATGAAAATCAATTATCAACTGAATCAGCTCCAACTGAAACTGAGAACATTCAGTTACCTAATGAAGAATTTGCTGGCTGTGAAGCACCCAATGCTGAATTTAGATGGAAGAAATCACATCCTCCAGAACTGGTAATAGGTAACCCATCTGATCCAGTAAGAACAAGAAATCAGATGCTCAATTTATTTATTCATTCAACTTTTGTATCTCAAATCGAACCAACAAAAACTGCCGAAGCTCTTACTGATCCTAATTGGATTAATGCAATGCAAGAAGAGCTAAATCAGTTTGTTCAAAACAATGTCTGGAACTTAGTTCCAAGACCAGTTTCTAAAACTGTTATAGGTACAAAATGGGTGTACAGAAACAAACTAAACGAAGATGGTTCAGTTGTGCGCAACAAAGCAAGGTTAGTGGCACAAGGGTATAGACAAGAAGAAGGAATTAATTATGATGAAACATATGCACCAGTTGCAAGACTGGAGGCAATCAGAATATTTCTTGCCTATGCATCCTTCAAAAACTTTAAAGTCTATCAAATGGATGTGAAAAGTGCATTCCTAAATGGCCAATTGCAAGAAGAAGTCTACGTTGAACAACCTCCAGGTTTTGTCAATCATAATCTTCCTGATCACGTTTATCATTTAAACAAGGCATTATATGGTCTCAAACAAGCTCCACGGGCTTGGTATGAAACCCTCTCAAAATTCCTAACTGATCATGATTTTTTTGTTGGATCAGTTGATAAGACTTTGTTTAAATTCTCGAAAAATGATCATATCTTACTTGTTCAAATTTACGTTGATGATATTATTTTTGGGTCAACTAACCCCAAATTATGCAAGAAATTTTCCAAGATGATGCAGGATAAATTCGAGATGAGCATGATGGGTGAGCTGACATTCTTTCTTGGTTTACAAGTGAAGCAACTGGATTCAGGAACATTTATTAGTCAAACCAAATATACCAAGGAATTGCTAAGAAAATTTGGCATGGAATCTTGTTCAGCAGCAAGCACTCCAATGAGTTCATCAGTTAAATTAGACACTGATCAAGGGGGAATATCAGTTGAGACGATACTATACAGAGGTTTAATAGGTTCTTTATTGTACCTAACTGCTAGTCGCCCTGATATTATGTTTGTTGTATGTATATGTGCAAGATTTCAAGCTAACCCTAAGCAATCACATTTTTCTGCGGCCAAACGTATCTTGAGATATCTTAAAGGCACGGAAAATGTTGGTTTATGGTACTCTAAAGACTCATCTTTCAATTTAGTTGGCTATTCAGATGGAGATTATGCAGGATGCAAACTTGATCGTAAAAGTACAAGTGGATCATGTCAGTTTCTTGGAGACAGACTGATCTCTTGGTTCAGTAAGAAGCAAACATCCATAGCAACTTCCACAACTGAAGCAGAATATCTTGCTGCTGGAAGCTGTTGTGCCCAACTGCTCTGGATTCAGCAACAACTGAAAGATTATGGTGTTGATGCAAAGGAATCACCAATATTCTGTGACAACACTAGTACAATAGCTATTGCATACAATCCAGTTCTTCACTCCAGGACTAAGCATATAGATGTCAGACATCATTTCATCAGAGATCATGCACTAAAGAAGAACATCAGATTAGAATACGTCTCAACGGAACAACAAGAGGCAGACATCTTCACAAAACCGTTACCAGAGGCTAAGTTTTCTTATTTCCGAAATATTCTTGGTTTAATTGATATAACTTCACTAACAGAATTAAGTGCAGAAAATAAGAATACAACAAATTGATAATAATATTTCATTAAGAATACCAACGTTCCCAATTTACAGAAGAAATCATAGATCCAACTGTATCTAGCCATGCCCTAACCCAGTCATTCAACTCATAAATTCGAACTCTAGCAAATGCCCTTGACTTTGAAATCTTATCAACAACATGCCACTCCTTCCATAGCATTGCTTCTAAAAGACATTTGTCTTCAACCAAATCATTAACGTGGCTAACCTCAAAACGAGCAAGGTATTTCAGTGCTCTTCTCTCCTGAGCACGAGTAGGAATGACACCACTGTCACTCACCATCTTCAACTCAACAATCTTTTCCCAGGTTGTCAATACCTTCTGAAAAACATATTTCTCCATCTTTCTTTTAATTTCAGCTAAACGAGGGGCTGACTGATCAGTCACATGAACATGCGTGCTACTGCATGCATCAGAATCAGACATGTTGAAATAATTTTGAACTGATCACATTATCACCACTATCATCTCATTTATAAGAAAAAGGTGTTGAAGAAGTAGAAGAATCACAAGTCAATTAAATCGACTCTCACATTTACCGAGGACATTTAAGATATCAGTTAATAACAGTTTGAATTTTATTAGTTCATTTATTTACTTATCAAAACTGATGACTGTTAGCATGTCATTAGATCATATAACAGGATTACATAATCATTGATCGTAATTTGTTGTTAACCTTTATTGCTGTTTTACTGAATATATAAATGAGTTGCTTACTCTTATGAGTTCTTAACTAATGTCAGCAAGTGTTTGTGATTATATCTCTTCCAGATCATTGCAGGCAGAAATAAAAGAACAAAGACGATAAAACATAATAAATATTTTATTAAGAAGAGGAGCCGGTTACAATTTCATATTCATTCTCCACAGCAATTATCCACGAACTCATCCATGCAGCTAGTGCTGAGGAAGAGGTTTTGCAGAAATTGTGGGAGGCAGCGATGCGGCGGAGGATCTCTAGCTCCTTCAGAAGAAAGAGCTTGTAGAGATAACACTCTTTAAAAAGGTCCACCCCCGCAGGAACCTCTAGGAGCTCTCGCACCTCTTGAAGTTGGGCCTTTCGCCTGAAAGAAGAGACCCGCCCAGAGTAATACAGGAACTCCAGTTCCTGCATCTCCTCCCAGTAAGGAAGGCTAGCATAGAAGACTTCATCTTCTATGGACTGCTTCCTGGCCTGCAGTGTAAACTGAGCGTCGCTTGAGCTTCCAGCTTCTGCCATCTTTGAAACTTACTTGCTGAGATAATTTTGGCTAACCCTTTCACTCTTATTTATAGGCCAAGAGGGAAATGAAAGGACACTTCACTCTGTGACGATTGCTATGCCGAGCACCATACTCACTTTAATCATTACCGACTATAGCCGTCATTTTGCGTTAATGCATTTATTAAGGAGGAATAATGGTTCAAGAAGTTAACTGAGAAGACAGTTGTTAGTGAACTCTCGACTGAAAGAACCCAGTCTTATCAACTGATCTACCAGTCGAATTTTCCACTAATCTTCTCATATAAGTTAACTAATTAACCAATTATATTTCAAATCAAATGATGTGACTGTCTGCTAAACTAATGATGAATTTTAATTTATGACGTGGAATCAATTTTAACCGCTCATTATTTTACAAACACGATTATAGCACACGTACACATATTTTTACTCAAAATTTTATTGGACTGACACGTGTCCAAAAATTCAAACAGTCACAAACATTAGTACAATTACCCGCTTCATTTCAGTTTTACTTTTCGACTACTTCAAATCATCTTTAGAGCAAGAACTACCTCATCATTCGAATTTTCTTTCAAGAAATTTTTCAGCATTCAATGGCGACTCAAATTCCCGCTTTCATGCTAAATGCTATGGCCATCAATTTTGGATCTATCTTATCCTTCGGCGATGCTGAAGTTCAGAAAGTATTTCAGAAACTTGAAGCTGCTGGTCTAAGAACATTTTTGGGACAATCCTCTCAGGATATCTATCCCAAAGAACTTCAGGATTTCTACTCTTCAGGCGTGATTGATTCTGAGGGAAATATCAATTCTACTATCAATGGTCAGTTACTGATCATCTCTGAAGATTATCTTGGTGACTTATTTCTCTTACCTTCTGAAGGAATGGCACAACTTTCGGATGTCAAAGCATCTGATATTGAGGAAATGCAAACCCTTCTCTCTGCTGATGGACAGAAGATTAAAATTTCTGATCCTAAAAAGGAACTCAAACATGAAGTTCAATTGCTGGCCGATGTAATTGCTAAAGGGCTTTTGGCAAAAGCTGGATCATTTACTGCCCTAACTTTGGAGAAATTTCAGGCCATTACTGTAATAATGGCTAATCACAAATTTAACTGGAAGCATCTCATATTTAATATTTTGAAGAATATGTTTCTGTCTCCTAAACAATCCAAGGGTTTTGCTGTTCAAATCAGTTATCTGCTGAAAGCAAAAGGTTTAGTGGCTGAGGAATCTGAGAAGACGTCGAAATTTAAGGTGTTCAATGCAAAGAACACGATGCCAATCAAATCCAAAATGGACATATCTCCTACTCAGTTTGTGCGAATCAAATAGGAAATTGGGACTCAGTTAGCTGCTCCCAAATCAGTCAAGAAAACCAAAATGTTGGCTCAACTGAAGGTTGCCAAAAGGAAGTTGATTTTGAGTACATCAGAGTCAGATAAGACTTCATCACCTCAAATTGCGAAGAAGCCAAGAACTCAAAGGGTTAAAACTACTTCTGGGGTATCCATTCCTACTGACAAAATGATTTCCTTTACTGATCAGCAGCCTATAGAAGCAGTTCCTCTACAGATTATTCCACAAGCTGATTCGCTAAGTACCATAAAGAAATCAGTTAGGACCCAAGCTCATGTTACTCAAATACCTCGACCAATTGGTGTAGCACCTGCCAGACCCAAAGGAATAAAGTTTGTAGAACAGATTGAATCAACTCGAACCGGACTGGAAATTCCTCATATCATGAGTACTGATAAAGGGAAAGGGAAATTGATTGTAGAACCCAGACCCTCCAACCCGATTCAAACTCATATTGATCTGGTATGGGGAAAAGTGAACAGTTTTGCTGCTGTAAAGACTAAGTCCTATGATGCTTGGGTAGCCTATCGTACTGAGGTTTTTGCCAAGCAACTGAAGGAAAAGACCGAGCTCAGAAAATTCATCAAGCTGGAGGCCTTTGTTCTTCGTGTTAGAGTAGGTGCACGTCGAGCCAAGTGTTGGCCGAGTGTTCACAATGAAACTCTATGTATAAGCAATCTTTATTTTAATAATATTTGAAATTATTATTTTGGCACATCTTTATCTGTATACCCATGCTAGCTGCATAGATAAAGCCCTTGAACATACAAATAGTAGAAAGAATATGAGATGCTCATATGATGAGTATCATGAAACTCATATTTGTAATACTGTATATTCTAAACAGTTCCTAGTCGATTCAGCCGCCGATAAGAAGGATATAGGTCGCTCGAGTTAGAGACTAGTATCTGCGATGTGAGTACCATGTTTCATTGGTAAAGGACATTGTGATGTCTGATCATGCAGATAGGTGCTCCTGGTAGAGTGCACTGAACAACCCTCCATTAAGGACTTTCCAAATGGTTCTTACTTATCGAGTGGAAACGTCCTAGTTTATGGTTGTACACCATTAGTCCTTATGACCCGGGACAACATTGAGACTCTATGTGCTAGCATTACACTTTGACTTGTTTACCGACTCTCAAGGGGTCATCAGGTGGCAAGGTTGGGTGTTCTGTCGAAACATATAGGAGTCGATGCATTGTAGTCGGGGATTCACCGCTTACCTTCGGGTATGGATATCCTATGTGTTCTCATGTGTATGTAGGTTGAAATCTCTGATCAGAGTATGATGGTAATTATGAAAGGGTTTCATAGATTACACCATCGATGCAACTACGACATGACACATAGTATCGATTCATTGACAACTCTCGATATACCAATAGTTGTCGAATCGATCGGGATATATGAGTTGAAGGGACTGTACTGTACGCTAACCATAATTGAATGGTTCTTGCAGGCACTATCATTTGATACCTAGGGAATCATGTAAGCGATGCTGCTAGGCGTTTAACATGATTGGTTGGGTACTATCAGACTTGAGTTCTGACGTTCTTGTTATCAAGGAGTTGATAAGTAAGAAAGGAGCAATTGGGGTATGCTCATATAAGGACATGTTTAGTCCGAATCACATGGAGATGTGAACCCACGGCTAGTTGTATCAATGAACCATTGAGGGCCACACAAGTACTAGCTTTCTAGATCCCGTTGAGAAGTAAAATAGTTCAATATGTTGAACGGCTTATAAAGGAGTTTATAAGCGTAAGGAAAATTAGAAGTATGACTTCTATGAGAGAAATGTAAATTTTAATTTATGGAAGTGTTCCTAAATTAAAAGTTGGCCAAGTGAATAATGTATTTGAAAATTGTGATTTTCATAAACATTATTATGGACTAAATTAAATTAATTCAAGTGTTGAATTAATTAAACACTAGTGGACCTAGTAGAGTCCAAATAATTAAATTAATTCAAGTGTTGAATTAATTAAATCACATTGAGTCTTGTAGAGCTCAATTTAAATAAATTATTTAAACTAGTGGACTTGAGTAAATTCAAGTAATGTTTAATTAGTCTCAAATATGTTTGAGATAATTAAATTAAGTCCATGGATTTTTAATTGTTAAAAATCAAATAAGTCTTGCATGCATGGGAAGATGAAAGGTTGGGAGACAACTTTTTCAAATATCTAGGCTTGGCATTGGAATTCACATCAACTTTTTCAAGGACCAAGACAAGTCTCCCTTCCCCCCTTAATACATGAGATGGCCGAAACTTTGTTTAGTTTTTCACCAAGTTTTTCTCTCATTTTTCTTCAAGTGTTGAGGAAAGAAAAAGACTTCTCTTTGAAAAATCTTCTTATTTTTCTAGTGCAAAATAAGAAGGGTTCTAGCTAGTTAGTGGTGGGCTTGATTTTGAATGAAAGGAGGAAGCTTGTAGATCAACTCATCCATTCAAGAGCTAAAGTGTTTACACTTTAGTTGGAGCCATACATCAATCCTTGTGATTGATAGGTACATTTCTTAAACACACTATGAATGTCATTTTTGTGTTTTTGTATTTGCTACACAATATTATCAAGGTGGCCGAAATTTTCTTCAAGAAAATTAAAATTTTAAACTTCCGTTGCGCTTCCGGTCACCGTAACCGATCCACTTTCAAGTGGTATCAGAGCTAATGTTACGTTTTTGTGTAGCAACTACAAGATATTATGTTGAGATTGATTTCTAACCGCTTGAGACGAAATTTTGCAACAAATAAAAGGCCGGACTTGTAGCACTTTTTGGGCAGCAAGGTGCTGCCCATTTCGGGCGCCTCGGGCTGCCCGAGGGGCTGCCCGAAACGGGCAGCAAGGGCAGCCCAGAGGGCTGCCTGAAAACCCTACTTTTAAATAAATAAAAAATAATAATTTTTTTGTTGGCCGGAATCCGGCGACGGAACTCCGGCGACGGCGATGACGACTAGGGTTTCCAAAAGTGTTTTGGAATATCAAAGTTTCATGGGCTTTGAGTTGTTGGTCCATTAGATGGTTAACATGTTTGTGAATTTTAAATGGGCCAAAATATTTTTGGTGAAAAATGAGTTTTTGGGCCCTTAAAGTTTAAAATTACAAAAGTTGCAAATATTTTCTCATGAAATAAATAATTTAAGTTGGGCTTTAATTATTTATAGTAAATGGTGATTTACAAGAAATTCGGTTATAAATAAATTAATTTGAGAGTAGACAAAGGTGTTTGTATACTTTGTTAATTTAGTTTATAATCGTGGCGGTTAGTGATTGGATCAAGATATATAATATTGGATCAATTAATTATTGTGATAATTAATTGATGGTGTATGATATGTGATATTATGCATGAAGGATGATTAAAAGCCCAAGCCCAATTTTCTAGGTGTATGCTAGGATATTTTGTGTTGAATGATTGTAATAATTATCAATTCATAAAGTGGGCTTGGTTTATGGCCCGTTCCCACCCCATGAGATGTATCCCTATTTGCCATGGATATTTATTTGTAAATATTAGTATAGTGGATGATCAAGATTGGAAGATGGTGGCCATGATGATTATGAAGATCGAAGACATGTAAATATTGGGAGCTAATGTAATAGTTGCATTTGCATCCCATGCATTTCCCTAGGATTGGACCTAGGCCCGTGTTTAGCTCATACGGTCCGTTAGTATTGGGGCGATTGATCAACCTTGTTTTGTTTACTGTTTATAATATATGCATGATATGTTATAAATAATGAGTATGTGCGTTATTATTATGATAATAACAAAGTTGCATGAATCCGGCAAACATAAGATCAAACATGGCGAGCTTTTAAAATAAAATTAATGATGAGACCTTTCAACATTAAAAACCCTCATTTTGAATAAGATTCAAAATTAATATCAAGCCCGAAAAGGGGAATTATAAATTTGTTTATAATTTCCTTGTCTTCCATCGACAATGGGTGCATGATGAACGCTACCCGTACTCGGGGCTCGGCTCATATTATTGGGGGAGCTCTGGGTGCCGGAAAGCTGTGACATCCATTGACATAGTGATGTGAACTACGTGGAACTCCCATGACTTCGGCTCAGATAATTGAGGGAACTCATGGCGACCGTCCATTAAGGTTCAACATCGATGGGTAAGGCTTGACACGTAAAGATGAACGACGTCTATAATGGGTCCTAATCAAACGTGAGACAAAAGTTTACGTTAAGGGTTGCATTGTGATGCAATTGGAAACTACCTTTTAGGAATTGTGATTGGCTGATATAATTCGGGATCATAATTCGCTAATTGGACCTTACGTACCTACTGAGGAAAGGGGTTTCCCGTTTTCACTAGAGGGTAGTGAAAGATGTCAAAACAGTGGGAGCAAATATTTATGAAGTAAAAGTCCATACTTTATATCTTATTAAATATTTTAAAATAGTCATTAACATTTATCTGTTTTACTTTTCAGTACAAAATTTGACAATGTCTTCGATTCGCAATCCACTTTCTGCCATTCTCGAAAAACACGTTTTGACCGGACCTAATAATCTCACTTGGCTAAGAAACCTAAAGATCGTCTTGAACTCGGAAAGAATTGCATATACACTGACTGAGTCGTCCCGTGTTGAGGCTCCGACTGGCTGCACTCCTGAGGAATTGCAGACTTACAAGGAATGGTGTGACCATGACTTGAAAGCAAAGTGTTATATGCAGGCTTCGATGAACGATGAGCTGCAGAGGCGATTCGAGGATGCTAAAAATGCTGCTGACATTCATATGCACCTCAAGGAGCTCTTTGGTGAGCAGACTCGGCCTCTAAGGCGTGCCACAGTCAAGGAGCTCATCACTTTACGCATGCGAGATGGGGCTTCTGTCAATGAGCATGGCCTAAAGTTGATTGGGCTCGTGGATAAGCTCGTTGGCATGGATTTGATCTTGCCTTCGGAGCTGACCACCGACGTGTTGCTGTTGTCACTGCCGTGCTCGTTCGATCCTTTTGTGGTGAATTTCAATATGTACAAGCTTGAGCCGAGCCTTGAAGAGTTGGTGAACATGCTTGTGACCTTTGAGTCCATAATCAAAAATGAGAAGCCGGTTCTTTATGTGGGCTCTTCGTGTGGTACGAAGACCGGTCCACCTGGGAAAGGAAAGAAACGTTCTTTCCAGCGCCCCAAGAAGAGCGTGCCCTCGAAGAGGCAGACTCCGAGTCCCGTAGTGGCAGCCACACCAGTGAAGGCTGAGAAGACTGTTGACATCTGTCATCACTGCAAGAAGCCTGGACATTGGAGGCGTAACTGCAGGGAATATCTTGCCCAGAAGGGTTCTGGCAAAGGTATGTTCTACATTGAAGTAAATATCTCCATTAACTCTACTTCTTGGGTATTGGATACCGGCTGTGGCTCACATCTCTGTAATGATTTGCAGGTGATGGAAAAAAGTAGGAAGCTCAGGGAAGGTGAGACCTTCTTGAGGATGGGCAATGGAGCAAGGGTTGCTGCCAAGGCTGTGGGAGATGTTTATTTATGTTTGAACATTGATTTTAAGTTTGTTTTGAGAAATGTTTTGTTCGTACCAGACTTGATTAAAAACATTATTTCCATTCATATGCTCGATATTGATGGATTTTCTTGTTTATTTGGCAAAGGTGTTTGCAATATTTACAAGAATGAATGTTTAGTTGGTACCGGAGAACTAGAAAACAATCTCTACACCTTAAAATTGAAAGATATTCCACTTAACAATTTCCAAGCAATAACAACAACAAATAAGCGCAAACAAGATACTCTAAATTCGGCACAATTATGGCATGCTCGATTAGGACATATTTCCCTAAGAAGGATGAACAAGTTAGTGGGAGTTGCCATGTTTGATATGTCTGATATTAACGCTCTCACGACTTGTGAATCCTGTCTGAAAGGAAAGATGACCAAGATTCCCTTTAAGGGCCATGTGAAGCGAGCCAAAGGGTTATTGGATTTGATCCATACCGATGTGTGCGGTCCGCTTAGCATCACCACTAAGCATGGACATGCCTACTTCATCACCTTTACCGATGATTTTTCGAGGTATGGGTATGTGTATTTGATGAAATACAAGTCTGAAGCCTTTGAAAGGTTCAAAGAATTCAGAAGTGAAGTAGAGAAGTAATTGGGACGAAGCATCAAGACACTTCGATCGGATCGAGGTGGTGAGTACTTGAGTGCCGAGTTCCAAGAGTATCTAAGGGAGAATGGGATTCTCTCGCAGTGGACTCCGCCCGCTACACCACAGTTGAATGGTGTTTCGGAGCGTCGTAACCGGACTTTGATGGACATGGTTCGATCTATGATGGGGTTCACGGAGTTGCCGCCATCCTTTTGGGGATATGCGCTTGAGACAGCGGCACTGTTGTTGAACCATGTCCATACAAAAGCAGTTGATAAGACACCATATGAGATATGGATGGGTAAGCCACCCAAATATTCTTATTTTAGAATATGGGGGTGCCCTGCTTATGTGAAGCAGGTAGTGGGAGATAAATTGGACTGTCGATCCATTTTATGTTACTTTGTGGGATATCCAAGGAATTCAGCTGGATATTATTTCTATCATCCTCAAGAAACAAAGGTGTTTGTTTCTAGGAATGCAACCTTTTTGGAAAGGGAATTTCTATTGGATAGAAAAGGCGAGATGATAGAACTCGAAGAGGTTAGAGAGACACCCACAGTTGTAGAACCCACACCCGAGAAGCCAAGAGAGGAGATACAAGCTCCTAGAAGAACCGAGAGAGTCTCGAGACCACCTATGAGGTATGGTCTGCTTCTTGAAGAGGGCCATGATGAGCCTAACCATGGATGTGATCAAAGGAATTTAAGGGAAGAGTTATCTGATGCCGATTCATCCAAATGGCTTGAAGCAATGGAATCTGAGATGAATTCCATGCATTCGAACCAAGTGTGGAATCTCGTGGATCCACCAGAGGGAATTGTTCCCATAGGGTGTAAATGGATTTACAAGAGGAAACTTGGGGCGGATGGGAAGGTATTGACCTTCAAGGCGCGATTGGTGGCAAAAGGATATACTCAAAGACAAGGAGTTGACTTTGAGAAAACCTTTTCCCCAGTCGCAATGTTCAAGTCCATAAGGATTTTGCTAGCCATAGCTGCATGGTATGACTATGAGATATGGCAGATGGATGTTAAGACAGCCTTTCTTAATGTTGATATTAAGGAAGAGATTTACATGTCTCAACCCGCAGGGTTTACATCTATCGGAAGTGAGCATTTGGTATGCAAACTTCAAAGATCTATTTATGGTCTAAAGCAGGTATCTAGGAGTTGGAACCTCAGATTCGACAGTACAATCAAAGAGTTTGGTTTTACTAAGAATCCTGAGGAACCTTGTGTGTATAAGAAGGTCAGTGGGAGTGCTGTGACATTCCTGGTGTTGTATGTTGATGACATTCTACTCATTAGAAATGATGTAGGAATGTTGCAATCAACTAAAATATGGTTAGCAAGCAAGTTCTCGATGCAGGACTTGGGTGAAGCATATTTTGTATTGGGAATACAGATCTATAGAGATAGATCAAAAAGATTGCTTGGTCTCACCAAGTCCACATACATTGATACCATCGTGAAGCGGTTCTCGATGGATGAGTCCAAGAGAGGACATCTACCAATGTGTCATGGCGTGACCCTATCCAAGTCTATGTCTCCCAAGACTGATGTAGAGATAGCGGCGATGACAAGCATTCCTTATGCATCGGCGATTGGTAGCATCATGTATGGGATGATATCTACACGTCCTGACGTAGCTTTCGCACTAAGTGTAGTGAGTAGATATCAATCGAACCCTGGTCTTCCACATTGGAAAGCTGTGAAAGACATCCTCAAGTATTTGAGAAGGACCAATAAGTTGTTCTTGGTCTATGGGGGTGGAGAACTAAAATTGGAAGGCTATACCGACTCTAGCTTCCAAGGTGATATCGATGACTCAAAGTCAACCTCTGGATTCATATTCATGCTCAATGGTGATGCTGTCTCTTGGAAGAGTTCCAAGCAAGATAGTACGGCGGATTCCACCACTGAGGCAGAATATATTGCTGCATCAGCTGCAGCAAAGGAGGCTGTTTGGATAAGGAATTTCGTCCAAGAGTTGGGCGTCATTCCTAATGGAGTTGCTCCAGTCCCGGTGTTTTGTGACAACACGGGAGCCATTGCTCAGGCGAAGGAGCCAAGGTCTCATCAGAAGTCCAAACACGTATAGAGAAAGTACCACATCCTCCGAGAGATAGTGGAAAGAGGAGAAGTCACGATTGACAAAGTCGGCTCCGCAGATAATGTTGCTGATCCGCTAACTAAGCCTTTACCTGGACCATTATTCGAGAAGCATCGCGAATCGATGGGTTTAAAGCATATAGGTAGTTGGCTCTAGTGCAAGTGGGAGATTGTTAGAGTAGGTGCACGTCGAGCCAAGTGTTGGCCGAGTGTTCACAATGAAACTCTATGTGTAAGCAATCTTTATTTTAATAATATTTGAAATTATTATTTTGGCACATCTTTATCTGTATACCCATGCTAGCTGCATAGACAAAGCCCTTGAATATACAAATAGTAGAAAGAATATGAGATGCTCATATGATGAGTATCATGAAAATCATATTTGTAATACTGTATATTCTAAACAGTTCCTAGTCGATTCAGCCGCCGATAAGAAGGATATAGGTCGCTCGAGTTAGAGATTAGTAACTGCGATGTGAGTACCATGTTTCATTGGTAGGGGACATTGTGATGTCTGATCATGCAGATAGGTGCTCCTGGTAGAGTGCACTGAACAACCCTCCATTAAGGACTTTCCAAATGGTTCTTACTTATCGAGTGGAAACGTCCTAGTTTATGGTTGTACACCATTAGTCCTTATGACCCGGGACAACATTGAGACTCTATGTGCTAGCATTGCACTTTGACTTGTTTACCGACTCTCAAGGGGTCATCAGGTGGCAAGGTTGGGTGTTCTGTCGAAACATATAGGAGTCGATGCATTGTAGTCGGGGATTCACCGCTTACCTTCGGGTATGGATATCCTATGTGTTCTCATGTGTATGTAGGTTGAAATCTCTGATCAGAGTATGGTGGTAATTATGAAAGGGTTTCATAGATTACATCATCGATGCAACTACGACATGACACATAGTATCGATTCATTGACAACTCTCGATATACCAATAGTTGTCGAATCGATCGGGATATATGAGTTGAAGGGACTGTACTGTACGCTAACCATAATTGAATGGTTCTTGCAGGCACTATCATTTGATACCTAGGGAATCATGTAAGCGATGCTGCTAGGCGTTTAACATGATTGGTTGGGTACTATCAGACTTGAGTTCTGACGTTCTTGTTATCAAGGAGTTGATAAGTAAGAATGGAGCAATTGGGGTATGCTCATATAAGGACATGTTTAGTCCGAATCACATGGAGATGTGAACCCACGGCTAGTTGTATCAATGAACCATTGAGGGCCACACAAGTACTAGCTTTCTAGATCCCGTTGAGAAGTAAAATAGTTCAATATGTTGAACGGCTTATAAAGGAGTTTATAAGCGTAAGGAAAATTAGAAGTATGACTTCTATGAGAGAAATGTAAATTTTAATTTATGGAAGTGTTCCTAAATTAAAAGTTGGCCAAGTGAATAATGTATTTGAAAATTGTGATTTTCATAAACATTATTATGGACTAATTTAAATTAATTCAAGTGTTGAATTAATTAAACATTAGTGGACCTAGTAGAGTCCAAATAATTAAATTAATTCAAGTGTTGAATTAATTAAATCACATTGAGTCTTGTAGAGCTCAATTTAAATAAATTATTTAAACTAGTGGACTTGAGTAAATTCAAGTAATGTTTAATTAGTCTCAAATATGTTTGAGATAATTAAATTAAGTCCATGGATTTTTAATTGTTAAAAATCAAATAAGTCTTGCATGCATGGGAAGATGAAAGGTTGGGAGACAACTTTTTCAAATATCTAGGCTTGGCATTGGAATTCACATCAACTTTTTCAAGGACCAAGACAAGTCTCCCTTCCCCCCTTAATACATGAGATGGCCGAAACTTTGTTTAGTTTTTCACCAAGTTTTTCTCTCATTTTTCTTCAAGTGTTGAGGAAAGAAAAAGACTTCTCTTTGAAAAATCTTCTTATTTTTCTAGTGCAAAATAAGAAGGGTTCTAGCTAGTTAGTGGTGGGCTTGATTTTGAAGGAAAGGAGGAAGCTTGTAGATCAACTCATCCATTCAAGAGCTAAAGTGTTTACACTTTAGTTGGAGCCATACATCAATCCTTGTGATTGATAGGTACATTTCTTAAACACACTATGAATGTCATTTTTGTGTTTTTTTATTTGCTACACAATATTATCAAGGTGGCCGAAATTTTCTTCAAGAAAATTAAAATTTTAAACTTCCGTTGCGCTTCCGGTCACTGTAACCGATCCCCTTTCACTTTGAACTGTCAAAGCTGTCTCTATTGCTCAAGCCTTAGAGAGGAAAAGTTATTTCTTTGATCAGATGAGAGCAAAGAAGTTGGCTCAATTTGTAGCTAAGCTTAAAAACAACTACTTGCCAACTGGTCCTACTGCATATGCTGATCAAGCTGTAATTACTCAGCTTGACACTGACCTTATAGGGCTACTTTCTCGAATTAAATTTTGGGAATTGGATCAAGAACTAGTAATCTACCAAGAAGATTCAGATGATGATGTGGAACTAGTTGAAGAAGCACCCTCTAACACAACAGAACCATCATCAGCTTTAGTTCTTGTTCCAACTGAAGAGCCAATTTCTGATAAGCTTTCTTCACCACCTGTTGAACAACAACTATATACTGAAGCAGAGCTGTCTTTCGCTCATATTGATGAAGTAATTCAAGCCGTGGTAGAGGAATCCCACCTTAGTGGACCAGTGAATGATAAAGTTGATCACTCTGTTGATCAAACCAATCCAGAGGTCACTATTCCTTCAGTGGAAATTGTTCCACCAGATCAATCTGCTGATCAGGTCATACCAACTAATATGCCAGATGACTCAATCGATCATTCCCTAGAGACATCAGTTCAGATTGTGTCACCATCAACTGACCAAAAACCTTCCTCACCACCTCGGGATCAAGCAGAAAACCCTGCTGCTGATATTTCAGTTCGAAATGTTACTGAAACAATTTCGATTGATCAAGCCTTGATCGTGTCTGAACTTGATACAAGTAAACCAAGCACTTCTCGACAATCCAATCCTCCATCTTCAGCAGATTTTGATCTCATTTTTGAAGAAGTCCAACATATGCAGGACAGTATGAGTCAAATAATTACTGCCATCTCCAAAATTCAAAATACGCAACTTCCGCACAGTCTGAAGTTGGATGATAATCAGGAATCCTTGAAAAGACTGAAAGATATTCATTCTGCTGTTACCGCTCTCTCTTTTGCAGTTGGTGATATTCAGAAAAATAGAGGTATCATGTCCAGTCTGACTGCCACTCAAGAATTAATTACACAACGCGTCGACAATGTGGAATCGCTTGTGTCTCGGAAAATTGAACTACTGCAAGTCACAATGACTGCTGCTATTGAAAATATGTCATCCTCTGTCACGGTTCTTTCTTCTCACGTTCGCAAGCTATCTGATAAGATGGATATATTTGACAAAAAAGGGGAAAGCAGCTGAAGAAACTGATATCATTTGACAAGTTATTTTATGATTCAGTTATGCTAAAGAATTAGATGAAGAATTAATCAAGCTATTATTATCAACTGATATCATTTCCTCATACTTCTATATTATCTACAAGAAACCCAGATATTCTATGATTCAGTTGCGTAATCTATTATCAACAAAGAGCTGAGTTAAATCTCTTGGTTTTGTCAAACACCATAAAGGGGGAAATTGTTGGAAACTAAATTCTGGAGTTTGACAAAACACAAATCAAACGATCAAATCAACTAATACATGAAAGCAAATTCGGCAGCTGGACATTCAACTGAAATCAGTTGACACAAACTGATCAGTTGAGAACAGATCAGTTAAAACATTCAGCCGAAAACATTAAAGCTTCTCAACTGAAGATACCTCGAGAAAGATCATTCAACAGACAAAAAGACATATCAGACAGCAACTGAATATGGAAAGCCGCACTGCATAGAACAACGTATTTCGGCTATTGAGATTAATACGCCGTCGTACAATAAATGATGAAGCGGCAATCGAGAACATTGTCCAAGAAATGATAAGGTGGCAATCAACGGATACAAGAATTCAAAATTACCGTTGAAAGTTAAGTCTATAAATATGACTAAAGAGCAGTTGACAAGACATACGATTGACCAATCTCAAACTTGCCATTACTCCGTCAAAATCTCAGCTCAAACTTATCAGATCTACTCGTAGCAATCAAGGCTACACATTGAGCAAACTAGCACTCTGAAATATTGATAATTCGATAAGTGCTAAGTTCAGTTACTTACACAGATCATTGTATTATACTAAGAGTTTCAGTTCAGGCAATAGATAAGTCCTAACTGAAATGGGTCTGTACAAGCGTTGTACTCGATCAAAGTCTTTTAGTGAATATCCTATCCTTGTGATAGAAGGGGTGACGTAGGAGTTATTCAATTCTCCGAACATCCAGAAACATATTGTGTTATCTTTACTTCAGCTCTTTATTTCCAGTTAGATATTCTATCTTTCAATCAGTTTATTTTCCGCAACTGCTTATTCAGTTTAACTGATTGATATTGACCGACGGGATACTTAGTTCAGTTTGTAACAAAACTGAACTACCTTTTTCGAAAAACATTTAAATTCCTAGAAGTGTTTATTCAACCCCCCCTTCTAAACACTCCTTAGTCAATAACCGATCCTAACAAACTGCGTCAACATTTGACAACTGTACCAGTTTTAGCTCTGCCATCTAGATCATGAGGGTACATTGTGTACACTGATGCATCACTTCAAGGACTTGGGTGCGTTTTAACCCAGAATGGTCATGTGATTGCATATGCATCCAGACAGTTGAAGAAGCATGAAGAGAATTATCATGTTCATGATCTGGAATTGGTAGCGATTGTGTTTGCTTTGAAGATTTGGCGACATTATCTCTACGGAGAGAGATTTGAGATCTTTACAGATCAAAAGAGTTTGAAGTATATCTTCACTGAAGCAGAGTTGAATATACGCCAAAGAAGATGGATGTATTTGTTAAAGGATTATGATTGCGAAATCAAGTATCATCCAGGATCAGCGAATCTTACAGCTGATGCTCTTAGTCGCAAGGTGAGATTATCTGCACTTCAGACAAGTTTCATATCAAGTGTAATCCAAGATTGTTTTTCTCTGGGATTTCACTTCCATAATAAGAAAGGAATGGAACACATTCGAGTAAAGAGCATTTTATCTGAACCGATGTTACATGCCAAAATCAGAGAAGCTCAGTTTTCTGATCCGAAGGTGGAAAATTTAGCAAGGTTAGCTAACGGAGACAACACATCTGGCTTTGCGTTCCAAACAGATGGAACCTTGTGTCTGTCAGGAAGAATCGTAGTTCCAAAAGATTCTAAATTGAGAGACGATATTTTATCTCAAGCTCATAGAAGTAATTTGAGTATCCACCCAAGAAGCATGAAAATGTATAAGGATTTGAAGACCAAGTTTTGGTGGAAAGGTATGAAGAGAAGTGTTTACCAGTTAGTAGCCAAGTGTTTAGTTTTTCAGCAAGTGAAAGCTGAACATCGATGACCAGGAGGATTACTTCAGAATCTTCCTATCCCTGAGTGGAAATGAGAGCATGTAACGATGGATTTTGTCACCCACTTGCCGCTGTCTTCTAAGAATTGTGATGCAATTTGGGTTGTTGTGGACCGACTGACTAAGTCAGCACATTTCATTCCGTATATTCGGGAATATAGTTTCGATCGCATGGGAAGACTATACATCCAAGAGATTCTTAAATATCATGGTGTGCAAACAAGTATAGTAAGTGATATAGATCCACGCTTTACCTCAAGGTCCTGGGGAAGTTTTCAAAAATCGTTGGGAACGAAATTGAGTCTGAGTACTGCCTATCATCCAGAGACCGATGGCCAGTCTGAGAGGACTATTCAGACACTCGAGGACATGTTGCGTGCTTGTGCTTTGGATTTTGGACCAGCATGGCATGATCATCTGCCGCTTGTAGAGTTTGCATATAACAATAACTACCACAGTAGCATTGGTATGGCTCCGTTCGAAGCATTGTATGGTAGACGTTGTCGTACTTCTTTGTTTTGGAACGAAGTAGGAGAACGACAAGTGCAAGGACCTGAATTAGTGCAACAAGCAATTGACGTAGTGGAATTGATTAAGAAGAGATTTAAAATTGCACAAGATCGTCAATCGAGTTACGCGAATACCAAGCGTAGACCTCTACAGTTTCAGTCAGGGGAAAAAGTTTTCCTTAAAGTTTCACCGTTCCGCACGGTGATGAGATTTGGACTCAAGGGAAAATTAGCCCCAAGATTCATCGGACCTTTTGAGATCTTGGAATGTGTTGGAAATTTGGCGTATCGATTGGCTTGACCGCCATATTTGTCCAGCATTCATAATGTCTTTCATGTATCGTTGCTACGACGGTATGTAGCAGATGAATCGCACGTTCTTGGTCCTACAGATGTTCAACTTGAAGAAGACTTGACTTATGTCGAGCAGCCGATTTTAATCCTGGGTAGGAAAGAGAAAAAGCTCAGAAAAAATACCATTCCACTTGTTCTAGTGCAATGGCAACGCCGAGGTACTGCAGAAGCGACTTGGGAGTTAAAGAGTCGTATGCGCTCAGAGTATCCACATTTTTTTTGAGTTGTATTTTATTCAGTTGTATTATACTTCAGTTTCGATTTCGAGGATGAAATCTTTGTAAGGGGGGGAGGATGTAATGACCCGAATACTTGTTTTGAATGAAGTATTAATTAAGACATAATTAATGAGTTGTTAATTAAGTATTATTAAGGAATTGATAAATCAGGATCAAGTTGTTGGGATCCACTGAATTTTAAAAGGGATAAACCGACCTACTTCGGATTACATTATTTCGAGAAATCCAATTAGACAAATGAGATTCTGACACGTGGCAGATAAGATTGGTTCGGATTTCCTGAAATAGTGCGGATGCAGCCTATAAATGGAAGTCGATTCTTTTGTTTCTTTCACCACATTCTTCAGAGAGAGTTCTAGTTGTACCGTAGTTTCTAGTTAGTTTCTAGGGCACTTTGGTGTCGGGAAGTTTCGGAGCTAGTATCGACTCGAGGAGGGGTCGGTTAACTGAGATCGAGACATCATCAGCGGACTGACGACGGATGCAGGTATAATCCTAAATCCTTAGATAGTGATTTAAGGATCATTAGGGAGATCTTTGTAGCATGTTTGATCTGGTTAGTTAGTGATTTCATTATGTTGGTATTGTCTAAGTTCAGAGCTTTCTGTCAGATTGTTTTACTGAGGTACGTGATGTACTGACTGAGATATCCAAGCGTAGTATACACACTTATATGCTGCATATTTATCTGTTGCATGATACTTGTTTTACTGTTTTGGCATATTATGCATGACATATCATGTTGAGCCTGATATCTTTTGAGATATACCTCGTTTGTTAGGGCCGCTCAGCCCTATTCTGTATTGTGGACTATGGGGAATCGAGAGCTACAGTGTCCGACAGGACCCGCGGGCTCTGATGACCTGGACATTGCAGGTCCACGTCTTGATGATGAGTGTGGGAGCCAAAACATGCCTAGGGAAGATCAGAGACTACACACTCAGGCGCCTCTAGACTGAGCATGAGATTATTGACTTGATCCTTTATATCCGAGCATATTGCATTTTGCATGCATCATATAAGTTTGTATACTCGTACATTCTCGTAATGTGCGATTGTCGCTCACGTCCTTATTTTCATCCTGGGCAACCCATTCCACGGGGCAGGTCTTAGGTTGGACGGTTCGGACGACCAGGGCAGTGGCTAGAGCAGTTGGGTTTTCGATGGTGATCCAGTAGAGGTTTTCTGTGGTTTATCGTTTTCTCGTTCAGGGTTTTGTTTTGTATTTGTTATGGTTGTATTAATGTTTAAAGACTGTTGTTATTGTTTTGTTTTCATTTGGGTTGTAAGATGATTAAGTATTTGGTTTCCGTTGTTTAATTGTGGTTATTAAGTTTAATGTTGCATGTTTATTAGTCTGTTTAGTAGTGGCTCGGGTAAGGGCGCTACAGGATCCAACCAAGGTAGCGGCATTTAAGGATAGGGTTGAACCGAAGAATGCATAGGAAATCCGAAGTTTTCTGGGTTTAGCCGGTTACTACCGTAAGTTCATCCAAGGATTTTCATCGATAGCAGTACCACTCACGTCACTGATCAAAGAGAATGCTAAGTTTGTGTGGAGTGATGAATGTCAAAAGAGCTTTGATACTTTGAAGCAAGCTCTTATTTCAGCGCCAGTGCTAGCCATGCCGACAGGGCAAGGTGAATTTTTGCTTTATACCGATGCATCTAAATTCGGATTAGGCGCAGTGTTGATGCAGCAGGGTCGGGTGATAGCTTATGCTTCTAGACAACTAAAGGTGCATGAGAAGAATTATCTGACGCATGACTTAGAATTAGCCGTTGTCGTCTTTGCATTGAAGATTCGGAGACACTACTTGTAAGGTGAGAAGTGCCAGATATTCACGGATCACAAAAGCCTCAAGTATTTCTTCACACAGAAAGAACTGAACATGAGACAGAGACGGTGGTTAGAGTTGGTAAAGGACTACGACTGCGAGATTAGCTACCATCCGGGAAAGGCTAATGTTGTCGCAGAAGCCTTGAGCAGGAAAGTGGCAGTTGTAGCACAGTTTTCAGTACAGAAACCTCTTCAGTCTGAGATTTAGAGGTTTGATTTAGAAGTTTACCGCAAGGGCAGAGCTCCGAGGCTGTCTAATCTTACAATCCAATCTTCTCTGCTAGACCACATTCGTGCAGGTCAGTCTTCAGATGAGCAATTACAGAAATGGAGACAGAAGGATGAAGCTAAGGGCAGTGTTCTCTACACCGTGTCAGGTGGTATTGTGAGGTATAGAGATAGAATGTGGGTGCCTAGTGTTGATTCGACCATAGAGGATATTCTGATAGAGGCGCACGCATCTCCGTATTCTATTCACCGAGGAGGTACGAAGATGTATAAGGACCTACAGATTCTATATTGGTGGCCAGGGATGAAGAGAGACATCCGCAGATTTGTGTCTGAATGCATCACTTGTTAGCAGGTGAAGGTAGAGCATCAGAGGCCAGCAGGATTGGTTAAGTCACTCCCAATCCCAGAGTGGAAATGGGAGAACATCACGATGGACTTCGTCGTTGGATTTCCTAGATCAGTCAGAGGCTTTAATGCCATTTGGGTTATTGTGGATCGACTCACGAAGTCAGCGCACTTTTTGCCAGTGAAGACGACTTTCTCCATGACGCAGTATGCGGAGCTCTATATCAGGGAGATAGTCCGTTTACATGGGTTCCCAGTTTCGATTGTGTCCGACAGGGACCCGAGGTTTACGTTGTCCTTCTGGAAGAACTTACATGCAGCCATGGGAACAAAGTTGTTGTTCAGTACAGCTTTTCACCCGCAGAAAGATGGCCAGTCTGAGCGAGTGATTCAGATTTTAGAGGATTTGCTGAGAGCCTGTATGATTGACTTTCAGAAGACTTGGGAGTCTAAGATACCTCTAGTGGAGTTTACCTACAACAACAGCTTCCAATCATCTATAGGTATGGCTCCCTACGAGGCTTTTTATGGAAGAAGTGCAGATCACCAGTTCATTGGGATGAAGTTGGTGAGAGAGCAGATCTTGGTCCAGAGATAGTTCAGCAAACGGCCGATGTGGTGGTCAATATTCGTGACAGAATGAAGACTGCCCAAAGCCGTCAGAAGATCTATGCTGATAAGAGGAGGAGAGATCTCGAGTTTGCCGTTGGTGATCATGTATCTGTCAAGATAGCACCTATGAAGGGTGTAATGAGATTTGGGAAGAGCAGAAAGCTGAGTCCAAGGTTTATTGGGCCGTTCGAGGTTTTGGACAGAGTTGGGACATGAGCTTACCGTGTAGCCCTTCCGCCGAATCTGGCTGGGGTACACAATGTGTTCCACGTCTCAATGCTGAGGAAGTACCTTGCGAATCCTTCGCATATTCTGAGTTATGAACCGTTGCAGCTTGCTCCAGACCTGTCATATGAGGAACGACCGATTCAAATCCTGGACAGACAGGAGCGCAGACTCCGAAACAAAGTGACTAAGCTAGTCAAAGTCAGGTGGCTAAATCAATCTGTAGAGGAAGCCACTTGGGAAGCACAAACAGATATGAGACTTCGCTACCCGGAGTTTTTTGGTAAGACTTAATTTCGAGGACGAAATTTTTATAAGTGGGGGAGGAACTGTAGTGCCCAAATTCAGTACACGTATAATCCATGCATTTATTTAGTTATTAAATCATTTAACTAAATTTAAATTGATTTTTAGCAGTGCATGATTTATGAAAATATATTATTAAATTATTTATGTTTATGTGATGCACGTTAAAATATTTTTCGAGTTTCATATTTCAGGCGATTATTCGAGCCAGGATCGGGGAAAAGACTGGTGATGATTTTTGGCAATTTTAATGTGGTATTTTTATTTTAAGTTAAGAAGGGGTATTTTGACTAATTTATTTAGTTTTAGTATTTTTAAATGTCTAATTTTATCACTAGGTGATTTAATTAATTTAAACTTTTAAAATTAGCATTTTTAGCGTGTTATTTTAATTAAGGAGTTTATTTAAAATTAGTATGTATTTTATTTCTAAGGAATTAATGAGCTAGTGTTTGATTAACTTTTAATTAGTGGTTAATTTATTATTAAGAAATTTATTTTCCCTAATTCACACCACTAACTCACGCCACACACACACACGCATATTTTTCACACACTAATGTCGGCTAACACAAACACACAAATTTTAATTCAGATTTTTATTATTTTGAGAGAGCAAAACCTAGGTTCCTAAGAACCCTAGCAGCCGCCCCACTTCCCCCTATAATTCCCAGCGAATATGCGTTGGTTTTCTTCAAGAATTTTATCGCCACGGTCGTCCCGAATCAAGCTTCACTCCGTCCCGCGTCGGTATCACCGTTTCGGTAAATTTTATCATCATAAGTCGCGTATAATTTTCTTTTCCTGCATCGCTCATGTCATATTATGTGTTTTGTTGTTTATGCGTAAAAATAAATGTGTGACGTTCGTCGTTTGAGCGGAAAACGGTTCGGACCAGTTTTCAGATAATTTTAGAACCGAAAACTCGTTTTTGCTATCATTTTTAAAACTGCGACTTTTCGGTCGTGATTCTGAGAAACATTTCAACGTGAAAATTGTATAACTTTTTGATACCTTCGATTTGATATCAAATTAGAAATATTTGGATAAAAATTGAGTGAGTTATGACCGTTTTAGTGGGACTGCTCAAATTGTGTTTCCTGAAACTTATGCTAATGATATGTTCTTGAAGTTATTTGTTGCAGACTTCGTTGGGCATCGACGGGCTTGTGCTACTGCATTTACATATGTTATGAGATGTATTTAGGTGTTATTTTGTGGCTCGTTTGGGTCAGGATTGGCTTGGGATGTAATAGAAGTCATAGGAAGCGAAACGATGCCGAATTGCGGGTTATTGTTGTATTGAAGTTACTTGTCGATGTTTTGGAACGTTCGGGGTGTTTGTATGGGTTTGAATCAATGTAATAACATCCTAGGATGAGTCTTGATGTGTTGGTTCATGGTCCTTAGGCTTGGATTGAAAGGGTGAATGAATAAGTTAGTGAATTTTCGTGAGTTTGCTAGTCCAGTGCCTACCCGGACCCCTACACGGAGTCCGTGTACGTTTTCCTTCAAAAATACTAAATTCCAATGCCTACCCGGACCCGTACACGGACCTCTACACGGGGTCCGTGTACCCCTTTTAAAAAATATATATATATATTTTTAAAAAAAATAAATAATTTTAGGATTTGCTTTGGGGTTCTATATCATGGTTTAACAACATGGTTAAAATTTATTTATGTAAAAATATAGGATTTGTTTTGTGGTTTTATGTCATGGTTTAGTACGATGATTGTACGAGGTCAAGTCCGGAGTGAACTAGAATGTCATAAGCTAATTATTCACTTTGGTAGTAAACTCAAGTACCTACGTCTAAGACATGCAAGTTAAGTATTTAAAATTCATGTTATTTTGTGCATTAGTGGCCCCAAGTGAGATCTATTGAATCCCTCAACGCCAAGTAAGTATGTTGACGTGTAAAAGAAAATATTTCAAGTTTTTTAGGTATGCTAAATGTCTTGTGACCAAATTATGAATGGGTTTGGAAGTCGTTGAACGTGGCCGAGGACCTCTCCCCCTCGTTAAATTATGAACGGGTTAGATCGTGTTGGAAAGCGTTAAATTATGAATGGGGACCAACCAGCCCGTTAAATTATGAACGGGGATCTCATGTATGTGGCAGTGGATAGGTCCCTGTCAGCCCAGTACTGCGGTTTGTCTGATAAGGCATTTATTATGTATGGGTCACTTGCTTTGAGACATGCCTCTACGCAAAGAGAATTATGAAGTATGTATGTTTAAGTATGTTCAAGTATGCAAGCATGTTTATGAAAGTTTCACGGTATGGCACGTCTAAGATACGTACGTATGTTCAAGTTATTCCAAGAATCAAGTTTAAGTATGTACGCTCTATTTTGAAATTGCATGTGGTTTTATTACGTATTATTCGTTATTTCCAGTTTATACGTGTTGAGTCTTTAGACTCACTAGACTTGATCGATGCAGGTGAGGATGTCTATGAGGAGACAGGAGGTGGGGACCAAGGAGCAGGCTTGGACTGAGCAGGAGGCTAGACCCGAGGACCGCCCACGTTATTTTAATATTTTTATGCAAGTTTAAAATACTCTGATTTTATGTTTTGGTGAGGGATGTTTGGAACAAACATTTGGCTAGCAAAATTTTATTAGTGATGGATGTTTTCAAAGATATTTTTATGAACGATGAGTTGACGACCGTATGGATGTTTTTATTTAAGAAAATTTTAAAATTTTCCGCAAATTTTTAGTAGCAAAACTATGATTCGTTACATCCGTGTACTTCATGTTTTTGGGAAAATTTAATGTTTTCTTTGGGGTTTCATGTCATTGTTTAGTACATTGATTGAATGAGGTCAAGTCCCGAGTATTTTAGAATGTCTTAAGCTATTTACTTGATTCGGGATGAGTACGAATACCTACGTCTAAGTTATGCAAATTATGAGTGTGAATTCATGTTAGTATGTGCAGCAGCGGCCCCAAGTTAGATCCAACGAATTCCTCAACGCCAAGTAAGTATGTACGACGTGCAAAGAAAATATTTTCAAGTTTTTGAGGTATGCTAAATGTCTTGTGACCAATTTAAGTATGGGGTTGGAAAGCGTTAAAGCATGAATGAGGATCAACCCGCCCCGTTAAAGCATGAACGAGTTTAGATCAGGATTGGAAAGCGTTAAATCATGAACAGGGACCAATTCGCCCGTTAAATCATGAATGGGGATATCATGTATGTGGCAGTGGATTTTTCCCTGTCAGCCCAGTACTGTGGTTTAGTCTGATCAGGCGATTTATGTTATGGGTCACTTTCTTTGAAACATGCCTCTACGCAAAATGATGAAGTTTATGTATGTTCATGTATGTACAAGTATGCAAGCATGTTTAAGAAAAGTTTCACGTTATGGCATGTCTATGTATGTACGTATGTAAGTTCAAGTTTAAGTGCAAGTTCAAGTTACAAGTATGTATACTCTATTTTAAAGTTGCATGTGGTTTTATTACGTATTATTCGCTACTCCCAGTTTATATGTGTTGAGTCTTTAGACTCACTAGACTTATCGGTGTAGGTGAGGATGTTTTCAAGGAGACTAGGGGTGGGGACCAAGGAGCAGGCTTGGACTGAGCAGGGGGCTAGACCCGAGGACCGCCCATGTTTTTAATGATATTTGAGATGTTTAAATACTCTGATTTTATGTTACTGTTTTGATGATTCAAGCAAATACTTTTGGCAGACATTACTTTGAGATCTTCTGTTGCAACATTTTTTGAGGATGAACAGTTGTTTTATCAAATTTTGAACATTCACGATTTATTTAAGAAAATTTTTAATTTTTCCACAAATTTTAAGTAGTAAAAGTACTGTACGTTACAGTTGGTATCAGAGCGGTGTTCTTGTAAAGGGTTATGCCTACTGCCAGTCGCAAGAAGCTCACGAAGTCACACATCAAGTCTGTAATTTTTAAAGTTTTGAGTTATGTTATGTACTAAGCATTAAGCCATGATTTCAGCATGTCTATGTTTTAAGTTCAATTTACGTGCATCTTATGTTTTTGATATCATGTTCATGCATATGGGGTTTACGTGTTGGGTAAATTGTTGGAACAGTATGCCCCCTAGACGCATTGTTAACCGTGAAGCAAGGGAAGAGGGCCAAGAGCCTCAAGATGAGGAGAGGGCCAATCCCCCACCTCCACCTCCAGACATGCAGGCACAGATGCTTGCAGGTATGACTCAGTTCTTCGCACAGTTTGCGAGGAACTAGACAGTAGTACATGCAGGGGCGAGGCCCCGACCTGAAGCTGTGTATGAAAGATTTCGGAGGATGAATCCTAAGGATTTTTCGGGTACCACTGACCCGATGATTGCTGAGGTATGGATTAATTCCATCGAGGTAATATTCGATTTTATGGAAATGACCGATGCAGATAGGGTCAGGTGTGCCACGTTCATTCTGACAGGGGACGCCAGGCTATGGTGGGAGAGTGTGTCAGTGTCAGTCTATTTGCAGGTGTTGCCTTGGAATGGTTTCAAGGAGGTTTTCTGCTCCAATTACTTCACTGAAGAAGTACGATCCAGACTGACCAAAGAATTTATGACCCTGTGACAGGGAGACTGTAGCATTGCAGAGTTTGTCAGGAAGTTTGAGAGGGGGTGTCACTTTGTGCCCCTGATAGCTAATGATGCCCAGAGTAAGTTGAGGCATTTTATGGATGGGTTACGTCCGGTCTTGCGCCGTGACGTCCGAGTTGCTGGTCCTACTACCTACACGGTTGATGTGTCAAGAGCTTTGGCGACAGAGCAAGATCAGAGGGATATCGAAGTTGACAGGCAAGGCAAGAAGCCCTATCAGGCCCCACAGCAGCAGCAGCAACAGTGACGTCAGTTTAAGAGGCCGTTCTAGGGGCAACCAGGGAAGAGGCCATATCAGGGACCGCCAAAGGGCAAGAGTCCTATGTTACAGCAGAAGGCGCCTCAGAGGCCGGGAGAACACCCGGTGTGCCCGAAGTCCAACCGCCAGCACCCAGGACAGTGCTTGTATGGGTCAGGTAAATGTTTCAAGTGCGGAGCAAGTGACCATATGCTGAAGGAGTGCCCGCAGTGTAGGCAGCAGACTCAGGGTAGAGTGTTCGCTATGTATGCTTAGGAGGCGAACCCAGACACGACTTTACTGACCGGTAAACTTTTCTACTTAAGCTCAATATTATTTTTTCCTTGCTTGTTTATTTAAATTGGGATTATTAGGATGCTAGATGGAATTTGTTTTTTGTGCCTTTTGTTGCGTAACACTACTAGTAGAACTTTGGGATATAAGTTGCGTGTTTCTAACATCTCTCAGTGAATATTTTCATCAAGAGATTAGCCACGAAGGCCCTGATAGACTCAGGAGCCACCCACTCGTTCATTTCAGAGACGTTCGCTAGTCACCTGGACGTCAAGTCTATTGGACTCGACGTGAGCTATTCAGTGACAGTCCCATCAGGGGAAGAATTATCAGCTACTAGCGTGGTCAGAGACATCAATCTCGAGCTACAAGGTCACCTAGTGTATGCAGATTTGATTGTGTTGTCAATGCCAGAGTTTGACATTATTTTAGGAATGGACTGGCTGACAAAGAATAGGGTCTTGATTGACATCCAGAAGAGATCAGTGCTAGTAAGACCTTTGGGTATGGAGCAGTTTCTCTTCGAGCCAGCTAGATGGAGGAGTTTTCCTCGCATGATTTCTTGCATGCAGGCGCGGAGACTCATTATCAGATGTGCCAGTAGTCAGAGACTTCCCAGACGTCTTTCCTGACAACGTCACATGTCTTCCCCCAGAGAGAGAGGTGGAGTTTGCAATCGATCTTATGCCAGGACTGTGCTAATCTCTAAGGCACCGTACCAATTAGCTCTAGCTGAGATGCTAGAACTCAAACAGCAGATTCAGGAGCTTCTAGACAAGGAATTCTTTCACCCTAGTTTCTCACCGTGGGGCGCATCAGTGCTTTTTGTGAAAAAGAAAATGGGAGCATGAGACTGTGCATCGATTACCGAGAGTTGAACAAGGTAACGATCAAGAATAAATACCCACTTCCTAGAATCGAAGACTTGTTTGATCAGTTGCAGCGAGCTACAGTGTTCTCTAAGATAGATCTTCGATCAGGGTATCACCAGCTGAAGGTGAAAGACGCGGATGTGCACAAGACAGCCTTCAGGACCAGATATGGGAATTACGAGTTTTTAGTGATGCCATTTGGACTGACGAATGCTCCAGCAATTTTCATGGACCTCATGAACCATGTATTTCTACCTTACCTTGATCAGTTTGTCATAGTATTTATTGACGACATTCTCATTTACTCGAAGAGCCATGAAGAGCACAACCAGCATTTGAGGACAGTTCTACAGACCTTGCATAGTCGCGAATTATTTGCGAAGTTCAGTAACGGTGAATTTTGCTTGGAGAAGATAGCATTTTTGGGTCATATAATTTCGAGCAGCGGCATTGAGGTGGATCCAGCGAAGGTAGCAGCCGTTAAGGAATGGATTGAGCCGAAGAATGCATCAGAGATCCGTAGCTTTCTGGGTTTAGCCGGTTACTACCGTAAGTTTATTCAGAGGTTTTCGTCGATAGCAGTGCCACTCACTTCACTGACCAAGAAGAATGCTAAGTTCGTGTGGAGTGGCGATTGCCAGAAAAGCTTCGATACTTTGAAGAAAGATCTTATTTCAGCGCCGGTATTAGCTGTGCCATATGGGCAAGGAGATTTTGTATTATACATCGATGCATCTAAGCTCGTGTTAGGCGCAGTGTTGATGCAGTATGGTCGGATTATAGCTTATGCTTCCAGGCAGTTGAAGGTGCATGAGAAGAAATACCTGATTCACGACTTGGAATTAGCCGCTGTTGCCTTTGCGTTGAAGATTTGGAGACACTACTTGTATGGCGAGAAGTATCAGATATTCACTGATCACAAGAGTCTCAAGTATTATTTCACGTAGAAAGAACTGAATATGAGACAGAGACGGTGGTTGGATTTAGTGAAAGACTACGACTGCGAAATTAGCTACCACCTTTAAGAAGAAAAGTCGACGTTCTAACACATTTGTCAGTGCAGAGACCTCTTCAGTCTGAGATTCAGAGGTTTGCTTTAGAATTTAATTGCAAGGGCAGAGCTCCGAGGCTGTCTAATCTGAAATTCCAATCTTCCTTGCTAAACCGTATTCGTGCGGGCCAACTTTCAGACGAGAGATGCAGAAATTGAGGCTGAAGGATGAAGCCAAGGGCAGTGTACTCTACACAGTGTCCGATGGTATTGTGAGGTACAGAGGTAGAATGTAGTTTCCTAGTGTTGATTCGATCAGAGAGGATATCTGGTAAGAGGCACATGAATCTCTGTATTCCATTCACCCAGGAGGTACCAAAATGTACAAAGATCTGCAGATTTTGTATTGATAGCCAGGGATGAAGCGAGACATCCACCGATACGTATCAGAATGTCTCACTTGTCAGTAAGTGAAAGCGGCACATCAGAGGCCAGCAGGAATGCTTAAGCCACTCCCCATCCCAGAATGGAAATGGGAGAATATCACTATGGATTTCGTTGTTGGGTTGCCAAGGTCAGTCAAAGGATCCAATGCTATTTGGGTTATAGTAGATCGACTTACCAAGTCAGCGCACTTTTTGCCAGTGAAGACGATTTCTCCATGACGCAATATGCGGAGCTCTATATCAGGGAGATAGTTCGATTGCACGGAATCCCAGTTTCTATTGTGTTTGATAGGGACCCGAGGTTTACATCGTCATTTTGGAAGAGTTTGCATGCAACCATGGGGACAAAGCTGCAATTCAATACAGCTTTTCACCCGCAGACAGATGGCCAGACTGAGCGAGTGATTCAGATTCTGGAGGATTTATTGTGATCCTGTATGATCAATTTCCATGGGACTTGGGAATCTAAGCTACCTCTAGTTGAGTTTACCTACAACAACAGTTTTCAATCATCCATTGGTATGGCTCCCTACGAGGCATTGTATGGGAGGAAGTGCAGATCGCCGATTCATTGAGATGAAGTCAGTGAAAGAGCAGAACTTGGTCCCGAGATAGTTCAGCAGACCTCAGATGTGGTGGTCAAGATCCGAGACAGGATGAAGACTGCCCAGAGTCATCAAAAGAGTTATGCTGATAAGAGTATAAGAGATCTAGAGTTTGCCGTAGGTGATCACGTTTTCGTGAAGATAGCACCCATGAAGGGTGTTATGCGATTTGTGAAGAGAGGCAAGCTCAGTCCGAGGTTTATTGGACCGTTCGAGATTCTTGACAGAGTTGGGACACTAGCTTATCGTGTAGCCTTACCACCGAATCTGGCTGGGGAACACAATTTGTTCCACGTCTCGATGCTGAGGAAGTACTTAGCGAATCCTTCGCATGTTTTGAGCGATAAGCCGTTGCAGCTTGCTCCAAATCTATCGTATGAGGAAAGACCTGTCCAAATCTTAAGCAGACAGGAGCGCAGACTTCGGAACAGGGTGACCAAGTTGGTCAAGGTTCGGTGGTTGAACCAATTAGTTGAGGAGGCCGCTTGGGAGTCCGAGACAGATATGAGAATTCGCTACCCGGAGTTGTTCGGTAAGATTTAATTTTGAGGACGCAATTTATAAATGGGGGAGGAACCATGCATTTATTTAATTATTATAGCATTTATTTAATTTTAAAATGAGTCTTAGTGGTGCATGACTTATTTAAATGCATTATCTTATATTATTTACGTTTATGTAATGCACATTAAAATGGGTTTCGAGTTCATGTTTCAAACGATTATTCGAGGCGGGATCGAGGAATAGAGACCGGCGACGATATTGGCGATATTTTAAAAGACGATATTTTATCTTAAGTTGAGAATGGGGCGTTTTAAATAATTTATCTAGTTTCAGCATTTTTAAAGCCTAAATTATTTATTTAAGCGATTTTAGAACTTTAAAACTTTAAAGTATAGCACATGTACATTTTATTTTAAATTAGAGATTTTATTAAAGTTAAGGGAGAGCTAGTATTTTTAAATTAGTTGCTAATTAATAATTAAGCAAATTTTACTCTCCCTAATTTACTAATCACACGCACACACACTAAAAATCGCACAAACACACACACACATACTTTCAGATTTTTATTATTTGAGAGGAGAGAAAGTTAGGGTCGTTCTTAGCCCTAGTAGCAGCTGCCCCTCCCTCTTCAAGAATTTCAAGGATTTTCTTCCCTTTTCTTCAAGGAAAATAGTGCCACGTTCGTCCCGCATCATCTCTCGCATCCTTCCCGCTTCGGTGTCGTCGTTCGGTAACGTTAAAGATTTAAAGGCACATATATTCTGTTATTTCTACATCGATCTCGTTATATTATGCGTTTTGCTGTTATTTATGCGTAAAAATACAAGTGTGATGTGTAGAAGTTTGAGCAATGATGTTTGGATCAATTTTGAAACAGTTTTTGGATCACAAATCACGTTTTTACTGTCTTTTCAAAAACAGCGATTTTTAGGTCGTGATTTTGAGAAAGCTTTCAACTTGAAAATTGTAAAACTTTTCGATACCTTTGATGTGACAATAAATTTAAATTACTTTGATTAAAATTGAGTGAGTTATGACATTTTTCGTGGGACTGCTCAAACTGTGTTTTTTGTAAAATATTTGTATTTATGCGTTCTTGAGTTTTATTATTCCAGGCTTTGTTGGGGACCGACGGGTGATCGTTGCTGTATTTAGGTATGATTAGTATGATGTTGGGTTGGTATTTGGTATGCTGGTTTGTATCACATCTGACTGATTTTAATAAAATAACAGCGGAATTTTTCGAAAATTTATTTGAAGGGAGGAAGGATTTATAATTTTCTTGACATAAACACAATTTCAATATATAGAATCAAAAGTATATACATGATCAAATAAGTGTTGCATCAAAATACAAAATATCATTTTGATCATGTCCAAAAATGTTAACAAAATAGCCTTCTTCCTTCCATCTTCTATGCATATGACCTCGGCTCCAATCAACGTCCTGGCTCGTCACTCTTATCTGCATCACATGAAATAACTGTAATGAATATAAAACTCAGCAAGTGGAACTCTTATATAGCAATCTGTACACATCATACTCTGTAAAACATAGCTTTGAAATCATTAAATACCATCTAACTCTTGAAACATGAATAACATAGTATAGCAAAAAAATAACGATGGTATTTATCTTCTCTCTGTTGGATTGATATCTAAATAGTATCTCTGTCTCTGTACCTATATCACATCGATATAAATCGATACTCTGTTGGGATATAAGCCTCTGGTCGTTGATCAACTAATTGCATGCAATCTCTGACTATCTATTTATCAATCCAATAAATCATTTGAACTCACTTGGGAATTAAAACAAACACTTTAAAGACTCTTCTCTTTTGCATTCCATTTGACATAATTGAGAAATAAAAATGCCTCTAATATACAACAAAGTGTATCAATACATAACATGAATCAAATGGAAGGGAATTGCATGTTAAAACCATTGAAATACAATACATATAATTCATGTGAGCACAAGGAATGAATTCCACTTACAACCAATGCAAATCTTGATTCTAATCTCTTGGTACAAATACTACAACAATAAACCAAGTATTGAAACATCAATAACTTCACAAATCAATACCATAAAACCCATAAAACCAACACAATCAACAAACCCATAATTTCTCCCCAACACCATAATCCAAAGAATAACCAAACCCACAAGCTTACCTTAGCTCCTTGAACCCAAAATGATCTTACTCTCCCTTCAAATACCCAACAAGATGCTTGAATCAAAGGCACAAAAGAAAGGAAATTGAGAACCCTAGCTTCTCTTGAGCTGAGAACCGAGAAGGGTGGAGAAGAAATGAGGCAAACTCTTGTATTATATCACTTAAATCTCGAAACACGGCTTCACTGTTCACGCACCGCAGGTGCGCTAGCCTTTGGACCGCGGGTGCGCTACGCGTGCTGAACAACAACCAAAAATCCGAAACCAAAGACCACGGGTGCGGTACTTCTCCGACCGCAGGTGCGGTGTCGCCTCTGCCCAATCACCGCGGGTGAGGTGCCTTTCCTACCGCAGTTGCGGTCGCATTTCTGTCAAAATACAGCGGGTGCGGTAGCTTTCCTAGCGCGGGGCACTCTCCTCTGTAGCCAACAAAATACTTTGCAACTAAAAATCGAATCGCAACGACGCTTCTCCTCATATTTAGGCAACAATCTCAACATGAAAGTTGCACCACTATGTCTTATCTAACAACTACAATTGGCCTCATACCAATTGGCTCAACATACAATTTACTATGAATTAAACCGCAACGACGCTACAACATAACTATACATCATCTATAATCAACAATACTATAAACCATAAATCGCAACTCTTAACATCAAAACTATACTTAAACTTAACCAAGGAGTTAATAAACATATTAAATCTTAAAACGTACCATTCACCAAGTTAGGATATTAAAATCTCCCCTCCTTAGAGGAATTTTGTCCCCGAAATTGACGTCACTACGCAAAAAGCTCGGGATACCTTACTTTCATCGCATCCTCTGGTTCCCACGTGGCTTCTTCAACCAATTGATTCCTCCAAAGGACTTTAACAATGCCGATCTCTTTATTTCTCAATACTTTAATTATGTGATCCAGAATCTGGACTGGAATCTCTTGATATGTCAAATTCGGCGTCAAATCCAATGGCTCGTGACGAAGACCATGGGAAGGATTCGCAATATACTTCCTGAGCATGGACACATGAAAAACATTATGAACTCTATCAAGATCTGGCGGTAAGCCTAACCTGTAAGCTCGATCACCGACTCTATCCAAGATCTCAAATGGGCCAATAAATCTTGGACTCAGCTTTCCCTTTTTGCCAAACCGCATCACACCTTTAAGAGGTGCAATATTCAAGAACACATGATCACCAACCTCAAACTGCAACGGCCTTCGTCTCACATCAGCATAACTCTTCTGTCTCGACTGTGCTGTGTTCATCCTTTCTTGGATAACAACAACAACATAAACTGTCTGTTGGACAAACTCTGGACCCAACATCTTCCTCTCACCAATCTCATCCCAATACAAGGGAGATCTACACTTTCTGCCATAAAGTACTTCATATGGTGCCATGCCAATCTTCGCTTGGTAACTGTTATCGTACGTGAACTCAACAAGAGGCAATTTGGAATCCCAACTACCAGGATAGTCATAGTACAAGCTCTGAGCATATCCTCCAAAATCTGAATAACTCTCTCTGATTGACCGTCGCTCTGGGGATGATATGCTGTACTGAATGCTAACCGTGTACCCAAGGCTCTATGCAAACTCTTCCAAAACTCTGAAGTAAATCTAGGGTCACGATCAGATACAATCGACATAGGAACACCATGAATTCTAACAATCTGTGCTATGTATTCTTCGGCATACTGGTTCATGGAATACGTTGTCCTGACTGGGAGAATATGCGCTGACTTGGTCAATCGATCAAAGATAACCCAAATAGAGTTATAGCCTTTCTGCGTTCTGGGAAGACCAATCACGAAGTCCATTGTAATGTGCTCCCATTTCCATTGAGGAATCGGCAATGAGTACAATGTCCCAGCAGGTCTCTGGTGTTCGATTTTCACTTGCTGACAGGTTAGACACTGAGAAATAAATATGGCAATATCCTTCTTCATACCTGGCCACCAATAGAGTCTACGAAGATCCTGATACATCTTGGTACTATCTGGATGTATCGAGTATGACGCGGTATATGCCTCTGTCAAGACGTCTCGCCGAATATAATCACCAGTAGGAATGCATTTACGGCCTCTGAATGTCCTCAAACCATCTCTATTCATTCCAAACTCTGAATTACCTCTCTCCTCTGCTCTGGCTCTCATCTCTGTCAACTATGAATCTTTAGCCTGCTCTCTACGGATCCTGTCCGTCAATGTATCCCGAATGATAAACGCTGAAAATGAACAATGGTTCCCGGAACCACCAAAGCTATCTCCTCTTGTTGCAAGTCTAACAACAACGGTTTCTGGATCATAGAACTCAAAGAAGAACTTGACTTACGACTCAATTTATCCGCTACAACATTCGTCTTCCCAGGGTGGTAACTAATCGTCACATCATAATCTTTGACAAGCTTTAACCACCGTCTCTGACGCATATTGAGTTCTTTCTGGGAAAACAAATACCTTAAAATCTTGTGGTTCGTGAAAATTTCACACTTTTCGCCATATAAATAATGTCTCCAGATTTTCATGGCGAATACCACAGCTGCTAGTTCCAAATCATGCGTAGGATAATTTTTCCCGTAATGTTTCAATTGACGAGAAGCATAGGCTATAACATTTCCACGTTGCATCAGCACGGCACTGAGGCTTGGAATAGATCAATATACCATCGATGAAAACAATTACAAAGCTATCCAAATACGGCTTGAACACCCGGTTCATAAGATCCATGAAGACTGAAGGAGCATTAGTCAAACCGAACGACATCACAAGAAATTCGTAATGCCCATACCTGGTCTGAAACGCTGTCTTAGGGATATCAGACTCCCTAAATTTCCACTGATAATAACCAGATCGCAAATCAATCTTCGAAAACGATGTAGCCCCCTGCAGTTGGTCAAAAAGATCGTCTATCCGTGGCAACGGATATTTATTCTTGATTGTCACTTTGTTGATTTCTCTGTAGTCAATGCACAGCCGCAAAGACCCATCTTTCTTCTTGACGAAAAGAACCGGAGCTCCCCAAGGCGAAGAACTCGGCCGAATAAAACCTTTATCTAAAAGATCTTGCAATTGCGTCTTAAATTCTTTCATCTCTGTAGGGGCCTTTCTGTATGGATCTTTGGAAATAGGAACCGTCCCCGGAACTAGATCGATCACAAATTCTACATCTCTGTCCGGAGGTAAACCCGGTACATCATCCTCAAATACATCAGGGAACTCTCTCACAACATCAATATCATCAATATTCAACTTCACAATTCTATCCATATCCACAATCGAAGCAAAAAAACCACAACCTCTAAACAACAACTTCTTAGCCTCAAGACATGAAATAAAAGGAAGGACCAGCGAAGTACCTGCACTGGCGAGCAAACCTTCCTTATTTCCATCATCTGTAAATTTCACCGTCTTGGCAACACAATCAATCACTGCACGATAAGTCGATAGCCAATCCATGCCAAGTATAATATCAAACGCAAACATCGGAATAACAATCAAATCGGCATAAACCACTCGCTCATCAATTTGAACAGAACACGGATACACAATAGACGTCGGGCATAACACATCCCCAGAAAGCAATACAACATTAAACTAGAGGGGAATAATAGAAGGAACTAAACCCAAATATCTCAAAAATAGTTCAGACATAAAAGAATGAGTAGCATCTGTATCAATCAATGTCGTAGCTACTCTGTCTGAAATTAAGATAGTGCTAGAGATCACAGAAGAATCGGGGTTTATACCTTCCTTCGTCATGGTGAAGATGCGACCCTGCACCTTCTTTTTACTCGATCCTCGCGGACATTCCTTGGCAATATGGCTTGCAGTACCACATTGGTAGCACGTATGAGTACCAAATCTGCACTCTCCCCTATGATGCCTACTGCACTTGGGACACAACGGTTTCTCTGGATCAGATGGAACTGTCGGTGCTTTAGAACGTGGATCTATCTTGCCTTTCCCTTTAAAATTGCCTTTTCCTCTTCGGCTCGAACCTTGACCTCTTTGAGCAATAGCCTGTTGCCTCGCCTGTCTCTCTCTAGCAATATCTTTCTCATCTTGCTCGGATAACAGTGCTTTAGCCACAATCTCTTTAAACGTCACCGCCTTAGACATATTGATGTCCCTTTTGATCTCCGCTCGAAGTCCTCTAATGAGATGAGCACCCTTGTCTTTGTCATTTGAGGCAATATATGGGGAAAACAGATAGCAATCCTCAAACTTCAAAATGTACTCGCCAACATTCATACTTCCTTGACGAAGCTCCAAAAACTCATTCACCTTCCGAGCTCGAAGTGCATCCGGGAGGTACTTTTCATAGACAAGATCAGTGAAATCTTGCCACTTCAATGCCGAAACATCAACACCTACCTTAGTGGCATTCCACCAAATACGTCCAGCTTTGACTAGCATGAATACTGCACAACCAACTCTATCCTTGTCTTCATATTTGAGATGATCAAATATCGCCTCAAGTGCTTTGATCCACTCTACGGCCACCAATGGATCAGTGCTTCCTGAAAACTTAGGCGGATCCATCCTCTTAAAAGCAGTAAAGATCCCATCAGTTCCAACTGCTTGAACCACTTGGCCTCTCACTTGGCCTCTTCCCTGACCTGAACCTTGTAAACGGAGCAACTGTTGAATCTGCTCACTGTGGACCCTGGCTTACTCTTTCAGTAATTTCCCGAACTCGTCGACAACTCTCGATGAGGAGCTATCCTCACCCTCTGAAGCCTTTTTCTTAGGAGGCATTAACTCCTACAATGTTCTCAAATAATACATATCAACTGATAACAATAAATAGATGTAGAAGAAGACATACCCGGACTGTTGAAAGTAGACGAAGTCAAATTCATAGGTCTGAAGAACGTTGCTCTGATACCACTAAATGTAACACCTCTGACTGATTTTAATAAAATAACAGCGGAATTTTTCTAAAATTTATTTGAAGAGAGGAAGGATTTAAAATTTTCTTGACATAAACACAATTTCAATATATACAATCAAAAGTATATACATGATCAAATAAGTGTTGCATCACAATACAAAATATCATTTTGATCATGTCCAAAAATGATAACAAAATAGCCTTCTTCCTTCCATCTTCTATGCATATGACCTCGGCTCCAATCAACGTCCTGGCCCGTCACTCTTATCTACATCACATGAAATAACTGAAATGCGTATAAAACTCAGCAAGTGGAACTTTTACATAGCAATCTGTACATATCATACTCTGTAAAACATAGCTTTGGAATCATTAAATACCATATAACTCTTGAAACATGAATAACATAGTATAGCATAACAATAACGATGGTATTTCTCTTTTCTCTGTTGGATTGATATCTAAATAGTATCTCTATCTCTGTACCTATATCCCATCGATATAAATCGATACTCTGTTGGGATATAAGCCTGTGATCGTTGATCAACTAATTGCATGCAATCTCTGACTATCTATTTATCAATCCAATAAATAATTTGAACTCTTTCTTGGGCATTAAAACAAACACTTTGAAGGCTATTCTCTTTTGCATTCCCTTGGACATAATTGAGACATAAAAATGCCTCTAATATACAACAAAGTGTATCAATACATAACATGAATCAAATGGAAGGTAATTGCATGTTAAAACCATTGAAATACAATACATATAACTCATGTGAGCACAAGGAATGAATTCCACTTACAACCAATGCAAACCTTGATTCTAATCTCTTGATACAAATACTACAACAATAAACCAAGTATTGAACCATCAATAACTTCACAAACCCATATGATAAAACCCATAAAACCAACACAATCAACAAACCCATAATTTCTCCCCAACAACATAATCGAAAGAATAACCAAACCCACAAGCTTACCTTAGCTCCTTGAACCCAAAATGATCTTATTCTCCCTTCAAATACCCAACAAGATGCTTGAATCAAAGGCATAAAAGAAAGGAAATTGAGAACCCTAGCTTCCCTTGATCTGAGAACCGAGAAGGGTGGAGAAGAAATGAGAGAAATGAGGCAAACTCTGGTATTATATCACTTAAATCTCGAAACACGACTTCACTGTTCACGCACCGCAGGTGCGCTATCCTTTGGACCGCGGGTGCGCTACGCATACTGAACAACAACAAACAATCCGAAACCAACGACCGCGGGTGCGGTACTTCTCCGACCGCGGGTGCGGTGTTGCCTCTGCCCATTCACCGCGGGTGCGGTGCCTTTCCTAACGCAGGTACGGTCACCTTTCTTTCCAAATACAGCAGGTGCGGTAGCTTTCCTGGCGTGGGTGCATTCTCCTCTGTATCAAACAAAATACTTAGCAACTAAAAATCGAATCGCAAAGACGCTTCTCCTCATATTTAGGCAACACTCTCAACATGAAAGTTGCACAACTATGTCTTATCTAACAACTACAATTGGCCTCATACCAATTGGCTCAACATACAATTTACCATGAATTAAACCACAACGACGCTACAACATAACTACACATCATCTATAATCAACAATACTATAAACCATAAATTGCAACTCTTAACATAAAAAATGTACTTAAACTTAACCAAGGAGTCAATAAAATATTAAATGTTAAACCGTATCGTTCACCAAGCTTGGATATTACATGGTTAGTGTCGATAGGCACTTGAATTCATTAGAAGTCGTAAGAAACGATTGGTGTTAATTTCCGTGTTTATAAGATTGTATTGTGTTAAGATGGGCGTTGTTGTTTCGGGGTGTTTGTACATGTTGTATCAATGTGTTGGCACCTTAGGATGGGTCTCGAGGTGTCGGTTCATAGTTCATACGAGCGAGTTTAGAATGTTAAGCAATACATGTATTAAATTTTCGTAGATTTCCAATTAGCGCAGCTACCCGGACCCCGCGACAGACCCTTACACGGGGTCCGTGACCCTGACATGGGGTCCGTGTCCTTTCTTCTTCCCGAGTAATTCTTTTGCACACCTACACGGACGCATACACGGACCCGAGCACGGGGACCGTGTACTTCATGTTTTTGGGAAAATTTAATGTTTGCTTTGGGATTTCATGTCATGGTTCAGTACATTGATTGAATGAGGTCAAGTCCCGAGTATTTTAGAATTTCTTAAGCTATTTACTTGATTCGGGGTGAGTACGAATACCTACGTCTAAGTTATGCAAATGAAGAGTGTGAATTCATGTTAGTATGTGCAGCAGCGACCCCAAGTGAGATCCAACGAATCCCTGAACGCCAAGTAAGTATGTACGACGTGCAAAGAAAATATTTTCAAGTTTTTTAGGTATGCTAAATGTCTTGTGACCAATCTAAGTATAGGGTTGGAAAGCGTTAAAGCATGAACAGGGATCAACCCACACCGTTAAAGCATGAACGAGTTTAGATCAGGATTGAAAAGCGTTAAATCATGAACGGGGACCAATCCGCCTGTTAAAGCATGAACGGAGATATCATGTATGTGGCAATGGATTTTTCAATGTCAACCCAGTACTGTGGTTTAGTCTGATCAGGCGATTTATGTTATGGGTCACTTGCTTTGAAACATGCCTCTACGCAAAATGATGAAGTTTATGTATGTTCATGTATGTACAAGTATGCAAGCATGTTTAAGAAAAGTTTCACGCTATGGAACGTCTATGTATGTACGTATGTAAGTTCAGGTTTAAGTGCAAGTTCAAGTTACAAGTAATTGTGCTCTATTTTAAAGTTGTGTGTGGTTTTATTACGTATTATTCGCTACTCCTAGTTTATACGTGTTGAGTGTTTAGACTCACTAGACTTGATCGGTGCAGGTGAGGATGTTTTCGAGGAGACTAGGGGTGGGGACCAAGGAGCAGGCTTGGACTGAGCAGGAGGCTAGACCCGAGGACCGCCCATGTTTTTAATCATATTTGAGATGTTTAAATACTCTGATTTTATGTTACTGTTTTGATGATTCAAGCAAATACTTTTGGAAGACTTACTTTGAGATCTTTTGTTGCTACATTTTTGAGGATGAACAGTTGTTTTATCAAATTTTGAACGTTCACGATTTATTTGGGAAAATTTTTAATTTTTCCGCAAATTTTAAGTAGTAAAAGTACGGTACGTTACAGATAACTTACAATGACATTCCCAAAGAGAACAAGCACTAGAACTTCTCGATATCTAGGAGGTTGAGCATGATTTCAGTGTAGTCCATAAGAAAAATTTGAACATATTTGTGTCATTTGTTCTAGACCAATTGATCCTTCGTTTTTTCCATCATGTAACTACTGGTTATAATGTATAATATTCTGGTTATAAATCAGAATACAACGTATCTAAATCAATAATTTCACTGTAACGAATGCCAGTACCATCGAAATGGTAAATGAAATGCAGCAGGGAGAAAGAAACAAAAAATTAATGATATAAAAATTAAGGTTCTTCGCAGATATTTCTACCCAGGAATTCAAGGCCTCAAGCACAACTCCAGGACTTGGGTCAGGACAAAACTCATCAGGGATGAAACAGTTGAGAACCCTTCTTATTAGCGGAGGACCAAATGTTGGACAAGCCTAGGGCCACAAGCAAAACCTCATGAATAAAGAAACAATGATGCAATTTGGCTTAAAATGTTCCAAGGTACAAGCTAAACCTCTTTTCTAATTGTTTGACTCAATATCATATCCGTTGGAAGCATCATAAGATCACTTAGTGCATTGAGAATATGGAAAGGCTTCGATGTTGTATCAGATGATCTTTGCTCATCATCATCAGCGCTCATCATCATCAGCGCTTTCTGCGCCACTCTCGTTTTCCGGCAATTCATCATCATCAATGCCAAAGAGATCTGTAAGCCATCTAGACCAATGTCCAATCTGTTATATTCAACACATGGATTAAAAAGATGGTTCAAGGTGCCATGCCCACGGCAATCAATAGCAAAACATAAACGAAGATAATTTGGGGAAGCCAGTACCAACGTAGACTGCTCAACAAAAGCTTATTTCATTCTTTATATGCATAAAGTAAAGTGACAAATATTTACACTAGTTATTTGAATTTGAGTGTTGTGATTTATGAGTGAAAGTATTTACAAGTAATGCTCACCGCATTTTTCAGTTGTGCACCAGCACCAAAGCTAGCTTTCCCGGTGGAATAGGAAGGACGTCAGCATCACTAACTGGGTCAGCCACAGGATCTTTTGGAATTTCATCAGCTGATTCTCGAAGGATTGCATTGAGCATATCGACATCTAATCGGGCGATCAATTGCTCCTATCTGATCATGAGAAAGTGTACATCATAATCGGTAAAAATTTCAGTTTTAGAGGACCTCAAAATTTATTTGAGGTGCAAATTGCTCATTTGTCTAGTAATTAACACACTAGGTAGCTACAGAATTGATCCAAAAAACAAAGGAATTGTTGCATACATCCGATGTTTTAAAACGCTGAAAATTTAAATTATTCCTTTCAAAACAAGGAAAAAAAATTCGTCATCGTTAGAATAAACTCCTCTCAAGTTCATATCTCTGTTGTCATATTACTTGATCTCCATCAAAAACTTTTCAAACTTTATGTCATGCATTAGCTGAGCACATTTAAACATTTCAAGGCACGTCCCCTGTGCTTAATCATGTAAAGATTACCAGCCTAGAAAGAAGGGGCAAACATCCACAATCATGTCCTTCAGCTCGTACAGGACATATCCTTTCACATGCATCTCTGAAAGCCTTTTTCCAGAGTTCCAAAGAAAAATTTCCCTGTTGCTGCTCACTTGAACTAGATGTTGTTAGGTGTAACTTGCTAGTCTCAGAATCCATCCTTCTATAAATTGATTTTGTAGCACTAGACTGCATGTGAGGAGTAAAAGTCTGTTAAAATAAGAAAGACGCAACTGGTTGGTTTATTCAGGTCAAAGCTAGCAAATATACAAGTCCCAAATGATAATATCCAAGCAATTTAACTAGAGTAAGTCTTGGACGACGTGTTATCCAGATTGGCAACTCCAAACTTCACACAGAATTTGAAAATGACCCTGAAGAATGAAACAAAGAGAATAACTGCCACCATATGAACTCAATGATCCAGGAAAATATCCACATTTCAACCTTTTCTATTGCAGCGGAAAATGCTAGAGGGTTCTCCCAGTCACCAACACTTCCCTCTGCAGCGCTTCTCATACCCTTGATGGGAAAGGACTCCCATTTAAGTGGCGATGTTTTCTTCTTTCTGTTCCGGTCCCCCAATGTTTCAGTGACGGGTCTAATAGAAGTAGGTAGCTGACTGGCCCTAAGAGACTTGCTCATTATCACTCTAAGTACAATTGAATTTGAAAGACATAAAGTTAATCTGTATAACAATTAAGGTAGCATCAAGAATGTTAGATAAGATGAAACTATAAGTAAATAATAATGGAAGAATAAAAAGACACGACTCTATGCTTGCAATGAATTGATCTGAAATTGAAACAAAATATTTTAGCAGTTGATTAACTTAATTGCAATCATCAAATAGATTCATGAACGATCACTTCGGCAGCAAAACCAAATTTGAGAGAGAAAATCTAGATTCTTTTGATGCACAATAATTGACTTGTTTGTTAGAGTAGATGCCCTGCAATTCAAATATTGGCTAGAGATTTTATTGACTCAGTTGTAAATAAACTATCTTTATTTTAATATAATTCAATATTTCATGGTTTGTTATTTCTTTATCTATATACTCATGTGAACAATATAGATAAAGACCTTGATTATACTTTAATACAAATGAATCGTAATTCGATGTTGACACTCATTTGTAATCACTGTATTATCTAAATTCGTTCCTAGTCCATTCAGCCACCTAAAACATGGATAAAGGTCGCTTGAACTCGAGACTAACATCTCTGATGTTGTGTACTGGCGTTTCTTGTTAAGGTCATAGAGATGTCCAAACATGCAGATGGGTAGTCATATGATGATTATACCGAACGACCCTCCCTCGGACTTTCCAAGTGGTTATCATTCTTCGAGAGGATAAGCCCGTGGTTATGATTATACATCATTAGTCTTTAAGACTCGGGACAACACTGAGGCTCTATATGCTAGGACTGTGCTTTGAATCGTTTACCAGCTCCAGGAGAGTCATCAGGTGGCGAGGTTGGGTACATTAGCGATGGAAATTCGATCGGGATAAATGAGATGAAGTGACCGTACTGTACGTTAATCATAATCGACTAGTTCTTGCAGGCACTATCAGTGATACTTAGGGAATCATGGGGCGATGCTACTAGATGCTCTTACCATGGTTCGATGGATTTCTGACATTCTCATTATCAATTGTTGATACATAGAAAGAGACAAATAAGGGTAAGCCCGCATAAAGGATTATGTCCTGAATTATCTCTGAACCTTTGAGGGTCACACAAGCACTGGATCGTTTGTTCTCGTGGAGAGAATAAATTCAAAGAGTTGAATTTATATTATGATATAGTAAATTCAAAAGGTTAGATTTATGATAATTAAATTTGAGAAAAATATATTCAAGGAGTTGAATTTATGAGATAGTAAATCCAAAAGTTTGAATTTATGAATTTATAAAATTTGGAAAAATAAATTCAAGAAGTTGAATTTATAAAATCTGAGAGTTTAATTTATTAAACTCAAAAATTGAGTTTATTAAGTATTAAATTTTGGAGGTGATAAATTCAAGGAGTTGAATGTATAAATTAAATACTAATTCAAATGTTGAATTTATAATGAATTTAAATTAAATATAATAGGTGTATGTATTATGGGCTTGTAGGAGTACAAGACCAACATACAAATTATTAATTAGGTTCTTAATTAGACTTTCAAAAATAATTAATTAATTAAACTAGTTGGACTAGAGTAATTAATTGATTAAGTCCATTAAGTCTTTGATTTAGTTAATGGGCTCTAAGCTTATATATTTATATATATATATATATATATATATATATATATATATATATATATATATATATATATATATATATATATATATATATATATATATATATATATATATATTAGGTTTGGGGTTAATAATTAACACTCATAATTTTTGAAAAACCCTACCATATTTTCGAAAATCACTCTCCTTTTCTCTCAAAATATTTCGGCCACCTTGAAGCAATTTTAGGGTTGAGCCGTCTCTCGATTTTAATCTCCAATGCAAAACTTCTTTAAAATGTTTTAGTGTTATTTGGAAGAGGAACAAACGATCTAGTCGCGGAATTGATAGGAGAATTAAAAAAGGAGATTTGAAGAAAGTTCGTAAGGAATTGATTAATAGTTATTTCCGCTAATCCCGAGATAGTCGGAGAGATGTGAATATTTCACCAAAGGTATAAAGTTTAAAGTGTTTGTTTATATAAACCATACGAGTGCCCAAAACATATATATTTTGATTGTCAAAATAAAATAAAAAATTTAAAACTTCCGTTGCATTTGGACACAAGGAAATCGAGATCCAACATAGTTAGCAACTACTTCAATCCTACTTTCCAGTTTATATTAACTTTCATAAAACAAAGACAGGCTACAGGTATGAAGATTGGACAAAGCCAAGGTTGTTCACAAGTTTGACTGCATTCAGCAGTACTTGTCAACTTATACTCCAAAAAACAGAATAAAAAAAATAAGGGTGAAATGCACTATCATACCTCGGAAAATCATTTCCACATGCTTTTGTAACTAAGACTAATCCAGATACAATACTTTTGGCAGTATTCCCTCTCCGCGAATTTGGATTCTGTCTGCGAGCATGAAAATAGAGCCTTGACAGGCGTCGAGATGGTGCATGGACTTTAGTCGTGGAGCTTCCATGTTCTGCAACTACAAAGGAAAGGCTAATCTCAATAGCAGCAGCCTCCCTCAACTCACCTTCTAGATTTTTAATTCTGTTTTCCAAATGCTGTACTACACTATCTGAAAACAGGTTTTTTTTTTCTATTGTGTACAACCTAGTGTCTTTATCCTCATTGCTTCGGACCGATCCATTTCTCGTGTTTGATTCAGGTGATGATCGAACTGATTTTACTTGCTTTGACTTGTCACTAGTTGACAAATCACTGACAAAAGCAGTATTTTCCTCGGAGCCAGAAACGTGACCATTTTCAAACAATATTACTTGCTTCTGGACGTCAACTGGAGAAGAGCCAGCCAACGGTCTATCCTCAATTTGCTGCCCTTTTTCATCCACAGTTTTTTTGTCGACATAATCTTGATTATTTTATCCAGTATCATTGTCTGCGGAACCATTTTTGCAAGCGTTAGTCCTTTCACCCTCAAGCATATCTTCTTTTAGTGAAAATGAAGCATCCGCATTATCGTGGCTGAGGTTAAGAGCAGAATCTCATGTATTATTGGTTCTGTTATCTGAGTCTGCAATTTTTTCTTGGGCAATAGGACAGGTAAAAATGCCTTGATCAGAACTTGGATGTTTCGCCTCATCCCTCCCACCATCCACCGTATTTTCCAGAATAATGGCGCGTCCACTTTCATGTTCTTCATCTTCTATGTTGGAACTCTGTTCTTTCCCCTTTCCTTCTGCAGCTGATGGCTGCAAACTTCGGGAAATAATTTTTCTTGAAATCCAAGCAAGATCAGAAGATAAATCCATCGAAGATCAACCAGATTAATCTCCGGTCAAATTCACATTAGATTCAGTCATTTTCTTCTCATCTAATTTCTCAACAAAATGATCAGGGGCATGGCCATTGTTTGCCTCTCCAGCACTACCATTCTCAGCAATAGCCATGTTCTGCAATTGATTGCCACCTCGCCATCAAATCATTATATACAACTTATCAACTAGAGAACAACTGAGTGTTAGTCGACTGATAAACTACTAAGATAGCACCTTCGATATTTGTACTACAGGCTACAGAGACTTCACACAAAATTATGAAATTATAAACCAGAAAATAGAATCTACTTATATGAAAGTATGAATAAGTTGTTATGGGCCAGTTTCGGTACGGTTACAGGTCAGGTAAAACACACGTATCCTACTTTTCTTTCTCCAACACACAAGAGTTTGTGATGTCTAAAAAGGGCGCTTACAACATTCAGTTTCCTCTTTCTCCTCATTTTTTAAAAGGTATAAAAAGCATATATAGAGTTCTGGTTCATCATCAAGAATCTCTTTTTTACTGGCTGTAGCATGTGCATGTTGGATCACGGTTTTCTACACGCCCAAACGCAGCGGAAGTTTTAAAATTTTTATATTATTTTGAAAAACAAAATATGTTTTTGTTTTGGGCGCTCGTATGATTTTAACAAAAAACATTCATAGGATGTTTAGTAATATACCTTTGGTGAATAAATCACATGGCTCAAACTACTCCGGTATTAGCGGACATAGCTCTAGTTGTAAATCCTTATGAACGTTCTTCGATCTCCTAATCCGGTCCACGACTAGAATACTTGTTCATCTTCTAACTTGCACTAGAAAGCATAGAAGATATTTGCGTTGAGATAGAACACAAAAAGAATCGACCCAATACCTATCAAATAGGGTGGCTGAAACTTTTCTTGCAAAACAAGATGATTTTGAGAGCAGCTTTCTTTTTCCATTGGAAGAGCCGAAAAATACTTTTTCTTTTTCTTAAAGTTTTTCAGATGCCATCCAGTCAAGTAAGAATCAAAATTCTTATTTATTATCTCTAATCCTTGCAAATCTCGGTTGATGGAATTATGGAGACTTTCTCCATTTACTAAAGATTCGGTCCTTTTGTTGTGGATAGCAATCCAATTTTCCATGATTGCATACCATATCTTAAGGATAGGAAAATCCTTATTTTAATACTAATAATTCATTTACTTAATTAATTGAATACCAAATCTTTTCTTTTCCAAATCACCGAAAGATTTTTTAAAACTTGTGAACGCTTGGAGGCTAGGGTTTAGCTCATCTACTATCTTTTATAATCAAATGATGACCTAAATAATACATGGGTCTTTTAATTAACATTAATAGGCTTGATTATTTAATGGCAAAAACTTGTGTGAGACGGTCTCACGGGTCATATTTGTGAGACGGATCTCTTATTTGGGTTATCCAAGAAAAAGTATTATTTTTTATGCTAAGAGTATTACTTTTTATTGTGAATATGAGTAGAGTTGACCCGTCTCACAGATTAAGATCCGTGAGACGGTCTCACATGAGACGCACTCTTAAATAATTGCGCTAGTCCAACTAGTTTAATTAATTAATCAAAGTCCATAAAGAACTTTGATTATTTAGTATGTTGGACTTGTACTCCTACAAGCTCATTAAACATATTACCCACTATATTTAAATTTAACATTTAATAAACACAACTTTTGAGTTTAATAAATTAAATCCATAATAAATTCAACATTTGAATTTATTATAAATTCAACTCCTTGAATTTTATCACCTCCAAATTTAATATTCAATAAACTCTACTTTTGAGTTTAATAAATTAAATTCTCAAATTTCATAAATTCAACTCCTTGAATTTATTCTCTCAACGGGAACAAATAATCAAGTACTTGTGTGACCCTCAATGGTTCAGGGATACAGCTAGCCGTGGGTTCACAACTCTTTGTGATTCATGATATAATCCTTTATTCGGGCTTACCCTAGTTAGCCCCATTCTTTTCATCAACACCTTTATCAAGAATGTCAGAACTCATTTCTGATTGCACCCATCGGATCATGGTAAGAGCGTCTAGTAGCATCGCCCCATGATCCCCTAGGTATCACTGATAGTGCCTGCAAGAACCAGTCGATTATGATTAGCGTACAGTATGGTCCCTCCATCTCATATATCACGATCAAATCTGCAACATTGGTTCAACGAGGGTTGCGTAATAATTCGTTAACTATGTGATAACTATAATAGTGGCATCGCGTGTACTATTTGGAGAACTCTTTCTCCAACGTACATCTCGTACTCTGGCCAGAGATTCAATGCACTATTATTGAAAGGGGATCGATTACGGTGACCGGAAGCGCAACGGAAGTTTAAAAATCGAATTTTTCATGAATATTTTCGGCCACCCCACATTTTGTGTAGCAAATACAAAAACAAACACATGTCATACATAGGGTGTTTGATAGATATACCTATCAATCTTTAAAAGATTGATTGTGGCTCCAACTTTGTTGTTAAACAACAAAGCTCTTGAATGGTAAGAAGATCTACAAGCCTCCTCCTTCCTTCAAAATTAGGCCCACCACTTGCTTGGTAAATCCCCTCTTAATTTGCACTAGAAAATTAAGAGGATTTTTCAAGGAGAAGATTATTTCTTCCTCAACACTTGAAGAAGAAAAGAGAGAAAAAACTTGTAGAGAAATCACTTGAAAATTTTGGCCATGAGGGTTGTCAAGGGGAGAGGGATGACAAGTCTTGGTAGTGTAAAAAGCTAAAACAAATTTTAGCATGCCAAGCCTTGGAGACACAAAAAGTTGTCTCCAACCCTTCACCTCCCATGCATGCATATATTATATGGTTTTTAACAAATTAAAAACCCATGGACTTAATTTAATTATCTCAAACATTTTGAGACTAATTAAACATTACTTGAATTTACTCAAGTCCACTAGTTAAATAATTTATTTAAATTGAGCTCTACAATACTCAATATAATTTAATTAATTCAACACTTGAATTAATTTAATTATTTGGACTCTACTAGGTCCACTGGTGTTTAATTAATTCAACACTTGAATTAATTTAATTTAGTCCATAATAATGTTTATGAAAATCACAATTTTCAAATACATTATTCACTTGGCCAATTTTAATTTAGGAACACTTCCATAAATTAAAATTTACATTTCTCTCATAGAAGTCATACTTCTATTTTTCTTTACGCCTATAAACTCATTTATAAGTCGTTCAACACATTGAACTATTTTACTTCTCAACGGGATCTAGAAAGCAAGTACTTGTGTGGCCCTCAATGGTTCTGTTGAGGATCGAAGTTGAGTTTAGAGGGGGGTGAATAAACTCTACTCGTTTTTCTTTCTCTTTGTAAGAGGTACTAAAATCCTGTTAGAGAGAGTAGTCTATCTTCTTGCGTATACCTTCACCTAGATTACAATAATACGTGCGGAAACAATCTGATGAAGTAAGTGAAAAACAATAATGACAGTAGGCAGTAGTTGTTTATGGAAGTTCGAAAATGAAATCTTCTACGTCTCCCCTTCTTCTGTTTCCAGAAGGTATAACTAAAAGACTTTAGATATTACAGTACAACTCTTGTACACACCCACTTCAGAAGGACTTACACCTCAGCCTACTGAAGCTCTTAGTTACTCAACTCAAAAAGAATGTGATACACAAGGTTCTGAAAAGACTCTTTTCAGATTACAATCTCTTCCTGAAAAAATATAAGTGTTGTAAAAGATTGTGAAGATAGTAAGAATCAGTAGCACAGGATGATCTTCAAAAGATCAGATATTTGCTATGAAGCGTGTGCTACTTTTCTTTGTGTTGAACTCTAAGTAATCACGGAATTTAGAGGTTGTCTCGTTGAGTGAAAATAGCTTTGATCCTTGAAAAGATATTATGCGTAGCGTCGATGTCGTGTAAGGGTTTGTTCCATGTATATATATACGACTGAGTTCCACGATCATAAACAGAATATGTCTTCAGATCTCTGATAGAGTCAGCTTTATTACCAAATGTAGTTCCTGCAGAAAAGCTGTAAAACAATCAGTTCTGTTTTATACTAAACTTGGTAAATTGCATTAAATGACTCCGTATAGTATTTAATGCTGCAATTAATACTGGTACTTGGTAACCTTAACGGTAACATTTAAAGTAGTCACGTTAGGCAACATCTTCTACTGATTCTGTTTTTCTATCATTTCTACTACTTTTGTTTTACTAGACTAGTAGCTTCTGATTTCTTGTTGTCTACTATTTTCTTAAGGAATGCTACTGGTCTGCTGGTTTTTATTTAAATCGCCACAATTAAATTCATGTCTATCAATATCTCCCTTTGTGGTGATGCCAAAACCTAAACAGTAGGAAAGCGTTAAATAACAAGTAAATCAGTTGGCAAAAGGATAATGTCAAAAAATAACAATAATAAATTATCAATCAGTTCCAATGTCCCTGTAAATGACTTCTTCATCTTGAGGATCCTGAAATCTTCTATCTGAAGGTTCAGCTTCTGATTGCCTTAGTTCTGCTTCAGATGGATCTCTTCTTTCTTCTTCCCCCTTTTTGGCATCAGCGGCAATCACATGTCCCAAAAGATCATTCATTCGTCCAGACAAGTTTTGAATGCCATTGGTTAACATCTCTAGATACGGAGCTTGAGTAGAGATACGATCATTGAGAGTAGTGAGAGATTGAGTTTGAGAATCAATCTTGGCATCCATTACTTCCAAGGAGTTGGAAAATTATTGAATGAGATCATCATGCTCGGTGAGTCGATTGAGTATATCAGTTTGAGCAATCACAATGTTACTATGATTTCTCGTTACCGCTTGTCTGAAAACAATGGTTTCAGCATACATTTTCTCCATGGTTTCCGCCGTGTTATATATGTGTTTGCTCATTAGTTCTCTGAAGGATTGAGCACCAGTAAATTCTGATATGCTCTCACAGGACATCCGCTTGACTAAATCAGACAGGTTATTGAGCTCCCTTTACAGAACGTCAATCTGGAACTCCAAGTTGAATGAATCTGATTCAGGTGAAGGGGTTCGCGCAAGCATGCATTGCCTCATTTCAGCAGCGCGAGTGTTCGTGAGAGTTTGAACAGGATCAGTGACAATCAGTTCAGTAGATACTTGATTTGTGGTGAGGGAAGTGGTGTCCATCACAGCAGTAGAAGGACCAGGGTCAGCAAAGCTTTCATCTGGAATAGCAGAGACATTTGGTTCGGCAGCAATAATGGTAGGAACAATCTCTTCATCAGGAGCAACAGAAGTAGGTGAAGCTGATTGTTCTGCAGTTATGGGTTCAGATTGCTGGTTCAGAAGAACTTTCATTTCTTCTTGATGAGCAGCAAAAAATTTCTCTATATTTGGCAAAAGAGATACATCATCTGATTCTACCATATGTTGTTCTGCGGCTGGAGGGAGTGATTGTGGCAATGAAATAGCTGGAACTGCTTCCTATGTAGTAGAGGTCGTGGGAACAATGGACTCAATGACTTCTTCAACTGAAGCCAGTTCATGCACAGATAAAAGGGATGATGACTGTGTTAGAGTAGGTGCCCGTCGAGCCAAGTGTTGGCCGAGTGTTCACGATGAAACTCTATGTATAAACGATCTTTATTTTAATAATATTTGAATTTATTATATTGGCGCATCTTTATCTATATACCCATGCTAGTTGCATAGATAAATTCCTTGAATATACAAATAGTAGAAAGAATATGAGATGCTCATATGATGAGTATCATGAAACTCATATTTGGAATACTGTATATTCTAAACGGTTCCTAGTCGATTCAGCCGCCACTAAGAAGGATATAGGCCGCTCGAGTTAGAGACTAGTATCTGCGATGTGAGTAGCATGTTTCATTGGTAGGGGACATTGTGATGTCCGAACATGCAGATAGGTGCTCCTTGTAGAGTGCACTGAACAACCCTCCATAAAAGGACTTTCCAAGTGGTTCTCACTTATCGAGTGGAATAGTCCTAGTTTATGGTTGTACACCATTAGTCCTTATGACCCGGGACAACATTGAGACTCTATGTGCTAGAATTACACTTTGGCTTGTTTACCGACTCTCATGGGGTCATCAGGTGGCAAGGTTGGGTGTTCTGTCGAAACATATAGGAGTCGATGCATTGTAGTCGGGGATTCACCGCTTACCTTCGGATATGGATATCCTATGTGTTCTCATGTGTATGTAGATTGAAATCTCTGATCAGAGTATGGTGGTAATTATGAAAGGGGTTTCATAGATTACACCATCGATGCAACTACAACATGACACATAGTATCGATTCATTGACAACTCTCGATAAACCAATGGTTGTCGAATCGGTCGGGATATATGAGTTGAAGGGACCGTCCTGTACGCTAACCATAATTGAATGGTTCTTGCAGGCACTATCATTTGATACCTAGGGAATCATGTAAGCGATGTTGCTAGGCGTTTAACATGATTCGTTGGGTGCTATCAGACTTGAGTTCTGATGTTCTTGTTATCAAAGAGTTGATAAGTAAGAATGGAGCAATTGGGGTATGCTCATATAAGGACATGTTTAGTCCGAATCACATGGAGATGTGAACCCACGGCTAGTTGTATCAATGAACCATTGAGGGCCACACAAGTGCTGGCTTTCTAGATCCCGTTGAGAAGTAAAATTAGTTCAATGTGTTGAACGGCTTATAAAGGAGTTTATAAGTGTAAGAAAAAATAGAAGTATGACTTCTATGAGAGAAACGTAAATTTTAATTTATGGAAGTGTTCCTAAATTAAAATTTGGCCAAGTGAATAATGTATTTGAAAATTGTGATTTTCATAAACATTATTATGGACTAAATTAAATTAATTCAAGTGTTGAATTAATTAAACACTAGTGGACCTAGTAGAGTCCAAATAATTAAATTAATTCAAGTGTTGAATTAATTAAATTATATTGAGTTTTGTAGAGCTCAATTTAAATTAATTATTTAACTAGTGGGACTTGGGTAAATTCAAGTAATGTTTAATTAGTCTCAAATATGTTTGAGATAATTAAATTTAGTCCATGGTTTTTATTTTGATAATAAACCATATAATATGCATGCATGGGAGGTGAAGGGTTGGAGACAACTTTTGCAACTATCAAAGCTTGGCATGCTACTTTTGTCTCTACTTTTTGCAAGTCCAAGACAAGTCTCCCTTCCCCCTCATTCAAACCACAATGGCCGAAAAATACACACACAATTCTCTCAAGTTTTCTCTCAATTTTTCTCTTCAAGTGTTGAGGAAGAAAAATACTTCTCCTCGAAAAATCCTTTTATTTTTCTAGTGCAAAATAAAAGGGGTTCTAGTTTGCTAGTGGTGGGCCTAATTTTGAAGGAAAGATTCAAGAACAAGGTGAAGCTTGTAGATTGTCTTGCCATCAAGAGCTTAGTTGTATATCAACTAAGTTGGAGCCATCATCAACCTTAAGAGGTTGATAGGTAACTATTTCTAAACACACTATGAATGTCATTTTGGTGTTTTATTGTATTTCCTACACAAACTCAAGGTGGCCGAAATTTATATGCTAAAATCGAAAATTTTGTGCTTCCGTTGCGTTTCCGGCCACCGTAACCGATCCCCTTTCAAGTGGTATAAGAGCTATGGTTACGTTTTTGTGTAGCAAATACAAGATATTATGTTGAGATCGATTTCTAACCGCATGAGTGTATTTTTTGCAACAAAATACCAAGGCCTTTTTGGGGACATTTCGGGTAGCATGTTGCTGCCCGTGTCGGGCAGCTCGGGCTGCCCGAGGGGCTGCCCGTTTCGGGCAGCAAGGGCAGCCCGAGGGGCTGCCCGAACGCCCCTCTTTTAAAAATAAAAAAAAAATAAAAAAATTTTTTTGTGGCCGGAATCCGGCGACGGAGCTCCGGCGATGGCGATGACGACTAGGGTTTTCCAAAAGTGTTTTGGATTATCAAAGTGTCATGGGCCTTGAGTTGTTGGGCCATTAGATGGCTAACATGTTTGTGATTTTAAATGGGCCAAAACGGTTTTTGGTGAAAAATAATTTTAGGGCCCTTAAGTTTAAAATAACAAAGTTGCAAATATTTTCTCATGAAATAAATATTTTAAGTTGGACTTTAAATATTTATAGTAAATGGTGATTTATAAGAAATTCGGTTATAAATAAATTAATTTAAAAGTAGACAAAGGTGTTTGTATACTTTGTTAATTTAGTTTATAATCGTGGCGGTTAGTGATTGGATCAAGATATATAATATTGGATCAATTAATTATTGTGATAATTAATTGATGGTGTATGATATGTGATATTATGCATGAAGGATGATCAAAAGCCCAAGCCCAATTTGCTAGGTGTATGCTAGGATATTTTGTGTTGAATGATTGTAATAATTATAAATTTATAAGGTGGGCTTGGTTTATGGCCCGTTCCCACCCCATGAGATGTATCCCTATTTGCCATGGATATTTATTTGTAAATATTAGTATAGTGGATGATCAAGATTGGAAGATGGTGCCCATGATGATTATGAAGATCGAAGACATGTAAATATTGGAAGCTAATGTAATAGTTGCATTGCATCCCGTGCATTTACCCTAGGATTGGACCTAGGCCAGTGTTTAGCTCACACGGTCCGTTAGTATTGGGGCGATTGATCATCCTTGTTTTGTTTACTATTTATAATATATGCATGATATGTTATAAATAATGAGTATGTGCGTTATTATTATGAAAATAACAAAGTTGCATGAATCCGGCAAACATACGATCAAATATGGCGAGCTTTTAAATAAAATTAATGATGAGACCTTTCAAAATTAAAAACCCTCATTTTGAATAAGATTCAAAATTAATATCAAGCCCGAAAAGAGGAATTATAAATTTGTTTATAATTTCCTTGTCTTCCATCGACAATGGGTGCATGATGAACGCTACCCGTACTCGGGGCTCGGCTCATATTATTGGGGGAGCTTTGGGTGCCGGAAAGCTGTGACATCCATTGACATGGTGATGTGAACTACGTGGAACTCCCATGATTTCGGCTCATATTATTGCTGGAACTCATGGCGACCGTCCATTAAGGTTCAACATCGATGGGTAAGGCTTGACACGTGAAGATGAACGACGTCATATTATTGTGTCCTAATCAAACGTGAGACAAAAGTTTACGTAGAGGGTTGCATTGTGATGAAATTGGAAACTACCTTTTAGGAATTGTGATTGGCTGATATTATTCGGGATCATGATTCGCTAATTGGACCTTACGTACCTACTGAGGAAAGGAGTTTCCCGTTTTCACTAGAGGGTAGTGAAAGATGTCAAAACAGTGGGAGTAAACATTTATAAAGATAAAGTCCATACTTTATATCTTACTAAATATTTTAAAATAGTCATTAACATTTATCTGTTTATTTTTCAGTACTATTTGACAATGTCTTCAATTCGCAATCCGCTTTCTGCCATACTCGAAAAACATGTGTTAACCGGACCTAACTACCTCACTTGGCTAAGAAATCTGAAAATCGTCTTGAACTCGGAAAAGATTGCATATACACTGACTGAGTCGCCCCCTGATAAGGCTCCGACTGACTGCACTCCTGAGGAATTGCAGACCTACAAGGATTGGTGTGACCATGACTTGAAGGCCAAGTGTTATATGTAGGCTTCTATGAATGATGAGCTGCAGAGGCGTTTTGAGGGTGCAAAGAGTGCTGCTGACATTCATTTGCACCTCAAGGAGCTCTTTGGTGAGCAGACTCGGTCTCTTAGGCATGCTACCGTCAAGGAGCTAATCACTTTGCGCATGCGAGATGGGGCCTCGGTCCATGAGCATGGCCTAAAGTTGATTGGACTCGTGGACAAGCTTGTTGGCATGGATTTGATGTTGCCTTCGGAGTTGACCACCGACGTGTTGCTGTTATCGCTGCCTAGCTCGTTTGATCCTTTTGTGGTGAATTTCAATATGAACAAGATGGAACCGACCCTTGAAGAGTTGGTGAACATGCTTGTAACTTTTGAGTCCACCATCAAGAAAGAGAAGTCGGTTCTTTATGTGGGTTCTTCATCTGGTACGAAGAACGATCCACATGGGAAGAGGAAGAAGCGTTCTTTCCAATGTCCCAAGAAGAACGTGCCCTTGAAGAGGCAAGCTCCGAGTCCCGTTGTGGTAGCTACACCAGATAAAGCTAACAAGACTATTGATATTTGTCATCACTGCAAGAAGCCTGGACATTGGAGGCGTAATTGCAAGGAATATCTTTCCCAGTAGGGTTCTGGAAAGGGTATGTTCTATATTGAAGTAAACATTTCAATTAACTCTACTTCTTGGGTATTGGATACCGGCTGTGGCTCACATCTCTGTAATGATTTGCAGGTGATGGGAAGAAGTAGGAGGCTCCGGGAAGGTGAGACCTTCTTAAGGATGGGCAATGGGGCAAGGGTTGCTGCCAAGGCTGTAGGAGATGTTTATTTGCATCTGAACAATCATTTTAAGTTTGTTTTGAGAGATGTTTTGTTTGTACCAGATTTGGTGAAAAACATTATTTCCATTTCTATGTTGGACAAAGATGGATTTTCTTGTTTATTTAGCAAAGGTGTTTGCAACATTTACAAGAACGAATGTTTAATTGGTACCGGAGAACTTGAAAACGATCTCTACACCTTAAAATTGAAAGATATCCCACTTAACAATGTCCAAGCTGTAACAACAACAAACAAGCGCAAACAAGATACTCTTAATTCGGCACAATTATGGCATGCTCGATTAGGACATATTTCCCTAAGAAGGATGAACAAGCTAGTGGGAGTGGGCGTGTTTGATATGTCCGATATTAATGCTCTCACGACTTGTGAATCCTGTCTAAAAGGAAAGATGACCAAGATTCCCTTTAAGGGCCATGTGGAGCAAGCCAAAGGGTTATTGGATTTGATCCATACCGATGTGTGCGGTCCGCTTAGCATCACTACTAAGCATGGACATGCCTACTTCATCACCTTTACCGATGACTTTTCGAGGTATGGGTATGTGTATTTGATGAAATACAAGTCTGAAGCCTTTGAAAGGTTCAAAGAATTCAGAAGTGAAGTAGAGAAGCAATTGGGACGAAGCATCAAGACACTTCGATCGGATCGAGGTGGTGAGTACTTGAGTGCCGAATTCCAAGAGTATCTTAGGGAGAATGGGATTCTCTCGCAGTGGACTCCGCCTGCTACACCGCAGTTGAATGGTGTTTCGGAGCGTCGTAACCGGACTTTGATGGACATGGTTCGGTCTATGATGGGGTTCACGGAGTTGCCGCCATCATTTTGGGGATATGCGCTTGAGACAGCGGCACTGTTGTTGAACAATGTCCATTCAAAAGCAGTTGACAAGACTCCATATGAGATATGGATGGGTAAGCCACCCAATTATTCTTATCTTAGAATATGGGGGTGCCCTGCTTATGTGAAGCAGGTAGTGGGAGATAAATTGGATAGTCGATCCATTTTATGTTACTTTGTGGGATATCCAAAGAATTCGGTTGGATACTACTTCTATCATCCCCAAGAAACAAAAGTGTTTGTTTCTAGGAATGCAACCTTTTTGGAAAAGGAATTTCTATTGGATAGAAAAGGGGAGATGATAGAACTCGAAGAAGTTCGAAAGACACCCACAATTATAGAACCCACACCCGAAGAGCCAAGAGAGGAGATACAAGCTCCTAGGAGATCCGAGAGAGTCTCGAGAGCACCTATGAGGTATGGTCTACTTCTTGAAGAGGACCATGATGAGCCTAACCTAGGATGTGATCCAAGGACCTTCAAGGAAGCATTATCTGATGCCGATTCATCCAAGTGGCTTGAAGCAATGGAATCTGAGATGAATTCCATGCATTCGAACCAAGTGTGGAATCTCGTGGATCCACCTGAGGGAATTGTTCCCATAGGGTGTAAATGGATTTACAAGAGGAAACTTGGGGCGGATGGGAAGCTATTGACCTTCAAAGCGCGATTGGTAGCAAAAGGATATACTCAAAGACAAGGAGTTGACTTTGAAGAAACCTTTTCTCCAGTCGCAATGTTCAAGTCCATAAGGATTTTGCTAGCCATAGCTGCATGGTATGACTATGAGATATGGCAGATGGATGTTAAGACAGCTTTTCTTAATGGGGATATTGAGGAAGAGATTTACATGTCTCAACCCGAAGGGTTTACATCTGTCGGAAGTGAGCATATGGTATGCAAACTTCAAAGATCTATTTATGGTCTAAAACAGGCATCTAGGAGTTGGAACCTTAGATTCGATAGTACAATCAAAGAGTTTGATTTTACTAAGAATCCTGAAGAACCCTGTGTGTATAAGAAGGTCAGTGGGAGTGCTGTGACATTCCTGGTCCTGTATGTTTATGACATTCTACTCATTGGGAATGATGTAGGAATGTTGCAATCAACTAAGATATGGTTAGCAAGCAAGTTCTCAATGCAAGACTTGGGTGAAGCATCTTTTGTATTGGGAATACAGATCTATAGAGATATATCAAAAGGATTGCTTGGTCTCACCCAGTCCACATACATTGATACCATCCTGAAGCGGTTCTGGATGGATGAGTCCAAGAGAGGACATCTACCAATGTGTCATGGCGTGTCCCTATCCAAGTCCATGTCTCCCAAGACTGATGAAGAGATAGTGGCGATGACACGCATTCCATATGCATCTGCAATTGGTAGCATCATGTATGGGATGATATCTACACGTCCTGACGTGGCCTTCGCACTAAGTGTAGTGAGTAGATATCAATCGAACCCTGGTCTTCCACATTGGAAAGCTGTGAAAGACATACTCAAGTACTTGAGGAGGACCAATAAATTGTTCTTGGTCTATGGGGGTGGAGAACTAAAATTGGAAGGCTATACCGACTCTAGCTTCCAAAGCGATATTGATGACTCAAAGTCAACCTCTGGATTCATATTCATGCTCAATGGTGCTGCTGTCTCTTGGAAGAGTTCCAAGCAAGACAGTACAGCAGATTCCACCACTGAGGCAGAATACATTGCTGCATCAGCTGCAGCAAAGGAGGCAGTTTGGATAAGGAATTTCGTCCAAGAGTTGGGCGTCATTCCTAATGGAGTTGCTCCTGTCCCTGTGTTTTGTGACAACACGGCAGCGATTGCTCAAGCAAAGGAGCCGAGGTCTCATCAGAAGTCCAAACACGTATTGAGAAAGTACCACATCCTCAGAGAGATCGTGGAAAGAGGAGATGTCATGATTGACAAAGTCGACTCCGCAGATAATGTTGCTGATCCACTAACTAAGCCTTTACCAGGACCATCATTCGAGAAGCATCGCGAATCAATCGGTCTGAAGTATATGGGTAGTTAGCTCTAGTGCAAGTGGGAGATTGTTAGAGTAGGTGCCCGTCGAGCCAAGTGTTGGCCGAGTGTTCACGATGAAACTCTATGTATAAACGATATTTATTTTAATAATATTTGAATTTATTATATTGGCGCATCTTTATCTGTATACCCATGCTAGTTGCATAGATAAAGTCCTTGAATATACAAATAGTAGAAAGAATATGAAATGCTCATATGATGAGTATCATGAAACTCATATTTGGAATACTGTATATTCTGAACAGTTCCTAGTCGATTCAGCCGCCACTAAGAAGGATATAGGCCGCTCGAGTTAGATACTAGTATCTGCGATGTGAGTACCATGTTTCATTGGTAGAGGACATTGTGATGTCCGAACATGCAGATAGGTGCTCCTTATAGAGTGCACTGAACAACCCTCCATAAAAGGACTTTCCAAGTGGTTCTCACTTATCGAGTGGAATAGTCCTAGTTTATGGTTGTACACCATTAGTCCTTATGACCCGGGACAACATTGAGACTCTATGTGCTAGAATTACACTTTGGCTTGTTTACCGACTCTCATGGGGTCATCAGGTGGCAAGGTTGGGTGTTCTGTCGAAACATATAGGAGTCGATGCGTTGTAGTCGGGGATTCACCGCTTACCTTCGGGTATGGATATCCTATGTGTTCTCATGTGTATGTAGATTGAAATCTCTGATCAGAGTATGGTGGTAATTATGAAATGGGTTTCATAGATTACACCATCGATGCAACTACAACATGACACATAGTATCGATTCATTGACAACTCTCGATAAACCAATGGTTGTCGAATCGGTCGGGATATATGAGTTGAAGGGACCGTACTGTACGCTAACCATAATTGAATGGTTCTTGCAGGCACTATCATTTGATACCTAGGGAATCATGTAAGCGATGTTGCTAGGCGTTTAACATGATTCGTTGGGTGCTATCAGACTTGAGTTCTGACGTTCTTGTTATCAAAGAGTTGATAAGTAAGAATGGAGCAATTGGGGTATGCTCATATAAGGACATGTTTAGTCCGAATCACATGGAGATGTGAACCCACGGCTAGTTGTATCAATGAACCATTGAGGGCCACACAAGTGCTGGCTTTCTAGATCCCGTTGAGAAGTAAAATTAGTTCAATGTGTTGAACGTCTTATAAAGGAGTTTATAAGTGTAAGAAAAAATAGAAGTATGACTTCTATGAGAGAAACGTAAATTTTAATTTATGGAAGTGTTCCTAAATTAAAATTTGGCCAAGTGAATAATGTATTTGAAAATTGTGATTTTCATAAACATTATTATGGACTAAATTAAATTAATTCAAGTGTTGAATTAATTAAACACTAGTGGACCTAGTAGAGTCCAAATAATTAAATTAATTCAAGTGTTGAATTAATTAAATTATATTGAGTCTTGTAGAGCTCAATTTAAATTAATTATTTAACTAGTGGGACTTGGGTAAATTCAAGTAATGTTTAATTAGTCTCAAATATGTTTGAGATAATTAAATTTAGTCCATGGTTTTTATTTTGATAATAAACCATATAATATGCATGCATGGGAGGTGAAGGGTTGGAGACAACTTTTGCAACTATCAAAGCTTGGCATGCTACTTTTGTCTCTACTTTTTGCAAGTCCAAGACAAGTCTCTCTTCCCCCTCATTCAAACCACAATGGCCGAAAAATACACACACAATTCTCTCAAGTTTTCTCTCAATTTTTCTCTTCAAGTGTTGAGGAAGAAAAATACTTCTCCTCGAAAAATCCTTTTATTTTTCTAGTGCAAAATAAAAGGGGTTCTAGTTTGCTAGTGGTGGGCCTAATTTTGAAGGAAAGATTCAAGAACAAGGTGAAGCTTGTAGATTGTCTTGCCATCAAGAGCTTAGTTGTATATCAACTAAGTTGGAGCCATCATCAACCTTAAGAGGTTGATAGGTAACTATTTCTAAACACACTATGAATGTCATTTTGGTGTTTTATTGTATTTCCTACACAAACTCAAGGTGGCCGAAATTTATATGCTAAAATCGAAAATTTTGTGCTTCCGTTGCGTTTCCGGCCACCGTAACCGATCCCCTTTCAGACTGAATAGGCCTTGTTGGAGATGCAGGAGTACTGAGAACAGAAGCCTTTGGTGAGGCTGTAGTCCGTTCCTCTACTGTCTGGATCTGTTGAAAGTCTGGAACAAGGCCGACTTGATATACAATTGGCTCGCCATAGCCCTTTTCTTGATCAAGAATTTGCTCATTCATCTGTTTCAATTTGTCAGAGAGAATCAAATTGACGTTTTGATCCTGAACGGCAGTAGGAATAGCAGGATCAAAATTTGATTCAAGAACTTTTAGAACCGATTCCAACTTCTGACATTTCAGCTGTTCGAGAATGTAACTACTTCTGCACAAGGTCTCAATTACATTTTCTGTTTTGGCTAGCTGAAAGACCCTCTTCTCAGCGTTCATTATTTTCCCGTAGGATCCTTTCGTCTTGAAGTAAGCAAAAGAATGAAAAAATTTGACCTTGTGCCATTCGTCAAAGAAATTCATGTCATCATTGGCAAAGCTTTCTATTTCTGCCAGATGAAGATCAACACCTGTGGTAACAGTTGTTTTAAGTCCAAAAATTTGTGGTTCTTCAATCATCTTTCCTTTACCTTTGTCGGTTGATGAAATAGGCAGAATGGGTCGAAATGCAGAAGACCCACTTGTTGGTTCTCGAATCACTATTCCAGACGTCGGTCTGAAAGTAGAAGCAGTAGATGTTGCTGGAACAGATTCAGCAGCTTTCACTAAAGTGGGAGCAGTGGATCGTGCAGATGGAACCACTTCTGGAAACACCTGTCTGAGTGGCACTTTCTCAATTTATGAAATTGCTGCTGTCTTCTTGATTTTGATAGCAGTCCGTGCTTTCTTTTTGATTGGAGTTGGTAGGGATGGTTGAACATCAGCAGCAGACTCTTCTGATACTGTTTTATCAGAATCAGTAGAGACGATCACTCTTTTCCTTTTAATCTTTTGTTGAGGTTTCTGAGCCTCAGGAAGAGTCTCTCCAATCTCCTTTTTCAAAGCAACAAATTCAGCCACGGTTGGCTTGGGCCTTAGAGCAAGTACATTCTCAGCATCAATCATTGTGACCGAAACAGCATCCTGTTCACTTGTAGAAGCGAAACCAGCATCCTTTAGCATGGTGCTGATCTGAACGGCAAATCCAAAACTTTTCTTGATGACCACGTCTTTCATGATTCTGAATATGAAATGACTCCAATCCACTTTGGTTCCCTTAGTGGTGGCATCCATCACTTGAACTTTCTCCTTTGTTAACTTGTCGAACGTGCCAGCTTTGACTAATATAGCTTTTGCCACAATATCAGCCAGAATTTGATATTCCATTTTGAGTAAATTTTTATGGCAGGAAGGAGACAATTCTTCTCCAGTGGCTGAGAAGGTGCTGAGAGCGATAGACATTTCAAGCTTGGAAATATCAGATAGTTCAGAAATACCTGAAAGTGGGAGGAGGAAAGTTGCCCCAATAGTGCGGCATCAATGGATATGGATGCATCTCCTTGAGAGTGAACGATATTTCCTTCATGCATAGTTGCCTTAGCGTAGAAATCCAGAAGAGCATTTTTGTATATCACAGTTGGTGCTTCCAAGAACTTTCGAAGTCCTGATTTCTCAAGGGCTTGAAACATTTTAACAAGGTTCTCATCTTTGACATTGAGAGCTGAAGCAAAGTTGACTTGATATGCATTAAGAGTGTATGCTCCGGCCATTTCTGTATGAAGAAAGAATCAGATAAAATTTTGCAGTAGATAGAGATGATGAAGAGAAAGCAGTAGCAGAGTAGCAACAGTTTTGAAACGATAAAAATGAAAAGTGAAAAGGTGATATTTTAAAATGAATGTACAGCCATCAAGTAAACATAAAGGCACGTGTCAGTATGTTTATGGTTGAGTGTTTGAAAAGACTTGCAGAAATTGTCAGAGACGCGAATGATTTTAAAATTTTGAAATAGGCGGGCTGTCCAGACGGTTACTAAGAATAATCAGAAGAGGATTTGTCGTTTTATGATAACGTCTGGTAGAAGTTTCAGAGTGCTGAAATATTTGAGAACTTTGACAAAACCAGCAGACTCGTTTTTTTATCGAAAAGACAAATATTCTATCTGTTTTCTGAAAAAGGTGTAAAAATCTTAGTCTTACTAATATATTGTTCCCCCTCGGTAAATGCAACTAATAAGTGGTCATTAAAACGACAAGTGACTCTTGGCAATCTCTCAATCTGAACCTTCGAAAATGAACAGTCACAAGAGTCTTTGTTTCTTCTATAAATACCTGCATAACTTAAATGAAGTTAGACATTCATAATCTAAAATGAAAGCTCAAGTCAAAGAAGAGTTAGAGTCTGATCCAGGAGCCGAAGAAATGTTCAGAAGGAAGTTTGGGGATATCATTATTTACGTAATGATCTTTGAAACAAACTCCTGGAGTTGTAATATCAACAATCAAAAAGATTTGTTGCTTTCATTGATATTGATATGTAGCATCGATCCCTTCCAGAAGCATGCTAATGCAATAAGAGAGTGCTGGTGGATCGATATCATCTATGATACCCTGTAAGGTATTTGATTATACATTAGTGCTAACAAGACCCAAGCTTGCTAGATTCTTACTAGACTCAAGCTTGCTGGAATTTCTTCGAAGAAAACCATCCTTCTCCTGCTGAAGATACTACAATCTGCTGATATTACTGAATGCAAAAGATTAATGTAAATCTTCTGGTTAAGGAGCATTTAGATCTACTGCTTTTACTTCTGCATCGTTTAATGTGCTGGAATGGTTTCTAATAAAGTTTCAGTTTAAGTACTTGATATTCCATTCTGCTTTTCTGCAAATAACTCACTGTTAGCTAAATACGATAAATAACTGATGAATAAAATTCAGAAGAAGAGAAGTCGTCTTGATAGCTTCTACTGGAAGATAAATAAGCCTTGTTTTGTTAAAGAGACAAAATACCTTTTGCTTCTGACACAAAATCACAGAATAAAGTTTTTCCTAAATTAGTGCAATATGTGGTAACAAATCCGATGAGAGCTAGATATGTGATGTTTCATATATCTACTGTAATCAGGACTTTCTCGAGCTTTGGTCCCTGGTTTTCATCTATAAATATGAACAAAGGTTAAACCAGATAGTCATTTAAAAAAAATGGCAAGAGGTGATAGTCCTGATTTGGCTGATGAGTTAATGAGAGAGGTGACTGCTGCAAGAAAGGAGGCAATAGAGGTCAAGGTGCTGAAGAAGACACTTGCTACTTGGACTAAAATCCAGGAGCTTAGGTCTTCCTTCGAGAGTGGGCGAACATCTTCTACTAAGGAGTTGATGATGATGTCGAAGTATTATCGACGTCTCCATAGTGCTGATAGTGCTGACGTTGTCTCTGATGATGGCGTCTACCTTCTTATGCTCTTAAAAGAGCAAAAGACTCTGAAAAAGATTGCTTTTTCAGATGAGTTTTTACGTACCTCTACTGGAGAGCTGACCGCTTGGTTGGCATCCTGGAGAGTTTACGTTAAAACAGAAGTGAAAAACGTACGCCCCCGTTTCTAATATCTTTAATGAAATGTTATGTCTACTGATTGTCTCTATTGTTCAACTTTTACCTTCTGCTCAATTAGAAACTGAATAATCACAGAGGAAAAGTTAAGTCAAAGTATCAGATAAAGGTAAATAATTAAGTTAAATCTATCAATCCAAGTGAGTTTCGAAAATAAGAAAACTTATTTTTCGGCAAAGGCTTAGTGAAGATATCTGCTGTTTGTTGATCAGTAGAAACATATTCCAAACGAATGTTCTTCTTCTGCACATGATCTCTGATGAAATGATGCCTGATGTCTATGTGCTTCGTTATGGAATGAAGTACTGGATTTTGTGTGATTGCAATGGCACTGGTATTGTCACAGAAAATAGGTGATTCAGAGGCTTGAATTCCATAGTCTTTTAACTGTTGCTGAATCCATAATATTTGAGAATAGCAGCTTCCAGCATCCAGATATTCTGCTTCTGCAGTAGATGTGGCTATGGAGGTCTGCTTTTTACTAAACCAGGATATCAGCCTATCAACAAGAAATTGATAAAAACCACTTGTGCTTTTTCTGTCTAGTTTGCAACCTGCGTAATCAGCATCTGAATATCCAATAAGATTTAACGATGAATCATTGGGATACCATAAACAGACATTTTGAGTTCCTTTCAAGTACTTCAAAATACGTTTAGCAGCAATATAATGATTTTTTGGGGTTAGATTGAAATCTAGCACAAATACAAACAGCAAACATGATATCTGGCCTACTGGAAGTCAGATATAATAATGAACCAATAAGACCACGATACTGAGTTACCTCTACTGGAATTCCACTTTCATCTTTATCAAGTTTAATAGATGAGCTCATTGGAGTAGAAGCAGCAGAGCATGCTTCCATTCCAAACTTTTTCAGAAGCTCCTTGGTGTACTTGGCTTGATTTATAAAAATTCCAATAACCAGTTGTTTAATCTGTAATCCTAAGAAGAATGTTAACTCTCCCATCATGCTCATTTTGAATTTATCCTGCATCAATTTTCCAAACTTTGCACACAATTTGGGGTTAGTTAACCCAAAAATAATATCATCAACATAGATCTGTACTAAAATTATATGCTTATTCTTGACTAAAGTAAACAGAGTTTTGTCTACTGCTCCAATTGTAAAGTCATGTTCGATAAGAAATTGCGATAAGGTGTCATACCACGCTCTAGGTGCCTGTTTTAGACCATATAAAGCTTTGTGTAATTTAAATACATGGTGTGGTGATAAATGATCGATAAAACCTGGAGGTTGTTCGACGTAGACTTCTTCTTGTAAAAGACCATTCAGAAAAGCACTTTTCACATCCATTTGATATACTTTAAAATTCTTGAAAGCAGCAAAGGTTAAAAATATTCTGATTGCTTCGAGCCTTGCTACTGGTGCGTAGGTCTCATCAAAGTCTATTCCTTCTTCTTGTCTGAAACCTTGAGCAACCAGTCTTGCTTTATTTCTGATCACTGTGCCTTCTTCATTGAGTTTGTTTCTGAATATCCACCGAGTTCCAATGACAGCTTGGTGAGATGGTCTAGGTACTAGAAACCAAACTTCGTTTCGTTTGAATTGATTCAACTCTTCTTGCATAGCTTCAATCCAACTAGGATCCAGAAGAGCTTCTTCAATTTTCTTTGGTTCGTCCTGAGAGATAAAAGCAGCATGCATATATTCATTAATCATTTGCCTTCTGGTTCTCAAAGGCGCTGCTGGATTACCATTAACCAATGATGGAGGATGGGATTTTCTCCAAATAAAAGGATTTAAAAGGATATCTTCCTGATTTGATATGTCGAGATTGTTCTCGACGGAACCAGTAGTAGGTTCTTGAGCGTCTTCTACTGGTATTGGCAGATCTAATGTCTGTACTTCTGGTTCCACTATCGGAATGTCTGGTTCTAGATTTTGAAGATCCTTGATGTTTGCTTCTACATCATCTTCACTATCCAGTTCCAAGTGGATCCTGTCTAACCAGTTACTTAAATCAGACGTGTTAGATATTTCAGGAGCATTGCTGTCTTCATCAAAGACAACATGAATCGACTCTTCAACATTAAGAGTTCTATTATTGAAAATTCTAAAGGCTTTGCTTACAGCAGAGTAACCAAGAAATAGTCCAGCATCTGATTTTGAGTCAAATGCAGTTAAATGATTTTTGCCATTATTTATTACAAAACATTTGCAACCAAACACATGAAAGTAAGATACGTTGGGCTTTTTCCCTTTCCATATTTCATAAGGAGTCTGATTGTGCATTTTGTTGACCATAGATCTGTTTTGCGTGTAACAAGCAGTGTTAATTGCTTCAGCCCAGAAGCGCTGTGAGATGTCTGCATCTGCTAGCATTGTTCTAGCTGCTTCTTTTAGAGATCTATTTCTCCTCTCAGCTACTCCGTTTTGTTGAGGAGTTCTGGCAGCTGAATATTCATGATGAATTCCCTGTTCATCCAAATATAACTCTAGATATTTGTTAGTGAACTCAGTACCCCGATCACTTCTGATTTTAATGATGGAAGTAGATTTTTCATTTTGAATCCCTTTCAGAAGCTTGATCAGGAGGCTACTCGTTTGATATTTTCCTATGAGAAATATTACCCAAGTGAATCTAAAAAAATCATCAATAACCATAAGAGTATATTTCATTCCACCTAAGCTCATGATAGGGATTGGACCAAATAGATCCATATGCAATAATTCCAGACATCTTGAAATTGATTTCCTATCTTTGTTCTTGAAACTAGATCTTATCTGTTTCCCAAGCTGACAAGAAGAACAAATATGATTTTTAACAAAATTAATATCAGGTAGGGCATCAACTATATTCTGTTTTTTGAGATGATTGATTGACTTGAAATTCATATGATTCAATTTCTTGTGCCATAGCCACTGTTTATTACTAAGAGAGGCAACCAAGCATGTAGGAGTGTTGATATGATTTGAGTTCCAAGAGACTCTGTAGGTGTTGCCTTCTCTCTTTCCAGTTAATACAGTATTTTCAGTAAAATCTCTAACTACACATGAGTGCTTCTGAAAAGCTACAGAATAACCATTATCACATAGTTGACTGATAAGCACGAATTATATAGCATTTTAGGGATCTTATTTTGTCGTATTCGTGCTTATCTGGCATGTTTTATTCCGAGTTTTGCACTTAATTCGTACTATTATGGCAAATTGTAGGTTTGACCAAAAGAGGAGGAAAGCCAAAGAAATGAAAAAAAAAGTCAAACTCCGCAATGCCACGTCAGAAATACCCGGAAGAATAGGAAGAAAACATGAAGTCCAAACACAGACCCTTACACGGACCCCATGTAAGGGTCCGTGTACATCAACCTACGAAAAAGAGAGAAGCCGAGTCTACACGGACTTGTAACCGGACCCCTACACGGGGTCCGTGTCTTTCACCATCCGAGAATCGATTTTACAGAGTCTACACGGACCCCAGGACGGACCTCTACACGGGGTCCGTGTTTACCATTCCGGAAGAATTCTTGGGCAGAGTCTACACAGACCCCTGTCCTGATGCATGCACGGGGTCTGTGTGCACAATATCAGATCGAGATTTCGGCAAAGATTTTGCTCGTGATTTGGGAAGGAAATAAAAAGGAAAAAACCTAGAGAAGAGGGGGGTTGAATTTTCGGAGACTTGGCAGCCGACTTGGAGGAAATGGAGAGAATTTGGATACTTTTGAAGACGGCGACGGCGAAGGGAAAAACGCGAGAAATTCGTACACTTCTCACGCAAGAACCGCGCACCATCACTGAGAATTTCTCTTCTCTTTTATTTTCCTATTTTTAACACATGAATTCAAACATTAAATTTGATTTTAATTTTGAATTTATGGAGTAATTTTCTTTTGTGATCGGGACCACAATAGGAATAAACGATTGATTTTGTTCGTTGGATGGTTTGATTTATGAAATTATTTCTCGTTATTGATTAATGTTGGCGTAATTTCCTTGCTTTTAATCTGGCCAATTAATTGAATGTTTTTCGTTCGATATTGACTCGAAAGAGAATTGATTGAAATTATCTTCAAAAATATTAATCAACACACGGTTAAATCGACTAGAAATAGTATTCGGTTTCAGTGTGCGATTTTAGGCGACAGCTGTAATTCCATCGTTGATACATGCGTTTTTTGTTTAATTAAATTCAATTAGAAATAATTGAACTGTTAAATGAAAATAGGATTATAAATTCTAGAAATAGATTTGTAATTAATTTAAGGAATTGCATCGTGACATCGAAATAATTTGTGGTTGAATAATTCCAGTGCGTGATATTAATCAAAGTTTGTTACCGTTGTATGTTCCCGGTCATTTTATTTGAATTTGAAAATCCCCAAGTTCCAAGCTTCTTTGTCAATTTTATTTTAGTCATTAATTTAGCATAGAATAGTCTAAAATTTACTTAGTTTAAATAATCTTCAAATCACTTGTTATCGTTGCCTAGATTAAATAGAATAATTAAATCTTAGTAATTAAATAATATTCTCTGTGGGATCGATACTTGGACTGTTCGTCCATTTACTATAACTTGACCTAGTCCGCTTGCTAGAATTAATCCCAACCGAAATCGTCGGTCAAGTTTTTGGAGCCGTTGTCGGGGACTATTTATTTGATATTAGGATAAATTATTTGTTTGAGACTAGGCTTTTATTCTTAATTTTGATTTATTTATTACCTTTAAAAGCTTAATATTTTATTTTCAGTTTTTTTTATTCTTGTTCTTTTGGAGCTTTAATGGTGCACCTAAAATTTTGATTTCAGGAGTCGACTCGTGTTATATGAGCCGTGCTCAAGACGTCGAAGATCTAGTGCCACTTGATCTAGAGATTGAAAGCACTCTCCGCAGCATCCGTAGAAATAGAAGAAACAACAACTTGCCTTTTGAATCTGAAGCAGAATCTGAAATAGACCGTAAACCAGAAGTTACAGAAATGGCCGGAGAAGAAGAAAACCGTACGTTGATGGAACTTCATCGACTAGCATTTGAAGGTTATGGGTCTAGTATCGTCCGGCCTACGATTCAGGCGAATACATTCGAACTTAAGCCAGGCATCATCCAGCTGATTCAACTCCAAGTCAAATTTGGAGGATCACCGTCTGAAGACCCTAATGCACATCTGGAGAACTTTCTGTCAATCTGTGACACAATCAAGTGCAATGGGGTGAGTACTGATGCCATTCGACTCAGATTATTTCCATTCTCCCTACAAGGAGAGGCTATGCAGTGACTTCGAGACCTTCCAGCTGGTTCTATCACGACATGGGATGGATTGGTCGAGTTCTTCATGCACAGGTATTTTCCCCCAACCAAGATTACACAGTTGAGAAATGAAATTACATCATTTAGACAGAGGGATGGGGAATCACTGAATTCAGCATTGGCAAGATTTAAGAAGATGTTGAGGATGTGCCCGAGACATGGCTTTTCAATTGGCCAGCAGGTTAAAACATTCTATTATGGGGTGGATCCTTCTGTGAGATCTATGCTTGATGCGGCAGCAAATGGGAGCTTATATCGAAAAACGCCGACTGCAGCACTGGAAATCATATCGAATATGGCCGAAAGCAATGTAGGTTGGCAAGATAACCGGAGGGAAAAGAAGGTAGGATTCCTTGAGATGGATGCTCTTACAGCAATTACAGCGAAACTTGATGGATTGACGCATCAGATGGCACAGTTACAAGAACGGAAGTCAACACCAGTCAAGTCAGTGAATCAGATTCAAGGAAGTGCTGAAATGGTTGGTGGTTCATCTAGTGACATGCCATTCATGCCAGATATGTCCTGTGAGGGAATACAATTTTTCGAGGGAGACTCAGTAAATTATGTGGGAAACCAAGGCCGACAACAGTACAATCCATACAGATTTTCGTATAACCCAGGCTGGAGGAATCATCCGAATTTTGGATGGAAGCAACCTGAAACTTCTGTTGAGCAACTACAGTTTAATCCTCCACAACATCCTACACAGCAAAGACCTCCTCAACAACCACCTAAACCGCCGCAAGGTGCTGGACCTTCGATGCCACCCGGTTTCAAGCCACGGGATAGCAAGTCGAATCTTGAGGATATGCTTGCCAAGTACATAGCCGGAAATGAGATGAGATGGCAAAACCATGATGCCATGATGCAAAAAGTGGAGACGCAACTAGGGCAGTTAGCTACACAAATGGCTACACGAGCTCTGGGTACACTACCTAGTGACACGGAAAAGAATCCAAAAGGTGTCAATGCTGTCACGGCGACGTCTCCCATAAAGCAGGAAGTGATCGATGTTGAAGGAGATGAGAAGGAAAAGAAAATATCCAAGCAAGAGTCCAATGACACGAGGGAGAAAGGTAAGTCTCTAAACTCAAACTCCAATATTGATATTAAGTCACTCCCATTTCCCCAAAGAGCAAAGCAACTGCAACTGGATACCCAATTTTCAAAATTTCTTGAGATTTTCAAAAAGCTGCACATAAATATCCCATTTGCAGAGGCTTTAGCTCAAATGCCCTCGTATGCAAAATTTCTTAAAGAAATTTTGTCAAACAAGAGGAAATTGGTTGACTTTGAGACAGTTAAGCTTTCGGAGGAATGTTATGCAATTTTACAAAATAAACTCCCTCCGAAGCTTAAGGATCCAGGCAGTTTCTCTATCCCTTGTACTATTGGAACTTCAAATTTCAGTAAAGCTTTGTGTGACTTAGGTGCATGCATTAACTTGATGCCATATTCATGTTTTGAGAAACTAAAAATAGGTGAAGTGAAGCCAACTACAATTTCCCTACAGTTAGCTGATAGATCGATTAAATATCCTAGGGGAGTTGTAGAGGATGTGTTAGTTAAGGTTGACAAGTTCATTTTTCCGGTCGATTTTTTTGTGTTGGATATGGAAGAGGATTGTGAGATTCCTCTTATTTTAAGAATACCGTTTTTAGCCACTGGGAAAGCCCTAATAGATGTACAAAAGGGTGAGTTGGTGCTGAGACTGAATGATGAGAGTGTGGTGTTTAATGTTTTTCAGTCCATCAAATATCCTAATGATACATCTGATTGTTTTAGAATTGATGCTACTGACGAGCTTGTTGAGTGTGTTTTACAGGAATTTATAGGTGAAGATCCTTTGGAGATTTGTTTGACTGATTCATGCCCAGGAAAGTCGGAAAATGAGGATATTAAGGAATACATGCAGTATCTGGAAGCAGGCAGACCAATTTCAAAGACGGTAAATTCTAGGATTGGGGAGCTTGGGCATATCCCAAGACCTTTAAAGTCATCCATCGAAGAAGCCCCGATCCTAGAGATGAAACCTCTTCCTTCGCAATTAAAATATCTGTTTTTGCTTGATAATGATAAATTGCCATTGATTGTTTCATCTACTTTGACAGGTAAAGAGGAAGAAAAACTGTTGCGAGTGCTGAGAGACAACATCAAAGCCATCGGCTGGAGCATCGGAGACATCAAAGAGATCAGCTCTTCTATGTGTATGCACAAGATTCTAATGGAGGCCGATCACAAGACATCTACTCAACCTCAAAGGCGTCTGAACCCGGCTATGCAAGAAGTGGTGAAGAAAGAGGTGATAAAGCTACTGGACGCAGGTATTATTTACCCGATTTCTGACAGTAGGTGGGTTAGTCCAGTGCAAGTTGTTCCGAAAAAAGGTGGGATCACTGTTGTGAAAAATGATAATAATGAATTAATTCCCACGAGAACTGTTACAAGGTGGCGTGTTTGAATCGATTATAGAAAACTTAACGACGCCACCCGTAAAGATCATTTCCCCCTCCCATTTATTGATCAAATGTTGGAAAAGCTAGCTGGCCACTCTTTCTACTGTTTCCTGGATGGTTATTCGGGTTATATGCAAATTCCTATTGACCCTGAAGATCAGGAGAAAACCACTTTTACATGTCCTTACGGGACAATTGCATATAGACGAATGCCATTCGGTTTATGTAATGCACCCGCAACTTTCCAACGATGCATGATGGAAATTTTTCATGATATGATTGAAGATTTTATTGAAATATTCATGGACGATTTTTCTGTCTTTGGCTCGTCATTTGATTCCTGTTTGATGAACTTGTCTAAAGTCTTGGAGAGGTGTGAAGAGTCAAATTTGATCTTAAACTGGGAAAAGTGTCATTTCATGGTGAGAGAGGGAATTGTGTTGGGGCACAAAATTTCTGAAAATGGGATTGAAGTCGACAAAGCTAAGATTGAAGTGATAGAGAAACTCCCAGCCCCAACAAACATTAGGGCATGCAGGGTTTTATAGACGTTTTATCAAAGATTTTTCTTGCATTGCTAAGCCACTGACAAATTTACTGATTAAGGACGTAAGCTTTGATTTTTCTGATGAGTGCGTGCAGACATTTCAGGTTTTGAAAAAGAAATTGATCACAGCACCTGTGATGATAGCACCTAACTGGGGGTCGTCATTTGAGGTGATGTGTGACGCAAGCGACACAGCTCTAGGGGCAGTGTTGGGACAAAAGAGAGAAAAATGCATCCATGTCATCTACTACGCTAGTATGACGTTGTCAGCCGCCCAACTGAACTATGCCACTACAGAAAAAGAGCTTCTTGCTGTGGTTTTTGCTCTGGATAAATTTCGATCTTATTTAATAGGGTGCAAAGTTGTAGTGCACACCGACCATTCAGCCTTGAAATACTTAATGTCTAAAAAGGATGCGAAACCAAGGCTAATTCGTTGGATTCTTCTTTTGCAGGAATTCGACTTGACGATAATCGATAGGAAGGGGACAGAGAATCAAGTCGCAGATCATCTTTCGCGATTGGAAAATCCGATTCAAGGTAATGACTTTATTCGCGACGATTTCCCAGATGAACAACTCTTTGAAATCAACAGTTTACCATGGTATGCCGATTTTGTTAATTATCTATCAAGTAAGTTCATTCCTCCCCATTTTACGTATCAGCAAAAGAAGAAATTTTTCTCGGATTAGAAATATTATTTGTGGGAAGATCCTTATTTTTTTAGAATATGTGCAGACGGTATAATCCGTAGATGTGTTCCCCAAGAAGAGGTTAATGCGATTTTGTTTCATTGTCATGCAGGTCCGGCTGGAAGCCACTTTGGAGTAACTAGAACTGCATTCAAAGTCCTCCAGTCTTGTTTTTATTGGCCTACTTTGTTTAAGGATGCGCATGAATATGTCACAAAATGTCCAGATTGTCAGCGAACAGGTAATATCTCTAGGAGACATGAATTACCTCTCAATAATATTCTTGTGTGTGAATTATTTGATGTGTGGGGTATCGATTTCATGGGTCCGTTCCCGGTTTCTTTTGGGAACAAGTATATTTTGGTGGCTGTAGACTACGTATCTAAGTGGGTAGAGGCGGTTGCATACAAAACTAATGACTCTAGGGTTGTCGTTCAATTTCTCTTGAAACATATTTTCTAACATTTCGGCACACCTAGAGCCATTATTAGCGATGGGGGTACTAACTTTTGCAATCGTCAATTTGACAGTCTATTGGCCAAGTATGGGGTCCGACATAAGGTGGCCACACCTTACCACCCTCAAACTAGTGGCCAAGTCGAGGTTTCAAACAAAGAACTTAAACGCATTCTTGAGAAGACTGTCGATGCTTCAAGGAAAGAATGGTCTAGGAAACTCGACGATGCACTTTGGGCGTACCGCACGGCTTTTAAAGCCCCCATTGGCATGTCCCCTTTCAAATTATTGTATAGAATGTCATGTCACCTACCTGTAGAACTTGAACATAAGGCTTATTGGGCTACTAAATTTCTGAATTTTGATGCTAAAGCCACAGGTGACGAGAGAGTGCTGCAGCTAAACGAATTGGATGAGTTTAGGTTGGAGGCGTATGAGAATGCCAAGCTTTACAAGGAGAAGACAAAACGTTGGCATGATCAGAACATTGTTCATCGAGAATTTGTGATGGGTCAACAGGTATTATTATATAATTCTAGACTGAAGTTGATGCCAGTTAAGTTACGTTCACGGTGGTCAGGACCATATACCATCACGCAAGTTTTCCCTTATGGGACAATGGAGATCATTAGCGAAGCGACTGGAGCATTTAAAGTGAATGGGCATAGGCTGAAAGTTTATCACGGTGGTGTCATACCCGATGAGCCGACCACAGTGGATCTGCAAGACCCAAACTGAATCAAGGGAGTACAGTCAGGCTATCGACTCTAAATTTAGCGCTTGCTGGGAGGCAACCCAGTGTTTAGTTTTATTTTTTCTTTCATATTTTTAGTTTATTTTATTTGTTCTAATTTACCTTCTTTCTGTTTTTCTCGCACTGTTCGTGAGTTAATCTCAGTGAATGGTGGTGCAGGTAATTTATCTACTGGCAGTGGAATTTCTCAAGTGTGAGAGAGTCTATCAGGGCGATCGGTGTCAAAGCCACAAATGGACCAGGGAAGTTTCTGTACAGTTCTTGCATCTTGTGTGCTTGATTGAGTTTCAAATTTCATGTATATATTCTTAGAATTGTACATTCATGGCATCACATGTGGGTTTGGTTCGTATATTTTTCAAAAAAAATAAAATAAAATAAATAAATTTGATTTATGTAGTTTTCTGATCCCGAGTCTACACGGACCCAGCCCCGGACCCCTACACGGGGTCCGTGTACTTAACCATCAAATTTGCCAGCTTCCCGAGTCTACACGGACCCTCCCCCGGACCCCTAAACGGGGTCCGTGTATGTAACTTTCACAATAGCCGATTTCCAGAGCCTACACGGACCTGTACACGGACCCTTACACGGGGTCCGTGCCCTCAAATTTCGGGAATTCTCAGAATAATATCGCGCAGGCCCTACCCGAAATCCTTAAAAACCCCAAATCGTTTCCCCCAATCTCTCACACCACCCACTCCCATTGCCGCCTCGCACACCGCCCGACTCACCCCTGCCGCCGCCACATCACCGCCAGACCACTCTCCTTCGCCGAGCTATCATCGTCATCTTCTCTTTTCTGGTAAAAGTGGCTACACCTTGTCTCCATTTGCCAATTATCATTGTTGGGGAGTTTGTGTACTGTAGAAGAGACAAATTTATCGCAAATTAGTTCGATTATCGCTTGGGTTTCGTTCGTCGTGTGTTGGTTTGTTGGATTTTGCTTGTCTGAGGCCCATTATATCATCATTGTGGTTTAGTGGGAATTGAATTGTTATTGGAGGCTATTGACCGTAGATTGGGGGTGTCGTTTTCTAATTTTTGAATTGGTATTGAGTTGTGCATTATTTTGGTTGCTTGGGATCAATTGAATTGTGTTTCTGAGTTGGGATTGTTGTGCTTCTTTGATTGCCCCTTTAAGTCTGGCCATTCACATCGTCATGCCTCCTCGTCAACTAACCAGCAAGCGTGCACGAAGCGAGGCTTCCTCATCTTCTAGACACGCCAGAGTATAGTTTGATTCCTCTAGATTCACCTCCCTCGAGAACTCTGAATGGTACTCGGCCCTCCACGAGAACGCTATGATTGTTGAAAAATCTATCCACCCCCGGATTGATAACGAGGTGCCAATTCGGGCTGAATTCGATAAGTTTGGTTGGGGATCACTTTTGGACATCACCGGTCCCTATTTTCCCGAGTTGGTATGGCAATTTTACGCCAACTTCGACGACAAGAGTATTACTGGGCTGCAACAGATCCGCACTTTCGTTAAGGGGGTGCCTATCGAGTTTGATACTGCCTACCTAGCCACTCTGTTGAATGTGCCAAATGAGGGCCCTCCGGTGAGTCACAATCAGTTCGATATAATTTTCTCTGACATTACTTTTAGGATCCCCGAGGCCCGACGTCGTCTGCACTACATCACTACTCCGACCGGTTATCGCTCGAGCGTCCTTCCCATTTCCCTCCCATTGCTTGATCGCCTTATCTGTTATTTCACGGGAGCAAACATTTTACCGAGGAAGGCTGGGAACAACGAGGTCCGGATTATGGATCTGTACATCATTAATAAGATGCTTAATGGATTGGGGGCTATACCTGCGATTCTGGTGGCTTCGATTATCCTCACCCATATGCGCTCTGTCGCACATGTTGACCCCACCAAGAACAAGCGGCCATATGCTCCTTTTCCCATCATCATCTCCCGGATTTTAGCGGCCCACGGCGTCGATCTCACTGGCGAGACGTCCCTCCTCCCCACCTCTACACAGACGCTCACACCCCAGGCTATGCAGGGCATGTACTTCATCTTCCGTCGGGGTGCTTGGTACCGTAACCCTACGAGTCGCCATATCACTCCTCACCCCCGAGACCCGCCGGTTCCTCCACCCGCCATCGATGACCAAGCTTGGGATGATCGTGCAGAGGAAGAAGCAGCTTTAGACGCTGGCGCTGAGCCCAAAGCTGGTGCACCCCCCAGACAGAGCAACTCGCAAGCCAGACGTCACTTTTACTCATCCTTACTGGATTGCATGGACGACATCCGCAACCGTTTGGCCCGAATCGAGCAACAGTCTCCCGACGCCTATGCCCCACCCTGGGAAAGAGCTACTCTCGATGAATTCATGAACTTAGAGCTGGGATCCGAGGACGAGCAGTAGTTTATTTTGTTAGGATGTGTGGAGGATTTTATTATTTTTCTGGATTTCGCCATTTCATTTTTTTGTTGTTATCGACGTTTTCAGACTTGTTCTTTATCGTTATTATCATTTGAACTTTAATCGTGTGTTTGTGTGTTTCTCCTATTCCTTTAATGTTTCCTTGTGTATTCGATGTCGTGCTTTTCAGGAATTGCTGATTTCTACCACATTTTTCTCACGTACCCGACTTTGTCCAGGGAAGTGTTTTTTGACTTAATTATCTTGATCGTTCATTTTATATTGCATGACACTGAGGGCAGTGTCGTTATCAAAGTGTGGGGGTGGGTCAGTTTTGTTTCACGTCGTTGCACACACACTTAACAACACTTTGAACATAGGATGAGACTATTGATAGACAAAGAACTCTTGTTTCACTTAATAATCGGATTAATTTGTTAGATTTTGGATCACCCGGAAAATTGTTTCATGCCTAGTATTGAGTGAGAGGAGTCGTAGTTTCAAGGAGAGAGTCTAACATGAACCAGTTCTGTATCAACATTTTGTTCAATGCACGTGGTCAAACTTTTACTCATTGATAGTGAATTGGTGAAATGTGAACTTAAAAAAAAAAAGAGAAATAAAAAAAATTTGAAAAAAAGAGGAAAGTGTATAATATTGAAAACACCCGAAAAATCTGTGGGTGAAAGTTGGTGGATAATAAGAAAGAAATGAAACGCTAGAGCTCTGAAAATGATAAAAATACAGTAATTGTTGACGAGTCGAAAGTTGAATGAATGTGCTGCAGGAATAATTTTTTCACTATTGATTCCCATATCTTTCATTGTAGCCGTGAGCCTTGGCCTTACGTTATAAGCTTGAAAAGACCTATTAACCAAGTCATCGTCGTTCAACATTTAGTAGAGAAGGGTATGAAAGTAAAGCATATGGGGCGTTTCGATAACGAATGAAAATAAGTGATCATGAAACTAAGTAGCTGGAGATGAATACGAGTCTGACCTACACACTACACACATCTTGTTCTGTTGAGCCTGACTGGGTAAATGTTTGAATCTTAAATTGCGACGAAAACGAATCTTGTGATATGTGAAGCGTGATCTTTTGACCGGGGGTGAAAGAGTTTGACAAATTGAGAAGGTTTGATTTTGTTACTTGAGTTCTGAATCCGATATATTTCTCATTTTTATTTTTGTCTGATTTGTTCGGGGACGAACAAGGGTTAAGTGTGGGGGAGTTGATAAGCACGAATTATATAGCATTTTAGGAATCTTATTTTGTCGTATTCGTGCTTATCTGGCGTGTTTTACTCCGAGTTTTGCGCTTAATTCGTACTATTATGGCAAATTGTAGGTTTGACCAAAAGAGGAGGAAAGCCAAAGAAATGAAAGAAAAGTCAAACTCCGCATTGCCACGTCAGAAATATCCGGAAGAATAGGAAGAAAACATGAAGTCCAAACACAGACCCTTACACGGACCCCATGTAAGGGTCCGTGTACATCAACCTACGAAAAAGAGAGAAGCCGAGTCTGCACGGACCTGTAACCGGACCCCTACACGGAGTCCGTGTCCTTAACCATCCGAGAATCGATTTTACAGAGTCTACACGGACCCAGGACGGACCTCTACACGGGGTTCGTGTCCACCATTCCGGAAGAATTCTTGGGCAGAGTCTACACGGACCCCTGTCCTGATGCATGCACGGGGTCCGTGTACACAATATCAGATCGAGATTTTGGAGAAGATTTTGCTCGTGATTTGGGAAGGAAATAAAAAGGAAAAAACCTAGAGAAGAGGGGGGTTGAATTTTCGGAGACTTGGCAGCCGACTTGGAGGAAAAAAGAGAGAATTTGGATACTTTTAAAGTCGGCGACGGCGAAGGGAAAAACGCGAGAAATTCGTACACTTCTCACGCAAGAACCGCGCACCATCACTGAGAATTTCTCTTCTCTTTTATTTTCCTATTTTTCAGACATGAATTCAAACATTAAATTTGATTTTACTTTTGAATTTATGGAGTAATTTTCTTTTGTGATCGGGACCACAATAGGAACAAACGATTGATTTTGTTGATTCGTTGGATGGTTTGATTTATGAAATTATTTCTCGTTATTGATTAATGTTTGCGTAATTTCCTTGCTTTTAATCTGGCCAATTAATTGCATGTTTGTCGTTCGATCTTGACTCGAAAGAGAATTGATTGAAATTAGCTTCAAAAATATTAATCAACACACGGTTAAATCGACTAGAAATAGTACTCAGTTTCAGTGTGCGATTTTAGGCGACAGCTGTAATTCCATCGTTGATACATGCGTTTTTTATTTAATTAAATTCAATTAGAAATAATTGGACTGTTAAATGAAAATAGGATTATAAATTCTAGAAATAGATTTGTAATTAATTTAAGGAATTGCATCGTGACATCGAAATAATTTGTGGTTGAATAATTCCAGTGCATGATATTAATCAAAGTTTGTTACCGTTGTGTGTTCCCGGTCATTTTATTTGAATTTGAAAATCCTCAAGTTCCAAGCTTCTTTTTCAATTTTATTTTAGTCATTAATTTAGCATAGAATAATCTAAAATTTACTTAGTTTAAATAATCTTTAAATCACTTGTTATCGTTGCCTAGATTAAATAGAATAATTAAATCTTAGTAATTAAACAATAGTCTCTGTGGGATCGATACTTGGACTGTTCGTCCATTTACTATAACTTGACCTAGTCCGCTTGCTAGAATTAATCCCAACCGAAATCGTCTGTCATTGACTAATGCTAATTAGATTGTAACAAAGGTTGTCAACTAATAACACATCATTAATAGTTATGTTACCATGGATAATCTTACCTTTACCCACGGTTTTACCTTTTGAGTTGTCTCCAAAAGTTATCTTTGGTCTAGTGCAACTCATTATCTCGGAAAGTAGGTTTTTATGTCCAGTCATGTGTCTGGAACATCCACTGTCCAGATACCATGTAGAGATACTGATTTCTGTTTTCTTCTGTTGTTCCTGCAAACACAAATTTTAGTATCTGGTACCCAAATCTATTTGGGTCCAAGCCTTATCAGTCTTTTGGGGACCCACATTTGTACAATTTTTGGTGACCTTGTACTTCGGGTATCCAAAGATGTGTGTGCAACAGAAGGTCTGTTACTTCTAACAGTATGCATGTTAAAATGTTGTTCCTCCCTTCTGTTTCTGTTGTCCAGCCTGTATCTCTTCTGAACAGGTTTAGAGTTGTAGTACTGGTAGTTTTTAACCTTCATAGGAGGTTGTCTTCCTGAGTTGAATCCTTTCATGATTCTAGAACTCTGGTCAAATTTTCCTTAGGTTTAACATAACCCAGACCATAATGCATTCTTCTGTTTATCTGATTTACATTCCTTTCTAATGAAACAGTAGGTACTTCTGTTTTCTGTACCACACTGGATTTTACAAAGTGAATATACTTCCCTTTGCACATATCCAGTTTTGGCTTAGTATTAATTGTAGAAGTGCCTTCATTATTACAAAAACCGAGACCACTCCTGTCTCCAGATTGTTTTTGAAACTCTTGCATCTTTTCTAGTGAAATAGAAGACTTGTTCCAAGCATTTACCAGTAGTGATAACTTCTGGTTTTCAGAAAGCATCTTCTGGTAATCTGCTTTTGCTCTTTCATTCTCCGTTTTTAATTTACTCATCTCAACTTGTAAATCATTACAGCTGTCTACTTGCAAGCAAGTTAACTTACTGTTCTGATCATTTAAGTTCAGATTTTCGATCTTAACCTCTTTGAATGATTGAGAAAGTCTAGAATACTCTTCTACCATGTCATGTAATGCATTAATCAGATCAGTTCGTGTAAATTCGTTAGAATCAAAATCAAATACCTCTTCAGATGTCGAGCTTAAATCAGTGTCTGCCATGAGACATTTAACTTCTTCTGCATCACTGTCACTAGAATGACTTTCTGAATCAGATGACTCAGAACTGGAGTCCGCCCATTTGGATTTGCTTTCTTCAGCAATCATTGCTTTTCGATATCTTCTGGACTTTTTGTCATTCCTCTTGTGATCTTTTCTCTTCTGGTCATCCTTCTTTGGTTTAGGACAATCAGCAATGAAGTGACCTATCTTTCCACAGTTAAAGCATCCCTTATCACCAGATGGTGAATCTTTCTTGAAGTTGCGATTGGGACCCTGATAAGTTCGATGGTTCTTCTTCATGAACCTGGAGAATTTCTTTACAAATAAGGACATAGCATCACTACTGATTTGTTCAGCAGTCTTCTCCAATGTACTGTCAATGATCACAGTAGGTAATGCTTGAGGTACAACTGTAGCAGCAGTAGAGGAGGTGGTGACAGTAGCAGTAATAGCAGTAGCGGTGGCAGCAAGAGCATTGGTAGGTATACTTGAAGGCTCTTCTCCACTTCTTACTTCTAATTCGAACTCGTAAGCTTTCAGATCTGCAAATAGATCGTGCAGTTCCAACTTGTTTAGATCTTTGGACACTCTCATAGCAATTGTTTTAACATCCCATTCTCTGGGTAAGGCTCTCATCACCTTGAGAGCTATTTCTCTGTTGCTATGCTCTTTACTCAGAGCTGTTAGCTCATTTACCAAGCTACTGAATCTTTCATCCAACTCATTTATAGTTTCACCAGCTCTCATTTTTAGATTTTCGAACTTTTGCATTGCTACAGACAATTTGTTTTCTTTCGTCTGCTCATTTCCCTCACATATTTGGATGAGCTTTTCCCAAATATCTTTTGCAGTAGAACACATTTTGATCTTACTAAAAGTGTTCTTGTCGATAGTTTTATATAATATATCCTTTGCAACATTATCAAGGTTGGCCTTCTTCTTATCTTCGCTGGTCCATTCACTTCTTGATTTTTCAATCATCTGTGGTGCGCCTCCAGTAACAGCAACAGCAGTGTTAGGCTTTAATATTTTTAATGGACCATCTGTGATGACATACCACATGTCATCATCTTCGGCTGCAAGATGAGCTTGCATTCTAATCTTCCAATCATCAAAATCTTCCTTAGAGAACATAGGGATCTTGCTAAAGTGTGCCATCTGTTGTAGATTTTCACGAACAAGAATAACCTGCTCTGATACCAATTGTTGAGGATCGAAGTTGAGTTTAGAGGGGGGGTGAATAAACTCTACTCGTTTTTCTTTCTCTTTGTAAGAGGTACTAAAATCCTGTTAGAGATAGTAGTCTATATTGTTGCGTATACCTTCACCTAGATTACAATAATACGTGCGGAAAAAATCTGATGAAGTAAGTGAAAAACAATAATGACAGTAGGCAGTAGTTGTTTATGAAAGTTCGAAGATGAAATCTTCTACGTCTCCCTTCTTCTGTTTCCAAAAGGTATAACTAAAAGACTTTGGATATTACAGTACAACTCTTGTACACACCCACTTCAGAAGGACTTACACCTCAGCCTACTGAAACTCTTAGTTACTCAACTCAAAAAGAATGTGATACACAAGGTTCTGAAAAGACTCTTTTAAGATTACAATCTCTTCCTGAAAAAATATAAGTGTTGTAAAAGATTGTGAAGAGAGTAAGAATCAGTAGCACAGGATGATCTTCAAAAGATCAGATATTTGGTATGAAGCATGTGCTATTTTTCTTTGTGTTGAACTCTAAGTAATCAAGGAATTTCGAGGTTGTCTCGTTGAATGAAAATAGCTTTGATCCTTGAAAAGATATTATGCGTAGCGTCGATGTCGTGTAAGGGTTTGTTCCATGTATATATATACGACTGAGTTCCACGATCATAAACAGAAGATGTCTTCAGATCTCTGATAGAGTCAGCTTTATTACCAAAAGTAGTTCCTGCAGAAAAGCTGTAAAAAAATCAGTTCTGTTTTATACTAAACTTGGTAAAGTGCATTAAATGACTCCGTATAGTATTTAATGCTGCAATTAATACTGGTACTTGGTAACCGTAACGGTAACATTTAAAGTAGTCACGTTAGGCAACATCTTCTACTGATTCTGTTTTTCTATCCTTTCTACTGCTTTTGTTTTACTAGACTAGTAGCTTCTGATTTCTTGTTGTCTACTGTTTTCTTAAGGAATGCTACTGGTCTGCTGGTTTTTATTTACATCGCCACAACTAAATTCATGTCTATCAGGTTCACTGATACAACTAGCCGTGGGTTCACATCTCCATGTGATTCGGACTAAATGTGTCCTTATATGAGCATACCCCAATTGCTCCATTCTTACTTATCAACTCCTTGATAATAAGAACGTCAGAACTCAAGTCAGATAGTACCCAACCAATCATGTTAAACGCCTAGCAGCATTGCTTACATGATTCCCTTGGTATCAAATGATAGTTCCTGCAAGAACCATTCAATTATGGTTAGCGTACAGTACGGTCCCTTCAACTCATATATCCCGACCGATTCGACAACCATTGGTATATCGAGAGTTGTCAATAAATCGATACTATACGTCATGTCGTAGTTGCATCGATGGTGTAATCTATGAAACCCCTTTCATAATTACCACCATACTCTGATCAGAGATTTCAAACTACATATACATGAAAACACATAGGATATCCATACCCGTAGGTAAGCGGTGAATCCCCGGCCACAATGCATCGACTCCTATATGTTTCGACATAACACCCAACCTTGCCACCTGATGACCCCATGAGAGTCGGTAAACAGGTCAAAGTGAAACGCTAGCACATAGAGTCTCAATGTTGTCCCGGGTCATAAGGACTAATGGTGTACAACCATAAACTAGGACGTTTCCACTCGATAAGTGAGAACCACTTGGAAAGTCCTTTATAGAGGGTTGTTCAGTGCACTCTACCAGGAGCACCTATCTGCATGCTCGGATATCACAATGTCCCCTACAAATGAAACATGGTACTCACATCGCAGATACTAGTCTCGAGCTCTAGCGGCCTATATCCTTCTTAGTGCCGGCTGAATCGACTAGGAACCGTTTAGAATACACAGTATTACAAATATGAGTTTCATGATACTCATCATATGAGCATCTCATATTCTTTCTACTATTTGTATATTCAATAGCTTTATCTATGCAACTAGCATGGGTATACAGATAAAGAAGTGTCAAAACAATAAATTCAAATATTATTAAAATAAAGATCGTTTATACATAGAGTTTCATTGTGAACACTCGGCCAACACTTGGCTCGACGTGCACCTACTCTAACAATTATTTCATTAGATCACATAGGATATCCACACCCGTAGGTGAGCGGTGAATCCCCGACTCCAATGCACTGGCTCCTATATGTGTCGCAATTGTACCCAACCTCGCCACCTGATGACTCTCCTGGAGCCGGTAAACGAGTCAAAGCACAGCCCTAGCATATAGAGACTCAGTGTTGTCCCGGGTCGTAAGGACTAATCGTGTACAATCATAACCACAGACTTATCCTATCGATGAATGATAACCACTTGGAAAGTCCGAGGGAGGGTTGTTCGGTATAATCATCATATGACTACCTATCTGCATGTTTGGACATCTCTATGTCCTTACCAAGAAACGCAGTACACAACATCACAGATGCTAGTCTCGAGCTCAAGCGACCTTTATCCATGTTTTAGGCGGCTGAATCGACTAGGAACGAATTTAGAATATGCTGTGTTTACAAATGACTTTCAACATCGAATTACGATTCATTTGTATTAAAGCATAATCAAGAACTTTATCTATGCTGTTTGCATGGGTATACAGATAAAGTATAACAAGACCATAAAAAGTTAAATTATATTAAAATAAAGATTGTTTATTTCACTTGAGTCAATAAATTCCCTAGCCAACCGTTGGCTTGCAGGGCAACTACTCTAACAATCTCCCACTTGCCCTAGAGCCAACTACCCTTAATCCCATTGCTTCGCGATGCTTTTCAAACAATCGTCCTGGCAAGGGCTTTGTAAGTGGATCAGCAACATTATCTGCAGAGGGAACTCTTTCAACTGATATATCTCCTCTTCCCACTATCTCCCGTATGATGTGGAACTTCCTCAGTACATATTTGGATCGCTGATGAGACTTTGGTTCCTTTGCTTGCGCAAGGGCACCAGTGTTGTCCCAGTACAATGGAACTGGATCAACTCTATTAGGAATAACGCCCAACTCTTGGACAAAATTCCTCATCCAAACTACCTCTTTGGCTGCATCAGATGCAGCAATGTATTCAGCTTCAGTGGTGGAATCTGCAACGGTGTCTTACTTGGAACTTTTCCAAGAGACAGCCGCACCATTAAGCATGAATACAAATCCAGAGTTCAATTTCGAATCATCTACGTCACATTGGAAGCTAGAATCAAGGTAGCCTTCCAATTTCAATTCTCCACTCCCATAGACCATGAACAAGTTCTTAGTGCTTCTCAAGTACTTAAGAATATCTTTCACGGCCTTCCAATCCATTGGACCAGGGTTTGCCTGATATCTGCTAGTAACATTTAGAGCGCAAGCAACATCAAGACGTATCGATATCATACCATACATGATACTACCAATAGCTGACGCTTATGGAATACATGTCATCATCTCTATCTCTTCATCAGTTTTGGGACACAAAACTTTAGATAGGGTAACACCATGACATATTGGTAAGTATCCTCTCTTGGACTCTTCCATAGAAAATCGTTTCAAAATGGTATTGATATAAGTGACTTGGGTGAGTCCCAGCATGCTCTTTGATCTATCTCTATAGATTTGTATTCTCAATACATAGGACGCTTCACCCATTTCTATCATGGAGAATTTACTTGCTAAACATACTTTAGTTGATTGCAATAATCCTACATCATTCCCAATGAGCAGGATATCACCAACGTAAAGTACTAGGAATGTTACTGCACTCCCACTAAATTTCTTGTACACACATGGTTCCTCAGGGTTCTTAGCAAAACCAAACTCTTTGATAGTGCTATCAAATATGAGGTTCCAACTCCTTGACGTCTGCTTGAGACCATATATTGATCTCTGAAGTTGCATACCTTATGCTCACTTCCCACTGATGTGTATCCCTCAGGTTGAGACATATCAATTTCCTTTTTGATGCCTCCATCGAGGAATGAAATCTTTACATCCATTTGTCATATCTCATATTCATACCATGATGCTATGGCTAGTAGTAATCTAATGGACTTAAACATAGCAACCGGTGAAAAAGTTTCCTCATAGTCAACTCCTTGTCTTTGAGTATAATCTTTTGCAACCAGCCTTGCTTTGAAGGTCACTACCTTCCCATTCGCCCCAAGCTTTCTTTTGTAGATCCATTTGCACCCACCCTATAGGAACGATTCCCTCAGGTTGATCCACCAATGTCCAGACTTGGTTTGAATATATAAAGTCCATTTTTGACTGCATGGCTTCAAGCCATTTTGTTGAATCAGTATCAGATATTGCTTCCTTAAAGTTCATTGGATCATATCCAACACAAGACTCATCATGTTCTTGTTCATGAAGAAGCGTATATCTAGCAGGTGGTCTAATAACACTATCAGACCTTCTAGGATCTTGTACTTTAACTACTGGTTGTTGGAGATTAGATTCAACTACTATAGTTGAGGGAATATATTGAATTTCTTCAAGTTCTATCATATTGCCTTTTCTATCTAATAGAAATTCCTTTTCCAAAAAGTGATATTTCTTGAAACAAACACTTTTGCTTCATTGGTACGATAGAAATAATACCTAACAGAATTCTTTGGATATCCTACAAAGTAGCACAAAGTGGATCTACTATCCAATTTGTTTCCCACTGTCTGCTTCACATAAGCAAGACATCTCCATATTCTCTCGTAAGAATATTTGGGAGTTTTTCTCATCCATATCTCATATGGTGTTTTATCCACTGCTTTAGTATAAATATTATTCAACAACATTACCGCAGTTTCAAGCGCAAAGCCCCAAAACGATGTAGGTAATTCAGTGAATCTCATCATTGATCGAACCATGTCCAACAAGGTTCGCTTACAATATTCAGAAACACCATTCAATTGTGGTGTTGCTGGTGGAGTCCACTGTGAGAGAATCACATTCTCTTATAGATAACCCAAAAATTCAGCACTTAAATATTCTCTACCTCGATCAGATCGAAGTGTCTTATTACTTCTTTCTAGCTGATTTTCTATTTCAGATCTGAATTCTTTGAACATTTCAAATACTTCAGATTTGTGTTTCATCAAATAAACACACCCATACCTCAAATGGTCATCAGTAAAGGTAACGAAGTAGGTATTGCCCATATTTTGTGCTAACACTTAGCGGGCCACAAATGTCTGTGTAGATCAAATCCAGTAGACCATGCGCATGTTCCACGTTTCCATCGAATGGAGTCTTGGTCATTTTTTCTTTTAGACAGAACTCACAAGTAAGTAAAGAATTTATGTTTGACAAGTCAAACATGCCTTCTCCCACTAGTTTGTGCATCCTTCTTTGGGAAATGTGACATAGTCTAGCATGCCATATTTGTGTGGGATTTGGATCATCTAACTTTCTTTTGTTTGTTGTTGAAATAATGTTTGCTTTGACATTCCCTTATCATTTTCAGAACATTTCTGGCGCATATAATTTCTTATGTCCGGACTTCTTGCAGTGAAATAAATATGTTCTAACTTATCGGGCTTTGTAGGCCTTTTAAGTGTCTTTCAGAGTTTGCTTCTTATTGGGATTGTTTTTCTTGTGAGGGGCAGAACATTTCTTTCCCTTACCTTGTGGGCTATTTTCGTCTGACGAGAGGGCCATAAAAAAACAATTCCATGTTTTATGGTGATCTCATAAATTATAAGCGTATTGAATAGCTCTTCAAGGCTATCATCTATCTTATTCAATTCACCATAACCCCGTCAAATGAGGAAGAGAAAGACAACAAATTGATGTCATCTAGTAACTCGTTAGGAATCACATATTCCAGGCCCACTACATCCTCAATAAGCCCAGATGGAGAAAAGCCTCATCTTGCATTCGTGTAGTCATGAGCTTTTAAAAGTGGTGTGCATCACTGTACGAGTTTCATGTACCATGCAACTGCATGTGTATTCGAATGTCAGCACCATTCAACATTTCCTCAAATTGTCTCTACAGTTCATTTGACAAAGAAGCGAGCATGTTACACTTTAGCATGTATACTATGCTCCTACCATCTTGCATGCTTTGTCAGTTCAGCAGTACTGACATTAGTGTGTATGCCATTTACTCCGAATTCAGAACAATTTTCCTAACCAGTCTAGAAAATTAGATTCGATTAGCTTGTTAATAACAAAATTGGATTATGTGACGAAATCGAAAATATACTGATATGGAAACAGAATAATGGTTGCTGATTATTTTAAAATAATTTTAAGATATAAAATATGGATTTTATTTTATAAATCTCCCTCCCACTATTTTGACATTTCCACCACCCTCTGATGAAAAAGGGAAATCGTATTTCCTTAGTGGGCACGTAGAGTCCAATTAGTCAATTATAATCCCGAATAATATCAGCCAATTATAATTTTTAAAAGGTAGAATCCAATTGCATCCCTATGCAAACTCCGCGTGTTTTGCCTCACGTTTAATAAAGACCCAATAATATGACGTCATTTATTTTCGCGTGTCAAACCAACCCATCAATATTGAATTGTAGTGGACGGTCGCCATGAGTTCTCCCAATAATATGAGCCGAATTCATGGGAGTTCCACTCAATTCACATCATATGTCCAGTGGAAGTCACAGCTTTCCGGCGTAAAGGTCTCCCCAATAATATGAGCCAGACACTGTCCGCAGGTAGCGATCAACATGCAACCACGGTTGATGGAAGGCAAGGAAAAATTAAACTCCTTTAATTTTTACTTTTTCGGTTTGATATAAATTTTGAATCTTATTCAAAATGAGGGATTTTAATTTTAAAATTGTCTCATCATTTTAATTTAAAAATCGCGTGCCATGAGTTTGTATGTTTGCCGGATTCATGCAACTATATTATATAATAATATACATACATGCATACTACTATATATCATAATATGACATGCAACAATAAATAAGGATGATCGATTGCCAACACTATTAGATCCATGTGAGCCAAACATGGATCCAGGTCCAAAACCTAGGTGAATGCAGGGATGCAAATGCAACTTATTATAAAAGCTTCCAATATTTTACATGTCTTCATCTTGATCATCGGGCCCACCATCTTCAAGTCTTGATCTCCCACTATTTCTAATTATTACATTTAAATAGCCATAGCATATAAGGAGCCATAAACCAGGCCAACTTTAATAATATCAAATATTAAAAACGAATAAAACAGTAAAATATCCTAACATACACCTAACACATTGGTCAAGGCACTCGATCATCTTTCATGCATTTAATATCAAATATTAACATCAATTTAATTAAAAAATTTAATTAATTGATAAATCATATATATAATAATTTTATCACTAACCACCAAAATTATTAAAGGATTTAATAAATTAAATAAACTCTTTTATTTAATTTCCAATTAAATCAAAAATATTTGGTTTCTTGTAAAAACTCATTTTTACCATAAATAATTAAAATCATATTCTAATTATTTATTTCAAAAGAAAATTATTAATTTTCAAAAAATCAATTTTCCAAAATAAAAATTGAACCAATTTGAAAAATATCAATTTTACCCAAAAATTTGAAAAATCAGAAAATCGCACCCTAGGCCCAAACATTCAGCGTGCTTCCCGAGACACTCCCGGGCAGCCGCCCGCCCGCTGCCCGAACGTTTCGGGCAGCGGCAGCAGCCCTGTGCGCGCAGAACGCGCACAGGTGCGCCGACGCCGCGCGCAGGCGTCCGACGCCTGCGCTAGCGCTGTGCGCGTAGGCGCTGCGAGAGGTGCGCACAGGCGTCCGGCGCCTGCGCGCACGGACTGCCCGGAACAGTTCCGGGCTGATTTAATTTTTTTTATTTCGAAAATCTGGAAAAAATAAATTTTCGTGGTGCTAAATTTTCTGAAAAATTTTATTATGTGGTTAGAATAAATTATTCAATATCAAAACCATACGATTTAGAAAAACCTTGGCTCTGATACCACTGTTGGATCACGGTTTTCTACACGCCCAAACGCAGCGGAAGTTTAAAAATTTTTATTTTATTTTGACAATCAAAATAAGATTGCTTTTGGGCGCTCGTATGATTTTAGATAAAAAACATTCATAGGGCGTCAGAGTTTTACCTTTGGTGAATAAATCACATGGCTCCAACTACTCCGGTATTAGCGGACATAGTTCTTGTTATAAATCCTTATGAACGTTCTTCGATCTCCTAATCCGGTCCACGACTAGAATACTTGTTCCTCTTCTAACTTGCACTAGAAAGCATAGAAGATATTTGCGTTGAGATAGAACACAAAAAGAATCGACCCAATACCTATGAAATAGGGTGGCCGAAACGTTTCTTGCAAAACAAGGTGATTTTGAGAGCAGCTTTCTTTTTCCATTGGAAGAGCCGAAAAATACTTTTTCTTTTTCTTAAAGTTTTTCAGATGCCATCCAGTCAAATAAGAATCAAAATTCTTATTTATTATCTCTAATCATTGCAAATCTCGGTTGATGGAATTATGGAGACTTTCTCCATTTACTAAAGATTCGGTCCTTTTGTTGTTGATAACAATCCAATTTTCCATGATTGCATACCATATCTTAAGGATAGGAAAATCCTTATTTTAATACTAATAATTCATTTACTTAATTAATTGAATACCAAATCTTTTCTTTTCCAAATCACCGAAACATTTTTGAAAACTTGTGATCTCTTGGAGGCTAGGGTTTAGCTCATCTACTATCTTTTATAATCAAGTGATGACCTAAATAATACATGGGTCTTTTAATTAACATTAATAGGCTTGATTAATTAATTGGGCTAGTCCAACTAGTTTAATTAATTAATCAAAGTCCATTAAAAATTTTAATTATTTAGTATGTTAGACTTGTACTCCTACAAGCTCATTAAACATATTACCCACTATATTTAAATTTAACATTTAATAAACACAACTTTTGAGTTTAATAAATTAAATCCATAATAAATTCAACATTTGAATTTATTATAAATTCAACTCCTTGAATTTTATCACATCCATATTCAATATTCAATAAACTCAACTTTTGAGTTTAATAAATTAAATTCTCAAATTTCATAAATTCAACTCCTTGAATTTATTCTCTCAACGAGAACAAATAATCAAATACTTGTGTGACCCTCAATGGTTCAGGGATACAGCTAGCCGTGGGTTCACAACTCTTTGTGATTCAGGATTTAATCCTTTATTCGAACTTACCCTAGTTAGCCCCATTATTTTCATCAACACCTTTATCAAGAATGTCAGAACTCATTTCTGATTGCACCCATCGGATCATGGTAAGAGCTTCTAGTAGCATCGCCCCATGATCCCCTAGGTATCACTGATAGTTCCTGCAAGAACCAGTCGATTATGATTAGCGTACAGTACGGTCCCTTCATCTCATATATCTCGATCAAATCTGCAACCATTGGTTCATCAAGGGTTGCATAATAATTCGATAACTATGTGATAACTATAATTGTGGCATCGCGTGTACTATTTGGAGAACTCCTTCTCCAACGTACATCTCGTACTCTGACCAGAGATTCCATGCACTATTATTTCATTAGATCACATAGGATATCCACACCCGTAGGTGAGCGGTGAATCCCCGACTACAATGTACTGGCTCCTGTATGTGTCGCAACCGTACCCAACCTCGCCACCTGATGACTCTCCTGAAGACGGTAAACGAGTCAAAGCACAGCTCTAGCATATAGAGCCTCAGTGTTGTCCCGGGTCGTAAGGACTAATCGTGTACAATCATAACCACGAACTTATCCTCTAGATGAATGATAACCACTTGGAAAGTCCGAGGGAGGGTTGTTCGGTATAATCATCATATGACTACCCATCTGCATGTTTGGACATGTAAGGCCCGAGAAGTTATTAATGTAATCTGAGAGTAATTTGAAATGATTTATTTATTAATTAAGATAATTATAGACGGAACGGATCAGACCGGGAGAACCAAAAGAAGATTTGACATGAAGTACAAGAAGATTCCCCGCGCACATGCGCGACAGGTATCCGCGCACATGCGCGGAAATTACTGATGCATCGACGCACATGCGCGAGATAAGGGGCGCATATGCGTGACCCGTCCAGAACCTTGGGCGCATATGCGCGGTTGGAGGCGTGCATATGCGCGAGAAGATAAATGCGGAAGGTGCCGGGCAGAAAGCCAGGCGCATATGCGCGGCCTTGTGCGCGCATATGCGCGCGGCATGCATTTTGTCAAATTGCCACTTGGTTCAACGTACGCCGTGAGTGTATATATATATATACACATGCGATTCTTTCCTCAGAAAGAGGATAACCGAGGGTCTCCGAGGAATTAGCTTTTGGTGAGTCAAGTTACAATCGTTCAAAATCCATCCGTTAGATTTTGAATCCGACTTCGATACTGAGTTACTAGCGACAACAGCTACAACTGGACGTAAGTTTTGTTACGTTTAGACATGATTATAATTTATGATATTGTCAGAATTGAATACGAATCAGATATGATGTTTCTGCTACAGTAGACATTGTATAATTGAAAGCAGATTAAAGAACAGACTGTTTATGAAATTGTTATGAATTTCAGAGTTGATTTAGTTGAGATTCTATATCAGAGTTGTGTTATTACTCAGATTATGAATTGTACTGATACTGATTATGAAGTCTGATATTATATCTGTGATGTTGAGATTGACAGGGTTATCATGACTGTATTATTATGCCGTCGAAACATCAGTTGATTTAGAGTGATCAGATTCAATAATGATTTTGATTGTATTACGATATTGTGGATATAAATTAGATTGTACCTTGTTCAGATATGAATCAGATTATATACTGATTTGAGTATTGATTAGAACAGGTTTTGAATTGAGTTATATACTGATATTTTAATTATACGATTGTCATTGCCAGACTGGGTATGGACAGATCGGAATACAAGACTTCGTCTTCGTCAGACCGGGAAGACAAAGGTATAAATAAATGTTGATTCGGGATTGTACAACTCGAGTTAGGTTTGACTTGAGTTTCCCAAAATCACATACTTTATTTTATTGCATTGATATTTATATGTTTAGTCTATTGAATGATAGCAGAGCCAGAATTTGAGTCTAGGACAGATCAGCCTAGCTAGGGTAGAACCGCCGAGTCTTTTTCAGAACCGCTGAGACTCTAGACTTACGGTGTATCGATGAGCTTAGATGTAGATCGACGTCTATTGTAGACATTCGATACAGCATACCAAAGTCTAAATTAGATCGGGATCCCTAGATTAGAGAATAGATAAGATTAGATAACGAGTCATTGATTCATGTAGTCATTGAATCTGACTTCGATACTGAGTTACTAGCGACGACAGCTACAACTGGACGTAAGTTTTGTTACGTTTAGACATGATTATAATTTATGATATTGTCAGAATTGAATACGAATCAGATATGATGTTTCTGCTACAGTAGACATTGTATAATTGAAGGCAGATTAAAGAACAGACTGTTTATGAAATTGTTATGAATTTCAGAGTTGATTTAGTTGAGATTCTATATCAGAGTTGTGTTATTACTCAGATTATGAATTGTACTAATACTGATTATGAAGTCTGATATTATATCTGTGATGTTGAGATTGACAGGGTTATCATGACTGTATTATTATGCCGTCGAAACATCAGTTGATTTAGAGTGATCAGATTCAATAATGATTTTGATTGTGTTACGATATTGTGGATATAAATTAGATTGTACCTTGTTCAGATATGAATCAGATTATATACTGATTTGAGTATTGATTAGAACAGGTTTTGAATTGAGTTATATACTGATATTTTAATTATACGATTGTCATTTCCAGACTGGGTATGGACAGATCGGAATACAAGACTTCGTCTTCGTCAGACCGGGAAGACAAAGGTATAAATAAATGTTGATTCGGGATTGTACAACTCGAGTTAGGTTTGACTTGAGTTTCCCAAAATCACATACTTTATTTTATTGCATTGATATTTGCAGATTATCAGATTGATATGTTTAGTCTATTGAATGATAGCAGAGCCAGAATTTGAGTCTAGGACAGATCAGCCTAGCTAGGGCAGAACCGCCGAGACTTTGTCAGAACCGCTGAAACTCTAGACTTACGGTGTATCGATGAGCTTAGATGTAGATCGACGTCTATTGTAGACATTCGATACAGCATACCAAAGTCTAAATTAGATCGGGATCCCTAGATTAGAGATAAGATAAGATTAGATAACGAGTCATTGATTCATGTAGTCATTGAATCTGACTTCGATACTGAGTTACTAGCGACGACAGCTACAAATGGACATAAGTTTTGTTACGTTTAGACATGATTATAATTTATGATATTGTCAGAATTGAATACGAATAAGATATGATGTTTCTGCTACAGTAGACATTGTATAATTGAAGGCAGATTAAAGAACAGACTGTTTATGAAATTGTTATGAATTTCAGAGTTGATTTAGTTGAGATTCTATATCAGAGTTGTGTTATTACTCAGATTATGAATTGTACTGATACTGATTATGAAGTCTGATATTATATCTGTGATGTTGAGATTGACAGGGTTATCATGACTGTATTATTATGCCGTCGAAACATCAGTTGATTTAGAGTGATCAGATTCAATAATGATTTTGATTGTATTACGATATTGTGGATATAAATTAGATTGTACCTTGTTCAGATATGAATCAGATTATATACTGATTTGAGTATTGATTAGAACAGGTTTTGAATTGAGTTATATACTGATATTTTAATTATACGATTGTCATTTCCAGACTGGGTATGGACAGATCGGAATACAAGACTTCGTCTTCGTCAGACCGGGAAGACAAAGGTATAAATAAATGTTGATTCGGGATTGTACAAGTAGAGTTAGGTTTGACTTGAGTTTCCCAAAATCACATACTTTATTTTATTGCATTGATATTTGCAGATTATCAGATTGATATGTTTAGTCTATTGAATGATAGCAGAGCCAGAATTTGAGTCTAGGACAGATCAGCCTAGCTAGGGCAGAACCGCCGAGACTTTGTCAGAACCGCTGAGACTCTAGACTTACGGTGTATCGATGAGCTTAGATGTAGATCGACGTCTATTGTAGACATTCGATACAGCATACCAAAGTCTAAATTAGATCGGGATCCCTAGATTAGAGATAAGATAAAATTAGATAACGAGTCATTGATTCATGTATTCATTGAATCCGACTTCGATACTGAGTTACTAGCGACGACAGCTACAACTGGACGTAAGTTTTGTTACGTTTAGACATGATTATAATTTATGATATTGTCAGAATTGAATACGAATCAGATATGATGTTTCTGCTACAGTAGACATTGTATAATTGAAGGCAGATTAAAGAACAGACTGTTTATGAAATTGTTATGAATTTCAGAGTTGATTTAGTTGAGATTCTATATTAGAGTTGTGTTATTACTCAGATTATGAATTGTACTGATACTGATTATGAATTGTACTGATACTGATTATGAAGTCTGATATTATATCTGTGATGTTGAGATTGACAGGGTTATCATGACTGTATTATTATGCCGTCGAAACATCAGTTGATTTAGAGTGATCAGATTCAATAATGATTTTGATTGTGTTACGATATTGTGGATATAAATTAGATTGTACCTTGTTCAGATATGAATCAGTTTATATACTGATTTGAGTATTGATTAGAACAGGTTTTGAATTGAGTTATATACTGATATTTTAATTATACGATTGTCATTGCCAGACTGGGTATGGACAGATCGGAATACAAGACTACGTCTTTGTCAGACCGGGAAGACAAAGGTATAAATAAATGTTGATTTGAGATTGTACAACTCGAGTTAGGTTTGACTTGAGTTTCCCAAAATCACATACTTTATTTTATTGCATTGATATTTGCAGATTATCAGATTGATATGTTTAGTCTATTGAATGATAGTAGAGCCGGAATTTGAGTCTAGGACAGATCAGCCTAGCTAGGGCAGAACCGCCGAGTCTTTGTCAAAACCGCTGAGACTCTAGACTTACGGTGTATCGATGAGCTTAGATGTAGATCGACGTCTATTGTAGACATTCGATACAGCATACCAAAGTCTAAATTAGATCGGGATCCCTAGATTAGAGATAAGATAAGATTAGATAACGAGTCATTGATTCATGTAGTCAGATTAGATACATGTTTTGATGTTTGTTTATGTTTTTATATATGTTTTATATGATTGCATGTATACATTATTTATACTGAGATATTTATATCTCACCGGAGTATCCGGCTGTTGTCTTGTTTTGCATGTGTGCATGACAACAGGTGGGACAAGATCGGGGTCAAGAAGATGATGAGAGAAAACGAGTTTAGAGTGGTGATTCCGGACTTATTGTAGATTTGGTTTAATAATTGAAAATTAGTAATTGAACCTTAGACTAGTTTGAATAATTGTTGTACATTATTGTACTTGTATACTGAGATGTATAATAGCATGATTCTATTACCTTCCGCATTTTAAAAAAAATTTAGACCCTGTTTATTTTAATTGATAATTAAATCCCAAAGACGATTAAGAAGATGATTAGCATCCGGGTCCCCACAACAGGTGGTATCAGAGCGATATATCCTTTAGACTGAGATAGAAAAAGAATGAGCGGGGTAGATAGATTGAGTTTTCTTTCCTTGCATGTGATTGCTAGCATGAGATTTATTTTAATGTTGACTTACATTGAATATGCTAGCATGAGACTATGTTTTATTGCTTTGAAATACATGATTACGTGATTATCTTATTTGAATTGGTAATATGTATTATTGAGTATGAATCAGATTTGATTCTTGATCAGCAGTAAGATTATCAGAGAAAGATTTGAACAGATTTGTAGTATTTGGGTACTAATGTTTTGGTAATCAGATATACCTCCACGGGGAATTCTAGAAAGAGGTAGTACTTCGACTGAACAGATAGATGTATCAGAAACTCAGATGGCAATAAAGTCGAAAGAGTTTCAGTTATTTCAGCCGTCGATTCTGAGTGGTATTGAGACGTCTGAAGATTGTTAGAACTGGTTTGATGACATAGAAATACTGTTCGATTTACTTGGTTGTACAGATGAACAGAGAATTAAAATGGTGCCTAACCAATTACGAGAAGCTGCCAGGACTTGGTGGATTACAAGTAAAAAAATGTTAGAACACAGAGGTACAATGATTTCGTGGGAAATATTCAGAAATGAATTTTATCGAAGATTTTTCTCAGTTTCGTACCGAGAGGACAAGAAATCAGAGTTTGAGAATTTGAGACAAGGTCAACTGAATACTGAAGAATATGTTGCTAAATTCTCTACTCTACTGCGTTTTGCTCCTCATGTAATTGGGAATGATGAAGCTGTAGCGGATCAGTTCATCAGAGGATTGAATTCGGAGATAGTTGCATTAATGAATATACAGCGACCTTACCATTTTGCTGATGCCTTGAGTAAATCGAAGAGAGCAGAAGCGAGTCTGATTAGACAACTAAAAAGGGTGTGTGCGATGCAACCCCAGACACAGCAATCCTCTCTCCGATTTGATCGCGGCAGCACGAGTGGAAAGCAAGATTGGCTGAAAGCTCGAAAGAAGCCATTCAAGAAGTTAGGGAGTGGTTCATCTAGCTCCAGTGGTTCTAGCCCGAGTTATACTGGAGTGTATTGCAGAACTTGTGGAGGAAGACATTCCACGGAGCAATGCCAGGGAGTTACTGGTAGTTGTCGTATCTGCCGACAACCGGGGCATTTTGCTAGAGTTTGTCCCCAGAGAGGTTCCCGAAGATTTCAGGGAGCAGAATCATCTGGTGGCAGTGACCGAGGAACAGACCCAAGAGGTACTTGATGATATAGTGGCAGGTACTGTCTTTTTATGATTATGTTGCATATGTATTGATATATACTAATGCATTTCCTATGATTATCTTTGACTGAGTTGCATTGATATATATTGTATCTGTTGGGTCTGTTTGTACTGTAGTATTGATTTCCTTACCTTCTAGGGGAAATGTTGATATTAGATATTTCTGTGAAATATTGTATACTACAGTAAGATAAGAATGAGACCGAGTTATATTATGAGATACTTGTTGTTGCGTGTTTTCACTACCGCAAGTGTACGGTGTCAAGTTTTAGTACTGGTTAGAGTACAGATATCGATCCCACGAGGAGTGTGTGTAAAATTGTATATCAATTCTTTTAATTAAAATAGTCCAAACTTTATCTAGAAAATTCGTACGAGAATTGGTTTGTTAAAAACAATTAAATTGCGAATGAATAATAAATCGAATTACCGAATGGAGAAATATCAGTGATAGAAAATATCTAGAGGAATGATTTCACTAAGTTTCTACGATTATTCTTCCTGGTAGCATTTAAATTCTTGAATTCCTATTATTTAATGGCCGAGAACACTTACGTATTTTATTCCCTCTTTCCCAAGTGACGAATAACTGTATCATTCAAACTTCGATTCAGTTATTCCTAATACAAATCTAAGTTTAATTGATAGATGCAATCAATGTTCTTACCTAAGCCTCGCAAAAGTTATACGCCTTCCGAACGATATAAACATCCCACGATGTGCCTCTAGTGATCTATAATCCTAGTTCCTCTCTCGAGTTGCAGAATTAATCACGACATACAATTTATGGCCAGTAAATTGCAATGAAATAAGAGTAGATAACACAATTAATTAAAACGGAATGCAATCATAAAAATATCCACGTCAAATCATCGTATAGACAAAGCTACGTCAACCTCTAGAATGGGAATTTAGTTCATCACGAAATCCAAGAGAAAACAAGACATGTTTGTGATTCTAGACATCGCCACGCAATAAAATAAAGAGACAAAGGGAAAGATAACAAATCTGAAGCGCCGTCTCTGTCCCCAAATCCGTCGTTCTTCGTAGTTTTGGCTGTTCTTCACACTCTGAATCTTCGTCCTGTGTATGCGCTCCGTCTCTCGCTTCTTTTTCTTCCCAAGATGGTGTATTTTCGTGTGATTTCTCCTCATGGCTGCTAACCCTTGTTCTGACCTAGCGGCGCGCATTATATAGTGCCTTCTGGAACGCTGTGGCGCGGGTGCGCGTGTTCTGGTGCTGCTTCGCGGCTGCTTCTGTGCGCTGGCCCATGCGTGTGTGCGCGCGGGTGCGCAAGATGAAGCGCGGCCGCGCGTTCCTCTCGAGTTTCCTGCTGCTTCTGTGCGCGCGGGTGCGCGACATCTCGCGCGGCCGGGCGCAAGCTTCTGTCGATCCTCTTGCTTCCATGCACGCGCCGTAGCGCGAGAAGTCGTGCGCGCCTCTCTGGTCATGCTCCACTGTCCGTGGGTGTGCTCTCGGTTGCTCGGTCCGTCGTTTTCTTAGTCCACTTGGTTTCGTGTCACTAGTTTCTCCATTCCTGGAATGACAACAAAAACAAACCAAAAACGCATAATTCTGTTCGAAACAAGCATAATTCAAAATGGTTTCCAATATAAATTAAGTGCAAATCTTGCACTTATCAAACCCCCCAAACTTGAACTTTTGCTAGTCCCGAGCAAAATAAAATAAAAACAGGAAGTCAATTAACAAGTAAAGAAACTCTTAACAGTCATGGATTCGCAAAAAGTGATATTGGCCTCAGACTTATCTATTTTAATGTAATTCATGATTTCCCAAGAATCACGTGTGTCTGTGATATGTCAATGTTCGTTTACCCCATCGAGTGCTCAAATACAGTCGTAATGCCCATTCGCCTTACAGAATCAAGAAATCTTCAGTTTAGTTCAACTCACACTTTATCAAAATACAAAATACAAATTCACATTCATAGATCACAAAGGACTTTATTGGTGATTAATTGGTTCAATGAATATTCAACGAAGTCATACCAAAGATGTAATCACACAACGAGATGCTTGCAAGCAAGTGATTAAAGTCTATACTTGATGACAATGTTTTTCAGGTATCCATAGGCTTGACTTGAACAACTTTTCTCCAGTATTATATTGGATAAATGTGACAAAGTTAATAGGTCTTGTAGGCTTGTAACGTTAGGCCATGGCTCACGGCTACAATAAAAGGCATGGAATTCAAAATTTGAGAGAAATAATCAAATCTTCATCAATTTCACTCCTTTTCATTCTATTTTCATTCACCATCCACTTATTGTTTTCTTTTCATTCATATCCTTCATCTCCCATATATTTTATTTTTCACCATTTTTGATTCATCCTTTTCTTTGATTGAACTTCTTCTCCTTTTTTTTTGTTGTCTGTTTTTGACTCCTCTTTGCACACTTCAATTTTTCTTTTTCTTTTCAAGGAGCATTTGAATCATTACGATACCAATGAATTTATTGCTCTCAAAATCAGGTAGGAGAATAAGTGTATAAGCTTCATTAGGTAGTTGTTGTGGGATGTAGAATAGATACAAGTGGGGGCTAATTTTATGTCATTGACACACACCACTTGATTTTTAATAGGCTCAAAATGGGACACTAGGGATACTTCATGTTCAATTGGTAGGCTCGAAGGCTCAAAACGGCTCCAAAGATCGCCTAAATCATTCCTATGTCACATATTATCCGTATTTCGCCTCGAAAAGTGTTCAACCAAGTTCTAGACTTCCGTCCATCCATTAGTCAACTCATACAACCTAGTCACATGCACTTTTCAATAAAATGGTAGATGAAATAGGTGCACGAAGAAAATTTAAGCATCTCAATTAACTTGAAGCTCAAAGGGCTACAATTGATAATAAACAAAGAACACTGGCCCAAAGATATTGTGAAAAACTGCCTAGATCATTTCTATGTTTGTGAAAGTGTCAATCAATGTTATGCAAGAATTACCAAGAATCAGATATCTGTCGTCTATTTAGCATCACGAGCATACAACTTGTGTCTAAGCAACAATAGTATCAATAAACACGACAGTGCAAAATATTTGTGACTCCTAGGTTCTCATGAACACATATAAACCTCATGACCACAATTCAATTTTCATCATCGACCGCACGTTTTACTTATCCATGACTTTTCCTAACAAATATAGAATGCAAAAAAGTAAATAGAAACTAAATTAACTACTGAGCAATAATTAAAAAAAATAAATTCAGGAAAATCTAAAAAGCAATTTTTACCCCCCCAAACTTAAAGCATGCATTGTCCTCAATGTAAAGAAATGAAGAACATGACAACACATACCTCCCTCCCAAGTGTCAGAACTCGGGGCTCGAGTCATCGTACGAAGCCTCTTCATCATCATCATCCATGGGCTGCGGTGGTGATAAGACTGGTGGTGGGTACTGTGGTGGCCAGACTGGATGTGGTGGATAGGGAACATCGTCGGGTCCAGTCGGTGGGAAACGCTGGGCGAGCACTGATGTGAAGTCCATCATAAAAGACATGAAGGTACTAGTAGTGTGTCGGTGTTCAGCTTGCTCTTGGCGTTCGACCCACATATCCTGTTCCAGTCGGAACATGCGATCTCCCAAACTTGATCGAGGGATCGAAGGTGGTTGTGGCGGCTGGCGTGCTCTGGCCCTCCTATTATAAGCTGCCCTGGCCTCTTGTCGTTCTATCTCGTCGCTAAAGCGCGAACGGTCTACTTCAAATACTGTGATTGGGCCCTTGGCTTTCAAGACCTGTTCATCGGCGCCCCATTTCACACCGGCATGAAGACATAGGGCAGTGATAATATATGCACAAGGAAGGCTGACGGTCATGAGTCCCGTGCCAGCACGCATGAGATAGCTGTGAATGAGCTTCCCAAGATCGACGGTTATCCCAATCATGATGGCGTAAATCAACGCCACTTTGTCTTTTGTAATTTCATTCTGATGGGAGGAGGGCATGATCCGTGAGAGAATAAAAGATGCCCGCGGCGTGGGTCACGACGTAGATCAGATTTCTTCAGCGTAACCGGGGAGCCCTGATTCAATCGCCACTCTGCACCCTCGATGCACAAGTTCCTGATAATCTGATCGTAGTTTACATCCCCAGTGATCAACTCCGTGTACCCGTCATTTTCAAACGCCGGCAGATTGTAGATTGCATTAATGGTGGCCGAATCAAAATAGACGAGTTTTCCTCGCACCAAAACTCCGTATTCCTCATGCTTGATTCTCAAATTCGCATAAAATTCTCGGACTATAGATATAACGGCGTCTGGCGAAGATTGTGCTATATCCACCCATCTTCGTCGCACAACTTCCTCAATTATATTACAATCAAGGTGGCTCATATCTAGCCCTCTTTCAGGAATGATAGATCGAGACATGGTGCTCTCATATACTCGAAAGGCTTCCTCGTTCCAAAATTTGTTAGCATCGTAGGAACGAGACGAGGAAGCCCCATCCTTTGATCTTTTTCTCGGCGGCATAATGTTCAATTTGTGTTCACACCAATAATTAACAAAAATAGAGCACAAACCCACCAACAATTGCTTGAAATCTGAAAATTATCCAAAACAATAATAATGTAGAAGAAACGGTACCCTTGAAGACAATAGCTTGAGATGACAACCGGCGGCGAGGGGCGGCGGCGGCGGCTGCTTTTGGTTTGGGAGAGATGAGTTATGTGTTTGTGAGAGAAGAAGGTGGATTGAAGGATTTTTGGGAGAAATTTTGGCATGGTTAAGTGTTGGATTTGTGGAAAAGAAGAAATTGGGGAAGATTTGTGTAGGAGATGAAGTTTTTGGAGAGGAGAATTTAGGGAGGCGGCTGTGGTGGTGTAAGGGGTGAGTTGTGTGAGTGAAAAAAATCGGTAGATAGGGTTTTAAAAAAAATCTGGTACGCTGCGCGCGGTCGCGCGAGAAGTGGCGCGGCCGCGCGCAGGCTTCTGTCTTCTGGAAATAATTGAGCTCGCGTGGTCGTGCGAGATGTGGCATGACAGCGCGCGCTCCTCGGGTTTCCTTCAATAATGAGGTGCGCGCGTTCGCGCGAGAACTCGCGCTGGGGCGCGAGGCCTTCTGTTTGTTGATGGTTGATGGAGTGCGCGCGATAGCACGAGAAATGGCGCGATGGCGCGCGAGCTGCTGCGACTGTACTTGGTTCTGGGCGCGCGACTGCGCGGGATGTCACGCATGGGCGCGCTTGCATCTGTATTTTCACTCTTTTTTTTTTAACCTGCAAAAATAAAACGCTTCAAATTAATACGCGAATGAAACTCATTAAAAGCGAGAAATAAAAGATAAAATAAAATAAATATTAATAAATAAAATAGACAAAATAAATGCGAGAATTAATCGTGGGTTGCCTCCCACACAGTGCTTGGTTTAATGTCATCAGCCCGACTACCAGTTTTGCTCAATTGGTTTCACCCAGACTGAAATTGTCAATATTCCTCACTTCAGTTTTATAGTATGCCTTAACTCGCTGTCCATTGACCTTGAAAGTTCGTCCATCATTGCACTTCAACTCGATGGCCCCATGAGGATATACTGTTCCACTACAAATGGGCCTGACCAACGTGATTTCAGCTTACCAGGAAACAACTTCAGACGAGAGTTAAACAGTAGTACTTGTTGTCCTAGCTTGAGTTCCCTTCGGACAATGATTTTGTCAATCCACTTCTTTGTTTGCTCTTTGTAGATTTTGGCATTTTCATAAGCGTCATTTCGGAATTCATCCATCTCACTTAACTGTAGTTTTCTGACATCGCCAGAAGCTTTCAGGTCGAAGTTCAGCTTTTTAACTGCCCAAAATGCTCGGTGCTCCAGTTCGAGTGGCAAGTGGCATGCTTTCCCAAATACTAGCCTATAGGGAGACATCCCAACAGGCGTCTTGAATGTGGTCCGATAAGCCCATATCATATCATCCAGCTTCATAGCCCAATCCCTCCGGTTGGTGTTGACAGTCTTTTCCAGTATTTGCTTGATTTCCCGGTTGGATACTTCAGCTTGTCCATTCGATTGAGGATGGTATGCTAGTGCCACCTTGTGCTTCACATTGTATTTAGCCAAAAGTGAGTTGAAAATTCTATTGCAAAAATGCGTACCTTCGTCACTTATGATGGCTCTCGGCGTCCCAAACCTGGTGAAGATGTTTTTATGCACAAATTTCACTACAACATGAGAGTCATTAGTGTTGGTGGCGATTGCTTCCAACCATTTCGACACATAATCTACAGCTAGAAGAATGTAAGAATTACCAAAAGAAGGGGGAAAAGGTCCCATGAAATCTATACCCCAAACGTCAAAAAGTTTCACTTCCAAAACATTTGTCAGTGGTAATTCGTGACGCCTAGAGGTTCTTCCTAACCTCTGGCATCTATCACATGATTTTACTAAGGTATAACTATCTTTAAACAAACTAGGCCAATAGAAACCAGATTGCAATACCTTAGCTGCTGTTCGTGACGCTACAAAGTGTCCACCATATGGTGAAGCATGACACTTTTCCAAAATTTGCTGGGCTTCGAGACCCTCCACGCACCTCCTAATCACTTGGTCAGCACATCTCTTGTACACAAATAGGTCATCCCAATAATAAAACTTGATATCATGGACAAACTTCTTCTGATGATGATAGCTCAGATCTGGAGGAAGGGTACTACAGGACAAAAAATTTGCAATATCAGCAAACCAAGGAATTACAGTGTTTACCTCAAAGAGTTGCTCATCTGGAAAAGTTTCCTGTATAGCTCCCTCTTCTTTCTTCTCCTCCAACTCAAGCCTCGACAAATGGTCAGCCACCTGATTCTCACTACCTTTTTTATCCTTGACCTCAAAGTCAAATTCTTGTAATAGCAAAATCCACCTTATCAAGCGTGGTTTTGCATCTTTCTTGGCGAAAAGGTAGCGAATGGCTGCATGGTCAGTGAAAACGATTACCTTTGTGCCAATCAAATAAGGCCTGAATTTGTCGAAGGCAAATACTACTGCAAGCATCTCTTTCTCGGTCGTAGTGTAATTCTGCTGAGCAGCATCCATCGTATGGCTTGCGTAGTAAATCGCCCTAAACATCTTTTCCCTTCTTTGGCCTAAGACAGCGCCCACTGCATAATCACTTGCATCACACATTAGCTCAAAGGGCTCCTTCTAATCCGGCACTATCATGATCGGTGCGGTCACCAATGCCATTTTGATCTTCTCAAATGCCTGCAAACAATCATCATCAAATATAAAAGTCGATTCTTTTTCAAGTAAATTACATAGGGGTTTAGTGATCTTAGAAAAATCTTTAATAAATCTACGATAAAACCCCGCATGTCCGAGGAAGCTCCTTATTCCTTTGATGTTCTTTGGTGGGGGAAGTTTTTCGATTGCAACGACTTTAGGTCGGTCCACCTCTAATCCCTTGGACGACACTTTATGCCCAAGACCAATACCCTCTTGGACCATAAAGTGACACTTCTCCCAATTAAGAACTAAGTTCTTATCCTGGCATCTCTGTAAAACAAGGGATAGGTTATGTAAACAATGATCAAACGACGAACCAAATACCGAAAAGTCTTCCATGAAGACTTCCATAATTTCCTCCACCATATCTGCGAAAATGGCCATCATGCACCTCTGGAAAATGGCAGGTGCATTGCATAGCCCAAACGGCATTCTCCGAAAAGCAAACGTGCCATAGGGACACGTGAAAGTAGTCTTCTCCTGATCTTCTGGCGCTATAGCAATTTGGTTATAACCTGAATAACCATCTAAAAAACAATAATGACAATAGCCAGCAAGTCTATCAAGCATTTGATCAATAAAAGGCAATGGAAAATGATCTTTACGTGTGGCATTGTTTAACTTTCGATAATCAATACAAACTCGCCAGCCAGTTACTGTACGAGTAGATATCAGTTCGTCATTTTCGTTTTTCACCACAGTTATTCCACCCTTTTTTGGTACAACTTGTACAGGAGACACCCAATTACTATCAGAAATGGCATAAATCACACCAGCATTTAGTAATTTCAGTACCTCGTTTTTCACAACATCTTTCATTGCTGGGTTCAGCCTCCTCTGGTGATCCACATAAGGAGTATACGACTCCTCCATCAAAATTTTATGCATGCATATAGTGGGGCTAATTCCCCTAATATCAGAAATCGACCATCCTAAAGTAGGTTTAAATTTCCTCAATACTCTCAATAATTTATCTTTTTCAGTACAAGTAAGAGAGGAAGAGATGATTACCGGATATGTCGATTTTTCACCTAAAAATGCATAACAAAGGTGGCTTGGCAGTTCCTTTAAGTCAGGAGAAGGTGCTTTTACCTCAGTTTTCTCATTTACATTCAACTCTTCAGGCAGTGCATCTTTTCTCCTTTTTTTCTTTGATCCATCAAGAGCCACGAGTTGCTCTTTCACTTCCCAGTCGTCTTCATCAGCAGTTCCTGCAGCACCTATCAAACAGCTCTCCAGGGGATCCTTAGTTCCTGCACAATCAATGGACATACATGAGTCTAAAACATCAATGCTTTTACAGGTTCGTACCTCATTTGACTCCTTCATGGCGTAGTAGATATTGAAAATGACAGCTTCTCCGCCAACTCTCAGGTGAGTTCACCCTTATGCACATCTATCAATGCCCTTCCGGTTGCCAGAAACGGTCTCCCGAAAATTAATGGGGCATCATGATCCTCTTCCATATCTAAAATCACGAAGTCAGCAAGAAAAATAAATTTATCCACTTTTACCATTACGTCCTCGACGATCCAACGTGGATACGTGAGACTTCTGTCCGCAAGCTGCAAGGTGATCGTGGTTGGTTTAACCTCTCCAAGCTCCAATTCCCTGTAAATAGAAAATGGCATCAAATTAATACTCGCTCCTAAATCACATAAAGCTTTACTACATTTAGAACCATCAATAAAGCAAGGAATAGTAAAACTCCCTGGATCTTTTAATTTCTGTGGTAGCTTCTTCTGCAGGATGGCACTACACTCTTCGGTAAGGTTCACAGTCTCAAACTCTTGCAGCTTCCTCTTGTTAGACATCACATCTTTGATAAACTTTTCATAATTCGGCATTTGCTCCAAAGCATCAGCAAATGGTATGTTGATGTGTATCTTCTTAAAAATCTCCAAAAATTTTGCGAACTGATCATCCAATTTCTTCTTTTTGAATCTCTGAGGGTATGGAAGGGTCGGTTTATAAACTGGAGGTTGTTCAACTTCCACTTCTGTCTTGGATTCCTCATTTTTGCTTTCTTCAACTGTCTTCTCACTTTCCACTCTCTCTTTAGGAATTTGTACCTCCAATTCCTTTCCACTTCTCAGGGAGACAGCCTTGCACTGCTCCTTCGGTTTAACCTCAGTGTTACTAGGAAATTGACCCCTATTCTGATCTCTCAATGCGGTAGCCAACTGTCCAATTTGAGTTTCCAAAGAATTCATTGTGGCACCCATATTTCCCATGTGAGTCTCCATATTGTCAAGGCGAGACTCAGTCCGTGCCATCCTTTTGCCGGACTCAGCAACAAACGTTCCTACCAAATCCTCAAACGAAGGCTTTCCCTCTCCCTTTGATGTATTGAACCCCGGTGGAGGATTCAACACATTCTTATTATTTGCATAAGAAAAAATTTCATGATTTCTTAATCCTGGATGATAAGTATTAGGGGGAGGGTTACCTCGATATCCTCCAAATACTCCAAAATTTCTGTTGTTGACGTACTGAGCTTCTTCAGGAATAGATTGTTCTTCAGCAATAGTTGATGGAATCTCAGTTTCTGATATGCTCACTTTGTTCATAGCTGCGAGTTGTGTGGTCAGTGCTGATACATGTGCAGTGAGTGACGTAATGGGATCCACAGCATAAACTCCAGCTGTCCTTTTTACTCCTGCCCTTTCAGACGGCCACTGGTAGCTATTTATTGTCATCTGTTCAAGCAAGTCATAAGCTTGCTCGGGAGATTTGGCAAAGATCGTGCCACCAGCTGCAGCATCCACTGTTCCTCTAGTTTGACCATTTAGACCGTTGTAGAATAGCTCAATCTGCACCCAGTCTTCGAAGCCATGGTTTGGGCACTTTCTCAACAGCTCTTTGTATCTTTCCCATGCCTCATACAATTGCTCAAAATCAGTCTGCCTGAACGTGCTAATCTCAATCTTCAACTGTGCAGACTTTGCAGGGGGAAAGTATTTTGCCAGAAATTTTGTCGCCAGCTCCTGCCATGTCGTGATACTTCCCAAGGGAAGCGATTGGAGCCATCCTCGAGCTTGATCCCTAAGAGAAAACGGAAACAAACGCAGTCTAATAATATCATCAGGAACATTATTAATCTTTACCGTATCCGTTATCTCCAAGAAGGTTCTTAGGTGGACGTGAGGATCAGAGGTGGCTGTCCCAGCAAACTGGTTTTGCTGAACCATATTGATTAAAGTTGGCTTCAATTCAAAATTATTGGCGTTGATTGTCCCTCTTGCAATACCAGAGTAATGATTGTTGATCACTGGTCGGAAGTGATCTCTTATAGGAATCGCCTCTGGTTGGGCGTGTCAGTCATTCTCTCTGTTCTTAGCCATTGCTTGGATCTCTTCTCTTCTTGCTTTTCTTAATCTTCTTGCAGTTCTTTCGATCTCCGGATAAAAAATAAGCAAGTCAGGGCTTTGCGATCTTAGCATACACTGTCAAGCAGAAAAAATGAAAAACTCAATCAATATAAAATAAAATAAAAATAACGGCTCTAAATTAAAATCTAGACTAATTGGTAACAATACTGATATAAATTCAAATTTGACACTCCCCGGCAACGGCGCCAAAAACTTGTTGCGTGTTTTCACTACTGCAAGTGTACGGTGTCAAGTTTTAGTACTGGTTAGAGTACAGATATCGATCCCACGAGGAGTGTGTGTAAAATTGTATGTCAATTCTTGTAATTAAAATAGTCCAAACTTTATCTAGAAAATTCGTACGAGAATTGGTTTGTTAAAAACAATTAAATTGCGAATAAATAATAAATCGAATTACCGAATGGAGAAATATCAGTGATAGAAAATATCTAGAGGAATGATTTCACTAAGTTTCTACGATTATTCTTCCTGGTAGCATTTAAATTCCTGAATTCCTATTATTTAATGGCCAAGAACACTTACTTATTTTATTCCCCCTTTCCCAAGTGACGAATAACTGTATCATTCAAACTTCGATTCAATTATTCCTAATACAAATCTAAGTTTAATTGATAGATGCAATCAATGTTCTTACCTAGGCCTCGCAAAAGTTATACGCCTTCCGAACGATATAAACATCCCACGATGTGCCTCTAGTGATCTATAATCCTAGTTCCTCTCCCGAGTTGCAGAATTAATCACGACATACAATTTATGGCCAGTAAATTGCAATGAAATAAGAGTAGAGAACACAATTAAATAAAACGGAATCCAATCATAAAAATATCCACGTCAAATCATCGTATAGACAAAGCTACGTCAACCTCTAGAATGGGAATTTAGTTCATCACGAAATCCAAGAGAAAACAAGACACGTTTGTGATTCTAGACATCGCCACGCAATAAAATAAAGAGACAAAGGGAAAGATAACAAATCCGAAGCGTCGTCTCTGTCCCCAGATCCGTCGTTCTTCGTAGTTGTGGCTGTTCTTCACACTCTGAATCTTCGTCTTGTGTATGCGCTCCGTCTCTCGCTTCTTTTTCTTCCCAAGATGGTGTATTTTCGTGTGATTTCTCCTCACGGCGGCTAACCCTTGTTCTGACCTAGCGGCGCGCATTATATAGTGCCTTCTGGAACGCCGTGCGCGCGGGTGCGCGTGTTCAGGTGCTGCTGCGCGACTGCTTCTGCGCGCTGGCCCATGCGTGTGTGTGCGCGGGTGCGCAAGATGTCACGCGGTCGCGCGTTCCTCTCGGGTTTCCTGCTGCTTCTGTGCGCGCGGGTGCGCGACATCTCGTGCGGCCGCGCGCAAGCTTCTATCGATCCTCTTGCTTCCATGCACACGCGGTAGCGCGAGAAGTCGTGCGGTCGCATGCGCCTCTCAGGTCATGCTCCAATGTTCTTGTGCACGCGGTAGCGCGAGAAATCGCGCGGTCGCGCGCACATCACTGTCCGTGGGTGTGCTCTCGGTTGCGCGGTCCGTCGTTTTCTTAGTCCACTTGGTTTTGTGTCCACTAGTTTCTCCATTCCTGGAATGACAACGAAAACAAACCAAAAACGCATAATTCTGTTCGAAACAAGCATAATTCAAAATGGATTCCAATATAAATTAAGTGCAAATCTTGCACTTATCACTTGTGTTTTCTGATTTGATCGTATTATTTATATTACTATGTTAAACAAGTACGGAACTATTATAGATTCCTTTCAGGAGAGTATAAGATTCAGACCAGATATGGCTGATGAGTAGAGATTTCATGGTAAGGATTCTAGATTTAGAATTCCTTTGATATTCGTATTATCTATGACTCGATTGTTACAGAAATGAGCAGATGGTATCCTTATGTATTCAGTAGATGTACTGAAATCGAGCCTAGCATTGGCAGATTTTCCAATGATGTACGAGTTGGCGGATGCTTGCCCAGATGGGATTTCAGATTTGTCTTGTATTAGAAAGATAAAAATTCAGAATTTAATTGATACCAGGTATTGCTTGTTGTTCTAGAATTCACTACCGAATGACATTGAATGTAAAGAATGATACAGAATGAATTGAAGTAATTGAAAGATTAGTAGAAGAGTACTGGCCAAGAGTTACATCTGATATAGTGTTTCTCTTGGAAATGTTCAGTTCTGTCTATAGATTGATAAATCATGTGTTCAGAGGTATTCTGATGATTTATGCTCATTATATCTATGATATGTTGATATATTTGCAGCGTCCGATCGATTGAATCAAACAATTGAAAATTGTATTGAATGTTCTGAGAACTGTGACTATTGTATACAGAAATTATTCAGATATGAATCCTGCTTGAAACAGATTGTGTTCAGAATATGCGATATCTGAAGTTAGTATACTGATTGATTTTGACACAGTTGAGATCATGATCAGTGACTGAGAATGATACCGATATCAGAAAGATCAGAAATATTAAAAATTTCAGAAATGTCAGAAATTTATTTTTTTGTCTGAGTTGGCAGATTATCCTATACGATTGTTGTTTTGTATCTGCTTGAGTATTGTTATTGTTCGAAAACAGTATTTTAGACAGCTTATATTGTTTGGGGGCATAGTATAATTGCAGATGATATATAGCAGTTGATCAGAACGACATGAAGACGTGATTGATTAGTCAGAATTGACAATATTGCCAGAAATTGCCGTTTTATGAGTTTACTGAACTCACTAGATCAGTATAGATTATTGATATTGTGAATCTGATTTGATAGTACCGTTATTCTGAGAGTCAGTGTTTGATACAGATTATTCAAACCGAATCAGAGCTGAATTTGAGAATTACAGCAGTTCAGAGATTTAACCAGAATGTTCAGAACTTAATTTCGATAATCAGAGCGGTGCATCGATAAGAGTTACAGATATGTGATTTTTACTGTATGAGAATGATTATCGTGATGTCAAATGTTTCAGAATTGTACAACAGAATTTGATATCAATAGTCAGAACCAAATCCCAGGTAGGTATTTTTCTTTAAATTATATTAATATCTGATTTGTTTATACCAAATAGTTCAAATTTGAAATGACAAATAGTGTCAGAAGCGCCCAGGAATGGATGCAGTATTCGTTCATGTAACAGAAAGTGTATAATAATTCGAACAGACGGTTTTGATATAGACAGATTAAATCAGTTATGATAGAATTGTACGGAAATGTTGGCAGAATTTGTACTGATATGTCTGCATTGTCAACAAATGAAGACAGAAAGATAGAAATCAGAAGATTTATTACAGAATTTGTATATCCTTGACTAGACATGGAAAGTATATTTCGATGAATTTCGTAATAAATCACTGCAATACTTTCCAGATTGTGATGTGATATGATTATGATTGACAGATTTTTCAATCCATATCTATTAGTTTGTACCAGATAACGTACAAACATGACCAAATGACACAGATTGATGTCAAAAAAGTGGTCAGAATAACTAGAATGCCGAAGTAGAGTATATCAGATTGTGATTTTGCTTGAGTTTGTATTTGTGGCAGAACATACCATGAACTCATTCCTATATTATCCACCGACTGACAGATAGCCAGAGGATACTATCCAGATATTAGAAGATATCCAGGGAGCTGCAGTGCTGGATGCTAGCACTGATTGATATGACATATTGTCGTTGTGTGAATTATTGTATTCAGATTACCAGATGAGTAATGAGATAGTTACAAACGAGACATTGTACAGTGAGTACTACAGATTTCTTGGTACAAGAATAATATCTCAGAGATACCTGAGATAGGATCTGATACTCTGAAATATGACCAAGAAAAAGTAGCTAATTCAGAAAAGAATGAAAACCAGCTTCGAATGAAAAGATTAAATATGCCAAAGTCGGACAATGACTGTTGGTATTGGAAGCCGAAGATTGAGTATGTCCTTTATCGGGATAGAATTAGTAACCGATGGTGATATTGAGTTGTTATAACTTGTTGATTGGTATATACGGATGTTGGGTAGCCAATATTTTTAGATTGATTCTGTCAGAGTTATGTTGAATAGTATTATGATATATACTTCTTGAAGTATTATTCCAGTTTGGAATCAGAGATAAATGAAGATTTTCTATTGTTGAACCATAGTAAGATTGTCAGTATGTCTACGAGATTATTTGAGAGACAGAATCTGATATAAGATTGAGATTTCAGAAGTGATTCATTGAGACGGGTTTCTAATTTACCTCTTGCATACATTTCTTCTGATATATCTGAATTGATTACTTGCGAGTTCGAGGACGAACTCAAATCTAAGAGGGGGAGAAATGTAAGGCCCGAGATGTTATTACTGTAATCTGAGATTAATTTGAAATGATTTATTTATTAATTAAGATGATTATAGACGGAACGGATCAGACCGGGAGAACCGAAAGAAGATTTGACATTAAGTACAAGAAGAGTCCCCGCGCACATGCGCGACAGATATCGGTGCACATGCGTGGAAATTACAGAAGCATCGGCGCACATGCACGAGATAAGGCGCGCATATGCGCGACCCATCCAGAACCTTGGGCGCATATGCGCGGCTGGAGGCGCGCATATGCGCAAGAAGATAAATGCGGAAGGTGCCGGGCAGAAAGCCAAGCGCAAGGCGCTTGTGCGCGCGGCATGCATTTTGTCAAATTGCCACTTGGTTCAACGTACGCCGTGAGTGTATATATATATACACATTCGATTCTTTCCACAGAAAGAGGATAACCGAGGGTCTCCGAGGAATTAGCTTTTGGTGAGTCAAGTTACAATCGTTCAAAATCCATCTGTTAGATTTTGAATCCGACTTCGGTACTGAGTTCCTAGCTACGACAGCTACAACTGGACGTAAGTTTTGTTACGTTTAGACATGATTTGAATTTATGATATTGTCAGAATTGAATACGAATCAGATATGATGTTTCTGCTACAGTAGACATTGTATAATTGAAGGCAGATTAAAGAACAGACTGTTTATGAAATTGTTATGAATTTCAGAGTTGATTTAGTTGAGATTCTATATCAGAGTTGGGTTATTACTCAGATTATGAAGTCTGATACTGATTATGAAGTCTGATATTATATCTGTGATGTTGAGATTGACGGGGTTATCAAGACTGTATTATTATGCCGTCGAAACATCAGTTGATTTAGAGTGATCGGATTCAATAATGATTTTGATTGTATTACGATATTGTGGATATGAATTAGATTGTACCTTGTTCAGATATGAATCAGATTATATACTGATTTGAGTATTGATCAGAACAGGTTTTGAATTGAGTTATATACTGATATTTTAATTATACGATTGTCATTGCCAGACTGGGTATGGACAGATCGGAATACAAGACTTCGTCTTCGTCAGACCGGGAAGACAAAGGTATAAATAAATGTTGATTCGGGATTGTACAACTCGAGTTAGGTTTGACTTGAGTTTCCCAAAATCACATACTTTATTTTATTGCATTGATATTTGCAGATTATCAGATTGATATTTTTAGTCTATTGAATGATAGCAGAGCCAGAATTTGAGTCTAGGACAGATCAGCCTAGCTAGGGCAGAACCGCCGAGTCTTTGTCAAAACCGCTGAGACTCTAGACTTACGGTGTATCGATGAGCTTAGATGTAGATCGACGTCTATTGTAGACATTCGATACAGCATACCAAAGTCTAAATTAGATCGGGATCCCTAGATTAGAGATAAGATAAGATTAGATAACGAGTCATTGATTCATGTAGTCAGATTAGATACATGTTTTGATGTTTGTTTATGTTTTTATATATGTTTTATATGATTGCATGTATACATTATTTATACTGAGATATTTATATCTCACCGGAGTATCCGGCTGTTGTGTTGTTTTGTATGTATGCATGACAACAGGTGGGACAAGATCGGGGTCAAGAACATGATGAGAGAAGACGAGTTTAGAGTGGTGATTCCGGACTTATTGTAGATTTGGTTTAATACTTGAAAATTAGTAATTGAACCTTAGACTAGTTTGAATAATTGTTGTATATTGTTGTACTTGTATACTGAGATGTATAATAGCATGATTCCATTACCTTCCGCGTTTTAAAAAAAAAAAATTAGACCCTGTTTATTTTAATTGATAATTAAATCCCAAAGACGATTAAAAAGATGATTAGCGTCCGGGTCCCCACAGGACATCTCTATGCCCTTACCAAGAAACGCAGTACACAACATCACAGTTGCTATTCTCGAGCTCAAGCGACCTTTATCTATGTTTTAGGCGGCTGAATCAACTAGGAACGAATTTAGAATATGCAGTGTTTACAAATGAGTTTCAATTTCGAATTACGATTCATTTGTATTAAAACATAATCAAGGACTTTATCTATGCTGTTTGCATGGGTATACAGATAAAGTACAAAAAGACCATAAAAAGTTAAATTATATTAAAATAAAGATTGTTTATTTCACTTGAGTCAATAAATTCTCTAGCCAACCGTTGGCTTGCAGGACAACTACTCTAACAGTGCATATAGTATTTTGGACGTTTTACTGATAATCTTATGTGGATATGATGGAAAAAAGGAGATGGGGTCTGCGCTCGTAAAGTTCTTAGTTCATCTCCAACCCATAAATCTATTTTGGTGCAGTTTCTCTACCAAAATAGTGCAGTTTCTGTACTAAATATAATATTCATCTCTATCTAATTTATTTCAAATCTTACCCTAAAAAATATATTCCTAGAATATTCTATTTGTTTACTATTTATTTATAAATTTAACAATATAATTATAATTAATGTTAATATTAGTTATTAAATGTATAATTTTTAAATTTAGTTATATAATTATAATTACATTTTATAATTATTGATGATTTTGTTTGTTTATCATTTATTATAATTACATATTCTCGGATTCGATTTTTCAAATTATTGATGATTTAGTTTGATTATTCTTTATTATATTTGCATTTAAATTATCTGAATTCGAATTTTTATTTTTATTTTAACTGTATACTTGAATATTTAAATATTATTCAATAAATTTGTGTGTTAGATGTTTAATTGTAAAATTATTTAAAAATATATTTATAAATTTATATAATTAAATATTTTAATTGTTATTATTAAATATCTAATTATTAAAATAATAATAAAAATATTATTTAAATATATCTAATTATTAAATAAATATAATAATAATATCATATTATTAGATAAATAATATTTATAATTCTTAAATATTTATAATTAAAAAAACAAAAAAAAAAGTAAAAAAAAAAAAAGAAACTTCCCTGCACCAAATTGGTGCAGTGGGAATGGGAGCTGCGTTATTTTGAAAATAGCGCACCTCCATTGGAGCTTCTCCCCTGTGCCAAACATTTTGACGCAAAGTTGGAGATGTCCTTACAATGCACATATCATCTTCAAGAGAGGTTTTAATGAGGACTGAAGTTTTATATTATTATTTTTATTATATTACATAAGTGTTCTTTATGGCAATAGTGGACATCTGTAATTGATCAGAATAAAATGGCCATAAAACTTTTCTCGGCGTCGCGGTAACTTTTACGCGTGTTCACTCTGCTTTGACAGGTGTTTGTGCAAGTTCCCAGAATTCAACATACATTTCAATATCATTTGGTATTTATTCTAATATGACCAAAGGTATTTTACATAATATTGTTGCATGAAAATTACTCACGATCTCGACGAGTTTGCAAAGATTTGTATTAAAAATCGAATATGTTCAAACTCGATATCACGCTTCGATACCCAACGTGAATATTTGATGATGTTCAACCATCGCATTATTGATAAATAATAAGTTTGTAGTACGGTGTATATATCTAAACCAATTTATTTCATAAATATTATAAAATAAATTAACATTTACACTATAGGTTTTTAAAACGATAAAAATATGTTGAAGCGTTTACAACTTGAATTTAAAACTTAAATAAGAGAAACTGAAATAAACTTTTTGATTTATTTTATTATTAACCTCAAAATTGGTCTTGCTCATCTTCCTCGATTTCTTCTTGTAACTTATCTGAGCAGACTAGAATAAGGGGTGAGCGATATGGCAATCACTCAGTAAATGAAGATCGTTCGACATCATGAATAACAAATGTGCATGATTTTTGAAAATAGCATATCATGCATAACATAGTTCATATAACTTATATCATGAGCAAAAACATAACATAAAATTGTCCTAGACACTAAGATTATTTTATTTTCCATCACCGTGTAAGGGTCATAAACTTATCGTATATTGAGATTTTCACTCATATACAGCTGAATACTCACAGTGCCAAAACATAGAGTATCATATAACAAGAAGATGAAGAAAAATAAAAATGATCGACCGAAACATTCAAAACGAACTGAAATAATTCATTTACAAATTATTTTAAAACATAAGCTTGCTTACCTTAGACTTGATAAAAAAAATGTGTAGATGGATGTCTTGGTTCGAAATCCTTGAAGAACCATTATAGGTATTCGAACAGTGTTTGTGCAACACTTTGATACTTGGCAGAACTTTGACTCGAAAATTTGACAGCACTTGGGAGAGAGAATTTAATAAATACAGAGTGAAATTTATGTATTATTTTTGAAAATTTGAGCTTGGGTATTTGTAGAGGTGATTTGAAAATCTTATCATAACTCGGTTGATTTTCTGTCATAATTTTGTGATAATTCTTCAAAAATTTCGAGACGTTCCTTCCATACGTTTTACCTTGCCAATTTCAAAAACTCGGTCTTCAAGTTTATATAGTTTTCGAAATTTATATTAGGTTGGGTAATTGAATGCATTCTGTTTTCTTGGACTTCCATTTATTATTTTCTTCCGAATTTGATTGATATTCTAGCCCTAAATTCCGAAATCCTTGAAAATGATTTTTGAATTTAATATATTTATTGACTTGAAATTTCTGAATATCATGTATTATTTAATATTATCGAATTTATTATTATTTACGATAAAGTCAAAATTTTAAAAATATAATTTTATACATGTCTATAATTAAATAAATAATTAAATACCAACAAATAACGATTCTCAAAATCGAGAGTGTATTCAGCATGTTCGTATCCCTTAGTGTTTATATGTTCTGCTCAAACACCTACAATTTAACTGCATCCAAGCTTAACGATGGCTTTTTTTTTGTAATGTTTATATTTTTAAACGTAATTTATACCTAATTTCTTATAAACATCATTATTTAAACAACATAATGCATTAAAATTTTTCGAAATATAAATATTTAAGTACAAGAGAAAATAGTATGTATATATAAAACATGCTCATTACTAAAAATTAAAAAATAGTAACTATCTCCAACATGTATAAAAATATTTTGTGCTTTTTATTTTTATCCAATGACCAGACAAGAAGATCACGTGTACCTTAACCATAGCTTCACGGTAACAAAATTAAATCGAGTATCGTTTCCAAACCAAGCAGAAGACACTCGAAATAATCCTTCGTAGAAACCGATTAAACATTTTGTAAAACATTTAAAATATATGAAAGTTGAAAGAGTAAAAATATTTTAGTTGAAGCATTTTATCAAACATTTTGTATGCAATATTTTGGTATTTGAAGAAAATGCTTCAACAATGCATCTTTAAAACTATGGAAATGATAATTAAATGCAATAAACAAATAGACACGAATTTGTTTATGGATGTTCGGAGACTTCAAATGCTCCTACGCCATCTCTTCTTCCCATTGGGAATGATTCACTAGAAGACTTTGATTTTTACAACTCTTTGTACAAACCCACTCAGCTTAGGACTTACACTACTGCCAAACTGAACTCCTAGCACTCAAGATTGTAGGCAGCACCTCACAATCAGCATATTACTTAATGTGTCATATGCAAAGACTACAAACACATTGTTTTACGTCTTTGTATAAAGACTCACTCAACTAATCTTTGAAGTCCAACTCTCTTGTATATATGTGAGTGATTGTGTGTGAGGAATTTATCATTTACAGTGTACATCTCAAATGTATCCTCACACAAGGACTTGTACTCTCAACTAGCTGATATCTTCATGCTAACTTCCAATGCTTTTAATCTCCTTTAAAAACTCTTGTTTGATCTTCTAGATGTTGTGTTTATTGGCCCCCAACAATGATATATACGTTATACACAAGGATATGACTGTTTGGAAAGTTTTTGTACTGTTTTTGAAATTGCAACAGTAAAATTCGTTTTGTTGGGCATTTTCTCGAGTAGTCAACTCTAGTCAACTAGTCAACTTTGGTCAACTCAGCTGGTCGTTCAGTTCAACTGGTTTGGTTCAGTTCAGCTGATTCAGTTCAACTGGTCTGGTTCAACTGGTCTTCAGCTGGTCTGGTTCAGTTTCAGTTGGTTCAGTTGGTCAGCTGAAATCAGCCTAGCTGATTTCAGTTTGTACACAATCAGTAGCTTCATTGTCATTTATCAGCATATTAAGTTTCGAGTCAGACTTTGCCTTCTGAAGATGATTTGTAGATCATCGTCTTATCTTACCAACGCATACTGAATCGCTTCATTCCAATAACCGAGCTGAGAGATATGACCAAAATACCGCAACTGCTTATACCCAACTGATTGCTGTTTTCGTGCAATGAGTTCGGTAATTCAGTGATCAGTTATACTGTAATGACCAGAAATTTAATCCTAGTAATCTGTAATTATTAAATTATAATTTGATATGATTATGAAAGGATTAAACGGGACACGGAATAAGATTACATATAAAGGGTGCAAGTGTTGGACAGAACTAGTGGCGCCCGAGCGGTAAGAAATGACCGCCCGAGCGCCAAAGTTCAATAGAACATGTCTTGGACAGAAGATGTGGCGCCCGGGCGGTAGTTTTTGACCGCCCGAGCGCCAACGACGATTGTGGAGGACAGAACCTCCCGCGCCCAGGCGGTAAGTTTTAACCGCCCGAGCGCCGAGCAAGCGCCCGAGCGGTAAATTACCACCGCCCGAGCGCGACCGAAATTCTTGAAAAAGTGACGCGTATCACTAACCGAGCATCTGAGTATATATATACGTATATCCTTCATTTTTTGAAGAATCAGAAGGGAAAAACCGAAAAAAGGGTCAGGGGAAAGTTGTTGAAAATCCTTACGCCTTTTGTGTGAAATCCGTCCATCCGAATTGTAATCTGACTTAGTACTGCAATCCTATCGACGTAGGCTACAACTGGATGTAAGTTTTACTACGTTTTGACATGTCTGGAAATTATGATATTGTCAGAATTGAATGGAATTCATATATGATGTTCTTGACATGTTAGACATCGTAGAATCGAATTTGATTGAGGACTGCTGTTTGTCTGGATTAGTATTTGAGACAGATAAAAGACCAATGAGATTATATACTATTCAAGCGGAACCAGAGCTGATTGTGAGAATTAAAGCGGCTCAGAAAGGTGATCAGAATATACAGAAGTCGATTGCTATGGTTAGAGCTGGACATCGATCGGAATATCAAGTTCAAAATGGTATTTTGTATGTGAATAATCGTCTTGTTGTGCCGAATGTTTCGGATTTAAGACAGCAGATACTGACAGAAGCGCACAACAGTCGATTTAGCATTCATCCTGGTGGCAGGAAAATGTATAATGATTTAAAGACACAGTACTGGTGGAAACAAATGAAAGCGGACATTGCTACATTTGTATCAAAGTGTCTGAATTGCCAACAGGTTAAGGCTGAACGAAAGAAACCAGGAGGATTGTTACAGAGTTTGTCTATTCCTGAATGGAAATGGGATCACATTTCCATGGACTTTGTGACACAGTTGCCACGTTCCTCCCGAGGTTACGATGCGATTTGGGTCGTGATTGATAGATTGACCAAATCAGCATGCTTTATTCCATACAAGATGACATATAGATATGATCAGATGGCCGATATCTATGTTAAGGAAGTGGTTAGACTGCACGGAGTGCCGAAGTCCATTGTTTCAGGCCGTGATCCTCGGTTTACATCGCACTTTTGGCAAAGTTTGCAGCAAGCTCTAGGTACGAAATTGCATCTTAGTACCGCATATCATCCACAGACTGACGGACAGTCAGAACGGACGATTCAGACATTGAAAGATATGCTGAGAGCAGTAGTGCTTGATTTTAGCATTAATTGGCAAGATGCATTACCTCTTTGTGAATTTTCGTACAACAATAGCTATCAAACGAGTATTGAAATGGCACCATTTGAAGCGTTGTATAGAAAGAAGTGTCGATCGCCTCTTTATTGGGATGATATCTCTGAAGTTCCTGACACTGGACCTGATATGATCAGAGATATGACTGGAAAAGTGAAAGTGATTCAGAAGAAAATAAAGGCAGCCCAGGACAGACAAGCCAAATATGCCAACCTTCGACGTAGACCGTTGGTATTTGAGGCAGGAGACCGAGTGTTCCTGAAAATTTCACCTTTCAGGGGTGTTGTCCGATTTGGAAAGAAAGGGAAGTTGTCTCCCCGATACGTCGGTCCTTATGAGATTCTCGAAAAGATAGGAGATTGTGCCTATCGACTAGCATTGCTGCCTTCTTTATCTGGAATACATGATGTCTTTCATGTATCAATGCTGCGGAAATATCTCCCTGATGATTCTCATGTTATTCAACCAGACGAGACCGAGCTGGACGAGACATTGAGTTATGTCGAGAAACCGATTCGGATTATCGATCGTAAAGAAAAGAGAACAAAGACGATTCCTCTTGTGAAAGTTCAATGGACTCGTCATGGTATCGAGAAGCTACTTGGGAGACTGAGTCTGATATGAGACAAGAATTCCCAGCATTATTTCACTGATGTAAATTTTCTTATACAGTTCTTGTATATATACTCCTTGTTAATACGAATAAAATGCCTGTGATTTCGAGGACGAAATCGTATCTTGGGGGGGGGGGGGGGGGGGAGAAATGTAATGCCCAGAAATTTAATCCTAGTATTCTGTAATTATTAAATTATAATTTGATATGATTATGAAAGGAATAAACGGGACACGGAATAAGATTACATATAAAGGGTGCAAGTGTTGGACAGAACTAGTGGCGCCCGAGCGGTAAGAAATGACCGCCCGAGCGCCAAAGTTCAATAGAACATGTCTTGGACAGAAGATGTGGCGTCCGGGCGGTAGTTTTTGACCGCCCGAGCGCCAACGACGATTGTGGAGAACAGAACCTCCCGCGCCCGGGCGGTAAGTTTTAACCGCCCGAGCGCCGAGCAAGCGCCCGAGCGGTAAATTACCACCGTCCGAGCGCGACCGAAATTCTTGAAAAAGTGACGCGTATCACTAACCGAGCATCTGAGTATATATATATATACGTATATCCTTCATTTTTTGAAGAATCAGAAGGGAAAAACCGAAAAAAGGGTCAGGGGAAAGTTGTTGAAAATCCTTACGCCTTTTGTGTGAAATCCGTCCGTCCGAATTGTAATCTGACTTAGTACTGCAATCCTATCGACGTAGGCTACAACTGGATGTAAGTTTTACTACGTTTTGACATGTCTGGAAATTATTCTGGAAATTATGATATTGTCAGAATTGAATGGAATTCATATATGATGTTCTTGACATGTTAGACATCGTAGAATCGAAGTCAGATTGAGAAATGGACTGATTATGGAATTGTTATGAATTGTTAGGGTATATTGATTTATACCAGACAGATTTGAATTGTGATTGAATTACAGATTGTAATGGACATGAGTTATGATTTATAATTGATGTCTGTTGTTTTGGTATTGACGAGGATACTGAGATTGTACCGTTGTGCCGTTGATTTTGAATTAGATCCAGATTGATCAGATTGTTATTTATTTGAAAGGTATATTGATATGAGATTATTGGTATTGCCATTGTCAGATTGAGGGATTGACAGAGTTTGGATTCCAGACCGAAACTGCAACGAAAGGTATAAGTCAATGTGTATTGGGACATCGACTCAAGTAAGATATACTTGAGTTTCCCTAAATCACATACTTATTTTTTGTTTATCATTGTATTTAATGATTTGATTTAAATGCTTGTTCTATGAATTTATAGGAGCATGCATTAGACGAGTAATCTTGTGACAGAAGTACCTGATAGTGGCAGGTAACCACGGGTACATTGCACGATGTCACAAGATATGGTGATAGACCATAGTCTATGACGGATGTGTCTGGACACTGGATGTTTGGTTATATCGACTTGGATAGAACTGGAGTCTTTTCTATTATTGTTTGTCGATATAGGAATGCCACATCTGGACACCGGGATCCCTAGGTTAGGATTGAGTCTAGTCTGAATCGTGGAGTCACGAGTATTGTCGACAGATTGATATTGTTTACATTTCTGATTTTGATATGTATTACTGTTATCTGTTTCATGCTTTGTATTGAACATATGACTACATGTTCTTTGATTTATACTGGGATTTATTCTCACCGGAGTTATCCGGCTTTTGTCTTGTTTGTATGTGTACATGACAACAGGTGGGACAGGTTCATGGTCCAGGAGATGAGGAGATGAGGAGAGATCGTGATTAGAGTGGAGGCTCCAGACTTGGATTAGATATAGGGTCAAACAATTGATATTAGATGTTTAAACCTTAGTTAAATAAATGTTTGTGGTACAGGACTTGTACTTTTATTTTATACTGAGTTGTATATTAGTTTGTAGTCACTACGTTCCGCATTTAAAAAAAAAATTTAGACCCTGTTTTATAATTGATTAATTAGTCCCAATGACGATTATGAGTATGATTAGCGTCCGGGACCCCACATATACCTTGATAACATCCGAATTTGCCCAATTAACGTGAAATACGACTTGTTTCAAATTGAGTTTTTTGAACATTCAAGATGGCAGATTGTCATTTAAATCATCCTGTTGAGAGATATCATCAAAATACCGAAGCTCGCCAGAAATTTAGTTTGTGCAGAATTAAGTTTTAGTTTGCTTCTTGTTTTAATAACTTCAATTTGAGTAAATATGTTAGAAACACAATAATAAGTTTTGTTAACATCAAAATCAAGAATGCGAAATGAAATGTTCCAACAAAAATTGATCGAACTTGTAGAATAGATAAGCTAGAATATATCTTCCCTTGATCAAAGCAACTTCAGGATTTTGATTACTGGCACATATAATTAGCGAAATGCAAGAACCATGTTAACATAATAACTGCCAATGGTGACATTTCTCCTAAAAAAAAGTAAAGGAAAAAAAAAAAAATTATTATCCTACATGTTTAGTTAATTCTTGCTTATTGCTTTTACTTAGATTCATTCAAACTTGTTAGCTTCTTTATTTTTCAAATAAGTTCAATAAATCTTTTTCACGTTACAACATGCACACCCAACTCTAACCAAATTAAGGATTATAAGTTTAAAAATTTTCATATTTATATATTTCTACATCTAACATGTCAGTTTATACCCAAGCATGTCACATATGCACAAATTCATTCATTATAGCTTTTAGTATCTATAATACTATCATTTTTTCTCCCCATATTTAACATTAACACAAGTTATTTTCATTTGTTTTTAGGTTTTTTCTACACAAATAGATCAAACTTGATTAATCCTTTAAAAAAAACGATGTATATATTGTTTCCTATATTAATTTATTACAAAGAAATCTACATTTTCTTTACTTTAGTTTATATTTATTTATTGTCATACATTAACAAAAAAAATATAAAATTAGACATATATATAAACACATATTTTTCATCTTTAAAGTATAAACAAAATCGATCATATATTGCACAACAAACTTGGGTAAACACCTCAAAAATTGAGGTGACCATAACCAGGTTTAAAGTATAACATATGAGCATTTATGTTTTTTTCAGAGTAACTAATAATGTGTTTATATTTGTGTAGGTCTTTTCTAATAATGTAAATTTAAAAGCTATAATTGTCATGAACACAGTATTTTTTTATGTTCTTCTATATCCATAGTCAAACGGTTAGTATTTTAAGTTGACATTGTGTTTAACAAAGTGAAAAATATGAAGAAAAAAAAAGGAATTTATAAAAGTGAAAATAATTAAGATAAAGATTTAATTGATGTTCAATTAGGGGAAGTTTAATAACATGTTGCAAATTGAATATATTGTATTGCTTTATCTTAAAATATAATGAGGGATCTACTCCATTAATAAGTTATTATAAATCCGTAAATAGACTACCCGTATTTTGGTATAGGTTGTAAGGCTGTTACATTTAATGATGTTTTTGACGCTAATGAATTTATGAATGTGGTAACTTTAACTTAAATATAAGTTGTAATATGAGCTATTAAAAATTCGATAAGAGCACAAAAAATTTTAGGGTATTCAAAGAAATTTGAAAAAATGTTAATGTAGACAGGATGTCAATATGTTTATGGTTGTTTTGATGGAGTTCGTTGGTATTTAAGATGGACTCAATGCCTGTTGCATAGTTTAGTAGGAGCAATAGTTTTGATTCCATGTTAGGCATTCTTCGTAACATGATGTCCCATATTAGACTGGAGTAAACTCTTCCTATTAGTTCACCCACACTTTTCTGAAGTAGATAGTTATATTGATATTGTTCACATCCAATACATGTATAGTAAAGATTTTTTTCCATTGAATTTGGTTCATATACTGAATTTGTAGTTAGCAGAAGATGGATATTGAAAATTTATAACATAGCAAGTATGTTAAGCGTTAGGTAATTAAGCATATAAGTATGTATGTGGTAAGAGAAATTACAAACAAAATCCATTGTGAAGATTACATACAATAAGGTTGTACATGCTTGCGTGCAATAGATGTAAAGGCTAAAAGTTTTGATTCATATTTAAAGTACCATTATTATATCTTTAATTTGCTGAGCATCTTTAATTTTTCCCTAAAGGACAACAAAATGTAGGTATCACACCATATTTTGTAAACTAACATAACCACATCATAATTCACATATTACATCTTGTTTTCCAAAAGTGGAAACCCAAAAATACAAAATGTGATGTTCTGTACTCATCATTATAAGTATAGTTGAACCCTTGTGGCTAACTGTTGATTCGAACCTTAGAAAAAAGCCAAATACCATAAAAAACAAGCTGACGTGTAGTATATGATAAGTCGTCAAATATAGGAGTTTCAACAATTGTAAAGAGAATCAATGAGAATATCCAATAATATTACCTCAATTCATTGCAAGGCAAACAGCTAACACAAAGAAAACTATTCAGAACATTTGCCTCTTTTATTCTAATCAGTAAGCAGAAATTACTGCTTGTAGATGAATATATGAATGTCAATACTTTTGGATCCAATACACAATCTACTAAATATTATTGACCACATTTGAAAAGAAAATGTTGGTTGTTTTTGCAGCCCAATAATTCTGCGAAAAAATAGCGAAAAACATCTTATGTTGGTAGATCAACATCCGTAATCTAAAATGGGACAAACTATAGCACTGGGTTTAATTTATTCGTCTGACTCCCAAATATAGGTGAGGGAGACATTAAAAACGCATGGAGTTTGAATGAGATGAAGTAAATGATTCGTAGCACTAAATGAATTCTAACATGAGAACTTCTGATTTGTTTAACTATTTTAAATCAACTTTGTCTAACCTACAAGAGAAAGGATCAGGCAGCTAGCAAACAATGTTTTGGTTACATTTTTTTTTCCTGCAATGAAATAGACACCATCGTACAACTTCTTGTAGATCAATATTAGTACAAATTATACATTTCGTCACAGACACATCTATATAAAATAAAATATTCCAATTTTTTAAATATTGTATTACTATAACGTAACCCACAACATTAAAAAAATTTACTAATTCCATCCTAGTTCATTTACTTTTCCTAAATTATCCATAAAATGTTTAAGAATCTATTCAAGCAACCAGTGGGTTATGAATTTTTTTTAGTTTATCAACAACTGATCCAGCATACCTTGTGTTATTCTGGATAACCTAGCTTAAATATCCATAATATCTCCAGGTAGTATAATCAAACAAAAATTGAACTTATGAAGCCTTACGCCAGTTAAATAAAAAAAAGACGATTCAGTCATCTAACATCAAGAGAGGATATGTTAGTTACACCACTATATTCTGTGACGTTTTGTTTGTCATAAGGTAAGTAGCATATACATTTATATATAAAAACCCTTTTTTTAATTCATTCTAGTGTATATGTTTCAGAGGAGCCTGGACATGTAAATCTTTTGGATAATAACATATTTAATAAATTACCAACAAAGCAATTTTAAAAGTATACACAATATAAGTACCTTAGTCATTTTTAGCTTGCTTTGGGCTTTTCTGTGTTATATTTCTTTCGAATTCGAAGCTTTTTTTGGTGGCTGAATTAATTTGATGCTCGATCAGAGTTTTTGGAATATGCGCTTTCTGTGTGGGAGATTCAAGCATGGGTATACTGGTCAGCAATTCTTTTTGAACATGTGAAGGTAAGTTCTTTTCTTCAGAGCTGCGTGACGCTGAAGATGATTCATCTGATGGAAGTGTTAGAGTAGATGCCCTGCAAGCCAACGGTTGGCTAGGGAATTTATTGACTCAAGTGAAATAAACAATCTTTATTTTAATATAATTTAACTTTTAATGGTTTCGTAATACTTTATCTGAATACCCATGCAAGCAGCATAGATAAAGTCCTTGATTATGCTTTAATACAAATGAATCGTAATTCGATGTTGAAACTCATTTGTAAACACTGCATATTCTAAATTCGTTCCTAGTCGATTCAGCCGCCTAAAACATGGATAAAGGTCGCTTGAGCTCGAGACTAGCATCTGTGATGTTGTGTATTGCGTTTCTTGGTAAGGGCATAGAGATGTCCAAACATACAGATGGGTAGTCATATGATGATTATACCGAACAACCCTCCCTCGGACTTTCCAAGTGGTTATCACTCATCGAGAGGATAAGTCCGTGGTTATGATTGTACACCATTAGTCCTTACGACCCGGGACAACACTGAGGCTCTATATGCTAGGGCTGTGCTTTGACTCGTTTACCTGCTCCAGGAGAGTCATCAGGTGGCGAGGTTGGGTACAGTTGCGACACATATAGGAGCCAGTGCATTGTAGTCGGGGATTCACCGCTCACCTACGGGTGTGGATATCCTATGTGATCTAATGAAATAATAGTGCATGGAATCTCTTGCCAGAGTACGAGATGTACATTGGAGAAGGAGTTCTCCAAATAGTACACGCGATGCCACTATTATAGTTATCACATAGTTATCGAATTAATATGCAACTCTCGATGAACCAATAGTTGCAGATTCGATCGGGATATATGAGATGAAGGGACCGTACTGTACGTTAATCATAATCGACTGGTTCTTGCAGGCACTATCAGTGATACCTAGGGGATCATGGGGCGATGCTACTAGACACTCTTACCATGATCCGATGGGTGCAATCAGAAATGAGTTCTGACATTCTTGATCAAGGTGTTGATGAAAAGAATGGGGCTACCTAGGGTAAGCCCGAATAAAGGATTCTATCCTGAATCACAAAGAGTTGTGAACCCACGGCTAGCTGTATCCCTGAACCATTGAGGGTCACACAAGTACTGGATCGTTTGTTCCCGTTGAGAGAATAAATTCAAGGAGTTGAATTTATATTATGGTATAGTAAATTCAAAGAGTTGAATTTATGATAATTAAATTTTGAGAAAAAATAAATTCAAGGAGTTGAATTTATGAGATACTAAATTCAAGAAGTTGAATTTATGAAATATGGAGAGAATAAATTCAAAGGGTTGAATTTATGAAATTTGATAATTTAATTTATTAACTCAAAAGTTGAGTTTATTAAATATTAAATTTTAGATGTGATAAATTCAAGGAGTTGAATTTATAATTTAAATATTAAATTCAAATGTTGAATTTATAATGGATATATACATCGAGATTTGGTCTAATATATGCATGCAATTAGAATCCATAGTTAACTTAATTAATATAATTAATTAAGTTAAAGGATGGGTTAGAAAAATATAATAATGATTTTTATTATTATTATATAATGCATGAAATTTCGGTGGAAACAATCTAGTGGGCAAAAGGTTGGCAGGATTTTAGAATCTTTAATTATCTTAATTAATTAGATTAATTAAGTAAATTAAAGATTAAAAATAAAAATAAGAATTTTTTATTCTTATAAAACTAGATTGCATCCGAAAAACCTAGAAGAGAAAAATATTGCTTTTCGGCTATTCCAAAAATTTGGCCGTCCCTTTTTGCTCTCAAAAGGGCTCTCGAAAATCTCTTCTCAATTGCAAGAAAAATTCGGTTTTTGGTGTTGAGTCGATTTCTTCTTCGTGTTCTATCTCATCGCAAAATCTTCTATACTTTCTAGTGCGAGTTAGAAGAGGAACAAGCAATCCGGTCGTGGACCTAATTCGAAGTAGATCGAAGAACGTTCGTAGGGATTCACGAAGAGCTATCTCCGCTAAACCCGGAATAGTTGGAGCCACGTGATTTATTCACCAAAGGTATAACATTCTTTACACCCTATGAATGTTTATGATAAAATCATACGAGCGTCCAAACACATCTTGAATGTCAAGATCTAAAATTTTTAAAACTTCCGCTGCGTTTGGGCGTGTAGAAAACCGAGATCCAACAGGAAGACACGCTATGACTGTATTTCGCTCAAATATTCTCCCTCTTGCTTCATTCCTTGATGTCCTAACTTGGAAAAAGAATTTAGAATCTTTGAACTTTTCATTAATGGAGTTGGGACTAAAATCTCTTCCTTCTTGGGCTGCTTCAACGAGCTCTTCTCCTGTCATACCTAATAACATTTGTGCTTCCTGGTGTTCCACATATGCAGTCAAGTTTCCAGTTCCGTCAGATAATTCCATATGGAAGCGTAATCTGTACAGATATAATAAGTCACAACGTAAGTAACTGATAAGTTGTAGTAAAAGTAAAAGGTATAAAGTACGTCGATGGTTTAGGTTTTCAGGGTACAGGGGTAACATACAGTGGTTTTGGGCCTGGGAAAGTATTGTTACAGTAAAAGCAAGTGAATTCGTATCCGTAAGCAGCTCCACAAGATTTGGCACAACTTGGACACGCTAAAAAGTACAAACAGTGCTGTGAATCTATCATTTTAAGCCCAGCTTTTACCCAAAAAGATTTAAGTTGTGAATGAAATGTGTTTGTATTAGCACTTAATCTTGGAATTTAAAGAAATTTAAAAGAATATACGAATAAAAGCGCAATTATTGTTTCGGCTAAGCTAAGGATTTGGCTGATCTTGCGAATCTGGAAATTAAACGGCTGATCAACGCTTTGGTATGTTTTCTCGTACAATTTTTGAGAAATAACAGTGCCTGCATATTGTCTGTTAGCTTTTGCCCTAAAAATGGTTGTATGTGAGTGACAAACAGTCCACAATATGAAGATTATGCGAAGCTACATTAATAAAGAGTAGGAATTATATGAAAATCTAGCCACACTCAACTCGAACAAAGATACCTTTTGTTGTACAAAAAGGATTTTTTTCTCTCGTATCCCACAAAATGCTGAATAAGTAGAAAAATATTTAATTTAAAAAAAAGTGAACTAAAATTTCAGCTACCTGGTTTGATGCTATTCTAAGTAGAGTAAGAGTAGGCTGAGCAAATATAAGTTGCGACAATGCTAAGATTGTGGGAGAAACGAATATAAAACTACGGAAATGTTGTTTTCAAAATTTTAGTAAACCAATACCTGCAATTTGGAAATTATATTATGGTAAATTATGTTGTGCGTAAATTTAGTTGCAGACAATAATAAATCAGAAAGTTTCATCGTAGTTAGTATAGCTAAAAACTAGTATTGTCATAGATAACTATAGTATATTTAGGAACAGTAGCAGAATTTTGCGTAAATGAGTGCCGAAGATGTAAGGAAAGTTGGAGCTAATAAAATGGGTGAACATCAATGAGCTAAAAGACAACTGGAATTAACAGATTTCTTGTAGGAAAGAAGGATTAGTTTAGAAAATTTAGAATGAATGAATAAAAATTTTGGTTTTCAAGTACCACAACCACAAGTCTTCAGTCTGTGAGATTGGAGGATCAAACAGAACAGTACTACTTGGTATCTTTATGATGGATAACCCTACAACATCATATTTTTGTAAATAAAAGCGTTTGTAATTAGATACAATGCACTATAATATAGCATCTACTTATTTTACAAAACATAAGCATAAAATAATGATTTTACCATAGAAAGTGTTTACAGAGAGACGCATCCCTAAAACTATAGGCATGTTGTGAACGCTCTTTGTCAAATAGGGTGCCCCAGTTTGCAAAAATTCTTCCCATAATGTAAGGATCAAAGCTCTTCGCCTGTATGCGTAATGAAAGTGTGTTTTTACATCTAATATAAGTGGAGGAAATATTAAATTACAGAAAAGGAAAGTCTGGGATCAGAAGTAAATAATTTACTCTTCGTTGATGATCACAAAATCTTTTAAATTTATTTTAGTTCTTTTAACATACCGTGGTGAGAATACAAGTATAACACTGAAGAGCAAATCCGGGAAAAAGTTGTCACTAAAGCAAGAAAAAGTATATCATATATTAGGTACACATAGTAAAATAGGTTGTCGAAATACTCAACTAATTTGCCTAGTTGGCACATCTGCAGTTCAGGATGCTCTGCAAAAGGAGTAAGCTGGTAAATGTAGTCAATTCGTATGCGTTCATGTTCCTCTGTACGTCTGATGTAAGTGCTTTGGCTAAGGATCATTTGATGTTTTGAAGTTCCTAGAATTGGGGTGTTTCCCATTATTTCCCTAATCTTTGCATTCCCCACATAATAAGTTTTGTACAGCTCGAGTAACTTGTCTAACTGGTCAACATCTTGCTCGTAAATGATGCTTTGCATTCTTTCATTCTGCGCAAACTAATAATGTAAGGAAAACAAGGTGAAATGGTAATAATAACGTTAAAAAAAGTGAACAAATTTACCTCTTTGTCACAAAAACAAGTCTTTGTTGCCTTCCCATCTCAAGAACCAAATTGGCGTTTTTTCTGCAACTAAGACCTTCTTGACAAACCAGCTTTGGGCCTCCAGTTCCAGCTTTCCAAGTGTAGTACACTTCTCTTCCATAGATCTGAACAGTGAGAGAAGAGGGTAAAAAAATTGATCAATACTGATAAGCTGACAGTTAACTTTGGGAAAGAAGCAAATATTTATAAGTAATTATTGTTGATAATCTGCAACAAATTGTTGGGAATGCATAGCTAATTATAATGTATTTTGTGTTTTAATTGAGTGAAAGATTGAAATAAAAGCATGGCTCTGTAATGTGAGTAAAAAAAAAGACTATTTTGAATGCAAACTCCAATAATATAAATATTAAGCTGGAAGAGAAAAATAAAAAATCAGAATAGAAATATGGCAATGACGTGGACACAAATCTATTATATATGCAAAAAATGAATGTATATTAAATAGAGAAATAATTTGCCTAGAATTTACCTATATTAAATAATCTTTGTAGCTGTAGAACATCTTGATGTACAACGTTCTTTGTATAGTCAGTGCTTTGGAACAATGGTAGGGGTGGCCTGATAAGTACTTTAATCGATCTATACTTTTTGCTCTAGATAGTGCAACATAAAGCTAGCCGTGTGAAAAAATAGGTTCTTTCAAATAGACACCAACGAAATCTAAAGTTTGGCCTTGTGCTTTGTTAATGGTCATTGCATACATAGCCGTACTAGAAATTGTTTCCTCTTAAATGGAATAGTTGAAAAATCATCGCATGGAGCTTCTAATGTTACACGAGGAATAAACACAGGTTTGCCTGCATGGATTCCGACTGAGATTTCAGCATAAATAACATTTGTTTTAAAACATTTGCAAAGAAGCCGCATACCATTACAAAGTTTTTCACTTGGGTTTATGTTTCTTAGCAAAATGATTGGTGCATTTATTTTCAAAGTTAGTTTATGAGAAGGAAGTCCTTGAGGATTCCAGGAGTGAAACAACTCTTCTTGGTTTGGTACAACACAATTACTTGTGTTATCATCACAACTAAAATATGTAGTTTCTTCTCCATGAAACTTATTAATTAGGACATCGTTGACCTCGTGAACAAATTCATTTCTTGTAGTAAGTATGGCGTGTTTAACAAATAAAGAGAAGTCTAAATTGCAGTCATCGATCTTTGGGAATACCATTTCTATTAATTCATTTAAAGATGTAAAATCATCTGTAAACGAGATGTTTGCCATAGGAGGTATTTGGATTTCAGCTTTGTTGTTAGTTTCCTTAATTCCATAACCAATTCTCATTAAGTAAGAAGAAAAGTCAGGATTGAGTAATTCTCGCATATTTTGTTTAAGCTTTAATTTATCAAATTGGCTCCATAAAGGTGACATAAAATTGAAGCGTCAAAAACATCAGCTTTAGTACCTTTAGGAATTATTGGCAGTGTTTGGCGAAATTCTCCACCAAATACAATAATTTTACCGCCAAAAATTGAGACTGAATCCATTATGTCTCTTAAGATTGCGTCAAATTTTTCAATAATACTTCGTTTAGCCATTGTAGTTTCATACCAAATAATTAATTTTGCTAACTTTATTAAATTAGCAAGTGTACTTTGTTTACCGATGTTACAAAGTTTCCGGCCATTTTCATCTAGCGGAATTTTAAACCTCGAGTGTGAAGCGTTCCCACCTGGAAGTAAAGATGCTGCAACCCCTGAAGTGGCTGTAGCAAGTGCTATGTGGCCGGATGATCGGGTCATAGCGAGGAGTGCTTTATATAAAAAAGTATTTCCGATACCTCCAGGGCCATCGACAAAGAATACGTTTGGAAAATTGTTGATGACTATTTTTAAAATATTTAGTAAGATATGAAGTTTGAACTTTTACTTCCTAAATATTTGCTCCCACTGTTTTGACATCTTTCACTACCCTCTAGTGAAACATGGTACATGATTCGATTGTAAGCGAATTTTTGTTCATCGTCACTACAACAAAAACGCCAAACGACAACGGATAAAATCCGTTGTCTATATCTTAATTCATCCTTAACCCATCATGCTAGTAAATAAACAAAAACATGTAGCAAAAATAAGAAAATGAATCGGTCAATCTAAGGGAGTAAGAAGCAATTCAAAACTCATTTAACTTCTTGACTTGTAACCCCCAACTTAATGTATATTATGACACCTTTAACAATCCTTTTAACACTCACCTTCATTGTCTAGCAAACCCACACTCTCACCTTTGAAAAAATATCAGTAAGGGACTACTGAAGACGTGAATATCAGCAAGAATAAGGGAACAAGAATCGGGCAGCAAGAGAGTCAAATAAATTTCAAATGCCATTCAAAGCTTTCACTTGTAACCTCCCACTTCAATACATTTTATAGCATCTTTAACACCTCCTATAATACTCATCTTCATTGCCTAGCAAACATACACCATTACCTTCGAAATACATCAGAAAACAGTAGCTTATAGGCGTGAGGATTCAGCAGAAAACAAGAAGAGAAAACAACTTCGTTCCGTCGCGTCGTATTGTCGTTTTGATTTGTTTTTCTTCAAAACAAATTCCAGGCATGTATATATTGTTTCTTTGCTCTTCAATCAAGTCATATTAGATATTTTTAAGCAGTATATGTTCATGAACCAAGCAACATCACGAAAATTACAGCAACATCCAAGCAAAAATCTGCACAGAATTTCTTGGCTCTCTTGTTTTCCACTTCACGGTTTGGTGTGTTTTTGGTTGCTCACAGGGAGTTGCTCGGTTCCAGGCACACATGGCTGCTACTAGGCATGAATTAGAGTGTGTTAGAGTGTTAGTGGTTCAGTGGTTTACATCCATACACGCACAAACAAAGTAATGACAGCAACTTTTCCTTAAGTGCAGAATTTGAGTCCAAGGTTTTATCATTTGGTGGTTTAAGGTGAGAGTTCGAATCATGGTTGTCCTAGGGACTGTAGCCACGGTTAGAACCCTTCCATACCACGTCTAGGACGTGACCAAGGTGTCCTTTCAAGGTATGGTTCATGGTTCCCTCAAAGTTTTTAAAACAACAACACAAGTGCATAGTTCGAATTTTCCATTTCCTGTATTAGTGTGTCTTCGGTTTTGGGGTGTGGTTTGGATTGTGGTTGGCTTCTAGCCCTTAGCCATGGTTCAAGCCATGCCTTAGAAAGTTGGTAAGAGTCCTTGGGTGGTGATTCAAGCCATTGGTCAATAAATTTCAGAGTTTACACCCCAAACACACAAGTTGCCACTGCTGGATTTTTTTTGACAGCAACTTACATCTTAGGTTTTGAGGTTGGTTTGAGTTCTTGGTTGGCTTTTAGCCCATGGCCTTGGACTGGAAAATACCTTAATGAGTTAGGAAAGTCATGTTTTTGGCCGTTCATGATTCGGTCGAGTTTAGAGGTCGTACGAGAATTTACGGTGAAAGGTGTCAAAATGACTCTCGAAAGAGTGTTTTATGTTTTTGGATTCCTTTCACCTATTTTCGTATGTTACAGTTATTATGCATATTTTTCAGTATGTTTGGGGTATTTTAATCATGGTTAAACGTCGGTTTAATGTTGGTTCGGGTTGGTACGAAGCCATGGTCAAAAATCAAGTTGTTGGTCCGAATCGTCTCGTTTTTGGTCCTATTGTTAAGTTTTTGTCAAGTTAAGATTTATTGCATGTGTCACATATTAGAATTAAGTCGCAGCAAGCCTGGGAACGATCCAACTCATTCGGTAAAAATAAGTTATAATTATATTACGTGCATAAAAATATAAAATGTTTATTTTTGAGATATATGCTATATGTCTTGTGGCCACCTTATGCTTATGGGTTTGGAAGTCGGTAGGCGCAACCGAGGACCTCTCCGCCCGGTGACTTACGACCGGTTATGATTATGTATGGTACGGACATCCAGTCCAAGGGCTGTGATTGATCTCTACCGCCCAGTATACTGTGGTTTAGTCTGATCAGGCGCTTATGCTATGTTATGGGCCACTTGCTTAGAAACATTATCTCTACCAGAAAATTATGATATGTTATGATATGTTATGACAGAGCTCTGTTGAGCAAAGCTTTTACGTATGGTTTTCAGATATGCACGTAGTTATAATTATTCATGATACGATTTTCACCGTACGCCTTACGATACTTTATTTTTAAGTTGCATGCGATTTTATGATATATTTATTTGTTATTCACGATATATACATGTTGAGTCTTTAGACTCACTAGAGTTGATTGTTGTAGGTATTGATGAGGTCGAGACCGCGGGCGGAGACCAGTGAGCGATCTTGGGGCAGCAGTAGTAAACCCGAGGACCTCATGATTTAATTTATGCACCTTTTATCATTCAAACTCGATTTTAACATGTTGGATTATTTTTAAATGGTTGTTTGAAATGCATTGTTGACTTCCGCTGTTATTTTAAAGTTAAAAATTATTTACATGTTTATTTTATAAATTGGGCAAGTTATTTATTTATTTAGAAAAATTTTAATAATTCCGCAAAATTATGAATACGAAATACGGGCCTTTACAGTTGGTATCATAGCCTATGATCTTGTAAAGGGTTGTACTACTACTGCTCTCGAGAAGCTCATGAAGTCACGTCTTCGGTTGGTAAGTTTTAAATTAACTCATTTTATTTAAAGCATGAAATATTTTAACAGCAGGTTTCATGAAATCTTTTACGTTCAGATTTTGTTTATGAAGTATTTATTTAAATTTAAAGAAATAATGTAATTATGCATGTTGGTTACGTTGGAATTGGAAATGTCTAAGAATTCGAATATTGGGCTTTAGGAGAGGTTGAAAATGATTTGACTATATTAAATTTTTGGTCAATACTGTTGATGTCCTCCTTATGGGTTATAAGTTAATCTTGAAAATTATGAATGCTTTTGAGACTTGTAGAATTTCTAAGAAATTATTAATGGTTCTTGGTTGCTAGTCGAGTAAATTTTTGAGGATTACATATAAACAATACCGATTCGAAGACTACGACAATCTTTAGGATGATAAATGTACAATTTGAGGATTTTAAGTAACCATGGAAATGTAAGATCAATTATGAGAATTTATTTAGGATACATGCTCTACCTAGTTAGATTTAAGGATGTAATTGCATGAATTGAGAATTTTATGGACCTAATTGTAATAACTAATAATTTGAGGACCTAAGTGCAAAAAAAATAAAAATTCTAAGGGACTATTTTCGAATTTACCAAATTTTGGGATTAAATTTCGAGTTCGAGAATCTAAAAGTTTAATGAGGTAAAGATGGAAAATTTTATGGGGACAATGATACAAATTTCGAATAGTTTTAGGGCCAAAATGTAAATTGGGAGAACTATAAGGGTCAGGTTGCAATTTTCAAAATTTTAAGGATTAAATGCGAACTTTTGAGGAAAACTTGGGATTTTAAGTATTTGTAGAAATATAAGACGTGTTATGGGAATTAATTTTGGGTTTAATAGACTTACGACTATTGAACCTTATGATACGGGAAATCTATAAAATGAAATTGGGAATACTGAGAACTCATGGGTAATTGTGGAATTTTCGGGATTTAAAAAAAAATTCTTGAGATGAGAATTGAAAGGTTTAAATGATAAGAATTTTCGGTAATTTAAGCTTGGAAAGATAGTTAGAACCTCGAAATAGCTGGATTATAATGTTATAAGGAATGACAATCAAGGACACTGTAGGATGAATAAATCTTGGGCTTGAAAATTTAAGCGTTGGTGGCAAATTTAGAATTTAAAGTGACGACAAGTTAAAGTAAAAATTTATCGGTTAGCTAAGTTATAAGAGTAAACATTGAGTTAGCGAAATTTTTTTGGGAATTTAAGTTTGAAGTTTCGTAAGTTTTAACCAGGATCTTAACAATTAGAATTATACCTTTGGGGGAATTTGATTTTTCTAGAAAGTTGAGTATGATGGATGGTTAGGTTACTCGATAGACGCATGTAAGAATTGAATTAGACACCTTATCTTGAGGAATTTTGAAAGTTATTAAGTGTAATGACCCGAAAATCAGACTACGTATAAGCCATGCATAATTGCTACTATTTAAATTAAAAATGATTTTTTTATTAAATATATGAAGTGTTTAAGTCATTTTAAATAATTTTAAATCATGATTATTTATTTTAAAAGTAGATGTTTAGTTTTGTCTTTTCAGGATAAATACGCGATGCCGGACCGGAGTTTGGAGATTAAAGATAAAAATTAATAATAAGAAAGATATTCTTAAATTTAATTTAAGTCAAGGAGTAATTTAAAGAAAAGATTGTTTTAGGATTTATTAAATTAATTAGAGCTAAGTTATTAAATAAGTTCTTTACGTTAATATTTAATTAAAGCTTAAATTAAAATATGTAAACATATGGGGATGAACTCATCTAGGTATAAAATATTCAAGAAATTAATCATAGCATTTGAATATTTAAATTGGAGGTCATGAATGCCATGCAATAATCTATCCTAAATTTAATGTGTAAATTCACTAAAATATATAATGAAGGTGCTAAACTTTAAGCAATTAAAATACAAGATTTAAACAATAAAATACATGCAAAGTAGTAGTAATAATAATAATGAGTCCAACATTTAAAATATTTCAAAGGTTTGGTAACTCTCCATTCAAACCATTCCTAATTGCACTTCATGGGGTATTCATTTCCCAAATTTTTATTCACTAATTAAAAAAAAAAAATATGACACCTCATTTTCCTCAACTAATTACCTAGCAAATTAACTAGAAGATGCAGCAAGGATTCGAAGCAATACCCAACGGCAACAAGAAAGCATTTCAAATTTCATTCAAAGCATTCACTTGTAACCTCCCAAATATTATGGTACCTTTAACACCTCCATTACATAACATTTATTCATCCCATATACTCGAAAATACCAGAAGAAAGGCTACTGAATTGTGAAGTAAAAGAATAAGAACAGATACAGCAAAGGAATGAGAACCAATGCAAACCCATTCAAATTCTTGACTTGTAACTCCCAAACTAAATGCATATTATAGCACCTTTAACATCTCCTATATCATTCACCTTCATTACCTACATTTCCTACATCCATATGCTCGAAAATTAGCAGAAGAATCAGCTGAGAAAATCGTAAGAACAGCAGCAGGAAAATTAAGAAAGAAAAGAATCCTCAACTCCGATCCCGTCGCGTCGTATTGTCGTTTTGATTTGTTTTTCTTCAAAACAAATTCCAGGCATGTATATGTTGTTTCTTTGCTCTTCAATCAAGTCATATTAGATATTTAAATAAGTATATTATCAAGATTCATGAGACAAACCGAAAATGACAGCAAGTAAATGGTTTTAAGGAAATTCTGTACAGGCCCCTCGGCCATATTGTTTTTGTTATTCATGGTTGCTGAGTTTTGCTGAATCCAGGTGGGTGCTTCGGTTCCAGGCTGTCATGGCTGCATATAGGCATGCTTCAGAGGGTGTTAGGGTGTTGATAGTCCATTTGTTTAAGTCCATACACCCAGTATAAAGAATTGACAGCAACAATCCCATTAAGTTGCAGATTTTGTGTCAAAATTGTGTTATGTGGTTGCTTGGGATGAGAGTTCGAATCATGGCTGTCCTAGGAACTGTAGCCATGGTTAGAACCCTCCCTTAGCATGTGTAGGATGTGGCTAAGGAGTCCTTTCCAAGTTTGGTTCATGGATCCATCATAATTTCATCAAAACAATACAGCTGCATTATGTTTCTTCAAAATTCTGCATGAGCACACTTTCGGTTTTGGGTGTTTTGTTTGGATTATGGTTGGCTTCTAGCCCATAGCCATGGTTTATACAACACTCCATCATGTCTAGGTCGAGCCATGGTTGATCAAATTGCCATTGGAACGACCCATGACAGTAAAACAAGTTAATACATCTCAAGACACAGCATGCTGTATTTCTCGGCTAGTATGATGCATTGTCCTAGGTGTTGGCTCGGTTTATGGTTGGCATTTAGCCCTTAACCATGGTCCAAGCCATGCCTTAGGATGTTGGTAAAAGTCTAGGGTTGATGGTTCAAGCCAAGTGTCAAAATATTTCAGAGTTTGAACCCAAGCAAGCAACATAGCTGCTGCTGTATTTTTCTCATTTTTGACAGCAACTTGGGTCACGGTTTTTGGTGTTGTTTGAGTCCTTGGTTGGCTTTTAGCCCATGGCCTTGGACTGGACAGTACCTCAATGAGTTAGGAAGGTCATGTTTTTGGCCGTTCGTGATTTGGTCGAGTTTAGAGGTCGTACGAGAATTTACGGCGAAAGGTGCCAAAATGACTCTCGAAAGAGCGTTTTATGTTTTTGGATTCCTTTCACCTATTTTCGTGTGTTACAATTATTATGCATATTTTTCAGTATTTTTGGGGTATTTTTAATCATGGTTGAACGTCGGTTTAATGTTGGTTCGGGTTGGTACGAAGCCATGGTTAAAAATCAAGTTGTTGGTCAAAATCGTCTCGTTTTTGGGTTCTATTGCTAAAATTTTGTCAAATTAAGATTTATTGCATGTGTCACATATTAGTAGTAAGTCGCAGCAAGCCTGGGAACGATCCAACTCATCCGGTAAAAATAAGGTTATAATTATATTACGTGCATAAAAATATAAAATGTTTATTTTTGAGATATATGCTATATGTCTTGTGGCCACCTTACGTTTATGGGTTTGGAAGTCGGTAGGCGCAACCGAGGACCTCTCCGCCCGGTGACTTACGACCGGTTATGATTATGTATCGGTACGGAAATCCAGTCCAAGGGCTGTGATTGATCTCTACCACCCAGTATACTATGGTTTAGTCTGATCAGGCGCTTACGCTATGTTATGGGCCACTAGCTTAGAAACATTATCTCTACAAGAAATTATGATATGTTATGACAGAGCTCCATGGAGCAAAGCTTTTACGTATAATTTTCAGATATGCACGTAATTATAATTATTCATGATACGATTTTCACCGTACGCCTTACGATACTTTATTTTTAAGTTGCATGCGATTTTATGATATATTTACTTGTTATTCACGATATATACATGTTGAGTCTTTAGACTCACTAGACTTGATTGTTGTAGGTATTGTTGAGGCCGAGACGGAGGGCGGAGACCAGTGAGCGATCTTGGGACAGCAGTAGTAAACCCGAGGACCTCACGATTTAATTAATGCACCTTTTATTATTTAAACTCAGTTTTAATATGTTGGATTATTTTTAAGTTGATACGTTGGATTATTTTAAATGATGTTTTCGTTGGATTAATTTTAAATTGTTGGTTGAAAACAATATTTGCTTCCGCTGTTATTTCAAAGTTAAAATTATTTACATGTTTATTTTAACTAAATAAGATAAGATAATTATTTATTTAGAAAAATTTTAATAATTCCTCAAAATTATGAATACGAAATACGGGCCTTTACAGTTGGTATCAGAGCCTATGATCTTGTAAAGGGTTGTACTACTACTGCTCTCGAGAAGCTCATGAAGTCACGTCTTCGGTCTGTAAGTTTTAAATTTACGCATTTTATTTAAAGCATGAAATATTTTAACAGCAGGTTTTCATGAAATCTTTTACTTTCAGATTTTGTTTATGCAGTATTTATTTAAATTTAAAGAAATAATGTAATTATGCATGTTGGTTACGTTGGAATTGGAAATGTCTAAGAATTCGAATATTGGGCTTTAGGAGAAGTTGAAAATGATTTGACTAAATTAATTTTTATGTCAGTAGTACTGATGTCCTCCTCATGGGTCACAAGTTAATCTTTGAAAATTATGAATACTTTTGGGACTTGTAGAATTTCTAAGAAATTATTGATGGTTCTTGGTTGCGAGTCGAGTAAATTTTGAGGATTTCATATAAGCAATAACGATTCGAAGACTACGACAATCTTTAGGATTATAAATATACAATTTGAGGATTTTAAGTATCTATGAAAATGTAAGATTAATTATGAGAATTTAATTAGGATGCATGCTCTACATAGTTGGATTTAAGGATTGAATTGCAGGAATTGAGAATTTCAAGGACCTAATTGTAATAACCAATGATTTGAGGACCTAAGTTCAAAAATAAAATTCTAAGGACTATTTTCGAATTTACAAAATTTTGGGATTAAATTTTGAGTTCGAGAATTTAAAAGTTTAATGAGGTAAATATGGAAAATTGTATGAGGACAATAATGAAAATTTCGATGAGTTGCAGGGCTAAAGATGTAAATTTGGAGAACTGTAAGGGCCAGATGGCAATTTTCAAAATTTTAAGGGTTAAATGCGAACTTTTGAGAAACACCTGGGATTTTAAGTATTTATAGAAATGTAAGACGTGTTATGGAAATCAATTTTGGGTTTAATAAACTTAAGGCTATTGAACATTATGATACGGGAAATCTATAAAATGAAATTAGGAATACTGATGACTCATGGGTAATTGTAGAATTTTCGGGAAAGAAAAAAAAAATTTTGGATGATATTCGAGGAAAGAAAGAATTAATTTTACAATTTTAAGAAATTTGAGAACTTATCTAGTAGTAAGTGAGAATTGAACGGTTTAAATGATAGGAATTTTCGGTTATTTAGGCTCGAAGGAAATGTAGAATATTTAGATATTTGGGTTATAATGTTATAATGAATGGTAACCAAGGACATGGTAGGATGAATCAATCTTAGGCGTAAAAATTTAAGCGTTAGTGAAATAATGTTGTGGAAAATTAAGAATTTAAAGTGATGACGATTTAAGGTAAATTTGATCGGTTAGTTATGTTATAAGAATAAACATTGAGTTAATAAATTTTAGGGAACATAAGTTTGATGTGTCACTAGTTTTAGTCATGATCTTAACAGTTAAGATTATACCTTGTGAGAATTTAATTTTTTTTTGTAGAGAGTTGGGTACGATGATGGTTAGTTTAATTGATAGATGCACGTAAGAGGTGAGGTAGTGTGGGGACCCGGACGCTAATCAAGTTCTTAATCATCATTGGGACTAATTAATCAATTATAAAACAGGGTCTAAAAAATTTTCTTTTTAAATTGCGGAATGTAGTGAAATAAAACATATATACATCTCAGTATATAAAATACAAATCCTGTATTACAAAGCATTTATTCAAACTAGAGTTTAACATCTAATATCAAGTATTCAAACCCTATCTCAGATCAAAGTCCGAAGTCTCCACTCTAACTCGATCTCTCCTCATCTCCTCGACCCTGAACCTGTCCCACCTATTGTCAAGTACACATACAGACAAGACAACAGCCGGATAAACCGGTGAGAATAACTCCCAGTATAAATCAATGAAACATGCAATCATATAAACAAATATAAAGCATGTAATCAGGTATCAAAAATATGTAACAAATCTGAAACATAATCAATAGCACACTGTCAACAATACTCGTAGCTACATAATTCAGACTAGACTCAATCCTAGTCTAGGGATCCCGATTCCAGAAGTTAGCCTGCATATATCGACTAACAGTAATAGAAAAGACTCCAGTTCTATCCACGCCGATATAGTATCGATTAACAGTAATAGAAAAGACTCCAGTTCTATCCACACCGATACAGTATCGATTAACAGTAATAGACGAAGCCCTGATTCTATTCACATTGATATATTATCGATTACCAGTAATAGAGCAAGCCTGATTCTATTCACATTGATATGATATCGATTACCAGTAATAGAACAAAGTCCGATTCTATCCACATCGATATACCATCGATTAACAGTAATAGAAGGAACGATGAATCTATCCACATCGATATAATATCAATCAACAGTAATAGAATAAGCTATACATCTATCCACATCGATATAATATCAACCAACAGTAATAGAAGAAGCTATCAATCTATCCACATCGATAACCAACATCCAGTGACCGTCTTTGGCACATCCGCCAATACACCATCTTATGACATCGTGCAATGTGCCCGTGGTAATCCTCCCACTAACGGCACTTCTGTCATAAGATTACTCTTCTAATACCTGTAATCTATAACTCAAGAAAACAAGTATATCAATCAATCAATGCAAATATCAATGTAATAAAGTAAAGTATGTGATTTAGGGAAACCCAAGTCTAAACCGACTCAAGTCCATCTCCCAATACCACATTGACTTATACCTTTGTCTTCATGATCTGACGAAGACGAAGACTCCATTTCACGTCTGTCCATGTCAATCTGAATTCACAATATCGAATAGACTGTGTCAATCTACAGCTCAATTCAAAGCCTGTTCTGAGCAATATCAATTCACTGATGTTTCGACGGTATAATAATACAATATCAGTAACCCCGTCAATCCCAACATCACATATATAATACAGAAACTCATAATCAATATCAATACCAATTTCTATATCAATTCTGTACAATCCCGCAATCCCGGCAATACCATATCAGTACAAACAAATCAACAATTCATCTAATCCCAATCTGGTTAATATCAATATATCCAGTGATACAGTACAAATCAGATATCAATCCCAGTATCACAAAATCAATAATACCATGATTCTGATATCAATTCAGTATCTTACAATCGAATAACCTCTGAAAATTCATAACAATTCCATACATAGTCCGTTCTTCAATCTGACTTCAGATATACGATGTCTACTGTGTCAAGAACATCATATCTAACTCCTATTCAATTTAGACAATATCATAAATTCAAAACATGTCTAAACGTAGCAAAACTTACGTCCAGTTGTAGTCTACGTTAATAGGAACTCGATACTGAAGTCGAATTTAAAATCTGACGGACTGATCGCTCGTAAATCACGATAGAAATTTTCAAAGAAAACTTTGAGCTCCTTCCTCGGTTCTTTTTTTTTCTTTTCTGATAACGTTTGTATGTATATATATATATATATATATATATATATATATATATATATATATATATACACCACTCGGCACACAAGAACAAGTGGCAGTCCTTACGTTTGCATGACTGGCGCATATGCGCGCACAATTCCGCGCATATGCGCCAGAAGCACTGTCCCGGCTACTGGACTACTCGCGCATATGCGCGCTTCATCTCGCGCATATGCGCGAGACCTACTGTCTCGGAAATCAACATTCGCGCATATGCGCGCATCCATTCGGCGCATATGCGCCCAACCTTCTGGAGCTCGCGCGCATGTGCGCGCTGTGAAGTCGCGCATGGCGCGCAGGCTTCTGCCCTGCTCGCGCATGTGCGCTCCATTCCATCGCGTATGTGCGCCAATTCATTTCTTTGCGCACACAATTTACACCTTTCTCATGTGTTCTAGTCCGATCCGTTCCGTCTATATTTACCGTAATTAATTAATAAATCATTTCAGATTAATTCCAGATTACGGTAATAATACCCAAATCATTTCAGATTACGGTAATAAAATTCTAGGGCATTACATTTCTCCCCCTCTTAGATTAGAGTTCGTCCTCGAACTCTCACTAAATTACTTACATCTATCAGAAGAAATGTATAACAGAGTTTAACATCCAAACTCATTTCCTTAACATCATTCTGAGGTATTTTCCTTTCCCGGATCTTGACTCCAAACGGAAAATACTCATTCAAGAAGTATAATGTCATAATACTACTTGAAATGATTCGTGACATAATCAATCGTAAAATATTGGCTATACAGCATCCGTATATGCCAATCAATAGTTCTATAACAAATCAGTATCATCATTTATCAATCCTAGTCAAGGATATATTCAATTTCCAGCTCCAATTACCAATCGTCATCATCCGACATTGGCCTATGTCAAAGTAAATTCCGAGCTGTTTTCATTTTTCTTCTGAATCATACTCCTGATTCTATCAAATCAAATCTCAGAGATCCTTCATACAACGGAAATTAACAGTTCTCATCTGTACCAAAATCTCTAAGAATGCTATCTCAATACGCATTTGATAGCTATCGTCGTATGAAAATTCATAAATAACACTCAGTTATTTCAACTAGTGCTAAAATCACGCACTACAACTACTGAATATCCTCCAGTATTAGGATAGTTCGCTCCGATGATCCTTCAATTATGCACAATAAAGAAAAGAGTTAATTGTATATACTGCCAAAAGTGTAAAAGCAACCAAACTCCTGGTATGATATATTCTACTTTGGCATTCAATACAATCTGACCTCTTTTCTAGCACAATTTCAGTCGTCTAATAGTATCTGTACATCATCCTGTACAACATAATAGAGGCAGATTCGAACGATCTGTCATTTATAATCACATCACAGTACGATAAAAACAAGAATTCAGTAGTGTTATCACACAATTCTTAGAAATGTACTCCCATTTCTATTTAAAAATCGTCAATCAAGATAATCAATTTCTTGGTTTCCCTCTTTCTGTCTTCAATTGTTGGCAATTCACATATTTCAATACATATTCTGCTACAACTGATCGCATTTGTTTATATCAAAACCATACTTTCAAATTTCATACCTGTTCTATTACGGAAAAGAATACTGAATCGATCACTGTGCACTTCTGACCCTGTCTGTCATTCCAGATTCGGAATATTCAGCACAAACAAGATATGTATATATAACAGTAATACCTACCTGATGTTCTGATTGATGCTCAGATTCGGTTGCACTATATATAATCACAATAATATATCACAATCGGTATCATATACGGATTCCGAATAATATCAATATCGACTCCGATTCGAGTATAAATCAATATCTGATAATGCTGACTAACTGATCACATCTTCAAATCGTTTAGATCAACTGCTATATCTTCTTCAAATGTAATGTTCCCCAAACAATATCAGTCTGTCTCAATACTGTTCAGAACAATAACAATTCGCAAGCAATTTCAAAACGACAATCAGATATAATAACCTACCAAACTCCAGCAAATATAACTATCTGATATTGCTGTTGTTTCAGTCAGTAATCACTGTCCTCAACTATCTTTATATCCAAACCATTTTGTATTCAATAATCTGAACTCCCAGATTATTCCATATAAGATATTCAATTCAATCAATCTTATATCACGAGTATATCAACGCATCATAGATACACGATATAAAATCATCAGAATACCTCTGAATACAGGATTCATCAACCCATAACAGAACTGAGATATCTCATAGAGAAATACATATTCAGATATAACTCTAACTCTCAAGCCATAAATCATCAAACTGCTATCTCAATTCTTTTAATTCATTCAGTATTATTCTATACAGAATTCTAAAATAACACCAGTACCTGGTATAGAATCAAGGCTGTAATCCATCTTCCCTGATACAAAGCAAATCTAAAATCTAAATCTGCGAGACTATAGCAAATCTCCTGCTATCGACAAATCAGCTCCTGATATGCTCAATTTCAGTAATCAACTGAATATATAAGGAATTACTCCATTCCTTTCGATAATCATCAAGTCATATAGTACGGATATCAAGGAATTCAAAATCGAGAATTCTCACCGTACATTATTTATTCCTTGGCCATTTCAGGTCAAAATCTTACCATCTCCTGGCAAGAATCTATACTCACTCTGTACTTGTTATTATATATCAATAATATAGTTAAAATCAAACAACACAAGTACAACATCATCTAATTCCATCTCATTCTCATTTTACTGCAGTATATGATATTTATAGAGTTCACTGATAACAATCTTTTCCTCCAAAAGATTAAAACAAAACTCAATACTACAGTATACACAGACCCAACAGGTACAATGTATATCAATGCAACTCAGTCAAAGATAATCGTAAAGAATGCATTAGTATATATCAATACATATGCAATCTAATCATAAAAGATCAGTACCTGTCACTGTATCATTCAGTATGTCCTGGGTCTGTTTCTCGATCACCACCCCCAGATGATCCTGCTCCCTGAAATCTTCGGGCACCTTTCTGTGGACAGACTCTAGCAAAGTGTCCTTGCTGTTTACAGAAGTTGCACCGACCAGTCACTCCGTGGCATAGCTCCGGGGAATGTATTCCACCGCAATTCCTGCAATAAACTCCAGTATAATTCGGACTAGAGCCACTGGAGCTAGATGAACCGCTCCCAAACTTCTTGAATTGCTTCTTTTGAACTTTCAACATCTCTTTCTTTCCTCCACTACCGCTGCCCATCTCGATTCTGGAAGGCAGTTGTTGTGGTATCGGTGTTGGAAGAACATATGAAGCTTCTTTTTGTCTCATTAGAACGGTTTCTACTCTTCTGGCTCGATTCAGAGTATCAACAAAATTACTCGGTTGTTTCACAGTCACCAAGGTGCGTATTTCCGGATTCAAGCCCTTGATAAACTGATCAGCTACAGCTGTATCATTTCTAGCCACTTGCGGACCGAACTGTAACAAGGTGAAGAAATGGGCCAAATATTCATCGATCTTCAATGAACCCTGCCTCAAATTTGCAAATTCTGCACTTTTGTCCTCTCGATATGATAAAGGTACAAACCTTTGATAAAATTCAACTTTGAAAAGTTTCCACGTAATCGTGAAACCACGCTGTACTATGGCTTCCCGGTTTACCAGCCACCAACTCCTAGCGACTTCCCGTAGTTGATTCCCAACCAGTCTAATTCTGCACTCGTCTGTGAATCCCAGAAATTCAAACAGCATTTCGATCTCCTCCAGCCAAGTCTCACAATCAGCTGGTGTCTCGACACCCCTCAAAATCGGTGGTTGAAACGACTGAAATCTTATCATCTGTGTTTCCATCAGAGTTTCAGACACATCCATCTGATCATACGATGTACTACCCCGTTCTGGAATTCGTCTAGGAGGAATATCTGATAATCACAGGTATTAGTAATAACAGGAGACAAATCCGTCTCAATCCCAATCCTGATCAGCTTACCTCTGATCAAGTATTGGTTCTGATCCCGTTTCATATAATACATATTACCAAATCATCTCCGATATCCAGGTAACATGTAGTTTAATACACAGTAACAACATACTGAAATCTTAGCAGATACAATGTTATTTCAACATTATATGCATTTCTATGCCATATAAATCCAGGCAATAAAACATAATATCATGCTAGCATACATATAAATCATCAGTATATGAAATCACATGCTAGCAATCACATGCAGGGAAAGAAAACTCAATCTACCCCGCTCACTAACTTTTATCTCAGTGCTAAGGAACCTACAATTCAAGGACCTACAGCTCTGATACCACCTGTTGTGGGGACCCGGACGCTAATCAAGTTCTTAATCATCATTGGGACTAATTAATCAATTATAAAACAGGGTCTAAAAAATTTTCTTTTTAAATTGCGGAACGTAGTGAAATAAAACATATATACATCTCAGTATATAAAATACAAATCCTGTATTACAAAACATTTATTCAAACTAGAGTTTAACATCTAATATCAAGTATTCAAACCCTATCTCAGATCAAAGTCCGAAGTCTCCACTCTAACTCGATCTCTCCTCATCTCCTCGACCCTGAACCTGTCCCACCTGTTGTCAAGTACATATACAGACAAGACAACAGCCGGATAAACCGGTGAGAATAACTCCCAGTATAAATCAATGAAACATGCAATCATATAAACAAATATAAAGCATGTAATCAGGTATCAACAATATGTAACAATCTGAAACATAATCAATAGCACACTGTCAACAATACTCGTAGCTACATAATTCAGACTAGACTCAATCCTAGTCTAGGGATCCCGATTCCAGAAGTTAGCCTGCATATATCGACTAACAGTAATAGAAAAGACTCCAGTTCTATCCACGCCGATATAGTATCGATTAACAGTAATAGAAAAGACTCCAGTTCTATCCACACCGATACAGTATCGATTAACAGTAATAGACGAAGCCCTGATTCTATTCACATTGATATATTATCGATTACCAGTAATAGAGCAAGCCTTGATTCTATCCACATTGATATGATATCGATTACCAGTAATAGAACAAAGTCCGATTCTATCCACATCGATATACCATCGATTAACAGTAATAGAAGGAACGATGAATCTATCCACATCGATATAATATCAATCAACAGTAATAGAATAAGCTATACATCTATCCACATCGATATAATATCAACCAACAGTAATAGAAGAAGCTATCAATCTATCCACATCGATAACCAACATCCAGTGACCGTCTTTGGCACATCCGCCAATACACCATCTTATGACATCGTGCAATGTGCCCGTGGTAATCCTCCCACTAACGGCACTTCTGTCATAAGATTACTCTTCTAATACCTGTAATCTATAACTCAAGAAAACAAGTATATCAATCAATCAATGCAAATATCAATGCAATAAAGTAAAGTATGTGATTTAGGGAAACCCGAGTCTAAACCGACTCAAGTCCATCTCCCAATACCACATTGACTTATACCTTTGTCTTCATGATCTGACGAAGACGAAGACTCCATTTCACGTCTGTCCATGTCAATCTGAATTCACAATATCGAATAGACTGTGTCAATCTACAGCTCAATTCAAAGCCTGTTCTGATCAATATCAATTCACTGATGTTTCGACGGTATAATAATACAATCTCAGTAACCCCGTCAATCCCAACATCACAGATATAATACAGAAACTCATAATCAATATCAATACCAATTTCTATATCAATTCTGTACAATCCCGCAATCCCGGAAATACCATATCAGTACAAACAAATCAACAATTCATCTAATCCCAATCTGGTTAATATCAATATATCCAGTGATACAGTACAAATCAGATATCAATCCTAGTATCACAAAATCAATAATACCATGATTCTGATATCAATTCAGTATCTTACAATCGAATAACCTCTGAAAATTCATAACAATTCCATACATAGTCCGTTCTTCAATCTGACTTCAGATATACGATGTCTACTGTGTCAAGAACATCATATCTAACTCGTATTCAATTTAGACAATATCATAAATTCAAAACATGTCTAAACGTAGCAAAACTTACGTCCAGTTGTAGTCTACGTTAATAGGAACTCGATACTGAAGTCGAATTTAAAATCTGACGGACTGATCGCTCGTAAATCACGATAGAAATTTTCAAAGAAAACTTTGAGCTCCTTCCTCAGTTCTTTTTTTTTCTTTTCTGATAACGTTTGTATGTATATATATATATATATACACCTCGCACACAAGAAACAAGTGGCGTCCTTACGTTCTGCATGACTGGCGCATATGCGCGCACAATTCCGCGCATATGCGCCAGAAGCACTGTCCGGCTACTGGACTACTCGCGCATATGCGCGCTTCATCTCGCGCATATGCGCGAGACCTACTGTCTCGGAAATCAACATTCGCGCATATGCGCGCATCCAATCGGCGCATATGCGCCCAACCTTCTGGAGCTCGCGCGCATGTGCGCGCTGTGAAGTCGCGCATGTGCGCGCAGGCTTCTGCCCTGCTCGCGCATGTGCGCTCCATTCCATCGCGTATGTGCGCCAATTCATTTCTTTGCGCACACAATTTACACCTTTCTCATGTGTTCTAGTCCGATCCGTTCCGTCTATATTTACCGTAATTAATTAATAAATCATTTCAGATTAATTCCAGATTACGGTAATCATACCCAAATCATTTCAGATTACGGTAATTAAATTCTAGGGCATTACAGGTAGACACCTTGTCTTGAGAAATTTTAGAAGTCATTAAGAAACTTGGAACTAAGCGAATATGTGTATTGGAATTATTTTATCCGAAGCTATTTGGATTAGGTAAGTTTGAATTTTAAATTATGGGATATTTGTTCATATGGAAATTTTGGGTGAAATAAAAACAAAAGAGAATTAGTGGTGTTCAGTATAGATTACCAATTAACGAATAGTAAGATATTTTTTTTTCCGAGTAAGAAATCTAAATCTTGATGTGGAAATTCTAGAATTCTATGGGTTATAAGTAAAATTGGTTTATTAGAGTTAGTCCAACTTTAACCTGGGATAACTTAGTAAGTTTTATATGCTAGAATTAAGTAAGCATTAAGGATACATAAGAATGCGACACTTGCTTCAATGAGGAAGTCCAGAGTCCTAGGCCTCAACTATATTGTAATTGAAAAGAAAATAGTTTAAGCATATAATTGGGACTTGTAGGGTTTTAAAATATTGGTAGAAGGTCGATGTTGTATAATTGGGTTTTATGGATTAACATTATTTGAGGTTTAAGATTTGCAACAATTTTATATTTGGGGTATACTCGTAAATAGTTAAGTTATATAAGTTTGGGCTGTAAGATAAAGATTCGATTCAAGGATCTTACACTAATTTTGTTATGGAGCTGAGATAAGATTTAACTTTTAAGTGTATCACCGAGGATAGAAGTTGATCAGTAACCTTTGGTGCTAAGAGTCTTTAAGTTGAACTGCGTAATGCTAATGTAATAGGTCGTTGAACATTACGGGTATAGTATAAGGAAGGTAAGACATGATAAGTTTGAACCACCAATTCTTATATTGGGAACGATGAAAAAAAGTCAGAATTCGAGGTCATAGTAAAGTAAAGCTAAGTTACTATAAGTCGTTTTAAGTTGCGATTCACAAATGAGATTTTTTGGTAGGAAATCTAATTAGGATTGAAGAAACGTAAGGACAGCCTATGACTTAATTTTTATCAGAGTAGCGCAGCGGTAGCGTGGATTTTTGGGATAATAGAATTAAGAATCTAAACTTTTGGGTTATCGAGGATTAGCGAATTTCGGGGACGAAATTCAATTTTAGGGGGGGAGATTGTAATGACCCGAAAATCAGACTACGTATAAGCCATGCATAATTGCTACTATTTAAATTAAAAATGATTTTTTATTAAATATATGAAGTTTTTAAGTCATTTTAAATAATTTTAAATCATGATTATTTATTTTAAAAGTAGATATTTAGTTTTGTCTTTTCAGGATAAATACGCGATGCCGGACCGGAGTTTGGAGATTAAAGATAAAAATTAATAATAGGAAAGATATTCTTAAATTTAATTTAAGTCAAGGAGTAATTTAAAGAAAAGATTGTTTTAGGATTTATTAAATTAATTAGAGCTAAGTTATTAAATAAGTTCTTTACGTTAATATTTAATTAAAGCTTAAATTAAAATATGTAAACATATGGGGATGAACTAATCTAGGTATAAAATATTCAAGAAATTAGTCATAGCATTTGAATATTTAAATTGGAGGTCATGAATGCCATGCAATAATCTATCCTAAATTTAATGTGTAAATTCACTAAAATATATAATGAAGGTGCTAAACTTTAAGCAATTAAAATACAAGATTTAAACAATAAAATACATGCAAAGTAGTAGTAATAATAATAATGAGTCCAACATTTAAAATATTTCAAAGGTTTGGTAACTCTCCATTCAAACCATTCCTAATTGCACTTCATGGGGTATTCATTTCCCAAATTTTTATTCACTAATTAAAAAAAAAAATATGACACCTCATTTTCCTCAACTAATTACCTAGCAAATTAACTAGAAGAGGCAGCAAGGATTCGAAGCAATACCCAACGGCAACAAGAAAGCATTTCAAATTTCATTCAAAGCTTTCACTTGTAACCTCCCAAATATTATGGTACCTTTAACACCTCCATTACATAACATTTATTCATCCCATATACTCGAAAATACCAGAAGAAAGGCTACTGAATTGTGAAGTAAAAGAATAAGAACAGATACAGCAAAGGAATGAGAACCAATGCAAACCCATTCAAATTCTTGACTTGTAACTCCCAAACTAAATGCATATTATAGCACCTTTAACATCTCCTATATCATTCACCTTCATTACCTACATTTCCTACATCCATATGCTCGAAAATTAGCAGAAGAATCAGCTGAGAAAATCGTAAGAACAGCAGCAGGAAAATTAAGAAAGAAAAGAATCCTCAACTCCGATCCCGTCGCGTCGTATTGTCGTTTTGATTTGTTTTTCTTCAAAACAAATTCCAGGCATGTATATGTTGTTTCTTTGCTCTTCAATCAAGTCATATTAGATATTTAAATAAGTATATTATCAAGATTCATGAGACAAACCGAAAATGACAGCAAGTAAATGGTTTTAAGGAAATTCTGTACAGGCCCCTCGGCCATATTGTTTTTGTTATTCATGGTTGCTGAGTTTTGCTGAATCCAGGTGGGTGCTTCGGTTCCAGGCTGTCATGGCTGCATATAGGCATGCTTCAGAGGGTGTTAGGGTGTTGATAGTCCATTTGTTTAAGTCCATACACCCAGTATAAAGAATTGACAGCAACAATCCCATTAAGTTGCAGATTTTGTGTCAAAATTGTGTTATGTGGTTGCTTGGGATGAGAGTTCGAATCATGGCTGTCCTAGGAACTGTAGCCATGGTTAGAACCCTCCCTTAGCATGTGTAGGATGTGGCTAAGGAGTCCTTTCCAAGTTTGGTTCATGGATCCATCATAATTTCATCAAAACAATACAGCTGCATTATGTTTCTTCAAAATTCTGCATGAGCACACTTTCGGTTTTGGGTGTTTTGTTTGGATTATGGTTGGCTTCTAGCCCATAGCCATGGTTTATACAACACTCCATCATGTCTAGGTCGAGCCATGGTTGATCAAATTGCCATTGGAACGACCCATGACAGTAAAACAAGTTAATACATCTCAAGACACAGCATGCTGTATTTCTCGGCTAGTATGATGCATTGTCCTAGGTGTTGGCTCGGTTTATGTTTGGCATTTAGCCCTTAACCATGGTCCAAGCCATGCCTTAGGATGTTGGTAAAAGTCTAGGGTTGATGGTTCAAGCCAAGTGTCAAAATATTTCAGAGTTTGAACCCAAGCAAGCAACATAGCCGCTGCTGTATTTTTCTCATTTTTGACAGCAACTTGGGTCACGGTTTTTGGTGTTGTTTGAGTCCTTGGTTGGCTTTTAGCCCATGGCCTTGGACTGGACAGTACCTCAATGAGTTAGGAAGGTCATGTTTTTGGCCGTTCGTGATTTGGTCGAGTTTAGAGGTCGTACGAGAATTTACGGCGAAAGGTGCCAAAATGACTCTCGAAAGAGCGTTTTATGTTTTTGGATTCCTTTCACCTATTTTCGTGTGTTACAATTATTATGTATACTTTTCAGTATGTTTGGGGTATTTTAATCATGGTTGAACGTCGGTTTAATGTTGGTTCGGGTTGGTACGAAGCCATGGTTAAAAATCAAGTTGTTGGTCAAAATCGTCTCGTTTTTTGGTTCTATTTGCTAAAATTTTGTCAAATTAAGATTTATTGCATGTGTCACATATTAGTAGTAAGTCCCAGCAAGCCTGGGAACGATCCAACTCATCCGGTAAAAATAAGGTTATAATTATATTACGTGCATAAAAATATAAAATGTTTATTTTTGAGATATATGCTATATGTCTTGTGGCCACCTTACGTTTATGGGTTTGGAAGTTGGTAGGCGCAACCGAGGACCTCTCCGCCCGGTGACTTACGACCGGTTATGATTATGTATGGGTACGGAAATCCAGTCCAAGGGCTGTGATTGATCTCTACCACCCAGTATACTGTGGTTTAGTCTGATCAGGCGCTTACGCTATGTTATGGGCCACTAGCTTAGAAACATTATCTCTACAAGAAATTATGATATGTTATGACAGAGCTCCATGGAGCAAAGCTTTTACGTATAATTTTCAGATATGCACGTAATTATAATTATTCATGATACGATTTTCACCGTACGCCTTACGATACTTTATTTTTAAGTTGCATGCGATTTTATGATATATTTACTTGTTATTCACGATATATACATGTTGAGTCTTTAGACTCACTAGACTTGATTGTTGTAGGTATTGTTGAGGCCGAGACGGAGGGCGGAGACCAGTGAGCGATCTTGGGACAGCAGTATTAAACCCGAGGACCTCACGATTTAATTTATGCACCTTTTATCATTCAAACTCGATTTTAACATGTTGGATTATTTTTAAATGGTTGTTTGAAATGCATTGTTGACTTCCGCTATTATTTTAAAGTTAAAAATTATTTACATGTTTATTTTATAAATTGGGCAAGTTATTTATTTATTTAGAAAAATTTTAATAATTCCGCAAAATTATGAATACGAAATACGGGCCTTTACATAGGCCATTTTCGACTGTTGAAAGTGAGGGTGTTGTTGAAAGTGTCTTCAACGACAACGGTTTTAAACCGTTGTCTTTTCTACCAACGACAACGGTTTTGCAACGGTGTTAAACCGTTGTATATTCTACCAACGACAACGATTTTGCAAGGGTTTAAAACCGATGTCTTTTATACCAACTACATCGGTAGTATAAAAATTCTATTAAAATTTGTGACGGCATTGAAAATCGTCGCAAATGAAAACCGTTGTCGTAGCTGCATTTTGCGACGGTCAAAAACTGTCGCTAATATTTTCGACGTTTATACAAAACTGTCGCAAATTACTGTGGCGACGGAATTACTCAGAAACCCGTCGCTACATGTAGCGACAGTATTCATGTGGAAATACCGTCGCTATTTTGCGACGGTTTACAGGTCCGTCGCTAATATTTTAGGTAAATAAAAAAAATTTAAGAATTTTATAAATCTGTGTTGTGAATTGGTACAATCTTGTAAGAGATAAAAACTTTAAGTGTCGTGAAGTGATAAAATCGTGTAAAAGATAAAATTTTAATTGTTTTGAAATGGTAAAAAAATTGTGTAAGAGATAAAAATTTTAAGTGTTGTGAAGTGATAAAATTGTGTAAGAGATAAAAATTTTAAGTGTTATGAAGTTGTAAAATCGTGTAAATAAGAAAAATTTTAAGTTTGGTGAAGTGAAGTGGAAGAAAATGGAGTGAATTTGTATGTATTTATAGAGAGTGGTGGAAGAAAATGGAGGGAGAATAAGGTGGGATCGAATTTTTGAAATTTGCGACGGGTGTTCGCTAAACCGTCGCTAATTTTAGCGATAGGAGTTTGCGTATCGTCGCTATATTCAATATAGCGACGGTTTTAAATGATACTGTCGCAAATAGGAGCAACGATTCTTATTTAAACCGTTGCCAATATGAATGTAGTGACGGTATATATCAAACCGTCGCTAAAAATGGAGGGAGAATCAGGCGGGATCAAATTTTTGAATTTTGCGACGGGTTTGGGCTAAACCGTCGCGAATAGGAATTAAGCGACGGCCAATATAAAACCGTCGCTAATATTAGCGACGGTTTTATTAACCGTCGCTAATTTACGTTGTGTTTTGTCCTAAAACCGTCGCTAATTAACGTTATGTTTTCTAAAACCGTTGTCGATTGTCCAAAAATACACGCTAATAGACAACAGTTCATGAAACTGTTGTCGTAAACGTTGTCGTAGAACTACAAATTATTTAAAAAAAATTCTACGACAACGGTTTTTAAAAACCGTTGTCGTAGCTCGAAAAAAACCGCTAATAGACAACTGTTTTTAAAAACCGTTGTCGTTGCCCAAAAAAACACAATAATAGACAACGATTTTTAAAACCGTTGTCGTAGGCCAACAAAAAAAACAAGCTAATAGACAACGGTTTTTAAAAACCGTTGTCGTAGGCTAAAAAAGACACGCTAATAGACAACGGTTTGTAACCGTTGTCGTAGCTCGGAAAAAACCACTAATAGACAACGGTTTTTAAAAACCGTTGTCGTAGCCCAAAAAACACAACTAATAGACAACGGTTATTAAAAACCGTTGCCGTAGCCCAAAAAAACACGCTAATAGACAACGGTTATTAAAAACCGTTGTCGTATACCAAAAAAACACGCTAATAGACAACGGTTATTAAAAATCGTTGTCGTAGACATATCAATGACAACAGTTTTTAAGAAACTGTTGTCTATGAGCTGGTTTTTTGAGCCTACGACAACGTTTTTTCTTGAATTCGTTGTTAAAAGACAAAACACAACGCTTTTTATAAAAAACCGTTGTCGTTGATGTGTTGTTGAATGAAGATTTTCTTGTAGTGCGTTTAATTGTGCAACAGACAAAATATCTTCTTTAGGTGTAATTATGTCTTGTTGAGTTCTTAATTCTTTGTCCAGGCTGTCGCTGAAACCTAGAGTGACATCGTCATTCGTAGAGAAGAAATCATCTAGTCCCTTTCCCATCGAATAGAGATAATAAGAAAGAATGTCTATAACTTTATGTCTAACTGGAGATGGAGCAAAATCTTGTTTATGTTCAAAATCTTGTGATAGGAAACCTTCAAACTTTGACCACAACTGCCTTGGATTTGCAGGGTTACAATAAATAAGGACGGTTGCAGATAACTGTCGTAAAGCAGCAGGCATTAAGTAAGCAGTAGCCTCTTCGATACACATATCAACAGAGTGATCACTCTCCATTAACCCCCAACATTTGTACAGCCTCTCTGAATGTAGGAAAATTGAGGTGATAAACTCCCATTAGATTCAGCTGCTGAAGAAGTAATGGCCTGAGACGAGTGCGAAGAAACAACATCATCAGTATTATATGACGCAACCTCAGCTTCTTCTTCATATTCTTCCCTCATTAATGTAGAAACACATTCAAAATGATTTATGTCCATTGAAGTTTCTTGTAACGTACCGTACTTTTACTACTCCAAATTTGAGAAAAAATTTAAAATTTTCTTAATTGAAGCGTGAACATCCAAAATCCGATAAAAAGAGGTAACTGTACGTCTCACAAGTTGTTGCAACCAAAAGATATGAAATTTAAAGTTCGACAAAAGTAATTGAACATTTTCATGAAAACTAAAACTTGGCGGTCCTCGGGTCTAGCCTCCCACTCAGTCCAAGCCCGCTCCTTGGTCACCACCTCCCGCCTCCTCATAAACATCCTCACCTGCATTGATCAGGTCTAGTGAGTCTAAAGACTCAACACGTATAAACTAGGAATAACGAATAATACATAATAAAACCACATGCAGCTTAAAAATAGAACATACATACTTGAAACTTGAACTCGAAGTAAACTTGAACATTCATACATATCATAGACGTGCCATAACGTAAAAACTTTCATAAACATGCTTGCATACTTGTACATAGATAAACATACATGAACTTCATCATTTTGCGTAGAGGCATGTTTCAAAACAAGTGACCCATAACATAATTCGCCTGATCAGACTAAACCACAGTACTGGGATGACAGGGACGTATCCACTGCCACATACATGAGATCCCCGTTCATAATTTAACGGGCTGATTGGTCCACGTTCATAATTTAACGCTTTCCAATCACGATCTAAACCCGTCCATAATTTAACGGACGGATTGGTCCCCGTTCATAATTTAACGCTTTCCAATCCTAAACGTAATTTGGTCACTAGACATTTAGCATACCTCAAAAAAATTTAAAATATTTTCCTTCCACGTCAACATACTTACTTGGCATTGAGAGATTCGTTGGATCTCACTTGGAGCCGCTACTGCACATACTAACATAAATTTTAAATACTTAACTTGCATGTCTTAGACGTAGGTACTCGAGCTCACCGCCAAAGTGAATAAGTAGCTTATGACATTCTAGTTCGCTCTGGGCTTGACCTCGCTTAATCATCGTACTAAACCATGACATAAAGCCACAAAACAAATCCTATATTTTTACATAGATAAATTTAACCATGGTATTAAACCATGATATCGAATCCCGAAGCAAATCCTAAAAAAAATTTAAAAAATAAATTTTTTTTATTTTTTTTAAGGGGGTACACGGACCCCTACAGGGTAGGCACTGGAATTTCGTATTTTTGAATTAAAACGGACACAGCACTCCGAGTAGGGATCCGGGTAGGCACTGGACTTGCAAACTCACGAAAATTCACTAACTTATTCATTCACCCTTTCAATCCAAGCCCTAAGGACCATGAACCAACACCTCAAGACTTATCCTAGGATGTTATTACATTGATTCAAACCCATACACACACCCCGAACGTTCCCAAACATCGACAAGTAACTTTAATATAACAATAACTCGTAATTCGACATCGTTTCGCTTCCTACCAATTCTATTACATCCCAAGCCAATCCCGACCCAAACGAACCACCAAATAACACCTAAATACATCCCATAACATATCTAAATGCAGTAGCACAAGCCCTTCGATGAACAACGAAGCCTGCAACAAATAACTTCAAGAACGTATCACTAACATAATTTTCAGGAAAAGCAATTTGAGCAGTCCCACAAAAACGGTCATAACTCACTCAATTTTTACCCAAATATTTCGAATTTTATATCAAATCGAAGGTATCGAAAAGTTCTACAATTTTCACGTTGAAAGTTTTCTCAGATTCACGACCGAAAAATCTCAGTATTTGAAAAGACAGTAAAAACGATTTTTCAGATCTAAAAATTTTCTCAAAACTGTTCCAAACCATTTTCTGCTCAAACGACGAACATCATACATAAAATTTTACGCATAAAAATAACACGACACATAATATGACGAGATCAATGCAGAAATAACAGAATATACGTGTCTTTGATGATTAGAAATACCGTAACGACGATACCGAAGCGGAAACGGAGTGAGGGTCGATCCGGGACGAACATGGCACGATTTTCTTTGAAGAAAATTCAACAAAAATCTTGTTGGAACCGCAGGGGAGGGGCGGTTGCTCACTTGGGAAGGAGACCCTAGGTTTTCTAACCTCTCAAAATTTTTAAAATCTGAAAAGAATTGTGTGTGTGTTATTTCGATATTTAGTGTGTGTAAAAGTGTGTTTGTGTGTGATTAGTAATTTAGGGGAAAAAGTGCTTAACTAAATAATTAATAAAACTATTTAAAAATGCTAACTCCATTACCAAGTAACTAAAAAAATAGTAAATCACCACACACTCTTAATAAAATCACTTTATAAAAATAACACACACAAAATGCTAACTTTAAAAGTTTCAAATCTTAAATCACTAAATAAATAAATTTAGGCTTTAAAATACTACCAGCTTAATAACTTAGTTAAAATACCCCAACCTCAACTTAAAATAAAATACCACATTAAAATTGCCAAAATCGTCACCGGTCTTTTCTCGATTCCGCCTCGAATAATTGCCTGAAACATGAAACTCGAAAAACATTTTAACGTGCATAACATAAACATTAAAGTAATGCAATTTAAATAATTCATGCATCACTAAAATCATTTTAAACTTAAATAAAATATTTAACAATTTAAATAATGCATGTATTATATGTGTACTGAATTTCGGCATTACACTTCTCTCATCAAGCTGTCTTTCGAAGAGGAGCTCGTACGGCTCTTCTCAAATGGCTGGATTTTAAGGAAAAGAAGTGGTTGTGCGGTGTTCCTATATGTCCGTTTACAGTTAATGGGGACTCTAATACTAAAACTCTCTTTAACAAGACCATAATCTGCCAAGTTCAAAACAGCCGTTCCCAGTAGCTGACCTTTCACCGTCTTGTCCCTCCTTGGTTCATAAAGATTGAACTCGATGCAATTCTTCTGTAACGTTTCCATGTCCCCTCCTTTGAGAGTCATATCACGCAACAACAAAAATTGAAGCTTAAAAGATTCATTGAATTCAATCCTTCCATCACGAACATCATCACCCCCAGTATCAAGCAAAGGGACGACTTGATTGGTTAAGCCAGAATTCCTATCACCATTCTCCCATTGGATCAGAACACCACGAACATTTCTCAGTGACTGAGATGGGGGCCAGGGCTTAACATCCTTGATGTGGATTATATAATTGAGCTGAGTCGAAGGGCCTTTCCTGGTATTGGTCCTCAGACCTTGAACCATGGTTACACAAACACACCTACTACCTCCTCAGTCGGAACAATGTGTCTGAACAAATAAAATAAAAAAGAAAAACCCCCTCAATAAACAAATCGTATAAATAATGATTGGTTACACTTCAACAAGAATGAATCTTTAGTTCAGATAATGCACATTCATTGCCAACACAAAAACGTGACTTCAAAAAATAAACCATCTAGTGCATTGAAGAATATTTCCAGAAAGAAAGAAAGAGAGAGGTTGTGTAGAGCCCAAATTCAGTACAGCTGAAACCCATGTATTTATTTAATTGTTAATTGTTTATTTAAGTTTAAATTGATCTTAACGATGCATGATTTATTTAATTGTATTATTTTAAATTAATCGTGTTTATGTGATGCACGTTAAAATATTTTTTCAAAATTCATGTTTCAGGCGATTATTCGATACGGGATCGAGGAAAGAGACCAGCGACGATTTTGGCGATTTTAAAATGTGGAATTTTATTTTAAGTTAAGAATGGCATTTTAAATGATTTATTTAGTTTTTTTAGCATTTTTAAAGCCTAATTTAATTATTAGGTGATTTTAAGATTTTAAAACTTTTAAAGTTTAGCAAATGTGCATTTTATTTTAAATTAAGAGATTTTATTAAAGTTAAAGGTGGGTTAGCATTTTAAATAGTTGTTAATTATTAATTAAGCAGAAATTTCATCCCCTAATCACTAATCTCATGCACACACACACACACACACCACACTCACGATAACACACACACACACATTTTTTTGTCTTCATTTCAAATTTTTGAAAAGAAAACTTAGGGTTCATAGATCTAGAGCAGCCGCCCCCTCCCTCTCTAATTTTCCAGAAATCTTCGTTGATTTTGTTGCAAGAAATCGCGCCACAACTTGCCTCGGATCAACCCTCGCACCATTTTTGCTTAGGTATCGCCGTATCGTGAGTTTTAAATATAAAAAAACATGTATAAACTTTTCTTTCTGCATCGATCTCGTCATATATGTGTTGTGATGTTTATTATGCGTAAAAAATCCATGTATGTTTGAGCAAAAACTTTTGGGTTGAATTTTGGATGGAAAATTTTAGATCTAAAAACGTGTCTGCTGTCATTTCGATTTCTGCAAAAAATTTGCCGCTTTTCTGGAATGATTTTCGACATATAAAACGCAGAACGTTTTGATACCTTCGATTTAACAGTAAATTCGTAATTTTTGGACAAGAAACGAGTGAGTTATGATCGTTTTTATGGGACTGCTCAAAATGTAATTTTCTGAAAATGTGTTCTTGAAGTTTATATTTTGTAGGCTTTGTTGGAAACTGCTGGGTGATCGCTGCTACGTTGAAGTATTGTGAGTATGATGTTGGGATGATTTTTGGTGCTTTGTTTTGTGTCGATAGGCACTTGGTTGCATTAGAAGTCCTAGGAAGCATTTTGGTGTCAAAATGTCGTGTTTACGGTTTGAGTTACATTGTATGATTTGCATCGTTGTTTTGAGGCGTCATGGAAGTTTGAATCATTGCCATAGCATCCTAGGATGGGTCTTGAGGTGTTGGTTCATGGTCCGCATGATCGAGTTAGGAGGATTAAGCCACAAGTGTAGTGATTTCCGTCGGTTTACCATTCCCGTAGGTACACGGATCCAAAGCCGGACTCTGACACGGGGTACGTGCCCTTGTTTCTTTCGAAGTGTGAATTTTCAGAGTCTACACGGACCCGGACCCGGATCCTAACACAGGGTCCGTGCCTTTGTTAATTCCGTAGGTTGAGTTGCCGAGGCTACACGGACCCAGACCGGGATGTGTACACGAGGTCCGTGTCTTCACTTCATATAGGGATTGTTTTGGGGTTCCATTTCATGGTTTAGTACGATGATTAAACGAGGTCGAGTCCCGAGAGATTTAAAACGTCATAAGAAAATTTGTCAATTTTGGGTGTGAGCATGAGTAATATGTCTAAATTATGAAATATAAGTGTTTGAACTCATGTTAGTATGTGTAACAGTTGCATCAAGCGAGATCCAACAAATCCCTCAAAGCCATGTAAGTATGTCCGACGTGCAAAAGAAAATATTTTATGTTATTGAGGTATGCTAAATGTCTTGTGACCAATTATGAACGGGTTTGGAAGCCAGAGAACGTGTCCAGAAAATTCTCCAATTATGAACGAGTTTGGAAGTCCGTGAACGTGGCCGAGGACCTCTCTACCCCGGTAAAGTATGACCGGGTTTAGATCAGGATTGAAAAGCGGAAAAGCATGACCAGGGACCAATCCACCCGATAAAGCATGACTGGGGATCTCATGTATGTGGTAGTGGATTTTTTCTGTTAGCCCAATACTGTGGTTTAGTCTGATCAGGCGCATTTATGTATGAGTCACTTGCTTCGAAACATATCTCTACGCAAAATGATGAATTTATGCATGTTCAAGTATGTAAGATGCAAGTATGTTTATGAAAAGTTTTATGATGATGTCACGTATATGTTTATGTTTATGTGCGTATGTTCAAGCTTAAGTATGTACGTTCTATTTTAAAGATGCGTGTGATTTTATTATGTATTATTTGTTATCTCCAGTTTATATATAGACTCACTAGACTTGATCGATGCAGGTGATGACGAGTATGAGGAGACGAGGGGTGGGGACCAATGAGCCAGCTTAGACTGTGCAGGAGACTAAACCCGAGGACCGCCAACGTTTTAAGATTTTATGCATGACGATTTTAACACTCTGATTTCACGAGATTGTTTCACGATGTTCAGCAAGTATTTTTAACAAACTTTATTGTGATCTTTTTATTGCAAATATTTTGGATGAACAGTTTATTTCAATCGAAATTTGAAGATTTATTTCTTATTTAATAAAATTCTTATTTTTCCACAAATTTTAAAAGTTGTTCAAACTACGGTACGTTAGAGATTGAGAATAAATGATTGCACATGCAGGTTCAATCAGCTTTGGATAACCATCAATGCGGTTCCATGGTAACCACAAACTTTATTACCTATGCCTGAATATAGTTCAGTATGTTAGAGTAGATGCCCTGCAAGCCAACGGTTGGCTAGGGAATTTATTGACTCAAGTGAAATAAACAATCTTTATTTTAATATAATTTAACTTTCTATGGTCTTGTTATACTTTATCTGTATACCCATGCAATCAGCATAGATAAAGTCCTTGATTATGCTTTAATACAAATGAATCGTAATTCGATGTTGAAACTCATTTGTAAACACTGCATATTCTAAATTCGTTCCTAGTCGATTCAGCCGCCTAAAACAGAGATAAAGGCCGCTTGAGCTCGAGACTAGCATCTGTGATGTTGTGTACTGCGTTTCTTGGTAAGGGGATAGAGATGTCCAAACATGCAGATGGGTAGTCATATGATGATTATACCGAACAACCCTCCCTCGGACTTTCCAAGTGGTTATCATTCATCGAAAGGATAAGTCCTGTGGTTATGATTGTACATCATTAGTCCTTACGACCCGGGACAACACTGAGGCTCTATATGCTAGGGCTGTGCTTTGACTCGTTTACCGGCTCCAGGAGAGTTATCAGGTGGTGAGGTTGGGTACAGTTGCGACACATATAGGAGCCAGTGCATTGTAGTCGGGGATTCACCGCTCACCTATGGGTGTGGATATCCTATGTGATCTAATGAAATAATAGTGCATGAAATCTCTGGCCAGAGTATGAGATGTATGTTGGAGAAGGAGTTCTCCAATAGTACACGCGATGCCACTATTATAGTTATCACATAGTTATCGAACTAATATGCAACCCTCGATGAACCAATGGTTGCAGATTCGATCGGGATATATGAGATGAAGGGACCGTACTGTACGTTAATCATAATCGACTGGTTCTTGCAGGCACTATCAGTGATACCTAGGGGATCATGGGGCGATGGTACTAGACGCTCTTACCATGATCCGATGGGTGCTATCAGAAATGAGTTCTGACATTCTTGATCAAGGTGTTGATGAAAAGAATGAGGCTAACTAGGGTAAGCCCGAATAAAGGATTATGTCCTGAATCACAAAGAGTTGTGAACCCACGGCTAGCTGTATCCCTGAACCATTGAGGGTCACACAAAGTACTGGATTGTTTGTTCCCGTTGAGAGAATAAATTCAAAAGTTGAATTTATATTATATAGTAAATTCAAGGAGTTGAATTTATGATAATTAAATTTTGAGAAAATAAATTCAAGGAGTTGAATTTATAAAATTTGAGAATTTAATTTACTAAAATCAATTGTTGGGTTTATTAAATATAAAATGTTGGAGGTGATAAAAATTCAAGGAGTTGAATTTTTAATTTAAATAATAAATTCAAATGTTGAATTTGTAATGTATTTAATTTATTAAGCTCAAAAGTTGAGTTCATTAATTAATAAATTAAATATGGTTGGTATTATGTTTAATGGGCTTGTAGGAGTACAAGTCCAACTTAATAAATAATTAAAGTTTTAATGGGCTTTGATTAAATTAATTAAACTAGTTGGACTAACCAAATTAATTAAATCAAGCTCATTAATGTTAATTATGTAATTAGGTTATTATTTTATTATAAATAATACTAAACCTAACCACCATAACACCTCAGGTGAAGCATCCTCCAAAGAAAAGAAAAAAAAATCGGCCACCACAATTTGAAACAAAAGAAATATTGTGCCGTCTCTCAATTTTTCTCTCCAACGTTGAAACTTCTTCCAAATATTCTAGTGCTATTTGGAAGAGGAACAAATCTTCTAGTCGTGGACCTAATTAGAAGAATCGAAGAAAGTTCGTAGGGATTCATCAAGAGCTAATCCGTTCATACCGGATTAGTTGGAGCCAAGTGATTTAATTCACAGAGGTATAACTTTTAAACATCCTATGAATGTTTTTATGAAAAATCATACGAGCGTCGAAACATATTTTGATTGTCAAAATAAATAAAAAATTTAAAACTTCAGCTGCGTTTGGGCGTGTAGAAAATCGAGATCCAACACAGTATTCACATGGCACTGTCTGGAAACAACTCTACAAAGCCACTTGGGTAGTGTTTGGTTCGGGTGATTAGGAGGGATTGATTATTTTATCCTACCTAGTCAGTCGTTTGGTTCGCGTGATTATTTAACTAAGTCAATACCTCCTATAAATGATTAAGTTATATTAAGTGGATTAAAATAATACCTCCTCAACCCCTAGGATTATTAATCCAAATCTTAATCCTTCCTATTTTCCAATTTTACCCTTCTCCTATATCCAAACTCACCACCACTTCCCGCCATGACCGCCGCCACCGGCCACCGCCCGCCGCCGCCCGCCGCCGCCAGACCACCGCCGACCGTCGCCGGAAGACCACCCACCGCCGGTGTCGCCGCCGCCACCCACCGCCGACGTCGATGGCCGCCAGACCACCCACCGGCGGCGTCGCCGGCCGTCGCCGCCAGACCACCCACCGCCGGACCGCCGCCGCCTAACTGCCGCCGTCGCCGTCGCCAGCCCGCCGCCGTCGCCGCCGGAGTGGAAGAAAAAAAAAAGAAAGGACAATTTTGTCCTCTTATCAAAATATTCAAAATTATCCCACACTTAAAAATCATACCAAACATAACACCATGTAATACATTCCTACAACAATCATTTTCTTTATCATTTACTTACTAATTATTAGTTTATTTTATCCTTCAAACCAAACGCAGCCTTGAAGATTTACTAAACATACACGAGTTAAAAAGGAAATCGAGAAAGACAAAATAAATCAATCCATTCACCGCCAATGCTCTGTAATAAGCTGGAACAAGAAAAGTTATTTTTTACCCAAACAAATCGAGTTTATTCGAGATAATCAGATAAACCCAGATCCAAATACTACGGAGCAAACTCTTTGAGATTAATGTGATTAGATGAAACAAGAAAATAACTCGAGTAGTGGAAAAATCCAGTATGAATAAAAGCGTCATATTTACGGCACCGTACATTAGGATAATTAAGGCAGCTAACAAAGCATAATGGAAGTGGGTGGGGAAGAGGAGAGACAAAACGATGCGTTTTGGAGGAGATAGGGTGAGGAAGAAAGAAACAAGGTGCAGCAGCAGGTTGAGAGCAGAGCGAAGCGACCAAATTATCTGAGATGTTAAGAAAAATTTATTATTATTATTGAAAGAAGAATAAAAAATAATAAACAAATAAACAGCGGCGTTAAATGTTTGCTCCAAAAATGATTTAGTGTTGGTGTGCATTTTTTTTTTATATAATAAAATTCCATATACTACAACAGCCCATGTCGGATTCGAAAAACACATGTAAAGAAAGAAAGATTATTATTATTATTATTATTATAAATGATTTGAAAAAATCATTGAAATAAAAATTCGAATAAAGAAGTTGTTTGAATGTAATTTGAAAATATACGTGTATATCCCCTCAGATAATAAAAACAACATTCGATGAAATTTATATGGGGGGCAAAACTGTATTGTAGATACCCCAAATTTAATTCAGTACAAAAACCAAACAATTATTGCACCAGCTGGTGGTTGACATCTCTCTGTTGATGCGCTCAAAAAATACGCATCTATAAAAATACCTTGATAATTCTTCAATATATATATCGAATCAAAGCGCTCCAAAAATATAACTGTGTATCAAAGAAAACGGGTGAGATGACTCCGCCCAAAGGCGAAGCCACTCCGACGCTCAAGTCAGTATCGTGTTTGAGAGAAAATACAAGATTAGCGTAAATAATTGTAGATGAAGCATGGACGGATCCAGGAATAAAAGTTGGGAGGGGGGGCTTGAACTCAATATGATAAGTAATATATTATTAAAAAAAATTTACATTATATCGTTAAACGAAGTTTTGCCCTACGAGATTTTAAAACATAAAATTCATCAATAATAGAATTTACATCAATATATTTAGCTAAATCTCGTTCAATATAGAGTGTCAAACAATCGGCAAGAAAGTCATCCTCCATTTTATTGCGAAGTGCCGTCTTCACATGCTTCATTGCTGAAAAAGCCCGCTCAGTAGTGGCAGTAGACACAGGTGATGTCAAAACAAGATGAATCAATCTAGTCAACATAACATAAACACTTGACCGTCCACTTTCGGTCAATTGCTGACACAACTCAACAAGTGTAGAAACCTTTAAATTCTGCATCACATCAAGTTTATAATGTATCAATTCATACTCCAAAGCAACAATTTCTTGATCTGTGAAATCTCCAGGATAACACTTCTTCGCAAGCTTGCAAATATCATCACTGTTAAATGAGTCAAATGAATTTTTAGGATCTAAAGCTGTACTAAGAGAAGAAGTTCCACCGATGACTCATTGAACCGAGTATTTAACTCCATCAAAATGAAATCTATTGCTGCATTAAAAACATCAAAGTGGTAATGATGTTCTATTGTAGTTTGCCGACAGGAACGTCCAATCTTATATAGACAATCAAGTCAGGCACATCAATTTCATTTCTTGAGCAAAAAACTTTAACTTCCTGAAGAAATTCATTCCACCCACATTCTCTAAATTCTTGAAGGCAAGTTTTGGTAGTAGTGACAAATGTGATAGCAGTCAAAATGTCTTGAGATTTTCTTTGAAGAATTTGACAAAGAGTATCTGTTGTTCTCATAATTTTATGCATTAAGTGCAAAATAAACACAAATTCAAAGCTTGCCATGTTTCTGTAAATCCCCCGAACTTCAGCCTTAACTCTTCTATTTGGAGAATAATCACTGAGAACTTCAAAAACTTTGCAAGTTGTAGTGTACATACCTATCAAGCTTTTTATCAAATCATAGTAAGAACTCCAACGAGTAGCTCTGCTCGTTGCAAATTACCAATCTGGTTTGCACCACTTCCAGAATCACATTCTCCAATTGACAACATATACTCAATTTCATTTCTTTGTGCAGTATGTAATTCAGCAATGCGCTTAGTAGAAGAAGTGACAATATTAACAATATTGTCCAAATGAGAAAAGAATTCCCAAATAACACTAACATCCTTAGCTGCAGAAACCAATGTCAGTTGTAAACGATGTGCAAAACAGTGGACATAGTATGCATAGGGACAATCTTTGAGAAATAATGCTTGAAGTCCATTCCACGCTCCACGCATATTGCTAGCACCATCATATCCTTGGCCTCTGATTTTCTTAACATGGAGATCATGATGAACAAGAACATTTGATATCTCATTTTTCAAATTCATTGAGGTAGTGTCACTAACACTTTTGATGGCAAAAAATCTTTCTGTCAAAATCCCATGATTGTTCACAAACCTCAATATAATGGCCATTTGCTCTCGTTTAGATATATCTCAGGCTTCATCAACAAGAATACAGAAGTATTTATCTCCAACTTCGTCACGAACCATCTGTCGTACTCTATTGGCCATAATATGTAAAATCTCTTTCTGAATTTCTGGAGCGATATATTGGGCATTTTTTGGAGCATTCTCAAGCACAACTTCATCAATTTCTATATTCATTTTTGCAAAAGCCTTCACCAATTCAAGAAAATTTCCACGATTAGATAAAGATAGAGATTCATAGTTACCTCTAAAAGCACAACCTTGAAGTGCTAGCCAACGAACAGCTACAATTGAGGTGCTCAAACGCAGACGATTTTTCTCTTTTTCCTCTTTAGATTGTGCATGCATCACTTTATCAATATGTTGTGAGGCCCTCATCAAATTTTCAGCCCTTCTCTCACACATAGTATGAGGTGAAGAAGCTGCAGAACCAATATGGGCAAGAAAAGCACATGTTTTTCCTTGGTTTACCTTTTCCAATTGTCAAATCCTTCATTGACCAATGCCGAGATATTAGATGAATTAACATCATTCAGGAAAAGAAAACAATAGAAACAATATGCCTTATTTGTTGAAGGCGAATACTCCAACCAATAAAATTCTGAAACCATTTTTTCTGAAAACGAAGATTCTGGCTTCCAAATTTTGTACCTGGATACTCCAACATATCTGGTTGATAAGCCCCATATTTAGATATGAACGTCTTATCTCATCTCGTACATTAACATGATATTCACATATCTGTTTTCTTTTTCTCGGATCTCGTTCAATAAAAGTAGACGAAGACTGATGATTTTCTCTAGGAGAGGGACATGAAGGAATTTGGATATTGGGAAATAGAAGACTTCCACTGGATTGATGTTGCATTGTAAGGACCGTAGGAATTGAAGTATCTTCCCTAGCTTGACGATCTCTCTTCTTAAAGAAAAAGGATATCAATGTTTTTCCTTTCTTTGTAGCAAATTGATGTTCCATTTTGAAATAGTTCAAGTTATAATCCTAAACAAGAATAAAATAATTATTAAACAAATAAACAAGTAATAGTCAATCAACAACTCAACAACAAACAATCAAGAAACCACAAATCACACACAGAGAAGCTATAAAAAACAAAATAAAAAATGTATAGCCGATTCTTACCTGGATTGTTGCCTTGCCGATGAGCAATTCGATTTCTTCGGGAGTCCACAATTCTATTCTGTTGCTAAAGGGCTTGGGACTTGGGAGAGAAATTTTGTAGAATTGAGGTGGGGCGGATCAGAGGATATGGGATGAATTTGGTCTCATCCTTGTAAATGGACGGGACTTGATTGGACTAAGACATTGATGTACGACGGTTTTTGAAACAACCGTCGCTATTAGCAACGGTTTTTCAAAAAACCGTCGCTAGTAGCGAAGGTGTAATTAAAACCGTCGCAAATATTAGCGACGGTTGTTGAAAATCCGTCGCTAAATTATTAAAAATTAAAAAAAAAGTGGGCTGGGCTACAGCCCAGTACAGCCCTAGAATACATCCTCCCTGGATGAAAGCGTACCTAAAAGGGTTAGGAGCCCTTTATTTATAGGTGTGGAGTCTTAGATGATACAGAATTTTGTAATATATAGCAACTAGATTTTGCATATCAATGCAGAATCGGAAAAAAAAAAAACCGTGGAGTGATTGGATTTTGGCAATTCTGGAAAAAAAGACATAGAATCTTGACATGCTGTCACTACAAGAATAAATGCTTATGGTGACATTCATAATATAATCATATTCAATATTTAGTGACATTTAAGGTTTAGTTACACTTCCAACAAATGTCATCTATTCCAATATCGTCTTAAACTTATTGACATTTTTTAATGTCATTATAAGATGTTAATGACAACTTCATACGTGTTACTAATTATTCATATAATGACAATTTTAATTGTCAAGAAAACTCATGTTTAAATACATTTATACATGCCTTGTTATTATAGTAATAATGACAAATTTATATGTCAGTTAAAATCATTTATAATGACAACTAAAAGTGTCGTGTATGTTATTTACAGTGAAAATAATAAATGTGAGAATATTTGGGTGGATAAATATAGGAGGATGGACAAATAGATAAAATAAATGTGAGAATAAAAAATATATTAAATTAGTTATCCTGACATTGTTAATTGATGTCATTTTTTATATGGAGAGAGACAATTATTTTCCCTACTCCAATATTTATCCAACCCAAATCTAGTGACAATTTTTAGTTTTTTAATGATTTTTTACGATGTGGGAGAAATAATAGTTTCCCTCCATATTAAGGATGACATTTATTAAAAATGTCATGATAACTAATCTAATATGTTTTTTTACGCATTTTTAATTTTTTACAAGTGTCATTATTAAGTATTTGTAACAACATTTAATTAAAAGTGTCGCAATAGTCATTTATTGTTGTAGTGTGTAATCATGGTTCGCTGTCGCGGTCGCAGAGATCGGAACGGATGCTATCGTTCCAGTTACAATAAAATTTCGCGGAACGGGTATTTTAAAAAAATATTATAAGTATATAAAAATTAAAAATTTTGAAAAATATTTAGAAATATGAAAATTAAAATAAATATCATTTAAATTGATTATTTAATATAAATAAGAACTTAAATATTTTTAAAATTTTATTAAAAATTTATTGAACACAATTTATATCGTCATTATATTTAAAATATTTCCAACCATATAAAAAATTAAATATACTATTAAATTTTTTTTATTTAATTAATTAAAACTCTATAATATTTTCGATTGGATATATATAAGTTCGCACAAATTTGAATCAATTTAGAGTGATGGACAAAGCGATGTTACAAATTATTTAACATCAATTAAAATAGAAATATTTTATAATTAACTTAGTTTTTTTCACACTTTGTAATGAAAATTTCTCAATAGAAATAATTGACTTGCGGTATTCTTTATTAGTCTTTCATTGATGGATGCAACGGGAAGAAGACTCAAGATTCACCATCTCACATCAACCGATGTGCTTTGCTTTCCAATGTTCATAGTGAAATTAATATTAAGCTTATTAAATTACTAATATCATATGATAATAAAATAACAATGAGAAATGAAATATAAGTTGATGAAAACAAACATTTATATACGAGCCATCAACCTACAAATCCCTTCCGTTCCGTGCCGTTCCGCGTGTCCCGTTCCGTTCCGCCGTTATATCCCCGTTTTCGGCATATGAAACGCCGATACAAGCCATCAACCTACACACCCCGGAACCTCGTCAAGGTTGCATCCGTTCCAGTTCCGGAACGCCCGTTCCTGTCGTTCTGTTCCCGTTTCGGCCGTTCCGTTCCCGTTCCGGCGAACCATGGCTGTAATCAGTAGATTTCTCAATGCGCATTATAAAAACAAACATTAGCTGAGCTAGCTCATCTGAACTGAAGCTCTGTTTGTGATGTATCTGATTTCTGATCTGCATCAGCAGTGGCATGGACTTGAGCCGCATATTGGAAATTTCAGAGGACGTCCTCGAACGAGGGAAGACTGGAGGATTCAGGCGATATACATTTATTAGTGATAGAGATGACAATCGATAACGACTCTTGCGAGCTAGTGGTTAACACGACCGGATCCACTGTTTTTCGCCTGTAATCTTGGCTGCTGAAGGATGCCTGGAATTTCATTTTATTATGCCTGGCATTTCATTTTATTGAAAATAAGATTATTTTTGCTATTTCTCAAGCTGACGATGATCATTTGAATTTCATTTAGAAGATTGCGGCTACTTACCATTTCATTCACAAGAAATTCTTCTCTTTTTCACTAACAACAGGACCCACAAGGGATTCAAGCATTATAAACCCGAAGCTGTAAACATCATCCTCTAACTTTTCCTCATGCATGGGAACAAACCATTTCTTAAAAATAAAACTGAATTGGATGTAGAGTAGATGCCCTGCAAGCCAACGGTTGGCTAGGGAATTTATTGACTCAAGTGAAATAAACAATCTTTATTTTAATATAATTTAACCTTTTATAGTCTTGTTATACTTTATCTGTATACCCATGCAAAAAGCATAGATAAAGTCCTTGATTATTCTTTAATACAAATGAATCGTAATTCGATGTTGAAACTCATTTGTAAACACTGCATATTCTAAATATGTTCCTAGTCGATTCAGCCGCCTAAAACAGGGATAAAGGCCACTTGAGCTCGAGACTAGCATCTGTGATGTTGTGTACTGCGTTTCTTGGTAAGCACATAGAGATGTCCAAACATGCATATGGGTAGTCATATAATGATCATACCGAACAACCCTCCCTCGAACTTTCCAAGTGGTTATCATTCATCGAGAGGATAAGTCTGTGGTTATGATTGTACACCATTAGTGCTTACGACTCGGGACAACACTGAGGCTCTATATGCTAGGGCTGTGCTTTGACTCGTTTACCGGCTCCAGGAGAGTCATTAGGTGGCGAGGTTGGGTACAGTTGCGACACATATAGGAGCCAGTGCATTGTAGTCGGGGATTCACCGCTCACCTGCGGGTGTGGATATCTGCTGCGCGTTTTCCTACCGCAAGTGTACGGTGTCAAGTTTTAGTACTGGTTAGAGTACAGATATCGATCCCACGAGGAGTGTGTGTAAAATTGTATATCAATTCTTGTAATTAAAATAGTCTCAACTTTATTTAGAGAAATTGAATAAACGGTTGGTTTGGTTGAATGAATTAACTGAAAACAATGAATTAATTAAGTCACCGAATTGAGAGATAATTGTAATGCCCGAGACTTAATTACTGTAATCAGACGTTGATGAATTGGTAGAATGGAGATTGTAGGAGCTTACGTGGAAAGGCCGGGCGTCGGTGCAAGAAAAACAAGATTTTGTACAGAACTTGTGGCGCCCGAGCGGTAGAAAGAGACCGCCCGAGTGCCAATGCACCATAAACATGATATTCGAACAGAATGTTTGGCGCCCGAGCGGTAGAATATTACCGCCCGAGCGCCAATGTGTGATAAGCCAAGAATCCGGCAGAAAGTGCCGCCCCCGAGCGGTATTTTCTTACCGCCCGAGCGCGATGGAAAAATAATGCGAGGGCCGAGAGTTCCGCGCCCGGGCGGAACTTTATGTCCGCCCGAGCGCGAGACGTGTTGCTTGAAAGAGCAAGCCACGCATCCAGGCCATGCAACGTGTATGTATCCATATATATATATATATATATATATATATATATATATATATATATATATATATATATATAATATATATATATATATGCACAAATCCTTTTATTCAGAAGGAAGGAAACGAAAAGAATATCGAGAAAAAGGTTCCAGAAAAATTGTTGAAAATCCTTACGCCTTTTTGGAGAAATCCGTCCGTCCGATTTTGAATCTGACTTCGGTACTGTGTTCCTATCGACGTAGGCTATAACTGGACGTAAGTTTTGCTACGTTTTGATATGTTCTAAAATTATGGTATTGTCAGAATCTGATATGATTCATATATGATGTTCTTGGCATGTTAGACATTGTATAATCGAAACCAGACTGAGGAACGGATACCATATGAAATTGTTATGAATTTTAGAGTTGAGTGAATAAGAATTGATATCAAGATTGAGTGATTATCTAGTATAAGACGTTGGAATTGATATCTGACTGATATGATTGTACTGGATATATTGAAATTATGACATTATGTTGTTGAAACAGAATTTGATTAAATTCTGATTATATCCAGTATTGGTTGAGTGATGTATTGATACCGTACCCTCGATATTGTCATTGTCAGACTGAGTATTGACAGGCTTGGGGTTCGAGACTTCGACAGAGTCAGAATATCATAAAGAAAGGTATAAATTAATGTTGAGTTGGGATTGCACAACTCGAGTGAGGTTTGACTCGAGTCTCCCTAAATCACATACTTTCATTTATTGCATTGATATTTGCAATTGTTGAGACTTATGATTGTAGTCTATTAATTTATAGCCACTGCATGTAATGACTGTTGATTCGCTAGTCATCGATTGATTTGCTTAGATACTGAATGCATGTATTGATTACTGAGTCGTTGAGTCATAGGCTGATTCGCCTAGTCACCGGCTGATTCGTCTGGTTATGGGCTGATTCGCCTAGTCACCGGCTGATTCGTCTGGTTATTGACTGATTCATCTAAACTTAAGCTGATTCGCTTAATTACAGGCTGATTCGTCTGGTTAGTGGCCGATTCGCCTAATTCTTGACTGATTCGTCAATTCTGCGGCTGATTCGCCCAGACACTGATATATGAATTATATCGATGCCGTTTAGGAATTGATTCATTCCTATCGATTGAGATTCGATATAATTACCTATATCCAGACATCGGGATCCCTAGGATAGAGTTGAGTCGAGTCTGAGACGACGCGTCAGTTGAGTCGAGTCTGAGACGACGCGTCGGTTGAGTTGAGTCTGATATGATATGTTGATTTACATTGTTTATATCATTCATGATTATTGAATGCTTGATATTGATTTATGTATTCTGATTTGATACAGGTTAAGAATATTTCTTATATATGCTTTCGTATATGCTTTTATATGATTGCATGTATACATTGTTTATACTGGGATATTTATATCTCACCGGAGTTATCCGGCTGTTGTCTTGTTTTGTATGTGTGCATGATAACAGGTGGGGCTGGATCAGGGTCAAGAAGAGGATGATAGAAGATTAGATAGCGTGGAGATCCGAGCTTCGAAGCAACATAGGATTCAGCACTGATATGTAGTTGAACTTAGTTGGACTTTTGTAGATAATACAAGATTTGTATGTTCATGTTTAATATGTAATTTGAGTAAATTACATTACGTTTCCGCTTTGTATTTTTTAAAAAAAATTTAGACCCTGTTTTATAATTGATTAATTAGTCCCAATGATGATTATGACTTTGATTAGCGTCCGGGTCCCCACAACAGGTGGTATCAGAGCGATAGATCCTTTAGATTGTGATAGAAGAGGCTAGTGAGCGGGGTAGATTGAGTTTTCTTCCTTGCTTTTGCATGCTAGCAATCTATTATGATTACTGCTTTATATAATACATGTTACTTGAATTATCTGATTTGATTTTGTAATATGTATTATTTGAAATGAATTCGAACCGATTCTCGATCAGCAGTAAGATGATCGGAGGAGAGACTGAATTGAAACAGGTTTGTTGGATTGAGTTACTAATCCTTGTGATATTCAGATATGCCTCCCAGAAGAATACCAGAACAGGGTAGTACATCAAATCCTCCAATGGATGTAACACCGACTCCGATGGAAACCTTGCTGAAGAGGTTTCAGTCATTCAAACCACCGACTCTTACGGGTACTGAGACATCAGTTAAGTGTGAGAGTTGGCTAGGTAACATTGAGATGCTGTTTGATTCACTGGAGTACAGTGATGAGTGCCGAATTAAATTGATTGGGCACCAGTTGCTTGATGTTGCAAAACAATGGTGGGTTACGATGAAGAGGGCCTTGGAGCAACGAGGTACGATTATTACTTGGGATGTATTTAAAACTGAGTTTTATCAAAGATTTTTCCCAGTGTCGTACAGGAAAGACAAGGGGGGCGGAGTTTGCCAATTTGAGACAGGGTCAGCTGAACATTGAAGAATATGTGACCAAGTTCTCTACCTTGTTGAAGTTTGCTCCACATGTGTCTGAAAATTACGAAGCCGTTGCCGATCAGTTCATCAATGGATTGAATCCCGATATTTTTACATTGGTGAACACAGGACGACCGAATAACTTTGCTGATGCCATGAATAGAGCAAAGGGCGCGGAAGCGGACCTGATAAGGCAGAGAGGAGCTGAATTTGTTCCTCCAGTGTTGAGACCACCACAACCACCTCCCTGATTCGAGAGTGGCAGTAGCAGTGGTGGAAGGAAAGATTTTCTGAAGGCTAGAGGAAAGCAGTTTAAGAAGTCTGGCGGCAGTTCTTCTAGCTCCAGTGGTTCTCAGCAGAGTTATACCGGCGTTTACTGCGGAAATTGTGGAGGGAGACATTCCACTGAACAATGCCAAGGAGTACTTGGTAGCTGCCACTTCTGTAAGCAACAGAGACATTTTGCCAGAGTATGTCCACAGAGGGATTCCCAAATATTCCAGGGAGCTGAACCATCTGGATCAGCGGCACAGTGGGGTAGACGATCAGCTGCCGTTCCTTCATTTCAACCAGCACCATCTCAGTCACAGCAGAGGCCAGGAGGAAGCCAGACAGTTGGCCAACCTCCTAGACAGCAGGCCAGAGTATTTGATTTGACCGAGGAGCAGGCTCAGGAAGCACTAGATGATGATATTGCAGGTAACTGATTTGTTTGATTACCTTGTGTATATAGATATGTGGAGGGATACCGGTACTTCACATATTGTTATTTCTGAAAGACTTGCATTGATGCATGCATTATCTGTTGAGTCCCTATTTACTGTAGTATTTGTTTCTTTTCCTTTGAGAAAAGATCTTGTATCAGTGATTTCTGTTAGATCTTGTATACTACAGTAGGATGAGAATGAGATCGAGTTAGATCGTGTGGTAGCTTGTGTTGTGCTAGTGTTCTCTGATTCTGGAACTGCATTACTGATATTGATATGCTGACCAAGTACAGAGCTACCATAGATTAGTTTCAGATGATGGTGAGAATCAGATCTGAGATGACCAAGAGATGACTATTGTACGATAAGAATTCTAGACTGAGAATTCTTTTGATATTCATACTAATTATGACTCGATTATTACAGAACGGAGCAGAGTGACTCCTTATGTAATCAGTTCATTTACTTAAGTTAAGTCTATCATTGGCTGATTTACCAATGATAAGAAAGTTATTAATGTTTTCCCCAGATAAGACTTCAGATCTCATTTCAGTCAGAGAGATTGATTTTAGCATTGAACCGATATTAGAAATTGTTGAAATTTTGAATCCTGATTGAGACAGATTGCATTCAGGATGTGTTATATCTGAAGATGATATATTTATTGATTTTAACAGAATTAAACCGTAATTAGTTGGCCGAGGTGAATAACAATGTCAGATATTTGCGGTTTTATGAGTTTAGCAGATCAGTACCGATGAGTGATGTTTTGAATCTGATTGAATCTTGCTGTTATTCTGAATCCGTTTTTGAATCAGGTAAGTAATACTGTATTGTATGTTAATAACTGATTTGCTTGTACCGATATTTCGAATGGGAAATGACATAGATTGTCAGAAATGGTGCAATACTTGATTTAGTAAGCATCCTGATAGCAGAAACTGTTTTGATAGAAAAAGATGAGATTAGATATGGTAGAGTTTGGACTGAAATGTCTGAACTACAGACAGATAAGGATAGAAAGAAAGAAACCAAGAGATTGGTTATGTAACTTGTCGGTTCCTGAATGGAAATGAGATTACACTTCGAAGGATATTGTGATGAAGTTACTACATTTCTTTTGGAATTGAGTATGGATTGAGTTAGGAATGACAGACTGATCCAGTCTGCGAGTGCTAAACCGTACATGAAGATGTACAAATATGAAATACTAGTAGTATTCCGTCAGGAAAATGATTTGATTACACGGAGTACTGAGAATTGAGTATATTAGACCGTGATTTTGGTTGATTTTGCACGTTGGATAGAATGTACTACAAGAGTTAGATACTAGATTATATCTGAATACTGAATAGTATTCACTACCTAATGGATAATCAGAGTGGATTATCCAGATTTCGGAGGATATGCTGAAAGCTGTAATGCTTGAGTTTAACATTAAATGGCAGGATTCATTGTCATTTTGTGAGTTTTCGTACAATAACAGCTATCAAACGAGTATTGAGATAACTCTTTTCGAAGCGTTGTGCGGAAAGATAGATGGATTTTCTCCTATTGAAATAATATCTCTGAAGTTCTTGAGATTAGATCTGAAATAATCAGAGATATGACTGAAAAGATGAATCTAATTCAGAAGAAAATGAAAACAGCTCATGATAAACAGATTGAATATGCCAACGTCGGATGATGACTGTTGGTATTTGAGACCAAAGATTGGATATATCTTTGATTGAGATAAACAGACTTAATAACAGCCGATGGTGTTGAGCTGTTACGAACTGTGAGTTGGGTATATACAGATGTGGTATAACCAGTATTGCGAGATTGATTTTATCAGAGCTATTCTTAGCAATAGCATTTGATATGAGATTGAAATTTCAGAACAGATTCATTGAGATGAGTTTCTGATTTAAACTCTGGATACATTTCTTCTGACATATCTGAATTGATTACTTGCGAGTTCGAGGACGAACTCAGATCTAAGAGGGGGAGAAATGTAATGCCCGAGACTTAATTACTGTAATCAGACGTTGATGAATTGGTAGAATGGAGTGTAAGGCTCGAGAATTGTCAATTGGCATTGATGTGAGACTTGAAACCATGAGAATGCATGACATATAGAGTGGAATGTTTGAAGCATGGCCGAAGCCACACCGCACCCGCGGTGTTAGAGATACAGCACCCGCGGTGCATTGAGAGGAAATTAGTGAAATTGTGCGAACAGACACCGCACCCGCGGTGCTAGCACGACCGCACCCGCGGTGTGAGACCGCACCCGCGGTCATGTAAGGACCGCACCCGCGGTCTAGGTGCTGCACTGTTAGATTAATTTGCCGTGAGCACAGCGCACCCGCGCTCTTGAGACACCGCACCCGCGGTCTGCATGCGAGATTGCCACTTTTGAATTTCATGATGACACATGGCATGCTATATAAATACCTTGTATTGACACTTCATTTCATCAGTTTCAGAAAGCAAGAACCGAGAGCTTCCCTTTAAATTCCTCAAGTTATTCATGGCTTTAAATTAAACTTGTGCAAGAATTGCTCATCCAATTTTAATTCCGAGTGTAGATTCATGCTCCTTGTATCGTTGGCTACGAAAGGACGTAAGTTTCTTACATTTCCAGCATGTTTCGAAAATAATGATGTTGGGGAAATTCAGATTTGAGTTAAAATATGAGTTCGTGATATATTGAGCATGATATATTCGTTGTCGGATCGATTTTCGGACACCGTAGGCTATTGTTTCGATTTTCAGCATGTGTTAAGTTACGGTTGTTCAGATTTCAGCCTATGTATTGAGGTGTGATGAGATTATGAGTTGATTATGATCGAGTATGATATTCTTGAGTTATCGGTATCGAAGAATTATGCCGTTACGCCGTCGAATTGCATTGAAACCGATGTTAGCTTTGTATATTGATTTGTTTGAGATGTATATGATTGAAGTGCACATTGTTTATGCCATTTCAGATTTGTATTGGCTATTGTGAACTCGAGACTTCGACTACGACACCGACTATTCGATAAGAAAGGTATAATTCATGTGGTCACAGGATTGCACAACTCGATTCAGATTTGATACGAGTTTCCCTAAATCACATACTAGATTGTTATTACATTTGATTATGTAATGCCTTGTTTATTGATTTATATTCGAGTCCTGAGATAGGAGAGATTGGCAGACTTGCCAAAACTAGACGTTTCGGTGTATCGACGCATAGGAGCAGATTTGCTATATGTGTAGACCCTCGATACAGAGTTGACCGAAGTCTAGGAATAAGACGTACCGTTGCCCCGAGTGGTTGGGTAGGTAACAGACCGTCTTATTCACACCGGGATCCCTAGATTAGAAAAGAGTCGAGTCAAAATTTGAATGTTGAATACAGATTTGTATTCTTCTACATGTTTAGATTTACATTCATGTTACTTGATTTGTGCTATGCATTTGTACATGATTATGTCATTGCATGCATCCATGTTTTATACTGGGATATGTTCTCACCGGAGTTATCCGGCTGTTGTCGTGTCTGTATGTGTGCATGGCAACAGGTGGGGCAGGATCGGGGTCACGAGCTAGATGAGAGATGATGATAGCGTGGAGATCTCGGGTGTAGCAGATTACTAGTGTTTTCTTATGAAACTTGCACTACTTATGTTTGTAGTTGTCATTTGAACACTAGTGTATGTTGTACGAACAGACTTGTATGTACATTACGTTGTTTAATTTCTATCGAGATATGTTATGCTTTAGTTAATACATTTGAATTAAAGTTAAAAGCAAAATTTTGACCCACATTTTCGAACAAAGATCCAATTAAATCCCAAACGAATAGAGTTAGAGCCCGGGTCCCCACAACAGGTGGTATCAGAGCAGTAGGTTCTGTAGACTGAGATAGAGTAGAATGAGCGGGGTAGATCGAGTCATCTTCCTTGCTTTTGAGATGCTAGCATACTTTATTGCTTTCCCTATTATATGTTGTATCGTATCTGAGTTTATTTACAGCATTTCAAGCCTGAATCAGAACCGATTCTCGATCAGAGTCTATGATCAGAGGAGGGCTGAGACAGATGATATTGATTGTGTACTAATCAGTTTGGTAATCAGATTTATGCCGCCTAGACGAGTGCCACAGCCAGAGCAGGGTAGCACATCAGGTGTACAGATGGATGTTACCGCTACACCGATGGAGACTTTATTGAAGAGATTCCAGTCTTTCCATCCGCCTACCCTGAAGGGCACAGAGAGTGCAGTAGAGTGCGAGAGCTGGCTTGATGATATCGAGATGTTGTTTGAGTCTTTGGCATATACTGATGAGCGACGTGTGAAACTGATAGGGCATCAGATGCAGGAGGTTGCCAAGAGCTGGTGGTTGACTACGAAGAGAGCCTTGGAGCACCGAGGCATTGACATCACGTGGAAAGTCTTCAAAGATGAGTTCTATCAGCGCTTCTTCCCCGTCTCCTACCGGAAAGATAAGGGAGCTGAATTTGCGAATCTGAAGCAGGGACAGTGGAACATCGAGGAGTATGTTGCTAAATATTCTGCATTGCTACGATTTGCACCGCATGTGGCCGGAAACGACGAGGCAGTGGCCGATCAGTTCATTAACGGATTGAATCCGGATGTTTTTACTTTGGTGAACACGGGCAGGCCTAGTACTTTTTCGGAGGCACTGAACCGAGCGAAGGGAGCAGAGGCTGGCTTGATTAGGCAGCGAGGGGCTTCCTACGGTGTTCAGGGGCAGAGACTGCCACAGTCCACGACCGTACAGTTTCCACCACCTCCTCCTCGTTTTGACAGTGGAGCTAGTGGTAGTGGCAAGAAGGATTTTCTGAAGGCTAAGGGCAAACAGTTTAAGAAATCTGGGAGCAGTTCATCGAGTTCGAGTGGATCTCGACAGAGAGGTCAGGGGTCAGATTATAGTGGCGCATACTGTGGTTCATGCGGAGGGCGACATGCGACGGAGCAGTGTCAAGGAGTTATGGGACGCTGCAACATCTGTAGGCAACAGGGACACTTCGCCAGAGTTTGTCCCCAGAGAGGTGCACAACGATTCCAGAGCACAGGATCATCAGCACCAGCGCCACAGATGGAGAGACAGGCATCCTCTGTGCACTCCTTTCAGCCACCCTCTACACAGACCCAGCAGAGACCAGGAGGTAGTCAGACGGTGAGTCAGCCTCCCAGACAGCAGGCACGTGTTTTTGCCCTGACAGAGGAGCAGGCGCAGGAGGCGCCAGATGACGTCATTGCAGGTAACTGTTTTCTTTGCGGTTATCCTGCATATGTGTTGATTGACACAGGGGCATCTCATACATTTATATCTGAACATTTTGCATTGAGACATTCATTGCCTGTTGAGTCGTTGTCGACAGTAGTGTCTATAGCTTCTCCGTTGGGAAGTGGTTTGATATCTGTGACTACTGTTAGACACTGTATGCTTCAGTTTGAGGGGCATGAGATTGATCTTGATTGTGTAGTACTTGGTTTAGCTGATTTTGACTGTATAGTTGGCATAGACATGTTGACCAAGTACAGGGCCACGGTAGATTGTTTCCACAAGATTGTCAGATTCAGACCCGAGATGACAGACGAGTGGAAATTCTACGGCAAGGGTTCCAGATCTCGGATTCTCTTAGTATCTGCTCTGACTATGAGTAGATTGCTTCAGAGAGGAGCAGAGGGCTTTCTCGTATATTCAGTAGATCTACTGAAGTCGAGCCCAGCATTGGCAGATCTGCCAGTGGTTTGTGAGTTTGCAGATGTCTTTCCTGACGAGATTCCAGGGTTGCCTCCAGTTCGAGAGGTTGATTTCAGCATAGATCTTATGCCCGGTTCTGTTCCTATTTCGAGAGCTCCGTATAGGATGGCGCCGATAGAGCTGAAAGAGTTGAAAGCACAGTTGGAGGATCTTCTGTCCAAGGGATATATCAGACCCAGTGTATATCCTTGGGGTGCTCCGGTGCTTTTCGTTAGAAAGAAAGATGGTTCGATGCGACTGTGTATTGATTACAGACAGTTGAACAAGGCAACAGTGAAGAACAAATATCCGTTGCCGCGCATCGACGATTTATTTGACCAGCTACAGGGATCTTCGGTATATTCGAAGATTGATTTGAGATCAGGGTATCATCAGCTCCGAGTTAGAGACGTTGATATTCCGAAGACTGCATTCCGAACCAGGTATGGACATTAGGAGTTTGTTGTTATGCCTTTCGGTTTGACGAATGCACCAGCGGTGTTTATGAGTTTGATGAACCGCATTTTTCAGAGATATTTAGATGAGGTTGTAATTGTGTTTATTGATGATATTTTGGTGTATTCGAAGAGTTTGACTGAGCATGCAGATCACCTGAGGATTGTATTGAAGACTTTAAGAAAAGAGCAGTTGTATGCCAAACTGTCCAAGTGTGAATTCTGGTTGCGACAGGTTGTCTTCTTGGGGCATATTATATCTGGAGATGGTATTGCGGTAGATCCGAGTAAAGTTGAGGCTGTGATCAGTTGGCCGAGACCGACTTCTGTGCCTGAGATACGCAGTTTCATGGGTTTAGCCGGGTATTATCGACGTTTTATCAGAGATTTCTCTAGTATAGCGAAGCCTATCACTCAGTTGACCCAGAAGAATATGCCATTTGTGTGGTCCGAAGATTGTGAAGCTAGTTTTGTAGAGCTGAAGAAGAGGCTGACTAGTGCGCCTGTCTTGACGATTCCTGCAGGTACAGGTGAGTTCGTTGTATACTGTGACGCATCTCACAGAGGGTTAGGATGTGTTCTTATGCAGCGAGGGCACGTGATAGCATACGCCTCTAGACAGTTGAAGCCGCACGAGACTCGTTATTCGATTCATGATCTTGAATTGGCGGCGATTGTGTTTGCACTTAAGATCTGGCGTCATTATCTGTATGGCGAGAAATTCGAGATTTATTCCGATCATAAGAGCTTGAAGTATCTCTTTTCTCAGTCAGAGTTGAACATGAGGCAGCGACGATGGCTTGATCTGCTGAAAGATTTTGATTGCGAGATCAAATACCATCCAGGAAAATCGAATGCAGCGGCAGACGCCTTGAGTCGAAAGGTATGTGCTCATTCCTTGTCGACTGTAGGTGTATCGAATTTAGTGGAAGATTGTTGCTTGTCTGGATTGACATTTGACACAGATAGTAGACCGTTGCGACTTGCTGCGATTCAGATTGAGCCAGATCTGATTTTGAGGATCAAAGAAGCACAGAGAACTGATCCGAGCGTGCAGAGATCGATTGATATGGTCAGAGCTGGACATATCTCAGAGTATCAGGTCAGAGATTCTGTTCTGTATGTGAATAACCGCTTAGTAGTGCCAGAGATTTCAGATTTGAGACGACAGATCATGTCGGAGGCACACTGTAGTCGGTTCAGCATTCATCCTGGTGGCAGGAAGATGTATAACGACTTGAAGACACAATTCTGGTGGAAACAGATGAAGACAGACATTGCAGAATTTGTGTCTAGATGTCTGAATTGCCAACAGGTGAAGGCCGAGAGGAAGAAGCCCGGAGGTTTACTTCAGAGTTTGTCTGTTCCTGAATGAAAATGGGACCACATTTCCATGGACTTCGTGACGAAGTTACCTCGATCATCCCGTGGCTGTGATTCGATTTGGGTCATCATTGACAGATTGACCAAATCTGCCTGTTTCATTCCGTACAGGATGACCTATCGACACGATCAGATGGCAGAGTTGTATGTCAGAGAGGTCGTCAGATTGCATGGTGTGCCGAAGTCGATCGTATCAGACCGTGATCCACGATTCATTTCTCACTTCTGGCACAGTTTGCAGCAGGCTTTGGGTACGACTTTACACCTAAGCACTGCTTATCATCCCCAGACGGACGGACAGTCAGAGCGGACTATCCAGACTTTAGAGGACATGCTGAGAGCTGTAGTACTAGACTTTGGTACTAGTTGGCAGGATTCATTGCCGTTGTGTGAGTTTTCATACAACAACAGCTATCAGACTAGCATTGAGATGGCACCGTTCGAAGCTTTATACGGAAAGAGGTGCAGATCTCTGTTGTATTGGGATGATATTTCTGAGGTACCAGAGTTGGGGCCTGATATGATTCGTGCGATGACAGAGAAAGTGAAGATCATTCAGAAGCGAATGAAGACGGCACAGGATAGGCAAGCAAAGTACGCCAATATTAGACGCAGACCGTTAGTATTCGAACAGGGAGACAGAGTATTTCTGAAGATTTCACCTTTCAGAGGCGTTGTCAGATTTGGCAAGCGAGGAAAGTTGTCTCCTAGATACGTTGGTCCGTATGAGATTCTTGAGAAGATTGGCGACCGAGCTTACAGACTTGCTCTTCCCCCTTCACTGTCCGGTATACATGACGTTTTTCATGTATCGATGTTGCGCAGATATATGCCGGATGATTCTCATGTCATTCACCCTGACGAAGCCGAGTTAGATCAGACTTTGAGCTATGTTGAGCGACCGATACACATTCTTGATCGGAAAGAAAAACAGCTTAGAACCAAGACTATTCCGCTTGTGAAGGTTCAGTGGAGTCGTCATGGCATCGAGGAAGCAACTTGGGAGACAGAGTCTGAAATGAGACAAAGGCATCCCGAGTTATTTTTATGATGTGAGTCTTTCTTCCCGATTTGACTTTACAATTTTGTATATAACTGCATGAATAATTGCTTGTGAGTTCGAGGACGAACTCTTGTCTAAGAGGGGGAGAAATGTAAGGCTCGAGAATTGTCAATTGGCATTGATGTGAGACTTGAAACCATGAGAATGCATGACATATAGAGTGGAATGTTTGAAGCATGGCCGAAGCCACACCGCACCCGCGGTGTTAGAGATACAGCACCCGCGGTGCATTGAGAGGAAATTAGTGAAATTGTGCGAACAGACACCGCACCCGCGGTGCTAGCACGACCGCACCCGCGGTCATGTAAGGACCGCACCCGCGGTCTAGGTGCTGCACTGTTAGATTAATTTGCCGTGAGCACAGCGCACCCGCGCTCTTGAGACACCGCACCCGCGGTCTGCATGCGAGATTGCCACTTTTGAATTCCGTGATGACACATGGCATGCTATATAAATACCTTGTATTGACACTTCATTTCATCAGTTTCAGAAAGCAAGAACCGAGAGCTTCCCTTTAAATTCCTCAAGTTATTCATGGCTTTAAATTAAACTTGTGCAAGAATTGCTCATCCAATTTTAATTCCGAGTGTAGATTCATGCTCCTTGTATCGTTGGCTACGAAAGGACGTAAGTTTCTTACATTTCCAGCATGTTTCGAAAATAATGATGTTGGGGAAATTCAGATTTGAGTTAAAATATGAGTTCGTGATATATTGAGCATGATATATTCGTTGTCGGATCGATTTTCGGACACCGTAGGCTATTGTTTCGATTTTCAGCATGTGTTAAGTTACGGTTGTTCAGATTTCAGCCTATGTATTGAGGTGTGATGAGATTATGAGTTGATTATGATCGAGTATGATATTCTTGAGTTATCGGTATCGAAGAATTATGCCGTTACGCCGTCGAATTGCATTGAAACCGATGTTAGCTTTGTATATTGATTTGTTTGAGATGTATATGATTGAAGTGCACATTGTTTATGCCATTTCAGATTTGTATTGGCTATTGTGAACTCGAGACTTCGACTACGACACCGACTATTCGATAAGAAAGGTATAATTCATGTGGTCACGGGATTGCACAACTCGATTCAGATTTGATACGAGTTTCCCTAAATCACATACTAGATTGTTATTACATTTGATTATGTAATGCCTTGTTTATTGATTTATATTCGAGTCCTGAGATAGGAGAGATTGGCAGACTTGCCAAAACTAGACGTTTCGGTGTATCGACGCATAGGAGCAGATTTGCTATATGTGTAGACCTTCGATACAGAGTTGACCGAAGTCTAGGAATAAGACGTACCGTTGCCCCGAGTGGTTGGGTAGGTAACAGACCGTCTTATTCACACCGGGATCCCTAGATTAGAAAAGAGTCGAGTCAAAATTTGAATGTTGAATACAGATTTGTATTCTTCTACATGTTTAGATTTACATTCTTGTTACTTGATTTGTGCTATGCATTTGTACATGATTATGTCATTGCATGCATCCATGTTTTATACTGGGATATGTTCTCACCGGAGTTATCCGGCTGTTGTCGTGTCTGTATGTGTGCATGGCAACAGGTGGGGCAGGATCGGGGTCACGAGCTAGATGAGAGATGATGATAGCGTGGAGATCTCGGGTGTAGCAGATTACTAGTGTTTTCTTATGAAACTTGCACTACTTATGTTTGTAGTTGTCATTTGAACACTAGTGTATGTTGTACGAACAGACTTGTATGTACATTACGTTGTTTAATTTCTATCGAGATATGTTATGCTTTAGTTAATACATTTGAATTAAAGTTAAAAGCAAAATTTTGACCCACATTTTCGAACAAAGATCCAATTAAATCCCAAACGAATAGAGTTAGAGCCCGGGTCCCCACATGGAGATTGTAGGAGCTTACGTGGAAAGGCCGGGCGTCGGTGCAAGAAAAACAAGATTTTGTACAGAACTTGTGGCGCCCGAGCGGTAGAAAGAGACCGCCCGAGCGCCAATGCACCATAAACATGATATTCGAACAGAATGTTTGGCGCCCGAGAGGTAGAATATTACCGCCCGAGCGCCAATGTGTGATAAGCCAAGAATCCGGCAGAAAGTGCCACGCCCGAGCAGTATTTTCTTACCGCCCGAGCGCGATGGAAAAATAATGCGAGGGCCGAGAGTTCCGCGCCCGGGCGGAACTTTATGTCCGCCCGAGCGCGAGACGTGTTGCTTGAAAGAGCAAGCCACGCATCCAGGCCATGCAACATGTATGTATCCATATATATATATATATATATATATATATATATATATATATATGCACAAATCCTTTTATTCAGAAGGAAGGAAACGAAAAGAATATCGAGAAAAAGGTTCCAGAAAAATTGTTGAAAATCCTTACGTCTTTTTGGAGGAATCCGTCCGTCCGATTTTGAATCCGACTTCGGTACAGTGTTCCTATCGACGTAGGCTTTAACTGGACGTAAGTTTTGCTACGTTTTGATATGTTCTAAAATTATGGTATTGTCAGAATCTGATATGATTCATATATGTTCTTGGCATGTTAGACATCGTATAATCGAAACCGGACTGAGGAACGGATACCATATGAAATTGTTATGAATTTTAGGGTTGAGTGAATAAGAATTGATATCAAGATTGAGTGATTATCGAGTATAAGACGTTGGAATTGATATCTGACTGATATGATTGTACTGGATATATTGAAATTATGACATTATGTTGTTGAAACAGAATTTGATTAAATTCTGATTATATCCAGTATTGGTTGAGTGATGTATTGATACCGTACCCTCGATATTGTCATTGTCAGACTGAGTATTGACAGGCTTGGGGTTCGAGACTTCGACAGAGTCAGAATATCAGAATGAAAGGTATAAATTAATGTTGAGTTGGGATTGCACAACTCGAGTGAGGTTTGACTCGAGTCTCCCTAAATCACATACTTTCATTTATTGCATTGATATTTGCAATTGTTGAGACTTATGATTGTAGTCTATTGATTTATAGCCACTGCATGTAATGACTGCTGATTCGCTAGTCATCGATTGATTTGCTTAGATACTGAATGCATGTATTGATTACTGAGTCGTTGAGTCATAGGCTGATTCGCCTAGTCACCGGCTGATTCGTCTGGTTATGGGCTGATTCGCCTAGTCACCGGCTGATTCGTCTGGTTGTTGACTGATTCGTCTAAACTTAAGCTGATTCGCTTAATTACAGGCTGATTCGTCTAGTTAGTGGCCGATTCGCCTAATTCTTGACTGATTCGTCAATTCTGCGGCTTATTCGCCCAGACACTGATATATGAATTATATCGATGTCGTTTAGGAATTGATTCATTCCTATCGACTGAGATTCGATATAATTACCTATATCCAGACATCGGGATCCCTAGGATAGAGTTGAGTCGAGTCTGAGACGACGCGTCAGTTGAGTCGAGTCTGAGACGACGCGTCGGTTGAGTTGAGTCTGATATGACATGTTGATTTACATTGTTTATATCATTCATGATTATTGAATGCTTGATATTGATTTATGTATTCTGATTTGATACAGGTTAAGAATATTTCTTATATATGCTTTCGTATATGCTTTTATATGATTGCATGTATACATTGTTTATACTGGGATATTTATATCTCACCGGAGTTATCCGGCTGTTGTCTTGTTTTGTATGTGTGCATGACAACAGGTGGGGCTGGATCAGGGTCAAGAAGAGGATGAGAGAAGATTAGATAGCGTGGAGATCCGGGCTTCGAAGCAACATAGGATTCAGCACTGATATGTAGTTGAACTTAGTTGGACTTTTGTAGATAATACAAGATTTGTATGTTCATGTTTAATATGTAATTTGAGTAAATTACATTACGTTTCCGCTTTGTATTTTAAGAAAAAAAATTTAGACCCTGTTTTATAATTGATTAATTAGTCCCAATGATGATTATGACTTTGATTAGCGTCCGGGTCCCCACATAATAATGAGAGAAAGTATCTAGAGAAATGATTTCACAAAGTTTCCAAGATAATTACTCACAGTTTAATTTATATTCCTGAATTCCAATCAATTAATGGCCAAGAACACTTAGATTGTTTTATTCCCCCTTTCCCAAGTGACGAATAAAGTGTATCTATCAACTTCGATTCAATTATTCCTAATTAGAATCTACGTTTCATAGATAAATGCTAACAATGTTCTTACTAAGCCTCGCTAAAGTTATACGCCTTCCGAACGCTATAAACATTTAACGACGTGTCTCTAATGATCTATAATCCTAGTCCCTCTCCCGAGTTATAAGATTAATCAAACAAAAAACAAGTTATGGCCAGTAAATTGCAGTGCAGTAAACGTAGAGAACACAATTAAACGAAAGCGGAATTCAATCAAATAAATAACGGTGTCAAGTCATCGTATCAACAGAGTTACGTCATTCTCTAGAATGGGAATTTAGTTCATCACAAAATCCAAGAGAAAACAAGACATATTTGTAATTCTAGGCATCGATACACAGTAGAATAAAGAAACAAAGGAAAAGATAACAAATCCGAAGTGTCGTCTCTGTTCCCAGATCTGTCGTTCTTCGTATTTGTGGATGTTCTTCACCCTCTGAATCTTCGTCTCATGTATGCACTCCGTTTTTCGCCTCTTTTCCTCCCCAAGATTGTATTTTCCGTGTGATTTCTCCCCACGGCGGCCCTCCTTCCTTTCTGACCTAGCTCGCGTGTATTTATAGATTTTGTGAACGCCGCGCGCACGGTTCTGTCGTGTGGCTTGTTGTTGTGCGCGCGTCTGCGCGTGAAGTGGCGCGGCCACGCGCGCACCTCTGTTCCTGCGTGTGCTCTCGGCTGCGCACTACTCTGTTTTCCTGGTCCAATTGGCTTCGTTCCACTATTTTCTTCATTCCTGGAATGATAACAAAAACACACCAAAGACCGCATAATTCTGTTCGAAACAAGCATAATTCGAAATGGATTCTAATATAAATTAAGTGCAAATCTTGCACTTATCAAACCCCCCCAAACTTGAACTTTTGCTAGTCCCGAGCAAAATAGAATAAAATTTAATAACTAAGGAAAAGATTAACGTCACTACTAAAGTCATGGATATGCGAAAAGTGATATTGGCCTCCGACTCATCTAATTTCATGTAATTCACGATTTCCCAAGAGTCACGTGTGTGTGTTTGTGATATGTCAATGTTCGTTTACCCCATCGAATGCTCAAATAGAGTTGTAATGCCCATCCGCTTTACAGAATCAAGAAATCCTCAGTTCAGTTCGACTCACACTTCATCAAACTATAAATTTGCATTCACAGATCACATAGGACTTTATCGGTGATTACTTGGCTCGAAATATGGTCAATCAAAAGTACGCCAAAGGTGTTGTAAAATATGGTCAATCCGCAGCATTTGAGTCATCCATTTCCATGGGCTGCGGCGGTGATAGATCTGGTGGTGGGTAAAATTAACAACTTAGGACGTAAAATAAAATAAAATAATAAAAACAAAATGAATGCTAAAGAAAATAAATTGTGGGTTGCCTCCCACACAGCGCTTGGTTTAACGTCATCAGCCCGACTATACCCATCCTGTTCATGGTGGATCGTATGATATCTTGGATGCCTTTATTTCCACCAGCTGACCTTCAACTTCCATGGTCATCTTTCCTCGTTTCACGTCAATAATAGCTCCAACAGCAGCCAATAATGGTCGTCCTAGAATGACATGAACGTTTTGACTGTTCTCAATATCAAGTACCACAAAATCAGCTAGAAGCCTTATTTTATCAATCTTAAGTTCAACATCTTCCACAACACCTAGCGGTGTCCTGACCGATTTATCCGCCATTTGCAAGCTTAGTCCTGTGGGCTTTATCCTGCTCAATCCAAGTTTCTCGTAAAGAGAACTTGGCATTATATTCACACTTGCTCCTGAATCATAGATGGCTTTTTCAACTAATTTACCCTCTATTTCACATGGTACTACAAATTCTCCGGGGTCTTGTAGCTTCTGAGGGAGATTTCCTTGCTTCTCCTTATCATCTCCTCCATTAAATACCACATCTTCCTGCTCTGCAGACTGAATATTAGAATGTAGGGTCTTGAGATCTTCAAGACTTTTTTTCTTTTTAAATTCAGCTTGTAATTGTAAAAATCACTGAGGGTAGGGAAGTAAGGAAATATCAATGCATTGATTTAAATCATACCTCTCAGATTTCTTACCTCGGGTTCTTTTGCTTGGAGTTGGCTTTTCATTCTGAACATGTGTGAGTTCAACCTCTGTCTCTTCGCTTCCTACCACACCAATCTCCTCATGTTGCATAAAAATGGCATTCACCTCTCTCAGATTTGGATCTGCAGTCTTTTGTACTGCGCCTGACGGTTGAGACGTGAGTTGCTTCGTTATCTGCCCAACTTGCGATTCCAGGATTTTCAACGAAGCTCCAATATTTGTCATGTGTGTCTCGAGGTTGTCAAGTCTAGACTCAGTCCTAGCCATCCTCTTTCCAGATTCAGAAACAAATGTCCCAACTAAATCCTCAAATGATGGCTTCCCTTCCCCATTTGATGTATTGAACCCCGGTGGAGGATTCAACACATTCTTATTGTTTGCATATGAAAAATTCTCATGGTTCTTCAAATCAGGATGATAAGTGTTAGGGGGAGGGTTACCTCGATATCCTCCATAGCCTCCAAAGTTTTTGTTGTTGATGTATTGGACTTCTTCAAGAAAATGTGGTTCTTCAACAACAAGCGGTGGTCCCTCAGTGTTTGATGTACTCACTTTATTCATGGTTGCTATCTATGTAGTCAACGCTGAGACTTGCGCAGTGAGTGATGTGATAGGATCCACAGCATAAACTCCAGCTGTCCTCTGTAATCCTGACCTCTCAGACGGCCATTGGTAGCTATTAATAGTCATCTACTCAAGTAAGTCATAGGCTTGAGCAGGAGACTTGGCAAAGATCGTGCCACCCGCCGCTGCATCCACAGTTGTACGCGTCTGACCATTCAATCCATTATAGAAAAGCTCGATTTGTACCCAGTCTTCAAAACCATGATTTGGGCACCTCCTCAACAACTCCTTATACCTTTCCCAAGCTTCATACAATTGCTCGAAGGCATTCTGTCTAAAAGTGCTGATCTCAATCTTTAATTGTGCAGACTTCGCAGGTGGAAAATATTTAGAAAGGAACTTCGTCGCCAGCTCCTGCCATGTCGTGATGCTCCCTAATGGCAGTGATTGGAGCCATCCTCTTGCTTGATCCCTGAGAGAAAAAGGAAACAAGCGCAGTCGAATAATATCATCAGAAACACCATTTATTTTTACCGTGTCCGTAATCTCCAAGAATGTTTTGAGATGTAGATGAGGATCTGCAGTAGTGGCTACCCCAAACTGGTTCTGTTGAACCATGTTTATCAATGCGGGCTTAAGCTCGAAATTGTTGGCGTTGATGGTTCCTCGAGCAATGCCAGAATAGTGCGTGTTGATCACTGGTCGAAAGTGATCTCTGATTGGTATAGCCTCAGGCGGCATCTGTCTGTTGTTTTCTCTGTTATCAGCCATCGCTTTGATTTCTTCCCTTCTCGCTTTTCTTAATCTTCTTGCAGTTCGTTCGATCTCCGGATCAAAAATAAGCGAGTCGGGGTTTTGCAATCTTAGCATGCACTGTCAAGCAGAAAAAATGAAAACTTAATCAATATAAAACAAAATAAAAATAAAAGCTCTAAATTAAAATCTAGACTAATTGGTAACAATACTGATATAAATTCAAATTTGACACTCCCCGGCAACGGCGCCAAAAACTTAATCTCGTGGGCTTCATGTTGCTCGTTTTCCTACCGCAAGTGTACGGTGTCAAGTTTTAGTACTGGTTAGAGTACAAATATCGATCCCACAAGGAGTGTGTGTAAAATTGTATATCAATTCTTGTAATTAAAATAATCTCAACTTTATTTAGAGAAATTGAATAAACGGTTGGTTTGGTTTAATGAATTAACTGAAAACAATGAATTAATTAAGTCACCGAATTGAGAGATAATAATGAGAGAAAGTATCTAGAGAAATGATTTCACTAAGTTTCCACGATAATTACTCACAGTTTAATTTATATTCCTGAATTCCAATCAATTAATGGCCAAGAACACTTAGATTGTTTTATTCCCCCTTTCCCAAGTGACGAATAAAGTGTATCTATCAACTTCGATTCAATTATTCCTAATTAGAATCTACGTTTCATAGATAAATGCTAACAATGTTCTTACTAAGCCTCGCTAAAGTTATACGCCTTCCGAACGCTATAAACATTTAACGATGTGTCTCTAATGATCTATAATCCTAGTCCCTCTCCCGAGTTATAAGATTAATCAAACAACAAACAATTTATGGCCAGTAAATTGCAGTGCAGTAAATGCAGAGAACACAATTAAACGAAAGCGGAATTCAATCAAATAAATAATGGTGTCAAGTCATCGTATCAACAGAGTTACGTCATTCTCTAGAATGTGAATTTAGTTCATCACGAAATCCAAGAGAAAACAAGACATATTTGTAATTCTAGGCATCGATACACAGTAGAATAAAGAAACAAAGAAAAAGATAACAAATCCGAAGTGTCGTCTCTGTTCCCAGATCTGTTGTTCTTCGTATTTGTGGCTGTTCTTCACCCTCTGAATCTTCGTCTCGTGTATGCACTCCCTTTTTCGCCTCTTTTCCTCCCCAAGATGGTGTATTTTCCGTGTGATTTCTCCCCACGGCGTCCCTCCTTCCGTTCTGACCTAGCTCGCGTGTATTTATAGATTTTGTGAACGTCGCGCGCGCGGTTCAGTCGTGTGGCTTGTTGTTGTGCGCGCGTCAGCGCGTGAAGTGGCGCGGCCGCGCGCGCACCTCTGTTCCTGCGTGTGCTCTCGGCTGCGCACTACTCTGTTTTCCTGGTCCAATTGGCTTCGTTCCACTATTTTCTTCATTCCTGGAATGATAAAAAAAACACACCAAAAACCGCATAATTCTGTTCGAAACAAGCATAATTCAAAATGGATTCTAATATAAATTAAGTGCAAATCTTGCACTTATCAATATCCTATGTGATATGATGAAATTATAGTGCATGTAATCTTTGGCCAGAGTATGAGATGTACGTTAGAGAAGGAGTTCTCCAACCGTGCATGCGATGCCACTATTTATAGTTATCACATAGTTATCGAATTATTATGCAACCCTCGATGAACCAATGGTTGCAGATTCGATCGGGATATATGAGATGAAGGGACCGTACTTTACGCTAATCATAATCGACTGGTTCTTGCAGGCACTATCAGTGATACCTAGGGGATCATGGGGCGATACTACTAGACGCTCTTAACATGATCCGATGGGTGCAATCAGAAATGAGTTCTTACATTCTTGATCAAGCTGTTGATGAATAGAATGTGGCTAACTAGGGTAAGCCTGAATGAAGGATTATGTCCTAAATCACAAAGAGTTGTGAACCCACAGATAGCTGTATCCCTGAACCATTGAGGGTCACACAAGAACTGGATCGTTTGTTCCCGTTGAGAGAATAAATTCAAAGAGTTGAATTTATATTATGATATAGTAAATTCAAGGAGTTGAAGTTATGATAATTAAATTTTGAGAAAAATAAATTCAAAGAGTTGAATTTATGAGATAGTAAATTCAAGAAGTTAAATTTATGAAATTTGGAGAGAATAAATTCAAAGGGTTGAATTTATAAAATTTGATAATTTAATTTATTAAACTCAAAAGTTGGGTTTATTAAATATTAAATTTTGGAGGTGATAAAATTCAAGGAGTTGAATTTATAATTTAAATATTAAATTCAAATGTTGAATTTATAATGTATTTAATTTATTAAGCTCAAAGGTTGAGTTTATTAAATATTAAATTAAATGTAATGGATATATGTATAATGTGTTTGTAGGAGTACAAGACCAACATACATATTATTAAAGTTCTTAATTAGACTTGAAAAGATTTATTAATTAATTAAACTAGTTGGACTAGGATAATTAATTGATTAAGCCCATTAAATGTTTAATTTAATTAATGAGCCCTAAGCTTATAGGGTTGAGAGAATTGATTCATAATTTTTTTAAAAAAGAAACCCTAGCCTCCCACAATTCTAATTGTGATACTCGGCAATCACAATTCAAAATTTCTCAAAAGTGTTTTGGTTTTTTTCAAGAAAAGGAATTTTGATTCCTCTCTCAGATATTTGATCTCCACGTAAAAGTTCTTCCAAATATTCTAGTGTTATTTGGAAGAGAAACAAATCATCTAGTCGTGGACCTGATTAGAAGAAAGGAGTCTCTTGAAGAAAGTTCGTAGGGATTCATCAAGAGATAATCCGTTTATACCGGATTAGTTGGAGCCACGTGATCTAATTCACAAAGGTATAATTTTCTAAATACCCTATGAATGTTTGATTTTAAAACCATATGAGTGCCCAAATATACATCTTTAATGTCAAGATCTAAAATTTTTAAAACTTCCGCTGCGTTTGGGCGTGTAGAAAACTAAGATCCAACATTGGAAACGATGACTCACTCTACTGCAATTATGGAAAAGATAAACTAGTAAAAACACATCATTTTTGTTGTGATTAGTGTTCATATATGGAAAAGCTATAAAAGGAACCTTTTTTTTACCTTGGTTTGAATCCATAGCCCTTTCCCTAAAACCAGAAACGTTAAACTGTTTAGATGCAACTCATACAATATTATCCAAATACGGTCTAAATATTAAAGAGGGCATACTTCTGCATTTTCCGTTTCATCTGCAATGATGGACATCCCGTAGTCACTCAGTTTTGCTATCCCGTGCTAGTCAAGCAGTACATTATTTGTCTTCAACCGATTACTGAAGCAGGGGGGAATAACCCCAGTATGCAAAAAATGTACAGCCTGGGCAACACCAATCTGTCCGACCGCTTTTGTACCTTTTCAGGACTTGTTTCTGCGAAAGATCATGGTACAATTTAAGTTCTAAAGAGTTCAACACATGGTTTGCATCCTTCTTGTAGACATAGACAAAGGATTCCTCGATAATTTAAGACCTAGAGTGATTCAGGTACCTGAAAGAAGAGAGAGAAAGTTCCCACTGGGAACAAATTCATACACAAGGAACAATCTATCTGTTGCTGGAAAAGTCTGCATTCAGCAGTGGGTACGAAGTTGTTGTTTAGCACAGCTTTCCACCCTCAGACAGATGGGCAGTCAGAGCGGATTATTCAGATTTTGGAGGACCTTCTCCGTGCTTGTGTTATGTTTTTCTCTAGGAGTTGGGAGTCGAATTTGCCATTAGTAGAGTTCACCTATAACAACAGTTTTCAGGCATCTATAGGTATGGCTCCGTTTTAAGCATTGTATGACCGTAAGAGTAGATCTCCTGTTCATTGGTATGAGGTAGGGGAGAGATCAGAGTTGGGTTCGGAGATTATTCAGCAGGCTGCCGATGTAGTAGTCAAGATCCGTGATAGGATGAGGACTGCTTAGAGTCGACAGAATAGTTATGCGGATCAGAGGAGGAGAGATTTAGAGTTTGCCGTGGACGACCATGTTTTCGTGAAGGTAGCACTTATGAAAGGTGTCATGTGGTTCGGAAAGGAAAGAAAGCTCAGTCCGAGATTCATTGGACCATTCGAGATCCTCGACAGAGTTGGGACGTTAGCTTATCGTGTTGCTCTTCCGCTGAATCTGGCCGGAGTACATAATGTGTTCCACGTCTCTATGCTGAGAAAGTATATGGAAAACCCTTCGCATGTCTTGAAGTTTGAGCTGTTGCATCTCACTCCGAACCTGTCTTATGAAGAGAGATCAGTGCAGATCTTAGACAGACATGAGAAGAAGCTTCAGAACAAAATGGTGCAGCTAGTCAAAGTCAAATGGCTCAATCATTCAGAGGTGGAAGCTACATGGGAGTTTGAGCCAGAGATGAGGAGTCGGTATCCCGAGTTATTCGGTGAGTTTTAATTTCGAGGACGAAATTTCTTTTAAGGGGGGAGAGTTGTAGAACCCGTAAATTAGACTACGTATAAGCCATGTATAATTTCTAGTATTTAAATTAAATTGATTTTTATTGCATGAGTATTTAAATTCTTTTTTTAAATTTAATTATTTGATGCAGTAGTTTAATTGTTACATTTTCAGTTAAATAAATGAGACCGGACTGGAGTTGGAGTATTGAGATAAAATTTCATATTAAGAAAACATTCCTAGAATTTATTTTAGATAAACAATAAGTTAATTTAATGTAAAAGAATGCTTGAGAAATTATTTAAGTAATTCAAAGATTTAGCCATGCATGCAAGATAATATTATTCCTTAATTAATTTATTAATTCATTAAACTATTTAATGGGTAGATAAAACTCTAAAGAATTAAAATACAAGATTTAAGAAATATTTTCCCTCCCGTTATCCTATAATTTTCGGCCATTTCAATTTTGTAGGATTTCAATTTATCAACTCACAATTTTGGTATTCTTTCTTTATTCCTTCTTGGCATATATAATTCCTTCAACTTCAAATATTCAATAATTAAGCAATATTCTCACCCCAATTATCTAATAAAATCGGCCCCTCCCTTCATTTAAAAGGTTTAAATTAATTTGACAACTCATTCCTTGTTATCTTTCCTTAATCTTTTTCTAGGTATATATTCTCCCCACATTTAAATCACTAAAAAATAATTAATTATGCAACTTTCTCCTTGTTCCTAGACACTATAATCGACCAAGTGCACCCTCTAATATCTCTCAAAAAATCTTTTGATACCATTCTTATTTCCTTATCTCACAAATTCAAAGATAGCAAAGATTATTTTCTCCTTTTATCTTGCAACCTTTCCTTCATCTCCTAGACTCATTTTCTTCTCTCCCTTTCGCTGAAATTCAGAGAAATTTTCAGAGTAAAAATCGTGAGAAAAACCGAGAGAAACAAGAGAGAAAAATCGAGTAGAAAAGTGAGAAAGCGAAGCACTCCGTCTCCTCCGCGCTGTGTCGTTGTTTCCTTTTTGTTTTCTTCAAAACAAAAATCCAGGCATGTCTATATTCCCTTTCACGCTTCAATCAAGTCATAATATGATTTTTAAAAATTGCATGATTATGTTTTTATAGGCAACAACCGAAATACATGATAAGATTTTCGATTTAAAACATGTGCAGATTTCGGACCTTCCCTTGTTCTCTCACGGGTTTGGCTTGTGTTTGATTGTTTCAGGTGTTGTCTCGATCCTAGGCTCCCAAGGCGGCACCTAGACATGTACTAGGGTGTATTAGGACCATGTTGGTCCATTAGTTCAAGCCCCATGCATGCTGGAATTCAGAAATTGACAGCAACTCTTCCCTAGTGTCACTTTGTGTTCGATTTTCTTGTTTGCTGTCAAAGGAGGATGATTCTTATCTTGGCTGCCCTAGGGGCTATAGCCATGGTTGGAACCTTCATTTTCTGCATGTGTAACTTCGGCTCTATGGGTTGGTGTGGATCTTGGTTGGCTTTTTAGCCCTTAGCCACAGTTCATACCATACCCCTTGATATCTAGATCATGCCAGTGGTCAAAATGGCTAGTGGAATGGTCCATGACAGCAAACGAAGCAACTCTCCCCACGCGCGCAGGTTCACCTCTCAGGTGGGAGTTTCGGGTGATCCATGGTGTTGCTTGAATTATGGGTGGCTAGGGCCCATAGCCATGGTTTAAGCCACACATTAAGATGTTGGGAAGAGGCTCTGGTCGGTGGTTCAAGCCCCAATGGCCATTAGCCTCTCAAACAACACAAAGGAACGCAAGCGCTACTGCTGTATTTTTGTGACAGCAAGTTGTGCTTCGGTTCAGAGGCTCGTTTGACTTCTTGGTTGGAATTTAGCCTCTGGCCTCGGACTGGACAGTGCCTCATCGAGTTAGGAAGGTCATGCTTTTGGCCGTTAATGCTTCGGTTAAGTTTAGAGGTCGTACGAGAATTTACGGTGCAATGTGCCAAAGTGACTCTCGAAAGAGCGTTTCATGTTTTGGCCTCCATTCACCAAAATTTCGAGTACTGTAATTATAGGGGCATTATTTCATCATTTACGTGTATTTTAATCATGAGTAAATGATGGTTTGGTGTTGGTTCGGGTTGGCACATAGTCATGATTAAATAATAATTTGTTGGGCGTAATTGTCTCATTTTTGGGTTCAATTACAAAGTTTTGGTCAAGTTAAACCATTGCATATTTTTCATGTTAAATTTAGGTCGCAGCGAGCCTGGGAAAGATCCAACACATTCGGTAAAATTAATACATGATATTTAATTATGTTACTTAATTATACTACGTGCATAAAAATATAAAATGTTCATTTTTGATATTTATGCGATATTGCTTGTGGCCACTTCACTATCATGGGATGTCAGCTTATCATGGGATTATTACTTCACGCGGTGATTACTTACCGGTTCATGCTGAGTTATTGGTACGGATATCCAGTCCAAGGGCTGTGATGATCTCTACCGCCTAGTATACTGTGGTTTAGTCTGATCAGGCGATTCAATTCAGTTCAGTTCAGTTCAGTTCAGTTCAGGGGCCACTAGCGTAGAACATAATCTCAACAGAAAATTTATGACATGTTATTTTATGACAGGGCTCGATTGAGCAAACATTTCACTTATGATTTTCAGTTCAGTTATGCAAGTATTATAATTACTCATGACATGATATTTTCACTTTGCATGAGATTTTATTATTATTACTCGTTATTTACGATATATGCATGCTGAGTCTTTAGACTCACTAGACTTGATTGTTGTAGGTACTGATGAGGTCGGGATCGAGGGAGGGGACCAATGAGCCATCTTGGGTCGGCTGTAGTGGAACCCTGAGGACCTCATTTTCAGCATTTACCATTTTTATGCCCAAAAATTTTATCTTTTGTTGGATTATTTTAAATTGTTATTTTGCAAACAATAATTACATCCGCTGTTATTTTGAACATTAAACTTTTTATCCATTTATTTCATGAATGAGACATTTTATTTATTTAAAGAGAAAATTTTAAATTTTTCCGCAAATTTTCAAATACGAATTTCGGGCCTCTACAGCTGGTATCAGAGCCTATGTTCTTATAAAGGGTTGTACTACTACTGATCTCAAGAAGCTCACGAAGTCACGACTTCGGCCTGTAAGTTTTACATTTACGCATTCTATTTAAGGCATGAATTATTTAACAGCATGTTTTCATGAAACATTTTTACGTTCAGATTTTTTTATTGTTCAATATTTATTTAAATTTAAATAAATTATGGAATTATGCATGTTGGTTACATATGTGTTATGTATGGAACAATATGCCTCTTAGACGCCTTGTTGAGCGCGTGAGAGATGACGAGCCTCGCCAGGAGGATAGGGAGGATCAGAGACAGGAGGGGAATGGACCTCCACCCCCTCCACCTGACATGAACGCCCAGATGCTAGCTGGGATGACTAGGTTCTTCGCACAATTCGCGGGGGACAATGCTGCGGCAGCCAGGCCGACAGGGCCCGAGGCTACTTATGAGCAGTTTATGAAGATGCGTCCGAAGGAGTTTTCAGGGGCGTCTGATCCCATGATTGCCGAGGGCTGGATCAAGTCCCTCGAGGTTATCTTTGAGTTCATGGAGCTTGGAGATGCGGATAGAGTTCGATGTGCCACATATTTATTCGGAGGAGATGCCCGCTTATGGTGGGAAGGAGCATCAGTAGCCCTGAACTTGGCTACACTGAGTTGGGCGCGCCTACAGAGGTATTCTACTCCAAATATTTTACTGACGAGGTGCATTCCCTATTGACCAGGGAGTTCATGACCCTGAGGCAGGGAGATCTGACTGTTACGGAGTTCATCCGTAAGTTTGAGAGGGGTTGCCACTTTGTGCCCTTGATCGCCAACGATGCTGGAGCCAAACTGAGACATTTTATGGATGGTCTGCGGCCAATCTTGCGCCGCATGTTAGGGTGGCTGGCCCTACTAATTATGATGTTGTCGTCTCCAGAGCTCTAGCTGCAGAGCAGGACCAGCATGACATTGAGAGGGATCGTCAGGGTAAGCGACCGGTTCCAGTACCACACCGTCCTCCTCCTTCTCAGCAGCAGCATCAGAACAAGAGGCCTTTCCACTGCCCACCCAAGAACAGAGGATAGCGACAGCAGCAGCAGGGACGTGCAGCCCTGAGGACCTTTGAGCACCCAGTCTGTCCCAAGTGCACACGCCGCCATCCTGGAGCATGTATGTATGGCTCAGGAAGTGTTTTAAGTGTGGTAGCCCCGACCACTTGCTGCAGCAGTGCCCTCGTGGGAGTCTGCCTACCCAAGGCAGAGTTTTTGCCCTTCATGCGATAGAGACGAACCTAGAGACCATGCATATGACAGGTATCTTACAACTTTAAGTTTATATTTGAAATTTCAATGTTTTGGTAATCGAGATTAAGATTTCGAACTTAGAGTTGCGATAGGATTGCATGGTCTACTCAGTATTATTTTGGGGAAATTTAAGTTAGTAGAAATTTGACCTTCTCATGTCTTTAAGTTAGTTCTTGTAATTGTTGGGTTCAGCTTGACGTTCCAAACCTTCAGGTAGAATCTTTATAGCGCGGTCAGCTACGAAAGCCTTGATAGATTCAGGGGCTACTCATTCATTCATTTCGGAGACCTTTGCTAATTTTCTTAAGGTTAAGACCATTGAGCTAGATACAGCCTACTCAGTAGTATTGCCGTCTGGCGAGGAGATGGTAGCCACTAATGTGATCCGAGACATAGACCTCGAGCTTCATGGCAACCTTGTTTATGCGGATCTGATCTTATTGCCGATGCCAGAGTTTGAAATCATTCTGGGGATGGACTGGCTATTGCGGTACAGAGTGTTGATAGACTTCCAGCGGAGATCTGTTCTAGTCCGACCGCCTGGGATGGAGCAGTTTTTATTTGAGCCAGACAGGTACTTTCCTTTACCGTGCATTATACCTTGTGTCCAGGCTAGGAAGCTCATGCATAGAGGGTGTCGGGCATTTTTAGCAACTTTTATATCTGTCCCCGAGGCACCCAGTCAGTCAGCTTCAGATCTTCCGATTTTTAGAGACTTCTTAGACGTTTTTCCTGAGGACGTCTCAGGTATGCCACCCGAGAGAGAGGTGGAGTTTTCCATTGGGATTATGCTAGGTACGGTTCCGATCTCAAAAGCATCGTACCGACTAGCACCGACAGAGATGGCAGAACTTAAAAAGCAGATTCAGGAACTTCTGTACAAGGAGTTCATTCGCCCGAGTTTTTCTCCATGGGGCGGGCCAGTCTTATTTGTGAAGAAGAAGGATGGTTCTATGAGGCTCTATTTTGATTACCGGGAGTTGAACAGGGTGACGGTGAAGAACAAGTACCCACTTCCGCGGATTGAGGATCTATTTGATCAGTTGTAGGGGGCTTCGGTATTCTCGAAGATTGATCTGTGTTCCGGTTATCACCACTTGAGGGTGAAAGAGACTGATGTTTCCAAGACAGCTTTCAGGACTCGTTATGGCCACTACAAGTTCCTTGTGATGCCATTCGGTTTGACGAATGCGCCAGCGATCTTCATGGATCTCATGAATCGCGTATTTCAGCCGTATCTTGATCAGTTTGTGATAGTATTCATAGACGACATTCTCGTCTACTCGAAAAATCATGAGGATCACGGCAGACATCTGACCACAGTGTTGCAGACCCTGCAGAAACAAAAGTTATTCGCAAAGTTCAGTAAATGCGAATTCTGGTTAGAGAAAGTGGCATTCTTAGGCCACATTATTTCTAGCAGCGGTATTGAGGTAGACCCAGCGAAAGTTGCAGCAGTCAGAGATTGGGTTGTGCCGCAGAATGCATCAGAGATCCGCAGTTTTCTTGGGCTAGCAGGATATTATCGGAAGTTCATTCAGGGAATCTTCTCTATTGCCGTTCCACTCACATCATTGACCAAGAAGAATGCTAAATTTGTGTGGAGCGATGAGTGTCAGAAGAGCTTCGATACTTGAAACAAGCTCTTATCTCAGCACCAGTTTTGGCCATGCCGTCAGGGCCCGGTGAGTTTGTTCTATATACCGATGTTTCGAAGCTCAGTCTAGGGCACAGTATTGATGTAGCATGGGAAGGTGTTCTCGACAGTTGAAAACCCATGAGAAGAACTATCCTACCCATGATCTAGAGTTGGCCGCCGTGGTATTTGCCTTGAAGATTTGGAGGCATTATTTGTATGGAGAGAAGTGCCAGATCTTTACCAACCACAAGAGCCTCAAGTAATTCTTTACGCAGAAGGAGCTGAATATGCGGTAGAGGAGTTGGTTGGAGCTAGTGAAGGACTATGACTGTGACATTAGCTACCACCCGAGTAAGGCTAATGTAGTTGCGGATGCACTGAGCAGGAAATTCACAGTGATGGCTCATCTAGCGATTTCGAGACCTCTTCAGTCGGAGATGCAGAGGTTTGATTTAGAGACTTATCCTCAAGGTAGAGTTCCCCGTCTGTCTACCTTGATGATTCAGTCTTCATTTCTAGACCGTATTCGCAGTGGTCAGTCAGCAGATGAGGAGTTGGCAAAGTGGAAGCAGAGAGATGAGGCCAAGGGCAGTATCTTGTATACAGTTAGGGACGAGATTGTGAGATACCGAGACATGATGTGGGTTCCTAGCAGTGATTCTATCCGAGCAGATATTTTATCAGAGGCCCAGATGTCGCCGTACTCTATTCACCCTGGGAGTACGAAGATGTACAAAGATCTACAGTTGTTGTATTGGTGGCCTGAGATGAAAAAAGACATCAGACGTTTCTTATCCGAGTGTCTGACGTGCCAGCTAGTGAAACAGAGCATCATAGACTAGCAGGCTTGCTCAAGCCTCTTCCTATTCCCGAGTGAAAGTAGGAGAATATTACCATAGACTTCATAACCGGTTTGCCGAAGTCAGTTGCCGAAGTCAGTCAGAGGATCAAATGCTATCTGGGTGATTGTTGATCGTCTTACCAAATCAGCGCACTTCTTGCCTATTAAGACGACTTTCACCATGATTCAGTATGCAGAGTTATATATCCGAGAGATAGTCAGACTTCATAGTATTCCCATTTCTATAGTATTTGACAGAGATCCCCGATTCACTTCCTCATTTTGGAAAAGTCTGCATTCAGCAGTGGGTACGAAGTTGTTGTTTAGCACAGCTTTCCATCCTCAGACAGATGGGCAGTCAGAGCGGGATATTCAGATTTTGGATGACCTTCTCCGTGCTTGTGTTATGGATTTCACTTGGAGTTGGGAGTCGAATTTTCCATTAGTAGAGTTCACCTATAACAACAGTGTCCAGGCGTCTATAGGTATGGCTCCGTTTTAAGCACTGTATGGCCGTAAGTGTAGATATCCTGTTCATTGGGATGAGGTAGGGGAGAGATCATAGTTGGGTCCGGAGATTATTCAGCAGGCTGCCGATGTAGTAGTTAAGATCCGTGATAGGATGAGGACTTCTCAGAGTCGACAGAATAGTTATGCGGATCAGAGGAGGAGAGATTTAGAGTCTGCCGTGGGCGACCATGTTTTCGTGAAAGTAGCAACTATGAAAGGTGTCATGTGGTTCGGAAATAAAGGAAAGCTCAGTCCGAGATTCATTAGACCATTCGAGATCCTCGACAGAGTTGAGATGTTAGCTTATCGTGTGGCTCTTCCGCCGAATCTGGCCGGAGTACATAATGTGTTCCACGTCTCTATGCTGAGGAAGTATATGACAAACCCTTCGCATGTCTTGAACTTTGAGACGTTGCAGCACACTCCGTACCTGTATTATGAAGAGAGACCAGTGCAGATCATAGACAGACAGGAGATGAAGCTTCAGAAAAAAATGGTGCAGCTAGTCAAAGTCAAATGGCTCAATCATTCAGAGGTGGAAGCTACATGGGAGTCTGAGCCAGAGATGAGGAGTCGGTATCCCGAGTTATTCGGTGAGTTTTAATTTCGAGGACGAAATTTCTTTTAAGAGGGGCAGAGTTGTAGAACACGTAAATTAGACTACTTATAAGCCATGCATAATTTCTAGTATTTAAATTAAAATGATTTTATTGCATGAGTATTTAAATTCTTTTCTTTAAACTTAATTATTTATGCAGTAGTTTAATTGTTATCTTTCCAGTTAAATAAGTGAGGCCGGACTGAAGTTGGAGTATTGAGATAAAATTTGATATTAAGAAAACATTCCTAGAATTTATTTTAGATAAATAATAAGTTAATTTAATGTAAAAAAATTCTTGAGGAATTATTTAAGTAATTCAAAGATTTAGCCATGCATGCAAGATAATATTATTCCTTAATTAATTTATTAATTCACTAAACTATTTAATAGGTAGATAAAACTCTAAATAATTAAAATACAAGATTTAAGAAATATTTTCCCTCCCGTTATCCTATAATTTTCGGCCATTTCAATTTTGTAGGATTTCAATTTATCAACTCACAATTTTGGTATTCTTTCTTTATGCCTTCTTGGCATAAATAATTCCTTCAACTTCAAATCTTAAATAATTAAATATTAAGCAATATTCTCACCCCAATTATCTAATAAATCGGCCCCTCCCTTTTTTAAAAGGTTTAAATTAATTTGACAACTCTTTCTTTGTTATCTTTCCTTAATCTTTTTCTAGGTAAATATTCTCCCCACTTTTAAATCACTAACAAATAATTAATTAAGCAATTTTCTCCTTGTTCCTAGACACTATAATCCACCAAGTGCACCCTCTAATATCCCTCAAAATATCTTTTGATACCATTCTTATTTCCTTATCTCACAAATTCAAAGATAGCAAAGATTATTTGCTCCCTTTAGCTTGCAACCTTTCCTTCATCTCCTAGACTCATTTTCTTCTCTCCCTTTCACTGAAATTCAGAGCGATTTTCAGAGTAAAAATCTTGAGAAAAACCGAGAGAAACAAGAGAGAAAAATCGAGTAGAAAAGTGAGAAAGCGAAGCACTCCGTCTCCTCCACACTGCGTCGTTGTTTCCATTTTGTTTTCTTCAAAACAAAAAGCCAGGCATGTCTATATTCCCTTTCACGCTTCAATCAAGTCATAATATGATTTTTAAACATTGCACGATTTTGTTTTTTATAGGAAAAAACCGAAATACATGACAGGATTTTTGATTTAAAACATGTGCAGATTTCGGCCCTTCCCTTGTTCTCTCACGGGTTTGGCTTGCGTTTGATTGTTTCAGGTGTTGGCTTGATCCTAGGCTCCCAAGGCGGCACCTAGACATGTACTAGGGTGTATTAGGACCATGTTGGTCCATTAGTTCAAGTCCCATGCATGCTGGAATTCAGAAATTGACAGCAAATCTTCCCTAGTGTCACTTTGTGTTCGATTTTCTTGTTTGCTTTCAAAGGAGGATGATTCTGATCTTGGCTGCCCTAGGGGCTATAGCCATTGTTAGAACCTCAATTTTTTGCTTGTGTAACTTCGGCTCTATGGGTTGGTGTGGATCTTGGTTGGCCTTTTAGCCCTTAGCCACGGTTCATACCATACCCCTTGATGTCTAGATCATGCCGTGGTCAATTAAATGGCCACTGGAATGGTCCATGACAGCAAACGAAGCAACTCTCCCCACGCGCGCAGGTTCGCCTCTCGGGTGGGAGTTTTGGGTGATCCATGGTGTTGCTTGGATTGTGGCTGGCCTAGGGCCCTTAGCCATAGTTCACACCACACCTTAAGATGTTGGGAAGAGGCTCTGGTTGGTGGTTCAAGCCCCAATGGCCATTAGCCTCGCAAACAAAGCAAAGGAACGCAAGCGCTGCTGTTGTATTTTTGTGACAGCAAGTTATGCTTCGGTTCAGAGGCTCGTTTGAGTTCTTGGTTGACATTTAGCCTATGGCCTCGGACTGGACAGTGCCACATTCAGTTAGGAAGGCCATGCTTTTGGCCGTTCGTGCTTCGGTTAAGTTTAGAGGTCGTACGAGAATTTACGGTGCAATGTGTCAAAGTGACTCTCGAAAGAGCGTTTAATGTTTTGGCTTCCATTCACCAAAATTTCGAGTACTGTTATTTTAGGGGCATTATTTCATCATTTTAGGTGTATTTTAATAATGATTAAATGATGGTTCGGTGTTGGTTTGGGTTGGCACGAAGTCATGGTTAAATAATAAGTTGTTGGGCGTAATTGTCTCATTTTTGGGTTCAATTACAAAGTTTTGGTCAAGTTAAACCATTGCATATTTTTCATGTTAAATTTAGGTAGCAGTGAGCCTGGTAACGATCCAATACATTCGATAAAATTAATACAGGATATTTAACTATGTTACTTAATTGTACTACGTGCATAAAAATATAAAATGTTCATTTATAGATTTATGCGATATTGCTTGTGGCCACTTCACTATCATGGGATGGCAGCTTATCATGGGATTATTACTTCACCCAGTGGTCACTTACCGGTTCATTCTCAGTTATTGGTACGAATATCTAGTCCAAGGGCTGTGATGATCTCTACCGCCCAGTATACTGTGGTTTAGTCTGATCAGGCGATTCAGTTCAGTTCAATTCAGGAACCACTAGCGTAGAACATAATATCAACAGAAAGTTTATGACATGTTATTTTATGACAGGGCTCGATTGAGCAAACATTTCACTGATGATTTTCAGTTCAGTTATGGATGTATTATAATTACTCATGACATGATATTTTCACTTTGCATGCAATTTTATTATTATTACTCGTTATTTACGATATATGCATGCTGAGTCTTTAGACTCGTTAGACTTGATTGTTGTGGGTACTGATGAGGTCGGGATCAAGGGCGGGGACCAGTGAGCCATCTTGGGTCGGCAGTAGTGGAACCCGAGGACCTCATTTTTCAGTATTTACCATTTTTATGCCCAAACATTTTATTTTTTGTTGGATAATTTTAAATTGTTATTTTGCAAACAATAATTACTTACGCTGCTATTTTGAACATTAAACTTTTTATCAGTTTATTTCATGAATGAGACATTTTATTTATTTAAAGAGAAAATTTTAAATTTTTCCGCAAATTTCAAATACGAATTTCGGGCCTCTACAGAACAACCCTCCCTCGGACTTTCCAAGTGGTTATCATTCATCGAGAGGATAAATCTGTGGTTATAATTGTACACCATTAGTCCTTACAACCCGAGACAACACTGAGGCTCTATATGCTAGGGTTGTGCTTTGACTCGAGACAACCCGAGACAACCCGAGACCAGTGCATTGTAGTCGGGGATTCACCGCTCACCTACGGGTGTGGATATCCTATCTGATCTGATGAAATAATAGTGCGTGGAATCTCGTGACAGAGTATGAGATGTACATTGGAGAATGAGTTCTCCAATAGTACATGCGATGCCACTACTTATATTTATCATATAGTTATCGAATTAATATGCAACCCTCGGTGAAACAATGGTTGCAGATTCGATTGAGATATATGAGATGAAGGGACCGTACTGTACGCTAATCATAATCGACTGGTTCTAGCAGGCACTATCAGTGATACCTAGGGAATCATGGGGCGATGCTACTAGACGCTCTTACCATGGTTGGATAGGTTTAATCAGAAATACGATTTCTAAAATTCTCATGATCAATTTTTGGTACATAGAATGGGGCAAATAAGGGTAAGCCTAAATAAAGTGATACCTAGGGAATCATGGGGCGATGCTACTAGACTCTCTTAGCATGGTTCGATGGGTTTAATCAGAAATATGATTTCTGACATTCTCATGATCAATTGTTGATAATAGAATGGGGCAAATAAGGGTAAGCCCAAATAAAGGATTATGTCATGAATCACAAGGAGTTGTGGACCCACAGTTAGCTATATTCCTGAACCATTGAGGGTCACACAAGCATTGGATCGTTTGTTCCCGTTGATAGAATAAATTCAAAAGGTTGAATTTATATTATGATATAGTAAATTCAAGGAGTTGAATTTATAAAATTTGAGAATTTAATTTATTAAATTTTGGAGGTGATAAAATTCAAAGAGCTGAATTTTTTAATTTATAAAATTAGAAAATTTAATTTATTAAATTTTGGAGGTTATAAAATTCAAAGAGTTGAATTTATAATTTAAAATAATAAATTCAAACGTTGAATTTATAATCGATTTAATTTATTAAGTTCAAAAGTTGAGTTTATTAAATATTAAATTAAAATTGACGGGAAGTATGTTTAATAGGCTTGTAGGAGTACAAGTTTAACATACTAAATAATTAAAGTTATTAATAGACTTTGATTAATTAATTAAACTAGTTGGACTAGCCCAATTAATTAATCAAGCCCATTAATATTAATTATGATTATTAGGTCTTGGCTTAATTATAAATAGGTGGAATCAAGCCATAACCTTAGCCACCCTACACCTTGGAATTTTCGAAATTCCTTCTCCACCTCCCCTCAAATTTTCGGCCACCCCTCTTAAGAAAAGTTTGAGCCGTCTCTCAAACTTTAATCTTCAACGTAAAACTTCTTCTAATTTTTTTATTGCAAATTAGAAAAGGATCAAACTATCTAGTCGTGGACCTGATTAGAGGAATAAACAAAGGAGCTTTTGAAGAAAGTTCGTGGGGATTTCATCAAGAGCTATCTCCGCTAAACCCGGAATAGTTGGAGCCGTGTGATTAATTTACCAAAAGTATAATATAACTAAACATCCTATGTATGTTTGATTATAAACCATACAAGTGCCCAAACAAATATATTTTGATTGTCAAAATAAAATAAAAATTTTAAACTTCGGCAACGTTTGGGCATAAGAAAACCGAGATCCAACAGTGGTATCAGAGCCAATGTTTCTCAAAATAATATGGTTTTGTTATCGAATAATTTGTTTCTAACCACACAAGAAAATTTTTCAGAAAATTGTAGCACCATCAAAATTATTTTATTTTCCAGGAAATTTTTTTTTTTCGAATCTGCCCGGAACTGTTCTGGGCAGACTGCGCACAGAGACATGCAAACGTTCGGGTAGCGGGAAGCTACCCGAGAGTGTCTCGGGAAAAATGCTGGATGATGGGCGTGAATTGTTTGGGCCTGGGGTTCACTTTTCTGATTTTTCAAATTTTGGGCAAAATTGATATTTTTGAAAATTGGTTCAATTTTTCTTTTGAAAAATTATTAATTTTCTTGTAAAATAAATAACTAAAATATGATTTTAATTATTTATGGTAAAATTGAGTTTTACACGAAATCATTTATTATTGATTTAATTAGAAATTAAATAAAATTTTTTATTTAATTTTTTAAATTCTTTAATAATGTGGTGGTTAGTGATAAAAGTTAATATTTGTTTAATTAAATTTGTTTAATTAAATTGATGTTAATATTTGATATTAAATGCATGAAGGATGATCGAGAGCCTTGATCAATAGGTTAGATGTATGTTAGGATATTTTACTGTTTTATTCATTTTCTTAATATTTGATATTATTAAAGTAGACCTGGTTTATGGCCCGTTCCCACCCCCATGATATGTATCCCTTATGTGCCATGACTATTTAAATGTAATTATTAGAAATATTAGGAGATCAAGACTGAGAGATGGTGGGTCCGATGAACAAGATGAAGACCTGTAAAATAATGGAAGCTCTTGTAATAGTTGCATTTGCATCCTTGCATTCACCTATTTTTTGGACCTGGATCCATGTATGGCTCACATGGATATAATAATGTTGGAGATTGATCATCCTTATTTATTTTTGAATGTCATATTATGATATATGCGATATATAGTAGTATGCATGTATGTATATTATTAAATAATATAGTTGCATGAATCCAGAAAACATACAAACATGGCACGCGATTTTAAAATTAAAATTGATGAGAAAATTTGAAAATTAAAATACCCATTTTGAATATGATTCAAAATTTATATCAAACCGAAAAATTAAAAAATAAAAGAGTTTAATTTTTCCCTGCCTTCCATTAACAGTGGTTGCACGTTGTTCGCTACTCGCGGAGAGTATCTGGCTCATATTATTGGGGAGGCCTGGATGCCGGAAAGCTGTGACTTCCACCGGACATATGATATGAATTGAGTGGAACTCTCATGACTTCGGCTCATATTTTTGGGGAACTCATGGAGACCATCCACTACTGTTCAATATTGATGGGTTAGTTTGAAACATGAAATAAACGGCGTCATACTATTGGGTCCTAATTAAACGTGAGGAAAAACACGCGGAGGTTGCATAGGGATGCAATTGGATTCTACCTTTTGGAAATTATAATTGGCTGATATTATTCGGGATTATAATCGTCTAATTGGACTCCACGTGTCCATTAAGGAAATATGATTTCTCTTTTCATCAGAGGGTGGTGAAGATGTCAAAATAGTGGGAGGGAGAACAATATTTATTTTAATATAATTCAGTTGTATTATCTGTTGTTGAACACATGGTTTGCATCCTTCTTATAGACATAGACAAAGGATTCCTCGATAACACATGGTTTGCATACTTATTGTAGACATAAACAAAGGATTCCTCGATAATTTAAGACCCAGAGTGATTCAGGTACCTAAAAGAAGAGAGAGAGAGAGTTCCCACTGGGAACAAATTCATACACAAGGAAAAATCTATCTGTGGGGACCCGGACGCTAATTCATTTCTTAATCATTTTTGGGAATAATTGGATCAAATAATTAAACTGGGTCTAATTTTTTTTTTTAAAATACAAGTGCGGAACATAATAGAATCAGTCTGATATAACATCAACGTAAAAATACAAATCTTGTACATTTACATTAAAGTCAAACTTGGGTTCAATAACTACACTTCAAGTGCTGAAACCTATTCTACTCCTGAGTCCGGATCTCCATGCTAATCTTGAATCTCTCATCATCTTCTTGACCCTAATCCTGTCCCACCTGTTGTCATGTACACATGCAAATACAACAACAGCCGGATAACTATGGTGAGAATATAATTCCCAGTATAAACAACGTATACATGCAATCATATAAATAGATATAAAAGCATGAAACAGAGATCAATAATATGTATCATAATCTGAAAATATGAATCGATATAAAACTGTAAATAAACTCGTGACTCATCTTCTCAGACTCGACTCTTCTCTAATCTAGGGATCTCGGTTCCTGGACATTGGCACAATACTTCGAATCTCAGCAATAGAATTCGATCTGCTCCTAAGCAACATCGATATAAACCAACATTCAGTGTCTTGGTACATCTGCCAAAGACTTGGCACCTCCGCCAATGACTAGGCACCTTCGCCCATGACTCAATACATGTTTTGTTATAAATCAATAGACTAAGCATATCAATATCATGAATTGCAAACATCAATGCAATAAAATAAAGTATGTGGTTTTGGGAAACTCAAGTCAGATATAACTCGAGTTGTATCCTCACGGTTCAACATTGATTTATACATTTCTTTCGTTGGGTTCTGGCTCTGTTCTGTCTTTGAAATCTTCGATATAAATCTGGCATAACATATTCGAGGAATACAATATCAACATATACACCAATCAATACCAGATATAATCAGAACTCAATCTCATTCTGTTTCGACGGCATAACATCACAATTTTGAAATACCGGTAATACAAAATCAGTATATCCCAATTCCCATAACTCATAATCAATCAACAAACATAATATGATACCAAATATGTATAATCTCAATCATATAAAATCTGAAAAATCATAAAAATTCCATACGGTATCCGTTCTTCAATCCGATTTCGATTATACGATGTCTACTATATCAAGAACATCATATATCAATCATATCCGATTCCTTCAATATCATATTTTCAAATCATAATAGAAATCAATATTACTTACGTCCGTGTGAAGCCGTTGACACGAGGATCACAGAAATAAACTCAGATCGAAAATCATATGGCCGAATCTTGCGTGAATTGAATTTACTATCAAGAACTTGAAGTTTTCTCGGAAGCTCTTCTCGTTCTTTCTTCCTTGCTGTATTCTAAACACCAAAGGCTTAGTCTATATATATATATATATATATATATATATATATATATATATATATATATATATATATATATATATATATATATATATATATATATATATATATATATATTGCATGATAATGTATGGATGGTGTTGGAAACTAAATTTCAGTGATTTGACAAACTAAACTAAGCTTCGAAACGTATTTTTATAACTGATCAAAGGAAACGAAGCAACGAACAACGAGCTAATTGATCTATTGCCACTAGCTGAAGATTAATGCGTACCAGCTATAAATTATACACGTCATCAGCTGAAGCAGTATTATAGCTGACTGATCAGTTGAGAACTGACAAGTTGAAACAAATCAGTTATAAGCTTTCCAGCAAAGTATCCTTCAGCCGGTCCCTCAGCTGTACATGTCCTCAGTTGAGAACGACATCCAACAAATAGTACAACAGACTGCAACTAGTAGTGGGTTGCCGCATTTCAGAGATTGCAGTGTACGAATGTCAGAAGATATGGACGTGGCAATCAACGGATATAAAGATTCAAAAGATATTTAATATTACCGTTGAGAGGGAAGCTGATAGGATCGATTAACGTATCAAGAGTGTTTAGAAGGGGGGGTTGAATAAACACTCACAATTAAAACTTATCTTTTCGAATTTGGAGTTCAGTTTGGTGACAAACTGATTCTCGGAATCTTGTTGGTCAATGTCAATCAGTTAAACTGAATCAGTTGCGGAAAGTAACTGACTGAAAGATAGAATACAAAAACAAAAATACGCAAAGGTTGTTTCTGGATGTTCGGAGATTTCAATTACTCCTACGTCACCCCTTCTATCTCAAGGATAGGATATCCACTATAAGACTTTGATCAAATACAAGAATTGTACTGACGCACTTCAGTTTGGACTTAACACTGCCAAAAACTGAAACTCTTAGTTTAACAGAATGTTCTTAGTGCGTAACTGATCTTAGCACTATCAAATTTCAACGATGTACAACTTTCTAGTGAGCTCAAATTGTAGCCTTGACTGCTACGAATAAATCAAACAAGAGTGAGCTAAGATTTTGACAGAGTGACAGTAAGCTTGTTAATCGAGTTGTTCACTATGTTTCTTCAGTTGTTCTTCTGTCATATTTATAGGCTTCTTTTCTCCAACGGTAACTTGAAATGAATTTTAATCTTTGTATCCGTTGATCTCTACTTGATTATTCCTTGGACATTGTTTGCTTCATTTATTGTGATGCAGCGTCTTAATTGCTTTCGCCGAAATCCGTTGTTTTAAGCTGTATTGATTGAAGTGCGGCGTTGCAATCTTCTATGTCTCTTGACGATTGATTTTCCCGAGACATGTTCAGTTGAAGGGTGCTTAGCATACGGCTGAATATATCAACTGATCAGTCAGTTGATTTCAGTTATTGAGTCCAGTTGTTGAATTTTCTTGTGCGTATCAGTTGGTTGATCAGTTGTTCCAAGTTGTATTGACTGAAGTGTGTCGTTCCACATTCAGTTGCAGTCTTTTTTTTGTCTTTTGAGATGTTAGCTTATCGTGTTGCTCTTCCGCCGACAGAGTTGAGATGTTAGCTTATCGTGTTGCTCTTCCGCCGAATCTGGCCGGAGTACATAATGTGTTCCACGTCTCTATGCTGAGGAAGTATATGACAAACCCTTCGCATGTCTTGAACTTTGAGACGTTGCAGCACACTCCGTACCTGTATTATGAAGAGAGACCAGTGCAGATCATAGACAGACAGGAGATGAAGCTTCAGAAAAAAATGGTGCAGCTAGTCAAAGTCAAATGGCTCAATCATTCAAAGGTGGAAGCTACATGGGAGTCTGAGCCAGAGATGAGGAGTCGGTATCCCGAGTTATTCGGTGAGTTTTAATTTCGAGGACGAAATTTCTTTTAAGAGGGGAGAGTTGTAGAACACGTAAATTAGACTACTTATAAGCCATGCATAATTTCTAGTATTTAAATTAAAATGATTTTTATTGCATGAATATTTAAATTCTTTTTTTTAAATTTAATTAATTTATGCAGTAGTTTAATTGTTACCTTTCCAGTTAAATAAGTGAGGCCGGACTGAAGTTGGAGTATTGAGATAAAATTTGATATTAAGTAAACATTCCTAGAATTTATTTTAGATAAATAATAAGTTAATTTAATGTAAAAAAATTCTTGAGGAATTATTTAAGTAATTCAAAGATTTAGCCATGCATGCAAGATAATATTATTCATTAATTAATTTATTAATTCACTAAACTATTTAATGGGTAGATAAAACTCTAAATAATTAAAATACAAGATTTAAGAAATATTTTCCCTCTCGTTATCCTATAATTTTCGGCCATTTCAATTTTGTAGGATTTCAATTTATCAACTCACAATTTTGGTATTCTTTCTTTATGCCTTCTTGGCATAAATAATTCCTTCAACTTCAAATCTTAAATAATTAAATATTAAGCAATATTCTCACCCCAATTATCTAATAAAATCGGCCCCTCCCTTCTTTTAAAAGGTTTAAATTAATTTGACAACTCTTTCTTTGTTATATTTCCTTAATCTTTTTCTAGGTAAATATTCTCCCCACTTTTAAATCACTAACAAATAATTAATTAAGCAATTTTCTCCTTGTTCCTAGACACTATAATCCACCAAGTGCACCCTCTAATATCCCTCAAAATATCTTTTGATACCATTCTTATTTCCTTATCTCACAAATTCAAAGATAGCAAAGATTATTTGCTCCCTTTAGCTTGCAACATTTCCTTCATCTCCTAGACTCATTTTCTTCTCTCCCTTTCACTGAAATTCAGAGCGATTTTCAGAGTAAAAATCTTGAGAAAAACCGAGAGAAACAAGAGAGAAAAATCGAGTAGAAAAGTGAGAAAGCGAAGCACTCCGTCTCCTCCACACTGCGTCGTTGTTTCCTTTTTGTTTTCTTCAAAACAAAAAGCCAGGCATGTCTATATTCCCTTTCACGCTTCAATCAAGTCATAATATGATTTTTAAACATTGCACGATTTTGTTTTTTATAGGAAAAAACGAAATACATGACAGGATTTTTGATTTAAAACATGTGCAGATTTCGGCCCTTCCCTTGTTCTCTCACGGGTTTGGCTTGCGTTTGATTGTTTCAGGTGTTGGCTCGATCCTAGGCTCCCAAGGCGGCACCTAGACATGTACTAGGGTGTATTAGGACCATGTTGGTCCATTAGTTCAAGTCCCATGCATGCTGGAATTCAGAAATTGACAGCAAATCTTCCCTAGTGTCACTTTGTGTTCGATTTTCTTGTTTGCTGTCAAAGGAGGATGATTCTGATCTTGGCTGCCCTAGGGGCTATAGCCATTGTTAGAACCTCAATTTTTTGCTTGTGTAACTTCGGCTCTATGGGTTGGTGTGGATCTTGGTTGGCCTTTTAGCCCTTAGCCACGGTTCATACCATACCCCTTGATGTCTAGATCATGCCGTGGTCAATTAAATGGCCACTGGAATGGTCCATGACAGCAAACGAAGCAACTCTCCCCACGCGCGCAGGTTCGCCTCTCGGGTGGGAGTTTTGGGTGATCCATGGTGTTGCTTGGATTGTGGCTGGCCTAGGGCCCTTAGCCATAGTTCACACCACACCTTAAGATGTTGGGAAGAGGCTCTGGTTGGTGGTTCAAGCCCCAATGGCCATTAGCCTCGCAAACAAAGCAAAGGAACGCAAGCGCTGCTGTTGTATTTTTGTGACAGCAAGTTATGCTTCGGTTCAGAGGCTCGTTTGAGTTCTTGGTTGACATTTAGCCTATGGCCTCGAACTGAACAGTGCCACATTCAGTTAGGAAGGCCATGCTTTTGGCCGTTCGTGCTTCGGTTAAGTTTAGAGGTCGTACGAGAATTTACGGTGCAATGTGCCAAAGTGACTCTCGAAAGAGCGTTTAATGTTTTGGCTTCCATTCACCAAAATTTCGAGTACTGTTATTTTAGGGGCATTATTTCATCATTTTAGGTGTATTTTAATAATGATTAAATGATGGTTCGGTGTTGGTTTGGGTTGGCACGGAGTCATGGTTAAATAATAAGTTGTTGGGCATAATTGTCTCATTTTTGGGTTCAATTACAAAGTTTTGGTAAAGTTAAACCATTGCATATTTTTCATGTTAAATTTAGGTAGCAGTGAGCCTGGTAACGATCCAATACATTCGGTAAAATTAATACAGGATATTTAACTATGTTACTTAATTGTACTACGTGCATAAAAATATAAAATGTTCATTTATAGATTTATGCGATATTGCTTGTGGCCACTTCACTATCATGGGATGGCAGCTTATCATGGGATTATTACTTCACCCAGTGGTCACTTACCGGTTCATTCTCAGTTATTGGTACGAATATCTAGTCCAAGGGCTGTGATGATCTCTACCGCCCAGTATACTGTGGTTTAGTCTGATCAGGCGATTCTGTTCAGTTCAATTCAGGAACCACTAGCGTAGAACATAATATCAACAGAAAGTTTATGACATGTTATTTTATGACAGGGCTCGATTGAGCAAACATTTCACTGATGATTTTCAGTTCAGTTATGGATGTATTATAATTACTCATGACATGATATTTTCACTTTGCATGCAATTTTATTATTATTACTCGTTATTTACGATATATGCATGCTGAGTCTTTAGACTCACTAGACTTGATTGTTGTAGGTACTGATGAGGTCGGGATCAAGGGCGGGGACCAGTGAGCCATCTTGGGTCGGCAGTAGTGGAACCCGAGGACCTCATTTTTCAGTATTTACCATTTTTATGCCCAAACATTTTATTTTTTGTTGGATAATTTTAAATTGTTATTTTGCAAACAATAATTACTTACACTGCTATTTTGAACATTAAACTTTTTATCAGTTTATTTCATGAATGAGACATTTTATTTATTTAAAGAGAAAATTTTAAATTTTTCCGCAAATTTCAAATACGAATTTCGGGCCTCTACAGAACAACCCTCCCTCGGACTTTCCAAGTGGTTATCATTCATCGAGAGGATAAATCTGTGGTTATAATTATACACCATTAGTCCTTACAATCCGAGACAACACTGAGGCTCTATATGCTAGGGTTGTGCTTTGACTCGAGACAACCCGAGACCAGTGCATTGTAGTCGGGGATTCACCGCTCACCTACGGGTGTGGATATCCTATCTGATCTGATGAAATAATAGTGCGTGGAATCTCGTGACAGAGTATGAGATGTACATTGGAGAATGAGTTCTCCAATAGTACATGCGATGCCACTACTTATATTTATCATATAGTTATCGAATTAATATGCAACCCTCGGTGAAACAATGGTTGCAGATTCGATTGAGATATATGAGATGAAGGGACCGTACTGTACGCTAATCATAATCGACTGGTTCTAGCAGGCACTATCAGTGATACCTAGGGAATCATGGGGCGATGCTACTAGACGCTCTTACCATGGTTGGATAGGTTTAATCAGAAATACGATTTCTAAAATTCTCATGATCAATTTTTGGTACATAGAATGGGGCAAATAAGGGTAAGCCTAAATAAAGTGATACCTAGGGAATCATGGGGCGATGCTACTAGACTCTCTTAGCATGGTTCGATGGGTTTAATCAGAAATATGATTTCTGACATTCTCATGATCAATTCTTGATAATAGAATGGGGCAAATAAGGGTAAGCCCAAATAAAGGATTATGTCATGAATCACAAGGAGTTGTGGACCCACAGTTAGCTGTATTCCTGAACCATTGAGGGTCACACAAGCATTGGATCGTTTGTTCCCGTTGATAGAATAAATTCAAAAGGTTGAATTTATATTATGATATAGTAAATTCAAGGAGTTGAATTTATAAAATTTGAGAATTTAATTTATTAAATTTTGGAGGTGATAAAATTCAAAGAGCTGAATTTTTTAATTTATAAAATTAGAAAATTTAATTTATTAAATTTTGGAGGTTATAAAATTCAAAGAGTTGAATTTATAATTTAAAATAATAAATTCAAACGTTGAATTTATAATCGATTTAATTTATTAAGTTCAAAAGTTGAGTTTATTAAATATTAAATTAAAATTGACGGGAAGTATGTTTAATAGGCTTGTAGGAGTACAAGTTTAACATACTAAATAATTAAAGTTATTAATAGACTTTGATTAATTAATTAAACTAGTTGGACTAGCCCAATTAATTAATCAAGCCCATTAATATTAATTATGATTATTAGGTCTTGGCTTAATTATAAATAGGTGGAATCAAGCCATAACCTTAGCCACCCTACACCTTGGAATTTTCGAAATTCCTTCTCCACCTCCCCTCAAATTTTCGGCCACCCCTCTTAAGAAAAGTTTGAGCCGTCTCTCAAACTTTAATCTTCAACATAAAACTTCTTCTAATTTTTTATTGCAAATTAGAAAAGGATCAAACTATCTAGTCGTGGACCTGATTAGAGGAATAAACAAAGGAGCTTTTGAAGAAAGTTCGTGGGGATTTCATCAAGAGCTATCTCCGCTAAACCCGGAATAGTTGGAGCCGTGTGATTAATTTACCAAAGGTATAATATAACTAAACATCCTATGTATGTTTGATTATAAACCATACAAGTGCCCAAACAAATATATTTTGATTGTCAAAATAAAATAAAAATTTTAAACTTCGGCAACGTTTGGGCATAAGAAAACCGAGATCCAACAGTGGTATCAGAGCCAATGTTTCTCAAAATAATATGGTTTTGATATCGAATAATTTGTTTCTAACCACACAAGAAAATTTTTCAGAAAATTGTAGCACCATCAAAATTATTTTATTTTCCAGGAAATTTTTTTTTTTTCGAATCTGCCCGGAACTGTTCTGGGCAGACTGCGCACAGAGACATGCAAACGTTCGGGCAGCGGGAAGCTACCCGAGAGTGTCTCGGGATAAATGCTGGATGATGGGCGTGAATTGTTTGGGCCTGGGGTTCACTTTTCTGATTTTTCAAATTTTGGGCAAAATTGATATTTTTGAAAATTGGTTCAATTTTTCTTTTGAAAAATTATTAATTTTCTTGTAAAATAAATAACTAAAATATGATTTTAATTATTTATGGTAAAATTGAGTTTTACACGAAATCATTTATTATTGATTTAATTAGAAATTAAATAAAATTTTTTATTTAATTTTTTAAATTCTTTAATAATTGTGGTGGTTAGTGATAAAAGTTAATATTTGTTTAATTAAATTTGTTTAATTAAATTGATGTTAATATTTGATATTAAATGCATGAAGGATGATCGAGAGCCTTGATCAATAGGTTAGATGTATGTTAGGATATTTTACTGTTTTATTCATTTTCTTAATATTTGATATTATTAAAGTAGACCTGGTTTATGGCCCGTTCCCACCCCCATGATATGTATCCCTTATGTGCCATGACTATTTAAATGTAATTATTAGAAATATTGGGATATCAAGACTGAGAGATGGTGGGTCCGATGAATAAGATGAAGACTGTAAAATAATGGAAGCTCTTGTAATAGTTGCATTTGCATCCCTGCATTCACCTATGTTTTGGACCTGGATCCATGTATGGCTCACATGGATATAATAGTGTTGGAGATTGATCATCCTTATTTATTTTTGAATGTCATATTATGATATATGCGATATATAGTAGTATGCATGTATGTATATTATTAAATAATATAGTTGCATGAATCCAGAAAACATACAAACATGGCACGCGATTTTAAAATTAAAATTGATGAGAAAATTTGAAAATTAAAATACCCATTTTGAATATAATTCAAAATTTATATCAAACCGAAAAATTAAAAAATAAAAGAGTTTAATTTTTCCCTGCCTTCCATTAACAGTGGTTGCACGTTGTTCGCTACTCGCGGAGAGTATCTGGCTCATATTATTGGGGAGGCCTGGATGCCGGAAAGCTGTGACTTCCACCGGACATATGATATGAATTGAGTGGAACTCTCATGACTTCGGCTCATATTTTTGGGGAACTCATGGAGACCATCCACTACTGTTCAATATTGATGGGTTAGTTTGAAACATGAAATAAACGGCGTCATACTATTGGGTCCTAATTAAACGTGAGGAAAAACACGCGGAGGTACCTTTTGGAAATTATAATTGGCTGATATTATTCGGGATTATAATCGTCTAATTGGACTCCACGTGTCCATTAAGGAAATATGATTTCTCTTTTCATCAGAGGGTGGTGAAGATGTCAAAATAGTGGGAGGGAGAACAATATTTATTTTAATATAATTCAGTTGTATTATCTGTTGTTGAACACATGGTTTGCATCCTTCTTATAGACATAGACAAAGGATTCCTCGATAACACATGGTTTGCATACTTATTGTAGACATAAACAAAGGATTCCTCGATAATTTAAGACCCAGAGTGATTCAGGTACCTAAAAGAAGAGAGAGTTCCCACTGGGAACAAATTCATACACAAGGAACAATCTATCTGTGGGGACCCGGACGCTAATTCATTTCTTAATCATTTTTGGGAATAATTGGATCAAATAATTAAACTGGGTCTAATTTTTTTTTTAAAATACAAGTGCGGAACATAATAGAATCAGTCTGATATAACATCAACGTAAAAATACAAATCTTGTACATTTACATTAAAGTCAAACTTGGGTTCAATAACTACACTTCAAGTGCTGAAACCTATTCTACTCCTGAGTCCGGATCTCCATGCTAATCTTGAATCTCTCATCATCTTCTTGACCCTAATCCTGTCCCACCTGTTGTCATGTACACATGCAAATACAACAACAGCCGGATAACTATGGTGAGAATATAATTCCCAGTATAAACAACGTATACATGCAATCATATAAATAGATATAAAAGCATGAAACAGAGATCAATAATATGTATCATAATCTGAAAATATGAATCGATATAAAACTGTAAATAAACTCGTGACTCATCTTCTCAGACTCGACTCTTCTCTAATCTAGGGATCTCGGTTCCTGGACATTGGCACAATACTTCGAATCTCAGCAATAGAATTCGATCTGCTCCTAAGCAACATCGATATAAACCAACATTCAGTGTCTTGGTACATCTGCCAAAGACTTGGCACCTCCGCCAATGACTAGGCACCTTCGCCCATGACTCAATACATGTTTTGTTATAAATCAATAGACTAAGCATATCAATATCATGAATTGCAAACATCAATGCAATAAAATAAAGTATGTGGTTTTGGGAAACTCAAGTCAGATATAACTCGAGTTGTATCCTCACGGTTCAACATTGATTTATACATTTCTTTCGTTGGGTTCTGGCTCTGTTCTGTCTTTGAAATCTTCGATATAAATCTGGCATAACATATTCGAGGAATACAATATCAACATATACACCAATCAATACCAGATATAATCAGAACTCAATCTCATTCTGTTTCGACGGCATAACATCACAATTTTGAAATACCGGTAATACAAAATCAGTATATCCCAATTCCCATAACTCATAATCAATCAACAAACATAATATGATACCAAATATGTATAATCTCAATCATATAAAATCTGAAAAATCATAAAAATTCCATACGGTATCCGTTCTTCAATCCGATTTCGATTATACGATGTCTACTATATCAAGAACATCATATATCAATCATATCCGATTCCTTCAATATCATATTTTCAAATCATAATAGAAATCAATATTACTTACGTCCGTGTGAAGCCGTTGACACGAGGATCACAGAAATAAACTCAGATCGAAAATCGTATGGCCGAATCTTGCGTGAATTGAATTTACTATCAAGAACTTGAAGTTTTCTCGGAAGCTCTTCTCGTTCTTTCTTCCTTGCTGTATTCTAAACACCAAAGGCTTAGTCTATATATATACTAGCCACCGAGGCACACGCGTTGCGTGTGTCATGAATATATTGAGCTAATGTATTATCCATTCATGATATTACAACACGCCACCGAAACATTTTGTACATAAATCATGAAAGGCAATGGATTGCGAAGCTTAAATAAATCTGTCAAACTCAATTTGTTACGTTACATGATATAGGTTTTGATCATAAAAAATCATATTCTTTTGAAGCCGTAATATTATTTCATGTGAAATAATGATAAATTTCAATGTAAAACTGTCATCTACAATATCTTTTTCAAGATTCTGACCCTGAGCCCACCAAGAATCACCTATAAAGTCTCCTGTTTCATAAGGATCATCGAAAAACATAGGAAAATACGATATCGATTCCTCGATCCATCCGGAAATATGGTTCTGTATCGGCTACTCCCCGGTCGACATCATAAGAACAAATATTAGGAGAAATCTCATCACAAAAGCAAAGAAATAATGGAGCAATACTTGGTAGAATTTTTATCACAAAAATGGTTAACGAAGTTATGTAACACGGGGACTTAAGGATAGATTACAACCAAATAAAAAAAAAAGAATAACTTTTATACACTAAACATGAGGAAAAAGATATGAAAATTGTAGTTTGAAATTTTATTTATTGAAGAAATTACAGAATAAAAAAATATGTAAGGTAAACACCGACTCTAAAAGTCCATTATTACCAAGTAAAAGATCTCAAACTACATTTTGATATTTTTTTAATTTTAAAATAAATTAAATTCGTAAGCTAACCAAATAGCTCATAAGGGGTAAAAAATTTACTAAAAAGAGAAAGGGAGAAAAATCAAACCTTTGTAAAAATATCGTGGAGTGAATGAAGTGGATCACCAAAACAGCTGGGCAGAAGAAATTACAAAATAAAGAAATATGCAAGTTAAACACATACTCTAAAAGTCCATAATTACTAAGTAAAAGATTTCAAACTACATTTTGATTTTTTTTTTACATTAAAAATAAATAATTCGTAAGCAAACCAAATAGCTCACAAGGGGCAAAAAATTTACTAAAAAGAGAAAGGGATAAAAATCAAACCTCTGTAAAAATATCGTGGAGTGAGTGAAGTGGATCGCCAAGACAGCTGGCAGCAGAACAACTTTACCATCTACATTGATCCTTCATCAATCTGTAGTAAAAAAAACATTTTTACATCTATTTTCCTTTCTCTTTAATTTTTGATTCTATGCTTACTTTTATTAATGGTTTTCTAAACTTTTATGTTACGTTAAGTATGTGAAACATATCTTCTAATGGTACTTAACCCAACTTAGTATCTGAAGTGTAAGTATATAATGCAACGCCTAATTTGATTTTTATAAAGTGCATGTATTTGTTCATTGAGTATTTATCTTAATAATGGTTATATATTAATTGAGTAAAATGCAAAGAGTGACAACAATGTACCATTGCCAGTTAAATAAAGAGGATGGTCAATCTACCACCTCATTGTAATACTCACAGATCAAGCCAACTATCTTCACAATGTTTCTTCTTGTTTTGTGGATGAGATGTTGATGAATTTTGTACTTTATTTAGAAATGCTACTCCTCAGTCACAGAAGAGGAACAATTTCCCCATCTTTAGGTTGGAAGAACGCATCGAGAAATGAAAAGAGGTAGATAGTTTAAATACATTATAAATTGCTTAGAAATTGATCTTTTTGTTTATTGAACATTGGTGAAATATTGTATTTTGAAGTTGCTAATCAGTTCTTATGGAAGATTGAAGAGAATAAATAGTTGCTAATCCACAGAATCAGAATAACAATCACAAAAAAAAAGAATAATGAAAATCCAACAATTACCTGAAGTTTTTGATTTTTTAGGATCTTTACTTACCACAACAATAGTGAATTGAGCAAAATGATGCGATCCTGTTCGTAAGGAAGCGACACATAATACAAACTTCAAAACACATATTAATTTAGTAGACAAATGATCACAAACATCACTATACCAGGAAGAAGCTTGTCATGATTGGCCACTCAAAGAAACAAAGAGAGATGGTTGCAAACATCACAGCCTTGAGGGTAAATCCAAAATATACCTATCAATCAAGGTTAAAGTATGTTACTGTCATAGAAACCTTCACTTTCACTATTTCACTGAAACGATATATTAAAACACATATAGAAAATCGAAACTAAAAGAAACTTTGACAATAGAACATACAATTTGTATCTGCCAACCTCAAATGCATTGCTTTGGAGCTCTCTTTTGGTTATTTGTGAGAACTTATCAATCTTCCATGTATACTTTCCATATAACTCCGAAGGTTTTGGTCCTGCAACATAAGACAATAACAATAACAACCTCATGAAAGCGTAAAGGATATCACAGGCGACATTAGGATAAATACTTGAAGCGTAAGCAACCAATCCACAGACATGACTACAATGAAAAAAAAATGTCTGACCTCTTACACATAATTGCACGTGAAAAAAAAGCCAACTTGACCAAGGTATTCTAAGTATAAAACAACACTTAACAGTTAATACATGCAAACCTAGACGTATTCACTCTCAATTTTATTTATAATAAAATAATCTGAGGACAACAAAGAAACCAAAAATTACGCACATAGAAGCCATCACAAACTAAATCACAGATGTATAACCGATTCTTACCTCGATTGTTGGCCTTCCAGATGAGTAATTCGGTCGATGGTGAGTCCGATTAAGCATTATGTTCTCTCGATAAAGGAGATCAGAGCAAAGTAAGTAGGTTTTGGTTGCTAGGATAATCTGTTCGCAATCAATCTAAAATCAATTAATGAGGGGTATAGAAAAATCCTATGGAAAGTTGAAAGCAAAGAATTGATATACGGATGATGTATGCTACACATTCCAAACAATATACACAAAGTATAACAACAAAGTGAAAGCAAAAGAAGAAAAACATACATATACAATACCTCTTTGTAAGAAGCAATCTTTGGCTTGAAAAAACAAAGTTGAACTTAGAAACACAAATCCAAGTTCAATAGCCTAGAAAACAAAACAACGGTATACAATGAGTTTGAAAATAATAAAGTTATAAAAATAGGTTTGTAAATGAGAAAATAACTATAATATTAATCATTGGACAAAAGCTTCAAATTAAAATTCAGTTTTCGACACCTAAAAAACCTAAAAAAAAAAACCCAACTTAACGCAACACAAATAGAACCAAAAAGTATAATTCGATACTGTTGGAATGAAATTTATCAATAAACAACTGAAAAGTCAAATAGAGTTTTATCGTACATTTTATCAAGCATTTTATGAAAAATCTATTAAAGCTCTAACTTATAATTATATTGCTTGAGTTTAAAGTTTTCACAAAATATTTACTCCAAATTTCTCAAGTAATAGATTCCACTTTAAACCAATAGAAAATTTTGAAATGGAAAAGAAAATCATATCATATTAAGCTCACATATTTTCACCTAGGGTAAAACAGTAGTGGGCCTAAAGTTTGCAAACAATTTGTACACACTCCCGAAGCTGAAGCAATCCAGTCTCAGGCTTTAGGTGTCTTATTATGAACAAATTTATACCTTCGCATCAAATTCAAAAGTTAAAAAATTAGTCAATACGAAAAATGAAAAACAAAAGTACAATGCAATTGACCTTTATATAGACATACTAACCCTCCAATGGCTCCAAGAAGAAAATCATAAGATTCATTTCCAGCAGAAAGGGTCTTCTACAGCAAGGGAACTCCAGTCAAATCCAAGGTTGCTCCACTCATCGGCATTTCCTTGAACTCCAACTCAAGTAATATTTATCATTTTTATCTAGATTGGTTGCATCACGGCTCTAAAAAAATACACAATCCCTTGGTGCAATAATTTCATCGAACTTAACATATACACAAACACAAAAATCCAACATTTACACATATATCTTAAATAATTTTAAGTTTAAAAAATAGAAGACCACTTAAATCGATCAAAATTAAATTTTTTAGGATGTATCACACCAACACACTTACAGAAAAGCGAATAAAAGACGATAAATAATATGCCTTTACAGCAATAATCAAAATGAAATAAATTTAAAGAGGAGAAAAGTTGAAATCACTGTAGGGTGTTGAAGACAAACCACCACCGCTATGGAGGAGGCGCTGGAGTTGGGGTGTTCGAAGGACACTAAGGAGAGGATGGATGGCTTCGAGCGTCTCAACACAACCAGCTATCTTGTAGAGTTCAACACAATCAAAGAAAAAAAAGAATAATTTTTATACACTAAAAAAATAATAGTGGAATACACTTCAGTACAAAAGCGAGATTGGAGTGGTTAATGATTATTTTTGCATGTACATACATGGCAATGTTGTGAACTATTTGAGGCTATATTTTGCCAATATATCATCGTTTTTTTTTCTAAATATGAAAGATATTAAAAATTATATATATTAATGCTATTGTATTATTATGATGATTGATAATGAATGAAATTGATTTTTAAAATAGAAATATTTTAATAAGTTTTTAAAAAAATTTCCATAATATAGTATTAAAATGCTTTCTTGAAATTTGGTGTGAAAAAATAACATACCTGTGAAGACCTTTGTTGTTGATTTACGACTTCATTTTGGATAGAAAGCATGCTATTGACATTGTTGTCTGATATATGATATCCCGAACTCGTGGCTTTCATTTTTCAATGTTTAGATATCTGCAAGAGACACTATATTCTCATTACATCAAATTCAACCTAAAGCATAATCTGTCACTAAATATGATAAATTTATTGTAAGTTGTGATATGAAAAAATTAAATGAAAACTTGATAAATTTAGCATGATAACTTGTATTGATTCTCAAACATAGATGGCATGTAAAACAGAGAAAATTAAGAAAAAAAGTGTTCGACTCCAGTATGCAAAGCTCAAAAAATACAGGATTTTGATGTGAATTTTATTCATTGAAATTACATTAGTTTATATATTTGAAATTGTTCAAGTGATAGATATTAAAATGAGTAAATTCTATTGATGTGTTTAAGAAGTAAAACGAAGACAAATATATGATCATATTGCTAGACGGAGGCAGATATCCTATAATAGACACAAATGAAAAGGACATATCTCCATAATTCTTATGAAGCGAACACCCAGGCTTCAAATTAGGAAAGTCAGAATTCCAGAATTTGGATGCTAAAGATAGTAAATTTAGCTCGGCGATTCCCAAACAAAAAGAAATGTAAATGCACAATCAACACATGGATATGAAAGAAATCAAAACCGACCAACATGAGCAACTTCTTTACTGTAAGCATCCATACTTTATCCTTCATCGCATAATATTTCTTCTAAAATATTGAGAAACAGAACCTTGAATCGGTGGTCAGGTTAATCGACTTTACTGAGAAATCAAAGGGAGCCCCCGATAGAGCAAAGATCTGTAAATTAGCAGAGATGAGAAAAAACCGGGAGAAAAATGATCGAAAAAGAAGGAAATATACGCAGAGTATCAAAAAATTTGAAAATTCAGCATAAAAAGTGGATCTAATTACGTGAGTAGATTACTTGTAGTGTTCCTTGCCTAGTTCCTAACCTCAAATAATTTTCAGTAAATTATAATTTGCGGCAACTTGTATTGATTCTCAAACATAGATGGCATGTAAAACAGAAAAAATTAATAAAAAATAGTTCGAGTCCAGTATGCGAAGCTCGAACAATACAGGATTTTGATATGAATTTTATTCATTGAAATTACAGTAGTTTAGATATTTGAAATTGTTCCAGTGATAGATATTAAAATGATTAAATTGTAGTGATGTGTTTAAGAAGAGCTTCGTAAATTTTATTTCAGGAATCTTCACAGAATTCTCCAACTTTCCATTGCTTTGTGCCATTTTTCTCTCTCTCACTCTCTATCTTTGAAAAAATATATTACGATGTGATTTATATGGAAATGGGAATATCAAGTCAACTTTAGAGAAACAACAAACCACTTTAAAAAAATGATCAATACAGCAAATCACGATTTCCGTAGCAAACTCAATCCAAGCAACTACAGGCGTCCCACCGTTGAGGTTCAGATCGTTTTTCACAGAATTATCACAGAAAAATGCAATTACCGTAGGAAGTTGCAGCGGCGGTTGGGAGAAGATGAAGTTGTTTTGGAAGGGAAATGCCGGAGGCGGAGGGGAGTTGACCGACAAACTGATTATATCCAACCCCAAATGACTAAACAGAATGAATTCATCCGCATATGATACCTGTCGTCAGAATCAAATTTACCAATACTCAAATGAAAACATTGTTGTAGAAATTAAGGCAAACCAAATAAGATTATTATTCCAAATGTACCGTAATCTGATCGTAAAGGGCTGCTGTATTTGTTGATCTTTGAACTACAATTGTTATTGTCCTTCCATAAATGTTAGTACAATTTTTATGCTTGAGAAACAGATTTAACCTAGATCTGAAAAATGAAAAAAAGGGAGTGGAGTTTTAGACGCTGTGGTCGTTTGGGATTTGGGAGAGAAGGAGATATTCTGATTAGGGTGAAACGGTGAAAAACGTGGAGTGGAGTGGAGAGGGAGAGGGAGAGGGAGAGTGAGAGTGAGAGTGAGGGTATTTTAGGGATTTCAAAAAACAGACCAAAGACAGTTACTCTAAGATTCTTAGCTTTAATAAATAGTAAAATATATATATATATATATATATATATATATATATATATATATATATATATATATATATATATATATATATATATTGCATGATAATGTATGGATGGTGTTGGAAACTAAATTTCAGTGATTTGACAAACTAAACTAAGCTTCGAAACGTATTTTTATAACTGATCAAAGGAAACGAAGCAACGAACAACGAGCTAATTGATCTATTGCCACTAGCTGAAGATTAATGCGTACCAGCTATAAATTATACACGTCATCAGCTGAAGCAGTATTATAACTGACTGATCAGTTGAGAACTGACAAGTTGAAACAAATCAGTTATAAGCTTTCCAGCAAAGTATCCTTCAGCCGGTCCCTCAGCTGTACATGTCCTCAGTTGAGAACGACATCCAACAAATAGTACAACAGACTGCAACTAGTAGTGGGTCGCCGCATTTCAGAGATTGCAGTGTACGAATGTCAGAAGATATCGACGTGGCAATCAACGGATATAAAGATTCAAAAGATATTTAATATTACCGTTGAGAGGGAAGCTGATAGGATCGATTAACGTATCAAGAGTGTTTAGAAAGGGGGGTTGAATAAACACTCACAATTAAAACTAATCTTTTCGAATTTTGAGTTTAGTTTGGTGACAAACTGATTCTCGAAATCTTGTTAGTCAATGTCTATCAGTTAAACTGAATCAGTTGCGGAAAGTAACTGACTGAAAGATAGAATACAAAAACAAAAATACGCAAGGGTTGTTTCTGGATGTTCGGAGATTTCAATTACTCCTACGTCACCCCTTCTATCTCAAAATAGGATATCCACTATAAGACTTTGATCAAATACAAGAATTGTACTGACGCACTTCAGTTTGGACTTAACACTGCCAAAAACTGAAACTCTTAGTTTAACAGAATGTTCTCAGTGCGTAACTGATCTTAGCACTATCAAATTTCAACGATGTACAACTTTCTAGTGAGCTCAAATTGTAGCCTTGACTGCTACAAATAAATCAAGCAAGAGTGAGCTAAGATTTTGACAGAGTGACAGTAAGCTTGTTAATCGAGTTGTTCACTATGTTTCTTCAGTTGTTCTTCTGTCATATTTATAGGCTTCTTTTCTCCAACGGTAACTTGAAATGAATTTTAATCTTTGTAGTCGTTGATCTCTACTTGATTATTCCTTGGACATTGTTTGCTTCATTTATTGTGATGCAGCGTCTTAATTGCTTTCACCGAAATCCGTTGTTTTAAGCTGTATTGATTGAAGTGCAGCGTTGCAATCTTCTATGTCTCTTGACGATTGATTTTCCCGAGACATGTTCAGTTGAAGGGTGCTTAGCATACGGCTGAATATATCAACTGATCAGTCAGTTGATTTCAGTTATTGAGTCCAGTTGTTGAATTTTCTTGTGCGTATCAGTTGGTTGATCAGTTGTTCCAAGTTGTATTGACTGAAGTGTGTCGTTCCACATTCAGTTGCACTCTTTTTTTTTGTCTTTTTGTCGGTTGAAGTGTTTCAGTTACTGGTGAGGAGAATAACTGAATTTTCAGTTGCATGGATTCAGCTGCTGAGTTCAGTTTTCTCAATCAGTTGGTTCGTATTTTCGGTTGATTCATATTTTGTCAAACTCCAGAATTTAGTTTCCAACAATTTCCCCCTTTATGGTGTTTGACAAAACTTATTAAATAATAACTGAACGTCTGGACTTATTGTAGATAAAAGAAGAAATTGAATTTCTTGAACTGATAGAAGTCTTGAATTAATAACAGCTGAATCTAATAATCTGATTAACTGCTTTTTAACAAGATGGTTTCTTCTGCTGTTTCTCAAGATGCTCTTTGATTTCTTCCCCCTTTTTGTCAAACTCATCCATCTTTATAGATAATCTTCGAATACCAGTGGACATAATTTTGACATCGGAGGAGATACTTGAGACAGATATTTGTAAGGAAATCTGCAACAGTTCCATTTTATGAGAAACGGAGGTTTCCAATCGCTCAACTCGTTTGCTGATTATATCTTGAGTTGTAAATAGACTTTGAGCTAGACCTCTGTTGTTTTTCATCTCATCCACAGTTTGGACAAGAAACTCCATGTTGGCTTGGATGGCTTTCAGTTTTGCTGTATTAAATTCAATCGAGGAATCCAATTGGACGGTATGAGAAAATTGTGTGGATTGAATTTTCTTTATTTTGGTGAGCATCTGCTGCATATTGTTTTGCATGTTCTGTATTTCCTCAAGAACAAGATCAAAATCTAATGAGGATGGGGGAGGAGACTGATGAGAAGATTCCGGTCCTCTTGTGGTTTGATCAAATATAACCAACTCTTGGTCAGTTGCTACTGTTTCAGCAACATTCTGAACTGAAGTGATTGTTACAGCAATGTCTTCTGGAACTTGAGGTAGAGAAAGTGGATTTTGATCAGCAGATGAGCTGCTTGGATGAATAATAGAGTCTGATGGAGCCAAAACTAGTGCCTCAAGAGGATGATCTTGGGAATCAGTTGGCACAATAGTTGGAATAGCTTGTTCAGCAGATAAATCTGGCTGAACCGGTGCTTTTGAAGAGATAGAAACCTCTGGATTGATTTGATCAACGGGGTGATCAACTTTATCAGACATAGGTTCACTCACTTGGGATTTTTGCACCACTGCTTGAATAATTTCGTCAATGTTTACGAAAGATAATTCGGCATCAGTGTACATTTGTTGTTCAACAATAGGTGATTGACACATATCTTGAACTGGCTCTTCAGTTGGAATAATAGCCTGGTCTGCTCAAGACTCTTTCTGCTGAGTGGGAGGTTCTTCAACAATTTCCTCTTCATCATCGTCTGTATCTTCTTTATGAAGGACTAACTCTTGATCCATTTCCCAAAACTTTATCTGAGATTGCAAGCAAATCAGGTCTGTGTCTAGCTGAGTAATCACCGCATGATCAGCATAGGCAGTAGGATTTGTTGGAACGTAGTAAGCCTTCAGTTTGTCAAGAATTTGTGCTAACTTCTTGACTCTCATCTGATCAAACAAATATGTTTTTCTCTCCATAGCTTGAACAATGGTGGCAGCTTTGACCATCTTGAGGACAAAAGCTTCCAGTTTGATGAATTTGTTCAGTTGGGATTTCTTTTTCAGTTGTTTGGCAAAAATCTGAGTACGATAGGCTGTCCAAGCATCATAGATTTGAAGTTTTTATGCTGCAAAATTATTAACCTTATCACAAACAAGGTCAATGTGGGTTTGAATTGGATTGGATGGCCTGGGCTCTTCAATCATTTTGCCCTTGCCTTTATCAGAACTGAGAATGTGTGGAATTTCCAGACCTTCGAGTAGTGTCCACTCGTTCTACAATCTTGATGCCTTTGGGTCGGGCAGGTGCCAGAGCAGTAGGACGAATAATATTAATCAGAGGAGCTTTGGTCCTAACTATTTCTCTCTTTGCACCAGCTGATTTTTCTAGTGGGATGATCTTTAGAGGAACTGCTTCAATTGGTTTCTGAGCATCTGAAGATATTGGCTTGTCAGTAGGGTTCTCGGTAGTTGTTGGTTTAATCCTCTGGGTTCTCGGTTTCTTGGCGGTCTTTGGGGAAGGAGTTTTCTCTGAATCGGATTCATCCACAACTAGTTTCCTTTTTGCTGACTTCAGTTGGGCCAATTTTTTGGCCTTTTTCACTGATTTAGGAGCCGCCTGTTAAGTCTCAATCTCCTGTTTTACCTTTACAAACCTGAGCAGGAGAAATGTCCAATTTGGTCTTGAGTGGCATAGTATTCTTCGTATTGAAGACTTTGAATTTGGATGATTTTTCTGAATCATCTGCCACTAACCCCTTCACTCTCAGCAGATAGCTCAGTTGCACTGCAAAGCCTTTTGACTATTTGGATGATAGAAACATATTATTTAAAATATTGAATATAAGATGCTTCCAGTTGAATTTACGTTTAGCCATAATGATAGAAATGGCTTGAAAATTTTCCAATGTAAGTTCAGCAAAAGATCCAGCTTTCGCCAAAATCCCTTTGGCGACTATATCAGCAAGTAACTGAACCTCGTGCTTCAGTTCTTTCTTTGAATCGGAAACTTTGATTTTTCGTCCATCAGCAGAAAGTGAGGTTTGCATTTTTTCAACATCAGATGCTTTAATATCAGAGAAGTGTGCCAATCCATCAGATGGTAAAGAAAAAATTTCTCCAAAGGAATCTTCAGAGATGGTCAGCAACTGACCATTGATAGTAGAAGCGATGTTTCCATCAGAATTGATCATACCGTTAGAGTAAAATTCCTGAAGTTCTTTGGGGTAGATCTCTTGTGATGATTGTCCCAAGAATGTCCTTAACCCAACAGTTTCGATTTTTTTAAATACGTTCTTGACATCATCGTTGCCGAAAGATAGAATGGATCCGAAGTTGATAGCCATTGCATTCAGCATATAAGCAGGAGTTTGATTCGCCATTTCGATTGAGAAAATAATCTCAAAATTGTAAACGATAAGCTCTGGAATTAGTATGCTCTCAGAAACTGATTGTCTGCGTAAGAAGAAAATTGAATTGAAGCAGGCTTAGCACAATTGTTTGTGACTGTTCAAATTCGGGACACGTGTCAGTCCATTAAATTTTTGAGTAAAACGATGTGTACGTGTGCTGTAAGCGTGTGTACTTTGAACGGTTCAAAAGATGTCCATGTTTCCACTAATCATTTGCTGAAGGATAGCATTTAATGCTTGAAAGACAGTCACGTCACTTGATTTGGAATAAAAGAATGGTTAATTAGTTAACTTATATGAGAAGATTAATGAAAAACTCAACTGAGCGATCAGTTGTAAGACTGTGTCCTTTCAGTTGAGAATTTACTACCATTTGTCTTCTCAGTTAACCTCTTAAAACCATTATTCCCCCTTAATTGGTGCATAAAAGAAAATTTCGAGAATGTAAACAAGATTAATTAAAAGAAATCCTGATGCTTAGAAGTATAAACGTCTGTCATAATGAAATAGTCCTTTCATCTTCTTTGTCCTGTTCTATAAATAAGAGCAGCTATATTAGTCGCAAATATATTAGCAAATTATACTCAGTAAAGGAAAATGGCAGGTGCTAGTAGCTCAAGTGTTTCATCGTTTACTCTAGAAACTAGGAAGGCTGTTATAGAAGACGAAGTCTTCTACAAAAGTCTTCACTACTGGGAAAAAATACAGAAGCTTGAGTTCTTGTATAATACTGGAGAGGCTACTACTCCAGAATTGATGGCATAGTTGAGAGAAGTGCGGGAGCACTTGAACATAGCTATGTGGGTGGACGTCTTCAAGGATGGTAACATTTATCAGCTAATGCTTCGGAAGGAACTGAACATCCTCAATCGCATAGCTGTTTCTCATAGCTTTCTTAAGACTTCTTCCTCTGCTTTATCCACTTGGTTGAAGATGTGGATAGATGATGTAGAGGAAAAATATGATGATGTAATTCGTGCAAATGTGTATGGTTGAATGAAATCTTATCTAAGCATAATCTTCTTTTTTTTTCTCTTTTTTATATAATTTGACTTATGAACTGAAATCAGTTAAGCGTTAAGTAATGAATGTCAAACTGATATCAGTTGATAATGAACAACTAATAGTTAAGAAGCCTCGGTAACTGAGAAAAACTCTTCGGTTGACTTGAGTCTCTTCAGTTTCTTCAACATTTAGATGTCATCTGTCTATAAATAAGATGATAGAATGTGAGACAATAACAGTTCAATATGTCGGATTCAAGTAACTCTGATGCATGCAGTAGTTCGCATATTCAAGTTAATGAGCAATTAAGTCCTTATTTAGAAGAATTGAAGAAGACAATGGAAGAATATGTCGTGATGAAAGTGATGTCAACATGGTTCAAGATTCATGATTTGCAGAGAGTAAGTAGTAGTGGTGCTGTTCCTACTCGTGCACAAGCAGCAGCAACAAGAAAATACATTGATCGTTTTGAAGTTAGGAATGTTACAGATCTGATTGATGATAAATGTCTGTTAGAAGCAATGTTATGGAAGGAATGGCATGTGGTTGAGAAGATTTCTACTACTAGCTCATTTTCTAGAATCCAAATTTATGAGTTGAATAATTGGATTAGAGAATGGCATGGATTCAGTTGGTTCTATGATATCTTCTATAAACTGGGATCGATGGTATTCTTAATAAAGTATTATTTTCAATTTGTTGTGTTCTTATTTTCTGCAGATAATTCTATTAGTAAAGCAACATTAGTAATAATTTTACGACAGATCAATTAAACCAAGAATATTGCGAAAGTAAGAAAACTTAGTCTCGGGTAATGGTTTGGTGAAGATGTCAGCTGCTTGTTGCTCAGTTGATATATATTCCAGTCTAATGTCCTTCTTCAAAGCATGATCTCTAATGAAGTGGTGTCTGACATCTATATGCTTTGTCCTTGAGTGAAGAACTGGATTATAGGTGATGGCAATTGTGCTTGTATTGTCACAAATATGGGTGATTCAATTGTAATTACTCCATAATCTCTCAGTTGTTGCTGGATCCAGATCAATTGTGCACAGCAACTACCAGCAGCAAGGTATTCTGCTTCAGTTGTTGAGGTAGCTATAGATGTCTGCTTCTTGCTGAACCAAGAGATCGGCCTGTCTCCTAGAAACTGACAAGATCCACTTGTACTTTTACGATCAAGCTTACATCCTGCATAATCTGCATCTGAATATCCAACTAAATTGAAAGTAGAGTCTTTAGAATACCATAACCCAACATTTTGTGTACCCTTAAGATATCTCAAAATTCTTTTAGTGGCTGAAAAATGTGATTGCTTAGGATTTGCTTGAAATCTAGCACACATACAGACAACAAATACAATATCAGGGACTGGCAGTTAGGTATAACAATGACCCTATTAAACCTCGATATAATGTCGCTTTAACCTGATATTCTCCCTTGATCAGTATCCAATTTTACTGATGAGCTCATGGTAGTATTTGCAGCTGAACATGATTCCATACCAAATTTCTTCAGCAGCTCCTTTGTATATTTAGTCTGACTGATGAATATGCCAGTCTCCAGTTGCTTCACTTGCAGTCCAAGAAAGAATGTCAGTTCACCCATCATGCTCATTTCAAACTTATCCTGCATCAGCTTAGAAAATTTCTCACATAATTTGGGGTTAGTTGACCCAAATATGATATCATCAACATAAATTTGAACTAATAAAATGTGATCATTCTTAGCAAATTTGAACAAGGTCTTATCAACTGATCCAACAGAAAAATCATGATCAGTTAGAAATTTTGAAAGAGTTTCGTACCAAGCTCTGGGAGCTTGTTTAATACCATATAAGGCTTTGTTCAAATGATATACATGATCAGGAAAGTTGTGATTTACAAAACCTGGGGTTGTTCAACATATACTTCCTCTTATAGTTGACCATTTAGGAATGCACTTTTGACATCCATTTGATAGACTTTGAAGTTCTTGAATGAAGCATAGGCAAGGAATATTCTGATTGCCTCCAGTCTTGCAACTGGTGCATATGTTTCATCGTAATCAATTCCTTCCTCTTGCCTATATCCTTGTGCTACTAGTCTCGCTTTATTGCGCACAACTGAACCATCCTCGTTCAGTTTGTTCCTGTACACCCATTTTGTACCTATAACAGTTTTTGAAACTGGTCTTGGAACTAAGTTCCAGACATTGTTATGGATGAACTGATTTAGCTCTTCTTGCATTGCATTTACCCAGTTAGGGTCAGCAAGAGCTTCATCAGCTTTCTTTGGTTCTAGTTGTGAAACAAAAGCTGAATAGATAAATAGATTTAGCATTTGATTGCGAGTTCTTACTGGATCAGATGGATTTCCTATTACCAATTAGGTGGATGTGATTTTCTCCATCTGTACTCAGTATTTGTTGTAACAGCAATTTCTTCAGTTGGTAACTGAATATCATCAGTTTGCTCTATCAACTGATCATTAGGAATGGCGTCTGGTTCAGGTGATTGATCTGACACTTCTGCTTCGAGTGTTTGGAGATTGTTTTGATTATTATGATTTTCTTCTTCATCATCATCCTCCAAACTGATATCTGTAAATCGATCAACTAGCTCAACTTGATCAGTTGGCTTATCAGTTAGTTCAGTTTCATCGAAATCAACATGAGCAGATTCTTCAACATTTAAGGTTTTCTTGTTGAGACTCTATAAGCTATACTAACTGATGAATATCCAAGAAATATTCCTTCTACAGATTTAGCATCAAACGTTTTCAAATAATTTTTACCATTGTTAAGGATAAAGCATCTGCAGCCGAATACTTTGAAATAAGTAATTATACTTTTTCTTCCATGCCAGATCTCATATGGTGTTTTCCATATGATTTTTATTAATCATTGATCTGTTCTGAGTGTAACACGCAGTGTTTACTGCTTCTGCCCAAAATCTTTGAGAAATACCAGAATCAGCAAGCATAGTTCTAGCAGCTTCTTTAAGGGTCCGATTTCTTCTCTTAGCTACATCATTTTGCTGAGGAGTTCTGGCTGCTGAGAGCTCATGCTTGATTCCAGCATTTTCTAGGAAATTTGAAAGAGTTTGATTGATGAATTCAGTTCCTCGATCAAATCTGATTCGATCAATTCCAACTGATTTTTCATTTAAAAGTCTTTTGAAAGGCTTGATCAGTTGTGCAGCAGTTTGGTCTTTTGATTTGAGAAAGATAACCCAAGTAAATCTTGAAAAATCAACAACAATCACCAGAGTGTATTTCATTCCCCATAAACTCATGATTGGTATAGGACCAAAGAGATCCATGTGCAATAGTTCTAAGCATCGGGATGAAGATTTACAGCCCTTGTTTTTAAAATAAGATTTTACTTGTTTTCCAAACTGACATGCTGAGCAAAGTTTTTCTTTTGAAAATTCTATTTTGGGCAAACCTAGTTACAAGTTCATGTTTACTCAGATAGGAAATGGATTTAAAAGTTTAGATGACTTAGTCTCCTGTGCAACAACCAGTTTTTAGATTATTTGGAAGCAATAAAACAAACTGGTATATAAGTTTGATCATTCCAACTGACTTTATATGTGTTTCCACGACGTTTGCCAGTTAGTATGAATTTATCAGTTGAAGTTTTGACTGAACATAAATTTTTGTCAAAATGTACTGAAAATCCATTGTCGCATAACTGACTGAAGCTGATCAAGTTATACTTCAGGTTTTCTACTAATAGAACATCTTTAAAAGTAAAGTTACCATGGATAAGCTTACCCTTACCCACAGTTCTACCTTTGGAATTGTCCCCGAAACTGATATTTGGACCACTGTATTTGATCAGTTGAGATAGCACACTTGCATCTCCTGTCATATGTCGTGAATATCTACTGTCTATTGAGTTCTTGTTTGTACCTGTTACCTGCAATCACACATATAATATAACTTGGTACCCATATCTATTTGGGTCCTGAACTGATTAGTCCCTTAGGAACCCATACTTGGATTAGTCTTACATACTTTCCAGTAGCTGTATTCCAAATTATTTTTCTCGGCTTTTGTGTGCTTGTGTAGTGTACAGATGATACAGTATGTGATTTAGTTTTATTCAACTGATTTTTCAGTCTATATCTCTTTTGAACTGGCTTGCAGTTATAGTAATTGAAATAGCTATTCGAATAGTTCTTGTGAAACCTTTTTGATGACTGACTTTATGAGTCAGTTGAATTTTTTGGCTATAACCAATCCCATATCTTCTAGCCTTAATCATATTCTTAGTAGTTTGCTCAATCAGTTTACTGGGCACAATTTGTTCTTGTACCACTGTTGCTTTGACAAAGTTAATGTATTTTCTTTTGTCTATTTTTGTCTTTGGTTGAGCATCATTTGGATACACTTCTCCTTGAGTATTGAACCCTAAACAATTTTTATCAAAAACTGATTTTTGTGAATTCTGCATCTCACTTAGCGCAGTTTATATCTTGTTCCAAGACTGAATGAGCTCAGTCTGTTTTGAGTTTTCAAGCATCAACTTCTAGATTAGTAACTGATTTTTATTTCTCTCTACTTTTAACTCAGAAATCTCTCTTTTTAGACTCAACCCATCAACTGATTCATCAGTTTTGGTTTTATTGTCTGTGGGATCAGTTTGCTTTGCTTTGATTTTTTCAAATGATGATGCAAGCTTTTGATACTCGTTTACCATGTCATGTAGTGTTAGAATAAGTTCTTCTCGTGTGAAATCAGTTGAACTGAAATCAAATATCTGTTGGCTAGATGACTCTTCTTCTGCATCATTAGCCATCAAACACTTGACTTCCTCATCGTCACTGGATCTGCATGAGCTTTCTGGTTCTGACTCCTCACTGTCAGTTTCTTTTGTGTTCATATGATTTCTTTCTTCTATTATTTGAGCCTTGACTGTCCTTCTTGGGTTTAGGACAACCGGCAATAAAGTGACCTGATTTGCCACAGTTATAGCAGGCATTTGGTTCATCTTTGGAATTGTTCCTTTGATATGGCTTATGGAAGTTCCCTTGATTCTTTCTCATGAACCATCTAAATTTTTTGATGAACAATGATGTAACATCATTGCTCAACTGATCAGCAGATTTTTCGACTGAACTGATTGGTTCAGTTCTGACAGCAGCTAGAGCAGTTGTGGCTGCGAGGGTAGATGGTTCTCCTTCTCTGGTCTGCAGCTCGAACTCATAAACCTTTAAGTCAGCAAACAAATCATGAAGTTCAATTTGATTTAGATCTTTGGACTCCTCATTGCCATGGTCTTGACATCCCATTTCTTGGGAAGACCTCTCATTACTTTTAGTGCAATTTCTCTATTGGTATACACTTTTCCAAGTGCATTTAACTCATTGATGATACTGCTCACTCTTTCATCATACTCGTGCATTGATTCTCCTGCTTTAATTTTGATGTTATCAAACTTTTGAACAGCAACAGAGAGTTTATTTTCTTTGGTTTGATCATTTCCTTCACACAGTTGGATCAGATTTTCCCAAATTTCTTTGGTTGTTTTACACATCTTTATTTTGCTGAAAGTCACTTTGTCCAGCCTTTTGTACAGAATGTCCTTAGCCACATTGTCAAGATTTTCTTTTCTTTTGTCTTCAGTTGTCCATTCATCTCTGGGCTTTTCTATTCTTTGTGGTGCCCCTTCTGTTATGGCAACTGCTGTATTTGCTTTTAGAATTTTCATGGGTCCATCAGTTATGACATACCACATGTCATCATCTTGTGCAGCTAAATGAGCCTGCATTCTGATTTTCCAATCATCAAATTCTTCTCTGGAGAACATAGGAATTTTGTTGAATGAAGTCATGCTAGCAAGTTTATAGATCATAAGTATTCAAGAACAAGATTCACCCGCTCTGATACCACTGTATAGGATCGATTAACGTATCAAGAGTGTTTAGAAGGGGGGGTTGAATAAACACTCACAATTAAAACTTATCTTTTCGAATTTGGAGTTCAGTTTGGTGACAAACTGATTCTCGGAATCTTGTTGGTCAATGTCAATCAGTTAAACTGAATCAGTTGCGGAAAGTAACTGACTGAAAGATAGAATACAAAAACAAAAATACGCAAAGGTTGTTTCTGGATGTTCGGAGATTTCAATTACTCCTACGTCACCCCTTCTATCTCAAGGATAGGATATCCACTATAAGACTTTGATCAAATACAAGAATTGTACTGACGCACTTCAGTTTGGACTTAACACTGCCAAAAACTGAAACTCTTAGTTTAACAGAATGTTCTTAGTGCGTAACTGATCTTAGCACTATCAAATTTCAACGATGTACAACTTTCTAGTGAGCTCAAATTGTAGCCTTGACTGCTACGAATAAATCAAACAAGAGTGAGCTAAGATTTTGACAGAGTGACAGTAAGCTTGTTAATCGAGTTGTTCACTATGTTTCTTCAGTTGTTCTTCTGTCATATTTATAGGCTTCTTTTCTCCAACGGTAACTTGAAATGAATTTTAATCTTTGTATCCGTTGATCTCTACTTGATTATTCCTTGGACATTGTTTGCTTCATTTATTGTGATGCAGCGTCTTAATTGCTTTCGCCGAAATCCGTTGTTTTAAGCTGTATTGATTGAAGTGCGGCGTTGCAATCTTCTATGTCTCTTGACGATTGATTTTCCCGAGACATGTTCAGTTGAAGGGTGCTTAGCATACGGCTGAATATATCAACTGATCAGTCAGTTGATTTCAGTTATTGAGTCCAGTTGTTGAATTTTCTTGTGCGTATCAGTTGGTTGATCAGTTGTTCCAAGTTGTATTGATTGAAGTGCGTCGTTCCACATTCAGTTGCAGTCTTTTTTTTGTCTTTTTTTCGGTTGACGTGTTTCAGTTACTGGTGAGGATAAAAACTTAATTTTCAGTTGCATGGATTCAGCTGCTGAGTTCAGTTTTCTCGATCAGTTGGTTCGTATTTTCGGTTGATTCATATTTTGTCAAACTTCAGAATTTAGTTTCCAACAGAAGCCTATAAATAGGTGAAGTGGGCAGCTGAGAAAATAATCACGCGAACTACTATTCTATTCAAGCTTGCTGTTATTCAGCTAAAATCACAATTCGCAGTCAGATATCAAAACTCACTCTTATCAGATTTATCAGTAGCAATCAAGGCTACCTTACGAGCTTATTAGCACTTTGAGATCTTTGTCAAGATTCATTCAGTTGCGTTATACTGTAAAATTTTTGTTAACTAAGAGTTTCAGTTTGGCAGTGTTAAGTCCAAACTGAAGTGGTTCAGTACAACGTGTATATTTGATCAAAGTCTTTTAGTGAAAATCCTATCCTTGTGATAGAAGGGGTGACGTAGGAGTTATTCTATTCTTCGAACATCCAGAAACATATCGCGTGTTTTTCATATTCAGTTACTTCGAGTTATTCTATCTTTCAGTCAGTTCACTTCCGCAACTGTATTTCAGTTGAACTGGTTGTTATCGACTGACGAGATACAGAGTGTCAGTTTGTAACAAAACTGTACCCATTATTCGAAAAGAATACAAAATCAGTGAGTGTTTATTCAACCCCCTTTCTTAACAGTTATCACCTTACTAACCGATCCTTTCAAGTGGTATCAGAGAATTGTATCTTGTCTAAGAATATCTTTACTCAAATTATTGATCATGGCTTCCTTCAACAAGATCCCTATGTTCTCCAGAGTGGACTTTGATGATTGGAAAATAAGGATGCAGGCTCACTTGGCAGCACAAGACGATGATATGTGGTACGTCATCACTGACGGACCAATGAAGATTCTGAAAGACAATACAAAATTCGCAATCACAGATGGGGCACCTCACAGAATTGAAAAGCCCAAAGACTGCTGAGGACAAACGTAAAGCAAACCTGGACAATGTAGCAAAAGACATGCTATACAAAACACTGGACAAAGTAACGTTCAGTAAAATCAAAATGTGCAAGACATCCAAAGAGATTTGGGAGAAGCTGATCCAGCTTTGCGAAGGGAATGAACAGACCAAAGAGAATAAACTTTTTGTTGCTGTTCAGAGGTTTGACAATATCAAAATGAAATCTGGTGAAACGATGCATGAATATGATGAAAGAACCAGCTTCATCATAAATGAATTAAACGCACTTGGAAAAGTGTATACAAACAAAGAAGTTTCCTTAAAGGTAATTAGAGTTCTTCCTAAGGAGTGGGACGTAAAGACCATGGCAATGAGGTAATCCAAGGATCTGAACAAAGTTGAGCTTCATGATCTATTTGCTGATCTGAAGGCATATGAGTTCGAGTTGCAAACTCAAGAAGGAGAACCCTTTACTCCAGCAGCCACAACTGCCTTAGCTGCTGTTAGAACAGAACCAACTGGTTCAGTAGAGAAAGTTGCTGATCAACTAAGCAATGATGCCATGTCATTGTTTATCAAAAAATTCGGAAGATTTATGAGGAAAATCAGGGAAACTTCTAGAATCACTATCAGAGAGGCAATTCCAAGGAGGAATCAAACGCTTGCTAAAATTGTGGCAAACCCGGTCACTTCATTGCTGACTGTACCAAACCCAAGAAGGACAGTCAAGGCTCAACTAAAAGAAAGAAGAAGTCTTATGAGCACAAGAGGAGACCCAAAGAAGATAAGAAAAATCCTTCCGGAAGAAGCATGAGGTGCTCTAAGCTGAAGAGAGAAAATCAAAATGGGCTGAAACTGACAGCGAAGAGTCAAAGCCAGAGACCTCGTGCAGTTCCAGTGATAGTGAAGAAGAAGTGAAGTGTCTGATGGCTGGTGATACAGAACTGGTGTCAAGCAGTCAATAGGTATTTGAATTTAGCTCAACTGATTTCACCAGAGAAGGACTCATTTCAACTCTGCATGACATGGTTAGTGAGTATCATAAGCTTGCTTTATCATTTGAAAAGGCTAGAGCAAAGAAAAATTATCCTATAGACAATAAAACTACAACTGATGTAACAGTTGATGTGTTGAGCCTTAAAGGAGAAATTGCTGAGCTCAACGCTGAAAGAAGTACGAATCAATCAATGATTCAAAAGTTGGTGCATGAAAATTCAAAGCAAATCGAGCTTATTCAGGCTTGGAACAAATCATCTGTTGCATTAACTGATATACAGAACTCACAGAAATCAATTACTCATAAAACTGGTTTAGGGTTCAGTAACCAAGATGAAATGTCTTTAAATGGTACTCAACTGAAACTGAAAATGGATAAAGGGAAATACATTCACTTTGTCAAATTAGTTGCGGTACAAGAACAAATTGAGACAAGTAAACTGATTGAACAGCCAACTAAAAGAACGAACAAGGCTAAAAGATATGGCATTAGTTATAGCCCAAAAGTTTCAATTGACTCACACAGTCAGCAGTCAAAAAGATTCAGCAGGAATCATTCAAATGACTATTCCAATTACTATAACAACAAGCCGGTTCAGAAAAGATATCGGCCGAACAATCAGTTGAACAGAGCCAAATCACATGTTTTCTCACCTGAACACTACACACAAAGCACACACAGATCGAGAAAGACCATCTGGAATACGGCAACTGGACACTCAGTTAGACTGATCCAAGTCTGGATTCCTAAAAGACTAATCAATTTTGGACCAAAATAGAAAAGGATACCAATGTTATATTTTGTGTGTGATTGCAGGTAACAGATACAAGCAAGGAATCTATTTGGTACTTGGATACTGGATTCTCACGACATATGATAGGAGATGCAAACCTGCTATCTCAACTGATCAAGTTCACTGGTCCAAACATCAGTTTTGGAGATAATTCAAAGGTAAAACTGTGGGCAAAGGTAAGCTTATCCATGATTACTTTATCATCAATGATGTTTTATTAGTTGAGAATCTCAAGTATAATCTGATTAGCATTTGTCAGTTATGCGATAATGGATTCTCAGTTCTGTTTGACAAACATTCTTGTTCAGTAAAAGATGCAACTGATGAGGTCATACTAACTGGAAAACAGTGTGAAACACCTACAAAGTCAGTTGGAATTATCAAACTTATGCACCAGTGTGTTTTATAGCTTCAAAATCTTCTAAAAACTAGTTGTGGCATAAGAAATTAAACCACCCAAACTTCAAATCTACTGCATATCTGAGTAATCACGATCTTGTCATTGGTTTGCCCAGATTTTACCAAAGATAAAATTTGCTCAGCATGTCACTTTGGTAAACAAGTTAAATATTCTTTTAAAAAACAAGGGCAGTAAATCTTCTTCCCGATGTTTAGAGCTGTTACATATGGATCTATTTAGTCCAATACTAGTCACGAGTTTAGGGGGAATGAAATACACTTTGGTGGTTGTAGATGATTTTTCAAGATTTACTTGGGTCATTTTTATCAAATCAAAAGACCAAACTGATGCTCAACTGATCAAGCTTTTCAAAAGAATACTAAATGAGAAATCAGTTGGAATTTATAGAATCAAATCCGATCGATGAACTGAATTCATCAATCAAATTCTTTCAATTTTTTTATAAAATGCTGGAATTAAGCACGAGCTCTTAGCAGCTAGAACTCCTCAGCAAAATGGTGTAACTGAGAGGAGAAATCAAACGCTTAAAGAAGCTGCTAGAACAATGCGTGCTGATTCTTGTATTTCTCAAAAGTTTTGGGCAAAGGCAGTAAACACTGCGTGCTATACTCAGAACAGATCGATGATTAATAAGAATCATTTGGAAACACCTTATGAGATCTGGCATGGACGATAAAGTGTGGTTTCCTACTTCAAAATATTCGGCTGCAGATGTTTCATTCTTGACAATGGCAAAAATCGTTTAAAAGCCTTTGATGCTAAATCTGCAGAGGGGATATTTTTAGGATATTCTTCAGTTAACAAGGCTTATAGAGTCTTTAACAAGAACATTCTAAATGTTGAAGAGTCTATACATGTTGTTTTTGTTGAAACTGTTCTAACTAATAAGCCAACTGATCCAGTTGAGCTAGTTGATAGATTTAAAGATATCAGTTTGGATGATGATCATAAAGAAGAAAATCATATCAATCGTAACATCTTTCAAACACCAGAACCTGAAATTGTAGATCAATCAGTTGAACAGGAAGTAGTTTCTGAAAATCAGTTGGAAGAGCAAAGAAATAATATTCAGTTACCGATTGAAATAGCTCCAACTGAACCTTAAAACATTCAGTCATCTACTGAAGAAATTGCTGATACAGAAGTAACTAAAGCTGAACTCAGATGGAAGAAATCACATCCTCCAGAACTGGTGATAGGTAATCTATCTGACCCGATAAGGACAAGAAATCAAACGCTCAATCTATTTATTCATTCAGCCTTTGTATCGCAATTGGAACCAAAGAAAACTGATGAAGCTATTGCTGATCCAAACTGAACAAATGCAATGCAAGAAGAGCTGAATCAGTTCATCCATAACAATGTCTGGAACCTAGTTCCAAGACCAATCTCAAAAACTGTTATATGTACAAAATGGGTGTACAAGAATAAACTGAACGAAGATGGTTCAGTCGTGCGTAACAAGGCGAGACTGGTAGCACAAGGATATAGGCAAGAAGAAGGAATTGATTATGATGACATATGCACCAGTTGCAAGACTGGAAGCTATCAGAATATTCCTTGCCTACGCATCATTCAAAAATTTCAAAGTCTACCAGATGGATGTAAAAAGTGCATTCCTAAATGGCCAATTGCAAGAGGAAGTTTACGTTGAACAACCTCCAAGTTTTGTCAATCATCACTTCCCTGATCATGTCTACCATTTGAACAAAGATTTGTATGGTTTTAAACAAGCTCCAAGAGCTTGGTATGAAACTCTTTCAAAATTTCTAACTGATCAAGATTTTTCTGTTGGATCAGTTGATAAGACGCTGTTCAAATTTTCAAAGAAAGATCACATCTTACTTGTTCAAATTTATGTTGATAACATCATATTTGGGTCAACTAACCCCAAATTATGCGAGAAATTTGCTAAGCTGATGCAAGAGAAATTTGAAATGAGCATGATGGGTGAACTGACATTCTTTCATGGACTACAAGTGAAGCAACTGGAGGCAGGCACTTTCATCAGTCAAACTAAATACACGAAAGAATTGCTGAAGAAATTTGACATGGAATCATGTTCAGCTGCAAGTACTCCCATGAGCTCATCAGTAAAACTGGACACTGATCAAGGGGGAATATCATCCGAGACGACACTTTACAGAGGTTTAATATGTTCATTATTGTACCTAACCGCTAGTCGTCCTGATATTGTATTTGCTATCTGTATGTGATGGATCGTTTGTGCTAGTGCCTTCAAAGGTATTTCGCACACAACAACCTTCAATGAGCTTCAATAGCTCGTGTTCTAAGAATATTAACACCGATGAATTAAATCGAGTTTGGTTTTAAACCAAGCAGAAGAAACTCAAAGTAATCCTTCGTAAAGAAAGCTCAAATGTTAGAAAGTATTTTAACTTGTGTAAGCTGACTAACTGAAAGAACATATAATAGTTTTTGCATTCTTGTATTTTAGGTATGGTAACAACTGAGCACATGAACACTCTAACTAATCAAAAAGATTTTAAAGCGATAGTTAATCAGTTGAATACACAAGATATGTTTATGGATGTTCAGAGACTTAAACTGCTCCTACGTCACCCCTTCTATCTCCACCGATAGGATACACTAGAAGACTTTGATTTATACAATTACATGTACAAGCCCACTCAGCTAGGACTTATCCACTGCATAAACTGAACTCCTAGCTACGACTGAAAACAACAACTTCCAGTCAACACTTATTTAACGTCTATGTGAGAAAGACTACATACACAAGTTTAACGTCTTTGTGCAAAACTGTTTTGGGTGGTATTGAGAGTAAGTATGTGTGTGAGAACTGAACAAGAATGTTCTCAAACACTGAGGGAAAGTGTCTTCTAAACTAAGTTGATACAACGATGAAGAATTCCCTCTGGGCTTAAGTACTTCTGAAAGCTGATATCCAACTGAGCGTGCCTTTTTCTCTCTAGTATTGTATATGTTCTCCAACTGTTATTTGAGTCTTCACTGATCTTCTCTTTATATAGGCGGAGGAAGCTGATCGTACAGTGGGGACTCATTTATTGTTTCCGTTGCATTTGAATCGGCTTGTTGGACTATGTGTCTCGTCTTTTTGACTGTCCCTCTGAAGCGTTTTTTTCTTTAATTCTCTGATGCAACGTCCATTATCGTCCTTTGACTAGATAAAGGCTTTGTACCTTCTCGCACAGCTGGAATCCACTCGAAGGAATTTATCATCAACCATAATTGAAGGATTCTAACTGATGCTTCAAATTGGTCAGTTTGAACTGATCTTTCAGTTGGGCTTGGTGAAATCAATTGACTCTTCAGTTGAATTGATTTCACATTCGTTTAGTTGGACTAATCAGCTAGGTTTCTTCATCATTTGAACATTTCTTCGGCTGGCTAGGCTTATGAGGTTCTCCTGCTGAATCACCTATCAACTGGTCAACCAGCTGTACTGCTCAAATGACGTAGCAAGTTAGGCTGATTCAATTCGTGCGATCAGTTGGGTCTTCAGTTTTGCGATGTAAACATCTCGTGAGTGATCCTGGATTCTACATAACTAAGGTAGATCATTAGTAGCACAATTAACAAGTTTTGTTATCATCAAAATCAAGATTGTGAACTTGAAAGGTTCTAACTATCTCCCCCTTTTTTATGGTTACAAAACTTGAGCAGTTAAGCTTAATATATTCAGTTTGAGAGTTAGTACATTCAAACTGTCGAAGGACCCCTCTTAACAACTGAATTAAAGAGATTTTGAATACAAAAGAAAAATCCTCTTTTAAAACTGAGTAGAAAGGAAAGGAGAATTTAAACAGAGTTTATCAGTTTACTGAAAGGGTAACTGAATTTTAATACAAGTTTTTAAGCTAAAAAGAATGATCCCCCTCAGAAACTGAATGGAAGCCCGTATTTGAGAATTATTTAATTAGTCATTTAATCATTCAAGCATCATAGGCAAGATAACTGAGAATATCTATTCGATCAGAAAGAGACATAACTGAATAATCATGATGTTTTATTTGAATAAACTTTCATATATGAGTACATACATCAGTTGAGAAAGGAAATTGCTACAACAATAGCATATTTTAAACAACATCAGATATCAGTTGGTTTCTGTGACAGAACTGGATATACCATCAGCTGGTTTTCTTGACTGCTTGAACTAATGCGTCAGTTGTGAGTTCAATTTGCTAGAGAAATGAGTAAAACTGCTTTGAACTTGTCCTCTGTGCTTACCCAACTGGTCGAGCAGACTCTGACTAGGCTCACGTGGAGTTCAGTTGGTGATTGAATCGGCCAACATCCCAACATAGATGATTGTATACGTCTGAAGAACAACTGACTTGATAGGTTTGCAACTGATTTCTTGTTCAGTGAGCAATAAAGCTGTTCATCTTTGCATATGTTCCTCAGTCCCCTGCAAGCTGATTAAGATCTTCGAGGTTAGGAAATTGGAGAAGTGGCCATAACGAGAATTGCAGGACCAATCCTTTCAACTCTTTACCAAAGAGCGACATATAAATATTTTCAAATAGTTTTTAACACTATTTTAAAGTAATACCTTTTAAAACACAGTTTTCTTCAAATGTTCTTCTTAGAACAACCCGCTCTGATATCAACTGATGGATCGTTTGTGCTAGTGCCTTCGAAGCCATTTCGCACACAACAACCTTCAATGAGCTTCAATAGCTCGTGTTATAAGAATATTAACATCGATGAATTAAATCGAGTTTGGTTTTAAACCAAGCGAAAGAAACTCGAAGTAATCCTTCGTAAAGAAAGCTGAAATGTTAGAAAGTATTTTAACTTGTGTAAGCTGACTAACTGAAAAAACACATATTAGTTTTTGCATTCTTGGATTTCAATTATGGTGACAATTGAACACACAAACACTCTAACTAATCAAAACGATTTTAAAGCGATAGTTAATCAGTTGAATACACAAGATATGTTTATGGATGTTCAGAGACTTCAACTGCTCCTACGTCACCCCTTCTATCTCCATGGATAGGATACACTAGAAGACTTTGGTTTATACAATTACATGTACAAGCCCACTCAGCTAGGACTTACCCACTGCCTAAACTGAACTCCTAGCTACGACTGAAAACAACAACTTCCAGTCAACACTTATTTAACGTCTATGTGAGAAAGACTACATACACAAGTTTAACGTCTTTGTGCAAGACTGTTTTGGGTTGTATTGAGAGTAAGTATGTGTGTGAGAACTGAACAAGAATGTTCTCACACACTGAGGGAAAGTGGCTTCTAAACTAAGCTGATATAACGATGAAGAATTCCCTCTGGGCTTAGGTGCTTATGAAAGCTAATATGTAACTGAGCGTGCCATTTTCTCTCTAGTATTGTATATGTTCTCCAAAACTATTACTTGAGTCTTCACTGATCTTCTCATTATATAGACGGAGGAAGCTGATCGTACAGTGAGACTCATTTATTGTATCTGTTGCATTTGAATCGACTTCTTGGACTATGTGTCTCGTCTTTTTTACTGTCCTTCTGAAGCGTTTTGTCTTTAATGCTCTGATGCCAAGTCCATCATTGTACTTTGACTGGATAAAGGCTTTGTAACTTCCCGCACAGCTGGAATCCACTCAAAGAAATTTATCATCAACCATAATTGAAAGATTCTAACTGATGCTTCGAATTGGTCAGGTTGAACTGATCTTTCAGTTGGGCTTGGTGAAATCAGTTGACTCGTCAGTTAAATTGATTTCACATTTGTTCAGTTGGACTGATCAGCTGGGTTTCTTCATCAGTTGAACACTCCTTCGGCTGGCCAGGCTTCTGAGGTTTTCCTGCTGAATCACCTATCAACTGGTCAACCAGCTGTACTGCTCAAATGACGTAGCCAGTTAGACTGATTCAATTTGTGCGATTAGTTGGGTCTTCAGTTTAGCGATGTAAACATCTCGTGAGTGATCCTAGATTCTGCATAACTAAGGTAGATCATTAATAACACAATTAACAAGTTTTGTTATCATCAAATCGAGATTGCGAACTTGAAAAGTTCCAACAGTATGTGTGCTAGATTTCATGAAAATCCTATGCAATCACATTTTTTAGCTGCCAAGCGTATTTTAAAATATCTTAAGGGCACACAAAATGTTGGGTTATGGTATTCTAAAGACTCATCTTTCAATTTAGTTCGATATTCAGATGCAGATTATGCAGGATATAAGCTTGATCATAAAAGTACAAGTGGATCATGCCAGTTTCTAGGAGACATACTGATTTCTTGTTTCAACAAGAAGCAAACATCCATAACAACTTCCACAACTGAAGCAGAATATCTTGCCGCTGGAAGCTGCTGTGCTCAACTGCTCTGGTTTCAACAACAATTGAGAGATTATGGAGTTGATGCTAAAGAATCGCCCATATTCTGTGAAAATTCAAGTACTATTGCTATTACCTACAATCCAGTTCTTCACTCCAGAACCAACCATATAGATGTCAGGCATCACTTCATAAGAGATCATGCCTTGAAGAAGGACATCATACTGGAATACGTCTCAACTGAACAGCAAGCAGCTGATATCTTCACCAAACCATTGCCCGAGACTCAGTTTTCTCATTTTCGCAATATACTTGGATTAATTGATTTATCCTAATCAGTTCTGCTGTTGATATATTAACTGTTAGTTTGTCAGTTCTATTGTCATGAACTGTTCATTCAGTTAGTCTTTCATCTATTTGAATCTTAACTGATGTCAGTTAATCATCTGTCAGTTAATTTTTATTTAGTTATTTTGTTCAGTTAATGATTTACTTGTCAACTAATGAGATTTAGTAATGCAGGAAAATAAAAGGCAAAGATAAACTGAAATATCATTGTATTCACTTAAAGAAATTAGTGCGAATTACATCATACAATTCTTCCTGAACAAAAGCTCTCCACTTAGCCATCCACTGTCTTATATCTCCAGTTAGGAATGTAAACGAACCAAACCAAACCAAACAGTATCAGGCTTGAGTTTGGTTTGTTTAAAATTGTTTAAGGCTCGAGCTCGATGTGAGCTTCTATTATCAGGCTCGAGCTTGGTTTGTTTGAAATTACTGAGCTCGTTAAAAGCTCGACCTCGGCACGTTAAAAGCTCGTTTAGCATGTTAATCAAGCCCAGCTCGAGCTCGGCTCGTTAAAAGCTCGTTTAGCATGTTAATCAAGTCAGGCTCGAGCTTGATTCATTAATAGCTCGTTTAACATGTTTAACAAGCCTCGCTTGAGCTCGTCTCGTTTTCGAGCTTGATAAGCATAGAATTGAGTTCAAGTTTGAGTTTGAATCGAGCTTGTTAAAAATTAAATATATCTATAAACTAATTTTAAATCAGACATAAAAATGTAAATTCATTCGTAAATAACCAAAATGACACAAATAAGAGCAAAAAAAACATAAATAAGTATATTATTAAACATTCCAAAATCATGTTTGCGTAGCCGAGCTCGAGCTCGAGTACGAGCCACCTAAACGAGCCGAGCTCGAGTTTGAGCTCGCGAGCCTATTATCAAACATGTTTGCGAGCTCACGAGCCGAATATCCTTAGGCTTGAGCTTGGTTTGATTAAATATTCGGGCTCAAAATCGAGCTTGGGCTTGGTTTGATATGATTAACAAACAAACTCAAACGAGCTTTTTATCGAGCCGAGCTTCGAATAGCTCGCAAACCGTTTGGTTTATTTACATCCCTATCTCCAGTGGAAGTCTTAAGGAAGCTGTGAGACTCAGCTATGAGCTCTAGGATCCTCCTTTCCTGGTAGAGCATCAGCTGGTAAATATTGTCTTGCTCGAAAATGTTCACCGTATGAGCTACGTGTAAGTGCTCCCGGTATTTCTCCCGTTTTTCCACCAGAATGGGGGTGGTAGCCATCTCATTCTCCCAAAGAAACTGGAGTCCCTGCAGCTCCTTCCAGTAGCGAAGGATTTGATGGAAGACTTCATCTTCCATCTCAACCTTTCGTTTCTCCAAAGCTGCACTCGTGAACTCTTCAGCCATGTCTGGAGCCTTTGAACTACTTACACCTACCATTTTAACTCCTGAATATTATTTACTGATATGTTTAAGACTAACTGAGCTACTCTTATTTATATCCTAGGGTTAAGAAAGATGAAAGGACAAGTCATTACGGAAGACGATTAATCTTCTAAGCATAAGATTTTATTTAATTCGTCTCGCTTAAAGTTCTCGTAACTTCTTTTATGCATTTATTAAGGGGAAATATTGGTTTAACAAGTTAACTGAGAAGACAGCAGTTAGTAAATCTTCAACTGAAAGGAGAAAGTTTTGCAACTGATCGTTCAGCTGATGATTTCACTAATCTTCTCACGTAAGTTAACAAATTAACCATTGCAATATTCCAAATCAAGAGACGTGACTGATTATCAAGCAATAAATGATATCTCTCAACACATGACAAGTGGAAACGTGGAGTTCTTTAATCCACGTATTCTTAACGCAATTGCAGCACACGTACACACATTTTTGAATTCAAAATTTCGTGGACTGACACGTGTCCAATAATTCGAACAATCACGTACATTAGTACTTTACCCGCTTCATTTCAGTTCTTCTTCCTTACGCTTACAAAAAATTCTCTTCTTCCTTACGCTTACAACAAATTCTCCGAACAACAAAAGCAAAATCAAGCCTTCTTTTTCGCAGGAAATCATTCACGACAAATGGCAAATCAAATTCCCACGCACATATGTTGAATGCAATGGCGATCAAATTTGGATCAGTCCTAACAGTTGGAGAAGCCGATATCAAAAACGTATTTCTAAAGCTCGAATCAGCAAGACTAAGGATGTTTTTGGGGCAATCGTCTCAAGAGATTTACCAAAAGAAACTTCAAGAATTTTACTCCACTAGAAAGATCACCTCTGATGGAAACATCGTTTCTACTATCAATGGTCAGTTGTTGACCATTTCTGAAGATTCCTTTGGAGAGTCATTCTTGCTGCCTTATGATGGTATGGCACATCTTGTTGAGGTTAAAGCATCTGACATTGAATAGATGCAAACCCTCCTCTCCGCTGATGGACGGAAAATCAAGGTTTCGATCCAAAGAAAGAACTTAAGCATGAATTTCAGTTGCTGGCCGATATTGTGGCCAAAGGGCTTTTGGAGAAGGCATGATCCTTTGCTGTCCTTACGTTGGAGAAATTTGAAGCCATCTCAGTCATCATGGCTGAACAAAGAATCAATTGGAAGCGTCTTATTTTCAATATTTTAAAGAATTTGCTCTAGTCCACCAAGTAGTCCAAGGGATTTGCTGTTCAACTAAGCTACTCGCTGAAAATCAAAGGGTTGGTGGCTGATGATTCAGAGAGGACATCTAAGTTCAAAGTTTTCAATGCCAAAAATGTTCTGCTACCGAAGACCCAATAGTACATCTCTCCTGATTAGTTTATAAAGATCAATAAGGAGATTGGGATTCAGCAGGCTGCTCCCAAATCAGTAAAAAGGGCCAAGTCTCTGGCTCAACTGAAATCTGCCAAGAGGAAACTGATCTTCAGTGGATAAGATTCTGAGGAAACACCCTTTCAGCTAATCACCAAGAAGCAAAGAACTCAGAATACAAAGTCAGTGGCTTCGTTGACTTCTATCCCTGCTGAAAGACTAAACCCTCAGATGCTCAACAGCCTATTCAGGCTGTTCCTTTGAAAGCAATTCCTGCTGATGAGAAGATGAAATCAACAAAAGCTTCAATTCCCTTGATCCAAATCACACGACCTTCAATTATTTCTCCTGCTCGACCCAAGGGAATCAGTTATTCAGGAAAGAGTGGACGCTACTCACTCTGGACTGAACATTCCACATATTCTCACTGATGAGAAAGGAAAGGGCAAGATGACCGAAGAGCCAAGGCCAACTCATATTGACCTCATATGGGAATAGTTCAATGTCTTTGCTGCATCAAACATGAAATTTTTTTATGCTTGGACGATGTTTAGTACACATACTTTTGCCAAGCAGTTGAAGAAGAAGTCAAAGCTGAACTCATTTATCAAAATGGAGGCAACTATTCTAAACATGGTCAAGGCTGCCACAATAATTCAGGCTTTGGGGCGGAAGACTTTTTTCTTTGATCAAATCAGAGCCAATAATTTGGGCCAACTGATTGCAAAATTACAAGCCAACTATATTCCCACAAGTCCAAATGCCTACAATGATCGAGTTGTGCTCACGCAGCTGGAAAATGATCTTATGGCTCTGCAATTCCAGATAAAATTTTGGGAGATGGATCAGGAACTGGTTAATCATGAAGCAATTCGGAAGACGAAGAAGATGATTCGCCTTCTCAGCACAGAGAGACATCCCCTGAACAAGCTGCTGCCACAACTGAAGAGCCAGCTCAGGATATGCATCAGTCTAATGCTGCTGATCATCAAATATACTCAGAAGCTGACTTAACACTCGCTAATATTGATGAAATCATTCAGTCAGTGGTAGAAGAATTTCAAGCAAATGCGCCTTGAACAGAATCAGTTGATATCCCAACTGATCAGGCAGTTACTGAATCTCTTATCCCTATCTCTGCTGAAAAGGTTCAAACTGATGTGCTCATTCAATCAGAAGTTGAGCACACTGAAGAAAATGTTATCACTGAGGAAGCTCAGATGCATATTGAAGAACCACAGAAATATTCAGTTGACCGACAGTCAGAACCATCAGTGACTGACCCACCAACTGAAACTACAGCAGATGCACAACTGAATCAGCAGGGCAGTCCATCTACTGATCCTATTCTATCTTCTTCCCCTCCAGTCCAACAAGAAGTAAATATGGAAGATATGCCAGAGCTGACACAGGAGGTTACAGAGGTTTCTGACCGAACTTTGGTGATATTTGATCAATCATCCAAGGAAAAAGAACCAGGGCCGTCTGGACACGTATCACCTCCTCCATATTCAAACATGGATTTGGTCCTTGAAGAAATTCAGGACATACAACTCAACATGTCCAAAATTATACAAGAAATAAAGCAGATTCAAAGCACACAGCTTTCTTATTCTCTGAAGTTGAACATCTCCAGTGAATTTAATTCAGATAAATTGAAATCAATTCAAACAACTGTGACTTCCATCACCTTTGCTATCGACGAGCTCAAGAAGGACAGAGGCATAGCTGAAAGTCTTTCTGTTACTCAAGACTCAATCAGCAAGAGAGTTGAATCCATGGAACTATCTGTTTCAAACAAGATTGATTTGCTACAGACTACTGTATTGACTGCTGTCAAAGATATTGCAGCTGATGTTAGGATTCTTTCTCTCAAAGTCGATGTGCTCGACAAAAAGGGGGAAGCAGCTAGGTCAATGAAAGAATAAGAGAGGATACAGCTGAAGAGAAGAGACATTCTTTTATCAGTTATTACTTGAAAATTATTTGTTTTCTTTGTACGAATCTGTACATTAGAAATTATTTTATCTACAAAGATTCCTTATTCAAAAGATCAGTTTATTATATACAGAGTTTTGTCAATCACCAAAAAGGAAGAAATTGTAGGAAACTAAATTTCCATGATTTGACAAACTAAACTAAGCTTCGAAACGTATTTGTATAACTGATCATAGGAAACGAAGCAGAAGATTAATGCATACCAGCTATAAATTATAGACGTCATCAGCTGAAGCAGTATTATCACTGACTGATCAGTTGAGAACTGATCAGTTGAAACAAATCAGTTATAAGCTTTCCAGCAAAGTTTCCTTCAGCCGGTCCCTCAGCTGTACATGTCATCAGTTGAGAACGACAACCGACAAATAGTACAACAGACTGCAACTAGTAGTGGGACGCCGCATTTCAGAGATTACAGTGTACTAATGTCAGAAGATATCGACGTGGCAATCAACGGATATAAAGATTCAAAAGATATTTAATATTACCGTTGAGAGGGAAGCCTATAAATAGGTGAAGATGGCAGCTGAGAAAATAATCACGCGAACTACTAATCTATTCAAGCTTTCTATTATTCTGCTAAATCACAATTCGCAGTCAGATATCAAAACTCACTCTTATCAGATTTATCAGTAGCAATCAAGGCTACCTTACGAGCTTATTAGTACTTTGAGATCTTTGTCAAGATTCATTCAGTTGTGTTATACTTTAAAAGTTTTGTTAACTAAGAGTTTCAGTTTGGCAGTGTTAAGTCCAAACTGAAGTGGATCAGTACGACGTGTGTATTTGATCAAAGTCTTTTAGTGAAAATCCTACCCTTGTGATAGAAGATGTGACGTAGGAGTTATTCTATTCCCCGAATATCCAGAAACTTGTCGCGTGTTTTTCTATTCAGTTACTTCGAGTTATTCTATCTTTCAGCCAGTTCACTTCCGCAACTGTATTTCAATTGAACTGATTGTTATCGACTGACGAGATACTGGGTGTCAGTTTGTAACAAAACTATACCCATTATTTGAAAAGAATACAAAATCAGTGGGTATTTATTCAACCCCCCCTTTCTAAACACTTATCACCTTACTAACCGATCCTTTCAGATGGCTTCATCTTCTTGCTGCACGTCTCACGCATATGCGTGACCCTCCTTGCGCATATGCGTGAGACATTCTGTCTCGGCTCTTGTCTTCTCGACAGCTCGAGCATATGCGTGCACCATCGCCGCGCCTTTGCGCGAGACCTACTGTCTCGGCACAATCTTTCCGCACATGCTCGTGCATACGTGCGTCCTCTCTCGCGCATATACGCGAGGTTCTCTGTCTGCCTCGTGCATATGCGTGCATCGGTGTGGCGCATATGCACGAGGTGTTCTGTCCTCGCACATCGAATCTTCTCATGGTAAATCCAATCGAGTCTCGGTTGGCCCTTTCATAATCACATCAATTCAAAATCAATAATCGCGGATTAACATGATATAAAATTTCGGGCATTACACTATCTGTTGCTGAATCAATACAATGACCTAGAAGGACAACTAGGTGCGGGTGTTAAAGTTTTGAGAGAAAATCCTAGCTGCAGTTTGAGGTTTTGAATTGAGTATTTTCTTTTTAAAGCCAAATATCGTACTGCAACGAGGGTTCCATTTCCTAACCTTCCCTTGTAAGCCTGAAGAAATGGAGGAGGAATGCTAAGAAATGTATATCCCAACAAAGTTGTGTTAGAGTAGATGTCCTGCAAGTCAACTGTTGGATAGGGATTTTATTGACTTGATTGTAAAGAACAATCTTTAGTTTTAATAGAATTCATTATTTCATGGTTTGTTATTTCTTTATCTGTATACCCATGTGAACAACATAGATAAAGACCTTGATTATACTTTAATACTAATGAATCGTAATTCGATGTTGAAACTCGTTTGTAAACACTTTATGATGTAAATTTGTTCCTAATTGATTTAGCCGCCTAAAACATGGATAAATGTCGCTTGAGCTCGAGACTAGCATCTGTGATGTTGTGTACTGCGTTTCTTGGTAAGGGCATATAGATGTCCAAACATGCAGATGGGTAGTCATATGATGATTATACCGAACAACCCTCCATCGAACTTTGAAAGTGGTTATCATTCATCGAGAGGATAAGTTCGTGTTTATGATACTACAACATTAGTCCTTAAGACCTGGGATAACATTAAGGCTCTATATGCTAGGGTTGTGCTTTGACTCGTTTACCGGCTCCAGGAGAGTCATCAGGTGGTGAGGTTGGATATAGTTGCGACACATATAGGAGCCAGTAGCATTGTAGTCGGGGATTCACCGCTCACCTACGGGTGTGGATATCCTAGGTGATCTGATGAAATAATAGTGTGGAATCTCTGGCCAGAGTATGAGATGTACAATGGAGAAGGAGTTCTCCAATGGTACATGCGATGCCACTACTTATATTTATCACATAGTTATCGAATTAATATGAAATACTCGGTGAACCAATTGTTGCAGATTCGATCAGGATATATGAGATGAAAGGACCGTACTATACGCTAATCATAATTGACTGGTTCTTATCGGCACTATCAGTGATACATAGGGAATCATGGGGCGATGCTACTAGACGCTCTTACCATGGTTCGATGGGTATAATCAGAAATATGATTTCTGACATTCTCATGATCAATTGTTGATACATAGAATGGGGCAAATAAGGGTAAGCCCGAATAAATGATTATGTCCTGAATCACAAGGAGTTGTGAACCTACGGCTAGCTGTATCCCTGAACCATCGAGGGTCACACAAACATTGGATCGTTTGTTCCCGTTGAGAGAATAAATTTAAGAAGTTGAATTTATATTATGATATAGTAAATTCAAGGAGTTGAATTTATAAAATTTGAGAATTTAATTTATTAAATTTTGGAGGTGATAAAATTCAAAGAGTTGAATTTTTAAATTTATAAATTTGAGAATTTAATTTATTAAATTTTGGATGTGATAAAATTCAAAGAAGTTAAATTTATATTTAAATACAAATGTTAAATTTATAATCGATTTAATTTATTAAGCTCAAAAATTGAGTTTATTAAATATTAAATTAAAATTGGTGGGAAGTATGTTTAATGAGCTTGTAGGAGTACAAGTCCAACATACTAAATAATTAAAGTTCTTAATGGGCTTTGAATAATTAATTAAACTACTTAGACTAGCCCAATTAGTTAATTAAGCCCATTAATGTTAATTATGATTATTTGGTATTGGCTTAATTATAAATAGGTGCAATCAAGCCATAACCCTAGCCACCCTACACCTTGGAATTTTCGAAATTCCTTCTCCTCCTCCCCTCAGATTTTCGGCCACCCTCTTAAGAAAAGTTTGAGCCGTCTCTCAAACTTTAATCTCCAACGTAAAAATTCTTCTAACTCTCTAGTGCAAATTAGAAGAGGATCAAACCATCTAGTCTTGGAACTGATTAGAGGAATAAACAAAGGAGCTTTTGAAGAAAGTTCGGTAGGGATTTCATCAAGAGCTATCTCTACTAAACCCGGAATAGTTGGAGCCGTGTGATTAATTCACCAAAGGTATAATATTACTAAACATCCTATGTATGTTTGATTATAAACCATATGAGTGCCCAAACAAATATATTTGATTGTCAAAATAAATAAAAATTTTAAACTTCGGATGCGTTTGGGGCACGAGAAACCGAGATCCAACAGTAGTATCAGAGCCAATGTTTCTCTAAATCGTATGGTTTTGATATTGAATAATTTGTTTGTTGGAAACTTATTCCGGTGCTTTGACAAAAAGAATTACCAACTGAACTAAGCAACTGAACTAATCATCAACTGAACACGTCATTGTTCGATACAACTAAAGTTCATTCTCGGCAACTGATTTTTTACCAGCTGATCTCTCAGCTGTACACGTCATCAGTTGAAAGCGACAACCGACAAATAATACATTACCTGCAACTAGTAGTGGAACGCCGCATTGCAGAATGAACAATGTACGACTGTCAGAATATATCGATGTGGCAATCAACGGTTAGAATATTCAAACATTCTTTAATGTTACCGTTGAGAGGAGAGCCTATAAATAGTCGAAGGCAGCAACTGAAGACTACCCGACTTTCAGTTATCTCTTTCCACTTCCTATTACGCTGCAGAAATATTTACTCGCAATCAGAAATCAAAGCTCACGCTTATCAGTCATATCAATAGTATTCAAGACAACATTCTCGAGCTTATATAGCACTTTGTATTCTTTAATAGATTTTCTAAGTTGTGCTAAGATCAGTTACGATCTATAAAAGTGTTGTATACTAAGAGTTTCAGTTTTGGCAAAGTGATAAGTCCAAACTGAAGTGGGTCAGTACAGTGTCGTGTATTTGATCAAAGAATTTTAGTGGATATCCTATCTTCGTGATAGAAGGGGTGACGTAGGAGTTATTCAAGTCTCCGAACATCCAGAAACATATTGTGTCATTACTTCAGTTTTCATTTTTCAGTTAGATAATCTATCTTTCAGTCAGTTTATTTTCCGCAACTGTTTTATTCAGTTTAACTGATTGTTATTGACCGACGGGATATCTAGTTTCAGTTTGTTACAAAACTGAACTCATATTGTCGAAGAATATTTAAATTCGAGCAGTGTTTATTCAACCCCCCCTCTAAACACTCTTTATTCGATTAACCGATCTTATCAAGTAGTATCAGAGCAAGTTCTATCCTATCAAAGATTATCTATACTCAAATTGTTCACTATGTCTTCATTCAACAAGATTCCTATGTTCTCGAGAGAAGACTTTGACGATTGGAAGATCAGGATTCAGGCTAACCTAGCTGCACAAGATGATGATATGTGGTACGTTATAACTGACGGACCCATGAAGATTTTGAAAGCCAATACAGCTGTTGCCATTACTGATGGGGCACCTCATCGTATAGAAAAGCCAAGAGATGAGTGGACTACTAGGACAAGAGGAAAGAAAATCTAGATAATGTAGCAAAGGATATATTGTACAAAACACTGGACAAAGTAACGTTCAGTATAATCAATATGTGCAAGACAGCCAAAGAGATTTGAGAGAAGTTAATTCAGCTTTGCGAAGGCAACGAACAAACCAAAGAAAACAAACTTTATGTTGTCGTGCAGAAGTTTGACAACATCAGAATGAAAGTTGGAGAAACAATGCATGAATATGAATGAGAGAACCAGCTGCATCATCAACGAACTAAATGCACTTGGAAAGGTGTATTCAAACAAAGAAGTTGCATTGAAGATAATCAGAGGTCTTCCCAAGGAGTGGGACGTGAAGACCATGGCAATGAGGGAATCTAAAGATTTTAACAAAGTTGAACTCCATGATCTATTTGCTGACTTGAAGGCATACGAGTTTGAACTACAAACTCGAGAAGGAGAACCATCTACTCCAGCAGCTACTACTGCCTTAACTGCTGTAAGAACAGAACCAACTGGTTCAGTTGAAAAAGCTGCTGATCGACTAAGCAATGATGCCATGTCATTGTTCATTAAGAAATTTGTAAGATTTATGAGAAAAACTTAAGGGAACTTTCAGAAGCAATATCAAAGAAACAACTCCAGAGAAAAATCAAATACATGCTACAAATGTGGCAAACCAGGTCATTATATTGCTGACTGTCCCAAACCTAAGAAGGACAGTCAAGTTTCAACTGAAAGAAATAAGAAAGTGTATGAGCGCAAGAGGAGATCTAAGGACGACAAGAAGCCTTACAAATAGAAACATGAAGTACTCCTAGCTGAAGATAGCAAAGCCAAATGGGCAGACACTGACAGCGAGGAATCAAAACCAGAAACTTCATGTAGTTCTAGTGACAATGAGGAAGAAGTAAAATGTCTGATGGCTGCAGATACAGAACTAGAGTCCAACAGTCAACAGGTATTTGATTTTAGTTCAATTGATTTTACTAGAGAAGAACTTATTTCAACATTGCATGACATGGTTAATGAGTATCAAAAGCTTGCTTTATCGTTTAAAAGCCAGAGCGAAGCAAAATGATCCCAAAGACGATAAAACAAAAACTGATGAATCAGTTGATATGTTGAGTCTGAGAAGGGAAATTGCTGAGCTCAGAAATGAAAGAAGCAGGGATCAATTAATGATTCAAAAGCTGTTGCTTGAAATTTCAAAGCATACTGAGCTTATTCAGGCTTGGAACAAATCGTCTGATGCTTTAACTGATATACAGAATTCTCAGAAATCAGTTACTGATAAAACTGGTTTAGGATTCTGTAGTAAAGATGATTCGTCTTCATAAGATACTCAGCCAAAACTGAATATAAACAAAGGGAAATACATTCACTTTGTAAAATCAGTTATGGTACAAGAACAAGCTGAGCCGAGTAAGCTGATTGAACAGCCAACTCAAAGTATGAACAAGGGCAAAAGATGCGGAATTGGTTATAGCCCAAAAGTTGTGACTGACTCTCGAAGTCAGCAACCAAAAATTTTCAGCAAAAATTTTTAGCAAATGGCTACTCAAATTACTACAACAGTAAGCCAGTTCAGAAAAGATACTGGTGGAACAATCAGTTGAAAAAGGACAAATCACATGTGTTATCTCCTGCACACCATATATCAAGCACACACAAACAGGGAAAGACCTTCTGGAATACAGCAACTAGACGGTCAGTTAGACTGATCCAAGTTTGGATTCCTAAAGGACTAATCAACTTTGGACCCAAATAGAAAAAGGGGTACCAGAATCTTATCTTGTGTGTGATTGCAGGTAACAGGTACAAGCATTGAATCTATATGGTACTTGGATAGTGGATGTTCACGACACATGACAGGAGATTCAAATTTATTATCTCAACTGGTCAAATATACTGGACCAAACATCAGTTTTGGAGATAATTCTAAAGGTAAAATTGTGGGTAAGGGTAAGCTTATCCATGGTAATTTCACCATTAATGATGTATTATTAGTTGAGAATCTGAAGTATAATCTGATCAGTATCAGTCAATTATGCGATAATGGATTCTCAGTTCAGTTTGACAAACATTCTTGTTCAGTCAAAAACTCAACTGAAGAGATCATCCTAACTGGCAAAAGGTGTGGAAACACTTACAAAGTCAGTTGGGATGATCAACCTTATGCACCAGTATGTTTTATTGCCTCAAAATCTTCTAAAAATTGGTTGTGGCATAAGAGATTAAACCACCTGAATTTGAAGTCTATTGCATATTTGAGTAACCACGATCTTGTTACTAGACTGCCCAAAATGGATTTTATCAAAGACAAAATTTGCTCAGCATATCAGTTTGGTAAACAAATTAAATCTTCTTTTAAGAACAAGGGTCGTAAATCTTCTTCCTGATACTTAGAGCTGTTACATATGGATCTATTTGGTCCAATACAAGTCATGCGCTTAGGGGGAATGAAATACACCTTGGTGGTTGTAGATGATTTTTCAAGATTCACTTGGGTTATATTTCCCAAGTACAAAGACCAAAATGCTGCTCAACTAATTAAGCTTTTCAAAAGATTATTAAATGAAAAATCAGTTGGAATTGATAGAATCAGATCTGATCGAGGAACTGAGTTTATCAATCAAATTCTTTCAAATTATTTAGAGAATTCCGGAATTAGGCATGAGCTCTCAGCAGCTAGAACTCCTCAGCAAAATGATGTAGCTTAAAGGAGAAATCGGACCCTTAAAGAGGCTGCTAGAACAATGCTTGCTGATTCTGGTATCTCTCAAAGGTTTTGGGCAGAAGCAGTGAACACTGCGTGTTACACTCAAAACAGCTCAATGATTAATAAGAATCATATGAAAACACCTTATGAGATCTGCATTGAAGAAAAAGTGTGGTTTCCTACTTCAAAATATTCGGCTGCAGATGTTTTATACTTGTCAATGGTAAAACTCATTTAAAAGCCTTTGATGCTAAATCTGCAGAGGGAATATTTCTTGGTTATTCTTCAGTGAGTAAAGCGTATCGAGTCTTCAACAAAAATACTTTAAATGTTGAGGAATCTATTCATGTTGTTTTTGATGAAACTGTACTAACTGATAGATTTACAAATATAAACTTGGATGATGATGATGAAGAAGATATCCATATCAATCAAAGCAATCTCCAAACACCTGAACCGGAAGTATTGGATCAACCAGAAGAACCAGAAGCTGTTCCAAATGATCAGTTAATAGAGCAACCAAATGACACTCAGTTACCAACTGAAACTGCTGCAACTGAAACTGAAAATGTTCAGTTACCCACAGAAGCAGTTGATGATTCAGAAGCAATAAATGCTGAACTCAGATGGAAGAAATCACATCCTCCAGAGTTGGTAATAGGTAAACCATCTGATCCAGTAAGAACAAGAAATCAGATGCTCAATCTATTTATTCATTCAGCTTTCGTATCACAACTAGAACCTAAGAAGACTGATGAAGCTCTTGCTGATCCAAACTGGATAAATGCAATGCAAGAAGAGCTAAATCAGTTTATCCATAACAATGTCTGGAACTTAGTTCCAAGACCAATTTCAAAAACTGTTATAGGTACAAAATGGGTGTACAGGAACAAACTGAACGAAGATGGTTCAGTTGTGCGTAACAAAGCAAGGCTAGTGGCACAAGGCTATAGGCAGGAAGAAGGAATTGATTATGATGAGACATATGAACCAGTTGCAAGACTGGAGGCAATCAGGATATTCCTTGCCTATGCTTCATTCAAAAACTTCAAAGTCTATCAAATGGATGTTAAGAGTGCATTTCTGAATGGGCAGTTGCAGGAAGAAGTCTACGTTGAACAACCTCCAGGTTTTATCAATCATCACCTTCCTGATCATGTATATCATTTGAACAAAGCCTTATATGGTCTTAAACAAGCTCCAAGAGCTTGGTACAAAACTCTTTCAAAATTTCTAACTGATCACGATTTTTCTGTTGGATCAGTTGATAAGACCTTGTTCAAATTTTCCAAGAATTATCATATTCTACTCGTTCAATTTTATGTTGATGACATTATTTTTGTTCAACTAACCCCAAATTATGCGAGAAGTTTGCTAAGTTAATGCAGGATAAGTTCGAAATGAGCATGATGGGTGAACTGAAATTTTTCCTTGGTTTTCAAGTGAAGAAACTAGATTCAGGAACCTTTATCAGTCAAACCAAATACACTAAGGAATTACTGAAGAAATTTGGTATGGAATCATGTTCAGCCGCAAGCACTCCCATGAAATCATCAGTTAAATTAGACACTGATCAAGGGGGAATATCAGTTGAGACGACACTTTACAGAGGTTTAATAGGTTCATTATTGTACCTAACTGCTAGTCGTCCTGATATTGTATTTGCTGTATGCATGTGTGCTAGATTTCAAGCAAATCCCATGCAATCACATTTTACTGCTGCCAAGCGTATTTTGAAATATCTTAAGGGCACACAAAATGTTGGATTATGGTATTCTAAAGATTCATCCTTCAATTTAGTTGGATATTCAGATGCAGATTATGCAGGATGCAAGCTTGATCGAAAAAGTACAAGTGGATCATGTCAGTTTCTAGGAGACAGACTGATCTCTTGGTTCAGTAAGAAGCAAACATCCATAAAAACTTCCACAACTGAAGCAGAATATCTTGCTGCTGGAAGCTGCTGTGCTCAACTGCTCTGGATTCAGCAACAACTGAAAGATTATGGTGTTGATGCAAAGGAATCTCCTATATTATGTGACAACACAAGCACAATTGCTATTACCTATAATCCAGTTCTTCACTCCAAGACTAAGCACATAGATGTCAGACATCACTTCATCAGAGATCATGCTCTGAAGAAGAACATCAGACTGGAATACGTATCAACTGAGCAGCAAGCAGCTGATATCTTCACCAAACCATTGGCTGAGACTAAGTTTTCTAATTTTCGCAATATACTTGGATTAATTGATTTATCCTAATCAGTTGTTATTTTTGTCTTGGTTCTTAAGTCATTTTTCAGTCTTGCTGTCACTTACTAACTCTTCAGTTAATTGTTTATTTATATGACTCTCAACTGATGTCAGTTAATCTTCTATCAGTTAGTGTTTCATCAGTTCATTAGTTTATCTGTTATTAAAATCTATTACTTGCAGGAAAAAGGAACTTCAAAGTTACACCAAAATAAACATTTCATTCAACGATAAACATTCGCTTCAATTACAATGTCATATTTTTCCTCTACATCGGCTATCCACATCCTCAACCAAACTGATAGCGCTGAGGAAGACGTCTTACAAAAGCTATGAGAAGAAGCTATGCGATTGAGAATCTCCAGTTCCTTCTGAAGCATCAGCTGATGAATATGACCATCTCTAAAGACGTCCACCCAAACAGCGATATTCAAGCGCTCCCGCACTTCTGTCAATTGTTCCACCAGTCTAGGAGTGGTAGCCTCTCCGGAGTTATACAGGAACTCAAGCTATTGTAATTTTTCCCAGTAGGGAAGACTGGTGTAGGAAGACTTCATCTTCAATAGCCGCCTTCCTAGCTTCCAGAGAAAATGGAGAACCACTTGAGCCACTCGCTTCTGCCATTTTTTATTTTTTGTTGTTTTCTCCTTCTTCCACCAACTTGACTGAAACTAACAATGTCACTTCTATTCATAGCAGACTTTCAAGAAAGCTGAAGGGTCGTCTACGTGTCATCAGCAAATAATATCTCTGATATTTACTTTTCGCTTTAATTATCTTATGCATTTATTTAGGGGGAATATTGGTTCTAAGAGGTTAACTGAGAAGACAATTGATTAGTCAGCTCTCAACTGAAAGGATACAGTAACAACTGATCGTTCAGTTGAGCGTCTCACTAATCTTCTCATATAAGTTAACTAATTAAACCTATTATATTCAAAATCAAGCGACGTGACTGTCTTTCAAGCATTAAATGCCGTGTTTCAGTAAATTATTAGTGTCGACGTGGACACTTTTTAAAGCCGTCAAATTACACATGCTTACAACACACGTACACATGTTGTAATTCAGAATTTCTATGGACTGACACGTGTCCAGAATTTGAATAGTCACGTACATATGTACCATTCCCCGCTTCATTTCAGTTTTACTTTGCGTTTATCCACAGATTTTTGAGAGCAAGAACAAGTTTCATCCTTAAACTTTTCTTTCAGGAATTCAATCAGTTCGAAATGGCAACTCAAATTCCCGCTTATATGCTAAATGCTATGGCTATCAATTTTGGGTCAATCCTATCTTTTGGTGATGATGATGTCAAGAAAGTTTTTCAAAAACTTGAGACTGCTGGATTAAGGACGTTTTTGGGTACATCATCTCAAGAAATCTACCAAAAGAACTTCAGGATTTCTACTCCACCGGTATGGTCGACTCTGATGGCAACATAATTTCTACTGTCAATAATCAGTCTTTGACCATCTCTGAAGACTCCTTTGGAGAAATTTTCTCTCTACCCTCTGATGGATTGGCACAACTCTCGGATGTTAAAGCATCTGATATTGAAGAGATGCAAACCCTACTCTCTGCTGATGGACGGAAGATCAAAGTCTCCGATCCAAAGAAAGAACAAAAGTATGAAGTTCAGTTACTTGCTGATGTTGTAGCCAAAGGGCTTTTGGCAAAGGCTGGATCGTTTGCTGCCCTTACTTTGGAGAAATTTCAAGTCATTTCTGTTATTATGGCTGATCGTCAATTCAACTGGAAGCACCTTATATTTAATATTCTGAAGAATATGTTCATGTCTTCCAAACAATCTAAGGGATTTGCTGTGCAACTTAGTTATCTGCTGAAAATGAAAGGGTTAGTGGCTGATGACTCAGAAAGATCATCAAGGTTTAAAGTTTTTAATGCGAAAAACACTATGCCACTGAGAACCAAACTGGACATTTCTCCTTACTCAGTTTGTCAAAATCAAACAGGAGATTGGGACTGATAAAGCAGCCCCAGAATCAGTGAAGAAGGCCAAAACTTTGCTCAACTGAAGGTAGCTAAGAGGAAATTAATTTTGAGTACTTCTGACTCAGAGAAAACTCCATCTCCAATGATTGCCAAGAAACCAAGAACCCAAAGGGTTAAATCAACAACTGCCGAGGTATCCATTCCTACTGATACAATTAATTCTTCAGATGCTCAGCAACCAATAGAAGCAGTTCCTTTGAAAATCATTCCACCAGAAGCTTCAGTTGGTGCCAAAAAGGAATCAGTTAGGACCAAAGCGCCTCTGATTCAAATCACTCACCCTGCCAGTGTGGCACCTGCTCGACCCAAAGGGATAAAATTTATAGAGGTGGTGGAATCAACTCGAACAGGATTGGAAATCCCTCACATTCTGAGCACTGATAAAGGCAAGGGTAAGCTGATTGAAGAGCCCAGACCTTCCAATACCATTCAGACACACATTGACCTTGTTTGGGCAAAGGTTAATAGTTATGCAGCTTCAAAAATTCAGTCCTACGATGCTTGGACATCTTTTCGCACACAAGTTTTTGCCAAGCAACTGAAGAAGAAATCTCAGCTGAACACCTTCATCAAATTGGAAGCTTATGTTCTAAGAACGGTGAAAGCTGCAACAATTGCTCAGGCGATGGAAAGGAAATCCTATTTGTTTGTTCAGGTGAGAGCCACGAAGTTGGCTCAAATTTCAGCAAATTGAAAGACAACTACATTCCAACAAATCCTACTGCATTTGCTGATCAAGCAGTAATTACTCAGCTTTATACCAATTTGCTTGGGTTACAATCTCAGATCAAATTTTGGGAAATGGATCAGGATTTGGTCCTTCATCAAGGGAATTCTGATACTGATGAAGAGAATACAGTTGAAAAACCATCCTCAGAACAGGCTTTCGTTCCAACTGAAAAGTCAGTTCAGGATATGCCTCAACCATCTCCTGCTGAACAACAACTGTACACTGAAGCCGAGCTTTCCTTTGCAAACATTGAGGAAATTATCCAAGCAGTGGTGCAGGATACTAAATTGAGAGAACCTATGTCTAATCCAGTTAATCACTCTGCTGATCAAATCGATCCAGAGGTCACCATTTCTTCAGAAGAACCAGTTCAGCAAGATCCAGTTGCTGACCAAGCTATTTCGACTGATGTGCCGATTGATTCTCACGTTCACTCTTTAGAGGCACCAGTTTTGGTCTCATCACCATCTGCCATTCATCTAGCTAGTTCTTCTGCCGATCAGAATCCACCATCACCACCTCCAGTCCAAGGAGAAATTATTGTAACTGATGTTCCAGTTCAGAATGTTGCTGATACAGTCTCAACTGAACAAGCTTTAGTCATTTCTGAACACACAACAAGAGAACCAGGAACATCTCATCAGTCTCCTCCTCCATCTTCATCAGATATTGATCTTATTTTTGAAGAAGTTCAGCATATGCAGGAAAGTATGCAACAAATAATCACTGCCAAATCGAAGATTCAGAACACTCAGCTGTCACACACTCTGAAGTTGACTCTTCCCATCAGTTCAACTTAGAAAAACTAAGCGCCATACAAGCAGCTGTTACCTCTCTGACTTTTGCAGTTGAAGATATACAGAAAAACAGAGGGATATTTTCAGTCTCACTGCCACTCAAGACTCTATCAACAAACGAGTCGACAGTGTAGAATCTCTTTTTTCAAGAAAATCGACTTGCTTCAAGTTGCAATGACTACTGCTATCAGCAATATTTCCGACTCTGTTAAGCTCCTATCTATTGACGTTCGGAAATTATCTTCTAAGATGGAGCTGTTTGACAAAAAGGGGGAAGAGACTTAAACTGATTTTAGAAAAGCAGAAGTAATCTTAAATTCTTGTATCTATGAAGAATATGAGTTCAGTTGAATCTACATCTTATTTTATCTACAAGATTTCAGTTTATTCAGTTATTTTTTACTCTAAGTTTTGTCAAACACCATAAAGGGGGAAATTGTTGGAAACTTATTCCGGTGCTTTGACAAAAAGACTTACCAACTGAACTAAGCAACTGAACTGATCATCAACTGAACACGTCATTGTTCGATACAACTAAAGTTCATTCTCGGCAACTGATTCTTTACCAGCTGATCTCTCAGCTGTACACGTCATCAGTTGAAAGCGACAACTGACAAATAATACATTACCTGCAACTAGTAGTGGAACGCCGCATTGCAGAATGAACAGTGTACGACTATCAGAATATATCGACGTGGCAATCAACGGTTAGAATATTCAAACATTCTTTAATGTTACCGTTGAGAGGAGAGCCTATAAATAGTCGAAGGCAGCAACTGAAGACTACCCGACTTTCATTTATCTCTTTCCACTTGCTGTTACGCTGCAGAAATATTTACTCGCAATCAGAAATCAAAGCTCACGCTTATCAGTCATATCAGTAGTATTCAAGACTACATTCTCGAGCTTATATAACACTTTGTAATCTTTAATAGATTTTCTAAGTTGTGCTAAGATCAGTTACGATCTATAAAAGTGTTGTATACTAAGAGTTTCAGTTTTGGCAAAGTGATAAGTCCAAACTGAAGTGGGTCAGTACAGTGTCGTGTATTTGATCAAAGTCTTTTAGTAGATATCCTATCTTCGTGATAGAAGGGGTGATGTAGGAGTTATTCAAGTCTCCGAACATCCAGAAACATATTGTGTCATTACTTCAGGTTTCATTTTTCATTTAGATACTCTATCTTTCAGTCAGTTTATTTTCCGTAACTGTTTTATTCAGTTTAACTGATTGTTATTGACCGACGGGATATCTAGTTTCAGTTTGTTACAAAACTGAACTCATATTGTCGAAGAATATTTAAATTAGAGCAGTGTTTATTCAACCCCCCCCTTCTAAACACTCTTTATTCGATTAACCGATCCTATCATTGTTTCTAACCACACAAGAAAATTCTTCAGAAAATTGTAGCACCATCGAAATTAGTTTTTTTTCTAGAAAAAAAAACTATTGTTCTCGGATCTGCCCGGAACTGTTCCGGGTAGACCGCGCACAAAGATGCGCAAAAGTTCGGGCAGCGGGCGGCTACCCGGGAGTGTCTCGGGATAAGTGTTGGATGATGGGATTGAATTGTTTGAGCATATGGTACAATTTTCCGATTTTTCAATTTTTTGGCAAAATTGATATATTTGAAAATTGGTTTAATTTTTCTTTTGAAAAATTAATAATTTTCTTGTAAAATAAATAATTAAATATGATTTTAATTATTTACGGTAAAATTGAGTTTTACAAGAAATCATTTATTATGGATTTATTTGGAAATTAAATTCTTTAATAAAGGGGACCCGAACAGTCTCATGCTGAGGCAAGGCAGGAACAACCCCATCAGGAGGCGAGAACAGAACAACCTCGTCAAGATAACAGGGTCGAGCAACCCCGTCCTAATGAAAATGTGGGGAACTTGACCCTGGAGCAGTTGGGCAAGTTTATCACTCGGACCGTGGATGAGGATATGAAGAGGAACCAAGAATCTATGTTCGTTGAAGAGGAGACCACTCGCCAGGAGCGAGAGGAAAATGTTGAAGTTCACCAGAGCAGGGTTGAAGAGACGTATCCCCTCCAAAGTGGGGAGATTAGTGAGATGGGGGAGATGTGGAAGGAGATACGGAGGTTGAGGGAGCAGGTAGGAAGCAGAGCGCCGGCCCCCAAGAAAGGAAGTCCTTTTTCGCTTGCCATTCTGGAAGAAGGACTTCCCCCGAGTTTCCGACAACCGAATTTTGGAGAGTATGATGGACATTCCGACCCCGAAGAGCATTTGGGGAGATTTGAGAATGAGGCTTTGTTGCATCAGTATATAGATGGAGTGAAATGTCGGGTGTTCTTGGGCACGTTGGTGAGGTCAGCCCAGCAGTGGTTTAACACCTTGCAGCCTAACTCCATTTGTTCTTTTGAGGACATTTCAGTCGCTTTCTTGCACCGGTTCGCCAGTAGCAAGAGACATCAAAAAAATTATTTGAGCCTGTTTGTGATGAAACGGCAAGAGTCTGAGACTTTGCGAGAATTTGTCCAGCGTTTTAACAATGCAAGCGCTAGAGATACCAGCGGCTACCCCAGACATCATGATAAGTGCCTTTACCCAAGGCCTGAGAGGAGGGGAATTTTTTAATTCGCTGGTCAAGAATCCTCCGTCGAGCTATGATGATCTGTTGGCTCGAGCTGAGAAGTATGTAAACTTGGAGGATGCCCAATGGTACAGAAGGATGGAGAACCGGCCCGGATGAAGTAGAGTTGATGGAGTGGAGAAAGGGGGAAGGAAGAGGGGTGCGGGGGAAAGTGATGAGGACAGAACTAGAAGTAGAGGACAATTCTCGTCACATGTTCCTCTCAATAGGAATCGTGATAAAGTGATGGAGGTAAGGGAGCCAGAGGGAAGGTGGGAGAAGTCGCAGAGAGCGGAAGGCGGAGTTAAGATGCCTCCGATGGACAGACGAGAGGGATCCTCATCCGGGGATCGACCAAAACCTCGCCCATCTCCCAAGCGGGGTCGAGGTCCTCCTTGGATCAACCAGAGGGTTGGAGAGCCGAGAAGAGAAGGGCGGGGTCAGGATGCTCCTCAGGAGCCTGTCGAACCGAGGAGGAGAGCAGCTGAAGATAACCACCCCACGAGAGGAATGATTCACATGATCTCGGGGGGTGCTACTGATGGAGACTCTGGGCGAGCCCGAAAAGCGCACGGAAGGATGTTGGAGAATTTTGAAATATCCAGGGGTGCAGACTTACCCCAAGATCATGTCATCAGCTTCGGGCCGGAAAACCTTCGAGGCATCGTGGCCACTCATAACGATGCCTTGATGGTGACAGCCACCATTGCCAACTACGATGTGGAAGGATCTTCATTGATAATGGGAGCTCTGTAAATATATTGTTTAAGAGCACGTTGGATCAGATGAAAGTTGAAGGATTCGAGTTTGATCCAGTCTCCACTCCTCTATATGGGTTCGCGGACCATGCCATTCCGCCTCTGGGTCAGATTACTCTTCCCCTATCTTTGGGACGTGACTCTTGGCGGGTAACAAAGATGATAACATTTACCGTGGTGGATACCCCCTCATCGTATAATGGAATCCTGGGGCGGTCAGCCTTAAAGGATTTCAAGGCCGTAGCTTCCACGTATCTTCGGAAGTTGAAATTTCCTGTGGAAAAAGAGGTGGGAGTCTTATGTGGAGACCAGAAAGTTGCACGAAGATATTATGAAGGAATAGTGAAAGAATAGGGGAAGAGGGCTCGTGTGGAGGTCAAGATGATTAGAAGCGGGCGAAGCGGGTTGCCCGTGGTAGTGAGGGAGGTTCATGAGGTGATGTATGAAAAGCCGAAGATTGTGACATTGGGGCCCGAGGAGAAGAGCCTCAGAATAGCCCCTGACCTTGACCCAAAAGTCAGGGAGGAACTCATTATTTGTTTACAAGCTAATCTCAGCGGATTCTCTTGGTCAGACCAAGAGCTCACAGGGACGAGCCCAGATGTAGCAGAGCACCGATTGAACATCTTACCGAATTCTCGTCCCGTAAAGCAGAAGAAGAGACATTTCGGGCCTGAGAAAGATATAGTTATAAAAAAAGAAGTGAGGGAGTTGCTCAATGCTGGGCACATTCGAGAGGTGCAGTTTCCTACTTGGCTCTCGAATGTCGTTCTTGTTCCGAAGAGTTGAGGGAAATGGAGGATGTGTGTGGATTTCAGAGACCTCAATAAGGCATGCCCTAAAGATTGTTATCCTCTACCTCTGATAGATCAGTTGGTGGACTCCACAGCGGGACATCAATATTTGTGTATGTTGGATGCTTATCAGGGATATCATCAAATTCCCTTGGCTGTGGAGGACCAGGATAAAGTGAGTTTCATCACCTCTGAAGGAACTTTCTGCTACGTGGTCACGCCTTTGGACTCAAAAATGCCGGAGCCACGTATCAGCGATTGATGGATAGAGTCTTTTCTGAACAAGTAGGAAGGAATGTCGAAGTGTATGTGGACGACATCATGGTAAAATTAAAAGACTCATCCCAGCTTGTACCTGATTTGGTGGAAACCTTTGCGACCCTCAAATCCTACGGGCTGAAGTTGAATCCTCAGAAGTGTATCTTTGGGGTGAGGAGTGGAAAGTTTTGGGTTATATGGTGATAGAAAGAGGGATCGAGGCCATCCCCGAGAAAGTCTTAGCTATCCAAGATTTGGTCTCTCCTCGGGGACCCAAAGATGTCCAACAGTTGACAGGGAGGATTGCTGCTCTAGCACGTTTTATCTCGAGGTCCGCTCACAAAAGTTTACCATTCTTTCGGACCTTGCGCAAGGCGAAAAAATTTGAATGGGGTCCGGATTGCGTGAAAGCTTTTACCGAGTTGAAGGAGTATCTTGCTGAGCTTCCTGTCCTGGCCAAACCGGCAGTAGGTGAGCCTTTGTGGGTATATTTATCTGCCACTGAAGGAGCTGTGAGCTCGGTCCTAGTCAAGTCAGAAGGATCGGTTCAGCAGCCGGTTTACTACGTTTCGCATGCACCCAAAGGGGCGGAAATCAGGTATTCAGGGTTGGAAAAATTGGCTTTGGCTTTAGTGATGACGGTGAGGTGCTTGAGGCCCTACTTCCTATCTCATCCAATTGTGGTGCTAACTAACAGTACATTGGGCAGAATCCTCACTCATTCTGATATGTCTGGCCGTTTGGTAAAATGGACTACTGAGCTGGGAGAGTATGACATCTAGTATGAGCCTAGAACAACTATCAAAGCACAAGCCTTAGCCGATTTTCTGGCTGAGACCGTGCATCAGGAGAATGAAGACCCTTGGAAGGTGTATGTGGATGGTTCCTTGTCAAAGGATGGAAGTGGGTTGGAAGTCGTATTGATTTCACCGGCTGGAGAGGAAGTGAAGTTGGCTGTGAGATTGGATTTTCGAGCCTCCAACAATGAGGCAGAGTATGAGGCTGTGTTGGCAGGGCTGCGAGCAGCCAGAAATGTGGGAGCTACCCGGGTACTTATTTTTTCTGACTCACAGTTGGTAGCACAACAGATGAAGGGGATGTATGATGTGAAAGATGAGAAGCTTATTGAGTATGCTCAAGAAGTGGACAGAGTCAGAGAGAAATTCGCAGAGATTACATTTGAACAGATTCCCAGGAAAGAAAATGAAAAGGCAGATACTCGAGCTAAAATGGCTGGAACAATGGGAAGTTGGAAAACTAGAGATGTGGTATTTCAAGTTGAACTCGCACCTCACACGGGTTCACCCGCAGTTGAACATGAGGAGGAGGATTGGAGGACTGGCATAGTTGATTACTTGAAAGAGGGAAAGCTTCCTGATAACCATCGCGAAGCTTGTAAGTTGAAGACCCAGTGTTCGCTTTATGTGATGATCGAAGAAGTTTTATATAGAACGTCTTTTGCAGGACCGCTTCTTCGGTGCTTGAGTTATCAAGAAGCTGATTATGTGCTCCGAGAAGTTCACGAGGGATGTTGTGGAAATCATTTAGGGTCTTATGCGATGGCAAGGAAGGTGCTGCTCGTCGGTTATTCTTGGCCCTCCGTGCTGCGTGATGCTCAAGAGTTAGTGATGTCTTGTGATAGTTGTCAACGCCATGCCCGGTTACATAACCGACCGGCTACGGAAATGAAGGCTGTCACGGCTGCCTGTCCTTTTCACCAGTGGGGAATAGATATTGTGGGGCCTTTTCCTATAGCTTCTGCTCAGAATAAGTTCATATTGGTAGCAGTTGACTATTTTTCAAAATGGGTGGAAGCAGAGCCTCTAGCTAGAATCGCTGAGAATGACGTCCTGAAGTTCTTGTGGAAGAGCATAATATGCAGATACGGAGTACCTAGGAAACTGATATCCGATAATGGGAGACAGTTCCAAGGGGTCAGGATCCAAGCTTGGTGTAAAGAGATGAAGATTCAACAAGTCTTTACCTCTGTAGCTTACCCACAGAGTAATGGTCAGGTAGAGGTGACTAATCGGACACTGGTGCAAGGTCTAAAGGTTCGACTTGGCAAAGCTAAGGGCAACTGGGTGGATGAACTACCCAGTGTCTTATGGGCATACCGAACCACTCCGAGGGAAGGAACCAAAGAAACTCCTTTCAATTTGGTCTACGGTAATGAGGCAGTGCTCCCGGCTGAGATTGGGTTGGAATCGGCAAGGGTAGTGTTTTATGACGAAGAAAATGATGTGAGACGCGCTACTGACCTTGATCTTTTGGAAGAAAAGAGAGAGGCTGCCAGCATTCACATGGAAGCTTATAAAAACCGTATTGCACAGTCTTATAATCGGAGAGTCATTCAGAGGAACTTCCAGGTAGGTGACTTGGTCCTGAGGAAGGTGCAAGAAGAACAGAGAGGGAAATTGGACCCAAAGTGGGAGGGTCCCTTCAAAGTTGTTGAAAGGCTGAGCTCTGGAGCCTATTATTTGGAGAATACGCAAGGCAAGGCAATGAAGAGGCCCTGGAACGCTTATCATCTTAGAAAATATTATCCTTGATTTGATTGCTGATGTATTTCATTTCGAATTTTCCTATGTAATCATTTGAAATTCAATAAAATTATGTTCTTCTTTTTAATTCCTGAATGATGTTGTATTGGAAGAAGAGAGATTTTATTTTCCTACTTAGGTTGTGCCTAGTAGAGGATCAGAGTTGGAGCGGAGATAAATTTTTATTTTCCTACTTAGGTTGTGCCTAGTAGAGGAGCAGAGTTGGGGCGGAGATAAATTTTATTTTCCTACTAAGGCATCGCCTAGTAGAGGAGCAGAGTTTGGAAGAAGAGAAAAAAAATTTATGTTCCTACTAAGGCATCGCCTAGTAGAGGAGCAGAGTTTGGAAGAAGAGGAAAAAAATTTATTTTCCTACTTAGGTTGTGCCTAGTAGAGGAGCAGAGTTTGGGCGGAGACAAATTTTATTTTCCTACTTAGGCTGTGCCTAGTAGAGGAGCAGAGATGGGGCGGGGAAAAATTTTGTTTTCCTACTAAAGCATCGCCTAATAGAGGAGCAGAGTTGGGACGGAGATAAATTTTATTTTCCTACTAAGGCATCGCCTAGTAGAGGAGGAGAGTTTGGAAGAAGAGAAAAAAATTTTATTTAGGTTGTGCCTAGTAGAGGAGCAGAGTTGGGGCGGAGATAAATCTTATTTTCCTACTAAGGCATCGCCTAGTAGAGAAGCAGCGTGTAGAAGAAAAATCTTATTTTCCTACTAAGGCATTGCCTAGTAGAGGAGCAACGTGTAGAAGAAAAATATTATTTTCCTACTAAGGCATCGCCTAGTAGAGGAGCAGCGTGTAGAAAAAATTCTTATTTTCCTGCTAAGGTATCACCTAGCAGAGGAGTTAGAGGGTGGGGATGTTGAATTTTTATTTTCCTGTTAAGGTATCACCTAGCACAGGAGTTAGAGTGTGGAGGTGTTGCATTTTTTATTTTCCAGCTAAGGTATCAACTAGCAGAGGAGTTAGAGGGTGGGGATGTTAAATTTTTATTTTCCTGTTGAGGTATCACCTAGCAGAGGAGTTAGAGGGTGGAGGTATTGCATTTTTTATTGTCCTGCTAAGGTAACACCTAGCAGAGGAGTTAGAGGGTGGGGATGTTAAATTTTTTATTTTCCTGTTAAGGTATCACCTAGCAGAGGAGTTAGAGGGTGGAGGTGTTGCATTTTTTATTTTCCTGCTAAGGTATCACCTAGCAGAAGAGTTAGAAGGTGGGGATGTTAAATTTTTTATTTTCCTGTTAAGGTATCACCTAGCAGATGAGTTAGAGGGTGGAGGTGTTGCATTTTTTATTTTCCTGCTAAGGTATCACCTAGCAGAGGAGTTAGAGGGTGGGGGTGTTAAATTTTTTAAGGTATCACCTAGCAGAGGAGTTAGGGGTGGAGGTGTTGCATTTTTTATTTTCCTGTTAAGGTATCACCTAGTAGAGGTGTAACGCCCCAAAAATTTAAAGTCCACGCGAACCATATGAATGCAATTATTAAATTACTTTATATTTTAATTAAATGTTTATTTCACGAATTATTTATGTGGTGCATTCTGACATGTTTAAAATATATTTTCTGCATGGTTGCATTAAACTGTATTTTTAAAAAGGTTATTTGAGTGACGATCGAGGAACGGAGACCGGGGGCTGAGTAATGTGAAAAATGTTTTATTAAATGATTACTTTTAATTATTTAATTTAACGGTGATGATTTCCTCATATTTTTAAAAACAAGGAAATTTTGAGGTAATTTAATACGCCGAGACTAAATTTTATTGGTGTTAGGTTTCAACTAAAATTCGATGTCCGGCTATTTAATTCACTAGTTATTTTTATGAAAACATTTTTTTTAGTTTAGTTAAGCCTAGCTTGCACTAGTGGGCTTAATTAAGAGTTAATAGGCCTTAAGCCTATTAAATAAGTAATTAGCATATAAATAACACACGCAAAACCTAGTCTGTAAAAAAAACTCACGCCGCTCAAATTTCTGAGAAAAACAAAAGTTCTCCTCGGCACTTCCAGCAGCTCTCGGCCGTGAGGAGAATAGCCTTTTTCCTTCAAAGTTTTAAGGATTTCAAGCCTCGGTTCTCCCCGTTCTTCGTCACCATCGGTATTTCGTGCGTTTACGACGCAAAGGCACGCCTATATCTTCCTTTTCTCATCCGTTACATCATATATCGATTTAGTAGATGCATGTGCAAAGAACATGAAGTTTTATTCCAGAAAAATTCGTTTTCTCATGTATATGCTATGAACTAATGATTCTTATGTACCAAATCATGTCTTGTTTGTGTTTAGGGGCTGCCATGATGTTATTTAAGGTTTAAGTAAAGTTTTCAAGGTAAAACGGAGCCACATCCTTTCACCCAATATCGGCAGAAACCAACGGAATTCAGGAAAACACCATGTTGCAGGCTGATGTCTTGGCTTAAGTGATCGGGTCTCACGTTTCGGGGTGGGGCTTGGATTCGTCTTGGACCAGGACACAGCCAAGGGTCGTCTTGAGTCTGGGTGAGAGTCCTAGCCACGCTGGGATTCGAACCGAGGGCTCGGGAAGAGTCCTAGCGCAGCTAGGACTCCACCCGAGAACCCTGCACAGATTTGTGCAGGGTTCGCGCCACTCTCAGTAGATGGTGGCTCGTTGCATGGGGTACGGGCTGGGCTAGAAAGGTTCATTAGGGTCCTAAGCAAGTGTCCATGGGTTGGGTTCGGTTAGAATAGCGTTGGATGGAGTCACCCGATCCCACACACAGATTTCATGCACTTTGAACTCTCGGCCAGCTCATGGGGGGAGTCTTGGGCAGCTCGTTTCTGGGTTTTTGGGTGTTGCCTTGTCAAACATAGTGTCCAGTGGGCTAAGTTAACATGTTGGGCACCTTCTGGCTCGATTTGGTTCGGGGGTAACTCGATAAAATTAAGAGATGGCTCGTGGTCGAAGTTTATGTGTCAAAATGAGTTTTAAAATGAAGAAAAGTTGGAAAACGGCTCACGAGGGTCGGGTCGTGATCCATAAGGGTTAAAATAATATAAAAATACTAAATTTTGAATTTAGGAATTTTATATTAAAGTTTGGTATTTTTCGGAATTAAAACACCGTTAAAATAATCAAGAAAGATAATTGAAAATGTCTATTATTTATGCTAAGTAAAATTACGAAAAAATTCATGTAAGCTTAAATATTTATTTGGGACATGTTAGAGTCAAGAAAACAAGAAAAAAGTCAGAAACGTAAAATGTCACGATTAGGGGTAAAACGGTCCTTTTACACCTAAAATTAGTAACGGTCTTGGCAGTGCCCTAAATGCTGTTTTTATGATATTATGATCATTGTTAAATGCTTATGAGATGTTCATGATTTATTTATGATTTATTTTAAATGTCCATGAAATTTTATGATTTAAGTTGACATTTAAAATACATGGTGCATGCTTGGTTTCAAAAGAAAATATATTCATGCATGATTTTATAAGGTGATGAAAACATGAAAATATTGATGAAAGTGAAGTAATTGTGACTATGAGGATTTGAGGTTATGATCAAGAATAGGCCAAGGCTCAGTTGACGATCCTGTGTCGCTGATGTCCCCGCCGCCCAGTACTGTGGTTTCATGTAGATGGTACCATCGTCATGTCATGTCATGTCATGTCACGTCAGGAAAGTCACAATTAACGATCTGAATTCAATTAAGGAAAAGATAAAGTTACGATCATGAAAAGAATCACGTCATGTTATTATGTCATGTTATCATGTCATGTTATGATCAAGAAAAAGGTAAAGGTGAGGTTCATGTTATGCATATCATGAAAAGGTTCACGAAAATGTTTACGAAAATGTTCATGTTCAAGTTTATGCATTTTCATGAAATGATATTTTAAGTACAAGTATTTTCACTATTGCATGTGGTTTTATATCTATTACTCGTTACAAAGATTTGGTGTGTTGAGTCTTTAGACTCATTAGGTGTGATGGATGCAGGTGAGGGTGAGGGAGGACTTGACGCATGAGATGACTGGACTGAAGGTGCACACAACCCGAGGACCAGCGCTTCTACTATTTCCGCACTCATGATTTCATTTATGATTGAACGTTAAAAGGTTTTTAAGATCATTTATTTATGCTTTAGAGTGGTTTTGGAGAGGAGTATATATTTTATATTTATTGCTTTTTAGGTTTGGTAACTCATGCGATGATTTTAATTTTTATGACGATTTCACTTGATTTTAAAATGCTAGCTAGCGAAAGTTCTAGATCATGGGCAAAATATTTTATTAAAATATTTTCATGGGTGGACCGAAAAAAAAAAAAAAAAAAAAATTTCTAGTACATTTTAAACAAAGAACACGGGACGTTTCAAGAGGAGTTAGAGGGTGGAGGTGTTGCATTTTTTATTTTCCTGCTCAGGTATCTCCTAGCAGAGGAGTTAGAGGGTGGTGATGTTAAATTTTTTATTTTCCTGCTAAGGTATCACCTAGCAGAGGAGTTAGTGGGTGGTGGCATTGAATTTTTATTTTTCCTGCTAAGGTATCACCTAGAAGAGGAGTTAGAGGGCGGATGTGTCGGAATTTTATTTTTCCTGCTAAGGTATCACCTAGCAGAGAAGTTAGAAGGTGGGGGTGTTGAATTTTATTTTTCCTGCTAAGGTATCACTTAGTAGATGAGTTAGAGGGTGGAGTTGTTGAATCTTTATTTTCCTGCTAAGATATCACCTGGTAGGGGAGTTAGATGGTGGTGACTTTGAATTTTTATTTTCCTGTTAAAACATCGCCTAGTAGAAGAGAAGGAGAGTTGGATATTTATTAGCCCTTATGGTTTAATAACATCAAAGATAAACTCATGAGAAGCAGTAAATTCAAATGCAAAATACTCAAGGTTGCATAAAACGAGTTTCATACATGCCAAAAGTGCGCAAAAGGAAATAACCAAGCGTAAATATTGCAAAAGTCGCATAATCCTACGAAAAATAAAGCAGTGCAGAAAATAACATAAATAAAGGGAGCTCGGTCTAAGAATCAATATGAAGCCCTCAAGGTCGATGAAGTCAGTAGGGGCGCCTGGCGGAGGATAACCCTGAGCCTTGAAGAGGCCGACTGCACCCTCGAAACCCACCCCCAGGTAGTGAAAAAGCTTTCGGGCCACAGATCTCGACAAATTCTTCGGATTTTAGAAATTCCTTTTTGAAGGAGGAGGCTTCTGCAGCGTTTCGCACCTTGGCATCTTTGAGCTCAGCCTTTGAATTATTTAAATCTGTCTTTAACTTCTGGATCTCTTTAGCTTGGTCCTCTGTCAGCCGCTGAAACTCCTGCTTCTGTTTCGAGAGCTCGCCGCATTGGGTTTGGGACTCCGAAATTGAGCTTGAGACTCCGAAAGCTCCTTAGCGTGCGTCACTTTCATCTCGTCAATAGTGGCTTGGAGCTGTACGCGAAGAGCCTCCCCCTCGCGTAGTTCTTGGCAGGCGTCAGCTCGAGCGGCGTTAGCATGCTCGACCAACTCCCCTGCGTACATCATGCCTTGAACAAGTAGACGATGGTGAAAAAACAACAAGAAAATGAAACATATATTGAACATCAATCTAAAGACTAGAAGGAGAAGTATACCTCGGTGATACTGCTAAATGTCCGACGGCTTAGGTCAGACCACCCCAATGAAGTCATGAACGCTTAGTCTACGTCGAAAGGAAGCTGATACATTATCTTCTGAGCCAGATGAGTAGGACCCCATCCCACGAGGGCCGAATCCGATGTGTATAGATGATGTACTGCCGATTCAGTGGGAGGCCCCTCATCGGGCTCGGACCCTTCTGGAGAAGAGATCGATACGATTGAGATCTCAGAAATCTTGCGCTTACCGTGGTGTGAGCCTGACGGGCTAGGATCAGTGGATGCATTTTGCTTGCCAGACGGACGAGGAGACTTGGCACGAGGAGGGGGAGAGGAGGCTCGCTTTGGGGCGGAGGAGGAGGAGCCTGTCTTCTTCTTCTTCACAGCAGTATGGGAGCTAGCAGGTCTCTTCGCAGTAGTAGAGCAGGAATCTGTTTTCTTTTTCTCAGCAACGGAACAGTCTCCCTTTGTGCCTGTCGTGACTGCCGGAGTAACTGACTTCTGGGGTGCTGATGAGGAACCCTCGGCCTTCTTCTTGGAGAGTTCACGGAGAAATAGGGCGTTCATGACTCTAGTACCTGCAAGCAGAGACAATAAACCAAATAAGAATGTTATCAAGTAACATAATAAGCAAAAGAAAGACGAGAAACATGAAAAGTGAGAGTATCTACCCGCATTCTCCTTCAGCTTAATTTTCGCGGGACTTAACCCGGCGTGACACAGAAGATCTTCAGATAGAAGTTTGGGAATGTTAAAGCATCGGTCTCCTATGACACTCATTATCCGCAGGTACTCCTCATCTTTCTTGTAACTCTTGGAAAGGTCGGGCTTGGTGAAGGTAGGATACCAATCCGTGAAGCAAGTTAATTCTTTAGGAGGCTGGATAAAGAGGTAATATTTCTTCCAGTCCTTCACGTGATTGGGGGCCTCGTCAAAAATTTTGTGGCTAGACCGGGAGGTTATATAAAAAGGTCCATCTTTTGATCAGGACAGAACTAAGAAGTAGGAGAAAGTTGTGCAATTCAAAGGGAGGTCTAGGGCCCTGAGTAACACTGCGAAACAACTTATTAAACAGAAAGCATTGGACGTGAGTAAACCTAGATGCACCTGGTAGTACTTGCTTAATTCTTGGAAGAAATCACATAAAGGGAAACGGAGACCTGCATCAAAATGATGCTGGAAGAAGGTATAATAGCCCTTAGGGTCTAGATAAGGCCGGTCCTCTGGGCTAGGAATTATGATCTGGTGGGAGGAAGGAATGTGCCACAAAGTTCTAAGTTTTGGTTCGCTACCGGAAGGGATGTGGGATGACAAATGACTGTACCACAAGTTGTCCGCATTAGATATGTTCATCTGTTGGGTCACATGACGAATCTCCTTAGCAGGGCAACTATGAGTGATGACTGCCTCCTTGTGAAAATCAAAGGTAAAATCAGGATCAGCTGGGGAAGTCCTATCCTGGCTAGACTCGCTGGACCTACTAGACCTGCTAGACTTGCTAGACTCGCTAAACCTCTCGGGATCGCTCGAGGAACTAAACTCAGAATCAGATGAAGACATGGGCACTAAGGGTAATTAAATAGATAGGAGAGAAAGCTGACCCGGACAATGACTCGTGGAATAAGACCAGTAGAGTGAGCCGGACGTGCGCAAGAGCAGGTGGGGCGCTCGGCAGGCGCTGGTCGAGCTCGCGCGGGGGCGATCGGAGGCATGGGCGAGCTCGCACGGGGGCGAGCGTGCGCGGCGCTTAAGCACGGCGAGGGGCGAGCAACTGGGGCGCTCGGCAGGCGCTGGGCAAGCTCGCATGGGTGCGAATGCAGGCTGGGGCGAGCACTGGCTTGGGCGCTCGTCAGGCGCTGGGCGAGCTCACGCGGGGGCGAGCGTTGGCGAGCAGGCGCGGCGAGGGGCGAGCAGGTGGGGCGCTCGGCAGGCGCTGGGCGATCTCGCCCGAGGGCGAGCGTGGGCGAGCAGGCGCGGCGCTCAAGCGCGGCAAGGGGCGAGCAGGTAGGGCGCTGGGCGAGCTCGCACGAGTGCGAGCGGAGGCTGGGGCGAGCTCGCGCGGGGGTCAGCGTGGGCGAGCAGATGCGGCGCTCAGGCGCGGAGAGGGACTAGCAGGTGGGGCACTCGGCAGGCGCTGGGCGAGCTCGCGTGGGGGCGAGCGTGGCCGAGCAGGCACGGCGAGGGGCGAGAAGGTGGGGCGCTAGGCGGGCTCGCGTGGGGGCGAGCACTGGCTTGGGCGCTCGGCAGGCGCTGGGCGAGCTCGCGCTGCGGGCGTGCATGCAAGGGGACGAGCAACGAGTGGGTTGCGACGAGGGCGTGCGCGCAGCAGGGGCAGTGTATGCGCGGCGACGGCGAGGGTGAGGCGACGACGGCGAAGGTGAGGCGACTTTGGCTAGGGTGCGTAAGACGGTGAAAGCGAGGTGATGAAATTGTAGGGGAGAAGTGAAATTGAAGTAGGGGAGGAACTCTATTTATAGGGGTAGCTCAAATCTTACCAAGATTGCGATTTTATTTGGTATCTTTTCCTTTCAGAGCAGGATTATGATTTGATTTGTTTCCAAATCTTCGGAGAGTGGCAACCTGTAGGAAAATGCACGGCCTCAGCCTTGCGAGTGCTTATTTCTGAAAAACTTTTGCGGGCATTGCCCCCACACCCCCACGACCTGACCAAGCAGGTCGATCCCTACGACCTGACCGGGCAGGTAGATCCCCCGTAATTTTCGCAGCAGCAAACATAGTTCGTTATCGATAAACGAAATAAATTTTTCTATTACGGTACATCCTCATCGTCGATAAATCAAGGACGACACAATTAATCGAACTTTAAACCTACGAATCAGTTCGACTCGGGAGGAGGAGACTGGTGATACCCCAGGGATGAACCCATCAAGATCAGGTAACCCATCAAGACCAGGCCCAAACTCTCGGCACATCTCTAGGGCCCACGGGTTAAGGGCCCATAAGCTGATGAACCCATCAAGATCGGGTAACCCCTCAAGACCAGGCCCAAACTCCCGGCTCATCTCTAGGGCCCACAGGTTAAGGGCCCATAAGCAGCCCAGGTGTTCTCTTATAAATACCAGGTTTGAGTGTTAAGTTAATTCATTCACTATATTGTTTTCAGCAACACCGTTAGCTGATCCCCCCATATATCCTCAGCCACTGACTTGAGCATCGGAGAGGCTACACCAGGACACCCTCCTGGCCCCCCTCTTAACGGTCTTTTTCGTGATTTCAGGCTCGGGACAATTTCAAAACCCTGCGTCTGTACTAGTGACACTTGCTGGGAGCGGATCTTAAATTTCCCGTGAGTATCATATATATATATATATATATATATATATTTATATATATATATCTCAAACTAACACTGCACGCAAAGCAAAGTTTAGGATAATTTGTATTTGGATGGATGGATGCATGTATTTGAAGTTAGAGATTTAAAATTTACAATGATAAATCCATTAGTTTGTTTGACCAACTCTACTTGATAATTAATTTAGAATTCCGATTAATTATTTTTTGAATCATTGTAACATGAAATCATTTCAAATCATTCTATTGATATTTAAAATTTGCAACATTTGTTTCAAAGCAATGTTTTTAGTTGTTTTTTTGTGTCGACCCAACTCAAAAACTCTATATCCATAGTAATACAAATAAAGTGGGTACTAATAAATTTTTGACGAAAATCCATGATAGTTATTACTTAAATTTATTTAACAAATCTCATATGATAAATTTATAACTTATCCTCACACTCTAATATTATCCAATAATATAAGGGTAAATTGCTCATAAAGCCCCAAACCCAAACTCAACTTTCTCCAAACTCCCTACACATCAAAAACTTTCTTTAAACTCCCTAATACCTTAAAATGGACAAAAATACCCTTATTCCTATTTTAATTTTAATTGATCCTCCGCGCTTTCCAAATGGTATCAGAGCCTTAGGTGTATTTATTTCAAACACAAATTTTATTATTACTAGTAACTAATTGTATGAGAAGGAGAATTTTGAAAAAATTATGAATACGAACTTCGGTTCGAGAAAAATAATTTACAAAGAATATTCCAGAATTTTGGAATATAAACAAGTGCATCTAACTATTGTTAGAAATCAGAAACAGAAAGGGAAGCTACTGCACCCTCAGGTAAAATCTCAGGTAAACTTGTGATTCAAACAAATAAGTTTCTGGAGATAGTTCCAGATTCCTCTAAGCTCTCTTCAGATCTTAGAGAAATTCAGAAGACAATACAAAATTATGGCAATATGCTATATTTTGTACCACAATGAGTTTAGAAAATCATTGAAACCCATGAAGAAATTCTTGGAATATTAAAGGATATTCAAACAAAAATTCAGAAACTGGAACAACAACCTAGTTCCAGTAGACGAACTTCAAGAGGTTGGTTACCACCATCCTTTGGTACTGAACCTTTGTAACATCAACAAGGGAAGGCCAGAGTGGTGTCAAAACCTTTGACTGAAGAAGAAAAGATGATCAATCTAATCAAGTCTGTCTCAGAAAAGAAATTTATCTGATGACAACTTTAGGAAAGATTGGTTTAGAGGATCTACAAGAGCTTGCGGAATCTTTCGCAAATCTTAAAGTAGTAGATCTAAAGATGAACAAAGCAGTAGGTGAAACACCACATGCTATAACCTGATCATCTTCTCAAGAGCCACCTAGGGAAAGTGTGGGATCTCAAAATGTAAACATGAGAGAATCTCAATCTGATTTCCACACTGTTGGAGGATCACACCCAGCAGGGACAAGGGCAAGGAGAAATCAAATTCCTTTGCACCAAACACCCTATGGGAAAACTGTTTTGGATCCTATACATCCTTACGGGGTTATGCTTAACCTTGATGTATTAGACTTCAAAAACAGAGAAGATCTCATAGATGATTGGACATCTGCTATGAGAATTGCAGCAGGAACACTCGATCTCGACAAAGAAGGATTCATTAAACTTTTGGAAATGAGTCTTATGGGATCAGTGAAAATTGCTTGGGACATGACTTCATTAGACATGAAGGAATCAGTCCTAACTGGTGAATCTCTTAGTGAGATTGCTGGAAAAATGGCTACCCTATTTAAAGCACACTTCATAGGAGTAGACTATTTCAACAGTCAAGATACAGAGAAGAAGAAGAAGAAATATACTCAAGCTCTGTATAGTCTGGAATTACATGATATATGTTTGGTGGATGAATATATTATGTTATTCACTAAATATAGATGGTAGGGGTGATCACGGTGCGGTTTTGCGGTTTTTTTAAAAAAATTCAAACCGAAATGCCATATGCGGTCGGTTAGTATTTTGAAAATTTAATCGCGGTTTTACGTAAAAAAATCAGCATTGCGGTTTTGAGCGGTTTCAAGCGGTTGCAGTCGGTTTTACGGTTTTTTTAATGAAAAATATTAGAACATTTATTCTAATTTATTTAAAAACAACAACAATATATTGTTTTCAAATATAAAATATAGTTCAAAGTATATAAAGATCAAAATAGATTAAACAATAATCAAGATTCAAAACTAAGTTAATAATTTAACAACACAACATATTCACAACAAAAATGACATTTACACTATTTATCATTTTTTTACTTTCAGACTACAAACAAAATATTGTAGCAAAAAAAAATAATTTAATAAAAGTCTAATATGAAGAATAATTAAGAAAAAGATAAGTTTTATTTGTAAGAATAATAATTTTAAAGAGAGTTAGGATATAATGAATGATGACTTCTTTATTTGAATATGTTGTTTACAAATTATTATAATTTTAGGCCAAATATTATGGCAAGCGGTTTAGGCGGTGCGGTTTGGTGTGGTTCTTGACAAAAAAAATAACCGAACCGCGTATGCGGTGCGGTTTATGATTAATATTTTTAATCGCGGTTTTTATAAAATATTATGAAAAAACGGTGCGGTGCAATTCGGTTCGGACGGTTCGGGCGGTTAATAAAAAAATTTGATCACCCCTAATAGATGGAATTCAGGAGTCGAAGAAGATATCGCTATGCAGTTTTTCTTCGCAAAAATGCCAAGTCCCTGGAGAGAAATTCTCATTAAGGAATATGTACCTAGAAATCCAGATACGTTGGCACGAAGAGCCTCTTTCCTCAAAGGAAAATTGGCAGAATGGTGCCATATGGCAGCATTACAAAAGATTACAAACGCTTAAGGGGTATCAACAAAAGAACTCCTTTGTGTTGTAAGGAAAATGATCTTCCAACAATTATTTGAAGTAAACCACAAAAGCATAAGAGGAAAAGTTTTAGGACTCATCCTTATGCACGAAGTGGAAGAAGTTCTTGGAAACCAAGAACTGTATGGTCTAGACAGAAAGCCAGATCTTATAAATCTGGACAAAGAAGCGGACCATCGAGGAGTAGGATATCATCCCAAGCATCGAGTACATCTTGAAGCACAGGAAGAAAACCTACCAAGAAAAATTTCAGAAGAGCTCATACTCGAGCCAATGAAAGTTTCAAGGACTGTAATTGCTTGACATGTGGAGCAAGAGGTCATATCTCGACCAACTGTCCAGAAAATGAAAAAAGAGGTATTAAATGCTTTGATCCTACCCCGGATATTGAAGAAGCAGTTTATTACCAAGATCTTATTCAAGTATACCGATTTGAGGACATCGCCTCAGATGAAAGTATATATGAAGAAGAAGAAGTATTAAGTCAGGAAGAATCTGATGGAACAGAATCGGAATCTGACTGAAGACGAGGTGTTTCGACACGAAACACATGAAGATCTGTCTGGGTTTTTCAGCCAGACAACAATATCTCATAACATGATTCAAAGAATCATGAGAGAAAATCCGAGTCTACAGAGATATCAAGGTTTCTCTGCAGGACAGGTAGAAAAATTCTTAGGAAGTCTTGGCCTAAGAAACAGAAAGCATCATCTAATCTATAAAGTATCTAGAAGGGAAATGGCAATCCCAATGGAACTTACAGGAAATAGAATGGAGATGCAGTTAATTCCTTCCGAAGAAATTAAGGAAGAATTACAAAAACTCAAGATAGAAGTAGCAAGGACTATGTCCTGGATTCATATTGGAGCATTCCAGATTATGATAAAGGCTAATTTCAAAGAAGGGATAGATTCGCCTATTGATATTGCCATTAGCGAAAAAAGAATGGGGAATCTACAAAATTCAGTACTGGGAACAATCTCAGGAAATCTCTGTGCAGGAAAAATTGTAGGAGTAATCTATCCAAGGATAGCCTACAACCTGACAGATCGAGATTTCAGCCGAGCCTTGACATTGCTTCATAACTTCAAGGAAAAAAGGCTGATGAAAGAAGGTAATAGGCCAATACCTATCAAATTTCATATGCTCTGTCTAATACACATCATTCTGAACTGTTTATTAGAAATGAGTTTATTGAAATCCCTGAAATATTCGTAAAAGTTGCTCAGGCAGATTATCCAGAACGAGTAGAGTTTCCATTAATACAGGAAACAGATATCCAAATACAAGACAAACCGATTCTACAAAGGAATCAAAGTCTTAGATTGGAATCAAGAAGTCTATCTTTTCAGGGAGATATAATAACAAGTTACAGGTGGGGAAAAACGCCTGTCATAGAAACTCAACAGGAGCCAAAAATTTTTTTTCTACAATGGGAAAACTTAGATGCCCAGAAAGCTGGAAGGAAGTAGAAATAGTATTTGATATTACAAAACAAATGAATCAATTTCCTTGTAATTCAATATACTATTTGGAACAACCAATGATAGGAACTTACCAAAGACTGATTAATATCGGAGAATTGGAGGTTCGCATTCAAGGAATTCCAAGGAAAGAATCAGATCGACTGATTCTTGGACTAGAGTTTCTTGAGGAACACAAACCTTGGAAACGTCTAGAGTATGGAATGGAGTTTATGGCAGAGGATAAAATGTGGAAAATCCAATGACCACAAGTCCATTCTCCATATACATTCCAGTAGGAATGTTGTATGAACAATATAAGGCAGAATACTTTGCTGCATATATTGATTCAAGTGCTGGAATATGTACAGCAAAACTAGGAGTTTTTTCAAATAATCTGGAAGAAGAATTACCCAAGATTGCTGGAAGAGATTTTTCCAGACGAATCTTAATTCTATGTAAAAGGATTAAGATGACTGAAATCATGATTGGCGGTGCTGGGCAAACACCTTGGTACAAGGTGAAGACACCACCAATTTATTTTCATGATACAGGAGCTGACATATTGTTAGGAAATAATTTCCTACAAATGTTCGAATCATATACACAAGAAAATGAGACTAGAACATTATTGTTCACAACACCATGTGATCACAAAATCATAGTCCAGAGACTACGAGAGGCATTTTACAGAAAATTTCCGATCCAGTTTTGCAGCAAGCGTGGTGATTCAGGACAACTTCTGAACCCAAAAATGAAGGATTCTAGACGGTTTGAAGAAACAATGCTCCAGTTAAGAGCAGATCAAGTACTCCAACCAGAAGATATGGAATGCCTTAAGATAACTCTACAAACAAATGAAGTAGAGTTCGAATCTAAGGTATCATTGGAAGATGTCAAGAAGAGGATCAAAGAAAATTACAATGAAGATCCCTTGGCATGGTGGGACAGAAATCAACTCAGGGCTTGCCTTAAGATCAAAGAAGGCAAAGAGTATGAATTTATCCGTTGCAAACCCATCCCAGTGAACATCATTGATCAAAGGGATATGCAGATTATAATCAAGGAACATTTGGACCTTGGTTTGATCAAAGCAAGTATGTCACCATATAGCAGTCCAGGTTTTCTGGTAAGAAATCATGGTGAGATAAAACGAGGTAAACCCAGATTGGTTATTAATTTTCAAGAAATTAATAAAATTCTGGAGTTTGATGGGTATTTTATACCAAGCAGAGAACATCTAATCAGTTGCATATGCAATGCAAAGATATTCTCTAAATTTGATTGTAAGTCCGGATTTTATCAGATATTTCAAAGGAAAATGGATAATCTTTTCAAAGATTATTTTAAGTTTATGTTTGTTTATATTGATGATGTTTTAATAGCATCTAAAGATATGAATGAACATGTCAAGCATTTGGAGATTTTCTCTAATGTTTGCAAGAAAGAAGGACTAGTTTTATCTGAAAAAAAAGCAGTCATTGCTACAAGAAAGATTGAATTCCTTGGAATTGAAATCGATGAGTCAGGAATAATTCTGCAAGACCACATAGTCGAAAAGGTGCAGAATTTTCCAGAAAGTCTCAAAGACAAGAAACAACTTCAAAGTTTCTTAGGAGTTGTTAATTTTGCTGGGATGTTTATCAAAAACCTAGCAAAACACAGGAAGGTGTTCAGTCCATTATTGAAAAAAGATGCAAGGTTTATATGGAAAAAAGAACACACAGAAGGACTTATCCATTTAAAAGAAGTTTGTAAAAATCTTCCAAAAATGGCTATTACTCAAGACGAAGATGATCTGGTATTGTATACCTATGCTAGTGATCATTGGTGGGCAGCAGTTCTCACAAAGCTCACACCAGATGAAGAACAACCATGCAGATATTGTAGTGGGTTATTCTCAGATGCAGAAGCCATAAGATGGCATATCAACGAAAAGGAATTTTATGCAGTAAAAAGGGCTTTTGAAAAATGGCCATTATTTCTACTTGCAAAGAAATTCACTTTGAAAATTGATAACACACAAGTTAAAGTTTTTTTAAGGAATAGAATTGAGTCTAAACCTGAGAAGGCTAGATTATTACGGTGGCAAGCATTATGTCAGAATATATTTTTGATATTGTGATAATAAAATCTCATGAAAATATTCTTGCAGATTTTTTAACAAGAGATGGACAACATTGACATTGATGCTATTATCGAGATACAGAGGCATTTAAGGGAACACCTTGAAATGCTTCAAACCGAGTTCAACAAGTTGGCCGTTAACGCAGAAGTTGCGGGAAGGCTACAATAAGCGGATAAGAGAATTGTCTCTGATCGAATTACAGGATGTTTACAGGCATATACTCAGTTATGGTCTGCAATGCAAAGGCCTATCCTCCAAGGCATTGAGAAGCCATTGGTTTCCCAAATGAAGAGTTTTCGAGTACAGGACTCTATACCTGTAGCGGGAGATTCAAATACCCCTTGCACAAGTGTTAAGTCGGGATCATCACCAGATGAGTCGGCTGAAACAAAAATTGAGACTCCTGATCCTTATCTTGAGTCTTCAACTCAACCCTTCACCTCGGGGATTGAAAAGGGAGAGATCAACCTTAGGCCTCGTATTGACAAAGGAAAATCTAAGGTTGTTCTAACGAAGCAACAATTTCTCCATTTCAGGTTTACCAACAGAACTGAGAGAAATTAAAAACAAGAATTGGCATTAATCCAGCCACCCATAGGGTTGATGTCTCAGGAAAATATCAAAGGGTATGGATGAAACCAAATTCATATCCAAAGGAGGTTAAATCATAGTATGAATTCGGGGCTCTTGCCTCAGTTTATACTACATCACCCAGCTTTCCGGAAATCTCAGGTGTACCAAAGTGGATCCAGGAAGCTGTTCACGATACTTGGGCAAATAATGATTATTTGTCCAGAGGAGATGTTCTGGAGCTATACTTCTTTAGTGCAGCACCAGAACCAGCAGGAAAAGGTTCTCATGAAGCCTTTCATTTCATCAAGCTAAGGAGGCCGGATACAAATGTCCAAAAATTTATCAAGGATCCTCCGACAGAAGAAACACCCCTGGTTGCTTCAATTACTGAAGATGATATTTCTACCAGAAGAGCTTGGGGTTTATGGGTCTGTCTCACTGAGATGGATAAAGTCAAGTTTCCGTTCAAATTTTATAATCATTCAGTGAACAGATCATTCCTGTTAAATACCATGACAGGAAAAAAAAAAGTTTTGCAGAAGATTTATTCGGGAAAAAGAGAAATCTTTTGTGGAACAGCAAGCTGCTGGCCAGTAAAGAAACTCGCCGAAAATTCTGTAACATGGCACACATAGGAAGATGGTCAGAAAACATCTGCCTTGAATGCCAAAACCAGAAAGAACCTGAATTCGGTAAAGGATTCAAACCGAGATCTGATCGGAAACACTTTACCGACACGAGCACAAGTGGGGATGGACCACATTCACGTTTTCCTCGAGGAAATCGAAAGCCAAAGAATCCTCGACAAAGTTAAAAGGAACATGTGAGCATCCCACCAAGAAAAGAAGGACCACCATGTGAAAAATCATGTGAGTGGAATTCAAGGACCACCAATAATGGGTGGAAAATGACAAGGAACATTGAATACCTAATTTAAAAAGGGAATCCAATGAATAAAGGCAAGACAACTGGTCCCGAAAATTTTATCTATAAATAAGAAAGAATGAAACCAGTAAAACACACCCAAACAAAACTTGAAGATGTATCGGCTATATTTGAAAGTTTTGAAAAGAAGAATCAATTACAAGAGAAAACAGACGGATGCTCTCAAATGGCTAGTTCAACGTTTCCACGAAAAAGGAGACGAAATTACTGCAGATATCTTGTATACTCATCGTCAATGGTATCTCAGGGAGATAAAGGAAGATGAGAAGTTAATTTATAGATTAATAATCTAGAAAAAGACAGGTCATGAAGGGACAACTCAACCACTATATGGTCCCCAAGCAAGCTGTAAAGGCTTATGAAGATTTGAAGTCCGAGTTTCAAATCTGAAGGAGTTTTCTATAAATAAAGAAGCAGAAGGAAGAATGAAGGCATCGATCAACCTCTTCATTTTTCTTCAAAATCATTTGTAATATTTTCTTCAAGTTTATGAGTGTATTGAGTTTAGCTACTATTAGTAGCTAAACAAGTTTCTCCTCCTCTACAGGAGGTTACTATGTATTAATAAAATGTTTGTGTTTGAATAAAAGAAATCTTTGCTCTAGCCCCTCTCATGTATTATTTTCAAAATTTTATATTTTATTGTACACCCTAAGGTAGGAAACGAATTAGGGTTGTGCAAAGTGCTGCTGAAGGAATCTGCGTCAGTAACCATCGGTTGCGATCGTGTGGTTGGACTGTGAGGAGCAGTTCGTAAAATACGGTGGATATAACCCGGTGGTACTCCGGTCAAAGAGGTAAAAGATTTAATTTATTTTTCGGAAGCATGATGAGCCATTATTTACAAAAGAAAAATAAATTATTCAAAATATAGATAAGGGTAAATTTGGAAATTTAAAAGAAATGAGGAGTTGAAACAAAGTTTTAGTGGGGTAGGGAGTAAAGAGTAAGTTAAGATTGAGTATAGGGATTTTTTGACAAGTCCCCCATAATATAATCTCATTCATTTATTTTGATATAATGATAGTACTAAGTTTCTAAATTTAAATTCTATATTTTCTGAAATATTGTATTAAATAAAGGCAAAATGTCAATTTTGTATCTATAGAAGTGTGACATTTTTAGCCCTATAAATTTTGTTAAATCAATTATAGTCATGTAAATATATTCCAACAGTCAATATTAGTTCTTCTACCAAAATCATGTAATTCAATACCATTGTGCCATATAGCTAATATATGTAAATATATACTATTATTTTCTTTTAGAAAATATCCACCCCTACTTTATTTTTCCGTTATAAATAAAATATATCTATACTATTATATAAAAAAAATTTCACCAAGAGGACAACATTTTTGTTTCCCAAATTGTCCTTTCACCAACATTTTTTCTCAAAATTGTCATAACTTATTATCAATATTACCTCTCTCTAATTTCATCATAATCTCTCACTAATTTATAATAATATTATTAAATTAAACAATAAATGAAATGAAAAAAATCTCATATAAATTACAATTATAATTTTATACACAAAACGTGTGTGCATAATTTACTAGTTAAAATTATTAATCCAACGTAACGGTAATAAGAATTTATTTCATTATCTCTAGTTGGGCTCAAATTCAATCGGATCGTGGCCCTTCCAAAGCTACTTCTTCTCCAAAACCCTCGCAGTCACTCCAAAGGACAATTTTCCAATAGATTTAGGAACAATCACCTGTACCTGTGAAATTTCGTTGAAAAATTTCCTACTGACGGTGGCCGAAGTAAGCGCCGTGATTTTGCCGATGAATACTGATGTCAAACAGTTAGCTTCCATCTTCCGCCGCCACGTCCGTCACATCCGTGACTGGCTTGAAGAAGAGTCTACCGCGGCCGCCAAGTATATTCTTTTAAAAATTATTGTTTTTTCTGCATCAAAGATGATTAGTTTTTCGTTGTTTTCCTTTCACTTTCGTTATGTTTCACTATATTTTCGACTTTTGTTAATGGTTATGATTCTCTGGATGATTCCATTTATTTCTAATATTAGGCAATCGATGCGCTTTGGATACTGCGTAATTTTTTTGCATAGAAGCTAGCTTATGAAATGCGGGCTTGGATGCGTTTTGACAGGATCGATTAGGGGGTTAATCGTTGAGCTACAATAGCTCGGTTCTTGAAATATTGAACGTCGATGAATTAAAACGAGTTTGGTGTTCAAAACAAGTGGAAGACACTCGAAATAATCCTTCGTAAAAACCTATTAAATATTTTGTAAAGCATTTAAAATATATGCAAGTTGAATAAGTAAAACTATTTCAGTTGAAGCATTTTATCAAACACTTTGTATGCAATATTTTGGTATTTGAAGAACACATAAAATGCTTCAACAATGCATCTTTAAAACAATGAAAATGATAAGTAAGTGCAATAAACAAATAGACACGAATTTGTTTATGGATGTTTGGAGACTTCAATTGCTCCTACGTCACTCCTTCTTCCCCTTGGGAAGATCCACTAGAGGACTTTGATTTATTCAACTCCTTGTACAAACACATTCAGCTAGGACTTACGCTACTGCATAACTGAACTCATAGCACTCAAAATTGTAGGCAGCACCTCACAATCAGCATATTGTTTAATGTCTAATATGCAAAGATTGCATACACAAGTTTTACGTCTTTGTGCAAGACTCACTCAACTAATCGTTGAAGTTCAACTCTCTTGTATATATGTGAGTGATTGTGTGTGAGAAATTTATCCTTTACAGTGCAAATCTTAAATGTATCCTCACACAAGGGCTTGTGCTCTCAACTAACTGATATATTCATGCTAACTGCCATGCTTTGAATCCTTTTCAAAAGCTCTTGTTTGATCTTCAATATGTTGTATTTTTAAGCCCCAACAATCATATATACGTTAGACACAAGAATATGACCGTTTGCAAAGTTTCTGTACTGCTTAAGAAATTTCAACGGTCAAATTTTCCTTGCTGGGCTTAAACTGGTCAACTCTGGTCAACCCCCCATACTAACATTTGCTCGTTGTTACTACTTAAATTATAATTCACCCAAGTGTAGGTTGTCTGCAAGTAATCTATTTCGTAATTACGAGATCGATCCACATAGAGGTTATTTTAAGTTTAAATTTATTAATTTATAAATTACCAAATGCAAGAATGAAATTTACAAATTAGAAATTTGTCAAGGCTCAAAGATTTATTCTTTGTTTATGTAATATTGTTTAACTAAAAGTAAAACAAAAGAAACCACCATAAATAATGGTTCCAAGAAAATTAAATATTTAAACTCACACATAATATAATATAGTTCCCACTATAGAAAATACCGAATTAATCGATATTTTATATGTAATGCCCGAAACTTAATTACTGTAATCATACGTTGATTATTGACATGATTGAGGTTATACGAACTTGAATGAAGAAGTCGGGCATTGTTACATTATAAGCCAAGATGTTCAACCGAACATCTCAAGATGTTCGGCCGAACATCTCAACGGCCGGCGCACATGCGCGAAGAAACACGTGCATATGCGCGAGGGGTCCAGAAGGACTCGCGCATATGCGCGAGATGAAGCACGCATATGCGCGAGTAGATGAACTCGGAAGTGCCGGGCAGAAAGCCAGGCGCATATGCGCGGCTTTGTGCGCGCATATGCGCGCGGCATGCAGAACAAATGATCAGCACTTGTCATAACCGTGCACCGTGTATGTATGTATATATGTATACACGATTCCTTCCTCATTTCCTTCAGTAGAAAATCGAGAATTCGAGGGAAGTTTACTTCTTGATTTTAGAATTCGATTTACGTGAAATCCGTCCGTTAGATTTTGAATCCGACTTCAGTATTGTGTTCCTATCGACGCAGGCTACAACAGGACGTAAGTTTTGTTACGTTTAGATATGATTTGAAATTATGATATTGTCAGAATTGAATAAGAATCATATATGATGTTCTCGACATAGTAGACATCGTATAATTGAAGCCAGAGTAAGGAACGAACTGTTTATGTAATTGTTATGATTTTGGGAATCGATTTGACTGAGAATTCATATCAGATATGTATTCTTATTGAGATTATGACTGATATCGATATTGATTATGAGTTCTTGTATTATATCTGTGATGTTCGGACTGACGGGATTATCGAGACTGTATTGTTATACCGTCGAAACATCATTTAATTGATATTGATCAGATTCAGTAGTGATTTCGATTATATCGTGATATCGTCGATATGGATTAGATTGTATCTCAATTGACATTGATCAGATTATGGGTTTTGATTTGAGTATTGATCAGAACAGGTTCTGAATTGAGTTGTTTATTGATATTATATCTGTTCGGTATTGTTATTACCAGATTGGGAATGGACCGAGATAGAGTCGGGACTTCTTCTTCTTCTTCTTCTGAGCGAGAAGATAAAGGTATAAATTAATGTTGAGTTGGGATTGCACAACTCGAGTGAGGTTTGGCTCGAGTTTCCCTAAATCACATACTTTATTTTATTGCATAGATAATTGCAATGAATGTATTGGAAATGCTTGTTTTCTTGATTTATAGTTAGCAGGTATTAGTCGAATAAGCTTGTGACAGAAGTGCCTGATAGTGGCGGGATCGCCACGGGCACATTGCACGATGTCACAAGATAGTATAGAAATCTTGTAGACGGAAGTGCCTGATAGTGGCGGGATCGCCACGGGCACATTGCACGATGTCTCAAGATAGGATATTAGCGATAGAGCTACAGTCCATGACGGTTAGGTCAGGACATCGGATGTTTGGTTATATCGAGTAAATAGAATCGGAATTTCTTCTATTACGGAATTCGATATAGGAACACCATATATGGTTATATCGAGTAAATAGAATCAATGTTCCTTCTATTACGGAATTCGATATAGGAACACCACATCTGGAAATCGGGATCCCTAGGCTAGGATTGAGTCTAGTCTAAAACGTAGAGTCACGAGTCTGAGTGACAGTTATATCGATTTATATCTATTGATGTTGATTTATGTTCCTGAATATGGTTCATGTCCCTTTATGTTCCTGATATTGGTACATGTTTAGAATAGGAGTTATTCTTGATATTGATTATGTTCCTGATTAGGGTACATGTTTAGAACATGAGTTAGTATGGTATTGATTCATGTTCTGATTTTGATACATGTTGGAATTGTTTGTTATATGCTTTTATATTGTTTATATGATTGCATATATACATGATTTATATTGGGAATGTAGTTCTCATCGGAGTTATCCGGCTGTTGTCTTGTTTGTATGTGTGCATGGCAACAGGTGGGATAGGATCAGGGTCAAGAAGAGAACGAGGCTGGACTAGATAGCGTGGAGATCCGGGCTTCATAAGCAACTTAGGATTCAGTACTGATATGTAGTTGAACCGAGTTGAATTATTGTAGATCATACAATAATTGTATGTTATGTTTAATATGTAATTTGAATTTAATTACATTACATTTCCGCATTGTATTTTTTTAAAAAAAAATTAGACCCTGTTTATTATAATTGTTTGGGATATTCCTAAAGACGATTAAGGAATGAATTAGCGTCCGGGTCCCCACAACAGGTGGTATCAGAGCCGTAGGTCTTTGAACTGTAGGTTCCTTAGCACTGAGATAGAGGAGAGTGAGCGGGGTAGAATGAGTTTTCTTTCCTTGCATGTGGTTGCTAGCATGTGATTGGTTATAATGTGGACTTACATTGTGTATGCTAGCATAATATTATGTTTTACTGCCTGGATTTATATGGCATATGATTGAATATAATGTTGAAATTACATTGTATATCCTAAGATTTCAGTATGTTTTTACTGTTTAAGCTACATGTTACCTGAATATCTGAGTTGATTTGGTAATATGTATTATTTGAAACTGGATCAGAACCAGTTCTTGATCAGGGGTAAGCTGATCAGGATTGGGATTGAGACGGATTTGTCTCCTGTTACTACTAACATCTGTGATTATCAGATATTCCTCATAGAAGAGTTCCAGAAAGGGGTAGTACTTCGTCTGATCAGATAGATGTATCAGAAACTCAGATGGAAATAAAGTTGAAAGAGTTTCAGTTACTGCAGCCACCGATTCTGAGTGGTATCGAGACGTCTGAAGACTGTGAGAACTGGCTTGATGACATGGAAATACTGCTCGATTTACTTGATTGTACAGATGAACAGAGAGTTAAAATGGTGCCTAACCAGTTACGAGAAGCCGCCAGGAGTTGGTGGATTACAAGTAAAAGAATGTTAGAACAGAAAGGTACAGTGATTTCGTGGGAAATATTCAGAACTGAATTTTATCGAAGATTTTTCTCAGTTTCGTACCGAGAGGACAAGAAAGCAGAATTTGAGAACTTAAGGCAAGGTCAACTGAATATTGAAGAGTATGTTAATAAATTCTCTATTTTACTGCGTTTTGCTCCTCATGTAGCTGGGAATGATGAAGCTGTAACGAATCAGTTCATCAGAGGATTGAACTCAGAGATAGTTGCATTGATGAATATGCAGCGACCGTACCAGTTTACTGATGCCTTGAGTAGAGCGAAGAGAGCGGAGGCGAGTCTGATTAGACAATTAGGAAGTTTGTGTGCGATGCAACCCCAGACACAGCAATCCCCTCACAGATTTGATAGCGGTAGCACGAGTGGAAAGCAGGATTTGCTGAAAGCTCGAAAGAAGCCATTCAAGAAGTTCGGGAGTGGTTCATCTAGCTCCAGCAGTTCTAGTCCGAGTTATATTGGAACCTCACGGAGCAATGTCAGGGAGTGACTGGTAGGTGCAATATCTGTAAACAGCAAGGACATTTTGCTAGAGCTTGTCCACAGAGAGGTCCCCGAAGATTTCAGGGAGCAGAATCCTCTGGTGGGAGGGATCGAGGAACAGAACCAGGACACACTTGATGATACAGTGACAGATACTGATCTTTTATGATTATATTGCACATGTATTGATAGAGACTAATGCATTTTCTATGATTATCCTTGATTGAGTTGCATTGATATATGCTTTACTTGTTGGGTCTGAATTTACTGTAGTATTGATTCCTTACCTTTTGGGGAAAGAATTTGATATCAGTGATATTCTGTGATATATTGTATACTGCAGTAAGTTGAGAATGAGATTGAATTAGACTAGATTGTACTTGTATCGTCTCATGATGACTGCATGATGGATATTGATATATCGAACAAGTACAGAGCTATTTTTGATTCTTGCCAGGAGATGGTAAGATTCGGACCTGAAATGGCCAAGGAATGAATGATATACGGTAACGGATTTAGATTTTAAATTCCTTGATATCCGTATTAGGTCTGATTCGATGATTATCGAAAGGAATGGAGTTATTCCTTTATGTTCGTTGATGACTGAAGTAGAGCCTATCAAGGATTGATTTACTAGTAGCATGAAGTTTGCTATAGTCTTGCAGATGAGATTTCAGGCTTGTCCTATATCAGGGAGAGTGATTTCAGCCTTGATTTGATTTCAGGTATTGTTTCATTTTAGAATTCCTTATGGACTGATACTGATTGAATTGAGAAAATTGAGATATCAGTTGAAAGATTTATTGCCTGAAGAGTTAGAGTTACATCTGATTATATGTTTCTCTGTAAAGTACTTCAGTTCCGTTTATGGGTTGATAAATCATGTGCTCGGAAGTGTTCTGATGATTTTATGCTCGGTTTATCTATGATATTTTGATATATTCGCAGCATATGATTGATTGAATTGAACAGTTGAAATGGTATTGAGTGTTCTGGGAACTGAGATTGTTGTATACAGAATTGTTCGGATATGAATCGGGATTGTAACAGATTGTATTCAGAGTCTGTGATATCTGAAAATAGTATACTGATTGATTGTAGCACAGTGAGACCGTGATCAGTGGCTGAGAATGACATTGAATATGGCAGAATTTTCGAAATGTCAGAAATTGCGTTCTATGCAGTTATTAGATCAGTATTGCGTATTGATATTTTGAATCTGATCCGATATTATTATCATTCTGAGTCCGTGTTTGATACCGATTGTTATGAACCGTTGAGCTTATATACAGTTCAGTCGAGTCAGAACTGATTGTGAAAATTAAAGCAGTTCAGAAGTTTGATCAGACTGTCCAGAACTTGATTTTGATAGTCAGAACCGAATACCAGGTAGGTATTTTTCTTTAATTTATATTATTAGCTGATTTGTTTGTGTCAGATATTCGAATTTGAAATGACAGGTATTGTCAGATGCACACAATGGTAGATTCAGTATTATTCTGGTAACAGGAAATGTGTGATAATTTGAATAGACAGTTTTGATATAAACAGATGAAATCAGTTAAGTCAGAATTTGTATTGGAATGTCTAAATCGCTGACAGATGAAGACAGAAAGATAGAAACTTTTAGATTAATGATCTTGATTATTGATTTCTAAATAGAAATGGGAGTACATTTCTATGGATTGTGTGATGACACTACTGCAATCTTGCAAAATAGTGATTGTGATTGAACGATTGTTCAAATCTGTACATGTTATATTATACAGGAAGAGGTACATACATGACCAGATGATGGGGATTTATGTCAGAAACAGAGGTTAGATTGTATTGAATGCCAAAGTTAATTATGGTAGACTGTGATTTTCGTTTGATTTTGTACTTTTGGCAGAATGTATATCATGAATTTTGATCTATGATTTATAGATTGAAGGATAGTCGGAGTGAACTATCCGGATACTGGAGAATATCCAGGAATTGTAGTGCTAGGTTTTATCACTAGTTGACATGATTGATTGTCATTTATGAAGTATTGTACCATAATAGCTATCAGATGAGTATCGAAATAGCTTTAGTCGAAGTATTGTACAGTGAGAACTGCGAATTTCCTTCGTATGGGAATGATATTGCAGTGATGCTTGAAAGCGGATTTGATAAGATCAGAGATCTGATAAAGAAAATGAAACTGATTCAGAAGGAAATGAAGATAACTCAGAATACATAGACTAAATAAGTCCAACGTCGGATGATGACTGTGGGAATTGAAGCCAAAGATTATATATATCTTTTACAGGTATTAACAAATTTGGTAGCAAATACCCATATTGAATTGTTATGGAACTGTTGAACTGGTGATTGGTATATACGGATGTTGTATAGCCAGTATTGCGATATTGATTTTGTCAGAGCTATTTTGAGAGATAGAATCTAATATAAGATTGAAATTCCAGAATAGATTCCTTGAGATGAGTTTTGATTTAAACTCTGTATACATTTCTTCTGATATATCTGAATTAATTGTTTGCGAGTTGGAGGACGAACTCAGATCTAAGAGGGGGAGAAATATTATGCCCGAGACTTAATTACTGTCATCATACGTTGATTATTGACATGATTGAGGTTATACGAACTTGAATGAAGAAGTCGGGCATCGTTACATTATAAGCCAAGATGTTCAACCGAACATCTCAAGATGTTCGGCCGAACATCTCAACGGCTGGCGCACATGCGCGAAAAAACACGCGCATATGCGCGAGGGGTCCAGAAGGACTCGCGCATATGCGCGAGATGAAGCGCGCATATGCGCGAGTAGATGAACTCAGAAGTGCCGGGCAGAAAGCCAGGCACATATGCGCGGTAGAACAAATGATCAGCACTTGTCATAACCGTGCACCGTGTATGTATGTATATATGTATACACGATTCCTTCCTCATTTCCTTCAGTAGAAAATCGAGAATTCGAGGGAAGTTTACTTCTTGATTTTAGAATTCGATTTACGTGAAATCCGTCCGTTAGATTTTGAATCCGACTTCAGTATTGTGTTCCTATCGACGCAGGCTACAACAGGACGTAAGTTTTGTTACGTTTAGATATGATTTGAAATTATGATATTGTCAGAATTGAATAAGAATCATATATGATGTTCTCGACATAGTAGACATCGTATAATTGAAGCCAGAGTAAGGAACGAACTGTTTATGTAATTGTTATGATTTTGGGAATCGATTTGACTGAGAATTCATATCAGATATGTATTCTTATTGAGATTATGACTGGTATCGATATTGATTATGAGTTCTTGTATTATATCTGTGATGTTCGGACTGACTGGGATTATCGAGACTGTATTGTTATACCGTCGAAACATCATTTAATTGATATTGATCAGATTCAGTAGTGATTTCGATTATATCGTGATATCGTCGATATGGATTAGATTGTATCTCAATTGACATTGATCAGATTATGGGTTTTGATTTGAGTATTGATCAGAACAGGTTCTGAATTGAGTTGTTTATTGATATTATATCTGTTCGGTATTGTTATTACCAGATTGGGAATGGACCGAGATAGAGTCGGGACTTCTTCTTCTTCTTCTTCTGAGCGAGAAGATAAAGGTATAAATTAATGTTGAGTTGGGATTGCACAACTCGAGTGAGGTTTGGCTCGAGTTTCCCTAAATCACATACTTTATTTTATTGCATAGATAATTGCAATGAATGTATTGGAAATGCTTGTTTTCTTGATTTATAGTTAGCAGGTATTAGTCGAATAAGCTTGTGACATAAGTGCCTGATAGTGGCGGGATCGCCACGGGCACATTGCACGATGTCACAAGATAGTATAGAAATCTTGTAGACGGAAGTGCCTGATAGTGGCGGGATCGCCACGGACACATTGCACGATGTCTCAAGATAGGATATTAGCGATAGAGCTACAGTCCATGACGGTTAGGTCAGGACATCGGATGTTTGGTTATATCGAGTAAATAGAATCGGAATTTCTTCTATTACGGAACTCGATATAGGAACACCACATATGGTTATATCGAGTAAATAGAATCAATGTTCCTTCTATTACGGAATTCGATATAGGAACACCACATCTGGAAATCGGGATCCCTAGGCTAGGATTGAGTCTAGTCTAAAACGTAGAGTCACGAGTCTGAGTGACAGTTATATCGATTTATATCTATTGATGTTGATTTATGTTCCTGAATATGGTTCATGTCCCTTTATGTTCCTGATATTGGTACATGTTTAGAATAGGAGTTATTCTTGATATTGATTATGTTCCTGATTAGGGTACATGTTTAGAACATGAGTTAGTATGGTATTGATTCATGTTCTGATTTTGATACATGTTGGAATTGTTTGTTATATGCTTTTATATTGTTTATATGATTGCATATATACATGATTTATATTGGGAATGTAGTTCTCATCGGAGTTATCCGGCTGTTGTCTTGTTTGTATGTGTGCATGGCAACAGGTGGGATAGGATCAGGGTCAAGAAGAGAACGAGGCTGGACTAGATAGCGTGGAGATCCGGGCTTCATAAGCAACTTAGGATTCAGTACTGATATGTAGTTGAACCGAGTTGAATTATTGTAGATCATACAATAATTGTATGTTATGTTTAATATGTAATTTGAATTTAATTACATTACATTTCCGCATTGTATTTTTTTTAAAAAAAATTTAGACCCTGTTTATTATAATTGTTTGGGATATTCCTAAAGACGATTAAGGAATGAATTAGCGTCCGGGTCCCCACAACAGGTGGTATCAGAGCCGTAGGTCTTTGAACTGTAGGTTCCTTAGCACTGAGATAGAGGAGAGTGAGCGGGGTAGAATGAGTTTTCTTTCCTTGCATGTGGTTGCTAGCATGTGATTGGTTATAATGTGGACTTACATTGTGTATGCTAGCATAATATTATGTTTTACTGCCTGGATTTATATGGCATATGATTGAATATAATGTTGAAATTACATTGTATATCCTAAGATTTCAGTATGTTTTTACTGTTTAAGCTACATGTTACCTGAATATCTGAGTTGATTTGGTAATATGTATTATTTGAAACTGGATCAGAACCAGTTCTTGATCAGGGGTAAGCTGATCAGGATTGGGATTGAGACGGATTTGTCTCCTGTTACTACTAACATCTGTGATTATCAGATATTCCTCATAGAAGAGTTCCAGAAAGGGGTAGTACTTCGTCTGATCAGATAGATGTATCAGAAACTCAAATGGAAATAAAGTTGAAAGAGTTTCAGTTACTGCAGCCACCGATTCTGAGTGGTATCGAGACGCCTGAAGACTGTGAGAACTGGCTTGATGACATGGAAATACTGCTCGATTTACTTGATTGTACAGATGAACAGAGTGTTAAAATGGTGCCTAACCAGTTACGAGAAGCCGCCAGGAGTTGGTGGATTACAAGTAAAAGAATGTTAGAACAGAAAGGTACAGTGATTTCGTGGGAAATATTCAGAACTGAATTTTATCGAAGATTTTTCTCAGTTTCGTACAGAGAGGACAAGAAAGCAGAATTTGAGAACTTAAGGCAAGGTCAACTGAATATTGAAGAGTATGTTAATAAATTCTCTATTTTACTGCGTTTTGCTCCTCATGTAGCTGGGAATGATGAAGCTGTAACGAATCAGTTCATCAGAGGATTGAACTCAGAGATAGTTGCATTGATGAATATGCAGCGACCGTACCAGTTTACTGATGCCTTGAGTAGAGCGAAGAGAGCGGAGGCGAGTCTGATTAGACAATTAGGAAGTTTGTGTGCGATGCAACCCCAGACACAGCAATCCCCTCACAGATTTGATAGCGGTAGCACGAGTGGAAAGCAGGATTTGCTGAAAGCTCGAAAGAAGCCATTCAAGAAGTTCGGGAGTGGTTCATCTAGCTCCAGCAGTTCTAGTCCGAGTTATATTGGAACCTCACGGAGCAATGCCAGGGAGTGACTGGTAGGTGCAATATCTGTAAACAGCAAGGACATTTTGCTAGAGCTTGTCCACAGAGAGGTCCCCGAAGATTTCAGGGAGCAGAATCCTCTGGTGGGAGGGATCGAGGAACAGAACCAGGACACACTTGATGATACAGTGACAGATACTGATCTTTTATGATTATATTGCACATGTATTGATAGAGACTAATGCATTTTCTATGATTATCCTTTATTGAGTTGCATTGATATATGCTTTACTTGTTGGGTCTGAATTTACTGTAGTATTGATTCCTTACCTTTTGGGGAAAGAATTTGATATCAGTGATATTCTGTGATATATTGTATACTGCAGTAAGTTGAGAATGAGATTAAATTAGACTAGATTGTACTTGTATCGTCTCATGATGACTGCATGATGGATATTGATATATCGAACAAGTACAGAGCTATTTTTTATTCTTGCCAGGAGATGGTAAGATTCGGACCTGAAATGGCCAAGGAATGTATGATATACGGTAACGGATTTAGATTTTAAATTCCTTGATATCCGTATTAGGTCTGATTCGATAATTATCGAAAGGAATGGATTTATTCCTTTATGTTCGTTGATGACTGAAGTAGAGCCTATCAAGGATTGATTTACTAGTAGCATGAAGTTTGCTATAGTCTTGCAGATGAGATTTCAGGCTTGTCCTATATCAGGGAGAGTGATTTCAGCCTTGATTTGATTTCAGGTATTGTTTCATTTTAGAATTCCTTATGGACTGATGCTGATTGAATTGAGAAAATTGAGATATCAGTTGAAAGATTTATTGCCTGAAGAGTTAGAGTTACATCTGATTATATGTTTCTCTGTAAAGTACTTCAGTTCCGTTTATGGGTTGATAAATCATGTGCTCGGAAGCATTCTGATGATTTTATGCTCGGTTTATCTATGATATTTTGATATATTCGCAGCATATGATTGATTGAATTGAACAGTTGAAATGGTATTGAGTGTTCTGGGAACTGAGATTGTTGTATACAGAATTGTTCGGATATGAATCGGGATTGTAACAGATTGTATTCAGAGTCTGTGATATCTGAAAATAGTATACTGATTGATTGTAGCACAGTGAGACCGTGATCAGTGGCTGAGAATGACATTGAATATGGCAGGATTTTCGAAATGTCAGAAATTTCGTTCTATGCAATTATTAGATCAGTATTGCGTATTGATATTTTGAATCTGATCCGATATTATTATCATTCTGAGTCCGTGTTTGATACCGATTGTTATGAACCGTTGAGCTTATATACAGTTCAGTCGAGTCAGAACTGATTGTGAAAATTAAAGCAGTTCAGAAGTTTGATCAGACTGTCCAGAACTTGATTTTGATAGTCAGAACCGAATACCAGGTAGGTATTTTTCTTTAATTTATATTATTAGCTGATTTGTTTGTGTCAGATATTCGAATTTGAAATGACAGGTATTGTCAGATGCACACAATGGTAGATTCAGTATTATTCTGGTAACAGGAAATGTATGATAATTTGAATAGACAGTTTTGATATAAACAGATGAAATCAGTTAAGTCAGAATTTGTATTGGAATGTCTAAATCGCTGACAGATGAAGACAGAAAGATAGAAACTTTTAGATTAATGATCTTGATTATTGATTTCTAAATAGAAATGGGAGTACATTTCTATGGATTGTGTGATGACACTACTGCAATCTTGCAAAATAGTGATTGTGATTGAACGATTGTTCAAATCTGTACATGTTATATTATACAGGAAGAGGTACATCCATGACCAGATGATGGGGATTTATGTCAGAAACAGAGGTTAGATTGTATTGAATGCCAAAGTTAATTATGATAGACTGTGATTTTCATTTGATTTTGTACTTTTGGCAGAATGTATATCATGAATTTTGATCTATGATTTATAGATTGAAGGATAGTCGGAGTGAACTATCCGGATACTGGAGAATATCCAGGAATTGTAGTGCTGGGTTTTATCACTAGTTGACATGATTGATTGTCATTTATGAAGTATTGTACCATAATAGCTATCAGATGAGTATCGAAATAGCTTTAGTCGAAGTATTGTACAGTGAGAACTGCGAATTTCCTTCGTATGGGAATGATATTGCAGTGATGCTTGAAAGCGGATTTGATAAGATCAGAGATCTGATAAAGAAAATGAAACTAATTCAGAAGGAAATGAAGATAACTCAGAATACATAGACTAAATAAGCCAACGTCGGATGATGACTTTGGGAATTGAAGCCAAAGATTGAATATATCTTTGACAGGTATTAACAAATTTGGTAGCAAATACCCATATTGAATTGTTATGGAACTGTTGAACTGGTGATTGGTATATACGGATGTTGTATAGCCAGTATTGCGATATTGATTTTGTCAGAGCTATTTTGAGAGATAGAATCTAATATAAGATTGAAATTCCAGAATAGATTCCTTGAGATAGAATCTAATATAATATTGTATCAATATTAAACAGCAAATCAAGATAACCACTTCAATGGTATCAAGTATTTGAGGTAAATTTATAACAACAAATAATTCATTTTTATGCCTACAATAAAAAGAAGTTAGCTAAATGAAAAAAAATAAAGAAAGAATATACAAAATATAAACAATCTTACTTCACCAAGAATTCATCATCTTCACCTTTACATAATAGATTTAGCTTGTCCTGAGCTTACTTTTGATCAACACTAAAATCATCGCTCATAGTTGGGAAAATGAAAAATATATTGGAACTTAGAACTTTTATACACACACATACACTATATTTTACAATGGGATAGAATTCTCAAGCTAGCACAATGCATTTATTTAGAGGTCAAATGAGAGAAAAGGTCAAAAATTTTATTAATGCCATGTAGTTGTAGTAGTAGTTTTTGTCTCCTTCAACTTCAATTTCATGGCCCTTCTTTCAATGCTATGTTCCACGACTTTACTCTCCGAAGTTTGACTTTGCTCAAAACAGCAAACATGTAGGGCATTGTCTGTAGATGAATTTGGTCATTTGGTTCACCTCATTTGGTTAACTATTGAATTATTTATGATTTTTTTTTTACTATAAGCTGGTCATAGTAAAAGTAAATCTGTCCTCCTTTTGATATTTGCACAATTTGATCATCTTAATAAACTTTTTAAGCATTCATGTCTTCTGCAAAGTTGTAGATAATTTCTCAAGGATTCCAAACATGTTTGAATCATCTCTATTTAAGTTTTGTAGCTTGAGTTATCATTATTTTACCAACACGTACAAAACCTGAAAATAAAACAAATTTAGTAAGACATTTAAATATAAACAAACAATGTTAAAATAACATAATTTTATAATTTTAACGAAACTTAAATTTTAAAATAAAGGTTTTAACATATAATAAATAATTAATTTTAAATTTCATCACACTTCCACACTATCTTATTACTAGTCCCTTAGTAATAAAATAAAATTTATCGGAAAATCACAAGCTATATTCTTTATTCTTTTTATATATTCAAATATACAAAAATATTCATTTTAAAAACAAAATCATATACCGATATATATATATATATATATATATATATATATATATATTCCGTTTAATATATAATATATAATTAGATGTGTTTTTATTATTATTATTATTCTTATTTTAACATAATATATAAAGTAACAATATATATATATATTTTAAATTTCTAATTTTTTTTATAATAATATAGTCAAAAAGATAATTCACACCACCCACAATAACATGTATAATATCAAGAATATTATTATAGAAGCTCCAACTCCATATTTTTTTAGGTCAAAATATTTAATGAATAGCTAGTTTCCACTCATGGAGTTGGAATGAATATTAACTCTCATTGAGAAATGATAAGTATTAAAGCAAAAAATTAAATAAACAAATATTGAAAACAAAATAGGAAAATTTACAAAGAATAAAATCTCCATACTTTTTTTCCTTCTTTTTTTTTTCTTTTTTTTAAATAACGTGACTGCAAAATTTTCAATAACATAAAATTTTGGGGAAATTGCATATACTACCCCCGTGATATCTCGAGTTGACATAAATCTCCTCGTGAAAAATTTATCATCTAAAAACTCTCTGTGTTTTTAATGTCCAGCTCACGCATGACAACCATGCTTTTAGTCAAACAAAATTTTTTATTGTCCAAAATATCCCTCCTTAAATAATAAGTTCAATTATTTCATTTTCAGCCTCCGCCTCCTAATTATGGTTGGGTTGCTCCGAACTTGCAGAATTATGCAGCAAATTTCTCAAATTTAAATACCATTATACCAATGCTGCAGCTCAACCTGAATATCAGAGACCAGCTCAAAGTATTCAACCAAATATATATCCTCCTGCCGTGCTCGATGCTACCAACACTGGCTGGGGTACTCCACATGCGAACGCTAGCATGGGATGGGGGAATCCAGCACCGGCAAACTCAAATACGTACATGGGACCACCTATCCAACCCACAGTCAACACAAATTCCGGCTGGCTTGCTCCCACTGGAAATGCAGGGGATAATGTTCCAGGACAGGTGCAGGCTCTCTGGGCCCCGGTTGGGTTGCTCCGGCAGTTCAAGGTTCAATACATGGGAATGGGTGGGGCCCACCGAGTGCTAATTCGGGTGCTCCCGCTCCTGTTCAAGGGTCCACTTCGTTCGGCGGTGGAGGCTCTAGAGGTTCTTCTAATAGGCGAGACACTTCTTGGGTTTTGGTGGTGGCAGACCTTGTGGATATCTTACCTCAACATTTGGATTCATAATTTTGGATCAATCTTGGGTTTTTAAAAGGAGAAAATGCAGAAGTCCCGAAATGAAGAAGAAGAAGAGGTCTTCTATTTCTATACCGAACGAGGGCATTTTAGACAAAAAACCTCATAAAACAATGACAATTCGCAACTTTACGCACGTGTCGTATAAACCATACTGGCGAGGGGGCGTGAGCTGGACATTAAAAAACACAGGGAGATTTTAGATGATACATTTTTCACGAGGGGATTTATGCCAACTCGTGATATCACGGGGGTAGTATATGCAATTTCCCCTAAAATTTTTTATCCAAACATTCTACCATAAATATCAATATATATAAAAACATTTATATAATAGATATATCCGATTACCTTTGAAACTTATCTAGTACAAACAAATCTTTTTTTTAATACATTGATAGTATATCAATCAAATCTATAAAAATTACAATAAGCAAAGTACTTTGCAGCACGTTATTTATTTACTTTTTTTAATAAATATTTTTTTCTCTCTTTTTTTTAGGGGAGTTGTATTCTTGTAATTAACCATTTTCTTAATAATCAATAAAAGTTTATTACTTGTTTTCTCATTTCTCACCACTTACTCACAAAAGATGTGTGAGTATATATTATACTTTTACAAAAAGAATTCTTTCAATTATACATGTTAACAACCATACAAACCCTATCTTTTAATATATATATATATATATATATATATATATATATTTATATATATATATATATATATATATATAAATAAATAAACACATCTATTATACATTTTATATTAATTGATAATATATATATATATATTATATATATATATTATCAATTAATATAAAATGTATAATAGATGTGTTTATTTATTTATATATATATATATATATATATATATATATATATATATATATATATATATATATATATATATAAATTGGTACATATGAAAAACTAATGTTTTTTGAAGCATGTAATTTGAATATAATGAATGTTAAAACTAGAGTATTATGATTTTCCAATAATTATTAACTAATGCGTCTCAGGTGAATTTTACTGACACCTTACTCGAAATTAAATTAAAAATTATTATTATTATTACTATATATAAGTATATATTTTTAAAAGGAGAAGAAGAAGAAATTATTCATACTTTAAAAAAACACATTAAAACATACCGTTGAATTACAAGTTTAGCATCACATGAATTTTATTTTCTTACTCTTGGATGTTGGCCAATTAAGTTGAGATAAGAATGGATCTGGTTCATGACTAAATTCTTGCAGTAAATCAATAAGTTCACCTTCACTTGTAGCAGAAACTAACATCTTTCGTGAAGCTAATTAAATAAATCCATGTTCCACAACATCATCAAGAAACGATAATAGTTTATCATAATAGTTGTTAACATTTAACATACCAATTGGCTTATGATGGATATTTAATTGTGCCTAACAAACAGTATGAAATATTTCCTCCAAAGTACCTAAACCTCTTGGAAAAGAAATGAAAGCATCTGAATGTTCAATAATTTGAGTCATTCGTTCATAAATGTTGTCCACTTTCATTTCTTCTCCTATTGTTGGTCCAGTAAGACTGGCTAAGGTAATCGGAATAATGCCTAAGACTTCACCTCCACCTGCATGCGCAGATTTTGAAACTTTTCCCATGAGACCAACTTCACCACCACCATATACCAAATGAATCTTTTTTTTAGCAAGTGTTATGCCAAGATTTTCTGCTACTTCTTCATAAATTGAATCTTTTTCTGCACTAGATCCACAAAATACAGAAATATTTTTATTTTACTTACTTTGGATGTTGACATGTTTAGAAATATGTTTTCTGTAATTGTTAGATAACATCATATGAATTTATAAGTGAAATATTCCAAAAGTCAATATTTGAACAGAAAATTATTACTAATGAAATAAAATAAAATAAAAATGACATAAAATTAAAACACATATATACAGCGTAGTTGTGATTGTGGCTCACATATTTCTCTGATTTTACGTTCAATAACGACTTCAACGCCTTCTATGAGTCGAGGATATGCCTCCCATCCAATTTCCTCATGTTGAAATTTCCACCATAGTTTGAGAAGTTCATTTTACACATACCCACTAGAATGCGTATCAAAAACCTCTAGAAAATTATCCAAAAGCTCTTTACTCAGACCATTCGTAATGAATAAAATTTTATCTTCTCTATTCATTGATGTCATTCCAACATTTTTGCATTTTCCCTTACAAGTCCACCTTGCACATTTATGACATCATTCGGACTTTTACTTCAATTATCAAACGGACATCATTCGGTATGCCATAAGACATCATCAACCTTATTCACTCACATCTAGATTTATATTTTTTTCCAATGCATTATTAAATAAACAAGCAAAATATTTACGAAGATTCATAACACACTAAGACATCATCAACCTTAGTCACTCACATCTAGATTTATATATTTTTCCAATGCATTATTAAATAAACAAGCAAAATATTTACGAAGATTCATAACACACGCATCCATATTATTATTATTATTATTATTATTATTATTATTATTATTATTATTATTATTATTATTATTATATTTCAATTATTTTGAGGAAATTGAAAAAAACCGACTTAGACAGTTACGGAGTACCGTTATCTACCATTTAACTGAGAAATGAACTAGAATATGCAAAAACAGAATGAAAAAATCAAACAACTATTGTGGATCATATAAAGGCATAAACTCATCATTAAGAATTTCATTTTCTAGAAAGGGCTTAAGTCTTTGCCCATTAACTTTAAACACGTCATTATTTTTAGGATTTTCAATATAAACAGCACCATGAGGATAAACAAATTTAACTATAAATGGTCCTGACCACCTCGATCTTAGTTTTTCTGGAAATAAATGCAAACGAGAATTATAAAGTAGAACTTTTTGTCCGATTTCAAATGACTTTCTCATAATATTTTTATCATGAAAGGCTTTAGTTCTATATTTTTAAATATTTGAATTTTCATATGCATCATTTCTTAATTCTTCAAATTCATTTAATTGAAATTTTCTTAATTTAGATGCATCATCTAGATTAATATTAAATGCTTTAATTGCCCAATAAGCTTTATGTTCAAGTTCAACTGGTAAATGACAATACTTATCAAAAACTAACCTATATGGTGGCATCTCTAATCATGTTTTAAATGCAGTTCTGTATGCCCATAATGCATCAGTTAATCTTAAAGACCAATCTTTTCGAGTTGGATTAACTGTTTTTTCTAAAATTTGTTTTATTTCTCTATTTGCAAGTTCAACTTGACCATTACTTTGAGTATGATATGGAGTAGAAACTTTATGTGTAATGTCATATTTATTAACAAATAAGAAAACGATTTATTTATAAAGTGGCTTCTCCATCACTAATTACTGCTCTAGGTATTCCAAATCGGCTAAAAATATTTTCTTTTAAAATTTTTATAACAACTTTATGATCATTACTTCTACATGCAATTGCTTCAATCTATTTTGAAACATAATCAACAGTGACTAAAATGTAGGTAAATCCAAAAGATAATGTAAATAGACCCATAAAATCTATCCCCCAACTATCAATATTTCAATACCGTTTTGAAATTGATCTCATCTTCTAACAGTTTTCACAAGATTTGAAAAATAAATGTGTATCTTTGAATAAAGACGGACAATAAAATCCACATTGTAAGATTTTTGTAGTTGTTTTATTGGATGAAAAATGATCTCCACATGCTTCAGAATGACAAAATTTAATAACATTACTCATTTCATTGTCGAAAAATTTGGTCAGGACAATACTTAAACAAGAAAGGATCATCCCAATAAATTTTTTAAACTTCTATCAAGAATTTATTCTTATCCTGTGAATTCCAATGAGAAGGAATTTTATTTGTCACAAGAAAATTTACAATATTTGCAAACCATGGCATAATAGTAGCATAAAAAAACTGATCATCTGGAAAATTTTCATTTATTGGTATTTCATTATGATATGGTTCAGTCATTATTCTATAGAAATGATCGGCTACGACATTTTCTTTTCCTTTTTATCTTTAATTATAATATCAAATTCTTGTAACAATAAAATCCAACGCATTAATCTTGGCTTAGCATCTTGTTTATTTGTTAAATATTTTACGGCAGAATGATCAGTTTAAACAATAGTAGTAGAACCAATTAAATAAGATCGAAACTTATCTAATGCAAATACTACTGAAAGTAATTCTTTTTCTGTAGTTGAATAATTTATTTGAGCATTATTCAATGTTCTACTAGCATAATAAATTGCATAAGGTTTTCCTTCTTTTCTTTGTCATAACATAGCTCTTATAGCATAATCACTTGCATCACACATTAATTCAAATGGTAAAGACCAGTCCGTAGGTTGTAAAATAGGTGGTGTAATTAAAAGATTAATTATTTTTTTAAAAGCATTTTCACATTTCTGAGTCCATTCAAATTGTGTATCTTTTGTTAAAAGATTTGAAATGGTTTAGATATTATGCTGAAATTTTTTATAAACCTTCTATAAAATCCTGCATGACCCAAGAATGATCGAACTTCTTTGACCGTTTTTGGTGATATTAAATTAGCAATAACATCAACTTTGGTTTTATCAACTTCAATTTCTTTTTTAGATATCACACGTCCTAAAACAATCCTATATTTAAACATATAATGACATTTTTCCCAATTTAAAACACTATTTTTTCTTCACATCTTTTTGATACTTTTTCTAAGTCTTTAAGACAATTTTCAAATGAGTTTCCAAAAACAGTTATATCATCCATAAAAACATCTACAAATTCTTCAATTATATCACTGAAAATACTTAACATGCATATTTGAAAAGTAGCCAGAGTAGTACATAAATCAAATGTCATTCTTTTAAATACAAAAGTTCCAAAAAGGCAAGTGAAAGTAGTTTTTTCTTGATCTTCTAATGATATAGGTATTTGATAATATCCCGAATACCCATCAAGAAAACAGTAATAATGTAATGCCCGAGAATTTGGATATTGTAATTTGCAATGATTTATTGATAATTGGTGTGATTATAGACGGAAAGAATCAGACCGGGAAAGACGAGAAAAGACACGAGATATGTGCGAGGACAGTACCCCTCGTGCATATGCGCGGCACTGATGCGTGCATATGAGCGAGATGGGCAGAGGACCTAGCGCATATGCGCGAGCCTATGAAAGGAAAATTGCCAAGTACAGAGGACCTCGCGCATATGCGCGTAAGTGGTGCGCGCATATGCGCGAGCTGCCGAGAAGGAAATTGCCGAGACCAGTAGGTCTCGCACATATGCGCCGAGGTGGGTCGCGCATATGCGCGAGACGTGCTGAACCAAGAATGAGCCACTTGCCCCTCACCATGCATGATATATATACAAACTTCATTCCTCAGCATTTAGAAAAAGGAGAAAGAGAAGAACGAGAAGCTCCGGGGAAAAGTTTCAATTCTTGATACTAGAATTGTGATTTTGTGAAATCCGTCCGTCCGATTTTGAATCCGAGTTTAGCACCTTGTTTCTATCGACGAGATCTTCAACTGGACGTAAGTTTTACTATATTTTGATATGATTTGAAAATATGCTATGGAAGAAATTAGATATGATTCATATAGGGTGTTCTTGACATAGTAGACATCGTATAATTGAAACAGGATGGAAGAACATATATTGTATGAAATTTTTATGATTTTCAGAATGGATTTGATTGAGCTTTGATATCAGATTTGTATTGTTATTGATTATGAGTTATTGGTATATACTGATCTGTGTTACCGGTACTTTAGAATTTATACTGTCGTGCGGTCAAAATTTGATAAGACTGAGATATCTTGATTTGAATGCTATATTGATACAATATATTCGATATTGTCGTTGCCAGATTGATATTGACAGGCTTTGAATCCGAAACTTCGATCGAGTCAGATCGACAGAAAAAAAATATAAATCAATGTTAACCGGGAGATCGACTTGAGTCAGATTGAACTTGAGTTTCCCAAAAACCACATACTTTACTTTATTGCATTGATGTTTGCAATTTAATGAGATTGATATGCTTAGTCTATTGATTTATAGCAAAGCATGTATTGAGTCATGGGCGGAGATGCCTAGTCATTGGCGGATATGCCAAGTCTTTGGCGGATATGCCAAGACACTGGATGATTGAATTATATCGATGTTGCTTAGGAGTGGATAGACTCCTATCGCTGAGATTCGATATATGTTCAAATGTCCAAGAATTGGGATCCCTAGATTAGAGATGAGTCGAGTCTGAGATTACGAGTCACTAGTTGATTTACAGTTTTATATCGATATCATTTTTTCATATTTGATACATGTTATTGATGACTGTTTATGCTTTTATATTTTTTTTTATATGATTGCATGAATACATTGTTTATACTGAGATTATATTCTCACCAGAGTTATCTGGTTGTCGTGTTTGTATATGTGCATGACAACAGGTGGGACAGGATCAGGGTCAAGAAGAGGATGAGAGAGGACAAGTTAGCGTGGAAATCCGGATAGATAGGCTTCAGCACTTGATATATAGTAGTTGAACCCTAGTTTGATTTAAATGTAATTGTACAAGACTTGTACTTTTTTGTGAATGTTTATATTAGATGAATTCCATTACGTTCCGCATTTGTAGTTTTTTTAAAAAAACTTTAGACCATGTTTATCTTAATTGATTAAATTATTCCCACGAATGATTAAGAAATGAATTAGCATCCAGGTCCCCACAGCTAAGTACTACCTTCTATGTTTTCTAGAGTTTGATCTAAAAATGATAGTGAGAAATGATCTTTTCTAGTTGCATCATTTAATTTTCTATAATCAATACACATACGCCAATTAGATGGAATTTTAGCTTGTATTAACTCTCCCTTTACATTTTTTATAATAGTGATACCTGAATTTTTTGGTACTACTTGTGTTGGACTTACCCATTTACTATCTGAGATTGGATAGATAATTTCAACATCTAATAGTTTTAATACTTCATTCTTTACAACTTCTTTCATATGTGGATTATACTTCTTTGTGGTTGTTGATATGTTTTAGCATTTTCTTCCAAGTGAATTCTATGTGTGCAAATTAAAGGATTTATACCTTTTATATATTTCAAAGTCCATCCAATTGCATTTTTATTTTTTAAATTAAGTTAATTAGATCTTCTTCTTGATTTGGTATAAGAGTGGAAGAAATTACAACAGAAAACGTTTTATTTTCACCAAGAATTACATATTTCAATTTTACTGCTAAAACTTTTAATTCAAGTTTTGTATAATCATCTTCTTTAAAATTATTTTCAGACTCAAAACTTTTCTTTAAAAAAACTTCAGATTGTTGATTTTATTCTTGTATATTTTCTTCCACAATTGTTTCTATTTCATTATCATATTCATTTTCATTTATACTTGGTTGTTTACATAAATTGAACACATTAAGTTCTATAGTCATATTTCCAAAAGCCAATTTCATTATTCCATTTCGAAAATTAATTAAAGCATTTGAAGTTGCTAGAAATGGTCGTCTCAATATTACTGGAATTTCATTATGTACTTCTATTGGTTGTGTATCCAAAACAATAAAAAATACATGATATATAAATTTATCAACTTGAACCAACACATCTTCTACAATACCTCTAGGTATTTTGATTGACCAATCCGCTGGTAAGAAAGTAACAAAAGTGTGTTTTAAATCTTCTAAATTAAGTTTTTCATAAACTGAATAAGAAAGTAAATTCACACTTGCTCCCAAATCTAACAGAGCTTTTTTAATTTTATTTTCTCCAATAATACATGAAATTGTTGGACAACTAGGATCTTTATATTTTAAACTAGAATTATTTTGTAGAATAGAAATTACTTGTTCAGCCAAGAATGCTTTCTTCTTCACATGCAATTTTCTCTTCACAGTACATAAGTCTTTTAAAAATTTTGCATATGAAGGTACTTGTTTAATAGCATCTAATAATGGAATATTTATCTTTACTTGTTTAAAAACTTTATAGATATCATAATCACTTTTTTGTTTTTTATGATTTGTTAATGTAAGAGGAAATGGTGGAGGTTTATTTGACTCATTTACTATTTCAGATGATTTACCACTCACTGTATTATTCTTAGAATTTAAGGTATCATTATTCTCAAAAGTATCAGGATTATCATCATTAATATTTGATTTTAAATGATCTTTGTTTTCATTACTATATGGATCATTAACTATTGTTAGGTGCAATAATTGTCCATGTTTGGTAGAGCGATCAAATCGTGGTTCTTGAGCCGTTGTGTAGTTTAAAAGATTTGAGTTGCACCATTACCACCAGCTATAGCTTTTGGTAAAGCGGCAAGCGCTCGGTCCTACGATTGGTATAAGAGCCAAGGTCACAGGTTCGATTCCCATTACTTGCAAGGAGTGCAATTATTGGGAGGGAGATTGTTGGGTTCAATAATTGTCCCTGCTTGGTAGAGCGATCAAACCATGGTGCTTGAGCTGTTGTGCGGTTTAAAAGATTTGAGTTGCACTATTACCACCAGCTATAGCTTTCGGTAAAGCGGCAAAGGCTCTGTCCTACAACTATTTTACCACTTCTAAGGTAATAACATATTTTATTTGATCAATTTTGTCATTATTTAATTCTTGATTTTGATTTTTAGGATTAGGTTGAGGTTGAGATGGAATTTTCCTTTTTCATGAATATTAATTGCAGATGCAAATTTTGCAAGGGTTTCTTTCGAATCACTCATAGATTGACTGTTTTGAATATTGATAGACTCTTGCTTTTGGATAAATGCATGAATTACGTCTTCAAAGTTTTTTCTTGAAGGTGAAACATAAGGAATATAACCTTGATGATTTTGGTTATTTTGAAAATATTGTTGTGAAGGTTGTGCATTATTATCATTCCTCCAACCAAAATTTGGATGATTTTTCCATCCAAGATTATATGATTGTGAAAACGGATCTAAAATTGGTTTTTTATAATTGTTAACATAATTTGCTTGTTCATGGTGACATTCTTTAAATGAATGTAATGTTGGACAATATTTTGTAGAATGGTCATGTGTATCACATATAAGACAAACAATTTCATGAATACTTTTTTAATTGACCACTCTTTTTCATTTCTAATGACTCGATTTTTCTTGCTAAAGATGCAAGTTTAGCTTGAATATCTATATCATCTTTAAGATTTTAGATAGCACCCTCATTTGTTGAATTATTGATTTTAGTTGTTAGTGGTTCTATTGTTCCTATATTACCTCAATTTTGAGCATTTTCTGCTAATGAATCCAAATATTCCATAACTTCATTTGGGTTTTTATCTTCAAAAGTTTCATTATACATAAATTCTATCATTTGCCTATCTTTAGGTATTAGACCTTCATAAAAGTGAGAAACTATTCTCCATGTTTCAAAACCATGATGTAGGCATGTATTATGTAATTCTTTATATCTATCCCAACATTGATAAAATGTTTCTCCTTGTTTTTGAGAAAAAATTGTAATTTGTCTTTTAAAAGAGTTTGTTCTATGGGAAGGGAAATTTTTTTTGAGAAATTGTTGTTGCATTTCTTCCCATGATCTTATTGAACTTGATCTCAAATTTTGTAGCCATGTTTTAGCTTTATCTTTTAAAGAAAAAGAGAAAAGATTTAATCGATTTATATCCATGATAAAATTTTGATCATTATAAGTGTTACTAACTTCCTCAAATTCACTTAGATGTAAATATGGATTTTCAAAATCTAAGCCATGAAAATTTGGTAAAAGTTGAATAATTTGAGGTTTAAAATTGAAATTAGATGCATCAGGAGGAAAAACTTAACAAGATAAAGCACTAGTTCTAATAGGGTTCTTATGGTGCCTAAGTGTTCATAATTGATTATGTTCTTGATTATTATTATAATGATCATTTTCTTGATTATTAGAATTATCATCCATGTTTAAATTATTTTCAGATACTCGAATAATTCTACCACTTTTTTTACGACTCCAAACACTCATACAAGTAAAAACAACATAATACTTAAACATAAATGAAAAATGTAAACTTAATTTATACCTCCCCGACAACAGCGCCAAAAACTTGCTACTACTTAAATTTTAATTCACCCAAGTGTAAATTTTCTGCAAGTGATATATTTCGTAAGTACGAGATCGATCCACAGAGAGGTTATTTTAAATTTAAATTTATTAATTTATAAATTACCGAATGTAAGAATGAAGTTTACAAATTATAAATTTGTCAAGGCTCAAATATTTATTATTGGTTTATTTAATATTGTTTAACTAACATTAAAACAAAGGAAACCACAATAAATAATGGTTCCAAGAATTAAACACACACATAATATAATATAGTTCCACTATAAAAAATACCGAATTAAACGATATTTTATATATGGCACCTATGATTATCTATATAACTATATAAATGTATAATTACATAAAGTAAATATTAAATTAAATCATTATATTTCATTTAGAATAACCGGCAGAGCCACGCTATTGCCTAAATGAAATATATGATTTAATAAGTTAGTTGCAGTAAAGTAAAAGTTAGTTGCGAAAAATAAAAGTTATTTGCGGTAAAATAAAAGTTAGTTGCAGTAAAGTAAAAATTAGATTATGTTAGTATTAAATCATAATATTGCATTTAGAACAACGGCAGAGCCAAACTATCGTCTAAATGAAATAAATGATATAATTATATATATATATATATATATATATATATATATATATATATATATATAATATAACAATAATAATAATTGATGAAATATTTATTGTATCAATATTAAACAACAAATCAAGATAACCACTTCAATGGTATCAAGAATTTGATGTAAATTTATAACAACAAATAATTCATTTTTATACCTACAATAAAAATAAGTTAGCTAAATGAAAAGAAATAAAGAAATAATATACAAAATATAAAAAATCTTACTTTACCAAGAATTCATCATCTTCACCTTGACATAATAGATTTAGCTTGCCATGAGCTTACTTTTAATCAACACTAAAATCATTACTCATAGGTGGGAAAATGAAAAATATATTGAGACTTAGAACTTTTATACACACAAACTCTATATTTTACAATGGGATATAATGATTTTCTAGCTAGCACAAGGCCTCTATTTATAAGCCAAATGAAATAAAGGGTCAAAATTTTTATTAATGCCATGTAGTTGTAATAGTAGTTTTTGTCTCCTCCAACTTCAATTCTATATCCCTTATTTCAATGATATGTTCCACGACTTTACTCTTCGAATTTGACTATGCTTAAAACAGCAAACATGTAGGACATTGTCTGTATATGAATTTGGCCATTTGGTTCACTTCATTTGGTTAAATATTGAATTATTTATGAATTTTTTATTATAAGCTGGTCATAGTAAAAGTAAATCTGTCTTCTTTTTTATATTTGCAAAATTTGATCATCTTAATGAACTTTTTAAGCATTCATCTCTTCTGCAAAGTTGTAGATAATTTCCCAAGGATTCCAAACATGTTTGAATCACCTCCATTTGAATTTTGTAGCTTGAGTTATCATTATTTTACCAACATGTAGAAAACCTGAAAATAAAACATATTTAGTAAGACATTTAAATATAAACAAACAATACTAAAATAACATAATTTTAGTGAAACTTAAATTTTAAAATACAATTTTTAACATATAATAAATTATTTAAGTTTCATCACTCGCTCTCGAGCAAAATAGGTGACATGACACAACTTATTATCAATATTACCTCTCTCAAATTGCATTATGATCCCTCACTAATTTAGATTATTTTATTAAATTAAACATGAAATTAAACATTTAATAAAATAATAAAAAATTCATATAAATTACAATTATAATGTTATACACAAATCGTGTGTGCATAATTTACTAGTTAAAAATATTAATCCATCGTAACTGTAATAATAATTTATTTCATTCTCTCTAGTTGGGCTCAAATTCAATCGGATCGTGGCCCTTCCGAAGCTGCTTCTTCTCCAAAACCCTCGCAGTCACTCCAAAGGACAATTTCAAGCTTCCGTTCTCTCTAGTTGGGCTTAAATTCAATCGGATCGTGGCCCTTCCAAAGCTACTTCTTCTCCAAAACCCTCGCAGTCACTCCAAAGGATAATTTCAAGCTTCATATAGCTCTAGGAACAATCACCCGTTCTTGTGAAATGGCGTTGACAAATTTCCTACTGACGGTTGCCAGAGTAAGCACTGTGATTTTGCTGATGAGGAGTGACGCCAAACAGTCAGCTTCCATCTTCCGCCGCAACGTCGGTCACATCCGTAACTGGCTTGAAGAAGAGTATACCGCAGACGCCAAGTATGCTCCTTTCAAAATTATTGTTTTTTTTTTGCATCAAAGATGATTAGTTTTTCGTTGTTTTCATTTCACTTTCGTTATGTTTCACTATATTTTCGACTTCTGTTAGGTTATGGTTCTCTGGATGTTTACATTTATTGCTAATACTAGGCAATCAATGTGCTTTGGCTACTGCGTAATTTTTTTGCATAGAAGATAGCTTATGAAATGTGGGCTTGGATGCTTTGGTTTGATAAGGCCGTCCAAATAGGTTTATGTTATTTGTTTCCTTTGGTGAAATGCTGATAAAATTAACAATAATTCCTTAATTAGGAGTGTCCTTAGGAACATGACGATCTTCTTATTTTTGTAAAAGCTAATCAAGTTTTTATTACCAAAATATAAATTTTTTTGGTTTGTGCATGAATCCTTTACCTATGTGCGACGTAATGAAGGGAAATGTAGAAGGAAAGATCCAATGAGATACCTGAGAAAGACATTCCAACAGAGAACAAGCACCAGAGCTTCTTGATATCTAGGAGGATGAGCATGGTTGAAGTGTGACTCCATATGAAATTTTTTGAGCATATCTGTGTACATTTGTTTTAGAGTAATTGATCCTTTGTTTTTACCTTCATGTTGTTGGATCTCGGTTTTCTATACGCCCAAAACGCAGCGGAAGTTTAAAATTTTTTATTTTATTTTGACAATCAAAATATGTTTTGCTTTGGGCCCTCGTATGATTTTAACAAAATCAAACATTCATAGGGCGTTAGAATCGTTATAACTTTGGTGAATAAATCACATTACTACAACTACTCCGGTATTAGCGGACGTAGCTCTTGTTGTAAATCCATACGAATGTTCTTCGATCTCCTAATCCTGTCCACGACTAGGATACATGTTCCTCTTCTAACTTGCACTAGAAAGCATAGAAGATATTTGCGTTTGAGATCAAAAACTCAAAAATTGTTCAAAACCCATTTGAGAGCAATTTTAATGGCCGGGAGAATTTTTCTTTTGAAAGCAACATCAATGAATTGGGAGGAGCCGAAAGATTCTAAATTGATATCTATCAAAAATCTTTTTGGATGCCTGTACACGTAAAATAAGATTCAAAAATCTTATTATATTTCATAATCTTATATTTACTTAATTAATCTCATTAATTAAGTTAATTAAAGATCCTAAAATTGCATGCCAACTTAAAGTCCTTTTCCTTTTCAAATCATTGACCAAACTTTCGAAATGCATGTATGTGCAAATAAGAATAATGAAATCCTTATTATTTCTTTAATCCATCATTTACTTAATTAATACAATTAATTAAGTTAACTATAGATTTTAATTGCATGTCATATCAAAAGCCAATCTCGATTTTAATGCATATCTATATATTTTGAGAATATCATGCATTAATATTATATTGCTTTGTGTGAAAGTTTTTAAAATTATGCTATCATGGATATTTTCATAAATCAATACCATATTTAATAAAAAAAACTTAATGGGCTATATTATTAAAATATAATTAAATTATTAAAACTCATTTAAACTTTAATAAATTAGCATGATGGGCTTATACTCCTACAAGCCCATGATTCATGCTCCCATTATATTAACATCATCATAATCCTGATCGATGTGACAATTTCAACTTATTTGTTATTATGATGCACACTTTAATTACGAGATCACCAATGTTTAAATAAGACATGTGTACTCCTTTGACTGTCTTAACAGTCATGCTCTCAAAATTTCTATAAGCTTTCATAAACTTTATTTATAAGCTTATCGATTGATCATATCAAACTTTTTTCTTATAAATTCAACTCATTGAATTTATTATCTCAACGGGAACAAGTAAACCAGTGTTTGTGTGACCCTCAATGGTTCAGAGATACAACTAGCTATGGGTTCACTACTCTTTGTGATTCAGGACATAATCTTTTATTCGGGCTTAGCCCCATTCTTTTCATCAACACCTTGATCGAGAATGTCAGAACTCATTTCTGATTAAACCCATCGAATCATGGTAAGAGCGTCTAGTAGCATCGCCCCATGACTCCCTAGGTATCACTGACATTGCCTGTAAGAACCAGTCGATTATGATTAACGTACAGTACGGTCCCTTCATCTCATATATTCCGATCGAATCTGCAACCATTGGTTCATCGAGGGTTGCATATTAATTCAATAACTAAGTGATAACTATAATAGTGGCTTCGCGTGTACTATTCGAGAACTCCTTCTCTAACGTACATCTCGTACTCTGGCCAGAGATTCCATGCACTATTATTTCATCAGATCATTTAGGATATCCACACCAGCAGGTGAGCGGTGAATCCCCGACCACAATGCACTGGCTCCTACATGTGTCGTAACTATACCCAAGTTCGCCACCTGATGACTCTTCTGGAGCCGGTAAACGAGTCAAAGCACAGTCCTAGCATATAGAGCCTCAGTGTTGTCCCGGGTCGTAAGGACTAATGGTGTACAGTCATAACCACGGACTTATCCTCTCGATGAATGATAACCACTTGGAAAGTCCGAAGGAGGGTTGTTCGTTATAATCATCATATGACTACCCATCTGCATGTTTTGGACATCTCCATGCCCTTACCAAGAAACGCAGTACACAATATCACAGATGCTAGTCTCGAGCTCAAGCGACCTTTATCCATGTTTTAGGCGGCTAAATCGAATAGGAACGAATTTAGATTATACAGTGTTTACAAATGAGTTCCAACATCGAATTACGATTCATTTGTATTAAAGTATATTCAAGAACTTTATCTATGCTGATTGCATGGGTATACATATAAAGTATAACGAAACCATTAAAAAGTTAAATTATATTAAATAAAGATTGTTTATTTCACTTGAGTCAATAAATTCCCTAGCCAACCGTTGGCTTGCATGGCATCTACTCTAACAATCTCCCACTTGCCCTAGAGCCAATTACCCTTAATCCTATTGCTTCGCGATGCTTTTCAAACAATGGTCCTGGCAAGGGCTTTGTAAGTGGATCAGCAACATTATCTGCAGAGGGGACTCTTTCAACTGATATGTCTCCTCTTCTCACTATCTCCCTTATGATGTGGAACTTCCTCAGTACATGTTTGGATCGCTGATGAGACCTTGGTTCCTTTGCTTGCGCAATGGCACCAGTGTTGTCCCAGTACAAGGGGACTGGATCAACTCCATTAGGAATAACGCCCAACTCTTGGACAAAATTCCTCATCCAAACTACCTCTTTGGCTGCGTCAGATGCAGCAATGTATTCAGCTTCAGTGGTGGAATCCGCAACGGCGTATTGCTTGGAACCATTCCAAGAGACAGCCGCACCATATAGCATGAATACAAAGCCAGAGGTCGATTTCGAATCATCTACGTCACATTGGAAGCTAGAATACGTGTACCCTTCCAATTTCAATTCTCCACCCCCATAGATCATAAACAAATTCTTAGTCCTTCTCAAGTACTTAAGAATATCTTTTACTGGCCTTCCAATGCATTGGACCAGGGTTTGCCTTATATCTGCTTGTAACACTCAAAGCATAAGCAACATCAGGACGTGTCGATATCATACCATACATGATACTACCAATAGCTGACGCATATGGAATACGTGTCATCATCAATATCTCTTCATCAGTTTTGGGACACATAGCTTTAGATAGAGTAATACCATGACACATTGGTAAGTATCCTCTCTTGGACTCTTCCATAGAAAATCTATTTAGAATGATATCAATATAAATCGCTCGGGTGAGCCCCAGCATCCTTTTGATCGATCTCTATAGATGTGGTTCCAACTGCTTGACTCCTACTTGAGACCATATATTGATCTCTGAAGTTTGCATACCTTATGCTCACTTCCTACTGATGTGTATCCCTCAGGTTGAGACATATAAATTTCCTTTTGATATCTCCATTGAGAAATGCAGCCTTTACATCCATTTGCCATATCTCATAGTCATACCATGATGCTATGGCTAGTAGTATTATAATGGACTTAACATAGCAACTGGTGAAAATGTTTCCTCATAGTCAACTCCTTGCCTTTGAGTATAATATTTTGCAACCAGCCTTGCTTTGAAGGTCACTACCTTCCCATTCGCCCCAAGCTTTCTTTTTTAGATCCATTTGCACTCTATAGGAACGATTCTCTCAGGTTGATCCACCAATGTCTAGACTTGGTTTGAATACATAGAGTCCATTTCAGACTACATGGCTTCAAGCCATTTGGATGAATCAAGATCAGATATTGCTTCTTTAAAATTCATTGGATCACATCCAACACAATGCTCATCAGGGCTTTGTTCATGAAGAAGCGTATATCTTGCAGGTGATCTAATAACCCTATCAGACCTTCTAGGAGCTTGTACTTCAACTACTGGTTGTTGGAGATTACGTTCAACTACTATAGTTGAGAGATTATCTTGAATTTCTTCAAGTTCTATCATCTTGCCTTTTTCTATATAATAGAAATTCTTTTTCCAAAAAAAAAAGTGGCATTTCTTGAAACAAACACTTTTGCTTCATTGGGATAATAGAAATGATATCCAACATAATTCTTTGGATATCCTACAAAGTAGCACAAAGTGGATCTACTATCCAATTTGTCTCCCACTGTCTGATTCACGTAAGCAGGACATCCACATATTCTCTCGTAAGAATATTTGGGAGTTTTTCTCATTCATATCTCATATGGTGTTTATCCACTGCTTTAGTATGTACATTATTCAACAACATTGCCACAGTTTCAAGCGCAAAGCCCCAAAACGATGTAGGCAATTCAGTAAATCCCATCATAGATCGAACCATGTCTAACAAGGTTTGATTATGACGTTCAGAAACACCATTCAATTGTGGTGTTGCTGGTGGAGTCCACTGTGATAGAATCTCATTCTCTTTTAGATAACCCAAAAATTCAGCACTTAAGTATTCACCATCTCGATCAGATCGAAGTATCTTAATACTCCTTTCTAGCTATTTTTCTACTTCAAATCTGAATTCTTTGAACCTTTAAAATGTTTCAGATTTGTGTTTTATCAAATAAACACACATACCTCGAATGGTCATCAGTAAAGATATTGAAGTAGGATTGCCCATATTTTGTGCTAACACTTAGCGGGCCACAAATGTCTGTGTGGATGAAATCCAATAGACCATACGCACAGTTCCACGTTTCCATCGAATGGAGTCTTGGTCATTTTTCCTTTTAGACAGAACTCACAAATAAGTAGGGAATTTATGTTTGACAAATCAAACATGCCTTCTCCCACTAGTTTGTACATCCTTCTTTGGGAAATGTGACATAGTCTAGCGTGCCATATTTGTGTGGATTTGGATCATCTAACTTTCTTTTGTTGAAATTGCGTGTACTTGGACATTCAATTATTATTTTCAGAACATTTCTGACGCATATAATTTCTTATGTCCGAACTTCTTGCAGTGAAATAAATATGTTCTGACTTATCAGGCTTTGTAGACCCTTTAAGTGTCCTTCAGAGTTTGCCTCTTATTGGGATTGTTTTTCTTTTGAGGGGCAGAACATTTATTTCCCTTACATTGTGGGTCATTTTTCGTCCGACGAAAGGTCAATTAGAAAAACAATAATTTTCTATTTTATGGTGATCTCATAAGGTATAAGCGTATTTACTAGCTCTTCAAGGCTATCATCTATCTTATTAAATTCACCATAACCCCGTCAAATGAGGAAGAGAAAGACAACAAATTGATGTTATCAATTAACTCGTTAGTAATCACTTATTCCAGACCCACCACATTCTCAATAAGCACAGTCATACGTACACTACGCTCATGAGCCAAAGCCCCATCTTGCATACGTGTAGTCGTGAGCTCCTTGAAAGTGGTGTGCATTATTGTATGAGTTTCATAAACCATGAAACTTTTGCACGTGTATTTGAATGTCATCAGCATTCAACATTTCCTCAAACTGTCCCTACAGTTCATTTGACGTAAAAGCAAGCATGTTACACTTTAGCTTGCATACTATGGTCCTACCATCTTGCATGCTTTGTCAGTTCAGCAGGACTGACATTAGTGTGTATGCCATTTTCTCCGAATTCAGAACAATTTTCCCAACCAGTCTTGAAAATTAGATTCGGTTACCTTGTTAATAACAAAATTGGATTATGTGACGAAATCGAAAATATACTGATATGGAAACAGAATAATAGTTGTTGATTATTTTAAAATAATTTTAAGATATAAAATATGGATTTTATTTTATAAATCTCACTCCTACTATTTTGACATTTTCACCACTCTCTGATGAAAAAGGGAAATCGTATTTCCTTAGTGGGCACGTAGAGTCCAATTAGCGAATTATAATCCCGAATAATATCAGCCAACTATAATTTCTAAAAAGTATAATCCAATTGCATCTCTATGCAACCTCCGAGTGTTTTGCCTCACGTTTAATAAGGACCCAATAATATGACATCGTTTATTTTTGCGTGTCAAACCAACCTATCAATGTTGAATTGTAGTAGACGGTCGCCATGATCTCCCAATAATATGAGCCGAAGTCATGGGAGTTCCACTCAATTCACATCATATGTCCAGTGGAAGTCACAGCTTTCCGGCGTACAGGCCTCCCCAATAATGTGAGCCAGACACTGTCCGCGGGTAGCGATCAACATGCAACCACGGTTGATGGAAGGCAAGGAAAAATTAAACTCTTTTAATTTTTATTTTTCGGTCTGATATAAATTTTGAATCTTATTCAAAATGAGGGATTTTAATTTTAAAATTATCTCATAATTTTAATTTTAAAAATCGCGTTCCACGAGTTTGTATGTTTGTCGGATTCATGCAACTATATTATTTAATAATATACATACATGCATACAACTATATATTGCATATATCATAATATGACATTCAAAAATAAACAAGGATGATCGATTGCCAGCACTATTAGATCAATGTGAGCCAAACATGGATCCAGGTCCAAAACCTAGGTGAATGCAGGGATACAAATGCAACAATTACAAGAGCTTCCAATATTTTACATGTCTTCATCTTGATCATCGGGCCCACCATCTTCCAGTCTTGATCTCTCACTATTTCTAATAATTACATTTAAATAGTCATGACACATAAGGGATACATCTCATGGGGTTGGGAACGGGCCATAAACCAGGCCCACTTTAATACTATCAAATATTATAAAATGAATAAAAACAGTAGAATATCCTAACATACACCTAACACATTGGTCAAGGCTCTCAATCATCCTTCATGCATTTAATATCAAATATTAACATTAATTTAATTAAACAATTTAATTAATTGATAAATCATATATCTAATAATTTATCACTAACCACCACAATTATTAAAAAAATTAATAAATTAAATAAACACCTTTATTTAATTTCTAATTAATTCAATATTATTGATTTCTTGTAAAAACTTATTTTTACCATAAATAATTAAAATCATATTCCAATTATTTATTTCACAAGAAAATTATTAATTTTCCAAAATAAAAATTGAACCATTTTCCAAAAATAACAATTTTGTCCAAAAATTTTAAAAATCAGAAAATTGCATCTTGGGCTCAAACAATTCAAGCCCACCATTCAGCACGCTTCCCGAGACAATCATGGGCAGCCGTCCGCGCTGTCCGCCCGCTGCCCGAACGTTTCGGGCAGTGGCGGCACTCCTAGTGCGCGCAGCGCGGCGTGCTGACGATCCGCATGCTGTGCGCGGCTGACGATCCGCATGCTGTACGCTCAGCGCAACGCGCGTACTGCACCTCCGAGCGCTGCGCGCGTAGCCCTGCGCACGGGATCTGCTTGAAACAGTTCTGGGCAGATCCGAATTTGAACTTTTTTTGAAAAATACTTTTTATGGTGCTACAATTTTTTGAAAAATTTTCTTATCTGGTTAGAAATAAATTATTCTATATCAAAACCATACGATTTAGAAAAAAAACTTAGGCTCTGATACCACTGTTGGATCCCGGTTTTCTACACGCCTAAACGCAGCGGATGTTTAAAAATTTTTATTTATTTTGACAATCAAAATATATTTTGCTTTGGGCGCTCGTATGATTTTAACAAAATCAAACATTCATAGAGCGTTAGAATCGTTATACCTTTGGTGAATAAATCACATTACTCCAACTACTCCGGTATTAGCGGACATAGCTCTTGTTGTAAATCCTTACGAACGTTCTTCGATCTCCTAATCCGGTCCACGACTAGAATACATGTTCCTCTTCTAACTTGCACTAGAAAGCATAGAAGATATTTGCGTTTGAGATCAAAAACTCAAAAATTGTTCAAAACCCATTTGAGAGCAATTTTAATGGCCGAGAGAATTTTCTTTTGAAAGCAGCATCAATGAATTGGGAGGAGCCGAAAGATTCTAAATTGATATCTATCAAAAATCTTTTTGGATGCCTGTACACGTAAAATAAGATTCAAAAATCTTATTACATTTCATAATCTTATATTTACTTAATTAATCTCATTAATTAATTTAATTAAAGATCCTAAAATTTCATGCCAACTTAAAGTCCTTTTCCTTTTCAAATCATTGACCAAACTTTCGGAATGCATGTCTGTGCAAATAAGAATAATAAAATCCTTATTATTTCTTTAATCCATCATTTATTTAATTAATACAATTAATTAAGTTAACTATAGATTTTAATTGTATGTCATATCTGTGGGGACCCGGACGCTAATCAAGTTCTTAATCATCATTGGGACTAATTAATCAATTATAAAACAGGGTCTAAAATTTTTTTTTTTAAAAATGCGGAACGTAGTGAAATCAAACTCATATACATATCAGTATAAAATACAATACAAGTCCTGTACTGCATGCATTCAACTAAACTAAGGTTTAACAACTAATGTCAAGTGTTTCAACCCTATTATACATCATAATCAAAGTCCGGAGCCTCCACTCTATCACGATCTCTCCTCATCTCCTGGACCCTGATCCTGTCCCACCTGTTGTCATGTACACATACAAACAAGACAACAGCCGGATAACTCCGGTGAGAATAAATCCCAGTATAAATCAACGAAACATGCAATCATATAAACAAATATAAAGCATGTAATCAGGTAACAGATATATGTATCAAAATCTGAAACATAAATAATCATAAGATGTCTAACATATACGTGACTCCACGTCTCAGACAAGACTCAATCATAGTCTAGGGATCCCGGTTTCCAAATGTGGTATTCCTATATCGAATTCCGTAATAGAAGGAACTCTTATCCTATTACTCGATATAACCAAATATGGTGTTCCTATATCGAATTCCGTAATAGAAGAATTCCAATCCTATTACTCGATATAAACAAACATCCGGCATCCCGACCCAACCGTCATGGACTGTAGCTCTATCGTTAATATCCCATCTTGAGACATCGTGAAATGTGCCCGTGGCCATCCCACCACTGTCAGGCACTTCCGTCCCAAGATGTCTACACTATCTTGTGACATCGTGCAATGTGCCCGTGGCGATCCCACCACTATCAAGCACTTCTGTCACAAGATTACTCGTCTAATATCTGCTATCTATATTCAAGAGAACAAGTACATCAGTCAAATCAATGCGAATATCGATGCAATAAAGTAAAGTATGTGATTTAGGGAAACTCAAGTCTGAACCGACTCAAGTCGATCTCCCAATACCACATTGACTTATACCTTTCTTTCGTCGGTTTCTAGCTCAGTCGAAGTCCTGAACTCATAGCCTGTCTGGCAATGACAATATCAATAATCTCATGTCAATATACCTTTCAAATCAATAACAATCTGATCAATCTAGATTTAATTCAAAATCAACGGCATAACGGTACAATTTCAATATTCCCGTCAATACAAAATCCTCAAATCACAGTTACAATCCATAACACATATTCAATACAATTCGTGATCCAATCACAATTCAAATCTGTCAGGTATAAAGCGATATACCCTAAAAATTCATAGCAATCCCATAATCAGTCCGTTTCTTAATCTGACTTCGATTCTACGATGTCTAACATGTCAAGAACATCATATATGAATTCCATTCAATTCTGACAATATCATAATTTCAAAGCATGTCAAAACATAGTAAAACTTACGTCCAGTTGTAGCCTACGTCGATAGGAACTCAATACCGAAGTCAGATTCAAAATCAGACGGACGGATTTTTCGCAAAAGGCGTAAGGATTTTTCTTAAACTTCCCTCGACCCTTTCTCAATTTCTTACTGATTCTGAAGGATTTCGTACGTTTGTTTATATATATATACCATGCATGATTTCCAAAACGTGGCCCCTTCCTTCGCAAAACACGTCGCACCACGGGTGCGGTAGCTTCAAGACCGCGGGTGCGCTCATGCTTCGGCAGTCTTTTCATTTTCTGAATTTCCACGACCGCGGGTGCGGTCTCAATTTTTCAAAAATTGCTACCCTACTGGACATGCACCGCGGGTGCGGTGTCTTCCTGAGCGCGGGTGCGGTGTTGCTTCGACAACACATTCTGAAATTCAAAATAAATAGCCGCACATTCTCTTAAATCGTGTCTCAGTTAGCCCTTTCGTAATCACGTTAAATTATATGTCAATAATCGTTAATGAACAGTGATTAATTTTCGGGCATTACAATATCAAAAGTCAATCTCGATTTTAATGCATATCTATATATTTTGAGAATATCATGCATTAATATTATATTGCTTTGTGTGCAAGTTTTTAAAATTATGGTATCATGAATATTTTCATAAATCAATACCATATTTAATAAAAAACTTAATGGGCTATATTTTAACTCAATTAAAATATAATTACATTTTTAATGCTCATTTAAACTTTAATAAATTAGCATGATGGGCTTATACTCCTACAAGCCCATGATTCATGCTCCCATTATATTAACATCATCATAATCCTGATCGATGATCCAACATCATCGATGTGACAATTTCAACTTATATGTTATTATGATGCACACTTTAATTTCGAGATCACCAATGTCTAAATAAGACATGTGTACTCCTTGGACTGTCTTAACAGTCATGCTCTCAAAATTTCTATAAGCTTTCATAAACTTTATTTATAAGCTTATCGATTGATCATATCAAACTTATTTCTTATAAATTCAACTCATTGAATTTATTATCTCAACGGGAACAAGTAAACCAGTGATTGTGTGACCCTCAATGGTTCAGGGATACAGCTAGCTGTGGGTTCACAACTCTTTGTGATTCAGGACATAATCCTTTATTCGAGCTTACCCTAATTAGCCCCATTCTTTTCATCAACACCTTGATCGAGAATGTCAGAACTCATTTCTGATTAAACCCATAGAATCATGGTAAGAGCGTCTAGTTAGCATCGCCCCATGACTCCCTAGGTATCACTGATAGTGCCTGCAAGAACCAGTCCATTATGATTAACGTACAATACGGTCCCTTCATCTCATATATCCCGATCGAATCTGCAACCATTGGTTCATCGAGGGTTGCATATTAATTCGATAACTAAGTGATAACTATAATAGTGGCATCGCGTGTACTATTCGAGAACTCTTTCTCTAACGTACATCTCGTACTCTGGCCAGAGATTCCATGCACTATTATTTCATCAGATCATTTAGGATATCCACACCCGCAGGTGAGCGGTGAATCCCCGACCACAATGCACTGGCTCCTATATGTGTCGTAACTATACCCAACCTCGCCACCTGATGACTCTCCTGGAGCCGGTAAACGAGTCAAAGCACAGTCCTAGCATATAGAGCCTCAGTGTTGTCCCGGGTCGTAAGGACTAATGGTGTACAGTCATAACCACGGACTTATCCTCTCGATGAATGATAACCACTTGGAAAGTCCGAGGGAGGGTTGTTCGTTATAATCATCATATGACTACCCATCTGCATGTTTGGACATCTCCATGCCCTTACCAAGAAACATAGTACACAATATCACAGATGCTAGTCTCGAGCTCAAGAGACCTTTATCCATGTTTTAGGCGGCTGAATCGACTAGGAACGAATTTAGATTATACAGTGTTTACAAATGAGTTCCAACATCGAATTACGATTCATTTGTATTAAAGTATAATCAACGACTTTATTTATGCTGATTGCATGGGTATACATATAAAGTATAACGAAACCATTAAAAAGTTAAATTATATTAAAATAAAGATAATTTATTTCACTTGAGTCAATAAATTCCCTAGCCAACCGTTGGCTTGCAGGGCATCTACTCTAACACATGTATCTACTGCTTATAATGTATTTTGAAGATGGAATTCTGAATATTCAGAGTTATTACTTACTTTTTTCCTTAATAATTTGGTGTACAGTAGTTGATTAGCGGAATTATCATGCAAACTTGCTTCTTATGTTAGTCATAGTGAATCAATGGTGGTTTGATGATAGACACATACTCCCCTTAGAATGATTGATGCTAACAAATAACAATGATTGTCATGTATAAAATCTGAGTGATGCAGGTTGTGTTTTGGTGTCTGGGATAGCATCTTTGTTGTGATTTATAGGCTACTCAGTTACTTCTTGTCCCGTTTCAAAAAATGGACATTATTTATGAAATGAAATAAGTGTTGGTGTACGATCTACAAGTGATCCATGTTTGTCTAACTGTTATGCTGACTTTTGAATCATCAAAGGCATGGTGCCTCTTCCCCTGATCAGCTGATGTTAGAACCCTCGAGTCGTTATGTGATAAATTGTCATAATTTTTTTTCTCTTGTTATGATGTTCTAAATTATTGTTGATGCATTTGTTTAAACTGGATCATTCAGCTGAGGAAAACAGTTAAATATAAAAAGCTCATTTGGGTCTCTACTTCAACAAAAAGATTGATCAAATCCTCACTTGCAGTGGTGCTACAATTCATGTTCATTTCATGAATCGTACATATTACAAATTTGAATGTTGTAACATAAACCTGAACTAAGATGATATATTGTTGGCGGAATATACGACGATTAATCACATTTTTTACTAGTGTCCCAACTATGAGTAACTTGGGCTACATGAAATTATTAAAGATGTGTACTTATGTGTAGAGCCCAAACTCAATACACGTAAAACTCATGCATTTATTTAAATTGTTAAACTATTTATTTAATCTTAAAATGATTTTAGCGATGCATGATTTATGAATCTGCATTATTTTAATTATTTATGTTATGTGATGCACGTTAAAATATTTTCTTGAGCTTCATGTTTTAGGAGATTATTTGATGCGGGATACTGGCGACGATTTGGGCGATTTGTAAAATGTGGTATTTTATTTCAAGTCGAGAAAGTGTCATTTTAATTGATTTATTAAGTTTTTAGCATTTTTAAAGCCTAGTTTATTTATTTGGAGATTTTAAGATTTTAAACTTTTAAAGTTTATTAATTGTGTATTTTATTTTTATTCGGGGATTTTTGTAAAAGTTTGTGTGGATTAACTTTTAATTAGTTTGTAAATTAGTTAATTAAGCATTTTTCCCCTTATTAACCACAAAACACACGCACACACAAACTCACACACGCACACACAATTACACGCGCACACACACACACCCAAATCCCTTTGGCTTCCATTTCATTTCTTTTGAAGAAACTAGGGTTCTTGTTACCCTCTCTAGCAACCACCTTCCTCTTCAAAAATTTCAACAATTATCGTCCATTTTTCTTTAAGAAATCGTGCCGCAATTCGTCTCGGATCAACCCTCACATCTTTCCGCTTTGGTATCGTCATTTCGTGAGTATATTCATCAAAAGCGTGTATATCCTTTCATTTTTGCATCGATCTCGTCATAGTAATTGTTTTGATGTTAATTGTATGAGAAAGTTCATGTATTTTGTGCAACGTTCGAGCAAAAATAGTTGAAATGATTTTGAAACGATTTTTAGATCTTAAAAACCAAGTTTACTGTTATTTTTATTACTGTGCAATTTCGGTTGATTTTTTGGAAAAACTTTCAACATATAAAACGTAGTACTTTTTGATACGTTCGATTTGACAGTAAATTCGTAATTTTTGGCAAAAAACGAGTGAGTTATGTTCATTTTCGTTTGACTGCTCAAGCTTCTACATTTTGAAAAATGTCCCTCATGTTTTCTTGAGTTTATTTTGTTGTAGACTTCGTTGGGAATTTTTGATTGGTCATTCCTGCATTTAGGTGTGTCAAGTGGGGTGATCATATGAGTTTTGGTGTCTCGTTTCGGGTTAGTAAGGGTGAGGATGCATTAGAAGTCATAGGAAATCTTGTGTGCAGATTTTGGTGGAGTTCGCCCAGGGTTAGAGCCGCAACGCTATGCTAGGAGCAACTTCAAATGGTGCAGTGCCACGGCGCTATAGGTAGTGCCACGGCGCTATAGGGTGGTGCCACGGCGCTAGACAGGCGCTGCAGTGATGCCCCTCAGCGCGTAGGTGCTGGTTCTGGTATTTTTCGGGCTTTGATTTTAGGTGCTATTGCTTCCTTTGGGTAATATTACGCTGTTATGTCCTAGCATAGTGAGGGTTAGATTAGATGTTATGAAGTTTGATTGGGGAACGTTGAACTATGGTTTAAGCGAGGTCCGTCTCTTCCTTTGCTTGGGAAATTTCTTACTCCATATCAAGGCTTGCTTCGGGGTTCGAGTCATGGGTTAGCATGTCGACTAAAAGTGGTCAAGTCCCTAGGGGTCTAAAAGGTCATAAGTTGTTTAACTACTTCGGTGGTGAGTTTGTCTAATACTGTAAAGTTATGAAATTTTAAGTTGTTGGAATAATGTACTAGTACGCATGTGCATCAATAGACCCAAACAAGATCCAACGAATCCCTCAACGCCATGTAAGTATGTTCGACGTGCAAAAAAAATGTTTTGATGTCTTGTGACCAATTATGAACAGGTTTGGAAGCCCGTGAATGTGGCCGGTGACCACTCCACCCCGGTAAATCATGACCATGTTAAGATCAGAATTGGAAAACGGTAAAGGATGACCAGGGACCAATCCACCCGGTAAAGCATGACCGAGGATCTCATGTATCTGGTAGTTGACATCTCTGCTAGCCCAGTACTGTAGTTTAGTCTGATCAGGCGAATTTATGTATGTATCACTTGCTTTGAAACATATTTCTACGCAAAATGATGATGTTATGTATGTCCAAGAATGTATGATGCAAGTATGTTTATGAAAAGTTTTACGATATGATGGCACATCTATGTTTATGCAAATACTTTCAAGTCTAAGTATGGATGCTCTACTTCAAAAATTCATGCACTTTTATTATGTATTACTTGTTATCCCTATTTTATATATGTTGAGTCTTTAGACTCACTAGACTTCATCGATGCAGGTGAGGACGAGTATGAGGAGACGAGAGGTGGGAACCAATGAGCCAGCTCGGACTGTGCGGAGGCTAAACCCGAGGACCGCCTATGTTTTTTAGAAATTTTTGCATGTTTCATATGCTCTAATTTTCACGCTATTGTTTACAATGTTTAAACGATTACCTTTTTACGAACTTTGTTTTCAATTGTTTTATTTCAAATATTTTTAGAGGAGCATATTATTTTTAACACAATTTGAAGGTTTATTATTTATCTAAGAAAATTTTTATTTTTCCGCAAATTTTAAGTAGTTTAAAAGTACGGTACGTTACATTATATATGAGTGTACATTAATGTGAGTACATATCTTGCTAGATGGTATAACTAAAAGGGTTGCGAATTGGGATCAGCGAGGAGGATAAATGTGCATCTTATTGAGAATTTGTTCAAAATCGTCATCATGCTTTTGAACTGGATGCTGGTGAAGTCCTTCATAGCTTGTGACGACAATGCCCTCATCTGTCATAGCCTCTGTACTTTCTTATTCACATTGTATCCTTTGTGAGTACATCTATAGTAGCTCCAGCGTGCAGCATAACATAGTTGTAACCTTTAAACACCTATGCTAAAATCGTGCATAATTTGTCCTGAAAAATTACTGAAATACGTTATGTGACATACCTGGGAAATTTGTTGTTTTTGACTCTTTTTTGTCCATACTTTCTCCACCTAAAGCCATCATCAAGTATGTCAACTCGACTTTGTGTTTAAAATGAAAATTTTGTCCTTTAAATTTTGTTTTTTGTACTGCTTGTGTTCTTTAGAAACGGTGAATATTTATTCTTGTCCCCAAGCTTCTCATCGTGTGTTGTATCTGGTTTTGACTCTGTTGTATCGGATGAAATATTGTCCTTGTTGAATGATCGAGCAAATCTTGCATTGTAAAATCCTTAGTAAAAATTAATAATATTCAGGCTCGAAATAATCGCAAATGCACGATGTCAAGTAATAATATAGTGTACGAGAGTACGAGTATGTTCCTCTAGGGACTTTATTTCGCAATTGTTATTATCAATTATTAAAATCTTTAGCAACGATAATTTGGATGTTGTTTACTACTATAATGATTAAATAAAAACTCAATGAAATGGTTCAAGGATTAAATGATTAAATAAATAAGCTAGAATGATTGACTAAAGTTCAATGAGAAATGAATTTGTTGGGAATCTCGGTTCACCTACCCCTCGCTAATCTACTTAATGCGCTCAACAATGATCTATGCTTTCGACGGGATTTCCTATCCAATTGAACACGCCCTCTCGAGCTATGCCAAACTAATTCAACTCAGTGAAGTAATTAGATCTCATTAATTATTTATCAAGGGTGAATTGAATGTCGTTCTATGAAATCCCCTAGCTTTCGACCTACTGGACTATGACTATCGACGTGTATCCGATTTCGTATTTCTATGTAAATTGTAAATCCACGGATTATGCTACTCGTTCCTATCACGAGTTATTCTCTCGAACTCATTCGCAACATGATATCGTTATTAAAGTTATCTACGCTTCAACAACACAACAAAAATAATAACACAATCAAGAATAAATCAAAAGTCGATAGATGGATTAACTATACTCGGTTTCATGGTAGAATCCCCTTAAATTCCAACAAATAATGTAAATTAGCTACTAGAATTCATGATCAAACTAAGCAAAATAATATTTAAACAAGAGAAATTAAATTAGAAATACTAGACGTGACGAAAACACGAAGAATGTTGCCCGAAAATCTTGTAATCTTCAACTCCCAGCTTTCTCCAAGCCTTTCTCTCTCTTCAAAACCTTGGTGGCTGCTGAATAATGTATCTTTTTGTCCTCTAGGGTTCTTTTGTACAGCCATACACCTTCCAAGTTGAATACAAGCCAATTAAGATTATTTACTGGCGCCGGGGCAGTCATGTTTTACCGCCCTATCGTGAGGTCTTCTGCAATGTTGCTTGCTTCAGATGCCTCTCGCGCGCAGGGTGGGTGGGGGTCAAGTTTTACCGCCCTAGTGCGAGGTCTTCTGCTCGGCCTCTTTAATTTTTCTTTGCTCGCGCTGGGGCGGTCAAGAATTACCGCCCTAGCACGAGGCCTTCTGCTCAACGTCTTTTTGGCTTCTGCATGCGCTAGGGTGATCAAGTATTACCTCCCCAGCGCTAAGTGGTCTGTCCTCAGAGTTGAATTTTCTCCTTTTCCGTCATTTTTCCTCGTTTTTCCTGCACATTCATACAACTCGGTGAGCGATGATAAAATGCAATAACTTAAGATGAAATGAAAAAAATTTAGACTTCATACAACCAAAACGATGCAAACTAAGACTCGCACGATGCACTAAAATACGTAAATATGACCTCTATCAACCCCCTACCATACTAACCTTTTGCTCGCTCTCGAGAAAATAGGTTGCAAGACACAACTTATTATCAATATACCTCTCTAAAATTGCATTATGATCCCTAACTAATTTCTATTAATTATTATCAAACTAAACATGAAATTAAACATGAAATAAAATAAATAAAAAATCTCATATTAATTACAATTATAATTTTATACACAAAACTTATGTGCATAATTTACTAGTAAAAAATATTAACCCATCGTAACTGTAATAATAATTTATTTAATTCTCTCTAGTTGGGCTCAAATTCAATCGGATCGTTGCCCTTCCAAAGTTGCTTCTTCTCAAAACCCTCGCAGTCACACCAAAAGACAATTTCAAGCTTCCATTCTCTTTAGTTGGGCTCAAATTCAATCGGATCGTGGCCCTGCCAAAGCTGCTTCTTCTCCAAAACCCTCACAGTCACTCAAAAAGACAATTTCAAGCTTCCAATAGCTTTAGGAACAATTACCTGTTCCTATGAAATGGCGTTAACAAATTTCCTATTGACGGTGGCCGGAGTAAGCGCCGTGATTTTGCTGATGAGGAGTGACATAAAAAAGTCAGCTTCTATCTTCCGCTGCAACGTCCGTCACATCCGTAACTGGCTTCAAGAAGAGTCTACCGCAGCCGCCAAGTATGCTCCTTTAAAAATTATTGCTTTTTTTTTCATCGAAGATGATTAGTTTTTCGTTGTTTTCCTTTCACTTTCGTTATGTTTCACTATATTTGCGACTTTTTTTAGGTTATGGTTCTCTGGATGATTCCATCTATTGCTAATATTAGGCAATCGATGCGCTTTGTCTACTGCATAATTTTTTTGCACAGAAGATAGCTTATGAAATACGGGCTTGGATGCTTTGGTTTGATAAGGCCGTCCAAATGGTTTTATGTTATTTGTTTCGTTTGGTGATATGATGATTAAAATTATCAATAATTCCTTGATGAGGAGTGTTCTTAGTAACATGACGATCTTCTTATTTTTGTAAAATCTATTCAAGTTTTTATTACCAAAATATAATTATTTTTTGGTATGAGCATGAATCCTTTACCTATATGTGACTTAATGAAGGGAAATGGAGAAGGCAAGACGGAAGGAGATACCTGAGAAAGACATTCCCAAAGAGAACAAGCACCAGAGCTTCATAAGAGATCAGTGTTGGTCAGACCGATAGTACTGGAGCAGTTCCTATTTGAGCCAGACAGGTGGAGAAGTTTCCCTCGCATGATCTCTTGCATGCAGGCACGGAAACTTATTTCTAAGGGGTGTCAGGCCTTCGTGGCCAGCATCATTTCAGCACCTGAAGCACACGCTCCGTCTATATCAGACGTACCAGTAGTCAGAGACTTCCCAGACGTCTTTCCTGACGACGTCACAGGTCTACCACCAGAGAGAGGTAGAGTTCGCAATCGATCTTATGCCAGGCACAGTGCCAATCTCTAAAGTACCATACCGATTAGCCCCAGCTGAGATGTTAGAACTCAAATAGCAGATTCAGGAGCTTCTTGACAAGGAATTCTTCCGCCCCAGTTTCTCGCCGTGGGGCACACCAGTGCTCTTTGTGAAGAAGAAGTATGGGAGTACGTGGTTGTGCATCGATTACCGAGAGTTGAACAACGTAACGATAAAGAAAAGTACCCACTTCCTAGGATCGAAGACTTGTTTGATCAGTTGCAGAGAGCTACAGTGTTCTCTAAGTAGATCTTCAATCAGGTTATCACCAGCTGAAGGTGAAAGATGCAGATGTGCACAAAACAGCCTTCAGAACCAGATATGGGCATTACGAGTTCTTAGTAATGCCATTCGGACTGAATAACGCCCCAGCTATTTTCATGGACCTCATGAACCGAGTATTTCAGCCTTACCTCGATCAGTTTGTCATAGTATTCATTGACGATATTCTCATTTACTCAAAGTGCCATGAGGGGCATAGCCAGCATTTGAGGACAGTGTTGCAGGTTTTGCAGGGTCGTAAGTTGTTTGCGAAGTTCAGTAAGTGTGAGTTTTGGGTGGAGAAGGTAGTGTTTTTGGGTCATATTATTTCTAGCAGTGGAATTGAGGTGGATCGAGCCAAGGTAGCGGCAGTTAAGGATTGGGTTGAACGGAAGAATGCATCGGAAATCCGCAGTTTTCTGGGTTTAGCCGGTTACTACCGTAAGTTCATTCAGGGGTTTTCGTCCATAGCAGTGCCACTCACTTCACTGACCAAAAAGAATGCTAAGTTTGTGTAAAGTGATGAATGTCATAAGAGATTTGACACGTTGAAGCAAGCCCTTATTTCAGAGCCAGTGTTAGCCATGCCAACAAGGCAAGGGGATTTTGTGTTATACACCGATGCATCTAAGCTCGGGTTACGCGCGGTATTGATGCAGCATGGTCGGGTGATAGCTTATGCGTCCAGGCAGTTTAAGGTGCACGAGAAGAACTAACCGACTCACGATCTTGAGTGAGCCACGGTTGTCTTTGCATTGAAGATTTGGAGACACTACTTGTATGGCGAGAAGTGTCAGATATTCACTGATCACAAAAGTTTCAAATATTTCTTCACGCAGAAGGAACTGAACATGAGACAGAGACGGTGGTTAGAGTTGGTGAAGGACTACGACTGCGAGATTAGCTACCATCCGGGAAAGGCTAATGTTGTCGCAGACGCGTTGAGCAGGAAAGTGGCAGTTGTAGCACAGTTGTCAGCACAAAAACCTCTTCAGTCTGAGATTCAGAGGTTTGATTTAGAAGTTTACCGCAAGGGCAGAGCTCCGAGGCTGTGTAATATGACAGTCCAATCTTCTCTGCTAGACCGTATTCGTGCAGGTCTGTCTTCAGATGAGCAATTACAGAAATGGAGACTGAAGGATGAAGCTAAGGGCAGTGTTCTCTACACAGTGTCAGATGGTATTGTGAGATACAGAGACAGAATGTGGGTGCCTAGCGTTGATTCGATCAAAGAGGATATTCTTTCAGAGGCACACGCATCTCCGTATTCCATTCACCCAGGAGGTACCAAGATGTACAAAGACCTGCAGATTTTGTATTGGTGGCCAGGGATGAAATGAGACATCCTCAGATTTGTGTATGAATGCCTCACTTGTCAGCAGGTGAAGGCAGAACATCAGAGGCCAGCAAGATTGATTAAGTCACTCCCCATCCTAGAGTGTAAACGGGAGAATATTACAATGGACTTTGTGGTTGGTTTACCGAGGTCAGTCAGAGGATCGAATTCTATTTGGGTTATAGTGGACCGACTCACTAAGTCAGCGCACTTCTTGCCAGTGAAGACGACCTTCTCCATGACGCAGTACGCGGAGCTTTATATCAAGGAGATAGTTCGATTGCATGGGATCCCAGTTTCTATTGTGTCCGAGAGGGACCCGAGATTTACATCGTCCTTCTAGAAGAGCCTACATGCAGCCATGGGGACGAAGTTGCTTTTCAGCACAGCTTTTCACCCGCAGACAGATGGCCAATCTGAGCGAGTGATTCAGATTTCAAAGGATTTATTGCGAGCCTGTATGATCGATTTCCAGAGGACTTGGGAATCAAATTTACCTCTAGTGGAGTTTACCTATAACAACAATTTCCAATCATCGATAGGTATGGCTCCCTATGAGGCATTGTTGGAAGGAAGTGCAGATCACCAATTCATTGGGATGAAGTCGGTGAGAGAGCAGAACTTGGTTCAGAGATTTTTCAGCAGACTGCAGATGTGGTGGTCAAGATTCGAGATAGAATGAAGACCGCCCAGAGTCGTCAAAAGAGCTATGCCGATAAGAGGAGAAGAGACCTCGAGTTTGCCGTAGGCAATCACGTTTTTGTCAAGATAGCACCTATGAAGGGTGTCATGAGATTCGGGAAAAGATGCAAACTGAGTCCGAGGTTTATCGGGCCGTTTGAGATTCTTGACAGAGTTGGGACACTAGCCTATCGCATTGCCCTTCCGCCGAATCTAGCCGGGGTACACAATGTGTTCCACGTCTCGATGCTGAGGAAGTATCTAGCTAATCCATCGCACGTGTTGAGTTATGAGCCACTGCAGCTTGCTCCGGACCTGTCATATGAGGAAAGACCCGTCTAGATCCTAGACAGGCAGGAGCGGAGACTTCGAAACAAAGTGACTAAGCTAGTCAAAGTCCGGTGGCTAAGAGGCCACTTGGGAGTCAGAGGTAGATATGAGAACTCGCTATCCAAAGTTGTTTTGTAAGACTTAATTTCGAGGACGAAATTTTTATAAGTGGGGGAGGAACTGTAGTGCCCAAATTTAGTACACGTATAACTCATGCATTAATTAAATTGTTAAATATTTTATTTAAGTTTAAAATGATTTTTGGGATGCATGATTTATTTAAATTGCATTATTTTAGTGTTTATGTGATGAACGTTAAAATGTTTTTCAAGTTTCATGTTTCAGGCGATTATTCGAGGCGGAATCGAGGAAAAGAGACCGGTGACGAGTTTGGCAATTTTTAAGCGTGATATTTTATTTTAAGTGGGGCATTTTAAAAGTGTTTAATTAAATTTTAAAATTTTAAAGGCCTAATTTAATTATTAGGTGATTTTGTGATTTTAAGCTTTTAAAGTCATGGCATCTGTGCATTTTATTATAAATTAGAAGATGTTATTTAAAATTTATAGTGAGTTAGCATTTTTAATTATCATTTAAGTGGCATTTAGTTAGCCTTTAATTTCTTTGTTAATTAGGTAAATTAGCTAAATTATTTAACCTTAATTTTAGTAAACACACACACTAACACACACAACTTCACGGCACACAACACACACATTTTTCACTTCTTTTTTTTTCAGATTTTTGAGAGACAAAACTTAGGGTTCTTGGTAAGTGTATCAGCCGCCCCTCTCCTACAAAATTTCCAGCAGCTTTTCTTTAATTTCGTTGCAAGATTTTAGTGCGACAATCGTCCCGGATCGCCCCTAACTCTGTTTTCGCTTCGGTATCGTCGTTACGGTATTTCTAATCATCAATGACACGTATATTCTGTTATTACTGCATCGATCTCATCATATTACACATGTGTTGTCATTTAAGTGTAAAAATACATGTGTTATGCGTAGAAGTTTGAGCCATTATGTTTAGAACGTTTTTTAAACCATTTTAGATCTAGATTTTCGATTTTTGCTGTCTTTTAAATGCTGCGTTTTTTTGGTCGCCTTTTTGAGAAAACTTTCAACACAAAAATTGTATAACTTTTCGATACCTTCGATTTGACAGTAATTAGAAATTTTTGGATGAAAATTGAGTGAGTTATGATGTTTTTCGTGAGACTGCTCAAACTTCGTTTTTCAGAAAATTTTGTATTGACGCGTTCTTGAAGTTTACTTGTTGCAGGCTTCGTTGGGGATCGACGGGTGATCGTGTCTGCATCTAGGTATGCTTAGTATGATGTTGGGTTGCTATTTGACATGTCGTTGAGTTTCAATAGGCAATCGAGCACACTAGAAGTCGTAGGAAACGTTTCGGTGTCAATTATCACGTTATTTGAATTGTATGTGTCGTAGGGTGAACATCGTTGCTTTGGGTGTTGTACGAATTTGGAATTGGTGTTATGGCATGCTAGGATGGGTCTCGGGGTGTCGGTTCATGGTGCATATAATCAAGTCTAAAGTGATAAGCACCTCATGTATTGAATTCTCGTTGGTTTCCGATTAGCGCAGGTACACGGACTCGCGGACGGACCCTGGCACGGGGTCCTTGCCTTTGTTTTCTCCTTGATGCCATTTCTGCGTGCCAACACGGACCCCCACACGGACCAGGGCACGGGGTCCGTGCCTTTGCTTTCCTTCGAAGTGTCAATCAACCGAGTCTGCACGGACCCTTTAACGGACCCTGACACGGGGTCCGTGTCCCTTCCTTTTGATTGGTCCTTTCTTTGCGCACACACACGGACTCATACACGGACCCAGACCCGGGGTCCGTGTACTTCATATTTTGGGAAAAAAATAATGTTTAATTTGAGGTTTGATGTCATGGTTTAGTGCAATGATTTACAAAGTCGAGTCATGGGAATTTTAGAATATCCTAAGGAGTTGAATGAACTCGCAATTAATCATGATCAATACGTCTAAGCTATGAAAGTTAAGTATGTGAATATATGTTAGTATGTGCAGCAACGGCCCCAAATTGAAGTCCAACGAATCCCTCAACGCCAAGTAAGTATGTTCGACGTGCAAGAAATTATTTTCAAGTTTTTGAGGTATGCTAAATGTCTTGTGACCAATGTATGTATGGGGTTGGAAAGCGTTAAATCATGAACGTGGATCAACCCACCACGTTAAAGCATGGACAGGTTTAGATCAGGATTGGAAAGCGTTAAAGCATGAACGGGGACCAATCCACCCGTTAAAGCTTGAACGGAGATCTCATGTATGTGGTAGTGGGTTCGCCCCTGTCATCTCAGTACTGTGGTTTAGTCTGATCAGGTGATTATGTTATGGAGTGATATATCTCTACGCAAAATAATGAAGTTCATGTATGTTTATGTATGCACAAGTATGCAAGCATGTTTATGAAAGTTTTCACGTTATGGCACGTCTATGATATGTATGAATGTTCAAGGTTGCTTCAAGTTCAAATTTCAAGTATGTATGTTCTATTTTTAAGCTGCATGTGGCTTTATTATGTATTATTCGTTATTCCCAGTTTATACGTGTTGAATCTTTAGACTCACTAGACTTGATCGATGCAGGTGAGGATGTTTAGGAGGAGACTGACGGTGGGGACCGAGGAGCAGGCTTGGGCTGAGCGGGAGGCTAACCCGAGGATCGTCATGTTTTACTTTTTATGCAAACATTCAATACTTTTGTCAAACTTCAACTTTCAAATCTTTTGTTGCAACAACTCGTGAGACGTACAGATTATTTCACGTTTATTTAAGAAAATTTTTAATTTTTCCGCAAATTTTAAGTAGTAAAAAGTACGGTACATTACACTTAAACTCCATACATCTCCATTCTTTTAGCCTAGGAATAAAATTTCATTCTTTTATTTGGCTCCCCGACACATAACGACACCAATTTTTTTTCGTTCAGCTTATTTTTCTGTCCTCCCTCAGATAAGAACAAGAAATATGGGTGTGTGGCTTTGGTCCAATCTCAAGGGTACATCAATAAGGTTAGACACGGCTAGATATACGGGTACAAGTATCGAAGTAAAATTATTATCAATAATCTCGGTTCAATGAATTGGTCTAGCAGAGATGTGCCTAACTCATCCTCGTCCTGCTGGACAGTGTTCGTGTCAAGGGATGTGTTCAAGTCACCTAGTGCATCACAAATTCCCCACAAACAATGTCCAAGTTCACTATGTCATGTATTTTCTTTTGCCAAATTGTGCTGAAATTTCATTATCCAATGAAGATTTTCATGCATCAACCACTCGTGTGATCTAAACTAGTGCCGTGACAACATTGGACATTCGCATGTATGACCCATTCAACATCATCATTGGCTACCACATACGAATCTAGCACCAACTATAAATCACTTCTCAAATGACAACACAAATAACACGAGACAAATGCAATACGAAAGACGAACTAAACAAACAACCTAAACACAAAATAACCAAACTAAACACCCACCCCCCAAACAGAAACATGCCATGTCCCCAATGAACAAAACAACTAAACAAGTAGACAAACGAACAGAGTAACTAAAATGGATGCTAAACAGAATGCATTCAAAATGAAGTAGATAAAACGAATGCAAAGAAAAGGAAAACACGAAGACTCCCCTGATCACTGCTCATTTTCCTCGTCCTCGGGCGGTGCAACTCCTGGCTCCTGATTGTCCGGCTGAGGGTAAGCATAGCGGAATGGGAACGGGGGCGGGTATGCTGGTGTGGTGGATAGGGGAAGAATAGGGCAATTCTAGAGCTTTGTATGTACTACTGGATTTGAGAGAAGACCAGTCAGCCCACATTAATCGGAATACCCACCATCAGTGCGTAGACTAGGATGGCTCGGTCTTTTTGAATGTCACTGGTATGGGACACCTACATCAACCGCTTGGATATAAAAGCATACCGCATCGTGGGCCTGGACAATAAATATGTTTCAAGAAAATAACTCGGAGTCTTCCAAATAGCCACCAGGTAATAGATAGTTTGCACAATTAACTCAAAATCCGGGTTGGCTATCAAGTCCTCTAAAGCAGATTCATCAACCACAGGGGTAACCAACAATTCATTCAGGGTGGCTGAGTCAAAAGATATTAACTTACCCTGTACCATAGCCATTCCATCAGTCCGCTCGGCGGCGTTGGCATAAAATTCACACAATCGGAATCACCGCGGCCTTGGGTGTAGCAAAAAAAGACTCCCAACCTCGTTTCTAAATATCATGCAAAAAATGTAATGCTCTAGATGAGAAATCAAACCCCTGTTCCGGAATGAGGCGCCTATGCACTTTGGCGTGTTCATACCGATTTCGGGATTTCTCATTCACAAATTTACCTCTATTATCGGACAAAGAGGAGGAAGATACATGTGTTACCTTAGATTTATTTGGAGCCATTTTTGAATGCGGAGGTGGGCGAGATAAACGAAGCACGAAAAGTGCCTTGCCACTTAGGAAATGGGAGCGGAGTCACCGGCTTGCGTGAATGGCGTGGGAACTTAGGGACTCAAGTACCTGAAAATTGAGAGGGAGAGACGGATGGTGAGGGATGAATTTCAGAGGAAAATTGCGAAGGGGAGGGTTTGTGTGTGCACATAGTGAGAGAAAGAAGAGAAGGGGGCGGCTTTATAACGCGGCGCACTGGGGCGGTCCAATTATACCGCCCTACCCTCTATCAAAACAAATTTCATTGGCGCGCTGGGGCGATCAAGTTATACCGCCCTAGCGCGAAGCTCTCTGTCCACGAAGTGCCAGTGAGGCGCACTGGGGTGGTCAAGAAGTACCGCCTAGCGCGAACTCCTCTGCTTCTGACTTATCTTTCATATATATATATATATATATAACAATAAAAACAATATATAACAATAAAAACAACCAAAATCTAGTTTAAAAACTCAACTAAATAAAAGAAAATTTTAAAAGCGAGTATGAAGAGAAAGAAATTAGTTCTCAATTTATATTTGAGAGCTAGACTGTAGGTTCCTCTCAGTTCTAATTGTTTTGGAATCAAGCGACTCCAATTTGGGGCTCCACTGTGCCGCCCAAATAATGCTTCAGTCGTTGAGCATTGACTGTGAACGGCTCATTTGTTTCATCTCTCAAAGTTATGGCTCCCGAGGGGAACACTTTGGTGATCATGTAAGGTCCCGTCCATCTTGACTTGAGTTTTCCAAGAAACAGGCACAACATGGAGTTGTTTAGCAGCACCGCTTCACCTTATTTGAATTCCCTTGGCAATATGTGTTTGTTGTGTGCTTGCTTTGTATGCTCCTTGTAGGTCAACGTCAGATCATAGGCTTGACCTCTGAATTCTTCCAATTGGTCCAACTGGAGCAATCCGTGTTCATCTACAAGAGCAAAATCAAGATTTAGCGCTTTTGTTGCCCAATAAGCTCTATGTTCTAAATCAACAGGTAAATGACATGCTTTTCCAAAAAGTAGCCTATACGTTGTCGTGCCTATAGGTGTCTTAAAAGCAGTCCTATATGCCCAAAGTGCGTCATCTAACCTCAACGACCAGTCCTTTCGATTTATCCCCACAAACTTCTCCAAAATCCTCTTGGTCTCGCGATTCGACACCTCAACTTGACCACTTGTTTGAGGGTGATAGGGAGTGGAGATTTTATGAGTGACCCCATATTTACCCAAAAAAATTTCAAAAATTTTATTGCAAAAATGGTGCCACCATCACTCATGATCGCTTGTGGTGTTCCAAATCTGTTGAAAATGTTTTTCTTTGAAAATTTCAGCACCACTTGAGCATCATTCGTTGTATATGATTTCTCCTCCACCCATTTGGAAACTTAGTCAACCGCAACCAAAATGTATTTTTCTGTAAACAAGTTGGAAACGGTCCCATGAAATATATCCCCCAAACATCAAAGACTTCGCAATCGATAATATTATTTAAAGTCATCTCATGGAAAAAGGAACGTGAATCTTTAAATAGAGTTGGCCAATAAAATACACATCTGAGTAACTTGGATGCCATTCGTGTGGATAAAAAATGACCACCTACGTCGCGGTCATGACAGTGGATAAGAATCGATCACATCTCTTCCTCCATTACACATCTCCTTATCATGGCATCTGCACAGATTTTGAAAAAGAAAGGTTCCTCTTTCACGTCCGTGAAGAATTTCTTTCTTTGGTGGGTGAGCCTGTAACAAGAAAATTTGCATAATCTGCATACCATGGACAATTTTTCATCAAGAACAATTGTTCATCAGGAAACCAATCATCTACCTTATCCTTTGCACATTTGTCGCTAACATGTTCAAGTCTAGCTAAATGATCAGCTACCACATTCTCTACACCTTTTTTATCTTTTATTTAGAGTTCAAACTCTTGAAGAATTAAAATCCATCTAAGCAATCATGGTTTGACCTCTTTCTTAGCAAGCAAATATTTAAATGCAGAGTGGTCAGTAAACACAATAACTTTCGACAAAACAATGTATGAATAGAATTTATCAAATGCAAATACTACTGAAAATAATTCTTTTTCAGTTGTTCCATAATTTAAATGTGCTTCATCTAAAGTCCTACTCGCATAGTATATAGTGTAAAATACATTGTTCTGTCTTTGGCCTAGAATAGCACCAACCGCCGTATCATTGGCGTCGCACATTACCTCTAAGGGAAGTTCCCAATCCGGTGCCACGAACACATGAGCTGTCACCAAGCGCTCCTTTAGGTTCTCGTATGCCTGCAAACAATAACAATTGAAACAAATGGCACATCTTTCATGAGTAGGGAAGATAGGGGCTTAAAATTTTTAGAAAAATCTCTAATGTAACGCCGGTAGAAATCGGCATGTCCTAGGAAACTTAACTCCCTTCACAGATGCTGGTGTTGGTAGGTTTTTGATGACTTCCACTTAAGTTTTGTGCACCTCAATCCCTTGTTCAGAAATCTTTGCCCAAGCAAAATTCCCTCTTGTACCATGAAATGGCACTTCTCCCAATTTAGCACTATGTTTGTCTCCTCGCACCTTTTCAATATTGTGTTCAGATTCTACAAACATTCATCAAATGTTGCACCAAAGATAGAAAAGTCATCCATAAATATTTCAAGAAAAGTTTCGATCATATCATGGAATATAGCAGTCATGCATCGTTGAAACGTAGCAGGGGCATTACAAAGAGCAAAGACATACGTCGAAAAGAAAAATTTCATAAGGACAAGTGAAAGTGGTTTTCTCTTGGTCCTCCGGTGCAATAATGATTTGGTTATACCCCGAATACCCATCTAGAAAACAGTAAAACTCATGCCCCTCTAGTCTCTAACATCTGATCAATAAAGGGGAGGGAGAAGTGGTCCTTACAGGTGGCATATTTCAACTTCCTATAATCAATACACACTCTCCACCCCATAACAGTCCTAGTGGGAATAAGTTCATTATTTCCATTAGTGATCAAAGTAATCCCATATTTCTTCGGCACACACTGAACAGGACTTACCCAAGCACTATCGAATATATGATAGATAATACTTGCATCGAGAAGCTTGATAGTTTCAGCCTTCAGTACCTCTTGCATCTTTGGATTGAGTTGTCTCTGAAGTTGCACGAGGGGTATATACTTCTCTTCCATCAGGATTTTGTGCATGCAGATAGATGGACCTATTCCCTTGATGCCTGGCACCTTCCAGGAGAACGCCTTTTTGTTCTATTTAAGAACTTACAGCAGTTTTTCCTCAATATAATTTGTCAAGACATCATAAATAATGACAGGTAAAGTGTTATTCTCACCTACATATACGTACTTTAGGTGCGGAGGCAATGGCTTGAGCTCAAGCGTCGATGGTTCCTCAATGCTTGACTTCGGAGGGGTAAAGTCTCTTCGCTCTCCCAAATTCTCCAATATCATCCTCATTGGCTTCCTCCATAGATAATTGGCATTAAAGTATGCCACTATTTCAAATTTTTTTATCATCTAGCTCATCCTCCTTCAATTCAGTCATGAGGGTGGCTCTTAATGGATCTTTTACAGCATCCTGCACAAAATTGTTCACAAGTGAATCCAAAGCATCGATTTTAAAACAGTAATCAGTGTGGCGTGTGTGCTTAAGAGCATTATAGACATCAAAAGTAATTTCTTCCTCCCCCACTCTTAGTCTCAACTTCCCTTCTTGCACATCAATCAGAGCCTTGACAGTTGCAAGAAACGGTTTCCCCAGAATTAAAGGCATCACCATATCCTCCTTCATGTCTAGCACCACAAAATCTGCAAGAAATATAAATTTGTCCACCTTTACCAACACGTCCTCTATGACTCCTCGCGGATATTTGACAGATATGTCTGCTAGTTGCAAGGACATCCTTGTTGGCTTAGGCTCTCCTAATCCGAGTTTCCTGAATACAAATAAAGACATAAGATTTATACTTGCACCAAGATCACATAAAGCATTATGAAAAATAACATCACCAATCACACAAGTAATAGAAAAACTCCCTGAATCTTTTAGTTTCGGGGGATCTTGTTTTGTACCAATGCAGAGCAATTTTCAGTTAAGCTTACAGTCATGTGATCTTCTAACTTCCTCTTATTTGCTAAGATGTCGTTCAGAAATTTATCATAGCTAGGCATTTTCATCAAAGCATCAGCAAAGGGAATATTAATGTGCAATTTCTTGAATACTTCTAGGAGCTTACCGAATTGCGCATCTATTTTCCCATTTTTCAATGATGCTGGAAAAGGTGGAGGGATAACAATTCTGGATTGTGTAGTGGGTGCGGGTGTAGAGTTAGAAGACTTACCCATGGACGTGTCAGCTGCTCCCTCTCTTGGCTCCTCTTTTTCCTTCCCCTCTTGTTCAAGTTCCTTTCCATTCCTCAATGTTATGGTCATCACTTGCTCTTTTGGATTAGTTTCAATGTAGCTTGGCAAGGTGTCCGGATCTCTACTGGCAATCATCTTAGCTAACTTTTCTATCTGATTTTCTAAACCCTTTATCGATGTATCCTGATTCTATAGTCTAGTTTCAATGGATGAGATAAATTTAGTCATCATTTGCTCCAAACTAGACTTCTCCTCTCTAGGCTCAGTTCTATACATCGGTTGCTTACCATATTGTTGTCCTCCCTGCGGTCGATTCTGGCTATTTTGACCACCACATGAGAATTTGGGATGTTTTCTCCATCCAAGATTTTATGTGTTCGAATACAGATCATTTCTAGGACGGTTTTGAATCCTCATTTGATTTACTAGTGTCTCCTATTGCACATAGAAAGGACCACTGTCTTGACAATCCTTAACATAATGTTCTGCTTCGCATTTATCACAGAATATCTCTTGCAGGCGCATCGCTGTCCCGTTTACATTCATGATGTCTATTTTCTTGTTAAGTGCTTCTAATTGCGAAGTGACAACACAAAGGTCAGTTACCTGGTGAACTCTTGCACTCCTCTTTTGATTGTTCCTCTCAGATTGAGAGTGATAACTGCTAGCAGCCATCTCCTCCAGTAACTCATACCCTTCTTTGGTAATTTTCCTCAACAGATTCCCACAAGCTGCAACCTCTACCATGGTACGTTTAGACGAAATTAAACCATAGTAAAAAGTTTATACAACTAACCCAAGAGGCAACTCATGATGTGGGCATCGCCGTAATAATTCCTTGTAGCGCTCCCAAGCCTCGTAGAGTGACTCTTGCTCAAATTGAGAGAAGATGGTTATGTCTGCTCGCAGCTTCATGATTTTTGATGGAGGAAAGTATTTCAAGAGGAATGCTTTGGTCATATCTTCCCAAGTTGTGATGGAACCTACAGGAAAACAATTCAACCAAGATTTAGCTTTGTCACCCAAAGAGAAAGGAAATAAACGCAATTTAACATCATCAGACACTCCATTAAATTTAAAAGTGTCGCAACTTTCTAAGAAGATGGTGGTGTGAGTGTTTGGTGAAAGGGATCGATTTTAGGTGCCCGAATGCGTAACGGAAGTTCAAAATTTTCGATTTTTACAAGAAAAATTCGAGCACCTCTTGTACTAGCATGTAACATATACAAATCACATTTGTCATACATAGGGTGTTAAGAAATTATACCTATCAACCTCTTGAGGTTGATGATGGCTCCTAACTAAGATGTAAACAACTTGGCTCTTGAATGGCAAGACAATCTTCAAGCTTCCTTTGAGCCCACCTTGCTCAAATATTAAGCCCACCACCAACTAGCTAGAACCACTCTAATTTTGCACTAGAAAAATTAGAGCATTTTTCTTTGAGAATTGTATTGTTTCCTCAACAATTGAAGAACAAAAATGAGGGAGAAAGTGAAGTGAATTTTCGGCCATTGTGAATGGAATGAAGGGGAGGGAGACTAGTCTTGGTAGTGAAAAAGTTGTTGTTGGCATGTGTGACACATGTCTTGAATATTGAGAAAGTTGTCTCCCAACTCTTCACCTCCTCATGCATGCTATTTATTTGATTTTTAACAATTAAAAATCCATGGACTTATTTTAATTATTTCAAACATATTTGAGACTAATTAAACATTACTTGAATTCACTCAAGTCACTAGTTCCATAATTATTTTACTATTGGGCTCTACAAGACCCAATATAATTTAATTAATTCAACACTTGAATTAATTTTATTATTTGGATTCTACTAGGCCCACTAGTGTTAAATTGATTCAACACTTGAATTAATTTAATTTAGTCCATAATAATTTTTATGAAAATCACAATTTTCAAATACATTATTTATTTGGCCAACTTTTAATTTAGGAACACTTCCACAAATTAAAAGTTACATTTCCCTCATAGAAGTCATACTTCTATTTTTCTTACGCTTATAAACTCATTTATAAGCCGTTCAACACTTTGAACTATTTTAACTTCTCAACGGGATCTAGAAAGCCAGTACTTGTGTGGCCCTCAATGGTTCATTAATACAACTAGCCGTGGGTTCACATTTCTATGTGATTCGGACTAAACATGTCCTTATATGAGCATACCCCAATTGCTCCATTCTTACTTATCAACTCCTTGATAACAAGAACGTCAGAACTCAAGTCTGATAGTATCCAACCAATCATGTTAATCACCTAGCAGCATCGCTTACATGATTCCCTAGGTATCATATGATAGTGCCTGCAAGAACCATTCAATTATGGTTAGCGTACATTACGGTCCCTTCAACTCATATATCCCGACCAATTCGACAACCATTGGTTTACCGAGAGTTGTCAATGAATCGGTACTATGTGTCATGTTGTAGTTGCATCGATTGTGTAATATATAAAACCCCTTTCATAATTACCACCATACTCTGATCAGAGATTTCATACTACATACACATAGGATATCCATACCCGAAGGTAAGCGGTGAATCCCCGACTACAATGCATCGACTCCTATATGTTTCGACAAAACACCCAACCTTGCCACCTGATAAGTCGGTAAACAAGTCAAAGTGCAATGCTAGCACATAGAGTCTCAATGTTGTCCCGGGTCATAAGGACTAATGGTGTACAACCATAAACTAGGATGTTTCCACTCGATAAGTGAGAACCACTTGGAAAGTCCTTTATGGAGGGTTGTTCAGTGCACTCTACCAAGAGCACCTATCTGCATGCTCGGACATCACAATGTCCCCTACCAATGAAACATGGTACTCACATCGCAGATACTAGTGTCGAACTCGAACGGCCTATATCCTTCTTAGCGGCGGCTGAATCGACTAGGAACTGTTTAGAATATACAGTATTCCAAATATGAGTTTCATGATGCTCATCATATGAGCATCTCATATTCTTTCTACTATTTGTGTATTCAAAAGCTTTATCTATGCAACTAGCATGGGTATACAGATAAAGATGTGCCAAAATAATAATTTGAAATATTATTAAAATAAAGATTGTTTATACATAGAGTTTCATTGTGAACACTCGGCCAACACTTGGCTCGACGTGCACCTACTCTAACATTTGGGTCATCTAGTGCGTTTCAACAAAAGTGAACCGTGTTCCGAATCATTTGAATAATGGCTGGTTTGTAATGCCCGAGATTTATATCCTGTTAATCTGCAATTATTGATTTTGAATTGATGTGATTATGAAAAGGCCACCCGAGACCCGATAGGATTTACCATGAGAAGATTTGATGTGCGAGGACAGAAGGTCTCGCGCATATGCGCAATGCGACCCGCGCATATGCGCAAGATGGGCAGAGAACCTCGTGCATATGCGTGAAGCGCGCATATTCGCGCATATGCGCGAGCTGCTGTGATGTTTAAGCGCCGAGACATGCGCATATGCGCCGAGGAGGGTCGCGCATATGCGCGAGATGTGCAGCACAAAGAGATAAGCCACGTATTGTGCCATGCAATTTGATATATAAAATCTTCATTTCCTTCAAAACTTCTACAAGAAAGAACCGATGAAAGATTCGAGAGTTTCAAACTTTTCCTTTTAGAAATTTGAATCTTGCGCAAAATCCGTCTGTTCAAATTTTAATCCGAGTTCAGTACCAGACTCCTCTTGACAAAGGCTTCAAAAGGACATAAGTTTTATTATGTTTTGTTATGATTTGGAAATATATATTGAAGGAATCAAATATGATTAATATATGGTGTTCTCGAGATATTAGACATCATATAATCGAAACCGGATTAAAGAACAGATACCATATGAAATTGTTACGATTTTCAGAGTTGATTAGATTGAGATTATACAGATTTGATATTTGATTGTGTTTATTGATTGATTATGAGTTGTTGAGATTGGCCGTCTGTTATTTATATTGCCGGTGTATCGAGATTGTGAATGTTATGCCGTCAAAACAGAATTAGATTGAGATTGATCAAAATACATATTTTTGTTGAGTTGTATAATGATATTATACTTCTTTAATGTTATTCCAGATTGGTATTGAAGATTTCGAAGATAGAATAAAGCCATAACCCAACAAAGAAAGGTATAAATCAATGTAAACCGGGAGATACGACTCGAGTTAGATTGGACTCGAGTTTCCCTAAACCACATACTTGTTTATTATTGTTTTAATACCTTTGTATTATTTGAATGTATACGCTTATTCTATTGACTTATAGAATAGTAGAGGAAAGAAGAAAGATATTGAGAACAAGTCATTGGCAGAGGTTCCAAGTCTTGGGAAGAGGTGCCTAGACAGTGGATGTTTGGTTATATCGATGTTGCTTAGGAGTAGATCGACTTCTATTGCAAATATTCGATATAATATGCCAACGTCCGGGAACCGAGATCCCTAGACTAGACTAGATCAGAGTCGAGTCAGAGATATGAGTTTGATTTACAGTTTTATATTATTTCATGTTTTCAGATTTGATACATGTGATTGATATCTGTTATATGCTTTTATATATGTTTATATGACTACATGTATATGTTGTTTATACTGAGAATTATATTCTTACCGGAGTTATCCGGCTGTTGTTGTGTTTGTATGTGTGCATGACAATATGTGGGATAGGATCAGGGGTAAGAAGAGGATGAGAGATCAAGATTAGTGTGGAGATCCGTACCCAGAAGTAAAATAGGTTTCAGCACTTGGTGTATAGTGATTGAACCCTAGTTTGACATTAATGGATTTTGTACGTGACATATACTTTTAATTTTGATGTTTATATCAGATTGATTATAATATGTTCCGCACTTGTATTTTAAAAAATAAAAAAAATTTAGACCCCGTTTATTTAATTGATCCAATTATTCCCAAAAATGATTAATAAATTAATTAGCGTCCTGGTCCCCACAGCATGTGGTATCAGAGAAGTAGGTTCCTTAGACTGAGATAGAAGAGAATGAGTGGGAGTAGATTGTGTTTTCTTTCCTGCTTCTACGTGCTAGCATTGCATTATGTTTTACTGCTTTAATACATGTTTACCTGATTATCTGATTTGATTGGAAATATGTATTGTTTGAGAATGAATCAGAACCGATTCTTGATCAGAGGTAAGATGATCAGAAGGAGAATGAGACAGTTTTGTCATATTTGATTACTAACCCTTTTGATAATCAGATATTCCTCCTCGAAGAATCCCAGAACAGGGTAGTACCTCTGCGAATCCGATGGATGTGACAGCAACACCGATGGAAACGCTGCTGAACAGGTTTCAGTCGTTTAAACCGGCTACTCTGAAAGGCAAGGAAACTTATGTTGATTGTGAGAGTTGGTTAGATGACATTGAGATACTGTTTGATTCATTGGCTTACACTGATGAGCGTCGAGTCAGACTGATTGGGCATCAATTACATTATGTTGAAAAGAATTGGTGGCTCACGACAAAGAGAGCTTTGGAGCATCGAGGTATGACTATTACTTGGAACATCTTTAAAACTGAGTTTTATCAAATATTTTTCCCAGTATCGTACAGAAAGGACAACGGTGCAGAGTTCGCAAATTTGAGACAGTGCCAGTTGAATATAGAAGAATATGTGGCCAAGTTCTCTACCTTGCTATGATTTGCTCCACATGTTGCTGAGAATGACGAAGTTGTTGCTGATCAGTTCATCAATGGGCTAAATCCTGAGTTCTTTACATTGGTGAACACTGGGCGACCAAATAACTTTGTTGATGCTTTGAACAGAGCCAAGGGAGCTGAAGCGGGCCTGATCAGACAGAGAGGAGCTTCATATGTTGCTCCAGTACAGAAACAACAGCCACCACCTTCGACTCAATTCCACCAACCCCCTCGCAGATTTGATAGCAGCAGTAGCAGTGGTGGGAAGAAATATCAGTTGAAAGCCAGAGAAAAACAGTTTAAGAAGTCTGGAAGCAGTTCTTCTAGCTCCAGTGGTTCCAGATAGAGTTATACATGGGCTTATTGCAGAACTTGCGGAGGGAGACATCCCACAGATCAATGTAAAGGAGTGTTTGGTATTTACAATATCTGCAAACAATATGGACATTTTGCTAGAGTTTGTCCACAGAAAAGTTCCCAAAGATCCCAGGGAGCTGAATCATTTGGATCAGTGGCACAGCCTAATCGACGATCATTTGCTGTTCACACATTCCAGCCAAGACCAAATCAGTCACAGCCAAGGCCAGGAGGAAGCCAGACAGTTATCCAGACTCCTAGATAGCCGGTCAGGATATTTGCTTTGACTGAAGAACGGGCCCAAGAAGCACCAGATGATGTTGTTGCAGGTAACTGTTCCCTTTGTGGTTACCCTGCTTACGTATTGATTGATACATGTGCTTCTCATTCTTTTATATATGAAAGTTTTGCATTGATACATGCATTGCCTGTTGAGTCTTTACCTGATGTAGTATCTGTCTCTTCTCGTTTGGGGAAAGGTTTGATATCAGTGAATTCTGGTAAACATTGTATGCTACAGTATGACGAGCATGAGATTGAGTTAGATTGTATTATACTTGGGTTGTCTGATTTTGACTGCATTATTGATATCGATATGCTGACCAAGTACAGAGCTACCGTAGATTGTTTCCATAAAATTGTGAGAATCAGTCCTGAGATGGCTGAAGAATGGAAATTTTACTGGTAAGGGTTCTAGATCTAGAATTCCTTTGATATCTACGTTATCTATGACTCGATTATTACAGAAAGGAGCAGAGGGATTCCTTGTGTATTCAGTAGACGTACTGAAATCGAGCTCATTATTGACAGACTTGCCAGTGGTATGTGAGTTTGCTAATATTTTCCCATATTAAATTCCAGGGTTTGCTCCAGTCAGAGAGATAGACTTCAGCATTGAATTGGTATCAGGTACAGTTCCTATTTCTAAAACTCCATACAGAATGACACCAATTGAATTGAAAGAGTTGAAAGAGCAGTTAGAAGATTTACTGGCCAAGGGGTACATCAGACCGAGCGTTTCTCCTTGGGGTGCTCCAGTATTGTTTTTCAAAAAGAAGGACACTTCAATTAGACTCTGCATTGACTACCGTCAACTAAACAAGGCTACGGTAAAGAAAAAATACCCTATGCCTTGTATCGATGATTTATTTGATCAGTTGCAGGGTTCTTCTGTGTATTCCAAGATCGATCTGAGATCTGGATATCATCAGCTGAGAGTTCGAGATTCTGATATACCAAAGACAACTTTCAGAACTAGGTATGGCCATTATGAGTTTATAGTCATGTCATTTGGTTTAAAAAATGCTCCAGCTGTGTTTATGGGACTGATGAACCGTGTATTTCAATAGTATCTTGATGATCTTGTGATTATTTTTATCGATGATATTCTGATTTATTCAAAGAATTTGAATGATCATGCCGAACATTTGAGAATTGTTTTGAGAACTCTGAGGGCTGAGAACTATATGCCAAGATTTCGAAATGTGAATTTTGGCTGAGACAGGTTGTATTTTTGGGTCACATTATAGCTGGAGATGGGATTTCTGTCGATCCTAGCAAAGGTGAGGCCATGATCAGTTGGCCTAGATTGACATCAGTGCCAGAGATACGCAGTTTTATGGGTTTAGCGGGATATCACCGAAGATTCATCAAAGATTTTTCCAGTATTGCTACACCTATTACGCAGCTGACTCAGAAGAATGCACCGTTCGTTTGGTCAGAAGAGTGTGAATCAAGTTTTCTAGAGTTGAAGAAGAGGTTAACCAGTGCTCCGGTGTTGACTATCCCATCAGGTACTGGTGATTTTGTTTTTTATTGTGATGTTTCTCACAGAGGAGTGGGTTGTGTTTTGATGCAGTGAGGACATGTTATTGTCTATGCCTCTAGACAATTGAAACCACATGAGACTCTCTACCCAATTCATGATCTTGAATTGGAGGCCATTGTTTTTGCACTGAAGATATGGCGGCATTACTTATACGGTGATAAGTTTGAGATTTATTCTGATCACAAGAGCCTGAAGTATCTATTTTCACAGTCTGAATTGAATATAAGGCAACAAAGATGGCTTGATTTTCTTAAAGATTTTGATTGTGAAATCAAGTACTATCCTGGAAAATCTAATGCAGCAGCTGATGCACTAAGTTAAAAGGTGTGTTCTTTATCCTTATTGATGATTGGTGTTTCGAATTTTATTGAAGATTTCTGTTTGTCTGGATTAGTACTTGAGACAGATTGTAAACCGTTGAGACTCTATATTGTTCAAGTCGAACCAGAGCTGATTTTGAGAATTAAAGAAGCTCAAAAAGTTAATCAGAATGTTCAGAACTCGATTGTGATTGTCAGAGCAGGACATAAATCCGAGTATCAAGTTTGTAATAGTGTATTATATGTGAATAATCGTCTTGTTGTGCAAGATGTTTCAGATTTGAAACGACAGATATTGTCAAAAGCGCACAGTAGTCGATTCAGTATTCATCCTGGTGGCAGAAAAATGTATAATCATTTGAAAAGACAGTTTTGGTGGAAACAGATGAAAGCAGATATTGCAGATTTTGTATCCAAATGTTTGAATTGCCAACATGTGAAATCCGAAAGAAAGAAACCAGGAGGTTTGTTGCAGAGCTTATCCATTCCAGAGTGGAAATGGGATCACATTTCAATGGACTTTTTGACGAAGCTACCACGTTCCTCCCGAGGTTGTGATGCAATTTGGGTCGTGATTGACAGATTGACCAAATTAGCATGTTTTATTCCGTACAAGATGACGTACAAACATGACCAGATGGCAGATATTTATGTCAGAGAAGTGGTCAGATTGCGCAGAGTGCCGAATTTGATTGTATCAGACCGTGATCCTCGGTGTACTTTGCACTTTTGGCACAGTGTGCAGCAAGCTTTAGGTACGAAGTTACATCTGAGTACCGCATATCATCCTCAGACCGACGGACAGTCAGAGCGGACTATCCAGACACTGAAAGATATGCTCAGAGCTATAGTGCTAGATTTGGCATTAGTTGGCCAGATTCTTTGCCAGTTTGTGAGTTTTCGTACAACAACAGCTATCAGACGAGTATAGAGATGACTCTGTTTGAGTCGTTTTATGGTAAGAAGTGCAGACCCCCTCTTTATTGGGATGATATTTTTGAGGTACCTGAGATTGGGCCTGATATGATTAGAGATATTACAGAGAAAGTGAAGCTGATTCAGAAGAGAATGAAGACAGCTCAAGATAGAGAGGTCAAATACGCCAATGTTCGTCGTCGACCTCTAGTATTTGAGGCAGGAGACCGGGTATTTCTGAAGATTTCTCTTTTTAGAGGCGTTGTCAAATTTTGGAAGAAAGGGAAGTTGTCTCCCCGATATATTGGGCCATACGAGATTCTCGAGAAGATAGGTGATCGTGCATATCAACTCGCATTACCTCCTTCGTTATCTGGAATACATAATGTCTTTCATGTATCATTATTACGAAAATATCTTCCTGATGCATCTCATATTCTTCAGCCAGACGAGGCCGAACTCAATGAGGCACTGAGTTATTTTAAAAACCGATTCAGATTCGTGATCGTAAAGAAAAGCAACTCAGAACGAAGACTATTCCGCTTGTGAAAGTTCAGTGGAGTCGTCATGGCATTGAAGAAGCTACTTGGGAGACTGAATCAGATATGAGGTAGTGATTCCCAGAGTTATTTCACTGATATGAGTTTTCTATTTAGCTTCTGTTATACATTTCTTATTTGATATGATTTGACTTCCTGTGATTTCGAGGACGAAATCGTATCTTGGGGGGAGAAATGTAATGCCCGAGATATATATCCTGTTAATCTGCGATTATTGATTTTGAATTGATGTGATTATGAAAGGGCCACGCGAGACCCGACTGGATTAACCATGAGAAGATTTGATGTGCGAGGACAGAAGGTCTCGCGCATATGCGCGACACGACCCGCACATATGTGCGAGATGGGCAGAGAACCTCGCGCATATGCGCAAAGAGAGTGCGCGCATATGCACGAGCTGCTGTGATGTTTAAGCGCTGAGGAGGGTCGCGCATATCCGCGAGACGTGCTGCACAAAGAGATAAGCCACGTAATGTGCCATGCAATTTGATATATAAATTCTTCATTTCCTTCAAAACTTCAGCAAGAAAGAACCGAGGAAAGCTTCCGAAAGTTTCAAACTTTTCCTTTTAGAAATTTGAATCTTGCGCAAAATCCGTCCGTTCAAATTTTAATCTGAGTTGAGTACAGGACTCCTCTTGACAAAGGCTTCACAAGGACATAAGTTTTCTTATGTTTTGTTATGATTTGGAAAAATGATATTGAAGGAATCAGAGATGATTAATATATGGTGTTCTCGAGATATTAGACATCGAATATGTTGGATAAGGGTTTTCTACACGCCCAAACGCAGTGGAAGTTTTAAAAAATTTAGATCTTGACATTCAAGATATTGTTTGTTTGGGCGCTCGTACGATTTTAACAAAACATACATAGGATGTTAGAATCGTTATACCTTTGGTGATTAAATCACTTGGCACCAACTGATCCGGTATGACGGATCTAGCTCTTGATGAATCCCTACGATCTTTCTTCAAGAGACTCCTTTCCTTTTCTTCTAATCAGGTCCACGACTAGATTGTTTGATCCTCTTCCAAATTGCACTAGAAATATTGGAAGATATTTTTCCTAGAGATAGAACACAAAATTGGTTCAAAACTTTTGAGAGCAAACAATCCAGTACTTGTGTGACCCTCAATGGTTCAGGGATACAGCTAGCCGCGGGTTCACAACTCTTTGTGATTCAGGACATAATCATTTATTCGGGCTTACCCTAGTTAGCCCCAATGTTTTCATCGACACCTTGATCAAGAATGTCAGAACTCATTTCTGATTGCACCCATCGGATCATGGTAAGAGCGTCTAGTAGCATCGCCCCATTATCCCCTAGGTATCACTGATAGTGTCTGCAAGAACCAGTCGATTATGATTAACGTACAGTACGGTCCCTTCATCTCATATATCCCGATCGAATCTGCAACCATTGGTTCATCGAGGGTTGCATATTAATTCGATAACAATGTGATAACTTTAATAGTGGCATCACGTGTACTATTGGAGAACTCCTTCTCCAACGTACATCTCATACTCTGGCCAGAGATTCCATGCACTATTATTACATCAGATCACATAGGATATCCACACCCGCATGCGAGCGGTGAATCCCCGACTACAATGCACTGGCTCCTATATGTGTCGCAACTATACACAACCTCGCCACCTGATGACTCTCCTGGAGCCGGTAAACGAGTCAAAGCACCGCCCTAGCATATAGAACCTCAGTGTTGTCCCGAGTCGTAAGGACTAATGGTGTACAATCATAACCACGGACTTATCCTCTCGATAAATGATAACCACTTGGAATGTCCGAGGGAGGGTTGTTCGGTATAATCATCATATGACTACCCATATACATGTTTGGACATCTCCATGCCCTTACCAAGAAACGCAGTACACAACATCACATATGCTAGTCTCGAGCTCAAGCGACCTTTATCCATGTTTTAGGCGGCTGAATCGACTAGGAACGAATTTAGAATATGCAGTGTTTACAAATGAGTTTCAACATCGAATTACGATTCATTTGTATTAAAGCATAATCAAGGACTTTATCTATGCTGATTGCATGGGTATACAGATAAAGTATAACAAGACCACAAAAGGTTAAATTATATTAAAATAAAGATTGTTTATTTCACTTTAGTCAATAAATTCCTAGCCAACCGTTGGCTTGCAGGGCATCTACTCTAACAATCTCCCACTTGCTCTAGAGCCAACTACCCTTAATCCCATTGCTTCGCGATGCTTTTCAAACAATGGTCCTGGCAAGGGCTTTGTAAGTTGATCACCAACATTATCTGCAGAGTGGACTCTTTCAACTTATATGTCTCCTCTTCCCACTATCTCCCGTATGATGTAGAACTTCCTCAGTACATGTTTGGATCGCTGATGAGACCTTGGTTCCTTTGCTTGCGCAATGGCACCAGTGTTGTCCTAGTACAACGGGACTGGATCAACTACATTAGGAATAACGCCCAACTCTTGTACAAAATTCCTCATCCAAACTACCTCTTTGGCTGCATCAGATGCAACAATGTATTCAGCTTCAGTGGTGGAACCCGCAATGGTGTATTGCTTGGAACCTTTCCAAAAGACAACCGCACCATATAGTATGAATACAAAGCCAGAGGTCGATTTCGAATCATCTACGTCACATTGGAAGCTAGAGTCAGTGTCGCCTTCCAATTTCAATTCTCCACCCCATAGACCAAGAACAAGTTCTTAGTCCTTCTCAAGTACTTAAGAATATCTTTCACGGCCTTCCAATACATTGGACTAGGGTTTGCCTGATATCTGCTTGTAACACTCAACGCGTAAGCAATATCAGGACGTGTTGATATCATACCATACATGATACTACCAATAGTTGACGCATATGGAATAGGTGTCATCATCTCTATCTCCTCATCAGTTTTGGGATACATAACTTTAGATAGAGTAATACTATGACACATTGGTAAGTATCTTCTCTTGGACTCTTCCATAGAGAATCGTTTTATAATGGTATCGATATAGATGACTTGGGTGAGTCCGAGCATCCTCTTTGATCTATCTCTTTAGATTTGTATTTTTAATACGTAGGATGTTTCACCCATGTCTTTCATGGAGAATTTACTGGCTAACCATACTTTATTTGATTGCAGTAATCCTACATCATTCCCAATGAGCAGGATATCATCAACGTAAAGTACTAGGAATGTCACTACACTCCCACTAACTTTCTTGTACACACATGGTTCCTCAGGATTCTTAGAAAAACCAAACTCTTTGATAGTGCTATCAAATCTGAGGTTCCAACTCCTTGACTCCTACTTGAGACCATATATTGATCTCTGAAGTTTGCATACCTTATGCTCACTCCTACTGATGTGTATCCCTCAGGTTGAGACATATCAATTCCCTCTTTGATGTCTCCATTGAGGAATGCAGTCTTTACATCCATTTGCCATATCTCATAGTCATACTATGTTGTTATGGCTAGTAGTATTCTAATGGACTTAAACATAGCAACTGGTGAAAAAGTTTTCTCATAGACAACTCTTTGCATTTGAGTATATCCTTTTGCAACCAGTCTTGCTTTGAAGGTCACTACCTTCCCATCCGCCCCAAGCTTTATTTTGTAGATCCATTTGCATCCTATGGGAACGATTCCCTCAGGTGGATCCACTAATGTCCAGACTTGGTTTGAATACATAGAGTTCATTTATGACTGCATGGCTTCAAGTCATTTGGTTGAATCAGTATCAGATAATGCTTCTTTGAAATTCATTGGATCACATCCAACACAAGACTCATCATGGCCTTGTTCATGAAGAAGCGTATATCTTGCAGGTGGTCTAATAACCCTATCAGACCTCCTAGGAGCTTGTACTTCAACTACTGGTTCTTGAGAAATGGGTTCAACTTCTATAGTTGAGGGAGTATCTTGAATTTCTTCAAGTTCTATCATCTTACCTTTTCTATCTAATAGAAATTCCCTTTCCAAAAAAAGGTGGCATTTCTTGAAACAAACACAGTTTGCTTCATTGGGACGATATAAATAATATCCAACAGAATTCTTTGGATATCCTACAAAGTAGCACAAAGTGGATCTACTATCCAATTTGTCTCTCACTGTCTGCTTCACGTAAGCAAGACATCTTCAGATTCTCTCGTAAGAATATTTGGGAGTTTTTCCCATCCATATCTCATATGGTGTTTTATCCACTGCTTTAGTATAAACATTATTCAACAACATTGCCGCAGTTTCAAGCGCAAAGCCCCAAAACGATGTAGGCAATTCAGTAAATTCCATCATAGATCGAACCATGTCCAACAAGATTTGATTACGACGTTCAGAAACACCATTCAGTTGTGGTGTTGCTTGTGGAGTTCACTGTGAGAGAATCTCATTCTCTTTTAGATAACCCAAAATTTCAGCACTCAAGTATTCTCCACCTCGATCAGATCGAAGTGTCTTAATACTTCTTTCTAGCTGTTTTTCTACTTCAGATCTGAGTTCTTTGAACCTTTCGAATGCTTCAGATTTGTGTTTCATCAATTAAACATACCCATATCCTCGAATGGTCATCAATAATGGTAATAAAGTAGGTTAGCCCATATGTTGTGCTAACACTTAGCGGGCCACAAACGTCTATGTGGATCAAATCCAGCAGACCATGTGCACGTTCCACGTTTCCATTGAATGGAGTCTTGATCAATTTTCCTTTTAGACAGGACTTACAAGTAGATAGATAATTTATGTCTGACAAGTCAAACATGGTTTTTTCAACTAGCTTGTGCATCCTTCTTTGGGAAATATGACCTAGTCTAGCGTACCATATTTGTGTGGGATTTGGATCATCTAACTTAAGTTTGGTTTTTGTTGAAATCATGTTTACTTTGGACATTCACTTATCATTTCCAGAACATTTCTGGCGCATGTAATTTCTTATTTCTGGACTTCTTGCAGTGAAATATATTCTGACTTATCGGGCTTTGTAGGCCCTTTAAGTGTCCTTCAGAGTTTGCCTCTCATTGGGATTGTTTTTCTTGTGAGGGGCAGAACATTTCTTTCCCTTACCTTGTGGGAAATTTTTTCGTCTGACGAGAGGCCCATTAGAAAAACAATAATTTCCTTTTTTATGGTGATCTCATAAGTTATAAGCGTATTGACTAGCTCTTCAAGGCTATCATGTATCTTATTAAAATTGAAGTTCACTATAACCCCGTCAAATGAGGATGAGAAAGACAACAAATTTATGTTATCTAGTAACTCATTAGGAATCACATATTCCAGGCTCATCACATTCTTAATAAGCCCAGTCATATATACACCATGCTCATGGGCCAAAGCCATGTCTTGCATGCGTGTAGTCATGAGCACCTTGAAAGTGGTGTGCATAGTTTCATGCACCATGCAACTCTTGCACGTGCATTCGAATGTCAGCAGCATTCAAAATTTCCTCAAACTGTCCCCACAGTTCATTTGACATAAAAGCGACCATGTTACACTTTAGCTTGCATACAATGGTCCTACCATCTTGCATGCTTTGTCAGTTCAGCAGGACTGACATTAGTGTGTATGACATTTTCTCCGAACTCAGAACAATTTTCCCAACCAATCTTGAAAGTTAGATTCAGTTAGCTTGTTAATATCAAAATTGGATTATGTGACGAAATCAAAAATATACTGATATGGAAACAGAATAATGGTTGCTGATTATTTTAAAATAATTTTAAGATATAAAATATGGATTTTATTTTATAAATCTCCCTCCCATTATTTTGGCATTTCTACCACCCTCTGATGAAAAAGGGAAATCGTATTTCCTTAGTGGGCACGTAGAGTCCAATTAGCCAATTATAATCTCGAAGAATATCAGCCAATTATAATTTCTAAAAGGTAGAATCCAATTGCATCCCTATGCAACCTCCGCGTGTTTTGCTTCACGTTTAATAAGGACCCAATAATATGACGTCGTTTATTTTTGCGTGTCAAACCGACCCATCAACATTGAATTGTAGTGGACAGTCGTCATGAGTTCCCCCAATAATATGAGCCGAAGTCATGGAGTTCCACTCAATTCACATCATATGTCCAGTGGAAGTCACAGCTTTCCGGCATACAAGCCTCCCCAGTAATATGAGCCAGACACTGTCTGCAGGTAGCGATCAACATGCAACCATGGTTGATGGAAGGCAAGGAAAAATTAAACTCTTTTAATTTTTACTTTTTCGGTTTGATATAAATTTCGAATCTTATTCAAAATGAGGGATTTAAATTTTAAAATTGTCTCATCATTTTAATTTAAAAATAGTGTTCCATTAGTTTGTATGTTTGCCGGATTCATGCAACTATATTATATAATAATATACATACATGCATACTATTATATATCACATATATCATAATATGACATTCAACAATAAATAAGGATGATCGATCGCCAACATTATTAGATCCATGTGAGCCATACATGGATCCAGGTCCAAACCTAGGTGAATGCAGGGATGCAAATGCAACTATTACAAAAGCTTCTAATATTTTACATGTCTTCATCTCGTTCATCGGGCCCACCATCTTCCAGTCTTGATCTCCCACTATTTCTAATAATTACATTTAAATAGCCATGGCACATAAGGGATACATCTCATGGGTGGGAACGAGCCATAAACCAGGCCCAATTTAATAATATCAAATATTAATAAAAAACGAATAAAACAGTAAAATATCCTAACATACACCTAACACATTGGTCAAGGCTCTCGATAATCCTTCATGCATTTAATATCAAATATTAACATCAATTTAATTAAACAATTTAATTAATTGATAAATCATATATCTAATAATTTTATCACTAACCACCACAATTATTAAAATATTTAATAAATTAAATAAACTCCTTTATTTAATTTCCAATTAAATCAATAATAATTGATTTTTTGTAAAAACTCATTTTTACCATAAATAATTAAAATCATATTCTAATTATTTATTTCACAAGAAAATTATTAATTTTCTAAAAATCAATTTTCCAAAATAAAAGTTGAACCAATTTTCAAAAATTTCAATTTTACCCAAAAATTTTAAAATTCAGAAAATTGCACCCTAGGCCCAAACAATTCAGGCCCAATATCCAGCACAGTTCCCGAGACTATATCGGGCAGCCGCCCTCGCTGCCTGCCCGCTCGCTGCCCGAACGTTTCGGGCAGCGGCAGCGGCCTTGTGCGCGCAAAACGCGCACAGGAGCGCGCCGCCGACGCCGCGTGCGCGCGGTGCGTGCAGGCGTCCGGTGCCTGCGCTTGCGCGTTGCACGCAGGTGTCGGCGTTGCGCAGGCGTCCCATGCCTGCGCGCAGGCTGCGCGCTGCCGTGCACGGCCCTACTCGCACAGACTGGCCGGAACAGTTCCGGGAAGATTTAATTTTTTTTTTTTGTTTCGAAAATCTGAAAAAAATAAATTTTCGAGGTGCTAAATTTTCTGAAAAATTTTCTTGTGTGGTTAGAAATAAATTATTCGATATCAAACCATACGATTTAGAAAAACCTGGCTCTGATACCACTGTTGGATCTGGGTTTTTTACACTCCCAAACGCAGCGGAAGTTTAAAAATTTTTAGATCTTGACATTCAAGATATTTTTTGTTTTGGCGCTCGTATGATTTAACAAAACATACATAGGATGTTAGAATCGTTATACTTTTGGTGATTAAATCACTTGGCACCAACTGATCCGGTATGACGGATCTAGCTCTTGATGAATCCCTACGATCTTTCTTCAAGAAACTCCTTTCCTTTTCTTCTAATCAGGTCCACGACTAGATTGTTTGATCCTCTTCCAAATTGCACTAGAAATATTGGAAGATATTTTTCGTAGAGATAAAACACAAAATTGGTTCAAAACTTTTGAGAGCAACAACAATTGCCGAGAATTTTCTTGCGAAAAATTCCTTGAAACTCACGAAGGAATCATGGTGCAATAAAGAAATCTTAATATATCTTTAATCATCATTTACTTAATTAATCTAATTAATTAAGTAAACTAAAAAATTATGGAGGAATAATTATTGTGATTCTCGAAAATAACCATGACATTAGTGGAGGCTAGGTTTTTCAGAATTAGCATTAATGAGCTTGATTTAATTAATTGGGCTAGTCCAACTAGTTTAATTAATTTAATCAAAGCCCATTAAAACTTTAATTATTTAATATGTTAGATTTGTATCCCTACAAGCCCATTAAACATATTATCCACCATATTTAATTTTTTAATTAATCAACTCAACTTGTGAGCCTAATAAATTAAATACATTATAAATTTAACATTTGAATTTATTATTTAAATTATAAATTCAACTCCTTGAATTTTTATCACCTCCAAAATTTAATATTTAATAAACCCAACATTTGAGTTTAATATATTAAATTCTCAAATTTTATAAATTCAACTCCTTGAATTTATTCTCTCAAAATTTAATTATCATAAATTCAACTCTTTGAATTTACTATATAATATAAATTCAACTTCTTGAATTTATTCTCTCAACGGGAACAAACAATCCAGTACTTGTGTGACCCTCAATAGTTCACGGATACAGCTAGCCGCGGGTTCACAACTCTTTGTGATTCAGGACATAATCCTTTATTCGGGCTTACCCTAGTTAGCCCCAATGTTTTCATCGACACCTTGATCAAGAATGTCAGAACTCATTTCTGATTGCACCCATCGGATAATGGTAAGAGCGTCTAGTAGCATCGCCCCATTATCCCCTAGGTATCACTGATAGTGTCTGCAAGAGCCAGTCGATTATGATTAACGTACAGTACGGTCCCTTCATCTCATATATCCCGATCAAATCTGCAACCATTGGTTCATCGAGGGTTGCATATTAATTCGATAACAATGTGATAACTTTAATAGTGGCATCGCGTGTACTATTGGAGAACTCCTTCTCCAACGTACATCTCATACTCTGGTCAGAGATTTCATGCACTATTATTACATCATATCACATAGGATAAACACACCCGCAGGTGAGCGGTGAATCCCCGACTACAATGCACTGGCTCCTATATGTGTCGCAACTATACCCAACCTCGTCACCTGATGACTTTCCTGGAGCCGGTAAACGAGTCAAAGCACAGCCCTAGCATATAGAGCCTCAGTGTTGTCCCGGGTCGTAAGGACTAATGGTGTACAATCATAACCACGGACTTATTCTCTCGATGAATGATAACCACTTGGAAAGTCCGAGGGAGGGTTATTCGGTATAATCATCATATGACTACCCATCTGCATGTTTGGACATCTCCATCCCCTTACCAAGAAACGCAGTACACAACATCACATATGCTAGTCTCGAGCTCAAGCGACCTTTATCCATGTTTTAGGCGGCTGAATCGATTAGGAACGAATTTAGAATATGCAGTGTTTACAAATGAGTTTCAACATCGAATTACGATTCATTTGTATTAAAGCATAATCAAGGACTTTATCTATGCTGATTGCATGGGTATACAGATAAAGTATAACAAGACCATAAAAGGTTAAATTATATTAAAATAAAGATTGTTTATTTCACTTGAGTCAATAAATTCCCTAGCCAACCGTTGGCTTGCAGGGCATCTACTCTAACAGTATAATCGAGACCGGATTGAATATCTAGATACTATATGAAATTGTTATGTTTTTCAGAGTTGATTTGATTGAGATTATACAGATTTGGTATCAGATTGTGTTTATTGATTGATTATGAGTTGTTGAGATTGGCCGTTTGTTATTTATATTGCTGGTGTATCGATATTGTGAATGTTATGCCGTCAAAATAGAATTAGATTGAGATTGATCAAATACAGATTTGTATTGAGTTGTATAATGATATTATACTTCTCGAATCTTATTCCAGTTTGGTATTGAAAATTTCGAAGACAGAATAAAGCCTGAACCTGAGGAAAGAAATGTATAAATCAATTTTAACCAAGATATACAACTCGAGTTAGATTTGACTTGAGTTTCTTTAAACCACATACTTGTTTGTTATTGTTTTAATACATTTGTATTATTTGAATGTATATGCTTATTCTATTGACTTATAGAATAGCAGAGGAAAGAAGATAGATATTTAGAACAAGTCATTGGCAGAGGTGCCTAGACAGTGGATGTTTGGTTATATCGATGTTGCTTAGGAGTAGATCGACTTCTATTGCAGAGATTCGATATAATATGCCAACGTCCGGGAACCGGGATCCCTAGACTAGACTAGATCAGAGTCGAGTAAGAGATATGAATTTGATTTACAGTTTTATATCATGTCATGTTTTCAGATTTGATACATGTGATTGATATCTGTTATATGATTTTATATATGTTTATATGATTGAATGTATACGTTGTTTATACTGAGAATTATATTCTTACCGGAGTTATCCGGCTGTTGTTGTATTTGTATGTGTGCATGACAACAGGAGGGACAGAATCATGGGCAAGAAGAGGATGAGAGATCAAGATTAATGTGGAGATCCGAACCCAGAAGTAAAATAGGTTTCTGCACTTGATATATAGTGATTGAACCCTAGTTTGACATTAATGGATTTTGTACAAGACATGTACTTTTACTTTTGATGTTTATATCAGATTGATTATAATATGTTCCGCACTTGTATTTTAAAAAAAAAAATTAGACACCGTTTATTTAATTGAATCCAATTATTCTCAAAATGATTAAGAAATGAATTAGCGTCCGGGTCCCCACGTGGTTGATCTCAAACTGTTTTACCCTGATGGTTGGTCGCACTATGCTTGGACGTGTTCCATCCAGCGAAGGTTGTTCGTATTCCAACATGGGTATGCGTCTTGGTTCTTCGACTATTAGATCTTCATGATGCTCTTCCTCACGTTCGTTCATGTTCATCATGTCTCTAAGCCTATGTTATTGTCTTCGGCTGCTTAGGGTTCTTTCAATCTTCGGGATCGAATATCTCTAGTTCGGACTATAGAGATTTTGGCATGCACCGAGAAGGATACCTACAAATAAATCAAAGGTGTCAAGAAAAACAAAATAAAGAATGCTAAAGTAAATAACTGAAAATAAAATTGTGGACTAACAGTCCTCGGCAACGGCGCCAAAAACTTTATCGAGCAAAACTTGCACTGTAAATTCCTTAGTAAAAATTAATAATATTCAGGATCGAAATAGTCGCAAGTGCACGATGTCAATGAATAATATAGTGCACGAGAGCACGAGTATCGTTCCTCTAGATACTGTATTTCACAATTTTTATTCTCAATTATTAAAATCTTTAGCAACGATAATTTGGATGATTGTTTACTACTATAATGATTAAATAAAAACTCAATGAAATGGTTCAACGATTAAATGATGAAATAAATAAGCTAGAATGATTGATTAAACTTCAATGAGAAATGAATTTGTTGGAAATCTCGATTCACCTACCCTTCGCTAATCTACTTAATTCGTTCAACAACGATCTTTGCTTTCGACGGGATTTCCTTTCAAATTGAACACGTCCTCTCGAGCTATGCCAAACTAATTCAACTCAGTGAAGTAATTAAATCTCTTTAATTATTTATCAAGGGTGAATTTCATGTCGTTCTATGAAATCTCCTAGCTTTTGACCTACTGGACTATGACTATCGACGTGTATTCATATTTCTATGTAAATTGTAAATCCACGTGTTATGCTATTCGTTCCTATCACAAGCTATTCTCTCGGACTCACTCGCAATACGATATTGTTATTAAAGTTAGCTATGCTTCAACAACGCAATAAAAATAATAGCACAATCAAGAATAAATCAAAAACCGATAGATAGATTAACTAAACTCGGTTTCGGGGTAGGATCCCATCAAATCCCAACAAATAATGTAAATTAACTACTAGAATCCATGATCAAACTAAACAAAACAATATTTAAACAAGAGAAATTAAATTAGAAATACTAAATGTGACGAAACGCGAAGAACGTTGCCTGCAAATCTTGAAATCTTCAACTATAAGCTTTCTCCAAGCCTTTTTATCTCTTCAAAACCTTGGTGGCTGCTGAATAATGTCTCTTTTTCTTCCCCTAGGGTTCCTTTGTGCAACCATACACCTTCCAAGTTGAATACAACCCAATTAGGAAACTTGCCTTATTTACTCGCACTGGGGCGGTCAAGTTTGACCGCCCTAGCGCGAGGTCTTCTTCTATGTTGCTCGCTTGACATGTCTCTCGCGCTGAGGCAGTCAAGTTTTCCGCCCTAGCGCGAGGTCTTCTGTTGATTCTTCAACCTCTCGCGTTGGGGCGGTCAAGTTTTACTGCCCTAGCGCGAGGTCGGCCTCCTTAATTTTGTTTTGCTCGCGCTAGGGCGTTCAAGAATTACCGCCCTAGTGCGAGCCCTTCTGCCCAACGCCTTCTTGGATTTTGCATGCGCTAGGGCGGTTAAGTATTACCGTCCTAGTGCCAAGTGGTCTGTCCTCAGAGTTGAATTTTCTCCTTTTTTGTCGTTTTTCCTGCACATTCGCACAACTCAGTGAGCGGCGATCAAATGCAATAACTTAAGATGAAATGAACAAAATGCAGACCTCATGCAACCAAAATGATACAAATTAAAACTCACACGATGCACTAGAATACGTAAATATGACCTCTATCATTGAATTGCCTAAATCCATGCCAGTTAGTGTTACTGTACGGTGAATTGAATAACGAGTGAGAAGAGTTGATCATGTTGGGGGCAAGAAATGAGGCTGATGAATCAAGAAAGTTCTCTTGGTATCGAATGACAAATATTCAGCATTAGTGTAAAATTGATTAACAAAATGTGAGCATGTACATGATCTCCAGCAACCAAGAAGTTTCATAGAACGATAAAATTTTAGATTTGGAAAAATGTGATTGACTGGCATGTTTCAGGAATACGAGCTTAATGTGTTGGGGCCAGCCGCCCTAGGTATTTGAATGTCTGATGACTGCGAATTCTGGTAAACTAGACTAGAGGCTTCGACAAGGACTACAATTCTCTGTCCGTAGACTAAGGCTTCCGAAGCCCCTACCCTTTACAAATCGTGACTTTTTCTTTATACAGATTAATTATTACAATACCACAAAATTAGTGTCGATAACAATTGACCAACCGATTACAACTAATGTCCTAGGACGGTCATGTAAAAACGTAGTAATTATAAGTTGTGGGAGTAACTTTATTGCAAGAGAGTATGTAACAATTCATTTCATTCCATAAATTGTAACAATAAAAAAATAAAATCAAATTGATTACTTTTCTTATCTGATCCATCAGATTAAACGGATGAATTTGTATTCAATTTATTTTTAAAACTTATTCAAGCAGTTTTCGAAATGGACCCAACTTGATACGTGTACATCTTTCATATTTATTATCAAATTATTATTGTTATTTTACTGTAGCAACTTTTGTTAATAATTATATTTGGTTGGTGTAATGATTTTAGTATTTTGAATCGGGGCCAACTTTGTGAAATATGTCTCAATCTCATCATTAAGAAAGAAGAGTTGATAGACTACAGTGCCTCACATGATTTGGATGGACAAAATTCACACGTATGTGATTTTAAAAAATTAGTGGACTCCCTATATGTGTTACTAAATTTGAGTCCTTGATTCTATCATGAAAATAGTGCTTTTACATATAAGATAGAATCAACCTCATCCATCCATCCATCTACCAAACTTACCCTAAAATGCATGGCCTACAGTGTGCCTAAAGTTTAGCATCCATCCATCAATTTACCAAACTTACCCTAAAATGCATGGATTACAGTGTGCCTAAAGTTTAACCCGATTCACATTTCACATCAAACAATTATGCAACCAAGTTGTCCTACTTCATCAGAACGTACAACTTAAATGGGATGAGAATCCTAGGGACTTTCCCCCAATTGACGTATTTTTAAAGAAGAATTTTACTTCTCGTTTACAAAGTTGCAACGGCGACAATGCTACTCTGAAAAACAATCCGTTAGTTCTGCAGTATTCTAATTTAGCATATGCTTCTTCCCACTCTTCTCACAGTTTACCTCCACCAAAACATATGAAATTCACTATATCTTGAATACAGTCATTAGGGTTCCTCGGCACAAGATTCATAAATAAGTTACGATTTACATGCCATGATTGCATGAAATCAAGCTCAAATAAATTAATAAAACTTAATATGTAAGACTATAAACTTCACATGTAGGATCGCATCCGAGGCCTAACCAAAGACTGGCCACCATCGACGTATATAGTTGTACCGGTCATGTACCTTGACCCATCACTTATCAAATAAATAACAGTTGAAGCCAAGTCTTTCTCAACGTCAAGCCACCGATGTAAGGGCGTGGCTTCCTTTACCAATTTCTGCGCCCTTTCCTTCCCAACTGAAGTAGGGTACTCATCGTCAAGATGCAAGCCGCGAGCAATTGCATTTACTCTTATCTGATGCTTCCCAATCTCCATTGCTGATGCCTGCCCATCATTTGTAAAGTAAATTTTAAGCATGGTAAAGAACATAATGAATTCTTCAGGTAGCTATATTGAGACACAAAAATCAATAAAAAAATCAGTAATCAACATAACCAATGAACACAATGAAAAAAATGAGTTGAGACCAGAATACGCTACAAACTTACCCGCACTAACTGCTGCACTCCAGCCAAACATGAGCCATATGCTGCCGCTCCTTGATATAACCCTCTTTCGGCTCCAATTATAGAGGTTAAGAATATGATGGATCCCCCCGATTGCTGATCACGCATTGTTTTACCCACGGCTTTTAATAGATACCATGGAGCCATAAAATTGATTTTGACGATATTTTTGAATTCATCTTCTGGTAAAGACAGAGGATCATGCATCTTTCCTGTTTCATTCAAAGTAATAAGTCGATACTCTTGTACTTTCTTACTAGCACACATGTGATTACAGCGCCGCCTAATTGAAAATAAGGACCATCAAACACAACTATTGTTTACATCTACCACATGTTCTTGCAAGGTACAGACATAAAAAACGTGGATAGATGTGAATATGAAACCTCTTCGTTAGATGTACGACAGAAACCAAACATTAGGAAAATGAAACCCTCGAAGACTTCGTTGCAAAACTTGATTAGAAAAGTAAAGATGGTTTTTTTCCAATGAAATAGAAGGTGCGATTAAGATTTAAGATTGAGGCAAGCTGTCGAAGCGACGCTTGTAATACTACAGGCTCTTAAAGAGCAATCAGCACGAAATACGGACTAAACAGAAAGTTGGAAGCCGTGCCGAAAGGCATAGAGTGCTTTACCTTCATAGGAATAGCAATTGACGAAAGCATCCAAACTTCCCAAGATTCTCTTGGCCGTGCCGACAGCTTCTTCAAAAACCGCTGCTTTCTCTTCTTTCATATCCAACCCCACTACCTCTACCGCATCACGACGAACATCTAAGGACACCTCTATCTTCTCCACTGCTCTCCTCAATTGCCCATCGTCCCCCATCAAAACTAGCCTAGACCGATCCCGTGAAATCAGAGCAACAAACAGGAGAAAGAAGAAGAATAATTAATGGCGTACCTGCAACCGCGCTGAAGTAAATGACGGGCAATGTTGAGAGAGATTTCATCTCCATTGGAGGTAAGCAAAACCTTTTTTCTTGGATTTTCCATGCTGCAGCTACCAACGACCAAACGAGCTGCTCACATCAGAAATTAGTACACATCAACGATTAACTAAAACATCAATACCACAAAAACACCAAAAATGGATATATCTCTTAACATCAAACTGACCTGTTAGCAGAGGAGACGGACGAGAATAATTTGTCAGAATACAAGCTCCTAATCCACTGTTAATTAACATTAAAACATAAACAAACAACAAATCAACGTCCAAGATGACAGTAACAGGCAGATTATCGTATAAATAATTGGCGATTAGATTATAATAATCATACACACAAAAGTAATTCGATAGAGGAAACCTCGAAGCGAACAGGACGAGAGATGAAGATGAATCGAGAGTCGGTGATTGTATTTCCACACACAGGGTGGGTAGGTTTCAATAATTTTAATTTTAATTTAACGAATTAATCCTCAATAACATCGCAACTTTTGCATATATCAATTAATAGGGGTGTCAATCGGGTGGGTTGGGTCGGGTTGCGGGTCAACCCACGAATTTTTTTTTTTTTTTTTTCAACCCGAACCCAACCCGAACCCGAAGCAACCCAAAACCCCCCAACCCGAACACGAATCCGTCTAACCCAACTCAACCCGTCTAACCCGTCTAACCCGATTTTTTTTTATTTTTTAAAAAAAAAAATTAATGAAAAAAAATCGAAAAAATAAAAAATAATAATAAATATAGAAAAAAATATAATCGTTTAGCTGCCTATATAGCGACGGTTTTAATAAAACCGTAATAAAACCGTCGCTGTATAACGACGGTTTTTATTTAAACCGTCGCAAATTAAACCGTCGCCGATTTATATGAGCGACTGTTTTAGTAAACCGTCGCTACTAGTTTAGGGTTTAGGGTATTAGCGACGGTTTTAGCAAACAGTCGCTAATAGTTTAGGGTTTAGGGTTTAGGGTTCGGGGTTTTAGCAAACTGCCTATAAATTGTCGCGTTTAGAGTCGTTTTTAACATTTGCACTTAGTCATCCTGAGTGTTTATTAAATTGATATATCCGTTATCCTTACAATCAAAAAAAATGTCAGAACAAACCATATTTAGACGAAATTACAAACAATTTGTGGTTCCTAATAAAAAGTACAAAATTGTTGATGTCAATCGAAAAAAGAGTCTTGAATACTACGAACCATTTGTATTTCCTACGCAAGTCTCGCAAGTTGTGTATTTGACTTATCCAACAACAAAGAGAGCAGAATCAGATTGGATGCATGTGAGTACTCTACGTAGGCGAACTTATGTCACTGATGTTGAGCCAAATACTGAGTGATGTGATCCGGGTAAAATGGATGAGCAGGGTCGGGTGCTCCACCGGATCAAATCAAGAATTTATAATGTTGTTTAGGAAAATGAGCAAGGTAGATGGCTTCGATCGTGACCTGCAAACAATGAAAGGAACTCGTGAATGGGCGCCGGAAGGGTGTCCGGCGTGACCACTCCGATGCTTAAGTCAGCCGGATTGTCGAGAGGGAACTTAAAGGAATATGTATGGATGCTTGAAAGTGAAGAAATTTCAGACCTCTGTGTGATGTCAACGATACCTGCTATTTGAAGAGAAGCTAGGGCTACCTTGATGCGCGTGCTCACCTACTACCTGTACCCTCGGACGTTGACGGCCTGTCGGGTCCCTTTCTACCCGATAGCTTCGTGGGTACTCCAAGAATAAGGGACGTTGACTGCATGTCCAGTCCCTTTCTTCTCCATATTTTCGGGGATACGTTCAGGCGGAAGACGTTGACTTCCCGCCCAGTCGCTTTCTGCCTTACAATCTGTAAGATCCTCTAAGTAAGTTACTCGAGTATTGAGCCCTCGGCTTCAGCATGAAAACCCGGTCCCTAGTTGCTCGGGAGGTAAGTAAATACCCGATCATGCACGAAGCGCCCAGTCGCGTGGGTAACAATCGCCCTCCCGGTTTCTATAGGGGCTACTCAATGACATTTCCCGGGTCCTCCAGGACCCGAGCCCTTATAGGGGTATCACCACCCATCCCTAAAATAGTCGGGCTAGAGTCTCACTCGCTGTCCCGATTGGTGTGAAATAATTCACGGTGTATAATAGCATCGGATCCTTTAAATATCCCGTAGAAGAGATGTCACGCTTGGATGATTTGTCTCCCGGACCCTAATGAATTGTTATCCAGCCCCTCTGGATGTTGTATTTGTTATAATGAGATGCACCCACAATTAATTCCTACTAGAAAACGCTCCACATCTCGAGAAATGGATAAGTCTGACACCTCGACAACTGTGCACGTCTTTCCCCCTCCCGGCACAATTTCCAAAACTTATCTCAACCGTTCAGGCATCTTGAAGATCAACGGTCATTATTAATTTGTTCTTATTATAAATAGGGCCTTACTGATCCGTCATCATACCAGCAAAGTGTTGTTAGGAAGATACAATGGCAGGTGCTAGCAATCCCAGCGTCCCTGATCTGGCGGAAGAGTTCATGAATGCATCCTCAGAGAGGCATAAGACGGAAATAGAGGAGGAGGTCTTTCACAAAATTCTCGCCTTCTGGGAGGCACTGCAGGAGTTACAGCTTCTCTACTACTGCGGTGAGGCTAATACTCCTCGGCTTCTGGCGAAATTGGAGAAGTATCGGGAATATCTAAATATTTCCGAGTTGAGGGATCCTTTTGAAGAGGACCGCATGTACGAACTGATGCTTCGAAAAGAGAGGAACACTCTCAACGATATCACTGACGCCAAGGGCTATGAAGGAAGGGCTACACGAGAAGTGAGACGTTGGATGTTCCTGTGGAAAGCCTTCGTAGAGGAGGCATATTTCGATGTAATTCGAAGTAATTTCGTTAAATAAAATTATTATCCGAGTTTACTGTCTTTTACCATTTTATCTGATGCATATCCCACGGACTGTCTGACTCGACTGACAAGATTAACTACTAATAAGTAACGAACGGAGACGTGAGGATTTCGTACTAATAAAACTAAAAGGGCGCCCGAGCTCCGCATTTCTCGGGTTTACAACAATATGCTGGAACCTCGAATCTCCCGGTCTTAAGATAAAATGTCGAGGCCTTAAACCTCCCGGACTCAAGAGAAAATGCCGGGGCCTCAAACCTCCCGGACTTAGAATAATATGCCGGGGCCTCAAACCTCCCGGACTTAGAATGATATGCCGGGGCCTCAAACCTCCCGGACTTAGAATGATATGCCGGGGCCTCAAACCTCCCGGACTTAGAATGATATGCCGGGGCCTCAAACCTCCCGGACTTAGAATAATATGCCGGGGCCTCAAACCTCCCGGACTATTCACGTGGTATCCGGATGATATACAGCTCATCATTAAAACTCTCACCGAATGAGAACGTTCCGTATTCCCAGCTGTATCAGTCGGGCGCCTTGGTAACCGTCAATGCCCCTTCACCTTCTGAGCACAATTTTCAAGGAATATCCTGACCGCCCACGTGTTTAGATTCGATGGCTTCGATTAACTTTTTCCTTTGACTCCTAGAGGGGACGCTTCCGCTGGCTGGGACCCTTGTATTTCCTCCACATTTAAAAACGTTCACCTATAAATAAGGGGGGATAGATGTAAAGTGACTCTCAATTCAAAATGTCGAATTCAAGCGGTTCCAGTGCCTGCAGCAGTACACATGTCCTGGTGACCCCGGAGATGCGTCCTCATGTGGAGGAATTGAAGAGGGAAATCGAGGAACATATATGGGCGAAGGTCATGGCCGTGCGGGACAAGGTTCATGACTTGGATTATACCTATCGCAATCGCTTGGCCACTACTCGAGCGCAAAGAGCCAGAGCGAGGAAGTATATCCGAGAATTCGTAGTAGACCGGGTGACCGATCTAGTTGACGATGAAGTTCTGCTGCACATGATGCTGTGGAAAGAGTGGCATGCCCTGGACAAGATAATGAAGAATGAATTCTTCATTGACCTCCGCATTCACGAATTAACTAATTGGATAACGGAGTGGCAGGATTCTGTATCTAACATAATGGATCCCAGAACTTTTCGCCGCTATTTTATGTATTGGAAATTTTATCGACTTCTATCGCTTTACTCTTCTGCAAATTTATGCGGACCGAATCAATAGACTTACAGTTATTTGTAATAACATGATCCCCCCGAACTTAAAATATAATCCCGGGCCATCGAACCTTTTGACTATAACAAGATGCCGGGGTCTCGGATTATTCGGACTTAGAAATTTCCGTCCTGGGTCTCTAGGTTCCCGAGCTATGAAACGAACTTATCGAGTTCTCCTAAACCTCCCGGCCTATCCACACGTTACTACAACGACACGTGTTCATCTATCCCGACGGCTAGTAATGTTTCGTATTCCGAGGAGATAAAACATGATGACATCTCGATCTGTGTAACTGTCTTTTCGTTCTGCCCGTCGCAACTTTCGAGGCGCATCGAAACCGCACACGCGTTCACTCAATCGACGGTTCCGATCATTCCCCATCTCCTATATATAGCGACCCTAGGTTTTCCCAAAAATCACTTTCAAATCAGCATTCTCGGCGAAGCCCTTGCAAATTCTCTTCTCGCAGTTCCAGCATTCAAAGTTTCCTTGCTCCGACGATCTCCCACCGCATTTGTAAGTTTTTTCTTTTCCTTATGTCTAATTCTACTTCTTCTACTTCCGGGGCCAATGCTCGAGGTTCGTCAGGGTATGAATCCGCCGCCCTTCGTTCTGATTCGTCTCCTTCTCCTACTTCTCGTCGCCCTTCTACCCAGACTGTCCAAAAACCTATAATCTTAAAACCCCAATCTTCCTCGAGACCTTCTAAACCTTCTTCTTCGGGCATATCCCGGATCCCAAAAAAGGATAAGGGTAAGGGTAAAGCCCGGGCTTCCGACCACCCTTTAACCGAGGCCCCCGAGATTCCATGGTTCTCTTCTCTGAAAAGCTCCCTGCGACCCGGAGCAGAAAAAGAACTTCGAACCCTAGGGGTCATTCCTTCTTCTTATCCTATTCTTATACCCGGACCTTCTGACAGGGCTGATCAACCCCCCTCGGGTTATATTACCTTTTTTCGAGACCAACTCCGCAACGGTCTTCGATTTCCCATTGCTCCGTTCTTCATCGAGGTTGCCAAATTTTTTGGTGTACCTATCAATCAATTTCATCCCAACTCTTTCCGGATCATGGCTTCGGTCTTTGTTCTCTTCCGTACGCATGATCTGGTAATAAATTCCAAAGTTCTGCATTATTTCTTTATTTGTAGATTAGGAGATAATGCCTTTTCCCTTTCTGCTCGGCTTAATGCCCGCTTTCTTGATGACATCCCTTCCTCTCAAAAGGGGTGGAAAGGAAGATATTTTTTCATTCGTCTCCCGGGTTCTCTTGATTGTTCAACCGAGTTCCTCCCTTCTCTTCCTCAACAGCCAGAACTTCCTCAGGCGTACAAGTCTGAAGAATTTTACATCCGAAGCCTCGCCCTGGTAGAGGGTAGAAAGTTTTCTTCCTCCGTCCTTATCGCCCAAGAACAACTGGTTGCTTATCGTTTAAGTGCCCGGGTTGAGGACCCGATTGAGCAAGTGATTGATGAAGTTGCTGGCTCGGGCCATCAACCTGGTAACTTTCCTTTACATGTTGTGCGATTGCTCCCTGACTTTGTATTTGCATTTGGATTTTACCCTTGCCTGCTCCTTATGCAGATTTAATGGAAGAGGCTTTTGCCAAAAGATGGGCAGCCGAGAAGGCGGCCAAGGAGAAGAAAAGGGCAGCCCGAAAGGCCGCTGCTGAAAAGAGAGCGGAGGATGTGGCTGCCCGGGCGAAGGAGACGGCCCGGGTGCAATTTGAACTTAAGAGAACGGCGCCTGAATCCAGGGAGGATGATGAGGACCTCCTCCCCCTTAGCCAAAGGCCAAGAAGAGTTACGACCGTCCCGGTGGTGACTCTCAGCGAGGATGATCAAGCGGGAGGCCAGGCTTCCTTTCAAGCGATTCAGTCAGACACGCCTCCCCTTATGCGCGATGACCAGGCACCCCTCCAAGAACCTTCACAGGAACCTCTCCAAGGGTCTCTCCCAGAATCCTTCCAGGGGCCTCTCCCAGAATTTTTCCAGGGGCCCTTCCTCCCTTCGCAGCCCAGCGGGTCTGTCTTCTCCACCGAAGGAGCCTCCCGGGTTGGGGCAGACTTCCTCAAGCGAATGCTCCTTCCTACTGACCAGGCCTTCCTGAAGAGCATGCCGCCAACCCCTCGATGCCTGGGTGGCCTGAACAAACTTCTGGCTGTAAGCTTCTTTCTTCCTCTATCTTCTCTCCCCCTCTTTTTTTTTTTTTTTTTTTTTTTTTTATATATGACCTTGCCAACCCTGCCTTCTCTCTGAAAAATAGGGTGCACACATGTTAATGTCAGCCTATGAGGAGGTGTCCTCCTTAGCCAACCACCAGGCTCCCCAACTCCGGGTCTTCCAAGAGACGAACGAGCTTATTCAAGCGGAGCTTGCTCAATTGAAGGGATTCCATTCGGAGACAGTGGCAACCCTTCAAGGCTCTGTGGAGTCTGCTCAGGCGGAGCTGGCCAAAGCCCGGGAGGAATTAAATGAAAGTCACATCAGGGAGGAAACTCTTCAAAGGCATCAGTCGATTCTTGATCGCAAGAACGCCTCCCTGATAGATGCCATAGAAGAACAAATGTCCCGGGCTGAAAGAGCCGAGAAGGCTCTAGCCGAGTCTGAGCGCCAAAAAGAGCAACTGCGGACTTCCTTCCTGGAATCCTCAGAATTCAAGGCGGCCGTTGAGAATCGAGCTTATCCTTTCTTTAAGACTGGCTTCAAAAGATGCCTTCGACAATTCCAGGAAGCCGAGCTTATCCCCAAGGATAGAACCAACTTTCCAGACTTCGGGCTAGCCATTGCATCTCTTGCAGGAGCCGGGGTGGGAGGCAACGAGGGTACATCCGAAGAGGAGGACGGAGAGGAACCGGTAGAGGAGGAGAAACAGGAGGAGTCCGTAGAGGGGGAGGAAGAAGAAGAACCTGGAGAGGGAGAAGCAGGGCAAATAGAGAAGCCGACAGAGGAGGCGAAAGAGCCAGAAAACAGCCCTCTGCTGATATAGAATAGGCTTGTCCTCTTTTCATTTTCAAGTTCACTCCCTGCCTTCGGGCTTTGTAGTAATGGAATATCTTCTTTCCTTTTATCCTTCTTCGCAATATTTACAAAAATTTAGTACTCGTTCCTTATATGATCAGGACATTCTCGTTCTAACAAATCTAACAATTTTCCAAGTGTTGAGAACTAACTAAGATACCAAATCATGTGAACGGGTATTAGCCTTCCGCACTTTAAATGGATATCTGTGATGTGAATGCCTGGAACGAACGGACACTTAACAGGATGTAGTGCTCTGGGTTTATGAGGAGCCAATGTGCGGAACTTTAAGCCGGGGAACAGGTCCCGGGGCTTTGGAATGGTCGAGGTACGGAGCCCCGAGCCAGGGAGTAGAACCCTGGGCTTATGTAGAACTAAGGTACGGAACCTTAGGCCGGGGAACAGGTCCCGGGACTTTGGAATGGTCGAGGTACGGAGCCCCGAGCCAGGGAGTAGAACCCTGGGCTTATGTAGAACTAAGGTACGGAACCTTAGGCCGGGGAACAGGTCCCTGGACTTTGGAATGGTCGAGGTACGGAGCCCCGAGCCAGGGAGTAGAACCCTGGGCTTATGTAGAACTAAGGTACGGAACCTTAGGCCGGGGAACAGGTCCCGGGACTTTTGAATGGTCGAGGTACGGAGCCCCGAGCCAGGGAGTAGAACCCTGGGCTTATGTAGAACTAAGGTACGGAACCTTAGGCCGGGGAACAGGTCCCGGGACTTTTGAATGGTCGAGGTACGGAGCCCCGAGCCAGGGAGTAGAACCCTGGGCTTATGTAGAACTAAGGTACGGAACCTTAGGCCGGGGAACAGGTCCCGGGACTTTGGAATGGTCGAGGTACGGAGCCCCGAGCCAGGGAGTAGAACCCTGGGCTTATGTAGAACTAAGGTACGGAACCTTAGGCCGGGGAACAGGTCCCGGGACTTTGGAATGGTCGAGGTACGGAGCCCCGAGCCAGGGAGTAGAACCCTGGGCTTATGTCTCCTCAGTTTTACACAATATCACTTATAGTAGGCAAAAGATTGAGGAAAACGATCCTTTATTATTTCTTCAAAGTGAAAATTACAGCTGTACATTGGCTAAGCGTAATATTTCTTCAAATGAAGTACATTCCAAGGTCTCTTAAGAAGTTTACCCTGAGCATCTTCTAGGTAAAAGGATCCTGAACTGACTCTCTTAATGATTTTGTAAGGCCCCTCCCATCGAGCTTCGAGCTTGCCCACGTCCCCAGCTGGATTAACCTTCTTCATCACCAAGTCCCCTATCTGCAAGTCTCGAACTCGGACCTTTTTGTTGTAGGATTTCATGACCCGGTTCCGATATGCCTCCATCCGGATCATGGCCTGGTCCCTCTTTTCTTCTAATAGATCCAGTTCTAATGCACGGCTACCCTCATTGTTGCTCGGGTAAGATTCTACCCGGGCAGATGTTTGACCGATCTCAACAGGAAGGATGGCCTCAGATCCATACACCAAGCTGAATGGAGTTTCTTAGGTGGGTGCCCGAGGAGTAGTCCTGTATGCCCATAGTACACTAGGTAATTCTTCTACCCAGTCCTTCCCTTTGCTTTGCAGTCTGGTCTTTAAAGCCTGCACAATGATTCTGTTTACAACTTCTGTCTGCCCATTGGCCTGAGGGTACGCAACGGAAGTGAAGGACTGGGTGATCTTCATTTCCTGGCACCAAGACGTTATTTCTTTTCCTTGAAACTGTCTCCCATTATCCGAGATCAATCGCCGGGGTATGCCGAAGCGACATACTATATTCTTCCATAAGAATTTCAAAACCTCTTGCTCGGTGATTTTAGCCAAGGGCTCGGCTTCCACCCATTTGGAGAAGTAATCCACAGCCACCAACAGGAATTTTTTCTGGGCCCGAGCAACTGGCAATGGGCCGACTATATCCATACCCCACTGATCAAAAGGACAAGACGCCCAAATAGGCTTCGTAGGAGTGGCTGGGCTGTGCTGAAAGTTGGAATGATGTTGACAGCTTTCACAAGTCCGGACCACTCGAGCTGAATCATGGTGAAGAGTCGGCCACCAGAACCCGGCTAGCATCGCTTTCCGAGCTAAAGATGTCCCCCCCAAATGCTCACCACAGCATCCTTCATGAATCTCTTGAAGAACATAAATCTCTTCCTTCCCGCTCAAACACTTCAATAATGGTCCCTGGAATGATCTCCTGTATAAGATATTATTTAAGAGAACAAACCTGGGGGCTTGTCTTTTTATTTTCTGTGCTCGAGCTCTCTCCTCGGGCAATTCATTGTCCCGGATGAATTTGATCAGAGGGGTCATCCAAGAATCCTCGGGTATTGTCAACATTTCTTCTTCTTCAATAGTTAAAACTGCTCGGGAAACAAATAAAACCTCCCGGGTGCTGTCTTCCGACAAAGAAGCAGCCATTTTTGCTAGGGCATCAGCCTCTCCATTTTCTTCTCGGGGTATTTGTTCGATGCTCCAATCCACAAACACTACTGCCTGGGCTTTGATGAGATGCAAATATTTGAGCATTTTGTCGTCCTTGACCTCATACGTGCCCTTGATCTGCTGAGTAATCAACTGTGAATCGGAATACAATATAATCCTAGCCGCTCCAATTAATTGCCTGCAGCCCGGACGCCGGCTAGAACAGCCTCATATTCTGCCTCATTATTTGTTACCCTGGAACCAATTTTGACTGCCAATTTAATCTTCTCTCCCGATGGGGAGATTATCACGACTCCTACTCCACATCCAACCAGACAAGAAGCCCCGTCTACAAACACCCTCCATCTTTCTTCCTCAGCAGGTTGGATCATCTCAGATAGGAAATCGGATAAAGCCTGCGCTTTTATGGCCAACCGGGGCTTATACTCAATATCGTATTCCCCCAATTCCACATTCCATTTGATCATCCGCCCGGATACTTCAGAATGTGTCATAATTCTTCCAAGCGGGCTGTTAGTAAGAACGATAATAGGATGCGATAGAAAATAAGGCCGCAATTTCCGGGCAGTCACAACTAAAGCCAAGGCCATCTTCTCCACTTCACTATACCGCAGCTCGGGACCTCTTAGGGCGTGACTGACATAATAGACAGGCTTTTGATCCGAGCCTTCTTCCTTTATTAGGACAGAGCTGACAGCATATTCAGTAGTGGATAAATAGACAAACAATTTATCCCCGGGCTCAGGCTTTACCAGAACTGGAAGTTCAGCTAGATGCTTTTTAAGATCTTGGAAAGCCTGCTCGCACTTGTCATCCCATCCGAATTTTTGGGCTTTTCTGAGAACCTGAAAGAAAGGATAACTTCTGTGGGCTGACCGAGATATAAACCGAGATAGGGAGGCAATCCTCCCGGTCAGCTTCTGCACTTCTTTGACAGATCGGGGAGAAGGCATACATAAGACGGACTTCACTTTTTCTTGGTTGACCTCGATCCCCCGCTCTGTCACTATAAAGCCCAAGAACTTACCACTCTTGACTCCGAAAATACATTTAGCGGGATTGAGCTTGATCCCATAAGATGTCAAAGTGGTAAAGGTTTCTTCCAAATCATCGATAAAATTCATCACCTCTTTTGACTTTCCCAAAATATCGTCCACATAAACCTCCAGATTCCTTCCCAGCTGCTTCTCAAAGACTTTATCCATTAAACGCTGATATGTGGCCCCTGCATTTTTCAACCCGAAAGGCATCACCACATAACAAAATGTACCTCCCGAGGTGATGAAACTGGCCTTATCTTGATCATTTTTTGCTAAGGGAATTTGATGATATCCCTGATAGGCGTCCATGAAACTGAGCAGCTCGAAGCCCGAGGTGGAATCCACCAACTGGTCAATCCGGGGCAATGGGTAATGATCCTTGGGACAAGCCTTATTGAGGTCCCGAAAATCAACACACATCCTCCATTTCCCGGCAGCTTTGGGTACCAGCACCACATTCGAGAGCCATGTAGGAAATTGTACCTCCCGGATGTGGCCGGCTTGCAGCAACTCTTTCACCTGCTCCTCAATAACTTTGTCTTTCTCGGGACCAAAGTGTCTCTTCTTCTGTTTGATCGGGTGAGCTCCTGGGAGAATGTTTAATTGATGCTCAGATATCAGGGGTGAAATCCCTGTAAGTTCCTGCTGGGACCAGGCAAACACATGAATATTAGTCTTTAAACAGTTAAGTAAACTGACCCGGGTGGATATATCGAGGTCTCGGGCCACCCGGATCTGTCGGCCTGGTCCTATCTCCACAGCTTCCTGTTCTTCCTCTGCCACAAAGTGGACTTCTCCTTTCTCCACTCCACCCTTCCAAACTTCCTCCACCCTGGGTTTCTTCCCCTCCTTTTTTGATTTGCCCTGATCTGCCCGGATACCTTCCACATAACATTTTCGGGAAGAGGGCTGATCTCCACGAACTTCTCCCACCTGGTTCCCCACTGGAAATTTGATCTTTTGATGATAAGTGGATGCTACTGCCCTCAACTCATTCATGGCCGGCCTTCCCAGAATGATATTGTAAGATGATGGGGAATCCACCACTGTAAAGGTGGTCATGACCGTTTTCTTGATGTTCCGGGAGCCTAGAGTGAGTGGCAGAACAATTTCTCCCTCCGGATAAACTGCATGTCCCGCAAAACCAAAAAGGACAGTCTCCACAACTTCCAACTTAAACCCTTGCAAATCCATCTGCACTAAGGCATCTTTGAAAATCACATTGACTGAACTGCCGGAATCCACGAAGACTCTCAGGATGTCGTAATTGGCCACCCGGGCTTGGATAACCAAAGCGTCATTGTGGGGCATGTTTATTCCCTTCAGGTCCTCCGGGCCAAAACTGATCACGGCCTCGTTCCTTCTAGATCCCTCCACCTCCAGACACTCCCGCCTACTTCTTGATTTCCTGGCCCGATTTGAATCTCCATCGGTGGATCCTCCCGATATCATCTTAATCACTCCAGCAACAGGGGACGAAGGGCTCCTCTTCTCAGGTTCCGGCTCCCTCCTCCTACCCATATGATTTCCCGGGTTGTTTCTGGAGTCTACTCGAGCATGAGATACTGGCGGCCGGGGGGTCCAAGGTGGACCTCTAGACCTTTTGGTGTACTGGTCATGCCCCTGGTTGGTGGGTGGGACATAACTTCTTTTCAAAGCCTTACAATTCTCGGTGTTATGCTGACACACACCATGCCTGGTGCAAAATCCACTTTTCCCGGGTTGGGACAGCTGATGACTGGGAATCGAATCCCTACTGCATTCCTGCACTTCTCTTTCTCGGATAATTTTCAAAGGCACATGCGGGGAAAAGTGCCCTGGATTACCCCGCCGTGGTCCCCTCTCCTCGGGCTTAGGTGCCCGGTCCCCTCTTTCCTTCCTGATGGCTTCCCTCTTTTGTTTCTGGGCTTCTTCCATATTGATATACTTCTCTGCCCTAGACAGCAAATCCTCAAAATCTTCAGGCACTTTTTTCGTTAATGACTTGAAGAACTCACTCTCTTTTAGGCCTTGAGTGAAGGCAGTAGTTTTTGTCTCTGCAGCACAAGTTGGCACATCCAAGGCCACTTTGTTAAACCTCTTGATATACATCCTCAAACTTTCCTCCAGTCCCTGTCTCACTTCGAACAAACTGAAAGAAGTTTTCTTATATTTCTTACTGCTGCTGAAATGGTGTAAGAAGGCTTTCTGAAAATACTCAAATGATTTAATACTCAATGGAGCCAATCCGTCAAACCATCTCTGAGCTGAGTCCACCAGCGTGGTTAAAAACACTTTACACTTGATCCTATCTGTGTAACAGTGCAGCATAGCCATATTCTCGAACCTGGCCAGGTGTTCTTCCGGGTCCTCGTTTCCATCATACGCCCTTACTTTAGCAGATTTAAAGTTTCCAGGAAGAGGTTCCCGGATGATAGCCTCAGCAAACAGGCGTCCTTTGACAGACGTCCGAGAAGAACCACGATTTTCCAGCTGTCCTTCCAGGACTTTCATTTTCTGTTTTAACTCCAGCATTTCCTCGACCATCGTTGGTGACTTAGAACCAGCAGAGGATTCCTCCACTTCTCCCCTCTTCTCCTCCTCCCTCAATTCTTGCTGCTGCTCCTGCTCTTTTTCTGGTTCTTTCTCGAGTGGTATATCATGGTGGGAAGCTTCCCGCCTGGCCATAGCTCTCTCTATGGCTTCGTTAATGCGTCTATCAAACTCCGCTGGAGTCATAGTGATAAGATCGGGAGGGGCGTCCTCTTGTCTTGAATGATTCGCGTCAACTCCCTGGGCCCGGGAAGTGTTCTGGTTAGTTTTCCTCGTGTGAGCCATATCAACGCCTTAGTCTCAATTTCCCACAGACGGCGCCAATGATGTGATCCGGGTAAAATGGATGAGCAGGGTCGGGTGCTCCACCGGATCAAATCAAGAATTTATAATGTTGTTTAGGAAAATGAGCAAGGTAGATGGCTTCGATCGTGACCTGCAAACAATGAAAGGAACTCGTGAATGGGGGCCGGAAGGGTGTCCGGCGTGACCACTCCGATGCTTAAGTCAGCCGGATTGTTGAGAGGGAACTTAAAGGAATATGCATGGATGCTTGAAAGTGAAGAAATTTCAGACCTCTGTGTGATGTCAACGATACCTGCTATTTGAAGAGAAGCTAGGGCTACCTTGATGCGCGTGCTCACCTACTACCTGTACCCTCGGACGTTGACGGCCTGTCGGGTCCCTTTCTACCCGATAGCTTCGTGGGTACTCCAAGAATAAGGGACGTTGACTGCATGTCCAGTCCCTTTCTTCTCCATATTTTCGGGGATACGTTCAGGCGGAAGACGTTGACTTCCCGCCCAGTCGCTTTCTGCCTTACAATCTGTAAGATCCTCTAAGTAAGTTACTCGAGTATTGAGCCCTCGGCTTCAGCATGAAAACCCGGTCCCTAGTTGCTCGGGAGGTAAGTAAATACCCGATCATGCACGAAGCGCCCAGTCGCGTGGGTAACAATCGCCCTCCCGGTTTCTATAGGGGCTACTCAATGACATTTCTCGGGTCCTCCAGGACCCGAGCCCTTATAGGGGTATCACTGAGCATAATCAAATTGATGCGAACGATGCATTTCAAAATCATGGGAGCTATACGTTCACACACATCAACATGTAGATGGATCTTTCGTTGACACGCGATCCCGCCTCCTCCACGTAAGTTTATTAAATTTCGTTATTTTCATCAACGTTACATTAAAAAAATTCAATTTGATTCATTTTAAATCAACATCACCAGAGGAGATGGAGCGTTACATGGCTGATTCATTTTGTATGAAACACTTGTATTATTATTTACAGATTAATAATATGATTACATTTCTCAAATTTTGTTAATTTTTTTTGGATTATACAGCACAATATATTTGTATTTCAGATTTAAATAATTATAACATTTAAAAAAATATATTTGCGACAGTTTTTGTTGAAACCGTCGCAAAATTAGCGACATTTTATACAAACCGTCGCTAAGTAGCGACAGGTATTAATAAAACGTCGCCGATCTTGTCGGCGACGGTTTTGTTAATACCCGTCGCTATTAGCGACGGTTGTAGTCAAAATCCGTCGCTATTATACTCTGGGTCTAGAAAATAGTTATATAAATTGTAATATTTTTTTTAAAAAAAACATGATGGGTCGGGTGGGTCGGGTCATTGGGTGACCTGATATTTTTTTCAGGTCAACCCGGGGCAACCCGAACCCACCCGAGAAATTTTTTTTTTTCGGGTTTGCATTCGGGTCGACCCGTTTCGACCCGAACCCGAAAACCCCCAACCCAAACCCGATATTTTTCGTGTCGTCCCGTGTCGGGTTAGCGTGTCGGATTCATTTTTGACACCTCTATCAATTAACTCCAAATCATATGAAATTTTGTTTGATAAATATCATCGTTAAAGGGGTAGTTGCAATAAAATAATAATAAGTGTTGTGAAAAAGTAAAAATTTATGGTAAAAAGTAAAAATTTCAAACTCTCAAAATTTATCAAACTACACATTTTATAATATTTTTCTCTCTACTCAATTGTGATTTTCTTCACAAATGAGAGATCTATTTATAGGAAATCTTTACAAATAATCCAAAAATAAAATACATCATTACCTACATCATCACACACTAATTTTCAATATTTACAACTCTTATTTTCAACATTCAAATATTCAATACACACATTTTAAATATATTTTTCAACACTCCCTCTTGTGATGATGATCATAATGATTGTCTTCATTACGTGTTTTTATACTGCCTCGTTAAAAACCTTACTAGGAAAAACTCATTGGGATAAAAACCATAGTAAGGGAAAAAGAGTGCAGTCACGTAAACTCCCCCTGATGTTGACATGAACAATTCTTCACAAATTTCGTAGATTGCGCATCCCAATACTATATATTTGCTTTCTAAATATTGTCGTAGGTAGTGCCTTTGTGAAGAGATCTGATGAGTTTTCACTTGATTGAATGTGACGAACATTAATACATTTATTCTTCTCTAGCTCCTTGGTGAATGCGAAGAACTTAGGAGGAATATGTTTAGTTATGTCGTTTTTTATGTATCCCTCTTTCATTTGAGCAACACATGCAGCATTATCTTCATATAGTATCACAGGCTTCTCGTCGAATGTTAATCCGCATGAGATTTGGATATGTTGGGTCATTGATTTTAACCACACACATTCACGACTTGCTTCATGTAGTGCAATAATCTCGGCATGATTTGATGAAGTTGTTACAAGCGTTTGTTTCTGTGAACGCCAAGATATTGTAGTGCCTCCACGAGTAAATACATATCCAGTTTGGGAACGTGCCTTGTGTGGATCAGATAAGTATCCAGCATCAGCATAACCAATTATACTTGGATTAGTATCTTTTGAATACAAAAGTCTCAAGTCTGTCGTTCCTCGTAGATAACGGAATATATGTTTAATTCCGTTCCAGTGTCTCTTTGTTGGATATGTGCTAAATCTTGCCAACAGATTCACGGCAAAAGATATATCAGGCCTTATACAATTTGTAAGGTACATAAGGGCACCGATGGCACTTAGATATGGTACTTCTGGACCAAGAATATCTTCATCATCTTCACATGGACGGAATGGATCCTTTTCTATGTTTAATGATCAAACAACCATTGGAGTACTTAAAGGATTTGCTTTATCCATATTAAAACGTTTAAAAATCTTTTCTGTATAATTTTTCTGGTGAACAAACATTCCACATTCTTTTTGTTCAATTTGTAAACCCAGACAATACTTGGTTTTTCCAAGATCCTTCATTTCAAATTCTTCCTTCAAGTATGATACAACTTCTTGAATTTCCTTATTCGTTCCAATGATGTTTAAATCATCAACATATACAGCAATAATTACGCATCCGGATGTTGTTTTCTTAATGAAAACACAAGGGTATATTGAATTATTTACATATCCTTTTTTCATCAAGTGATCACTTAGTCGATTATACCACATTCGACCTGATTGCTTTAACCCATATAATGATCTTTGTAATTTCACTGAATAACATTCCCTGGGTTTTGAACTTTGTGCTTCAGGCATCTTAAATCCTTCAGGGATTTTCATATATATATTACTATCAAGTGATCCATATAAGTAAGCTGTAACAACATCCATAAGACATATTTCTAAATTTTCAGATACCGCCAAGCTAATCAAATACCGAAACGTAATTGCATCTATCACAGGAGAATACGTTTTTTCATAATCAATTCCAGGCCTTTGAGAAACCTTGTGCAACAAGTCGAGCTTTATATCTTACTATTTCATTTTTCTCATTTCGCTTTCGAATAAAAACTCATTTGTATCCAACGGGTTTTACACCTTCAGATGTAAGGACTATAGGTCCAAAAACATTACGTTTATTTAGCGAATCTAATTCAACCTGGATGGCATATTTCCATTTTATCCAATCCTGCCGATTTTTACATTCACCAAAAGATTTTAGTTCATGATCTCCGTTATCATTTATGATGTCGATTGCCACATTATAAGAAAATATATCACCAATTTCATCTATATCTTTTCGGTTCCATATTTTTCCAGTATTAATGTAATTGATAGAGATTTCATGATTCTCGTCAGTTTGTGGTTCTGACAGAACATTTTCATCATCATGTGTTTCTTCAGGAACACCATTCTCTATTTTGTGATCATCATGTGTTTATTCAGAAATATCATTCTTTATTTTGTGATCATCGTGGTTCCCTATGAATTTTCTTTTTCGAGGATTTTTATCCTTGGAACCGACTGGCCTTCCACGCTTCAGGCATTTAATGACATCATGAGTATCTTCCATTTGTTTCTTTGGAATTTCAATTCGAGCAGGGGCATTTGCAGCATGTATATATGATTTAGTTACCCCTTTTGTGTCTGCAAATGCATCTGGTATTTGATTTGTTATTCTTTGCAAGTGTACAATTTGTTGTACATCTTTTTCACATTGTTTTGTTCTTGGATCCAGATGTAACAATGATGATACATACCATGTAATTTCCTTTTCGGTATGTTTCTGTTCTCCCCCTAACATTGGGAAGATTTCCTCATTAAAATGACAATCAGCCAAACGTGCTGTGAACACGTCGCCTGTCTGAGGTTCAAGATATCGAATGATTGATGGACTATCATAACCGATATAAATTCCAAATTTTCTTTGAGGTCCCATTTTCTTTCGTTGTGGTAGTGCAATAGGCACATACACCATACATCCAAAAATTCTCAGATGAGAAATGTCTGGTTCTTTACCAAATGCAAGCTGTAATGGGGAGTATTTATGATATGCACTTGGTCTGATGCGAATTAATGGAGCAGCATGTAAAATTGCATGTCCCCATATAGAAATAGGGAGCTTTGTTTTCATAATCATTGGTCTAGCAATCATTTGCAGATGTTTAATCAATGATTCAGCCAATCCATTCTGTGTATGTACATGAGCAACAGGATGCTCAACAATGATTCCCATAGACATACAATAATTATTGAAAGTCTGGGAAGTAAATTCACCAGCATTATCAAGTCTAATTTTCTTGATTGTATAATCGGGAAACTGATTCCTCAATTTTATTATTTGAGCAAGTAATCTTGCAAATGCAACCTTTCGAGTTGACAATAAACATACATGTGACCATCTGCTGGAGGCATCAATCAATACCATAAAGTATCTGAATGGTCCACATGGTGGATGGATTGGTCCACAAATATCACCCTGAATACGTTCAAGAAACATTGGTGATTCAGTTTGGATTTTGACCGGTGATGGTCTTATAATAAGTTTTCCAAGAGAACATGCTTTACATTGAAACTTATTATTCTGAAAGAGCTTCTGGTCTTTCAGTGGATGACCATGTGTATTTTCTATAATTGTTCGCATCATTGTTGAACCAGGATGTCCCAATCGATCATGTCTATTGGTTAATATCTAAGAATTATCAACTACCATGTTTGATTCAATGGGACTTATATGTGTATAATGCAATCCAGTAGGGAGCATTGGTAGTTTTTCAATCACATATTTCTTTCTTGATTTATATGTGATAAGACACATATATTTCTCATTCCCTTCATTCATTGTTTGAGTATCATACCCATGGGAATATATATCATTAAAACTCAAAAAATTTCTTTTCGATTGTGGTGAACATAAAGCATCATTGATCAAAAATTTTGTACCATTAGGTAACAAAAATTGTGCTTTACCACATCCTTTAATCAAAAATTTTGTACCATTAGGTAACAAAAATTTTGTACCTGATATTGTATTCACCGTTGTTTTTGTTGGTTTTAGTTCCAAGAAATATCTTTTATCTCGGAGGATAGTGTGCGTTGTACCACTATCGGGTATGCAAACTTCAGCTTTGCTGATAGCATTTTCCATATTTGAACTTCAAAAAAATATGCAATGAAATAAATTACTGGCAATATATATTTAAATATAACACATATCATAATTATACAATAAAACATTATTCTATGAATACATGAAAAATAAATTATTTTACATTTATATTCTACCCTTATATTGTTCATTTTCAGAGAAATCGTTGAGAAAATCTGCAGCATCAATATTGTTCTATTCTATGCCACCAACATATTGATCATTTTCAGAGAAATCATTCATAAAATCACCAGCATCAAAATGAGTTGAATCACTCAAACGGTCACTGCGTTAAGTGAAGTTGGTCTCCTTTTCTTTCCCCTTTAATGATTCTTTATAAAGTTTACAAAGGTGCTCAGGGGCTCGACAAACTTTGGACCAATGTCCTGGAGTACCACATCTGTAACAAAAACTTTCATATCTTTTTGAGTGATTCTCATTAACACTTGTATTCTCATGATGCCTTTTCAGTGGCTGGTTTGGGACGCTCTTTTGAGATGAGTTATAAAAATAACTATCTCTATTATTTTCAAAACCACGGCCACGTCCACGACCACGACCAATTCCACGTCCACGTCCACGTCCACGTCCTCGACCTCGACCAAAACCTTGTCTTTGAAATTGATTTTGGTTTCCAGGTTTAAATTCATTTTTACTTACATCATTTACTTCTGGAAATGCTGTTGATCCAGTGGGTCGGGACTGATGAATTCTCATTAATAGCTCGTTGTTTTTTTCCGCCACAAGAAGACAAGCGATGAGTTCAGAATATCTCGCGAATCCACGTACTCTATATTGTTGCTGTAGAGTAACATTTGATTCACGAAACGTGGAAAATGTTTTTTCAAGCATCTCAGATTCTGTGACCTCATGTCCACAAAATTTTAATTGTGAGATTATTCTATACATCGCCGAATTATAATCACTGACTTTTTTAAAGTCTTGGAATCTCAATGTATTCCATTCATCCCGGGCGGTCGGAAGTATAACTTCTCTTATATGTTCGAATCTTTCTTTTAATCCCTTCCACAAAGCCATGGAATTTTTTTCAGTGAGATATTCAGATTTCAATCCATCGTCGAGATGTCGACGCAAAAATATCATGGCTCTTGCCTTTTCTTGTGACGTGCATATGCCATTTTCTTTAATGGTCTCGCTTAGACCCAATGACTCAAGATGCATTTCTACGTCTAGAGTCCATGGCATATAATTCTTTCCCGTGATGTCGAGCGCAACAAATTCGAGCTTTGTTAAATTTGACATGGTGGTACTAAAAAATTACGATGCATTTTATTAGTTAATAAATATCGCAATACAAAGTAACGGATAAACAATAAGTACAAGTATTTGTAAAAATAAAGAAAACGCACGAGGAGGATATTCTCCGATAAATACAAGACTCGTGAGTATGATAACCAAAATAATTAAAAATATCCTTGAGAAAGCTATCTTTTTTTTTCTTCGAAAAATTTGATGATGAATAATTTTTAGAGAAGAAGAGAAAGCTGGAGTGATTGAATGTGTTTGTGAGATCATATTTATAGGGCAAAAACTAGCCGTTTTTTTTACCATTTATGACCGTTGGTGTACAAAAAAATAAAGGTATGTATTTGTATAATTTTATGGTAATAATATGGTATATATAATATTAGACATGTTTAAATTTATGTATATCATATCATAATATTATAATGAGTGTCAAAATTATTTTGTTTAAAAACCTTATAGGCTTTTATACTTGTCGTATCCCTTACCGGGAGTGTGGGATGTCGTCTTAACATCCTCCCAGGATTTATAACAAGTTTATGAAAAATTTATTTTTATTATTTCTAATAATAACATTATATTGTATATTAAATAAATACACAATAAATAAATAACAGTAAAATAAATATTATTACTTTTGTTACCTTTTTCTTCTGTTTGGAGCTTGGAAAAGTATGTAGGACTTTTAGAGTTTCGTGCTGATAACGTGTTGTGAAAAAGTAAAAATTTATGGTAAAAAGTAAAAATCTCAAACTCTCAAAATTTACCAAACTACACACTTTATAATATTTTTCTCTCTACTCAATTGTGATTTTCTTCACAAATGAGAGATCTATTTATAGGAAATCTTTACAAATAATCCAAAAATAAAATACATCATTACCTACATCATCACAAACTAATTTTCAATATTTACAACTCTTATTTTCAACATTCAAATATTCAACATTCAAATATTCAATACACACATTTTAAATATATTTTTCAACAATAAGTATCATATCCAAATAAAAAATATAATTTTTAATCTAAAAAATATAAAAATTGAATACTATCACAATTTTAGATCGATGAACGCTTGACTTTGGGAACAAATTTTGATTTCTCGGACCTCTTATGAGGCCGAACGCTCAAGGCCTGACCCAATAAGGTAAACCTATCAATACACGATTCACTTCTCTTCTCCGGCTAAAAGTCGGCCGCTCTCGTCTCTTTTTCTTACTTATCTTCTCTTCGCTAAGGTAAATATTTTCATTATTTTTCTTTTTCGTTAAATAAGGGTTCGATTTTTGTTTTAAAAGACTTGCATGTGTTCAATCAGTCAGTCAGTCAATTTGTTAAATTAAATATCTTTTCGGTTAAGGTTTGAAATGGTATGATCCTACACATACTTGCTTTGGCAACGGTTTAATATTCATTTGTGCATGGCTTGAACATAAGTTAAGAATGGGATGCACCCCGGCGAGCTTCAGAATTTACTGATTCTTTTGTAACGAGTTTTGAGAGAGAAATTGTTTTGGAAATAATCATGAATTATTGGGTGAAGTACCATATTCAATTTACGAAGTGAATATAGGATACCTTTTAAAAAGCATCAAATTTCTCAATTCATGCTGGGTGTTTCAAGAATAATAATCAGACGCTACTTCGTTCAAGCAGAAGAAAGTAGGGATCTCAATTTTTTTTACAAAAACATTAGTCTTTCCTAAATTCAAGAATCTTGTCCCAGAATTCATAATAATTTTGTAGACAGCCTTGTATATATTCATATTTTCCATCCCCTTTTTGGTCTTCGCAGCTTTTTATTAGCTAGACATCTATATTGGGCTGATTGCTACTTCAAGGCTCAAGCTGCTAATATTGTTGCAAATCTCAAATTTTGAACTTTATTTTCTTTGCATACGTACGACTGATTGCTATGTGATGGTTGTTTTAAAAACATTTCTGGTATTATCCGAAGTTGAAGTGAAATAACTACCTATAAGGAGATATGCTTTATGGGATTGTCAAGTGTCAAATTTGGCTTGCTCACTTGTAATTCCATTCGTGAGAAAACTTAAATCTTAAACTTCAATTCTTGAAAGAATTACTCTATAATTTCCAGAAATCCTTTTTTAGCTTGTTTCAGTTGATGTCTTTTTTATCTTGTGAGAGAAGGTGACACAACTAGCAGAATTGGCGTTTAATTAATTATGCTTTACTCAAGAAAGTAGCATAAACCAAGCCTGTTCTTTGTTTCTTGGAAAACCTAACGAGTCCAAATGTCAAACAATCAAATCAGTGATTCACGTACACCAGTTGAAGATGCCTACAACTAGCTTGATCATTAAAACCCACTTGCTAGTAACTATTATTTTATTGGTAATGGGTATATGGACAATTTTTGTATGTGTAGAAAAAATAATATTTGGCAATCAGAGTGGTCAAAGGCCTTAGATAATCAATAAATTGTGTGACCCAACTCATTATAATATTACAGTAAAGATGTATGGTGGAACAAAGGTAAAAAAATTCACATGTTTTAAACCCATTTGGATGTTTAACTAGACATGAAAATTCATTGATTTCACATATTTCTTCAAACTTAAGTATTTTTTAGTTCCTACCTTGTGAGTGTAATAGAGATACATAATCAATTGATGGCTTAGTGGTGGGTTGAGTGTCATTCACAATCCATTAAAAAATGAGATGAAGCTTAATAATATCTTAATTAAAGAAGTCCTGAATCCCTTCAATCATCTCTGACATCTTCGTATGTTTGCCTTTGCTTTATTCTACCACAGTATATGTAAGGCCCGGATTTCGCATGCCCAAACACATGCAATATTTGTAGAGGTCAAACCTTATTTAAAGTACTGATAACCCATATAATAAACACAAGGTCTAAAATTTATAAAGAACCATAACTTATTTATTAAAAGAAAACAACGAGTCGGTCTCTCATAAGGATGACAACTTTCCCCACGGGTTTGGTGCCTCACGGGAAAAACCCGAAACGGGGATGGGGATCCCCGATGTTTTCGGGTTTTTGGTTTGGGTTCGGGTTTGGGGATTTTTAAAATCCCCAATGTAGTTCGGGGTGAGTATGATATTACTATCATCATCCCCGAACCCGTCCTGAAAATAGTATCAATAATAAAATTATAATATTATTTGTAGAACCCGGAATTTAGACTGCATACAAGCCATGCATAATTCTATTATTTTAAAAATTTAATTGACTTCAGTGCATGTTTATTTTAATGCATTTCTTTGAAGTTAATTATTTTATTATTTCAGTTCAGTAGTTTGAATTTTAGCATTTCAGCTATTTCAGGGAGACCGGACCGGAGTTGGAGTTTAGAAATAAATTTAAGAGTTGAGAAATATTTCCAGACTTTATTTTAGCTAGCCAATAATTTAATCTAAGTTAAAAAGAAGTTTAAGGAATTATTTAAGTTACATGAGGTGAGTAGAAAATAAAGTTATTTAAGTTCCTAAATTAAAGGATTAGTTCACTAAATTATTTAAATAATAAGTGAGGCTTTAGAGGTTTAGAAATTTATCAAATAAACAATATTTCCCTCCACTTATTTACCAAGTAATCGGCCACCCCTTGGAGATGCAACAATTATTTGCCAACTCATCATCTTTGACCCATTCTTGGTAGTTTAGCATGTTAACCTTTTAATTATTGAGCAACCTTAATTGATTAACTAATAAGCTTTATCCTAGTCTAGATTAGGAAGGAAATAATCGGCCACCTCACCCCAACAAACACCAACAAATTCTGTGATATCAACCAAAATTCAAAATTTCAAAAGTTGGAGACTTAGTCTTGATTTTCTTCCCTATATTTTGCACCACCTCCCTCACTCTCCTAACCATATTCCCCCTCTCCCTTGCACCGAAAATAGAGAGCATTTCAGAGGTAAAAGCAGTGTAAATCGTGAGCCTCATAGTTGTAATCAAGTGAGAAAAACCGAGGAAGAAACAAGGTAGCAAGCGCTCCACCTCCTCCGTGCCGTAACGTCTCGTTCTTTTCGTTTTCTTTCAAACGAAAAATCCAGGCATGTACATATGTTTTTCTAAACCTCAATCAAGTCATATTAACATTATTTTCATGATTCATGACCACCCTTCCATGCCAAAAACGAAATACAGCACAGAATTTTTAAGGAAACACATGCAGATTTTTTTTGAGTTCTTGAGCAGCTTTACGGTTTCACTTGTTGTGATGTTTCAGGTGGATGGCTCGACTCCAGGCTCCCAAGGCGACATCTAGGCATGTACTAGGATGGATTAGGACCACTTTGGTCCATTAAAATCAGCCCCCATGCATGAGAGAAATCGAGATGACAGCAACTCCCCTTTGCTGTCATTTTTGTGCTTCAAATTTCAGTTTTGTTGTCATGGGAAGAGATCTGATCTTGGCTGCCCCAGGGGCTTATAGCCATGGTTAGATCACTTCCCTAGCATGTCTAAGACGTGACTAAGTCGCCCTTTTGGTGGCTCGGTCCATGGCTCCTCGGTTTTTAAATCAAAACAACAAAACAGCCCCTCCCCTTCTCGCCCCTTCGGTTTTTGACAGCTGGTGTGTCTTGGCTTGTTTGGGTTAGATTTCGAGTCATGGCTGGCCTAGGGCCAGTAGCCATGGCTAGGACCCTTCCCTAGCAAGCATAGGACGTGGTCAAGTCGGCCATAAGTGGCTTGAGCCATGTCCCAAGTCGTTTGGACAGAAGCAACACAAGTGTCCTCTCGGCCCCTTCATTTTTGACAGCAGGTTTGCATTTCGTTTTTGTGGCTTGGTGTGGATCTGGTTCGGCCTTGTGCCCTTAGCCACGGTCCATACCACACCCCAAGATGTCTAGGTCGTGCCACGGTAAATTGGTGGCCACTGGAACGACGCAAGACATCGATCAAAGCAAGACACTACGCACTACACAGCTGTTGGATTTTTTTGACAGCAGGTTGCTGTGCCGGTGCGAGGGCTCGTCTGAGTTCTTGGTTGGTTTTTAGCCTATGGCCTTGGACTGGACAGTGCCCCATTGAGTTAGGAAGGTCATGTTTTCGACCGTTCGTGATTCGGATCATTTTTGAGGTCGTTCGAGAATTTACGGTGCGATGTGCCAAATTGACTCTCGATAGAGTGTTTTATGTTTTGGCCTCCATTTCACCTAGATTTCGACCCTCATAATTTTAGGAGCATAAATTCATAATTTTAAGCGTATTTTAATCATGACGTCACGTTGGTTCAGTGTTGGTTCGGGTTGGTTTAAAGTCATGATTAAATACGAGGTCGTTAGAAGTATTTGTCGCATTTTAGAAATTTAATTTCATCAATTTGCCAAAGAAAAACCATTGCATATTTTATGGCATATTTAGGTCGCAGCGAGCCTGGGGACGATCCATTCCAGTTGGTAAAATTTCAGGATATTTTCATTATCGTCAGTTAATTATTTTACGTGCATGAAAACAGAAAATGATTATTTTTGAGATTTATGCGATATGGCTTGTGGTTCATTCACTATGTGGGAGCATTATTTATACGATCGTCAGTGACCGCTCAGTTCAGGTTGGTACCATCGGGTCTTCAGTGACCGCTCAGTTCAGGTTGGTACCATCGGGTCTTCAGTGACCGCCAGCTCAGTTTCAGGCTCCCCGGTAGTCAGTTACCGATCAGTTCAGCTTAGTGCAGTGGCCACAGGCGTAAAACATAATCTCAACAGAAAAGTTTTATCAGTTATTTCAGTGCAGGCTCCAAGGAGCAATTATTTTTACTGTGATTATCAGTTCATCATGCACGTATTATAATTGCTCAGTACAGATTATTTTCAGCATGTCTCATGGCATGATATTTTATCCCATGCATATTTTACTTCAGATTTTACTCGTTACCTGCGATATATGCATGCTGAGTCTTTAGACTCACTAGGACTTGATTGTTGTAGGTACTGTTGAGGCCAGGGCCGAGGGCGGGGACCAGTGAGCTAGCTTGGGTCGACAGTAGTGGCACCCGAGGACCTCAGTGCAGCAGAGTTTATTTTATTCCGCAAACTAAATTTTTATCAGTCTTCAAACATTTTTTTTTATTGTTGTTGTTGGAAAACAATTATTTTCTTCCGCTGCTTTTATTTTTAAACATTGGACTCGATTCATCAGTGGATTTTATGAGTAAGGCCATTTAAGTTCATTCAAAAAGAAAATTTTTAATTTTCCGCAAATTTTAAACCGAGAAGTTTTAGGGCCTTTTCATTTGGTATCAGAGCGGTGGTTCTGTATAGGGTTTCACTACTACTGACTGCGAGAAGCTCACGAAGCCACGTCTTCGGTCTGTAAGTTTTCAGTTCAGCATTTTGTTCAGCAATTATTTAAAGCATGAATTTATTTTGTCAGCATGCTTCCAGACATTCAGTATTTCAGTATTCAGTTATAATAAATTATGGAATTATGCATGTTAGTTACGTATGGGTTATGTTTGGAACAGTATGCCTCCTAGACGCCAAGTAGGACGCCCGAGAGGGGGCCGTGCGTACCGCCTTGAGAACGAGTTTGATCAGAGTCAGGAGAGGCAGGCACCTCCACCTCCTCCTCCACCACCTCCTCCTCCTCCTCCTCCACCTCCACCCCCACCGGACATGAATGCCCAGATGTTAGCTGGGATGACTCAGTTCTTCGCACAGTTTGCGGGGAACAATGCTGTGGTGACTAGGCCGACAGGGCCCGAGGCCGTCTATGAGCTATTTATGAAGATGCGCCCAAAGGAATTCTCCGGGACATCTGACCCCATGGTTGCCGAGGGATGGATCAAGTCCCTCGAGGTTATATTTGAATTCATGGAGCTGGGAGACGCCGACCGAGTTCGTTGTGCGAACTATTTATTTACTGGAGACGCCCGCTTATGGTGGGAAGGAGCGTCAGTAGCCCTGACTTTGGCTACACTTTCTTGGACCCGATTTACGGAGGTTTTCTACTCCAAGTATTTTACCGAGGAGGTTCGCACCAGACTGACCACAGAGTTCATGAGTCTGAGGCAGGGGGATATGTCGGTTACGGAGTTTATCCGTAAGTTCGAGAGGGGCTGTCACTTTGTGCCCCTGATCGCGAATGATGCCAGAGCGAAGTTGATGCACTTTCTGGTGGGACTTCGGCCGATCTTGCGCCGGATGTTAGGGTATCTGACCCTGCCACTTATGAGATCGCAGTCTCCAAAGCTTTAGCCGCTGAGCAGGATCAGCGGGACATCGAGAGAGACCGCCAGGGCAAGCGCCCAATCCAGGTACCCCACCGCCCTCCTCCTCATCAGCATCAGCAGCAGCATAAGAGGCCATTCAATGGACCGCCTAGGAACAGAGGGCCCCACCAGCAGCAGCAGCAGCGGGGACGCCCAGCCCCGAGGACTCAGGAGTACCCAGTCTGTCCGAGGTGCTCTCGCCGCCATCCTGGAGCATGCATGGCTGGCTCAGGAAAGTGTTTTAAGTGTGGCAGTCCAGACCACATGTTGCCACATTGCCCTCAGAGGAATCTGCCTACTCAGGGCCGAGTTTTCGCTCTTCATGCCGCGGAAACCAACCCTGAGACCATGTTATTGACAGGTACCTTTAAGTTTATAATTATTATTGAATTTCAGTGTTTTGGGAATCGGGATTTAGAATTTGAACTTAGAACCGCAATAGGATTGCATGCTCTACTTAGTATTATGTTCGGGGCTTAGTTAGAAGAACTTTGACCTTTGCATGCCTATAAGCTTAGCTCCTATGATCTTTGGGTTCTGCTTAGTGTTCCGAACTTTCAGGGAGAATTTTCATAGCCGGCAAAGCTACCAAGGCCTTAATAGATTCAGGGGCCACTCACTCGTTTATATCGGAGGTCTTTGCAAACTTTCTGAAGATCAAGACCATTGGGCTAGACATAGCCTTTTCAGTAGTGTTGCCGTCAGGCGAGGAGATGGCAGCCACCAATGTTATCCGAGATATAGACCTTGAGCTGCACGGTAAGCTTGTATATGCGGATCTGATTGTGCTACCGATGCCGGAATTCGACATCATCCTAGGGATGGATTGGCTACTGAAGAACAGAGTGTTGATAGACTTCCAGCGGAGATCTGTTCTTGTCCGACCGCCTGGAATGGAGCAGTTGTTATTTGAGCCGGACAGGTACTTTTCGTTACCGCGCATTATTCCATATGTTCAGGCTAGGAAACTCATGCATAGAGGGTGTCGAGCATTTCTAGCGACGTTTTTATCTGTCCCCGAGGGACCCAGCCAGTCCGCCTCAGATATTCCGATCGTCAGAGATTTCTTAGACGTTTTTCCCGAGGACGTCTCTGGTATGCCACCTGAGAGAGAGGTGGAGATTTCCATTGAGCTGATGCCAGGTACGGCTCCGATCTCCAAAGCGCCGTACCGATTAGCACCGACAGAGATGGCAGAGCTTAAGAAGCAGATTCAGGAACTTCTGGACAAGGAGTTCATTCGCCCGAGCTTTTCTCCATGGGGCGCGCCGGTCTTATTTGTGAAGAAGAAGGATGGCTCGATGAGGCTTTGCATTGACTACCGGGAGTTGAACAGGGTTACAGTTAAGAACAAATACCCTCTGCCGAGGATTAAGGATCTGTTTGACCAGTTGCAGGGAGCTTCTATTTTCTCCAAGATTGATCTGCGTTCTGGTTATCATCAGTTGAGAGTGAGAGATGCTGATGTCTCGAAGACAGCTTTCAGGACTCGTTATGGCCACTACGAGTTCCTTGTGATGCCGTTCGGTCTGACGAATGCGCCAGCGATCTTCATGGATCTCATGAATCGCGTATTTCAGCCATACCTCGACCAGTTTGTGATAGTGTTCATAGATGACATTCTCGTCTACTCCAAGAGTCGGGAGGAGCACAGCAGGCATCTGACCACAGTGTTGCAGACCTTGCAGAAGCACAAACTATTCGCAAAGTTCAGTAAGTGCGAATTCTGGTTAGAGAAGGTGGCGTTCTTGGGCCACATTGTTTCCAGCAGTGGTATCGAGGTAGACCCCGCAAAAGTTGCAGCAGTCAGAGATTGGGTTGTGCCTCAGAATGCATCCGAGATCCGGAGTTTTGTTGGGCTAGCAGGATATTACAGGAAGTTCATTCAGGGATTCTCCTCCATTGCCGTTCCACTCACAGCACTGACAAAGAAGAATGTGAAGTTTGTGTGGAGCGATGAGTGCCAGAAGAGCTTCGATACTTTGAAGCAAGCTCTTATTTCTGCACCAGTTTTGGCCACACCGTCAGGACCTGGCGAGTTCGTTCTGTATACCGATGCTTCGAATCTCGGTCTTGGCGCAGTATTGATGCAGCATGGGAGAGTGATAGCGTATGCTTCTCGACAGCTGAAAATCCATGAGAAGAACTACCCTACCCATTATCTGGAGTTAGCAGCCGTAGTTTTTGCTTTGAAGATTTGGAGGCACTATCTGTATGGAGAGAAATGTCAGATCTTTACTGACCACAAGAGCCTCAAGTATTTCTTTACACAGAAGGAACTGAACATACGTCAGAGGCGTTGGTTGGAGCTTGTGAAGGACTATGATTGTGACATTAGCTACCACCCGGGTAAAGCTAATGTAGTTGCGGATGCTTTGAGCAGGAAAGTCGCAGTGATGGCTCATTTGACGATGCAGAAACCTCTTCAGATTGAGATGCAGAGGTTTGATCTGGAGACTTATCCGCGAGGTAGAGTTCCTCGTCTATCTACCTTGACCATTCAGTCTTCCCTTTTGGACCATATTCGCAGTGGTCAGGCCGCAGATGAGCAGTTGGCACAGTGGAAGAAGAGGGATGAAGCCAAGGGCAGTGTCTTGTATTCAGTCAGCGACGGTATTGTGAGATACCGAGATAGGATATGGGTTCCTAGCAGTGATTCTATCCGAGCAGACATCTTATCGGAGGCCCATACGTCCCCGTACTCCATTCACCCTGGGAGTACAAAGATGTACAAAGATCTGCAGCTATTGTATTGGTGGCCAGGGATGAAGAAGGACATCAGGCGTTTTGTATCCGAGTGCCTGACTTGCCAGTTGGTGAAGACCGAGCATCAGAGACCAGCAGGTTTGCTCAAGCCTCTTCCTATTCCCGAGTGGAAGTGGGAGAACATTACCATGGACTTTGTGACCGGATTGCCGAGGTCAGCCAGAGGGTCGAATGCCATTTGGGTGATTGTAGATCGTCTTACCAAATCAGCGCACTTCTTGCCTATTAAGACGACTTTCACCATGGTTCAGTATGCAGAGTTGTATAACCGGGAGATAGTCCGACTCCATGGTATTCCAGTTTCGATCGTATCCGACAGAGATCCCAGATTCACTTCCTCATTCTGGAAGAGTTTGCATTCGACTTTGGGTACGAAGTTGCTGTTTAGCACAGCCTTTCATCCGCAGACAGATGGGCAGTCGGAGCGAGTTATTCAGATTTTGGAGGATCTTCTTCGCGCTTGCGTCATTGATTTCTCAGGGAGTTGGGAGTCTAACCTGCCACTGGTTGAGTTCACCTACAACAACAGTTTCCAGTCGTCTATAGGTATGGCTCCGTATGAAGCGCTGTATGGACGCAAGTGTCGATCTCCTGTTCATTGGGATGAGGTAGGAGAGAGAGCAGAGTTGGGTCCAGATATTGTTCAGCAGGCAGCAGAGGTAGTAGCCAAGATCCGTGATAGGATGAGGACTGCTCAGAGCCGGCAGAAGAGTTATGCCGATCAGCGGAGGAGAGACTTAGAGTTTGCAATGGGCGATCATGTCTTCGTGAAAGTGGCACCTATGAAGGGTGTCATGAGATTTGGCAAGAAAGGGAAGCTCAGTCCGAGATTTATTGGACCGTTTGAGATCCTCGACAGAGTGGGGACGCTAGCGTATCGTGTGGCTCTTCCGCCTAATCTGGCCGGAGTACACAATGTCTTTCATGTCTCCATGCTGAGGAAGTACATGGCGAACCCTTCGCATGTGCTGAATTTTGAGCCGTTGCAGCTTACTCCGAACTTATCTTATGAGGAGCGACCCGTGCAGATCCTAGACAGACAGGAGAAGAAGCTTCGGAACAAGCTGGTTAAGCGAGTCAAAGTCAAATGGCTCAACCATTCAGAGGAGGAAGCTACATGGGAGTCTGAGCCGGAAATGAGAGATCGATACCCTGAGTTATTCGGTGAGTTCTAATTTCGAGGACGAAATTTCTTTTAAGGGGGGGAGGATTGTAGAACCCGGAATTTAGACTGCGTACAAGCCATGCATAATTCTATTATTTTAAAAATTTAATTGACTTCAGTGCATGTTTATTTTAATGCATTTCTTTGAAGTTAATTATTTTATTATTTCAGTTCAGTAGTTTGAATTTTAGCATTTCAGCTATTTCAGCGAGGCCGGACCGGAGTTGGAGTTTAGAAATAAATTTAAGAGTTGAGAAATATTTCCAGACTTTATTTTAGCTAACCAATAATTTAATCTAAGTTAAAAAGAAGTTTAAGGAATTATTTAAGTTACATGAGGTGAGTAGAAAATAAAGTTATTTAAGTTCCTAAATTAAAGGATTAGTTCACTAAATTATTTAAATAATAAGTGAGGCTTTAGAGGTTTAGAAACTTATCAAATAAACAATATTTCCCTCCACTTATTTACCAAGTAATCGGCCACCCCTTGGAGATGCAACAATTATTTGCCAACTCATCATCTTTGACCCATTCTTGGTAGTTTAGCATGTTAACCTTTTAATTATTGAGCAACCTTAATTGATTAACTAATAAGCTTTATCCTAGTCTAGATTAGGAAGGAAATAATCGGCCACCTCACCCCAACAAACACCAACAAATTCTGTGATATCAACCAAAATTCAAAATTTCAAAAGTTGGAGACTTAGTCTTGATTTTCTTCCCTATATTTTGCACCACCTCCCTCACTCTCCTAACCATATTCCCCCTCTCCCTTGCACCGAAAATAGAGAGCATTTCAGAGGTAAAAGCAGTGTAAAATCGTGAGCCTCATAGTTGTAATCAAGTGAGAAAAACCGAGGAAGAAACAAGGTAGCAAGCGCTCCACCTCCTCCGCGCCGTAACGTCTCGTTCTTTTCGTTTTCTTTCAAACGAAAAATCCAGGCATGTACATATGTTTTTATAAACCTCAATCAAGTCATATTAACATTATTTTCATGATTCATGACCACCCTTCCATGCCAAAAACGAAATACAGCACAGAATTTTTAAGGAAACACATGCAGATTTTTTTTGAGTTCTTGAGCAGCTTTACGGTTTCACTTGTTGTGATGTTTCAGGTGGATGGCTCGACTCCAGGCTCCCAAGGCGACATCTAGGCATGTACTAGGATGGATTAGGACCACTTTGGTCCATTAAAATCAGCCCCCATGCATGAGAGAAATCGAGATGACAGCAACTCCCCTTTGCTGTCATTTTTGTGCTTCAAATTTCAGTTTTGTTGTCATGGGAAGAGATCTGATCTTGGCTGCCCCAGGGGCTTATAGCCATGGTTAGATCACTTCCCTAGCATGTCTAAGACGTGACTAAGTCGCCCTTTTGGTGGCTCGGTCCATGGCTCCTCGGTTTTTAAATCAAAACAACAAAACAGCCCCTCCCCTTCTCGCCCCTTCGGTTTTTGACAGCTGGTGTGTCTTGGCTTGTTTGGGTTAGATTTCGAGTCATGGCTGGCCTAGGGCCAGTAGCCATGGCTAGGACCCTTCCCTAGCAAGCATAGGACGTGGTCAAGTCGGCCATAAGTGGCTTGAGCCATGTCCCAAGTCGTTTGGACAGAAGCAACACAAGTGTCCTCTCGGCCCCTTCATTTTTGACAGCAGGTTTGCATTTCGTTTTTGTGGCTTGGTGTGGATCTGGTTCGGCCTTGTGCCCTTAGCCACGGTCCATACCACACCCCAAGATGTCTAGGTCGTGCCAGGGTAAATTGGTGGCCACTGGAACGACGCAAGACATCGATCAAAGCAAGACACTACGCACTACACAGCTGCTGGATTTTTTTGACAGCAGGTTGCTGTGCCGGTGCGAGGGCTCGTCTGAGTTCTTGGTTGGCTTTTAGCCTATGGCCTTGGACTGGACAGTGCCCCATTGAGTTAGGAAGGTCATGTTTTCGACCGTTCGTGATTCGGATCATTTTTGAGGTCGTTCGAGAATTTACGGTGCGATGTGCCAAATTGACTCTCGATAGAGTGTTTTATGTTTTGGCCTCCATTTCACCTAGATTTCGACCCTCATAATTTTAGGAGCATAAATTCATAATTTTAAGCGTATTTTAATCATGACGTCACGTTGGTTCAGTGTTGGTTCGGGTTGGTTTAAAGTCATGATTAAATACGAGGTCGTTAGAAGTATTTGTCGCATTTTAGAAATTTAATTTCATCAATTTGCCAAAGAAAAACCATTGCATATTTTATGGCATATTTAGGTCGCAGCGAGCCTGGGGACGATCCATTCCAGTTGGTAAAATTTCAGGATATTTTCATTATCGTCAGTTAATTATTTTACGTGCATGAAAACAGAAAATGATTATTTTTGAGATTTATGCGATATGGCTTGTGGTTCATTCACTATGTGGGAGCATTATTTATACGATCGTCAGTGACCGCTCAGTTCAGGTTGGTACCACCGGGTCTTCAGTGACCGCTCAGTTCAGGTTGGTACCATCGGGTCTTCAGTGACCGCCAGCTCAGTTTCAGGCTCCCCGGTAGTCAGTTACCGATCAGTTCAGCTTAGTGCAGTGGCCACAGGCGTAAAACATAATCTCAACAGAAAAGTTTTATCAGTTATTTCAGTGCAGGCTCCAAGGAGCAATTATTTTTACTGTGATTATCAGTTCATCATGCACGTATTATAATTGCTCAGTACAGATTATTTTCAGCATGTCTCATGGCATGATATTTTATCCCATGCATATTTTACTTCAGATTTTACTCGTTACCTGCGATATATGCATGCTGAGTCTTTAGACTCACTAGACTTGATTGTTGTAGGTACTGTTGAGGCCAGGGCCGAGGGCGGGGACCAGTGAGCTAGCTTGGGTCGGCAGTAGTGGCACCCGAGGACCTCAGTGCAGCAGAGTTTATTTTATTCCGCAAACTAAATTTTTATCAGTCATCAAACATTTTTTTTTGTTGTTGTTGTTGGAAAACAATTATTTTCTTCCGCTGCTTTTATTTTTAAACATTGGACTCGATTCATCAGTGGATTTTATGAGTAAGGCCATTTAAGTTCATTCAAAAAGAAAATTTTTAATTTTCCGCAAATTTTAAACCGAGAAGTTTTAGGGCCTTTTCATTATTAATAACAATAATATTATTTTTTAAAATATTAATAATATTATTATTTTTAATATTGATATTAATATTAATATTATCACTAATAATAATAAGTTTTGGTTTGAGAAAATTTTCGAATCCGTCATCATCTTACCATATTAATGTTTTTTAAATGGGGGGATAGGGCGGAGATGGGAAGTTGATCCCCGAACTTTCGGGTTTGGGGATTTCTCGAACCTAAAAAAACGAGAATCGAGGCGGGTATGGGGGTGGGGGTAAAATTCGGGGACGGGGATGGGGATGACAAACCCGCCCCCGCCCCATTCCCATCCCTAATCTCTTGGGGGGGGGGGGGAATGGGAAGTTGACCCCCGAACTTTCGGGTTTGGGGATTTCTCGAACCCGAAAAAACGGGGATCGAGGCAGGTATGGGGGTGGGGATAAAATTCAGGGACGGAGATGTGGATGACACCCCCGCCCCATTCCCATCCCTAATCTCTCAATCATATCAATGAGTAAATAAATCAGTTTTTCAAAGGACCAGGCAAAATATTTAAAAGAAAATAATTCACGAATCCTAGAAGAACTCAAATAAAAGAATTCAAGTCTCCAAACTCTACGGAACATCATCTATGTCATTATCATTCTCAATGATCTCTTCTATATATTCTACGTATTCGTCTTTCTTATTCAGATTATTACCTGAAATCTAAATTATTCAGTACACTCATGTATACATCCACTAATTCGATCTCAAGGATAACAACAAAAGCTTTAACAAAAATAACTAATAAGTACACATGTAGCTAGGACGACAGAATATAAGAATAATATAATAACATAATCCATATCAGAATTTCTATCATGCAGCACTTTGACCCGCAGGAACCAAGAGGTAGGGGTGAGCAAGATTTCAGTTCAACCGAATTAATAGACTGAATCGAACCAATTCGGAAATTTGGTTTGGTTATTTCGAAAATTCAGTTTTCAAATTAAAAAAATTTGGTTATATCGGTTAATTCGGTTCGGTTACTCTTTCAAATTTTTTAAATCGGTTAACCGAATTAACCGATATAATAAATACTATTATTTAATAAATTTTTATTATTTATAAATTTGTATATATATTTAAATTTTTAATTTTAAAATCAACTCTAATTCTAATATAATTCTAAATGCATTGGCTTTCTCGTTCTAACTGTTGGAGTAGGTGCCCGTCGAGCCAAGTGTTGGCCGAGTGTTCACAATGAAACTCTATGTATAAGCAATCTTTATTTTTGTAATATTTGATATTATTATTTTGGCAAATCTTTATCTGTATACCCATGCTAGTTGCATAGATAAAGCCCTTGAATATACAAATGGTAGAAAGAGTATGAGATGCTCATATGATGGGTATCATAAAACTCATATTTGTAATACGGTATATTCTAAACGGTTCCTAGTCGATTCAGCCGCCACTAAGAAGGATATAGGCCGCTCGAGTTAGAGACTAGTATCTGCGATGTGAGTACCATGTTTCATTGGTAGGGGACATTGTGATGTCCGAGCATGCAGATAGGTGCTCCTGGTAGAGTGCACTGAACAACTCTCCATTAAAGGACTTTCCAAGTGGTTCTCACTTATCGAGTGGAAACGTCTTAGTTTATGGTTGTACACCATTAGTCCTTATGACCCGGGACAACATTGAGACTCTATGTGCTAGCATTTCACTTTGACTTGTTTACCGACTCTTATGGGGTCATCAGGTGGCAAGGTTGGGTGTCATGTCGAAACATATAGGAGTCGATACATTGTAGTCGGGGATTCACCGCTTACCTTCGGGTATGGATATCCTATGTGTTATCATGTGTATGTAGGTTGAAATCTCTGGCCAGAGTATGGTTGTAATTATGAAAGGGGTTTCATAGATTACACCATCGATGCAACTACGACATGACACATAGTATCGATTCATTGACAACTCTCGATAAACCAATGGTTGTCGAATCGATCGGGATATATGAGTTGAAGGGACCGTACTGTACGCTAACCATAATTGAATGGTTCTTGCAGGCACTATCATTTGATACCTAGGGAATCATGTAAGCGATGCTGCTAGGCGTTTAACATGATTGGTTGGGTACTATCAGACTTGAGTTCTGACGTTCTTATTATCAAGAAGTTGATAAGTAAGAATGGAGCAATTGGGGTATGCTCATATAAGGACATGTTTAGTCCGAATCACATAGAGATGTGAACCCACGGCTAGTTGTATCAATGAACCATTGAAGGCAACACAAGTACTAGCTTCCTAGATCCCGTTGAGAAGTAAAAATAGTTCAATGTGTTGAACGGCTTATAAAGGAGTTTATAAGCGTGAGGAAAATTAGAAGTATGACTTCTATAAAGGAGAAACTAGTTCAATGTGTTGAACGACTTATAAATGAGTTTATAAGTGTATAGAAAAATAGAAGTATGACTTCTATGAGAGAAATGTAAATTTTAATTTATGGAAGTGTTCCTAAATTAAAAGTTGGCCAAGTGAATAATGTATTTGAAAATTGTGATTTTCATAAACATTATTATGGACTAAATTAAATTAATTCAAGTGTTGAATTAATTAAACACTAGTTGACCTAGTAGAGTCCAAATAATTAAATTAATTCAAGTGTTGAATTAATTAAATTATATTGAGTCTTGTAGAGCTCAATTTAAATTAATTATTTAACTAGTGGGACTTGGGTAAATTCAAGTAATGTTTAATTAGTTTCAAATATGTTTGAGATAATTAAATTTAGTCCATGGTTTTTTAATTTGATTAAAACCATATAATATGCATGCATGGGAGGTGAAAGGTTGGGAGACTACTTTTTGAGTTTTCAAGGCATTGCATGCAAAAGTGATTCTACTTTTCCCACTACCAAGACTAGTCTCCCTTCCCCCCATTGTAGAAGCTAATGGCCGAAATTTCTTGTTACTACTCTCCATTTTTTCTCTCATTTTCTTGTTCTTCAATTGTTGGAGAATAACACTCACTTCTCAAAGAAAAATCCTCATATTTTTCTAGTGCAAAATATGAGGGGATCTACCTAGTTGGTGGTGGGCTTAATTTGAAGGAAAGATTCAAGAAGAAAAGAGGAGAGCTTGTAGATTTATCTTCCATTCAAGAGCCAAGTTGTTTACAACTTGGTTGGTGCCATCATCAACCTCAAGAGGTTGATAGGTAACGATTTTCTTACACCCTATGTATGACATAGTTGTGTTTTTGTATTTGCTACATGAAATGCATGGTGGCCGAAATTTTTGCTTAAAAATTCGATTTTTTAAACTTCCGTTGCGCTTCCGGTCACCGTAACCGATCCCCTTTCACTAACTTCTCTATTCTCCACTCTTAACTTCATCCGCCGCTCATCCATCTCTCGTCACCGGTCGAGACGCCGCCCGCCCATGTTATGTTATTTGATAAAAAAAACATGTATTAATTGTGTTCAAACAAAACTTATACATTTGTGATGTGTGTTTTATGTTCTTGTGCATTTGTGTAGACTGTAGTTTTCAAGAAAAATGACATATATAATTAAAGTTAAAGCACAAATTTTTTTAAAGCTAATTGGTTAATTCGGCCGATTTAATTCGGTTCGATTTTCATCGGTTATGAAAATTAATTCGGTCGATTTGGTTATGGATAAATATTTCGGTTCGGTTCGGTTCACAATAATGGCTAATTCGTGATCGAACCAACCGAATGCTCACCCCTACCAAGAGGTGGCTCACATGACAGACAGAACAGAACAACATCCACAATGAGACCCCGTCATTCAGCACTTTGACCATAAACACAACAATGTTTAAGAGATAAAAACTAAACTAGAAATACTAGAATTGACGAAAATTGCGAAGAACGACGCCCGGAAAGCTTCGAATCTTCAATCCAAGCGCAAACATCCTCTCCAAAAGCTTGCGCGGCTGCTCCAATGAATTCTGAATGCCCCCTTTTTCGTGCCTCTCTCCCTACCATATCCTCTCCATTCAGAATTAAGGTAAGGAATCGTCCACAATATTTTTCAAAAATACAGACGCGTCCGGGCGGACGACTCTCGCACAAATTCTTTTTGTCACATCTTGGAGGCGCCCGGGTGGAAATAAATGCGCGCCCAGGCGGAGGTCTCTCGAATTTCTCCTTTTTATCCTCAGTTTTGCACGGATCTCCTGCATTTTCACCAACTAAACACATGAGCAACACGAAGATATAAATTACTCTAAAATAGCACAAAATGAATGTAATATAAATGATAAATGCAACACAACCAGACATAACATGTTATGAAAAACAAGTAAAATCCACCTATATCACCCACAATGAGGGAGACTAAGAGTGTAGTAGCCCGAATTCTAAATTTGGGTAATTAACGGAGTAATGGTGATTAAGAAGGTTTAAGGTGTAATTTTGGCTATGGTCATGATCGGACGGCCCGAAGAGGGTTCGGAAGCACCGAAGAGTTCGGACGATCCGAAGTGTAGTTCGGTGAATCCGATCATAGGTGTCAAGTGTTGATCGACACGTCATTTTCCATGCATGTTCGGACGGTCCGAAGTGTATGATCGGAGGATCCGATCATGAGCTGTCAAGAGCCAATGGACACGTAGCGTTCGGACGTTCCGAAGTGTTGTTCGGAGGATCCGAACATGGCCTATAAATAGTGCTCGGATTTCCTCATTTTGACTTGCCAATTTCTTGAGTTTTGCCTCATAGTTGAGAGGATTTGGAAGGTTTCTAGGGTTAGTTGTTGGTCGAGCGATAGCCAAGAGCTGCCAGGAGTAGTAGCGTAGCGGCGCCTGAGTTTCAAGGCAATCGACATCAAAGGGCTGTCGACGGACGAAGGTAAACCCTAAACCTTTGGTAGTACTAGGGAGTACTGGTTTTGCTAGTCGAGCATGGTAGTATTGATTGAGTATGCTTTTGATGCGTAGGCTTGTGCTAGACTTGATTAGCGGTGTTGCGTAAGGCTAGGCTTGCTGTGATAGAGGTACGAAAGTACTATCCGAGATATCCTGGTTGAGTATACATTCTTATATGTGTTGCATGAGTATTTGCTGCATTGTTATATGTCATATGATGCATGCCATTATGTCACGAGTTATGATGCATATTGCATATCATGTTGAGCCGTATCTCCTTCGAGATAGCCTTTACTGTTGAGCTGTATCTCTTTCGAGATAAGCTATATCTTGGGGCCGCTCAGCCCTGTCTTGTGGACGCATGGACACCGAGAGTACACAGTGGCCGACGGGTCGGGAGGGCTTCGGTGGTCCGGGACATTTTAGGTCCACGTCTGTCTTGTAGTGGATGCAGTGACCCAGAGGTTGGACCGCGCGGCACTATCCACTTGGCGCCTCTAGACTGAGCATTTTGAGATCCTTTGTGATTCCTGTTTCTTGACTACCCTGGTATCATATCATAGCATGTGCATTTCATATAGGTTTGTATACTCATACTTTTGTACTGGGCGTTCTTATCGCTCACGTCCTCGGTTTTGTTTATTCTTGGACACCCCATTCCCACGGGGCAGGCCTCAGGTTGGATGGCTCAGGAGGAGCAGGAGGAGGACGTTGAGTAGCTGGTTGGTTTAGTTTTCAGTGTTTTCCATTTGATTCGATATGGTTGTACTGGATATTTCATTTTGAGTTAGTCTAGACTTCGATTTCGATTGGGTTGTATAACTATTGTTGTTGGCCATATTTCCGCTGTTATCTCTGATTATAATTGATTAGGTTAATTGCATGCTTAGTTTTTGATTAGTAGGTGATTCTGGAACGGGTCACTACATTTATGGTATCAGAGCATGCGTACGATTTTGGGATATAGATTCTGTTTTCGGATTTTCGTTGACCATTTTACCATTTTCCCTATTCTATCTTGTAGCGATGGCTGACCATTTTGATGACGGGAGTAGTCAGGGGAGTGTAGGTCGATGGGGTGACCAGGACGATCATAGACGTCATCGTGAGCATCGTCATCGTCGGGATGGTCCTAGGCGTTTCGATATGCATCGTTTCATGCAGATGGGGCCTAAGCCTTTAGTTGGCGGTGAGACTCCCGATGATGCGGAGGATTGGTTAGAGCGCATGGAGAGTTGTTTCCGCGCATTCCAGTGCACCGATGAGCAGAAGATGGAGACCCTTAGTTTTCTTCTCGAGGGCCGTGCTCGCAGGTGGTGGCGATCGACTTCTGCGCCGATAGTTCAGTTGCAGGGTAGAGCGACTTGGGTCGATTTCCGTGCAGCGTTCATGCAGCTGTACTTTCCTCCAGCCCTTCGCCAGGCCAAGACGATTGAGCTCCTGAACCTTAAGCAGGGGAGTATGTCTGTTGATGAGTATCAGCAGAAATTCTTTGAGTTGTTACCCTTCGCTCCTCATATCAGTGGCAGTTCTGAGGCCAAGTATGATCATTTCCTCCAGGGCCTTAATCAGGAGATCTTTGATCGAGTCACTGTCTGTGATAATCCTACTTCTTATGATGGGTTAGTGAACCGGTGTCGCCAGGCAGAGATCAGTCTCCAGCGTGGTAGGGCTATTCTTTCTTCTTCTAGACCTCCGAGTACTTTGAGGCCTCGATCTCAGTTATTCAAGAAATCTGGTTCATCTTCTTCTGGATCTGGATCTCGATCTAGTGGTGTTTTCCGCTTTGGTAAGAAGAAGGAGTCTTGTGCGCATTGTGGGAAGAACCATCCAACGGAGCAATGCCGAGTAGCCGCAGGAGCTTGTTATCAGTGCGGAGAGATGGGGCATATTAAGAAGAATTGTCCTCAGTTGCGAGGTGGAGCAGGATCCGGTTCTGGATCTCAGACGACTGTTCAGCAGAGGAGGCAGGGTCAGGCAGTGGGTAGTTCGAATCTTCGACCTCGTGCCCAAGGTCAGGTTTTTGCGCTGAACCAGGATCAGGCTGCAGATGAGACGGAGAGAGTCATAGCAGGTACTTTTCATTTATGCGGTATTCCTGCTTTTGTTCTTATTGATACAGGAGCCTCTCATTCCTTCATTTCTGCACGATTTGTTAAGCGTCATAGGTTACCCTATGTTTCTCTAGACGTCATTCTTTCTGTTTCTACTCCGATGGGTCATTCGGTGTTAGCAAAGCGTCTAGTGATGGGTTGTCCTTTAGATTTTGAGGGTAACGAGTTGACTGCGAATCTTATGATCCTAGAGATGGAAGATTTTGATTGTATCTTGGGTATAGACTTATTGACTACCTACCGAGCTACTGTGGATTGTTACCAGAAGCTTGTTCAGTTTCGTACGACTGAAAGCTCTAGTTGGTTTTTCTATGGTGAGGGAGCGCGACCTCCGATGCCAGTGGTATCTGCTCTGAAAGCCTGTCGTGCTTTAGAGTCGGGCGGGGAAGGCTACCTCATCTATGCGATTGATTCATCCACAGGTAGTGTTGGTCTAGAGGATATTCCAGTGGTTTGTGAATTTCCTGATGTTTTCCCAGATGAGATTCCTGGTTTTCCTCCGGTTAGAGAGGTGGAATTTGGCATAGATTTAATGCCAGGGACTGCACCTATTTCTCGTGCCCCCTATCGTCTTGCTCCGTCAGAGATGAGAGAGCTGAAGCAGCAATTGCAGGATCTTCTTGATAAGGGTTATATTCGCCCGAGTGTTTCGCCTTGGGGAGCTCCAGTCTTGTTTGTCAAGAAGAAGGATGGATCGATGCGGTTGTGCATTGATTATCGCCAGCTGAATCGGGTGACGATCAAAAACAAGTACCCTTTACCCCGTATTGATGACTTGTTCGATCAGCTTCAGGGTACTTCTGTTTACTCCAAGATCGACTTGCGATCGGGTTATCATCAGATGAGAGTCAGAGATGATGATATTTCCAAGACTGCATTTCGTACTCGTTATGGGCATTACGAGTTTCTAGTTATGCCATTTGGATTGACGAATGCGCCAGCGGTGTTCATGGATCTGATGAACCGAGTCTTCCAAGATTTTCTGGATCAGTTTGTGGTGGTTTTCATTGACGATATCTTGATCTATTCCCACAGTGTGGAAGAGCATGCCCAACACTTGAGGATTGTGTTGCAGATTCTTCGCGAGAAGCAATTGTATGCTAAGCTGAGTAAGTGCGAGTTCTGGATTGATCGTGTGGTATTCCTTGGTCATGTGATTTCCAAGGAAGGAGTTTCTGTGGATCCCAGCAAGATTGAAGCAGTGCTGAATTGGTCACGTCCGACGACGGTGGCTGAGATCCGTAGTTTTCTAGGTCTGGCAGGGTATTATCGTCGCTTCATCGTGAATTTCTCTCAGATAGCCAGACCATTGACGCAACTTACTCGGAGGGATGTTCCATTTGAGTGGTCATCCGAGTGCGAAGATAGTTTCAGAGAGCTTCGTCGACTTCTGACTTCTGCACCTGTTTTGGCGTTACCGTCAGGATCTGATGGTTTCAGTGTTTACACCGATGCCTCCACTCAAGGCTTAGGGTGTGTATTGACGCAAAACGGTCATGTGATTGCTTATGCTTCCAGACAGCTGAAATCTCACGAGGAGAAGTATCCCACTCATGATCTGGAATTGGCAGCTATTGTGTTTGCGCTGAAGATTTGGCGTCATTATTTGTACGGTGTTCAGTTTGAAATCTTTACTGATCATAAGAGTCTGAAATATCTGTTCACTCAGGCTGAGTTGAACATGAGGCAACGTCGTTGGATGGATTTGCTGAAGGATTATGATTGCGAGATCAAGTACCATCCAGGTTCTGCGAATCTCACAGCTGATGCGCTTAGTCGCAAGGTGAGAGCCTCTGCACTTCAGACTTGTGCTATGACTAGTGCCATCCAGGATAGTTGCTCGTTGGGGTTTAACTTCAAGCATCGGAAAGGTATGGAGAGCATTCGTGTTGCTACCATTTTATCTGAGCCCAATTTGTTCACTCGGATTCGAGAAGCTCAGATGTCTGATCTCAAGACTCAGAGATTAGCTCGGTTAGTTGGTGGTGATAGTAATTTCCATTATCAGTCCAATGGTCTTCTGTGCTTATCTAATCGGGTTGTAGTACCAGAGGATGACACTTTGAGGGACGAGATATTGTCTCAGGCGCATCGAAGCAAGTTAAGTGTTCATCCAGGAAGCAACAAGATGTATAGAGACTTGAGGATGCGGTTTTGGTGGAAAGGGATGAAGCGCAGCGTGTATCAGTTTGTCTCCAAGTGTCTAGTTTGCCAACAGGTTAAGACAGAGCACCGTCGACCGGGAGGATTGTTGTTGAACTTACCTATTCCAGAATGGAAGTGGGAGCATATTACGATGGATTTCATTACTCACTTGCCATTATCTTCGAGGAACAGCGATGCTATCTGGGTAGTGGTGGATCGACTCACCAAGTCTGCTCATTTTCTGCCGTATAATCGTGATTTCACTTTCGATCGTATGGCTCGATTGTACATTCAGGAGATTGTACGTTTGCATGGAGTGCCTGTCAGTATTGTTAGTGACAGAGATCCTCGTTTTACCTCACGGTTTTGGGGTAGTTTCCAGTCAGCTTTGGGTACTACACTGAGTCTGAGTACTGCTTATCATCCGGAGACTGACGGTCAATCAGAGAGGACTATCCGTACGCTTGAGGATATGTTGCGAGCCTGTGTTATGGATTTCGGACCCGCTTGGCAGGATCATTTGCCTTTGATTGAGTTCGCGTACAACAACAGCTATCATCGTAGTATTGGTATGGCACCATTTGAGGCGTTGTACGGGCGACGTTGTCGTACTCCATTATTCTGGGATGAAGTCGGGGAACGACAGGTAGAGGGACCGGAGTTAGTCCAGCAGGCTATAGATAAGGTTGCAGTAATCAAGAAGCGGATTAAGACTGCTCAGGATCGACAGGCTAGTTATGCGAACACAAAGCGTCGACCTCTTCATTTTCAGCCAGGTGAGAAGGTGTTTCTCCGAGTTTCGCCTTTTCGCAGGATTTTGAGATTTGGTCTCAAGGGTAAGCTGTCTCCGAGATTTATTGGTCCATTCGAGATACTGGAATGTGTGGGAGATTTAGCTTACAGACTTGCGTTGCCGCCGTACCTATCAAGTATTCATGATGTGTTCCACGTATCCTTGTTAAGACGTTATGTAGCAGATGAGTCGCACATCTTACATCCATCTGAAGTTCAACTTGATACGGATTTGTCTTACGTGGAGCGACCAGTTCAGATTCTAGATCGCAAAGATAAGGTGTTGCGGAATAAGATCATTCCTCTTGTCTTAGTGCAGTGGCAGCGTCGAGGCACTGAAGAAGCCACTTGGGAGTTAGAGAGTCGTATGCGTTCGGAGCATCCAGAGCTCTTTTGAGTTGTGCTTTGTATAAGTTTGTGTTTTCAGTTGTAATCATAGTATCAGTTGTATTCAACAACAATTGAGATGTATTAATGATGTTGTTATTTCATTTTGTTCATTCTCTAAGCCTGATTTCGAGGACGAAATCTTTTGAGGGGGGGAGAATGTAGTAGCCCGAATTCTAAATTTGGGTAATTAACGGAGTAATGGTGATTAAGAAGGTTTAAGGTGTAATTTTGGCTATGGTCATGATCGGACGGCCCGAAGAGGGTTCGGAAGCACCGAAGAGTTCGGACGATCCGAAGTGTAGTTCGGTGAATCCGATCATAGGTGTCAAGTGTTGATCGACACGTCATTTTCCATGCATGTTCGGACGGTCCGAAGTGTATGATCGGAGGATCCGATCATGAGCTGTCAAGAGCCAATGGACACGTAGCGTTCGGACGTTCCGAAGTGTTGTTCGGAGGATCCGAACATGGCCTATAAATAGTGCTCGGATTTCCTCATTTTGACTTGCCAATTTCTTGAGTTTTGCCTCATAGTTGAGAGGATTTGGAAGGTTTCTAGGGTTAGTTGTTGGTCGAGCGATAGCCAAGAGCTGCCAGGAGTAGTAGCGTAGCGGCGCCTGAGTTTCAAGGCAATCGACATCAAAGGGCTGTCGACGGACGAAGGTAAACCCTAAACCTTTGGTAGTACTAGGGAGTACTGGTTTTGCTAGTCGAGCATGGTAGTATTGATTGAGTATGCTTTTGATGCGTAGGCTTGTGCTAGACTTGATTAGCGGTGTTGCGTAAGGCTAGGCTTGCTGTGATAGAGGTACGAAAGTACTATCCGAGATATCCTGGTTGAGTATACATTCTTATATGTGTTGCATGAGTATTTGCTGCATTGTTATATGTCATATGATGCATGCCATTATGTCACGAGTTATGATGCATATTGCATATCATGTTGAGCCGTATCTCCTTCGAGATAGCCTTTACTGTTGAGCTGTATCTCTTTCGAGATAAGCTATATCTTGGGGCCGCTCAGCCCTGTCTTGTGGACGCATGGACACCGAGAGTACACAGTGGCCGACGGGTCGGGAGGGCTTCGGTGGTCCGGGACATTTTAGGTCCACGTCTGTCTTGTAGTGGATGCAGTGACCCAGAGGTTGGACCGCGCGGCACTATCCACTTGGCGCCTCTAGACTGAGCATTTTGAGATCCTTTGTGATTCCTGTTTCTTGACTACCCTGGTATCATATCATAGCATGTGCATTTCATATAGGTTTGTATACTCATACTTTTGTACTGGGCGTTCTTATCGCTCACGTCCTCGGTTTTGTTTATTCTTGGACACCCCATTCCCACGGGGCAGGCCTCAGGTTGGATGGCTCAGGAGGAGCAGGAGGAGGACGTTGAGTAGCTGGTTGGTTTAGTTTTCAGTGTTTTCCATTTGATTCGATATGGTTGTACTGGATATTTCATTTTGAGTTAGTCTAGACTTCGATTTCGATTGGGTTGTATAACTATTGTTGTTGGCCATATTTCCGCTGTTATCTCTGATTATAATTGATTAGGTTAATTGCATGCTTAGTTTTTGATTAGTAGGTGATTCTGGAACGGGTCACTACAAAGAGTGTGTTAAGACTTGTTTACAACTAGTTAGTTTGATGGATGTTATGTTAATTAAGAGTGTAAACGAATCGAGTCGGCTCAAAAAATATTTGATTCATATTTGAATGAAACTTGAATATGCCAAAACTTTTTTTTGAGCTATTGCTTGATAGTTTGCGAGTCGTTTGTGAGTGATCGAGCTTTTGATGCACTATAAATCCGCAGTAAAAATTGTTGAAAGATCGTAAATGCACGATGCAAGTTATAATATATTGTATAAAAATACAGATATCGTTTCACCGAGACATTGTTACACGAATATTATTTCTAATTATGTATTCTTTAGCAACACGAATATGTAGGCTTATATTGTATTTTTCCATATAAAAATAGAAATAAAATAAAGTATAAGTCCAATTTTATGAACAAGACCGCACACAAATTCTCCAAGGACGGTCGTAATGGGTTCATTCCCTTGTTATAGTATTAATTTTTGTTATAAATATAATTATATCAAAATAATTATTGATCCTTGACAATTAACAATTCCAACATTTAAAAAGTTCATAAGTCAGATTCCATTAACATATTTCATAATCATGCGCCATGAAGAATAATTCTCCTCTTACTCAGGATATTTGGTCCCTCACATTATAATAAAAATTGTCATCCTCCATGGCACCGTTTGGTTCACTGGATGGTATAATTAAAAAAATTTAGTGGTTATGACAAGTAAACTAAAACTTGTGGATAATTATTGTCTAATGGCTACTATGTATTATGTTTGGTATTCTTCTCATTTTTATAATGGAATGGTACATGAAATGTGTAATACCCAAAAAGCCCCTTATCTTTATTAAATTTGTTATATTCGATTTCAGTTCTTGTTCTGAACGTATATTTCTGTCCACCCGTCACTTTATGCTTCTGAAACGGGTTTCACTCCACACCTTCTGAATTCCTATTTCAGGAGCAAATACCGAACGATTTTCTGTAGAAAGGCAAGCATTTGGGGGGCTAAGAAGGTTAGTCACACATTTGTACTGAAAAATCGGTTATATTCTTCTATTTCCTTGTAGCAAAACACTGAATTCCGGTTTAGATTGAGTGTCTATTTGTTTCGCATGTTAGTATGATTATGTGTAATTATTGTAATCTTGCTTAATTTCATGACGATATGATCTATTGACGACATACGATATCTCATATTTGTGATTTCGTACCGTATGTAACCTTGATCTTGTGTTCAGACGAAAACCTAATTTCTCTGCTTCAGAGTAGCTATATCTCAGTATATGACAACATATTCCATGATTATAAGAACAGCTATGTAATTATTCCCAATTTTTTTTGGTTTGTGAATTAATGTGTTCAATGCTTAGTTGTCATGGAGACAAAGCCTACACCTGAATGCCAGTGTGGCAATGGGTTGATGCTGTCAACATTAAATCATAAAAATATAATAGGCATTTAAAAATCATAATTTAATCATGTAAAATTTCATAAACCTTTAGAAATAATCATAATATTATAAAAACAGTATTTAGAGCAATGCCAAGACGTTTACTAATTTTTTAGGTGTAAAAAGACCATTTTACCCCTGTACGTGACATTTTATTCCCATAATTTTATTCAGCTTAAAAACTAGGCTTTTTAATTTATCTTTAATTAGTAGTTTTGACGGTGTATTAATCCCGAAAAATCCCAAACTTTAATATAAAATTCCTAAACTTAAAACTTAGACTTTTTATATTATTTTAGCCCTTGTGATCTATAACTCGACCCACGTGAGCCATAATTCGAATTATTTTTTTATTATAAAACCCTAGGCTCTTCGAACATGCCCCCTTCGAGCCACCTTGGTGTTTCATCGAGCCAAGCTCGAGCGACCTGAGCCAACCTCAAGCCAAGCCTTCCCTAGACCCTGCTTGACCCTAAGAACTAACAGAACTCGACCCTAGCATCAACCGCAAGCTACAACCCCTGCTGCAAGCCACGGCCGAGACCCCTCCAAGACAAGGACTTCTCGCTCAAGCTCTTAAGATCTAGCCGACGGCCCTGACCCTGAACCCACCCCTGGTGCACCCCCTTAGGACCCTAGTGAGTCATCCTATTCTAGCCCGAATCCCCCTCCCAGGCCGAGCTTTCCACGTTGCGCGCTACTGCCATGCGCAATTCTCATGAGTGTCTCGGATAGGAGTCCTAATTAGTTAGGACTCCACCCTGACCCTGATGCACGAGTCCTAGCATGGCTAGGACTCTTCCCATGATAATTCCCAGACCCTGGCTAGGCCCTGGTTCAACTGTGACCCAACCAAGCGCCCATGATCCCAAAATCGAATCACCCCATGTGCATGACAGAACTTTTCCTGAACTAGCTTGCTTCATTTGTGTTTACAGAGTGTACGGTGGTGTTCTAGGACTCTAACTTGTGTAGAAACATACCTTGATCATAGCCTGGTCACGGCAGCCTCTTTAGACCACAATAAACATGATTTTTGGATCAAAACTCATAAGCTTAATGCATGTAGGTGCAATAATACGAAAATAAACATGAGAATTTGATGCTTTTCATGCAAACGTTGTTTGAAACCATAATACGATGTGATAGACGAGAGAAGGAGATATATGGCGTGCCTTTGCGCTTTAAACGCAGGATTATTCGTTGACGATTTGCGAAGAACGGACCAAGACCTTTGGCTTGAATTCCTCCTTGCAAACTCTCAATTTTTCTTCTTCAAGATTGTGGTGTGTGCGAGCTGTGTACCTTGGGGTGAATTTTCAGAAAGTGGGGCGTGCGTTTTTTTGTATGGAGAGTGTAGGGTTTGGGAAGGGTTTGCATAAGATATATGTAAATAATTTACTAAAAAGGCTTTAGGCTTATTAAGCATAATTTAGGTCCATTAGTCTTAATTAGAATTTAAATAAAATATTATTATAGTTTTGTTTAAAAAATTTGTGACACTATTAGGCGGGTTGTCAAAAAGCTCGTATTTTTTTTGAAAAACCAACACCGATAAAATTTACTTCCCGGCGTATAAAATTAGCTCAAAATCCTTATTTTTTTTCAAAAATATGAAAAAGAATCACTCATATTTTAAACAATTAAAAACAATTAACCAATAAAAACATTTTCTAATTTTCAGCCATCAGTCTCCGTTCCTCGATCCCAACTTGAATAACCTTTAAAAATACATTTTTATGCAACAATGTAGAAAAATATATTTTAAACATGCAAATATGCAAAACATAATTAATTCATGCAATTAAAACATTTAATTAATATACAAGAGAATTTAATAATTGAATGCATGTGGTTTGCGTGGACCTTTAAATTTTCGGGGCGTTACACCCACTCTCCTCAGCTAATACAATGTTGACAGAGGTTTCCAACCATAATATTTTACATTTCTCAATGTTCTTCTCTGCTCAAGTTCATCTTAGACATTTCTACACTAAGTTTTGCATTTGTGTACAAATGATGAAAAGGTACTCTTATCTGCCCCCATTAACAAGTCTATAAGTTCCCACTCTTTAAAATCAATCCTACTTTCCATATCTACCTACATCTCTTTTTAGATTCAACAATATTTTCCGGGATAAGAATTTCTGATTTGCCCACTCTAAGGTTCAATATGAAGGTCAGTCCAACCACTTCAACATCTGGGAATGACAAGCTATATGAAGTTATATCTCTAACATTTATTTTTTGGTGCAGTTTCTAGGTTGGATGCACCGTAAGATGATACAAAACAACACAGAGCCAATGAAGTATTCCATCATTGGTAACTTCGTTAAGGAAAACTTATTCCAACTTTGTCAAATTCATAACAGATTGGAACTTTGTTTTTTCCTACACAAAACAACACAGAGCCAATGAAGTATTCCATCATTGGTAACTTCGTTAAGGAAAACTTATTCCAACTTTGTCAAATTCATAACAGATTGGAACTTTGCTTTTTCCTACATTCTGTCTTCTCAATTCATTGCTTTAAATAAGTTGAACGAAACTTGTATCATCACAGTTCATATATGAGGTAATCAACCTTTCTTTTTATTTTTTTTTAAATGATCAACCTTTCTTATTTTGACCAGAAAAAAATTGCTATACATAATACATGAAAAAGTTGGTCAGCAAAAAACCCTAGCCACTTATCCACAATGATGTAGAAAAGGTTATCTTTGCAAAACTGTTATGTTTTAGGATAAATACCGAGATGGTAGGTTTCCTATAATATAAATACCAGTGTAAGAAAAAGTGGATGAATGTAACTGTCACCAAGCTAACAGTAAATCAAGAATCTCATTTATTTTTAATTTCAGGAAACCTGTCCAGTTGTTTCTAGTTAAGACATCATTAGATGAGTAGAACTACTACAAAGAGTCTATCAAAACATTATCACAAGAAAACATCAAATCTCAAAAATCTTTAAAAAGATATGATGCCAATGTGGAGGAAATGCTCTCCAATGAAGAACTGTTTGAACCTTTTGATTTTCTAGCGATCGGAACTTTTGCTATAGGACCACTCAATGTTGGACCCCCGACACCAACTTTTCCAGCACCATTTGAAAAGGTTACCAACCAACAGACACAGACAGAGGGAACAACAAATGAGCTCAAACTAATAAATTAAGAGACAGAAAAGTTTCTAGAAGCTGAAGAGAAAGGAAAGACAAATGACACACCTGAGAAGAATGGTCAAGAGAGCATGATATTTCACAGTAGCAAGCTCATAGAAGGAGGCGTGCAAGTGGTGGCATGTCCTCTTCAGAAGTACCTCTTTGTCACTTCAATTGAGATGGCTGAGACATAAATCAAGATACGAAAATATAAGATTTCCTTGGAGAACTCTTTACGAGGAATGACGCAGTCATTGATCCTATAATTAAATCCAAAGAAGCAGAGCTGCTAACAAATAAAGGAAAGGTAGCTCATATCATGAAGAAAGTTGTGAAGAAGTTTCACTCAAAACGTAGCTGTCCAGATGCTTCTAAGAATGATGATGAAGTACCCCTGGCAATTAAGAAAAAACTCCCTGATACTCACGAGAAATTTAGGGTTCGACTCCGGCAAGTGTCACTAGTACAGACGCAGGGCTTTGAAATTTTCCTGAGCCTGAAATCACAAAGAAGACCGTTAGAAGGGGGCCAGGAGGGGGGCGATAGCTCATGGGGCGAGGCGCTGCTAGCCGTGGGGCGAGGTAGGGGCGAGGGCGTGTGGCTACAAGCGAGATGGCGAGGCGTGCAAGGCGACGGGTATTGCGAAAGGGGCGCGCAACAGGTGAGGAGAGAATGGGCGTAGGTGAGAAGGGATATGCTAGATAGAAAGTCCGGACCAGATCTTTCCCTTCAGGACAGGATTGTGATTTGATTTTTTTTCAAACTTATGGAGACTGACTACTGTGAGCAGCAGGGGAAAACTGCACAACTCACATATTGCAAACCAAGGACAATGCAACTAATCGAACTTCGAACCTATGATTCAGTTCGACGCAGGAATGGGAGACTGGTGATATCCCACGGGCCCACTAGGCCCAGACCACATGTGGGGCCCCCTAGCCCATCTCCAACCAAGATGGAAAGCCCATCAGGGCCCAGGTATTCTCCTATAAATACCAGGTCTCCGCCCGACACGCTAGTAGCGCTCACCTAGCGCTCGCCCAGCACCCCTGCCACGCTCGCCCGAGCCTCCGCCATACTCGCCCCTCGACCTTGCCACGCTCGCCCAACGCTCGCCCAGGGCCCCTGCCACGCTCGCCCGAGGCTCGCCAAGCGCTTGCCAGCGCCCCTTCCATGCTCGCCCGAGGCTCGCCAAGCGCCCCTGCCACGCTCGCCCCACGCTCGCCCAGCGCCCACCTCGCCTAGCCTCGCCCCAGCCTCCAGCCTCGCCCACGCCGCTCCATGCTCGCCCACCTCGCCTAGCCTTGCCCCAGCGCTAATCCATGCTCGCCCAACGCCACCTCGCCCCAGCGCTGCGACCTGACCGGAGAGGTCGATCTCCGTAATTTTCGCAGCGGCAAACATCTTTCGTTATCGACAAACCAAATACAATTTTCTCCTCTCAAACTCTGCTCCTCTACTAGGCGATTCCTTAGTAGGAAAATGAAATATTTTCTCCTCCCCAACTTTCCGCCTCAACTAGGCGATGCCTTCGTAGAAATATTTTTATTTAATTCTCCTCCTCCACTCTGCTCCTCTGCTAGGCGAAGCCTTAGCAGGAAAATTTAATTCTCCTCCTCCACTCTGCTCCTCTGCTAGGCGACGTCTTAGCAGGAAAAATTTAATTTCTCCCAAACACTGCTCCTCTGCTAGGCGATGCCTTAGCATGAAAATTTAATTTTCCTCCTCCACTCTGCTCCTCTGCTAGGCGACGTCTTAGTAGGAAAAATTTAATTTCTCCCAAAATCTGCTCCTCTACTAGGCGATGTCTTAGAAGGAAAATTTAATTATCCTCCTCCACTCTGCTCCTCTACTAGGCTACGCCTTAGAAGGAAAAAATTAACTTCTCCCAAACTCTGCTCCTCTGCTAGGCGATGCCTTACCAGAAAAATTTAATTCTCCTCATCCACTCTGCTCCTTTGCTAGGCGATGCTTTACCAGGAAAATTTAATTTTTCTCCTCCCAAACTCTTCTCATCTACTAGGAGATGTCTTAGTAGGAAAAATTTCATTTTTCTCCTTTCCAACTCTGTTCCTCTAATAGGCGATGCCTTAGTAGGAAAAATAAAATTCTCCACTCTCACCTTTTGAATCCTCTACTAGGCGACGCCTTAGCAAGAAAATCAAAATTTCACATTGTCACCATCTGACTCCTCTACTAGGCGATGCCTTAGCAGGAAAATAAAAATTCTCCACCATCACCTTTTGAATCCTCTGCTAGGCAACACCTTAGCAGGAAAATCAAAATTTAACATCTTCACCCTCTTACTCCTCTGATAGGCGATGCCTTAGCAAGAAAATAAATATTCTCCACCATCTCCCTCTAACTCCTCTGCTAGGCGACGCCTTAGCAGGAAATAAAAGTTTTCTCACTTTCATAATACAGCAAAATTCATGAACTGAAAAGAAGAACTTGACTTTATTGATATCAAACTGATTACATGCTAAAATTCAAAGATGAAATACATCAACGATAAAATCCAAAAGGATATTTTCTAAGGTGGTAAATATTCCACGGCCTCTTTAAAGCCTTGCCTTGAGCATTCTCCAAGTAATAAGCTTCAGAATTAAATTTCCTAATCACTCTGAAAAGACCTTCCCACTCTGGGTCCAACTTTCCCCTCCGCTCTTCGTGTACCTTCACCTGGACCAAGCCACCCACTTCTTCCTTTCCTAATGATGTTAACCTCTACACCCGCTCTTTTTCTCTCCCCCCTCACCATCCCTTCATAACACCGAAGCGCGAATTTTTTGTCCCGCAAAAGACTCCAACTTCTTTTCCCACAGGAAACTTAAGCTTCTGATGACAAGTGGAAGCTACGGCTCTAAAATCCTTCAGGGCTGGCCGTCCAAGAATTCCATTATAAGATGATGGAGTATCCACCACGGTGAAGGCTATCATTTTTGTTACCCGTCGAGGATCAGTCCCCAAGGATAGGGGAAGAACAATCTGACCCAAAGGCGGGAAGGCGTGTCCTGCAAACCCATACAACGGGGTGGAGACCGGCTCAAACTCGAATCCTTCCACCTTCATTTGATTCAACGTGCTCTTGAACAAGACGTTTACGGAGCTTCCATTATCAATGAATATCCTCGCCACATCACAATTGGCAATGGGTGCCGTCACCACCAAGGCATCGTTATGTGGAGTCACAACGCCTCAGAAGTCTTCCGGTCCAAAGATGATGATGGGGTCTTGTGGTAAGTCTGCACCCCTAGATATCTCAAAGTTCTCCAACCTTCTCCCATGTGACTTCCGAGCTCGCCTAGAGTCTCCATCAGTAGCACCCCCCGAGATCATATGAATCATTCCTCTCGTAGGGTGGTTATCCTCATTCATTCCCCTCCTCGGCTCGACGGGCTCCTGAGGGACATCTTGACCTCGACCTTCCCCTCTCCGCTCCCCGATCCTCTGATTTATCCATGGAGGGTCTTGACCATGCTTAGGGGACGAGCGAGACCTCCGTTGTAATGGCCGAGATTTTATTCTGTTAATCCGAGATTATTAATTAATGAATTGATGTGATTATAGAAGGACCACTCCGAGACCTGATTTGGAATATCATGAGCATTGTTATGTGCGAGGATAGAACACCTCGCACATATGCGCGAGAAGAGGCGCACATATGCGCGAGCGTGGCAGAAGACCTCGCGCATATGCGCGAGCATGGGAAAATCTCTAAGTGTGAGACCAAAAGGTCTCGTGCATATGCGTGAGCTGCAATATGCCGAGATACTAGGTCTCGTGCATATGCGCGAGCTGCAAAAGACCTCGCGCATATGCGCGAGCTGCAGTATGCCGAGACAGTAGGTCTCGCCAATATGCGCGAGATAAGGCGCGCATATGCGTGAGCCGGTGAATGTACAAGCGCCGAAACCAGTAGGTCTCGCGCATATGCGCCATTGAGGGACGCGCATATGCGCGAGACGTGCTGTATAAATATTAAGCCACTTGGTCCTTGCCATGCATTATAAGTGTAATTATCATTTCTTTCCTTCAGAATTTTCAAAGGAAACCGAGAGAGCTCCAGGGAAGATTTGAGTTCCTTCATGCACTAGAATTTGATTTACACAAGATCCGACCGTCAGATTTCAATCCGAGTTTGATTTCGTGCTCCTCTCGACAAGGGCTTCAAGAATATGTGAATTATATTTTATTTTCAGCATGGTTTGAAAATATGGTATTGAAGAAATCATGATATTATTCATATTATGTGTTCTCGAGATTTTATAATCGCATAATCGAAACCGGATTGAAGAACATATATCGTATGAAATTGTTATAATTTTTCAGATTTTATTTGATTGAGATTATACAGATTTTGGTATCAGATGGTGTTGATTGTTGATTATGAGTTATTGAGATTGATGTCTATTGATATTGTATTGCCGGTATTTCGAGATTGTACCGTTATGCCGTCAGAATTTGATAAGATTGAGATGTCTTGTTTGAATGGAATAGTGATACTGTGTATTTCGAATTTCATTGTCAGATTGAGTATTGACAGCTTCGAATTCAAGACTTCGACTTCTTCAGATCGACAAAAATAAAGGTATAAATCAATGTTAAATCGGGAGATACGATTCGAGTTAGATTTAGCTTGAGTTTCCCAAAACCACATACTTATTTGTATTGTTTTAATACCTTTGAATTCATTGATTGTTTATGCTTATTCTATTGATTTATAGAAAATCAGAGAATAACAGATATATATTGAGAACGAGTCTTCGGCAGAGGTGCCAAGTCTTCGGCAGAGGTGCCAAGACACTTGATGTTTGGTTTATATTGATGTACTTAGGAGTAGATCGACCCATATCGCAGACATTTGATATAATGTGCTAACGTCCGGGAACCGGGATCCCTAGACTAGAGAAGAGTCGAGTCAGAGATTAAGAGTCAAAGATTTTGCTTTAAAGTCTTATATCGATTCATGTCTTTCAGATTTGATACATGTTATTGATAACTGTTATATGCTTTTATATATGTGTTTATATGAAATGCATGTATTCGTTGTTTATACTGGGAATTATATTCTCACCGCAGTTATGCGGCTGTTGTTGTGTTTATATGTGTGCATGACAACATGTGGGACATGATCAAGGTCGAGAAGAGGATGAGAGATCAAAGTTTAGAGTGGAGATTCGGACCCAGAAGTAGAGTTGTTTTCATTACTTGATATGTAGTGAATAAACAGTAGTTTTTTATGATGTACTTTTGTACAAGACTTGTACTTTAGATCATATTGTAGAGAACTTAATCTTATAAGTTGAATGAGATGGGACCAAATTTATTATAGCTTTTGTACACTTGTTTTATAGTGTTCAAAATTTTAAAAAAAATATTTTATGACCCAATTTATTTAATTGTTCCCAATTAATCTTAATGATGATTAAGAAGATGAGTTAGCGTCCGGGTGCCCACACTAGGTGGTATCAGAGCAGTAGGTTCCTTAGACTGAGATAGAAGCTAGTGAGCGGGGTAGATTGAGTTTTCTTCCTTGCTTTTGCATGCTAGCATTACAACATGCTTTACTGCTTTAATACATGGTTACCTGATTATCTGATTTGATTGGAAACGTGTAATATTTGAGAATGAATCAGAACCGATTCTTGATCAGAGGTAAGATGATCATAGGAGGACTGAGACAGATTTGTCAGATTTGACTACTAACCCTTTTGATAATCAGATATGCCTCCTCGAAGAATCCCAGAATAGGGCAGTACCTCAAATAATCCGATGGATGTGACAGCAACACCTATGGAAACATTGCTGAAGGGTTTCAGTCATTCAAACCACCGACTCTGAAAGGCACTGAGACATCTATTGACTGTGAGAGTTGGCTTGATGACATTGAAATGCTTTTTGATTAACTGGATTATACAGATGAGCGAAGAGTTAGAATGATTGGGCACCAGTGGCATGATGTTGCAAAGAATTGGTGGCTTACGACAAAGAGGGCTTTGGAGCATCGAGGTACAGTCATTACTTGGAAGATCTTTAAGACTGAATTCTATCAACGATTTTTCCCAGTGTCGTACAGAAAAGACAAGGGTTAAGAGTTTGCCAACCTGAAACAGGGTAATCTGAACATTGAAGAATATGTAGCCAGGTTATCTACCTTGATACGATTTGCTCCACACGTTTCTGATCAGTTTATCAATGGGCTGAATATTGAGATCTTTACATTGTTAAACACTGGGAGACTGAATAATGTTGCTGATGCTTTGAACAGAGCAAAAAGAGTGGAAGCTGGCCTGATTAGGTAGAAAAGAGCTTCGTATGTTGCACCAGCACCGAAACAGCAACCACCCTCGACTCAATTCCGCCAACCACCTCCCAAATTTGAGAGTGGCTATAGTAGCAGTGGGAAGAAAGATAATCTGAAAGCTATAGGGAAACAGTTTAAGAAGTCTGGAGGCAGTTCATCTAGCTCCAGTGGTTCAAGACAGAGTTACACAAGGGCCTATTGCAGAACTTGTGGAGGAAGACATCCAACAGAGCAATGCCAATGAGTGTTTGGTAGTTGAAACATCTACAGACAACATGGACACTTTGCTAGAGTTTGTCCGCAGCGGGGTTCTCAACGATCCCAAGGAGCTGAATCATCTGGATCAGTGGCATAGCTTGATAGACGATCCTCTCCTGTTCACTCTTTCCAGCCAGCACCTGCTCAGTCACAGCCGAGGCCAGGAGGAAGCCAGACTGTTAGCCGGCCTCCGAGACAACATGCCAGAGTGTTTGCATTGACTGAAGAACAGGCCCAGGAAGCACCAGATGATGTTGTTGCATGTAACTGTTCTCTTTGTGGTTACCCTGCTTATGTATTGATTGATACGGGTGCAACTCATACTTTTATTTCTGAGAGATTTGCATTGATACATGCTTTGCCTGTTGAGTCATTATCTGCTGTTGTGTCTTCACCTTTGGGGAGATGCTTGATATCAGTGAATTCTGTTAAACATTGTGTACTACAGTATGATGGTCATGAGATTGAGTTAGAATGTATTGTACTTGGGTTGCCTGATTTTGACTCTATTATTGATATCGATATGCTGACCAAGTACAGAGCTGTCGTAGATTGTTTCCAGAAAATTGTAAGATTCAGACCTGAAATGGCTGAAGAATGGAAATGTTATGGTAAGGGTTCTAGATCTAGAATTCCTTTGATATCTGAATTATCTATGACTCGATTATTACAGAAAGGAGCAGAGGTATTCCTTGTTGATTCAGTAAATGTACTGAAATTGAGCCCTACATTGGCAGATTTACCAGTGGTATGTGAGTTTGCTGATGTCTTTCCAGATGAGATTCCGGGCTTGCCTCTAGTCCGGGAGATAGATTTCAGTATTGAATTGATACCAGGTATAGTTCCTATTTTAAAAACTCCATACAGAATGGCACCGAGTGAATTGGAAGAATTGAAAGATCAGTTAGAAGATTTACTGGCCAAGGGTTACATCAGACCGAGTGTTTCTCCTTGGGTGGCTACAGTATTGTTTGTTAGGAAAAAAACAGTTCAATGAGACTCTGCATTGACTATCGACGACTGAACAAGGCTACGGTAATGAATAAATATCCTTTGCCTCGTATCGATGATTTATTTGATCAGTTGCAGGGTTCTTCTGTTTATTCCAAGATCGATCTGAGATCTGGATATCATCAGCTGAGAGTTAGAGATTCTGATATATCGAAGATAGCTTTCAGAACCAGGTATGGCCACAATGAATTTATAGTCATGCCGTTTGGTTTAACGAATACTCCAGCTGTATTTATGGGTTTGATGAGCCGCATATTTCATAAGTATCTTGATGACTTTGTGATTATTTTTATTGATGATATTTTGACATATTCAAAGAATATGACTGATCATGTTGAACATTTGAGAATTGTTTTGATAACTCCGAGATCTGAGAAACTGTATGCAAAACTGTCCAAATGTGAGTTTTGGCTGAGACAGGTTGTGTTTTTGGGACACATTATATTTGGCGATGGGATTTATGTTGATCCTAGCAAAGTTGAGGCCGTGTTCAGTTGGACGAGACCGAAATCTGTGCCAAAGATACGTAGTTTTATGGGTTTAGAAGAACTGAGTCATTCCTGCAAGCATCTGTGCCTGCATATCTGGCGGTGGAGGTGGGGGTGGAGGAGCGTCTCCTCTCTCCTCCCGAGGCTCTCTGTCCTCATCCCTCGTTTCCCGGTCAACCACACGTCTAGGAGGCATTCTGTTCCAACAATTTACCCAACACGTAAACCCACTATGCAAGAATATATAATAACAATAACATAGATGCACGTACTCTGAACTCAAAAATGTAAACAGGCCGAAATCATGACAATGCGCTTACTACATAACATAATTCAAAACTTTAAACTTACAGACTTGCGTGTGACTTCGTGAGCTTCTTGCGACTGGCAGTAGGCATAACCCTTTACAAGAACACCGCTCTGATATCAACTGTAACGTACCGTACTGTTACTAATTAAAATTTGCGGAAAAATTAAAAATTTTCTTAAAAAAACATGAACGTTCAAAATTCGATAAAATAACTGTACGTCTCAACTTGTCGCAACAAAAGATCTAAAATAAAGTTTGACAAAAGTGTTTGAACATTTTCATAAAGACTTAAAAACATGGGCGGTCCTCGGGTTTAGCCTCCCACTCAGTTCAAGCCTGCTCCTTGGTCCCCACCTCTTGTCTCCTCATAAACACCCTTACCTGCATCGATCAACTCTAGTGAGTGTAAAGACTCAACACGTATAAACTGGAAGTAAAGAATAATACGTGATAAAATCACATGCAACTTTAAAATAGAACATACATACTTGAAACTTGAACTTATCATAAACTTGAACATACATTCATAATATGGACGTGCCATAACGTGAAAACTTTTCATAACATGCTTGCATACTGGTACCTACTTGAACATACATGAACTTCATAATTTTGCGTAGAGAATGTTTCAAAGCAAGTGACCCATAACATAATCGTCTGATCAGAGTAAACCACAGTACTGGGATGACAAGGACGTATCCACTGCCACATACATGAGATCCCCGTTCATAATTTAACGGGCTGATTGGTCAACGTTCATGATTTAACGCTTTCCAATCACGATCTAAACCTGTTCATGATTTAACGGGGTTGAGAGGTCATCGGCCATGTTCACCGACTTCCAAACCCATTCATAAATTGGTCACAAGACATTTAGCATATCTCAAAAATTTAAAATATTATCTTGCACGTCGAACATACTTACTTGGCGTTGAGGGATTCGTTGGACTTCGATCGGGGCCGTCGCTGCACATACTAATCAGGAATTTACATGCTTAACTTGCATAACTTAGACGTAGGTAATCATGCTTACTTACGAGTTCATTTCCTTCCTTAGGATGTGGCGCTAAAATCTTGCAACGAAATTAAAGAAAAGCTGCTGGAAGGTTTGAAGGAGAGGGGCGGCCGCTTCTTAGATGAAAACCCTAGGTTTTGCAATCTCAAAATAATAAAAATCTGAATTGTGATAGTGTGTGTGTTTTACGGTTTAGTGTGTGTAAAAACGTGTAAGTGTGTGTGGGTGTGTGTAACGTGTGTGTGGGTTTTTAATTAAGAGAAATTAGTGCTAAATTAACTAAATTAAATACTAATTAAAAGTTAACACACACTAATTTAATCCAACTCCTCATTTAAAATGATTACGCACTAGTTTTAAAAGTTCCAAACTCTTAAATTACTAAATACATAAATAAGGCTTTAAAATGCTAAAACTAAATAAATTATTTAAAACGCCCCATCCTTAACTTAAAATAAATACCATCTTTTGAAATTGCCAAAAATCGTCACCAGGTCTTTTTCTCAATCCCGCCTCAAATAATCGCATGAAACATGAAACTCGAAAAACATTTTAACGTGCACCACATAAACATGAATAATTTACAATAATGTATTTAAATAAATCATGCACTAATAGGACTCGCTTTAAAATTAAATAAATGCTGTAATAATTAAATAAATACATGAGTTATACGTGTACTGAGTTTAGGCACTATAGTTCCTTCCCCACTTATAAAAATTTCGTCCTCGAAATTAAGTCTTACCAAAAAACTCCGGGTAGCGAAGTTTCATATCTGTCTCTGAATCCCAAGTGGCTTCTTCCACTGCTTGATTTAGCCACCAGACTTTGACTAGCTTAGTCACCTTGTTCCGGAGTGCGCTTCTGCCTGTCTTGTATTTGAATCGGCCTCTCCTCATAAGACAAGTCTGGAGTAAGCTGCAACGGCTCATAGCTCATAATATGCGAAGGATTAGCTAGATACTTCCTCAGCACTGAGACGTGGAACACATTGTGTATCCCGGCCAGATTCGGCGGAAGGGCAACACGATAGGCTAGTGTCCCAACTCTGTCAAGAATCTCAAATGGTCCAATAAACCTCGGACTCAGCTTGCCTCTTTTCTCGAATCTCATAACGCCCTTCATGGGCGCTATCTTTACAAAAACATGATAACCTACGACAAATTCGAGGTCTCTCCTCCTCTTATCGGCATAACTCTTTTGGCGACTCTGGGCGGTCTTCATTCTGTCTCGAATCTTGACCACCACATCTGCAGTCTGCTGAACTATCTCCGGACCAAGTTCTGCTCTTTCACCAACCTCATCCCAATGAACTGGTGACCTGCACTTCCTTCCGTACAACGCCTCATAGGGGGCCATACCTATAGATTCTTGGAAACTGTTGTTATAGATAAACTCCACTAGAGGTAAATTTGATTCCCAAGTCCCCTGGAAATCGATCATATAGGCCCGCAATAAATCCTCCAAAATCTGAATCACTCGCTCAGACTGTCCATCTGTCTGCGGGTGAAAAGCTGTAATAAAAAGCAATTTCGTCCCCATAGCTGCATGTAAGCTCTTCCAAAAGGACGCTGTAAACCTTGGGTTCCTTTCGGACACAATAGAAACTGGGATCCCGTGCAATCAAACAATCTCTGATATAAAGCTCCACATACTGCGTCATGGAGAAAGTCGTCTTTACTGGCAAGAAGTGTGCCGACTTAGTTAGTCGATCCACTATAACCCAAATAGAATTAAATTCTCTGACTGACCTTGGCAAACCAACCACAATGTCCATGATAACATTCTCCCATTTCCACTATGGGATGGGGAGTGGCTTAAACAATCCTGCTGGCCTCTGATGCTCTGACTTCACCTGCTGACAAGTGAGGTATTCAGACACAAATTTGCGGATGTCTCTTGCAACGTCCCGAGCCCGGGCCCGCGCCTGTGTGACTGCACAATGGGCCCATATAGCAACTACTTCGTATTCGTCCTCGCTTTACGAAAATGATTAACCCAAGTTGCTATAGAAGTCCATTGTAAGCCATTATAACTCATTTTAAATCTTTAATTTTTCAGATGTGGGACAAGGGTATCACAATCACCCCTCCTTATAGAGCCATTATAACGCGACGTCCTCGTCGCGGCCTGACCACTCGATCCACCAGCGCTGAGAATCTAGAGGTGGCTCTTACAGGTTCAAGAGGTGGCTCCCGTCATGTAGCACTTTGCCCCGCAGGTTCAAGAGGTGGCTCCCATGCACGTAGCACTTTGCCCCGCATAGCACTTATTTCTCGGTATTCCATGCCGGTGACCGGCTCTGATACCATTCTGTCACGTCTCGAGCCCGGGCCCGCGCCTGCGTGACTGCACAATGGGCCCATATAGCAACTACTTCGTATTCGTCCTCGCTTTACGAAAATGATTAACCCAAGTTGCTATAGAAGTCCATTGTAAGCCATTATAAACTCATTTTAAATATTTAATTTTTCAGATGTTGGACAAGGGTATCACATTTCTCTTCATCCCTGGCCACAAATACATAATCTGTAGGTCCTTATACATCTTGGTACCTCCTAGGTGAATAGAATACGGAGATGCGTGTGCCTCTGTCAGAATATCCTCTCTAATCGAATCAACACTAGGCACCCACATTCTATCTCTGTACCTCACAATACCATCTGAAACTGTGTAGAGAACACTGCCCTTAGCTTCATACTTCCATCTCCATTTCTGTAATTGCTCATCTGAAGACTGACCTGCACAAATACGGTCTAGCAGAGAATATTGGACTGTCAGATTAGACAGCCTCGGAGCTCTGCCCTTGCGGTAAACTTCTAAATCAAACCTCTGAATCTCAGACTGAAGAGGTTTCTGTACTGACAACTGTGCTACAACTGCCACTTTCCTGCTCAAGGAGTCTGCGACAACATTAGCCTTTCCCGGATGGTAGCTAATCTCACAGTCGTAGTCCTACACCAACTCTAACCATCGTCTCTGTCTCATGTTCAGTTCTTTCTGCGTGAAGAAATATTTGAGACTCTTGTGATCAGTGAATAACTGACACTTCTCACCATACAAGTAGTGTCTCCAAATATTCAACGCAAAGACAACCCCGGCTAACTCAAGATCGTGAGTCAGATAGTTCTTCTCGTGCACCTTCAACTGCCTGGACGCATAAGCTATCACCCGACCATGCTGCATCAATACCGCGCCTAACCCGAGCTTAGATGCATCGGTGTATAACACAAAATCCCCTTGCCCTGTTGGCATGGCTAACACTGGCGCTGAAATAAGGGCCTGCTTCAACGTATCAAAGCTCTTCTGACATTCATCACTCCACACAAACTTAGCATTATTTTTGGTCAGTGAAGTGAGTGGCACGGCTATCGACGAAAACCCCTGAATAAACTTACGGTAGTATCGGGCTAAACCCAGAACACTGCGGATCTCTGATGCATTCTTCGGTTCAACCCATTCCTTAACGGCTCCTAACTTCGCTGGATCCACCTCAATGCCGCTGCTAGAAATTATATGACCCAAAAATGCTACCTTCTCCATCCAAAATTCACACTTACTGAATTTCGCAAATAACTTGCGACTTTGCAAGGTCTGCAAGACTATCTTCAAATGCTGCATGTGCTCCTCATGACTCTTCGAGTAACACTATGACGAATTGATCTAAGTAAGGCTGGAATACTCGGTTCATGAGGTCCATGAAAATTGCTGGAGCATTCGTCAGTCCAAACGGAATTACTAAGAACTCGTAATGCCCATATCTAGTCCTGAAGGCTGTCTTGTGAACATCTGCATCTTTCACCTTCAGCTGGTGATACTGATCGAGCAAAACTTGCACTATGGAATCTTCAATAAGAATATGATTTTGTATGCTCAAAATTAATCGTAAGTGCACGATGTCAAGTAATAGTATAGTGTACGTGAGTACGAGTATCGTTCCACTGGAGACTGTATTTAACAATTATTATTTTCAGTTATTGAACATTTACAACGAAAATTGATTTGATTGTTTTAACACTACTGTTCTTAAATAATTAAACAGATAATAAAGGTTCAAAACTAAATTAATAATCAGAGATAGTATCCAAAATGGTTGAATAAAATTCAATAAGAAATGGATTTGTTGGGAATATCGGTTCACCTATCCCTCGTTAATTAATTAATTTATTCGATAATGATCATATGCTTCCGACAGGATTTCCTATTCAATTGAACACACTCTCTCGAGTTATGCCAAACTAATTCTACTCGATGAAGTAATTTAAATGTCTTTAATTATTTATCAAGAGTGAATCGCATTTCGATCTATGAAATCCCCTAGTTTTCGACCCTAAGGACTATGACTATCGGCGCGTATCCAATTTCATATGTCTATATAAATTGTAGATCCACGGATTATACTACTCGTTCCTATCACAAGTTATTCTCTCGAACTCACTCGCAATATAAAAACGCTGTTAATTTAGCTACGCTCTAACAATACGAAGAAAAACAATAGTATAATCAAGAACAAATCAGAAATCGAGATGCAAATTAATTATATAAAAGTTTGGGGTAGGATCCCCTTAAATCCCAACAAAAATTCATAGTGACATTAAGCAAAACTAAGTTCAAATGATAAAAACTAAATAAAAAATACTAGCGTTGACGAAAAACACGAAGAACGACGCCCGAAAAACTTCAAATCTTCTATCCAAGCGCAAAGTGCTCTCTTCAACTTGTGGTGGCTCTAGAATAGTGTCTGAATAATGTCTGAATCTCCCTATTTCGTGCCATCATCATTCCCATATCAGCCACCCCTCCAAAATAAGATAAAGATTCGACTGCAAAATCTTGCCAAAATTAGGTGGCGCTCGGGCGGTAAAGAATTACCGCTCGAGCGCCACACTCTCTGTAGAATACCTGGAGCATGCGGCTTCTGGCGCTCGGGCGGTAGAAAAGTACCGCTCTAGCGCCACATCTTCTGTTTTTTTTGTTTGTGGATTACTTCTCGCGCTCGGGCGGTAGAATTTCACCGCCCGAGCACCACACTTTCTGTAAGTCTCTTCGGCAACTCGCTTCTCGCGCCCGGGCGGTAGAAAATTACCGCTCGGGCGCCAACTTTTCTGTACACAATCTTGTTGGCTTAGAACTTGGCTCCAATTTCCGTTTCTCCGACCATTTTTCATGCAAATTCGTCACGCCCGTGTGAGATATGATCACATGCAAATGTTTACTCTAAAATGAATGAGAATGTAAATGAAATGGAGGCATGCACAATGCAAACACACACAAATTAATGAAGTAAAACACGTAAAAATCACACATATCAACCCCCTCATACTAACCTTTTGCTTGCCCTCAAGTAAAATAGGTTATAGACCACAACCAAAACACGAAACAAACACAAAGGGGAGGGTATTGAAACAACTAAAATGATGGTGAAGTAGCGAACCGGTATCTCCTGCCTCAGCGAGTGTTTGAACCACATCCAATTAGTCACATCCCAACATTCATAAATACCCTTTTTCGAGCACCTTATAGCATTTTGATTTGACCAGAAAGTGTGGTCGTGTGTGTGTGTTGTGGGTTTCACTAGCTTGTGCTTTAGACAATTTTGTTCGCGAATCATGCGAGTCACCAAATCGACAGTTCAATGCAAGTTACTCTATCCTGAGTTCTGTTTCTATTTGTGACCAACAAGTAAACACAAAACGGCAAAGTTATCTGGGTGTACAACAGGAATTTGGGAGTCAATATCCATGAGTTTTTAAATGGCTCAAACAGATGGGGAGTACACTGATCATTTTCATTATGCACTTGTCAGAAATTTTTTTTTCCTGACATTCCTCAACGCCTTACATCTCCATCTTTTTAGGCTCGGGATAGGATTTCATCCCCTTTTTTGGCTCCCCCACACCATACATCCCCATTTCATATATTTATTTATTTATTATTTTTTTTAGTGCATAATTTTCTCATGTGTACTCCCTAGGTTCTGAATATAAGGTGTTTGCTTTCAGATGGCTTAGGGGTGGATTTCGAGGTCCTATGCACGATTGGGAACAAGAGGATTTGAGGTACTCTTTGATTATTTACTCGAGTTAATGCTACCGGTTGGTCAATCCTATCAACCGAAATTCATTCAAGTGTAACTCGCATATCATGTTGCTATCAGTTTCTCCCACAGATATTTTAAACTCGACTGTCATTCACACCACCACCAAAACCCACTTTTATGCACATATGAAAACTTACAAAACCAGGGTATTCCTAACGAGTGATAAGACTAATTAACATGCAGTTCATTTATCCCACAATCATCATTGGCTACCAATTGACTAGTTTCACCATCAACTGACATCCATGCAAGACAAATACGAACAAAAACAATTAAGACTATGGACAACGACCCCCTCATACTAAAAGTGTGCAATGTCCCCATTGCACAAAATACTCAAGACACAGAAATGCAAAAACAAATTCAGACTCCTAAACATGAAAGGTAAAAACATGCTAGATTGAAACAATGATAAGAAAGAAAACAGAAAGCGGTAAAGAAAGAAAAGTGCAAGGAAGGGGAAACAGTGAACTCCCTTGATCAAGGCTCCTCGTCGTCGTGCTCCGTCGGTGGCACTCCTGCCGCATCCCCCTGATGAAGGTAGTCATACTGAAATTGGTAGGGAGGAATGAACGGCGGTTGTGGTGGTATTTCTCCCGGGTCCATGCCCTCGTGGATGAGCATGGTTCGCATCATGTCATCTAAATGAGTGAATTTTGACTGAAAATTGATGTTGACCTGCTGTTGATGAGCCATGTAGGCAAGACTCTCGTCCATTTTGTCGGTCTGAGTGCGTCTGCGGGGCTGTGGGCGACGAGAGACAGCAGCGCTGGATCCACCGGCTTCCTCCGCCTGAGTGGGGAAGTCCACCCGTCGTTTTGCCCTTTTTCGCTGTTCATCCTCCTGACAAATTGGCTTCATCGGTTGAAGCCACTCCTCTTCGTCCCGGAAATGTACCCCAGCTCGTGCACACAGTTCGGATATGATCGTCGGAAAGAAAAGCCCGATGTGGCTGTTGTAAGCACTCAACATGATCTGAGAAGTTATAAGTCTGCCCACATTGATGTCGTATCCTTGGGTCAAAGCAAAAAGTAGCACAACTCGTTCCTTTTGCACCTCGCTCTTATGCGAGACCGGCATCATCCTTCGGGCCACATGGCAACTTCAGTTTTCAAGTATTTCTCTTCAAAACAGCTTGGCGGTCCGCCCAACGGCTTCCACATCGCACCCGGATAGCATAAAGTCTCGATAATCAAAGTGTAGTTGGGATCAACCACCAACGCCTGGAAGTTGGAGTCGTCAACCTCCGCTGTTTCTAAGAGGGCGTTAATCGTAGCTGAATCAATCGGCACAAGCTTGCCTCTAATAAACGCCCTACCATCAGTTCGCTCACAAGCATTCGCATAGAATTCCCTGACTACCGACACCACTGCCGCTTGAGGTTGCTCACTAAATTTTCCCCATCCCCTTCGATCCAAGTCCACAATGGGCTCTAAATACCTATCCTCAAATTGGCGACGAAATCCCCTTTCGGGAATGGGGTTTCTGTGAATCTTTGCATGATTATATCTATCCCGAGCCGCATCACTTACAAAGCGTGTTCTATCAAATGAAGAAGAGGAAGAGGAGGAACCGGGGTTACCTCTTTGTTTCTTGGGAGCCATGGTGGTTGAAGATGGAGATAGTGACCGGAGTTGTAGAGGGAAAAATTTCCTGATTTGCAAGGAGGAGTGCACCCACGGTACCCAAGTCTTGATCTTGAGAGAAATTGCCTGCAAGAAAATGAGAGGGGCGAAAGTGAGGGTTAGGGATTGAGAGGAAATTTCGTGCAGAATGAAAGAGGGGAAAGGGATTTTCGCCTTTTTAACGCAGTCGCGCTCGAGCGGTAAAAAGTAACGCTCGAGCGCCAACCTCTCGGGAAAAATTTTTCGGAATTTTTTTTCACGCTCGAGCGGTAAAAATTACCGCCCGAGCGTGGAGCTCTCTAGAAGTTGGCGTTTAAAACAAGTTGTCGTGCTCGAGCGGTACAAAACTAACGCCCGAGCACCGAGCTCTCTGGAAATTTTCGTTTATTTTTTAAATAAAAACAAAACACAGTAAAAGAAAATAAAAAATACTGACAAGAAAGAAAAATGAAATTAAATGCAAGAGAAGGGAAAGAAAGGTAGTTCTCAATTTACAGTCGAGAGCTAGACTGTCGGCCTGTCTCAGTTTGAATTGTCTTGGAACCGGGTGATTCCAAGTTGTGGCTCAATTATGCCACCCATGTAATGCTTCAGTCACTGAGCATTGACCGTGAATGTCCCATCCTTTCCATCTTTCAATTCTATAGCTCCCGATGGGTATACTTCCGAAATCACGAATGGACCGGACCATCGTGACTTCAGTTTTCCTGGAAACAGTCTCAACCGGGAGTTATAGAGCAGGACATTTTCACCTTCTTTGAATTCCCTTTCGATGATTCGCCTATCATGAGCCCTCTTTGTCTTTTCTTTGTAGGACAGTGCGAGATCATGTGCCAGATTTCGGAATTCCTCCAACTGATCTAGTTGAAGCAAACGTCGTTCACCTGCATCAGTAAAGTTAAAGTTTAGTGCTTTTGTTGCCTTATATGCCCGATGCTCTAACTCTACAGGTAAGTGACATGCTTTACCAAACAATAACCTGTACGGTGTTGTGCCTATTGGTGTTTTGAACGCAGTCCTATATGCCTAAAGAGCATCATCTAACCTCACCGACCAATCTTTCCTATTGACACCCACCATTTTTTCCAAAATTCGCTTGATTTCTCGGTTAGACACCTCAACTTTACCACTTGTCTGGGGGTGATAAGAGGTAGAGATCTTGTGTGTGACACCGTATTTGCTCAAAAGTTTTTCAAAGAATTTGTTGCAAAAATGAGTGCCACCATCACTAATGATTGCCCGTGGTGTCCCAAACCTGTTAAAAATATTTTTCTTCAAAAATTTCAGGACCACTTGAGCATCATTAGTGGCATATGCTTCTGCCTCAACCCACTTAGACACATAGTCAACCGCCACTAAAATATATTTTTTCGTGAATGAACTTGGAAACAGTCCCATGAAGTCTATCCCCCATACATCAAAAACCTCACACTCAATGATGCTATCACATGCTAGCACATAAGAACAAGCATCTTTAAAGAGGGTTGGCCAATAAAAGCCACATTCAAGTACCTTGGATGCCGTCTTTGTTGGTCCGAAATGACCACCTACCTCACGGTCATTGCAATGGTTGAGGATTTGACCAAACTCCTCCTCTGCAACACACCTTCTTATCATGGAATCTGCACATATTTTGAACAAGAAGGGTTCCTCCCAAAAATAATATTTCACGTCCGAAAAGAATTTCTTTCTTTGCTGAAATGTTAAATTTTGGGGGGGGGGGGGGGGGGGGGGTTGATCCTGTAACAAGGAAACTTGCAAAATTTGCTTACCATGGACAATTTTCACCTCAAACAGTTGCTCATCAGGGAACCAATCATTAATAGCATCATTCACACAATCATCACTGATCATTTCTAATCTAGAAAAGTGATCTGCTACCACATTTTCAACACCTTTTTTATCTTTGATTTCTAAATCAAATTCTTGCAACAGTAAAATCCACCTAAGTAGGCATGGTTTTGCATCCTTTTTAGCAAGTAAATACTTCAATGCTGAGTGGTCTGTGTAAACAATAACTTTAGACAAAACAAGGTATGAATGAAATTTATCAAGTGCAAACACTACTGCAAGTAACTCTTTTTCAGTGGTGGCATAATTTAACTGTGCTTCATCTAGAGTCTTACTTGCATAGTATATAGTGTGGAATACCTTGTTCCGTTTTTGGCCGAGGACAGCACCAACTGCAGTATCACTTGCATCGCACATGACCTCGAAGGGCAGATCTCAATTTGGTGCCACCAAGACAAGAGCCATCACCAAGCGCTCCTTCAAGTTCTCGTATGCCTGTAAACAGTCGGAATTAAATCAGAGGGCACATCTTTCATAAGTAAGGAAGATAGAGGTTTGGCAATTTTAGAAAAATCTTTGATAAAACGCCGATAAAAACCGACGTGGCCTAGAAAACTTCTAACTCCCTTTATGGATGCCGGAGGTGGTAAGTTCTTGATAACTTCAACTTTCGCCTTATCCACCTCCATTCCATTCCCTGATATCTTGTGCCCCAATACTATTCCTTCTTGTACCATAAAATGACATTTTTCTAAATTCAGCACCAAATTCGTCTCCTCACATCTCATCAAAACCACCTTCAAATTCTGCAAACAGACATCAAAAGAAGAACCAAAATTCGAGAAGTCAACCATAAAAATCTCAAGAAATGTTTCTATCATGTCATGAAATGTAGCGGTCATGCATCGTTGAAAAGTGGCAGGGGAATTACACAAACCAAAGGGCATCCGTCTAAAAGCAAAAGTGCCATAAGGACAAGTGAAAGTGGTTTTCTCTTGGTCCTCAGGCGCAATCATAATTTGGTTATACCCTGAATACCCATCCAAAAAGCAATAAAACTCATGACCCGCTAACCTCACAAGCATTTGATCAATGAAGGGAAGGGGAAAGTGATCTTTACGGGTAGCTTCATTTATTTCCTATAATCAATGCACACACGCCATCCCGTAATTGTCCTAGTGGGTATTAACTCATTTTGTTCATTTGTGATCACAGTAATCCCACCTTTTTTCGGCACACACTGAACAGGACTTACCCATGCACTATCAGATATAGGATAGATAATACGTGCATCAAGGAGTTTGATAGTCTCTGCTTTTACTACCTCTTGCATCTTCGGATTTAATCTTCTTTGCAGTTGCACAAGAGGTGAGTACTTATCTTCCATCAAGATCTTGTGCATGCAGACTGATGGATTTATCCCTTTGATATCCGCCACCTTCAACGCAAATGAACTTTTGTGCGCTTTTAAGACTTTCAACAGTTTGTCCTCCATCACATCTGTCAAAGCAGCAGAAATAATGACAGGTAAAGTGTTGTGCTCACCTAGGTATACGTACTTTAGGTGTGGAGGCAGTGGTTTGAGCTCGAGTGTCGGTGGCTCCTGCAGGCTTGACTTCTGTGGGCTCAAGTCTTTTCGATCTCCCAAACCCTCTAACCTCATCCTCATTGGCTTTCTCCATGGATGGTTGGCATTAAAGTATGCCACTATTTCAGCTTTTTCTTTGTCCAATTACTCTTCTCCCAATTCAGTAGTGATAGCGGCTTCCAAAGGATCCCTAAGAGAATGCTGCACATAGTTAGACACAAGAGGATCAAAAGCATCAATTCTAAAACAACTATCAGAATGCAAAGTGTGCTTAAGTGCATTAAAGACATCAAAAGTAATCTCTTCCTCCCCCACTCTCAATCTCAACTTCCCTTCTTGGACATCAATCAGGGCCTTGCCAGTTGCAAGGAATGGTCTCCCCAAAATCAAAGGCATCTCCATATCCTCCTCCATGTCTAGCACCACGAAATCAGCAGGAAAAATAAACTTATCTACTTTCACTAGCACATCCTCAATAACTCCCCGTGGATACTTGACAAATCTGTCTGCCAGCTGTAAAGACATCCTCGTTGGCTTAGGTTCCCCCAATCCAAGTTTCCTAAACACAGACAAAGGCATAAGATTAATACTTGCACCAAAATCACACAAAGCTTTGTGAAAAACAACATCACCAATCATGCAAGGAATAGAGAAACTCCCTGGGTCTTTTAGTTTGGTGGGATTTTGTTTTGCACCAAAGCGGAGCAATTTTCAGTTAAGTTTACTGTCATGTTATCCTCCAACTTCCTCTTATTAGCTAATATGTCTTTCAAGAATTTAGCATAACTAGGCATTTGCATCAAAGCATCGGCAAAAGATATATTGATATGCAATTTTTTGAATACCTCAAGAAACTTACCGAATTGTGCATCTAGTTTTGCTTTTTTCAATGCTACAGGAAAATGAGGAGGTATAACAATTTTAGGTTGTGCAGAGGGTGCTGGTGTAGAGTTAGAAGACTTACCTTTGGATATCTCAGTCTGTTCATCCGACACTTGAATTTTCTCTTTTTCCTTTGACTCTAAAATTTTTCCACTCTTCAACTCAATGGCCTTCACTTGCTCTTTTGGATTGGTCTCTGTGTTACTTGGCAAGGTGCCCGGCTCTCTACTTGCTATCATCTTTGCCAATTGTCCAACTCGAGCCCTTTTATCGATGCATCTTGGTTTTGAAGTCTAGTTTCAGTGGATGAAATAAACTTAGACATCATTTGCTCCAAGTTGGACTTTTCTTCTCTAGGAGGATCAGACTTGTACATCGGTTGTTTTCCATATGGTTGTCCTCCCTGTGGTCGATTCTGACTGTTTTGGCCACCCCATGAGAAGTTGGGATGTTGCCTCCATCCCGGATTGTATGTGTTCGAGTAAGGGTCATTCCTTGGGCAGTTCTGGACTCCCACTTGATTTATTGGTGCCCCTTCTTGTACATAAAATGGATTGTCATCTTGACAGTCCTTCACACAGTGTTCTCCTCCACACTTTTCACAGAATATATCTTGAAGACGCATCGCCGTGCCACCCACATTCAAGCTGTCTAGTTTCCTTTTTAAAGCATCAAGTTGTGCAGTAATAGCAGAAAAATCAGTTACCTGGTGAACTCCTACACTCTTCCACTGGTTGTTTCTTTCTGATTGAGGATGATAGTTGCTAGCAGCCATCTCCTCCAACAACTCATATCCTTCTTCCGCAGTTTTTCTCAACAAGTTTCCACAAGCAGCAGCATCTATCATAGTACGGTTAGGAGTAAGCAAACCATAATAAAATTTTTGAACGACTAACCCGAGTGGTAATTCGTGATGTGGGCATCTTCTTAATAGATATTTGAAGCGTTCCCATGCCTCATATAAAGACTCCTGATCGAATTGAGCAAATGTTGTAATGTCTGCCCGCAGCTTCATGGTCTTTGATGGAGGAAAGTATTTAATGAGAAATGCTTTCGCCATGTCTTCCCATGTAGTGATCGAACCTACAGGCAAACAATTTAACCATGCTTTAGCTTTATCACGTAAAGAGAAAGAAAACAAACGCAACCTGACAGCATCATCAGAAACTCCATTGAATTTAAAGGTATCGCAAATTTCAAAAAAATCTGCGATGTGTGTGTGTGGGTCATCTACTGCAGATCCTCCAAACTGGACTGTGTTCTGAATCATCTGAATTATAGCTAGTTTGATTTCGAACTGGTTTGCTCGCACCATAGGCCTCACAATGCTGGGGCGTGCTCCATCCAAAGAAGGTTGGGCATACTCCAGCATCGGTATACAGCGTGGTATCTCAACTTGTCTATTTTCACGCTGTTCCTCCTCACGTTCTTACTCGTGTCTCTCCATCAGTTCTTTAAGTCTCTATTGTTGTCTTCGCCTACGGAAAGTTCTTTCAATTTCAGGATCAAACTCAAGCTCCACGTCAAGTGACTTTGGCATGCACTAGACAAGATATCTAGAATAAATATGGAGTGTTAGCTCAAGAAAAATAAAATAATGCTAAAGAAAATAACTAAAAATACAATTGTAGATTAACAGTCCCCGGCAACGGCGCCAAAAACTTGATCGAGCAAAACTTTCACTATTGAATCCTCAATAAAAATATGATTTTGTATGCTCAAATTAATCGCAAGTGCACGATGTCAAGTAATAGTATAGTGTACGTGAGTACGAGTATCGTTCCACTGGAGACTGTATTTAACAGTTATTATTTTCAGTTATTGAACATTTAGCAACGAAAATTGATTTGATTGTTTTAACACTACTGTTCTTAAATAATTAAACAGATAATAAAGGATTCAAAACTAAATTAATAATCAGAGATAGTATCCAAAATGGTTGAATAAAATTCAATAAGAAATGGATTTGTTGGGAATATCGGTTCACCTACCCCTCGTTAATTAATTAATTTATTCGATAATGATCATATGCTTCCGACATGATTTCCTATTCAATTGAACACACTCTCTCGAGTTATGCCAAACTAATTCTACTCGATGAAGTAATTAAATGTCTTTAATTATTTATCAAGAGTGAATCGCATTTCGATCTATGAAATCCCCTAGTTTTCGACCCTAAGGACTATGACTATCGGCGCGTATCCAATTTCATATGTCTATGTAAATTGTAGATCCACGTATTATACTACTCGTTCCTATCTCAAGTTATTCTCTCGAACTCACTGCAATATAAAAACGTTGTTAAAGTTAGCTACGCTCTAACAACACGAAGAAAAACAATAGTATAATCAAGAACAAATCAAAAATCGAGATGCAAATTAATTATATCAAAGTTTGGGGTAGGATCCCCTTAAATCCCAACAAATATTAAAGTTTAGCTACTAAAATTCATAGTGACATTAAGCAAAACTAAGTTCAGATGATAAAAACTAAAAAAAAATACTAGTGTTGACGAAAAACACGAAGAACGACGGCCGGAAAACTTCAAATCTTCAATCTAAGCGCAAAGTGCTCTCTTTAACTTGTGGTGGCTCCAGAATAGTGTCTGAATCTCCCTATTTCGTGTCATCATCATTCCCATATCAGCCACCCCTCCAAAATAATGTAAAGATTCGGCTGCAAAATCTTGCCAAAATTAGGTGGCGCTCGGGCGGTAAAGAATTACCGCTCGAGCGCCACACTCTCTGTAGAATACCTGGAGCATGCGGCTTCTGGCGCTCGGGCGGTAGAAAAGTACCGCTCGAGCGCCACATCTTCTGTATTTTTTTGTTTGTGGATTACTTCTCGCGCTCGGGCGGTAGAATTTCACCGCCCGAGCGCCACACTTTCTGTAAGTCTCTTCGGCAACTCGCTTCTCGCGCCCGAGCGGTAGAAAATTACCGCTCGGGCACCAACTTTTCTGTACACAATCTTGTTGGCTTAGCACTTGGCTCCGATTTCCGTTTTTCCGACCATTTTTCCTGCAAATTCGTCACGCCCGTGTGAGATATGATCACATGCAAATGTTTACTCTAAAATGAATGAGAATGTAAATGAAATGGAGGCATGCACAATGCAAACACACACAAATTAATGCAATAAAAAAATCACACATATCAGATACCCTGATCGAAGATCTATCTTAGAGAACACTGTGGCTCCCTGCAGCTGATCAAACAAGTCTTCGATCCTAGGAAGTGGGTACTTGTTCTTGATCATTACCTTGTTCAATTCTCGGTAGTCGATGCACAGCCTCATACTCTCATTCTTCTTCTTTACATAAATTCCTCGTGGAGAAGATCCTGAATCTGCTGCTTGAGTTCTAACATTTCAGCTGGAGCTAATCAGTACGGTCCCTTAGAGATTGGCACAGTTCCTGGCATAAGGTCGAATGCAAACTCCACATCTCTCTCTGGTGGAAGACCTGTGACGTCATCAGGAAAGGTGTCTGGGAAATCTCTGGCTACTGGCACCTCTGATATAGATGGAGTGGGCACATCAGGTGCTGAAATGATGCTGGCCAAGAACGCCTGACACCCCTTAGAAATAAGTCTCCGTGCCTGCATGCAAGAGATCATGCGCTGGAAACTCCTCCATCTGGCTGGCTCAAAAAGAAACTGCTCCATGCTCGGCGGTCTAACCAATACTAACCTCTTCTGAAAATCAATCAGAACTCTGTTCTTCGTCAGCCAGTCCATTCCCAAAATAATGTCGAACTCTGGCATCGGCAAGATGATCAAATCTGCGCTGGAAACTCCTCCATCTGGCTGGCTCAAAAAGAAACTGCTCCATGCTCGGCGGTCTAACCAATACTAACCTCTTCTGAAAATCAATCAGAAATCTGTTCTTCGTTAGCCAGTCCATTCCCAAAATAATGTCGAACTCTGGCATCGGCAAGATGATCAAATCAGCATACACCATGTGGTCGTGCAATTCTAGATCAATGTCTCTGACCACACTAGTAGCTAACAGCTCTTCCCCTGATGGGACGGTTACTGAATAATTCACTTCTAGTCCAATGGTCTTGATATCCAAGTGACTAGCGAACGCTTCTGATACAAATGAATGGGTGGCACCTGAGTCTATCAGGGCCTGAGTAGCTATTCTCTTAATGAAAATATTTCCTAAGAGACGTTAGCATAACACAAACTTATATCCCAAAAATTATAACATTAACATCAGACATAGCAGAAAATTATTATCCCAAATTACTCAAAATATTACTAGCACCTTAATAATCCCAAATAAAATTCCACATGCAAGGCAAAATTAATACTGAGCTTAGGTAGAAAATTTACCTGTCAGTAAAGTCATGTCTGGGTTCGCCTCTTGTGCATGCATGGCGAATACTCTGCCCTGAGTAGGCTGCTTCGACTGTGGGCACTCCTACAGCATGTGGTCGGTAGCTCTACATTTAAAACACTTGCCGGATCCCCATAAGCACTGTCTGGGATGCTGGCGATTGCACTTCTGACACACTGGGAAATTACCGAGCTTCTGAGGCGCCCCTTGCTGTTGAATTGGACCTTTGCCTTTTGGCGGTCCTTGATATGGTTTCTTCCCCAGCGGCCCCTCAAACGCCCTCTTAAACTGAGGTCTCTGATGCTGCTGCTGCTGGTGTTACGGTGGTGCTTGGTAGGGCCTCTTGCCCTGCCTGTGCATCTTGATATCCCTCAGATCCTGCTCTGCCGCCAATGCTCTAGATACGGCGACTGCATAGCTAGTAGGACCAGCTAATCTAACATCGCTGCGCAAGATCGGCCGCAATCCATCCATGAAATGCCTCAGCTTACTCTGGGCATCATTAGCTATCAGGGGTACGAAATGATACCCCCTCTCAAACTTCCTCACAAAGTCTGGAACACTACTGTCTCCCTGTCGCAGTGTCATAAACTCCCTTGTTGGACGGGAACGTACTTCTTCAGTGAAGTACTTAGAGCAGAAAACCTCCTTGAAACCATTCCAAGGCAAAACCTGTAAGTTGACTGTCAGTGATGAACTCTCCCACCATAGTCTGGCGTCCCCTGACAGAAGGAACGCGGCACACCTGACCCTATCTGCATCGGTCAGTTCCATAAAGTCAAAAATAACCTCGATGGACTTAATCCATCCCTCAGCTATCATCGGGTCGGTGGTACCCAAAAACTCCTTAGGATTCATCCTCCTAAATCTCTGATACACTGCTTCCGGTCTGGGCCTCTCCCCCGCATCTACTGCAGTATGGTTCCTCGCAAACTATGCGAAGAACTAAGTCATTCCTGCAAGCATCTATGCCTGCATATCTGGCGGTGGAGGTGGGGGTGGAGGAGCGTCTCCCCTCTCCTCCCGAGGCTCTCTATCCTCATCCCTCGTTTCCCGGTCAACCACACGTCTAGGAGGCATTCTGTTCCAACAATTTACCCAACACGTAAACCCACTATGCAAGAATATATAATAACAATAAAATAGATGCACGTACTCTGAACTCAAAAATGTAAACAGGCTGAAATCATGACAATGCGCTTACTACATAACATAATTCAAAACTTTAAAATTACAGACTTGAGTGTGACTTCGTGAGCTTCTTGCGACTGGCAGTAGACATAACCGTTTACAAGAACACCGCTCTGATAACAACTGTAACTACCATACTTTAACTATTTAAAATTTGCGGAAAAATTAAAAATTTTCTTAAAAAAACATGAACATTCAAAATTCGATAAAATAACTGTACGTCTCAACTTGTCGCAACGAAAGATCTAAAATAAAGTTTGACAAAAGTGTTTGAACATTTTCATAAAGACTTAAAAACATGGGCGGTCCTCGGGTTTAGCCTCCCACTCAGTCCAAGCCTGCTCCTTGGTCCCCACCTCTTGTCTCCTCATAAACACCCTCACCTGCATCGATCAACTCTAGTGAGTCTAAAGACTCAACACATATAAACTGGAAGTAACGAATAATACGTGATAAAATCACATGCAACTTTAAAATAGAACATACATACTTGAAACATGAACTTATCATAAACTTGAACATACATACATAATATGGACGTGCCATAACGTGAAAACTTTTCATAACATGCTTGCATACTGGTACCTACTTGAACATACATGAACTTCATAATTTCAAAGCAAGTGACACATAACATAATCGCCTGATCAGACTAAACCACAGTACTGGGATGACAGGGACGTATCCACTGCCACATACATGAGATCCCCGTTCATAATTTAACGGGCTGATTGGTCAACGTTTATAATTTAACGCTTTCCAATCACGATCTAAACCCGTTCATGATTTAATGGGGTTGAGAGGTCCTCGGCCACGTTCACCGACTTCCAAACCCATTCATAAATTGGTCACAAGACATTTAGCATATCTCACAAATTTAAAATATTATCTTGCACGTCGAACATACTTACTTGGCATTGAGGGATTCGTTGGACTTCGATCGGGGCCGTCGCTGCACATACTAATCAGGAATTTACATGCTTAACTTGCATAACTTAGACGTAGGTAATCATGCTTACTTACGAGTTTATTTCCTTCCTTAGGACGTTCTTAAATTCCCATGACTCGACCTTGTAAATTATTGCACTATACCATGACATCAAACCCCAAACATGCTATAAAATTTTCCGCAAAATATGAAGGACACGGACCCCGAGCTTAGGTCCGGGTAGGGGTCCGGGTCCATGCGCTAAAATGTGTCGTGCAGAAAAAGGAAGGCACGGACCCAGTGTCTGGGTCCGTGTGTGTGCGCAAAAGAAGAACTCGGGAAGAAGAAGAGACACGAACCCCGTACTAGGGTCCGTTTAAGGGTCCGTGTAGGCTCGGGAATTTGACACTTCAAAGAGAGCAACGGTCCGTGTAAGGGTCCGTGTACCTGCGGTAATTGGAAACTCTCGAAAATTCTGAACACACAATGTTTGTCATTCTAGACTCGATTGTACGGACCATGAACCGACACGCCGAGACCCATCCTAGCATGCTTTAACACCAAACCAAAATTCGTACAAACTCCCAAAGCAATGATGTTCACCCTACGATGCATATCATTCAAAAACGTGGCAATTGACATCGAAACGTTTCCTACGGCTTTTAAGGTACTCGAGTTCCTATCGACACTAAACGACATAAAAAATAACAACCCAACATCATACTAAGCATACCTAGATGCAACAACGATCACCCGTCGATCCCCAACGAAGCCTGCAACAATAAAAATCTCGAGAACACATCAATACATATTTTCTGAAAAATGAAGTTTGAGCATCCTCACGAAAAACACCATAACTCACTCAATATTTATCCAAATATTTTGAATTTACTGTCAAATAGAAGGTATCAAAAAGTTATACAATTTTCACGTTGAAAGTTTTCTCAGAATGACGACCGAAAAGTCGCAGTTTTTAAAAAGACAGTAAAAACGTGATTTTAGATCAAAAACAATTGTTTCAAAATTTATTCAAACGTCAAGGTTTAAACTTCTACACATCACACATGTATTTTAAGCATAAATAATAACACAACGCATAATATGACGAGATCGATGCAGAAATAACAGATTATACGTGCCTTATGTTATTCAAAAATACCGTGGCGACGATACCGAAGCGGGGAGAGATGCGAGGTTGATCCGGGATGATCGTGGCGCTAAAATCTTGCAACGAAATTAAAGAAAAGCTGCTGGAAAGTTTGAAGGATATGGGCGGCCGCTTCTTAGATGAAAACCCTAGGTTTTGCAATCTCAAAATAATAAAAATCTGAATTGTGATAGTGTGTGTTTTATGGTTTAGTGTGTGTAAAAACGTGTAAGTGTGTGTGGGTGTGTGTAACGTGTGTGTGGGTTTTTAATTAGGAGAAATTAGTGCTAAATTAAATAAATTAAATACTAATTAAAAGTTAACACACACTAATTTAATCAAACTCCTCATTTAGATTGATTACGCACTAGTTTTAAAAGTTCCAAACTCTTAAATTACTAAATACATAAATAAGGCTTTAAAATGCTAAAATTAAATAAATTATTTAAAACGTCTCATCCTTAACTTAAAATAAATACCATCTTTTGAAATTGCCAAAAATCGTCACCGGGTCTTTTCCTCAATCCCGCCTCGAATAATCGCCTGAAAGATGAAACTCGAAAAATATTTTAACGTGCACCACATAAACACGAATAATTTACAATAATGTATTTAAATAAATCATGCACTAATAGGACTCGTTTTAAAATTAAATAAATGCTGTAATAATTAAATAAATGCATGAGTTATACGTGTATTAAATTTGGGCACTACAGAACTGAATATGAGACAACGAAGAAGGCTTGATTTATTGAAAGATTTTGATTGTGAAATCAATTATTATCCGGGGAAGTCCAATGCAGCAGCTGATGCACTGAGTCGAAATGTATGTTTCTTTATCCTTATCGATTATTGGTGTTTAAAATTTGATAGAAGATTGTTGTCTTTCTGGATTAATATTTGAGACAGATTGTAAACCTTTGAGACTCTATACCGTTCAAGTTGAACCAGAGCTGATTTTGAGAATTAGAGAAGCATAGAAAGTTGTTCAGAATATTCAGAATTCGATTGCGATGGTCAGATCAGGGCATCGATCAGAATATCAGGTTCGTAATGATGTATTATATATGAATACTCGTCTTGTTGTGCCAAATGTTTCAGATTTGAAACAACAGATATTGTCAGAAGCACACAATAGTCGATTCAGTATTCATCCTGGTGGCAGTAAAATGTATAATGATTTGAAAAAATAGTTTTGGTGGAAACAGATGAAAGCAGATATTGCAGAGTTTGTATCCAAATGTCTGAATTGCAAACAGGTGAAAGCAGAAAGAAAGAAACCAGTAGGTTTGTTGCATAGCTTATCCATTCCATAGTGGAAATGGGATAACATTTCCATGGAATTTGTGACGAAGCTACCACGTTCCTCCAGAGGTAGTGATGCGATTTGGATCGTTATTGACAGATTGACCAAATCGGCATGTTTTATTCCGTACAAGATGACGTACAGACATGACCAGATGGCAGATATTTATGTCAAAGAAGTGGTCATATTGCATGGAGTGCCGAAGTCGATTGTATCAGACCGTGATCCTCAGTTTACTTCACACTTTTGGCACAGTTTACAGCAAGCTCTAGGTACGAAGTTACATCTGAGTACCACATATCATCCTTAGAACGACGGACAGTCAGAGCGGACTATCCAGACATTAGAAGATATGCTTAGAGCTGTAGAACTATATTTTTGCACTAGTTGGCAAGAATCTTTGCCACTTTGTGAATTTTCATACAACAACAGCTCTCAGACGAGTATAGAGATGGCTCCGGTTGAAGCGTTGTATGGCAAAAAGTGCAGATCCTCTCTTTATTTGGACGATATCTCTGAGGAACCTGAGATTGGACCTGACATGATTCGAGAGATGACTGAGAAAGTGTAACTGATTCGACAAAGAATGAAGACAGCTCAAGACAGACATGCCAAAGATGCAAATGTTCGACGACGACCGTTGGTATTTGAGGCAGGAGACAGAGTATTTTTGAAGATTTCTCCTTTATGAGGCATTTTCAGATTTGGCAAGAAAGGGAAGTTGTCTCCATGATATATCGGTCCTTATGAAATTCTAGTGAAGATAGGAGATCGTGCTTATCAACTCGCTCTAACTCCATCTTTATCTGGAATACATGATGTCTTTCATGTATCTTTATTGCGGATTCCTGATGCTTCTCATATTCTTCAGCCAGACGAGACAGAACTTGATGAGACTCTGAGTTATTTTGAAAAGCCGATTCAGAAGAAAAACAACTCAGAAAGAAGACTATTCCGCTTGTGAAAGTTCAGTGGAGTCGTCACGACATTGAAGAAGCTACTTGGGAGACTGAATCAGACATGAGACAGAAATTCCCAGAATTGTTTCATTGATTTGAGTTTCTTATTCATTTCTGTTATATATATTTCCTACCTTATCTAATTTGATTGCCTGTGATTTCGAGAACGAAATCAGATTTTAGAGGGGGGATTGTAATGGCCGACATTTTTTTTTGTTAATCTGAGATATTAATTAATGAATTGATGTGATTATAGAAGGACCGTTCCGAGACCCGATTTGGAATAGCATGAGCATTGTATGTTCAAGGACAGAACACCTCGTGCATATGCACGAGAGGAGGCGCGCATATGCACGAGCGTGGCAGAAGACCTAGCGCATATGCGCGAGCATGGGAAAATCTCTAAGTGTGGGACCAGAAGGTCTCGCGTATATGCGCGGCGATGAGGCGCGTATATGCGCGAGTTGCAATATGTCGAGACAGTAGGTATCGCGCATATGCGCGAGCCGATGAATGTACAATCGCCGAGACCAGTAGGTCTCGCACATATGCGCCATTGAGGGACGCGCATATGCGCGAGACGTGCTGCATAAATATTACGCCACTTGGTCCTTGCCATGCATTATAAGTGTAATTATCATTTCTTTCCTTCAGAATTTTCAAAGGAAACCGAGAGAGCTCCAAGGAAGATTTGAGTTCCTTCATGCACTAGATTTGATTTACACAAGATCCGACCGTCAGAATTTCAATCCGAGTTTGATTCCTTGCTCCTCTAGACAAGAGCTTCAAGAATATTTACTTTATTTTCTTTTCAGCATGGTTTGAAAATATGGTATTGAAGAAATCATGATATGATTTATATTATGTGTTCTCGAGATTTTAGTAATCGTATAATCGAAAGCGGATTGAAGAACAGATACCGTATGAAATTGTTATGATTTTTCAGATTTGATTTGATTGAGATTATACAGATTTGGTATTAGATGGTGTTGTTGGTTGATTATGAGTTATTGAGATTATACAGATTTGGTATCAGATGGTGTACCGTTATGCCGTCAGAATTTGATAAGATTGAGATGTCCTGTTTGAATGGATAATGATACTATATATTTCGATGTCATTGCCAGATTGAGTATTGACAGCTTCGAATTCAAGACTTTGACTTCGTCAGATCGACTAAAAGAAAGGTATAAATCAATGTTAAACCGGGAGATATGACTCGAGTTAGATTCGACTTGAGTTTCCCAAAACCACATACTTATTTTTATTGTTTTAATATCTTTAAATTCATTGATTGTGTATGCTTATTCTATTGAGTTACAGAAAAGTAGAGAATAGAAGATAGATATTGATAACGAGTCTTTGGCAGAGGTGCCAAGTCTTCGGCAGAGGTGCCAAGACACTGGATGTTTGGTTTATATTGATGTGCTTAGGAGTAGATCGACTACTATTGCAGAGATTCGATATAATGTGCTAACGTCCGGGAACCGGGATCCCTAGACTAGAGAAGAGTCGAGTCAGCGATTAAGAGTCAAAGAGTTTGATTTACAGTCTTATATCAATTCATGTCTTTCAGATTTGATACATGTTATTGATAAATGTTCTATGCTTTTATATATGTGTTTATATGAAATGCATGTATTCATTGTTTTTACTGGGAATTATATTCTCACCGGTGTTATCCGGCTGTTGTTGTGTTTGTATGTGTGCATAGAAACAGGTGGGACATGATCAGGGTCGAGAAGAGGATGAGAGATCAAAGTTTAGAGTGGAGATTCGGAACCAGAAGTAGAGTTGTTTTCATTACTTGATATGTAGTGAATAAACAGTAGTTTGTTATGATGTACTTTTGTACAAAACTTGTACTTTAGATCATGTTGAAGAGAATAAACTTGATCTTATAATTTGAATGAGATGGGACGTAATTTATTATCGATTTTGTACACTTGTTTTTATAGTGTTCAACATTTTAAAAAATAAAAATAAAAAATTTTATGACCCAATTTATTTAATTGTTCCCAATTAATCTTAATCATGATTAAGAAGATGATTTAGCGTTCGGGTCCCCACATCCGTCGACTCCTGGATGAGGATCCTTCTCGTCTATCCCACGAAGGCAATCTAGCACTGCACTCAACCCTTTGCGACTTCTCCCACCTCCCCTCGGGCTCCCTCACTTCCATCTCCTTGTCACGACTCCCATCCAGATGAACATGGGTTGAGAATTGTCCTCTTCTCCTAGCCTTATCATCCTCCCTCTCGCCCGCGCCTCTCTTCCTACCTCCTCTTTCGGCTCCTCAACTCTACTACCCCCTGGCCGCTACTCCATCCCCTTATGCCGCCGGGCATCTTCAAGATTTACATATTTTTTCGCCCGAGATAACAGATCACCATAACTTGATGGAGGTTTCTTCACTAACGATTTAAAGAACTCTCCTCCTCTATGTCCCTGGGTAAAGGCACTTATCATGATGCCAGAGTGACCGCTTGTATCTCCAGCACCGCGTTGTTGAAACGCTGGACAAACTCTCGCAAAGTTTCAGCTTCTTGTTGTTTCCCCACGAACAGGCTCAAATAGGATTTTTGGTGTTTTTTGCTGCTAGCGAATCTGTGCAAGAAAGCAGCGGAAAAATCCTCGAAAGTTAGTATGGAGTTAGGCTGCAAGGTGTTAAACCATTGCTAGGCTGACCTCACCAACGTGCCCAAAAACCCCCTGCACCTGACCCCATCTAAATATTGATGTAACAGGGCCGCATTCTCAAACCTCCCCAAATGTTCCTCGGGGTCAGTATGTCCATCGTACTCTCCCACATTCGACTGTCGAAAATTTGGAGGAAGCCCTTATTCTAAAATGGCTAATGAAAAAAGACTTCCTCTCTTAGGTGTCGGTGCTCTGCTTCCCAACTGCTGCCTCAACATCTGTATTTCCTTCCACATTTCTCCCATCTCACTAATCTCCCCACTTTGGTGGGGCTGTGTTTCTTCAACCCTGCTCTTGTGGCCCTCAGCATTTTCCTCTCGCTCCTAGCGAGTGACCTGCTCTTCAGCAAAAACAGACTCTTGGTTCTTTTTCTTGACCTCCTCTACTGTCTGCGTAATAAATCGGCCCAATTGTTCCAGGATCAAGTTCCCCACATTTTCATTGGGACGGGTTTGCTCGACCCTTGTCTCGTGAAAGGGCTGCTCGGCTCTTGTCTCTTGACGAGGTTGTTCCTGTCTCGCCTCAAGATGCGGTTGTTCCAGTCTTGTCTCAATATGAGATTGTTTGGTTCCCTTTGAGGACGCGATGAGGTGGCTCTTCTTCTCCCTCTCTTCCCTACCATCTCTACGTCTCAACTCAAAATTCCCAAAAACGGGGTCAAGTGATACCAACGGAAAATTTAGGGTCCGATTCCGACAAGTTTCACTAGTACAGACGCAGGGCTTTGAAATTGTCCTGAGGCTGAAATCACAAAGAAGACAGTTAGAAGGGGGTCAGGAGGGTGTCCTGACATCGCCCCTCTGACACTAAAGTCAGTGACCGAGGATATGAGTGAAGATCAGCTAAGGGTGTTGCCAAAAAACAATATATTGAGTCTATGAATGAGACACCCAAACCTGGTATTTATAGGAGAATACCTGGGCCCTGATAGACTTTCCATCTTGGTTGGAGATGGGCTAGGAGGCCCCACATGTGGTCTGAGCCTAGTGGGCCCATGGTGTATCACTCTCTAAGGCCCGTCCACTCTTACCAGATCTGATAACTATCTATGTAACACAACCTTTCATCTTTGTGTTCCTGCAAATGTTGAATCAGTCACAAGTTCTATGGATTACTTATGAATTGACTATAATAGCACATTAAAAACTAACTAAAACTACATTTTATTGAGTTTCATAGTCTTGCCAGGTTTTCATATTTCATGTATAAACAGATGTCAACCAATGTTTATTTTTTCAGTTTAATAATTTTTTATATTGAAAAAATGAAAAGGATTACATGTCAACTCAATGTTCTCCATTTAGAACAAGAAGCTGGACCTAGCAGTATATTACTATGAAGGCAACATGTAGATTTATATATTTCTGGCTTAATTTGTCGAATATGTTTGCCAGGAACAAGATTAGGTAATGAATTATAGCTTGACAGCATTACCTAAATTGCAGTTTAATTTGATTAAGCAGCAAAAGTACATAATGAACTTCAATCATATAGGTATTCACTCCTCAAGACTCCCCCAATTTCCATCCTCCAGAGTGGTCTCCGAGAGACGCCAATTCTCTGCAGATGCGTAGATAAATTTTTTGAATATGAATACGCAAACATGTATTAAAACAATTATGAATGTAATACATGACAATGATGTTGTAACATATGACAATGACGTTAAGAATACTTAATCCTCATTATGAACAAATTTTCCAAATTCTTTTTATGTTTCATTTTTTCTTTGATTACAATTGTGAATAAACTTTTGGCACCTACGATATGAGGTCATTTTAAAATATTGTAAAGCCCAAATTTTTTTAAAAGATATATTATTATAATAAATTTAATGCTTGTAATATAAACTAAAAATCAAATAATTTATTTCTATAATTGCAAATAAATAGTAAACTAAGTTTATAAGAAAGTCTATTAGATAATTTTTATATTTATAAAATCTATTTTTTTAATATAAATTTTGAAAGAAACCAATATGTTTGATTTTGTTAATTTTAAAACTGATCCAAACTGTAATTGACTAAAAACTGAGCCAAACCGAAGTTTGGTTTGGTTTGGTTTATGGGTTTCTGCTCAAGATACATACTATAAAAGGCCATGGAATCCAACTCACACTAGATGCAGAAGATAAACGCTTTCTCTCTAAATAGTCAGATTACACAGTAAACCGGCCAACTGTAAACTTACTCAAGGTCATGGCTGACAACAAGAAATGTCAGCTCTTTCTTGAGGTCTTTCAACAATTTAACATCTGCACGGGCCTTCCAATTTGACAGGTATATACTTTTAAGAATTAAAAAAGGTATTGATATATCAATAAAAAAGATGTTGCTCAAAGCACCCTCTGTAAAACTATGCTGGAAGAATAAAACTTACGGAATTTTAGGCAAATGAATCTGGTTTTTAGTCAAATGAATCTGGTTTTAGGAATTTTACTAATGTGTGAAGAAATAAATATGATAAAGCCTTTTGATCGATGCTAACATTTCTGGTAAATTGAACAGAAAGTGATACTCTTTTCAATGATGACATGATGATCATTCTACTGCTCTCCAAACTGTAAAAAAGATTAGGCCCTCAAAACAAGAAAAAGAATCCATATTTATAAGTTGAACTCACAGGAAAGGGAAGGCCATGGGGATAGGGGTTTTAATTAAGAGATTGTGAAGAAAACAATTAACAGTTCACTGTCAACAGTTAATTATCTTCTAAATTCTGTAATATATATGCACTTGTAATGCTAATTGACAATTAGGAGACAAATAAAAAATTGTACTGATACTCACGGGAAATTTAGGGTCCGCTCCTCTGAATATATATGCACTCGCCCCTCGCCTCGCCACAGCCCCCTCGCCTCGACAGCGCACAGTGCCACGCTCGACCAGCCTAGTGCGCATGCTCGCCCGACGCGTACGATAGCCCAGCGCGCACGCTCGCCCGACGCGTACGCTCGCCCAGCGCCACGCTCGCCCCTCGCCTCGCCCCAGCCCCCTCGCCTCGACAGCGCACCATGCCACGCTCGTCCAGCCTAGCGCGCACGCTCGCCCGAGCGTCCGCCATCGAACGCTCGCCCGGCACGAGCGCCCCTGCGCGCCGCCCCTCCTCATGCTCGCCCGAGTGCCCCGATCGCCACTCACCTGCAAGGCTCGCCCATCAAGCCCCAGTGCCTAGTGCGCGCTCGCCCATCGCCCAAGCCATCACGCTCGCCCTGCACAGCCTCGTCCTCTGCCACTTGTGAATGATTGTGTGGTTTCTGAAAAAATTATGGGAGTGTTGCCCCCACACCCCCACGACCTGACCGGGTCGATCCCCGTAATTTTCGCAGCAGCAAACATCTTTCGTTATCGACAAACCAAATAATTTTTTCTCCTTCCAAACTCTACTCCTCTACTAGACGATGCCTTAGTAGGAAAAATAAAATTTAATTTCTCCCAAACTCTGCTCCTCTGCTAGGCGATGCCTTAGCAGGAAAATAAAAAATTTAATTTCTCCCAAACTCTGCTCATTTGATAAGCGATGCCTTAGCAGGAAAATTTAATTCTCCTCCTCCACTCTGCTCCTCTGCTAGGCGACGCCATAGCAGGAAAATGATATTTTTCTCCTCCCAAACTCTGCTCCTCTGCTAGGCGATGCCTTAGCAGGAAAATAATTTTTTTTTTCACAAATCTGCTCCTCTGCTAGGCGGTGCCTTAGCAAGAAAATAAAAATTCACCACATCCACCATCTAACACTTGTGCTAAGCCGGGCCTAAGCAGGAAAATAAAAACTCAACACCTCCACCCTCTAACTCCTCTGCTAAGTCGGGCCTTAGCTGGAAAATAAAAACTCAACACCTCCATCATCTAACTCCTCTGCTAGGTCGGGCCTTAGCAAGAAAATCAAATTCACCACCCCACCCTCTAACTCCTCTGCTAGGTCGGGTCTTAGCAGGAAAATAAAATTCACCACCCCCACCCTCTAACTCCTCTGCTAGGTCGGACCTTAGGAGGAAAATAAAAATTCAAAACCTCAACACTCTAACTCCTCTGCTAGGTCGGGCCTTAGCAGGAATATAAAATTCACAACCCCACCCTCTAACTCCTCTGCTAGGTCAGGCCTTAGCAGGAAAATAAAAATTCAACCTCCTCACCCTCTAACTCCTCTGCTAGGTGATACCTTAGAAGGAAAATAAAAATTCAACCTCCTCACCCTCTAACTCCTCTGCTAGGTGACACCTTAGCATGAAAATAAAAATTCAACCTCCTCACCCTCTAACTCCTCTACAAGGTGACACCTTACAGGAGAATGAAAATTCAACGCCCCCACCCTCTAACTCCTCTGCCAGGTGATACTTTAGCAGGAAAATAAAAATTCGACGCCTCCACCCTCTAACTCCTCTGCTAGATGTTACCTTAGCAGGAAAATAAAAATTCAACATCTCCACACTCTAACTCCTCTGCTAGGTCGGGCCTTAGTAGGAAAATAAAATTCACCACCCCACCCTCTAACTCCTCTGCTAGGTCGGGCCTTAGCAGGAAAATAAAAATTCAACCTCCTCACCCTCTAACTCCTCTGCTAGGTGACACCTTAGCATGAAAATAAAAATTCAACCTCCTCACCATCTAACTCCTCTGCTAGGTGACACCTTAGCAGAAGAATGAAAATTCACACCCCCGCCCTCTAACTCCTCTGCCAGGTGATACCTTAGCAGGAAAATAAAAATTCGACGCCTCCACCCTCTAACTCCTCTGCTAGGTGATATCTTAGCAGGAAAATAAAAATTCAACATCTGCACCCTCTAACTCCTCTGCTAGGTGATACCTTAGTAGGAAAATAAAATTTTTCTTCTACACGATGCTCCTCTACTAGGCGATGCTTTAGTAGGAAAATAAAATTTCTCTTTCACCTCAACTCTGCTCCTCTGCTAGGCGATGCCTTAGCAGGAAAATAAAATCTTTCTTCCACCCCAACTCTGCTCCTCTGCTAGGCGATGCCTTAGCAAGAAAATAAAATTTTTACTCATCCCCCCCCCCTCTGCTCCTCTGCTAGACGATGCCTTAGCAGGAAAATAAAATTTATTTCATCCTCACGATACAACAACATCCACGAACTTAATATAAGAACTTGGCTTTATTAAATTTCAACTAATAACATAAGACAAATTCAGAAATGAAATACAGCAAAATTCAAGTCAAGATTAATATTTTCTAAGGTAATAAGTGCTCCCGGGCCTCTTTAGAGAATTACCCAGCGCATTCTCCAACTTTCTTCTCTACTCCTCTTGTATCTACACAGGACAAAATTATCCACCTAGAAGCTTCTGCGAATGACTCTACAACTGTAAGACTGAGCTCAAGCTTCCATGCGAATGCTCGCGACCTCTCTTTTCTTCTTCCTTCACGATTCTTTCATAACAACGACGTGCGACTTTTTGGTCCCCGCACAAGACTCCAACTGTTTTTCCCACAGGAAACTTAAGCTTCTGATGATAAGTGGAAGCTACGACTCTAAAATCCTTTAAGGCTGGCTGCCACAGGATTCCATTGTACGATGGGGGAGTATTCACTACGGTAAATGTTATCATCTTTGTCATCCGCCGAGAGTCACCTCCCAAAGATAGGGGAAGAGTAATCTGACCCAGCGGTGGGATGGCATGTCCTGCAAACCCATAGAGCGGGGTGGAGACCGGCTCAAACTCAAATTCTTCCACCTTCATTTGATCCAACGTTCTCTTGAACAAGACGTTCACGGAGCTTCCATTTTCAATAAATATCCTTGCCACATCATAATTGGCAATGGTGGCCGTCACCACCAAGGCATCGTTATGTGGAGTCACAACGCCTCGGAGGTCTTCCGGCCCAAAGCTGATGACGGGGTCTTGTGGTAAGTCTGCACCACTATATATCTCAAAGTTCTCCAATCTTCTCCCATGTGCTTTCTGAGCTCGCCCGTAGCCTCCATCGGTAGCACCGCCCGAGATCATATGAATCATTCCTCTCGTAGGGTGATTATCCTCATTCGTTCCCCTCCTCGATTTGACAGGCTCCTGAAGGACATCTTGACCTCGACCTTTCCCTCTCTGCTCCACAACCCCCTGATTTATCTATGGAGGGCCTTGACCACGTCTAGGGGACGGGTGAGACCTCGGTCGACTCCCTGATGCCGATCCTTCTCGTCTGTCCTGCAAAGGAAATCTAGCACTGCACTCAGCCCTTCGTGACTTCTCCCACCTCTTCGCGGGCTCCCTCACCTCGTCGCGACTCCTATCCAGGGGAACATGTGATGAGAATTGTCCTCTACTTCTAGTTCTGTCTTCCTCTCGTTCCCCCGCACCTCTATTCCTTCCTCATTTCTCCACTTCCTCAACTCTACTTCCTCCGTGCCGGTTCTCCATCCTCCTGTACCGTTGAGCATCTTCCAAGTTTACATATTTCTTAGCTCGAGCCAACAGTTCATCATAGCTTGACGGGGGCACCAGTGACTTGAAAAACTCCCCTCCCCTCAATCCTAGTGTGAAGGCACTTATCATGATGTCAGGAGTAGCCGCTGGTATTTCCAGCACTGCACTGTTGAAACGCTAAACAAATTATCGTAAAGTTTCATTCTCTTGCTGTTTAATCACGAACAGGCTCAAATAATTTTTCTGGTGCCTCTTGCTGCTAGCAAATCGGTGCAAGAAGGCAGCTGAGAAGTCCTCAAAAGAACGTATAGAGTTGGGCTGCAAAGTGTTAAACCACTGCTGGGCTGACCTCACCAACGTGCCCAGAAAAACCCTACACCTGACTCAATCTGAATATTGGTGCAACAGAGCCGTATTCTCAAATCTCCCCAAATGCTCTTCGGATCAGTATGTCCATCATATTCTCCAACATTCGGTTGTCGGAAACTCGGGGGAAGTCTTTCTTCAGAATGACAAGAGAAAAAGGACTTCCTTTCTTGGGGGCCGGCGCTCTACTTCTAACCTGTTGTCTCAACATCCGTATTTCCTTCCACATCTCTCCAATCTCTGCATTCCCTTCGCTTGGGAGGGGTTGGGTCTCTTCAATTCTGCTCTGCTGGCCCTCAACATTTTCCTCTCGCTCCTGGCGAGTGGCCTGCTCTTCAATGAACACAGCTTCTTGGTTCCTCTTCATAGCCTCATCCACTTTCCGAGTGATAAATTGACCCAACTGCTCCAGGGTCAAGTTCCCCACATTTTCATTAGAGCGGGGTTGCTCGACCCTAGTCTCTTGACGAGGTTGTTCAGTTCTTATCTCCTGATGGGGTTGTTCTTGCCTCGTCTCAGCATGAGACTGTTCGGATCCCCTCTGAGGACGCGATGACGCTGAGTTAACTCTTCTACTCCCTCTCCTCCCTACCATCTCTACGTCTCAACTCAAATATTCCCACAGACGGCGCCAAGTGATACTCACGGGAAATTTAGATTCCGCTCTCAGCAAGTGTCACTAGTACAGACGCAGGGTTTTGAATTTGTCCTGAGCCTGAAATCACGAAAAAGACCGTTAAGGGGGCCAGGAGGGTGTCCTGGCGTAGCCCCTCCGACGCTCAAGTCAGTGACTGAGGATATATGGGGGGAGCAGCTAAGGGTGCTGCTGAAAACAATATAGTTAATCCTTAATCATACGCTCAAACCTGGTATTTATAGGCGAATACATGGGCTTGTTATGGGCCATTCACCTGCGCGCCTTAGATATGGGCTGGGATTTTGGGCCGGATCTTGATGGGTTCATCCTTGGGGTATCAAGTACATTTGACACATGATCTCACACAACAGAGAATGTAATATCAAGGATAAAAAAAAGAGGATCGTCTTCATACCTAGTCCAGCAAGAGGCTCGTGCAACACCAATACGTTAGGAGTTTGCACCTGGGGTAAAAAGGATAGCATATACAAATTATAAACTAACAGGGGCAAGCCTTGGCACAACAATAGTGCTGCTCCATTTTTGCATGGAGACCAACTGCCACAATTAGGAGCTACTAAAACAGCCTCAACGCTTGCAGGTGTAAGGCTGCATGCATCAAATTCTTCTTAGCTTATATGATGATGAGAGCATCATAGAGTGGTTCTATTTAATAAGCTAAAGCTACAAAATGGCTGGACACAGAAACCCAACTATTCTAAAGTACAAACTGTATCGAGTACAATCAAGAAAATACAGAATCTCACTAGCTGAATTGCTAAAGCAAGCCTGTGTTTGTATCCACCATTTAGAGATTGAGGATCTTCGTCCAATGAGATTCCAGTTAGACCAACCTAATTGTATCATGCATGAAATGGCTGGTCAGAATTATGTATGCATTAAGAAGGTGGGTGTGAAAAGTCCATGGCACATGCTTAAATGAATGTGTTTTCACTTCGACATACTGAAGTCATAACTTTTTGGAGTCTCGAAGCAAGAAGCTCCCTCAATTGAAGGCCACCTCGTTGTCTTGGCCAAGCGAATATTATTTCATCAAGAATGATGTCAGCAACAAAATATCTAGCCCAATATAATCATCTCAGGGACCATATCAGAAACACAAAAGAATGAGAAAACAAGGACAAAAGATGAAATTTTCAGACCAGGAAAAAGTTGATAAATACAATAGACAGAACACTAAATATCATAAACGGCTCTTCACGGACATTTAAAATTCCTGTCTCAAACATGTGAAACAAGCGCACTTGCTTAAAAACCAAAATCAAATAAAGTAATAAATAAATCTTCTACACCACTAAAATGAAAAGAAAAGGTCCTCTTATTTATCTTACTGAACAAAAAGTACATATTTAAAGGTAAATAATGGAAAATGGCAGTCAAAGGAACTGAGAGGTATCTACAAAAAAATAGTTGTTTTAGTTACGGTTATTTTGAAGCGGCTAGTCAACCACATCTAATGCGTAAGGTTTTATAAGCGGTTATTCATTATCCGATTCAATAGAGATTCTGTAGAAGCGGTTCAACTAGACCGCTTCCATTTAGTGAATTCAGAAGCGGTTAATTGGATGCGGTTTACGAACTGCAGCAAAAGAGGAAGGGTATAGAAGCGGTTACATATTATCCGCTTTAATAGAATTTCGTTTGAAGCGGTTTGGCCAAACCGTTTCTATTTAGTTCATTCAGAATCGATTATTTGCAATCGGTTTACTAACTGCACCTAATGAGTATGGTTTTAGAAGTGTTTATTTATTATCCGCTTCAATATAATTTATCTCCCTTTAACACTTTGAGCGAAATGCGGTTTTCATACGAAGCAGTTAAGTTATACCGCTTCTATTTAGTTAATTCAGAAGCGGTTGGTAATTAACATTTGTAAATTTTTATCTTGAAGCGGTTGAAACCGCTCCTAAAACTAATACATAAGCATAATTTCATGCTAATTTAAACAAAACGTAAGCAGAATTTCATTTTAAACAAAACATAAGCAGAGTTTTATTTTGAAGCGTTTGAAAAGCGATCGAATCATTTTAAAAAATGTAAGCAAAATTTCATGCTAATTTAAACATTTACCACACATATTTCATTGATTCGATCGGCAGCCACCAAGTCCACATTGGAATTGTGCTTGTCATTTTTAGGTAATTTCCCAACTTATTTAGAAAAATTAATCAATTTTTATTTCTTGAAAATCCTGATTTTTTTAGCCATTGCTAGATTAATCAAGAGTGAGGTAGATAAAAATATTGTCAGTTTTGGCCAATATTTTAATTTTTGATATTTTAGATTATTAGATTTTTTATATAAATTATTTTTGAATACATTCAAATCAAGTTTAAACATATGTATCTAATATGATGTTGAAATGACTAAAAAAGAAGGTGTTCGAAATTTTATTTCCTCACATACCTATATGTTGAACTATTTTAGTGTTTTAGGATTGTACAATAGTGAAATTGATTATGTTTGAGTTATATTATAGGTTCAAACAATGAAGGCATGGATGGATTATCCTCGTGGCAATCTTGAGTATCAGGTGGGAATCCGAAATTTTTTACGTTATGCATTTGCTAACACGACTGATAAAGTCACGAAACCGTGTCCTTGTCGTAAATGCATCAACTCATTGAATCATGATCGTGAGACAGTATATGAACATTTGATGATAAACGGCATTTTACAATATTATCGTATTTGGAATTTTCATGGTGAAAAGTTGATTGTTCAATCTTATGATAACATGAGAGATGAGATTTATGCCTCAGGAGAAGTTTATGATACAGTTAACCATGAATCAATGGGACAAGAAACATTACATGATGTATTTGGGATGTCTGAAGGATCACCCATGAGGAATGAAAATTACACTACTACATCAACAAGTCGTACACCGATGCAGTCTAATGTGGAAGAATTATATAAATGTGTAGAAGAAGGGAAACAACCGTTATATGCTGGATGCACTGATTTTTCTAAACTAACATTTCTTGTTGAGTTATTTCAGTTGAAAGTGAGTGGAAAATGGAGTGATAAGTCCTTTATAACATTATGTATTTTCTTCGACAAGTACTGCCACCTGAAGCACAAGTACCAAATTCATTTTATGAAGCGAAGAAATTAATTTCTAATTTGGGACTTCACTACGAAAAAATACATGCTTGTCCGAACGATTGCATGATTTATTGGGGCAATGATGGTAATGAAAAATCTTGCAGAGTATGTAACCTTTCAAGGTGGAAAAACATGCACAAACAACCGAAGAAGTCATGCAAAGTCGGAAAGAAAAATCTGCAGGTGAAAACTCCAGCCAAGGTTTTTGGTATTTTCCATTGAAACCAAGATTACAACGATTATTCATGTCATCTAAGACATCTGAAAATATGCAATGGCATTCTAAGAAACAAGTTTCAGATGGAATTTTAAGGCATCTGGCTGATTCGCCAGCGTGGAAGACATTTGATGAGCAGCACGTTGATTTTGGTGCAGATCCTAGAAATGTTCGTTTGGGACTCGCTACTGATGGGTTTAATCCATTTAAAAATCAAAGTACGTCACACAGTACATGGCCTGTTGTTCTAATGCCTTACAATTTGCCACCTTGGGAATCCATGAAACCTCATTCAAATATTTTATCCACCTTAATTCCAAGACCTGAAGCACCTGGAATTGATATTGATGTATATTTATGTCCCTTGTTTGCTGAATTGAAAGACTTATGGGAAAATGGGATTAACACTTATGATGCTTCCAACAAAGAAATGTTTCAAATGCGGGCTGCATTGCTATGGACAATTTGTGACTTTCCAGGTTTGGAATGTTTATCTGGTTGGAACACATATGCCAAGAATGATTGTCCAACATGTGCTGATAAGACAGATACGGTATATGTAGTAGCCCGAATTCCAAATTGGGTAATTAAGGAGTAATGGTGATTAAGAAGGTTTAATGTGTAATTTTGACCGAGTCATGACCGGACGGACCGAAGATGGTTCGGAAGCACCGAAGAGGTCGGAAGGTCCGAAGTGGGTTCGGTGGATCCGATCATGAGGTGTCAAGAGCAGCTGGACACGTGCATGTTCGGACGGTCCGAAGTGTATGATCGGAGGATCCGATCATGAGCTGTCAAGAGCCAATGGACACGTAGCGTTCGGACGTTCCGAAGTGTTGTTCGGAGGATCCGAACATGGCCTATAAATAGTGCTCGAAATTCCTCATTTTGGTATTGCCATTTCTTGAGATTGAGTCTTTAGTGAGAGATTTGGAAGGTTCTAGGGTAGTTGTTGGTCGAGCGATAGCCAAGAGCTGCCAGGAGTAGTAGCGTAGCGGCGCCTGAGTTTCGAGGCAATCGACATCAAAGGGCTGTCGACGGACGAAGGTAAACCCTAAACCTTTGGTAGTACTAGGGAGTACTGGTTTTGCTAGTCGAGCATGGTAGTATTGATTGAGTATGCTTTTGATGCGTAGGCTTGTGCTAGACCTGATTAGCGGTGTTGCGTAAGGCTAGGCTTGCTGTGATAGAGGTACGAAAGTACTATCCGAGATATCCTGGTTGAGTATACATTCTTATATGTGTTGCATGATTATGTGGTGCATTGATATATGTCATATGATGCATGCTATTATGTCACGTTTATTACTGCACGTTGCATTTCATGTTGAGCCGTATCTTCTTCGAGATAGCCTTTACTGTTGAGCTGTATCTCTTTCGAGATAAGCTATATCTTGGGGCCGCTCAGCCCTGTCTTGTGGACGCATGGACACCGAGAGTACACAGTGGCCGACGGGTCGGGAGGGCTTCGGTGGTCCGGGACATTTTAGGTCCACGTCTGTCTTGTAGTGGATGCAGTGACCCAGAGGTTGGACCGCGCGGCACTATCCACTTGGCGCCTCTAGACTGAGCATTGTTGAGATCCTTTTGTGACTCCTGTTTCTTGACTACCCCGGTATCATGATCATAGCATGTGCATTTCATATAGGTCTGTATACTCATACTTTTGTACTGGGCGTTCTTATCGCTCACGTCCTCGGTTTTGTTTATTCTTGGACACCCCATTCCCACGGGGCAGGCCTCAGGTTGGACAGCTCAGGAGGAGCAGGAGGAGGACGTTGAGTATCTGGTTGGTTTAGTTTATCGGTATTGTTTTGATTCGATATGGTTGTATTGGATATTTGTATTTTGAGTTATTCTAGACTTCGATTGGGTTGTATAACCACTATTGTTGTTGACTTTTCCGCTGTTATCTCTGATTATTGTTAATTAAGTTAAGTTGCATGCTTAGTTTTTGATTAGTAGGTGATTCTGGAACGGGTCACTACATTTATGGTATCAGAGCATGCGTACGATTTTGGGATATAGATTTCTGTTTTAGGATTTCCGTTGACCAATTTACTAGTTTCCCCATTCTATCTTGTAGCGATGGCTGACCACTTTGGTGACGGGAGTAGTCAGGGGAGTGTAGGTCGTTGGGGTGACCAGGACGATCGTAGACGTCATTCTTTCTGTTTCTACTCCGATGGGTCATTCGGTGTTAGCGAAGCGTCTAGTGATGGGTTGTCCTTTAGATTTTGAGGGTAACGATGTTGTTATTTCGTTTTGTTCATCCTCTAAGCTTGATTTCGAGGACGAAATCGTTTTAAGGGGGGGAGAATGTAGTAGCCCGAATTCCAAATTGGGTAATTAAGGAGTAATGGTGATTAAGAAGGTTTAATGTGTAATTTTGACCGAGTCATGACCGGACGGACCGAAGATGGTTCGGAAGCACCGAAGAGGTCGGAAGGTCCGAAGTGGGTTCGGTGGATCCGATCATGAGGTGTCAAGAGCAGCTGGACACGTGCATGTTCGGACGGTCCGAAGTGTATGATCGGAGGATCCGATCATGAGCTGTCAAGAGCCAATGGACACGTAGCGTTCGGACGTTCCGAAGTGTTGTTCGGAGGATCCGAACATGGCCTATAAATAGTGCTCGAAATTCCTCATTTTGGTATTGCCATTTCTTGAGATTGAGTCTTTAGTGAGAGATTTGGAAGGTTCTAGGGTAGTTGTTGGTCGAGCGATAGCCAAGAGCTGCCAGGAGTAGTAGCGTAGCGGCGCCTGAGTTTCGAGGCAATCGACATCAAAGGGCTGTCGACGGACGAAGGTAAACCCTAAACCTTTGGTAGTACTAGGGAGTACTGGTTTTGCTAGTCGAGCATGGTAGTATTGATTGAGTATGCTTTTGATGCGTAGGCTTGTGCTAGACCTGATTAGCGGTGTTGCGTAAGGCTAGGCTTGCTGTGATAGAGGTACGAAAGTACTATCCGAGATATCCTGGTTGAGTATACATTCTTATATGTGTTGCATGATTATGTGGTGCATTGATATATGTCATATGATGCATGCTATTATGTCACGTTTATTACTGCACGTTGCATTTCATGTTGAGCCGTATCTTCTTCGAGATAGCCTTTACTGTTGAGCTGTATCTCTTTCGAGATAAGCTATATCTTGGGGCCGCTCAGCCCTGTCTTGTGGACGCATGGACACCGAGAGTACACAGTGGCCGACGGGTCGGGAGGGCTTCGGTGGTCCGGGACATTTTAGGTCCACGTCTGTCTTGTAGTGGATGCAGTGACCCAGAGGTTGGACCGCGCGGCACTATCCACTTGGCGCCTCTAGACTGAGCATTGTTGAGATCCTTTTGTGACTCCTGTTTCTTGACTACCCCGGTATCATGATCATAGCATGTGCATTTCATATAGGTCTGTATACTCATACTTTTGTACTGGGCGTTCTTATCGCTCACGTCCTCGGTTTTGTTTATTCTTGGACACCCCATTCCCACGGGGCAGGCCTCAGGTTGGACAGCTCAGGAGGAGCAGGAGGAGGACGTTGAGTATCTGGTTGGTTTAGTTTATCGGTATTGTTTTGATTCGATATGGTTGTATTGGATATTTGTATTTTGAGTTATTCTAGACTTCGATTGGGTTGTATAACCACTATTGTTGTTGACTTTTCCGCTGTTATCTCTGATTATTGTTAATTAAGTTAAGTTGCATGCTTAGTTTTTGATTAGTAGGTGATTCTGGAACGGGTCACTACAGTATACTTGAATAATGGAAGGAAATGGTCGTTTAGAGGGCATCGCCGCTTTTTACCGGCAAATGCAAAAATCCGAACTATGACGAGTTATGGCAGGCCAGAGCAACGTGAATTATATTTTAAACCATTGTCAGGATCTGATGTTATACAAATGACCGAAAATCGGAATATGGTATTTGGTAAGAATAACATATTGAAACCATCTGTGTGAGCAAAAACAGGTTCCACTGAACAAATGTGGAGGAAACAAAGCATTTTTTTCACTTTGCCTTATTGGGAGTTTAATTTGATAAGACATAATTTAGATCCTATGCATATTGAGAAAAATCTTTGTGATAATATCCTTGGAACACTTTTAGCTGATTCTACAAGAGTAAAGATAACGCTGCCGCACGCAGAGATTTGAAAATATTGGGTACTATGAAACAATTATGGCCACAACCCCAACCAGATGGCACATAATATTTACCCCCTGCATGTTATTGTATGAGCAAAGCTGAAAAAAATTTGTTTTGTTCAGTGTTGAATGATATTCGTGTCCCTGATGGTATGTCATCTGATATTTCAAAATGTGTTGATGTTGGACGTTGTAAGATTATGGGTCTAAAAAGCCATGATTGTCATGTCATAATGAAACAATTTCTTCCAATAGCTCTTCGTCGTGTGTTATCAAAACATGGAACTGCACCATTAATTGTTTTGTGCGAGTATTTCAGAGCAGTGTGTGCAAAGTCCTTACGAAAAGATGAGTTAAAAAAGGCTGAAGAAGGGGTTGTATTAGTTTTATGTCAGTTAGAAAGAATTTTTCCACCATCATTTTTCACAATAATGGTGCATTTGGTGGTGCATTTGGCATATGAAGCAAGAGTAGCTGGGCCCGTACATTATCGGTGGATGTATCCAATAGAAAGATATCTTGGAAAACTAAAATTTTTTGTTAGAAACAAAGCACGACCCGAGGCCAATATTGCAGAGGCATACTTAGCAGATGAATGCATTGTGTTTTGCTCTCGTTATTTAGAGTGTACAGACTCGTTTGGCAATAAAGACGCAAGACACCAGGAGACCCCCGACATTGTTTCCACAAATAGGACGAGTTACAAAAAAGCGTCAAATAGTCACTCCTTGAATTTATTTTCTCAAAATTTAATTATCATAAATTCAACTCCTTGAATTTACTATATCATAATATAAATTCAACTCCTTGAATTTATTCTCTCAACGGGAACAAACGATCCAGTGCTTGTGTGACCCTCAATAGTTCAGGGATACAGCTAGCCGTGGGTTCACAACTCTTTGTGATTCATGACATAATCTTTTATTCGGGCTTACCCTAGTTAGCCCCATTCTTTTCATCAACACCTTGATCAAGAATGTCAGAACTCATTTCTGATAGCACCCATCGGATCATGGTAAGAGCGTCTAGTAGCATCGCCCCATGATCCCCTAGGTATCACTGATAGTGCCTGCAAGAACCAGTAGATTATGATTAACGTACAGTACGGTCCCTTCATCTCATATATCCCGATCGAATCTACAACCATTGGTTCATCGAGGGTTGCATATTAATTCGATAACTATGTGATAACTATAATAGTGGCATCGCGTGTACTATTGGAGAACTCCTTCTCCAACATACATCTCATACTCTGGCCAGAGATTCCATGCACTATTATTTCATTAGATCACATAGGATATCCACACCCATAGGTGAGCGGTGAATCCCCGACTACAATGCACTGGCTCCTATATGTGTCGCAACTGTACCCAACCTCGCCACCTGATGACTCTCCTGGAGCCGGTAAACGAGTCAAAGCACAGCCCTAGCATATAGAGCCTCAGTGTTGTCCCGGGTCGTAAGGACTAATGGTGTACAATCATAACCACAGACTTATCCTCTCGATGAATGATAACCACTTGGAAAGTCCGAGGGAGGGTTGTTCGGTATAATCATCATATGACTACTTATCTGTATGTTTGGACATCTCTATGCCCTTACCAAGAAACGCAGTACACAACATCACAGATGCTAGTCTCGAGCTCAAGCGACCTTTATCCATGTTTTAGGCGGCTGAATCGACTAGGAACGAATTTAGAATATGCAGTGTTTACAAATGAGTTTCAACATCGAATTACGATTCATTTGTATTAAAGCATAATCAAGGACTTTATCTATGCTGCTTGCATGGGTATACAGATAAAGTATAACGAAACCATTAAAAAGTATATTAAAATAAAGATTGTTTATTAAACTTGAGTCAATAAATTCCCTAGCCAACAGTTGGCTTGCAGGGTATCTACTCTAACACCTATTATGAACGGTTAACTGATGTTATCTCACTTGATTACAGTGGTCATGGACGAATAGTTTTGTTCCGATGCGATTGGGTTAATACTACTGTTGGAATGAAAATTGATCCTTTAGGATTTATGATGCTGAATTTTTCGCGTTTGACACATACAGGAGAACGAGAAGAGCATGAACCTTTTATTTTGGCTTCGCAAGCTCAAATGATTTATTATGTTCGTGATCCAAAAGAAGAAGATTGGCATTCTGTTATTCGCTACACACCAAGAGACACATACAACATGGGCAATGAAGATGATATTGATACAATGCAATTCATTCCTAAGAATTTTTCAGATGTCGAATTTTTGTTGGATGACGTAAACACTATAGACAATCGTTGATGGCATGCCTATTGTGATCCATGAAGCTGATGAAGAATAAGAGTTTACATGTCTTCTGGTAAATTGGCCTCTGCTTTAATTATTATTTTAATATTCTTTAATTATAACTCCCTGACCTTATCTGTTTGAGTTTCAGGGAAGCTTGATTCCAGATAAAGAGACAACTTAACACTAGGGGTTATGCTTTTATTGAGTATATATTTTTGGTTATCAATAAGGAATTTGATTATTCAACCACTTAAGGTTGATTTATGTTTTTTTTTTCTTTAATAATTTGGTTTGTTTCCTTTTATTTTGTGATCAGTTCTTTCTAGTTGTTCTGTTTTATCTTTCAAGTCTCTTAATTTAATTTCATATTCGTATTTGCTACATAGATAATGTATTCATGACAGGACCACATTTCCCTTTTTGGAGTATCGAAATTGTTTTTCTCCCCTGTAATCTGACACTTAACAATACATGTGTTTATCATGCAACTAGTGAAGAGTTTGGTGGTGGGCTTGGAACAACTCGTGGTAAACCTGTTCCAAATTTGTAGTGGACAGTTGATTAGTGATGTGCATCTACTTTTATCTTATGCTTTTTTTGTTTCGTTTCATGGTTATTGAATGTTAAATTAAATGTATATTCAAATTAAATGAACAAATTTTAAATAAATAAATGTTGGGATCATGTACATAAAATATGCTTTTATATTATCAATCCATGAGGCATACCATAGGTTTTCTATTAATTACTTCTCCAAATCACGTTAGTTGTTTATTATATATAAATTTTCTTATATATTATCAATCCTCGAGGGCATATACAACAAGCTTTCTATTATTTACTTCTTCAAACAATATTTGTTGTTTTTTATATTTAGTTTGTTAAAAATAATTACTATTAATTAATAATTTAGTAGACTTAATTTTAAAATACAAAAGATAAATGTACGAGAAAATCCTATTGTGTAGGAATACACTCTATCAATTTTTGTATGAAAAATTAGTGAACTATTATTAATTATTTTTAAAACAATCTGAATTTTACATATTTTTTCTTAAATAAGATATTTTTACATTATAAATTAATTAAATTATCCTAGAACTTCTCTCTCCCCAAGCAATTGACATGTGCTAATTTTTTTTCATCGATCAATCAAATTTGAATTTATGGAAGTAAATATTAATTATTAATAGAGAACAAGAGAATATCCAATATTTCGTAAATAAGCATTTACATCATTGATAGGAGATATTGTTTTAATCTACATGCCTTAATTAAAAAGAAAATTAGGAGGCTTAATTAAAAAGAAAACAAAGCATACGAACCGATAGCTTGTTTCAGAATCCCGCAATTTTTTTTAATTCTCGCCCTCACAATTGATTTTTCCCCATATTGTGACCCAACGATCGATTTTTTCCCATCTTGTGTCGAAGAAAATCTATGCCCTAAACCGAGTTGCAATCGTTTAGAAAATATTGTTCTGGAGGTAAATTCTATTCCCGTTGCCGTAAAATTTCTTTTATTTTGCCAAGGATTTTGATGGTGGTTATTTAAATTTTTTTTGTTCTTTGTTTTGATTATTTAATGGAAACGTTCTTGTTTCCGAGTGTGTAAAGTTGTCAATCGCTTCTGAATTTCTGAGGGTATAAAGTTGCCAGTAGATTCTGAATTTCCCTTGTGTTTTCTTGGTCTTTCTTAGGCTTCCTACCTCCAATAGTAGCATCCTTCCACTTTATAGTCGTAAGAAAGTTATAGTAGAATCATTCTTTTACTATGTGTCTTTTGGTTTAGTTGTTATTATTTTTGTTCAAGGAATAACCTTTTCAGTTTGAGGTTATCATATTGATTCCTTTTTAATATTTTTGTCTATAAAAAATATTATGAAGTACAACTGGAGTATGTGCACAACAACTTAGAAAGTGTTGTAGAAGATGAGTTTTGGTCAAAACAACTGAAGACTAATTTGGGGACATTCTTATACCCTCTTTGAGTTTTGATTCTAATCACTTCCAATTTTCAGTTTGTGACTTATGATATCCATCTTCTCCTGTAGCTCACTTTGTGGCCTCTTGAACTTTGTGTTGAACCATGATTATCTGCGAATAATTGAAGATTTTACATTCTGTAGCAGTTGATGAAAATATGTCACAGAGATGCTGGACATAATTACTCTTAAGCCGGAATAAGAATATGATGGCACTCAACAAATGCTTTGTCCTTCTTAATGGACTTCCACGTATTAATCATCTTCCACAATGAGACATCAACAAGACACAAAGGGATTGAAAACATTTTTTTATCATAACATTGTATGCAGATTGCAGGTAATAGCATCACTTTTATATAACATCAAGTAACCACCACGGTGTATCATACTAAGTAGAATGGCACTGTGAGCTGCCTTTCTTGTTTTAATAACAAGAGTACCGATGCAGGTTCAAAATTGAATTGAGAAGCAAAGGTAGACCATATACTATTTTTGTTTTTCATTGCAACTCGTTCTTCTAGTATTCATTTTAAACTCATACTAGTGCAAATTATGGTCTTCTTTATATTTTAACCATCTTCTCGACTGTTGTAATTTTATATTATTATTATTCTCAAGTACATATGAAAAATGACAAACAAAATACTTCAGAAGTTGATTAAGAATATCAGAAAGCGATCTAGGGGACAAGAATCAAATAACAGGTGTGACGATGAAGTTGGATCACAAGACATAACATCACATTCACCACCGGAGACCCAAAACAATGCACTGGAATCACAACAAGATGACGAGGAGTTCCATGAGGAAGGTTGGAAATATATATTTAATATATATGATTAAGTTTAAAGCACCAAATAACAATCATAATTTGCATATATATATATTTACCCGGCGAAAATGAAGTGTTGCCTTCGCAGAGGCAGCCGAATAGACGTGGGAGAACTATAATGAAGGATGTTCATGCATTGCATCATGATGATTTGTTACATGTAACGTTTAATGAAAGAGCCAACCTTATGGAGATTTACAACCGGTACTGGCAAATTATGTGGGGACAATAGCTCGGAATGGAGTTTTGTTGCCCCTTGATTATTTAGACTGGAGAAAAGTTCCAAAGCATCGGTTGGAGGAGGCATGGAAACTTGTCATTGTAAGTTGAAAACTACTTAATATCACACATGAGCTTCAAACATTAACATATTTATGTTTATGTTTATAGGCACGATTCATAATCTCCGATCAACATCAAGATTATGTGATGCAAACGATGGGGATTGCATGGAGGCGATGGAGGACCGAAGTTAAAGCTACATCTTATAACTCCAATATCCCATTAGAGGAGCTTGTGTCCATTCGCCCTATTCCTCATGGGTTGGCTACAGAAGTTTGGGAAAGATTATGTGCGTACTGTAAGGCTACTGAGGTAATCATGAGTATTTATTATTAAATATATGTATATATTTTTTATGGATATTCATAGTAAAAAATAATTTTTTTTCCAGAAAAGTTCTAAAATAAATCGAGAAAATGGAAAAAATAAAAAAGGAACTCATGCATAGGGACAAACGAGTATCCCTTCTCTAGAAGACAAATTTGTAAGCATTAACCTATATTTTTCTTTGCAAAAAGTCTCATATTACCTATTTCTTGTTTGAATTTTGATGTTATAGATAACTAGTGTTATAAGCTTTTATGGTGTTGTAAATATAGATTAATAACTATATATGATGTAGTTAAAATTTAAAGATATGTTGTCAACGATCGATCCTAGTTTTTCTTATCATTTATTTTGTTGTTTCTGAATGTGTGAATTAAGAGTATAAGTTTTGTTGTTTGTAAAATTTCAGCAGTCATATTTTTTGTATATATGATATTGTTCTTCTATTAGTTGAAAGAGAATGGTAGGAAGCCGACTCACATCGAAATATTGCATTTGAGTCGGATAAGTAAAAAGAAAGGAGGTGCTCCAGTTGATGCTGAAGCCATACACTATGAGGTGCTGATTGGTTACAATTTTATATAATGACTTTTGAATAAATTTTCATTTACTTGACGTTTTGTTTGTTAGAATTTGTTGGATGAGGCTGTTCAAACTCGCTTACAAGACATGGCTGAGGGGACACAAGCAATAGAAGTGCATGAGGATGCATTTCGGTTATATTTTCTTTAAAATTTTATATTATTTTTGTTAATGTTATTACAAAATATATATGCATTAACGACAAGTTTTATGCAGTGATGTATTTGGAACCGAGCATTCTGGCCGAGTTCGATGTCTGGGAGCAGGAGCACTGCCTAGCCAAGTCTTCTCTGAACAATGCAGGCGAAGCTCATTCTACAATAGGCAAAACTATCATTCTACGTTAGAGATGACAAATAAATTTAAAGAATTGCAAGAACAAATGAAGAAAGATATGGAGATGCGTGAATCGCAGTTGCAAGCAGAAATGGAGGCGCAAAAAGCAAAACTACAGACAGAAATAGAGAAAATGAGACAACTGCAAGATCAATTCGAAAGTTGTACACGGGTTATGCAGAGTATGATACCTGGAGGGTCTAGTGGGCATGAATTGCTACCAACACAGGTATTTACATGTTATAAAATATCAAATGAAAAAATTTGTTGCTTGTTCTATTCTATGATAATTTCGATTTATTTTTACAGATGGCAACTGTAATGACAAACATAATTCAGAAACACATTTATGCCACATCCAATGAAAGAGAAAATGATGGCAGAACTCCTCCAGAAGAATCATATGGTGATTAGATATTTAAGAAAAAACATACTTTAGTTTTAGTCTTCGTTTGCAATCATCAGTATGTTTTTTTTAGAATTTCATGTTTCTGCAAACTTAGATATTCATTTGTGGATTTTGTTTTGTTTCCCAGTAAATGACAAATGTTTTTGTTGATTTCGAGTTATTTATTTTATATGTATCATGTTTTTTTCCATTTTCTTGTGTAGAAGGAAATGAATATAATAATTTGGAATTGTTTTTTTAAAATACTTATGAATTGGTTTACAACTGCTCTTACAAATAAAAATGTATCTCATTTACAAGCATTACTTAACCGCTCCTATATCGTCTCGAGAGCACAGTAACCAAAGCGGGTCTTTTCATTCGGTTCCCAACCGCTGCAACAAACAAGTAGCAACACAAGCGGTTAAAAACCGCTTGTGTTGCTACTTGTAGGAGCGTTTATAAACCGCGTTAAAGTAAATGGACAACAAACGGTTACTAGCCATTTGTGTTGCCACTTGTAAGAGCGGTTTTTTACCGCTTCAAACGATATGCAGCACCAGCGGTTGTTATTGCTTCACCAATATGAATTCCACAAACGATATTAATTCCACAAACGGTTAGAAACAGCTTCAATAATGGTCGTTAGGATCGGTTGTTATTGCTTCACCATCGGCTGTGGTTACGGTGCAATAGACGCTAAGAGCGGAAGAAATGGAGTCGGTACAAAAACCGCTTCAAATAAATTCGAATCGGGGAAAAACTGCTGCAGATAGTCCCAAAAACCTGTTCTAAAACACATGTTTTTTGAATATTATTGTTTCTATTTCAAAGTCGAAACACCATGTTAAACAACAAAGATAATTAATAGTGTCGTGGAAGTTATTTTTTTAAGAAGCATAAATAAAAGAAAAGAAACTCGAACACTAAAGCAGAAAAGTTAGTGAATGTGATGCTAATATGTAATGCCTGAGAATTAATCACTATAATTAATAAGGATTGATTTATAATGTCATGTGATTATGAAAAGATCAATCGGAATACCGAGAAGCACATTTCAAATTAGAATTATGAAATGTACATTGTGAGCAGCACCGCACCCGCGGCATAGGAAGCACCGCACCCGCGGTGAGGAGGCAGTAAGGTAGGCTATTTGTATAGCACGAGCACCGCACCCGCGGTCTAGGGGACACCGCACCCGCGGTCATCACCGCACCCGCGGTAGGAAATGAACCGCACCCGCGGTCCGACGTGCGTGGAGAAAAATAAGCCACTTGCCGTGATGCATGCGCGAGTTGTCTATATATATATATATGCGTGCAACATAATCCTTAGAGATAGAAATTGAAATCCGAAGGGAAGTTTAGCTTCTTGTGCTTCAAGCTTCAACCGTGAAGAATCCGTCCGTCTGATTTTAAATCCGACTTCGGTATTGAGTTCCTGGCAACGTAGGCTACAATTGGACGTAAGTTTTACTACGTTTTGACATGTTTTAGAATTATGATATTGTCAGAATTGAATGGAATTCATATATGATGTTCTTGACATGTTAGACATCATAGAATCGAAGTCAGATTAAGGAACGGACTGATTATGGAATTGTTATGAATTTTTAGGGTATATTGATTTATACCAGACAGATTTGAATTGTGATTGGATTACGGATTGTATTGGATATGGGTTATGGATTGTAACTGTTATCTGGTGATATGGTATTGACGGGGATACTGAGTTTGTACCGTTATGCCGTTGATTTTGAATTAAATCAAGATTGATCAGATTGATATTGATTTGAAAGGTATATTGACATGAGATTATTGATATTGTCATTGCCAGACAGACTGTGAATTCAGGACTTCGACTGAGCCAGAAACCGACGAAAGAAAGGTATAAGTCAATGTGGTATTGGGAGATCGACTTGAGTCGGATTAGACTTGAGTTTCCCTGAGTCGGATTAGACTTGAGTTTCCCTACATCCCCTAAATCACATACTTTACTTTATTGCATTGATATTGCATTGATTTGATTGATATACTTGTTCTCTTGATTATAGATAGCAGGTATTAGACGAGTAGTCTTATGATAGAAGTGTCTGATAGTGGTGGGATCACCACGGGCACATTGCACGATGTCATGAGATATTGTGTTGGCGGAAGTGCCATAGTCTGCTACTGGATAATTGGCTATCGATGTGGATAGAATTATAGCTCATTCTATTACTGGTGATCGGTATTGTATTGATGTGGAGGGAAGCATTCCACCGAGCAGTGCCGAGGAGTGTTCGGAAATTGCCGCATTTGTAAGCAGCATGGACACTTTGCCCGAGTGTGTCCACAGCGTGATGCCCATGGATTCCAGGCCGCTGAGTCATCTGGATCAGTGGCTCAGACAGGTAGACGATCTTCTGCCGTTCATTCCTGTAAGGCTCGAGAATTATCAACTGTTATTGATGTTCGATTTGAAGCAATGAGAATGCATGTTATATTATATGAAGTGTTAGGTGAAAAAGATAGAATTTTACAATGTAAGGCCGAAGCCAGACCGCACCCGCACTCAGAAGTGGACAGCACCCGCGGTGCATTGACAGAAAGTTGATGGATTTGTGCGAAGCAAGACCGCACCCGCGGTGCTAACAAGACCGCACCCGCGGTGGTGAGACCGCACCCGCGGTCTAAGAATTACGGAAAATGCAAGATGTGCCATGGGCACAGCGCACCCGCACTGCTAGTGTACCGCACCCGCGGTCGTGCGTGTAACTTGAAGAATGAGCCATGTGCTTTAAACCACGCAATATAGATTATGTGTCTTCACCTCTTCCATTTCAGAGTGCTGAGGCCGAGGGAACTTCAAGGAGAGAGCTTCCATTTCTTTTGATCTTAGAGTTGTGATTGTGCGAGATTTAGCCATCCGATTTGTGTTCCGAGGTAAGATTTGTGTCTCTTGCATCGACGGCTATAAGATGACGTAAGTTTTATGTAATTTCAACATATTTCGACTTTTAGATGTTGGAGAAATTGTAATATGTTAGTTATATTGTGTTCTTGATATCATGAGCATCGTAGAAACGTTACCGGATTGATTTTCAGATACTCTATGACGTTGTTTCGAAATTCCAGCATGTATTATGAGAGATTATGCAGATTTTCAGTGTTGAAATGATTGTGCTATTGATGTTGAATTGATTGAGGTTAATCGATTATTGTTATGTTGAGATTGAGTTATCGGTATCGCGAGACTACGCCGTTACGCCGTTGAATTACATTGAAAGCGATTACAGAATTGTACATTGAGATGTATATTGATAGAGTGCACATTTATTATGCTATTTCAGATTTGTATTGACTACTTGGTATTCGAGACTTTGACTACGACACCGACTATTCGACAAGAAAGGTATAATTCATGTGGTCTCGGGATTGCACAACTCGATTCAGATTTGATACGAGTTTGCCTAAATCACATACTAGATTGTTATTACATTTCATTATGTAATGCCTTGTTTATTGATTTATATTCGAGTCCTGAGATAGGAGATATTGGCAGACTGGCCAAAACTAGACGTTTCGGTGTATCGACGCATGGTAGTAGATTTACTCTATGTGTAGACCTTCGATACAGAGTTGACCGAAGTCTAGGAATAAGACGTACCGTTGCCTCGAGTGGTTGGGTAGGTAACAGACCGTCTTATTCACACGGGATCCCTAGATTAGAAATGAGTCGAGTCAAGATTTAAATGTTGAATTCAGATTTGTATTCTTCTACATGTTTAGATTTTCATTAATGTTACTTGATATATGATATGCTCTTGTACATGATTATTACATTGCATGCATCCATGTTTTATACTGGGATATGTTCTCACCGGAGTTATCCGGCTGTTGTCGTGTCTGTATGTGTGCATGGCAACAGGTGGGGCAGGATCTGGGTCACGAGCTAGATGAGAGGTTGATGATAGTGTGGAGATCTCGGGCATGGAAGATTTCTAGTGGTTTCTATTTAGACTTGTATCACCTATGTTTGTAGTTGGTATGTAAACACTAGTGTATGGTTGTACTAGACAGACATGTATGTACATTATGTTGTTTATTTCTTATAAAGACAATGTTATGCTGTGACTACACATTTGAATTAATGTTAAAAGCAAATTTTTGACCCACATTTTCGAACAAAGATCCAATTAAATCCCAAAAGAATTGAGTTAGAGCCCGGGTCCCCACAACAGGTGGTATCAGAGTTGTAGGTTCTGTAAACTGAGATAGAATAGAATGAGCGGGGTAGATCGAGTCATCTTCTTTGCTTGTGGGATGCTAGCATGCTTTATTGCCTTCCCTATTATATGTTGTTGTATTATCTGAATTGATTTACAGCATTTCAAGCCTGAATCAGAACCGATTCTCGATCAGAGGTATATGATCAGAGGAGGGCTGAGACAGATTGCATAATTTGTGTACTAATCAGTTTGATAATCAGATTTATGCCGCCTAGACGTATACCACAGCCAGAGCAGGGTAGTACATCCGGTGCACAGATGGATGTTACCGCTACGCCGATGGAGACCTTATTGAAGAGATTTCAGTCTTTCCATCCGCCTACCCTGAAGGGCACAGAGAGTGCAGTAGAGTGTGAGAGCTGGCTTGATGATATCGAGATGTTGTTTGAGTCTTTGGCATATACTGATGAGCGACGTGTGAAACTGATAGGGCATCAGATGCAGGAGGTTGCCAAGAGCTGATGGTTGACTACGAAGAGAGCCTTGGAGCACCGAGGCATTGACATCACGTGGAAAGTCTTCAAAGATGAGTTCTATCAGCGCTTCTTCCCCGTTTCCTACCGAAAAGATAAAGGAGCTGAATTTGCGAATTTAAGGCAGGGACAGTGGAACATCGAGGAGTATGTGGCTAAATTTTCTGCGTTGCTACGATTTGCACCGCATGTAGCAGGGAACGACGAGGCAGTGGCTGATCAGTTTATCAACGGGCTGAACCCCGATGTTTTTACTTTGGTGAACACGGGCCGGCCTAATACTTTTTCAGAGGCACTGAACAGAGCTAAGGGAGCAGAGGCTGGCTTGATCAGGCAGCGAGGCGCTTCTTACGGTGTTCAGGGGCAGAGACCGCCACAGTCCACGACCGTACAGTTTCCACCACCTCCTCCTCGTTTTGACAGTGGAGCTAGTGGTAGTGGCAAGAAGGAATTTTTGAAGGCTAAGGGCAAGCAGTTTAAGAAGTCCGGGAGTAGTTCATCGAGTTCGAGTGGATCTCGACAGAGAGGTCAGGGTTCAGATTACAGTGGCGTATATTGTAGCTCGTGTGGAGGACGACATGCGACGGAGCAGTGTCAAGGAGTTATGGGACGCTGCAACATCTGTAGGCAACAAGGACACTTCGCCAGAGTTTGTCCCCAGAGAGGTGCACAACGATTCCAGAGTGCAGGGTCATCCGCACCAGCGCCACAGATGGAGAGACAGGCATCCTCTGTACATTCCTTCCAGCCACCATCTACATAGACCCAGCAAAGACCAGGAGGTAGTCAAACAGTGAGTCAGCCTCCTCGACAGCAGGCTAGGGTGTTTGCCCTGACAGAGGAGCAGGCGCAGGAGGCGCCAGATGACGTCATTGCAGGTAACTGTTTTCTTTGCGGTTATCCTGCATATGTGTTGATTGACACAGGTGCATCTCATACATTTATATCTGAACATTTTGCATTGAGACATTCATTGCCTGTTGAGTCTTTGTCGACAGTAGTGTCTATAGCTTCTCCGTTGGGAAGTGGTTTGATATCGGTGACTACTGTTAGACACTGTATGCTTCAGTTTGAGGGGCATGAGATTGATTTAGATTGTGTAGTACTTGGTTTAGCCGATTTTGATTGTATAGTTGGTATAGACATGTTGACCAAGTACAGGGCCACTGTAGATTGTTTCCACAAGATTGTCAGATTCAGACCCGAGATGACAGAGGAGTGGAAATTCTACGGAAAGGGTTCCAGATCTCGGATTCCCTTAGTATCTGCTCTGACTATGAGTAGATTGCTTCAGAGAGGAGCAGAGGGCTTTCTCGTATATTCAGTAGATCTACTGAAGTCGAGCCCAGCATTGGCAGATCTGCCAGTGGTTTACGAGTTTGCAGATGTTTTTCCTGATGAGATTCCGGGGTTGCCTCCAGTTCGAGAGGTTGATTTCAGCATAGATCTTGTGCCAGACAGTGTTCCTATTTCGAGAGCTCCGTATAGGATGGCACCGATAGAGCTGAAAGAGTTGAAAGCACAGTTGGAAGATCTCCTGTCCAAGGGATATATCAGACCCAGTGTATCTCCTTGGGGTGCTCCAGTGCTTTTTGTTAGAAAGAAAGATGGTTCGATGCGGTTATGTATTGATTACAGACAGTTGAACAAGGCAACAGTAAAGAACAAGTATCCTTTGCCGCGCATCGATGATTTATTTGATCAGTTACAGGGATCTTCTGTATACTCGAAGATTGATTTGAGATCAGGGTATCATCAGCTCAGAGTTAGAGACGTTGATATTCCAAAGACTGCATTCCGAACCAGGTATGGACACTACGAGTTTATCGTTATGCCTTTTGGTTTAACGAATGCACCAGCGGTATTTATGAGTTTGATGAACCGTATTTTTCAGAGATATTTAGATGATTTTGTGATTGTGTTCATTGATGATATTTTGGTGTATTCGAAGAGTCTGACTGAGCATGCAGATCATCTGAGAATTGTATTGAAAACTTTGAGAAAAGAGCAGTTGTATGCTAAACTGTCCAAGTGCGAATTTTGGCTGAGACAGATTGTCTTCTTGGGGCATATTATATCTGGAGAGGGTATTGCGGTAGATCCGAGTAAATTTGAGGCTGTGATCAGTTGGCCGAGACCGATTTCTGTGCCTGAGATACGCAGTTTCATGGGTCTAGCCGGGTATTATCGTCGTTTTATCCGAGATTTCTCCAGTATAGCGAAGCCTATCACCCAGTTGACACAGAAGAACATGCCATTTGTGTGGTCCGAAGATTGTGAAGCCAGTTTTGTAGAGTTGAAAAAGAGGCTGACTAGTGCACCTGTCTTGACGATTCCTTCAGGTACAGGTGAGTTTGTTGTATACTGTGACGCATCTCACAGAGGGTTAGGGTGTGTTCTTATGCAGCGAGGGCACGTGATAGCGTACGCCTCTAGACAGCTGAAGCCGCACGAGACCCGTTATCCGATTCATGATCTTGAATTGGCGGCGATTGTCTTTGCACTCAAGATCTGGCGTCATTATCTGTATGGCGAGAAATTTGAGATCTATTCAGATCATAAGAGCCTTAAGTACCTATTCTCTCTGTCAGAGCTGAATATGCGACAGCGCAGATGGCTTGATCTGCTGAAAGATTTTGATTGCGAGATCAAGTATTATCCAGGGAAGTCGAATGCAGCGGCGGACGCCTTGAGTCGAAAGGTATGTGCTCTTTCCTTGTCGACCGTAGGTGTATCGAATTTAGTAGAAGATTGTTGCTTGTCTGGATTGACATTTGATACAGATAGTAGACCGTTGCGACTTGCTGTGATCCAGATTGAGCCAGATCTGATTTTTAAGGTCAAAGAAGCGCAGAGAATCGATCCGAGTGTGCAGAGATCGATTGATATGGTCAGAGCTGGACATATCTCAGAATATCAGGTCAGAGATTCTGTTCTGTATGTGAATAACCGCTTAGTTGTGCCAGAGGTTTCAGATTTGAGACGACAGATCATGTCAGAGGCACACTGTAGTCGGTTCAGCATTCATCCTGGTGGCAGGAAAATGTACAATGACTTGAAGACACAATTCTGGTGGAAGCAAATGAAAACCGATATTGCAGAATTTGTGTCTAAATGTTTGAATTGCCAGCAGGTGAAGCCAGAAAGAAAGAAGCCCGGGGGTTTACTTCAGAGTTTGTCTGTTCCTGAATGGAAATGGGACCACATTTCCATGGATTTTGTGACGAAGTTACCTCGATCTTCGCGAGGCTGTGACGCGATTTGGGTAGTGATAGACAGATTAACCAAATCAGCGTGCTTTATTCCGTACAGAATGACCTATCGATACGATCAGATGGCAGAGTTGTATGTCAGAGAGGTCGTCAGATTGCACGGTGTGCCGAAGTCGATCGTATCAGATCGTGATCCAGGATTTACTTCCCACTTCTGGCACAGTTTGCAGCAGGCTTTGGGTACGACTTTACACCTAAGCACTGCTTATCATCCTCAGACGGACGGACAGTCAGAGCGGACTATCCAGACTTTAGAGGATATGCTGAGAGCTGTAGTACTAGACTTTGGTACTAGTTGGCAAGATTCATTGCCGTTGTGTGAGTTTTCATACAACAACAGTTATCAGACTAGCATTGAGATGGCACCGTTCGAAGCTTTGTATGGTAAGAAGTGCAGATCTCCGTTGTACTGAGATGATATCTCTGAGGTACCAGAGTTGGGGCCTGATATGATTCGTGAGATGACCGAGAAAGTGAAGATCATTCAAAAGCGAATGAAGACAGCACAGGATAGACAAGCTAAGTACGCCAATGTCAGACGCAGACCGTTGGTGTTCGAGCAGGGAGACAGAGTATTTTTGAAGATTTCACCTTTCAGAGGCGTTGTCAGATTTGGCAAGCGAGGAAAGTTGTCTCCTAGATACGTCGGTCCGTATGAGATCCTTGAGAAGATTGGCGATCGAGCTTACAGACTTGCTCTTCCTCCTTCACTGTCCGGTATACATGACGTTTTTCATGTATCGATGTTGTGCAGATACATGCCGGATGATTCTCATGTCATTCAACCTGACGAATCAGAGTTAGATCAGACTTTGAGCTATATTGAACAGCCGATACAGATTCTTGATCGGAAAGAGAAACAGCTTAGAACCAAGACCATTCCGCTTGTAAAGGTTCAATGGAGTCGTCATGGCATCGAGGAAGCAACTTGGGAGACAGAGTCTGAGATGAGACAGAAACATCCCGAGCTATTCATATGATGTGAGTCTTCCTTTCAATTTTGATTAGACTGTTTCATATATACTTGCATGATTACTTGTTTACGAGTTCGAGGACGAACTCCTGTCTAAGAGGGGGAGAAATGTAAGGCTCGAGAATTATCAACTGTTATTGATGTTCGATTTGAAGCAATGAGAATGCATGTTATATTATATGAAGTGTTAGGTGAAAAAGATAGAATTTTACAATGTAAGGCCGAAGCCAGACCGCACCCGCACTCAGAAGTGGACAGCAACCGCGGTGCATTGACAGAAAGTTGATGGATTTGTGCGAAGCAAGACCGCACCCGCGGTGCTAACAAGCCCGCACCCGCGGTGGTGAGACCGCACCCGCGGTCATGCAGGGACCGCACCCGCGGTCTAAGAATTACGGAAAATGCAAGATGTGCCGTGGGCACAGCGCACCCGCACTGCTAGTGTACCGCATGATCGAGCAAAACTTGCACAGTAAAATCCCCAATAAAAAATATGATTTTGTATGCTCAAAATAAATCGCAAGTGCACGATGTCAAGTTATAATATAGTGTACGTGAGTACGAGTATCGTTCCACTGAAGACTGTGTTGAACAATTATTATTTTAGTTATTAAAACTTTAGCGACGAAATTTGATTGTTTGTTTTATGACTAATAAAATTCAAGAAAATTTAAATAAACAAGCTCAAAGATTCAATGATGAAATATGAATGCCAAATCAATTGATTAAATTTCAAATGATAAAAGAATTTGTTGGGAATTCTGGTTCACCTACCCCTTATTAATTAATTAATTCGTTCGATTGTGTTCTACGCTTCCGACAGGATTTCCTATTCAATTGAACACACTCTCTCGAGCTATGCCAAACTAATTCACTCAATGAAGTAATTAAATGTCTTTAATTATTTATCAAGAATGAACCGCATTTCGATTGATGAAATCCCCTAGTTTTCGACCCTAAGGACTATGACTATCGACACGTATCCAATTTCATATGTCTATGCAAATTGTAGATCCGCAGATTATACTACTCGATCCTATCACTAGTTATTCTCTCGAACTCACTCGTGATATAAAATTGTCGTAAAAGTTAGCTATGCTCAACGACACAATGAAAATCGTAGAATAATCAAGAATAAATCACAAACCGAAATATAAATTAACCAACTGAAAGTTTGGGGTAGGATCCCCTTTAATCCCAACAAATAATAAAGTTAGCTACTAGAATTCATAATGAAAATAAGCAAAACAATATTCAAACAACGGAAAATAAACTAGAAATACGAGACGTGACGAAATCTGCGAAGAACGATGCCCGGAAAACTTCAAATCTTCACTCCAAGCGCAAAGTTCTCTCCAAAGCTCCTTGACGGCTGTCGAATTATGTCTGAATCAATGCCCAAAATTTGTGCCCTCCCCTTTCCATAGCAACCACCATCCAAATTAAGGTAAGAAATCGCGAATGAGATTTTCCAAAAATAAGCGGCGCTCGGGCGGTAGCGAAGTACCGCTCGAGCGCCATGTTTCCGTAATGTTGCTCGACTGGTGCGGTATTCGCGCTCGGGCGGTAGAAAATCACCGCCCGAGCGCCAAATCTCTGTCTCGGCACTTCGTCTTCTCGCGCCAGGGCGGTAGAAATGTACCGCTCGGGCGCCAACCTTCTGTAATGTCTTTCAGTTTTTTCACTTCTCGCGCCCGGGTGGTAGAAATGTACCGCTCGGGCGCCAAGTTTCTGTCCAACTTCTTCAGTTTATTCACTTTGCTATATTTTCCGTTTTCCGACCATTTTTCCTGCAGATTCATCACACACAAGTGAGACATGATAAAATGCAAATAATTACTCTAAAATGAACAAAATGTAAATGAAATGCATGCATGCACAATGTAAACACAACTAAAACTAATGCAATAAACACGTAAAAACACCACTTATCACCGCACCCGCGGTCATGCGTGTAACTTGAAGAATGAGCCATGTGCTTTAAACCATGCAATATAGATTATGTGTCTTCACCTCTTCCATTTCAGAGTGCTGAGGCCGAGGGAACTTCAAGGAGAGAGCTTCCATTTCTTTTGATCTTAGAGTTGTGATTGTGCGAGATTTAGCCATCCGATTTGTGTTCCGAGGTAAGATTTGTGTCTCTTGCATCGACGGCTATAAGGTGACGTAAGTTTTATTTAATTCCAACATATTTCGACTTTTAAATGTTGGAGAAATTGTAATATGTTAGTTATATTGTGTTCTTGATATTATGAGCATCGTAGAAACGTTACCGGATTGATTTTCAGATACCGTATGACGTTGTTTCGAAATTCCAGCATGTATTATGAGAGATTATGCAGATTTTCAGTGTTGAAATGATTGTGCTATTGATGTTGAATTGATTGAGGTTAATCGATTATTGTTATGTTGAGATTGAGTTATCGGTATCGCGAGACTACGCCGTTACGCCGTTGAATTACATTGAAAGCGATTACAGAATTGTACATTGAGATGTATATGGATAGAGTGCACATTTATTATGCTATTTCAGATTTGTATTGACTACTTGGTATTCGAGACTTCGACTACGACACCGACTATTCGACAAGAAAGGTATAATTCATGTGGTCTCGGGATTGCACAACTCGATTCAGATTTGATACGAGTTTCCCTAAATCACATACTAGATTGTTATTACATTTCATTATGTAATGCCTTGTTTTTTTACCTTACATCTCCTTCTTTATTCTTTTTTTTTTCTTTTTTGTTATTCCCCCTCACCTTACATCTCCTTCTTTATTCTTTTTTTTTCTTTTTTCTTTTTTTTTTTTTGAATACACAATTTTCACACATGTACTCCCTAGGCTAAGAATATAATATAACTTTGGATTACAGCCGGTTGGGAGTATGATCTTTTAATGAGTGCATTGGAACGGAGGTAAATGTAAAGTTCAAGGCGAATCGAATTTTCTCATTCAAGGTCCCACATAGCGACTTATTTTCACGGGTTTGCATGCTAAATCAACTCATAAATGGTGCCTTTCAAGTTAACCACATAAAACTTTCAAATTTCACCATTATTCCTACAAAATTCTAGCCCCCACACATATGTGCTCAAAAAGTTCAAAATTTGTACCAGAATTCATGCTTTAACAATCATGAGTATCATTCACGACGTGACCCAATCAATATTTTTGTAAACTATCAATTCACCATCATCATTGGCTCATAAACATGTCTTCTCACCATAACGACTTTAAACAACATAAATGCAACGACTTAAAACCAATTAACTAAACACGCAAAACAACCTAACAAAACAATCTACCCCCCTCATACTAGAGTTGTGCAATGCCCTCATTGCACAAAACGAAACAAAAACTAAGAACAAAAAGAACCATGAATGCAAATGCAAAAGAGAATATGCAAAATAAAAAGAAAGGGGAAACAGTAAACTCCCCTGATCAAGGCTCATCCTCGTCATGTTCCGGCGGTTGCACTCCGGCGGCACCCCCGTGCTGGTAATAATCATACTGGAACTGGAATGGGGGAGGAGGTAGCGGAGACGGCGGCACGGTCGATGGGTCAACGCCCCCTTGCACAAGCAGCGAGCGCATCATGGAGTCAATGTGAGACAGATGGTCGGTGACATACGAGTTGAATTGACCTTGATGCATTTGGAAGGCGAGATTCTCGGCCATCATATCGGTGTGAGTTCGCCGGCGGGAGAAATATAAGGCTCGAGAATTATCAACTGTTATTGATGTTCGATTTGAAGCAATGAGAATGCATGTTATATTATATGAAGTGTTAGGTGAAAAAGATAGAATTTTACAATGTAAGGCCGAAGCCAGACCGTACCCGCACTCAGAAGTGGACAGCACCCGCGGTGCATTGACAGAAAGTTGATGGATTTGTGCGAAGCAAGACCGCACCCACGGTGCTAACAAGACCGCACCCGCGGTGGTGAGACCGCACCCGCGGTCATGCAGGGACCGCACCCGCGGTCTAAGAATTACGGAAAATGCAAGATGTGCCGTGGGTACAGCGCATCCGCACTGCTAGTGTACCACACCCGCGGTCGTGCGTGTAACTTGAAGAATGAGCCATGTGCTTTAAACCATGCAATATAGATTATGTGTCTTCACCTCTTCCATTTCAGAGTGCTGAGGCCGAGGGAACTTCAAGGAGAGAGCTTCCATTTCTTTTGATCTTAGAGTTGTGATTGTGCGAGATTTAGCCATCCGATTTGTGTTCCGAGGTAAGATTTGTGTCTCTTGCATCGACGGCTATAAGGTGACGTAAGTTTTATGTAATTCCAACATATTTCGACTTTTAGATGTTGGAGAAATTGTAATATGTTAGTTATATTGTGTTCTTGATATCATGAATATCGTAGAAATGTTACCGGATTGATTTTCAGATACCGTATGACGTTGTTTCGAAATTCCAACATGTATTATGAGAGATTATGCAGATTTTCAGTGTTGAAATGATTGTGCTATTGATGTTGAATTGATTGAGGTTAATCGATTATTGTTATGTTGAGATTGAGTTATCGGTATTGCGAGACTACGCCGTTACGCCGTTGAATTACATTGAAAGCGATTACAGAATTGTACATTGAGATGTATATTGATAGAGTGCACATTTATTATGCTATTTCATATTTGTATTGACAACTTGGTATTCGAGACTTCGACTACGACACCGACTATTCGACAAGAAAGGTATAATTCATGTGGTCTCGGGATTGCACAACTCGATTCAGATTTGATACGAGTTTCCCTAAATCACATACTAGATTGTTATTACATTTCATTATGTAATGCCTTGTTTATTGATTTATATTCGAGTCCTGAGATAGGAGATATTGGCAGACTGGCCAAAACTAGACGTTTCGGTGTATCGACGCATGGTAGTAGATTTACTCTATGTGTAGACCTTCGATACAGAGTTGACCGAAGTCTAGGAATAAGACGTACCGTTGCCTCGAGTGGTTGGGTAGGTAACAGACCGTCTTATTCACACGGGATCCCTAGATTAGAAATGAGTCGAGTCAAGATTTAAATGTTGAATACAGATTTGTATTCTTCTACATGTTTAGATTTGCATTAATGTTACTTGATATATGCTATGCTCTTGTACATGATTATTACATTGCATGCATCCATGTTTTATACTGGGATATGTTCTCACCGGAGTTATCCGGCTGTTGTCGTGTCTGTATGTGTGCATGGCAACAGGTGGGGCAGGATCTGGGTCACGAGCTAGATGAGAGGTTGATGATAGCGTGGAGATCTCGGGCATGGAAGATTTCTAGTGGTTTCTATTTAGACTTGTATCACCTATGTTTGTAGTTGGTATGTAAACACTAGTGTATGGTTGTACTAGACAGACATGTATGTACATTATGTTGTTTATTTCTTATAAAGACAATGTTATGCTGTGACTACACATTTGAATTAATGTTAAAAGCAAATTTTTGACCCACATTTTCGAACAAAGATCCAATTAAATCCCAAAAGAATTGAGTTAGAGCCTGGGTCCCCACAATTCCTTTCAGCCAGCACCGTCTACTCAGTCACAGCAGAGGCCAGGAGGGAGCCAGACAGCGAGCCAGCCTCCTAGACAGCAGGCCCGATTGTTTGCTTTGACTGAGGAGCAGGCACAGGATGCACCTGATGATGTTGTGGCAGTAGTGTCTGTCTCTTCTCCGTTAGGGACAGGATTGATATCAATGAAATCTGTTAAATCGTGTATACTGCAGTACGATGGGCATACGATTGAATTAGACTGTATTGTGCTTGGTTTATCTGATTTTGATTGTATTTTTGGTATCGATATGTTGACCAAGTACCGAGCTACAGTCGATTGTTTCCACAAGATAGTTGATTCAGACCTGAGATGGCTGAGGAGTGGAAATTTTATGGTAAAGGTTCTCGTGCTGGAATCCCTTTGATATCTGCAATGAATATGACTCGATTATTGCAGAAGGGAGCGGATGGATTCCTGGTATATTCAGTTGATTTACTGAAACCGAGCCCATCATTGGCGGATTTGCCAGTGGTGTGTGAATTTGCTGATGTCTTTCCAGATGAGATTCCTGGATTGCCTCCGATTCGAGAGATAGACTTCAGCATTGAGTTAATTCCAGGAACAGTTCCGATTTCGAGAGCTCCATACAGGATGGCACCGATCGAATTGAAAGAATTGAAAGAACAGTTGGAGGATTTACTGGCCAAGGGGTACATTAGACCGAGTGTGTCTCCTTGGGGTGCTCCAGTACTGTTTGTGAGAAAGAAAGACGGGTCGATGAGACTTTGTATCGACTACAGGCAACTGAACAAGGCAACGGTAAAGAATAAATATCCATTGTCTCGTATTGATGATTTATTTGATCAGTTGCAGGGTTCTTCGGTGTATTCCAAGATCGACTTGAGATCTGGATACCATCAATTGAGAGTCAGGGACTCTGATATCTCTAAGACAGTATTCAGAACCAGGTATGGACACTATGAGTTTATTATCATGCCTTTTGGTTTGACGAATGCACCGGCGGTATTTATGGGATTGATGAACCGCGTCTTTCAGAAATACTTGGATGATTTTGTTATCATATTCATTGATGATATATTGATTTATTCAAAGAATATGATTGAGCATGCTAATCATCTGAGGAATGTGTTGAGCATTTTGAGGGCAGAAAAACTGTATGCTAAATTGTCGAAATGCGAGTTCTGGTTGAAACAGGTGGTATTTCTGGGACATATCATATCCGGAGACGGGATATCAGTTGATCCCAGTAAGGTTGAGGCAGTGATTTCGTGGCCAAGACCGACATCTGTACCAGAGATACGCAGCTTTATGGGTTTGGCAGGATATTATCGCCGATTCATTAATGATTTTTCGAGTATTGCCAAACCGATTACACAGTTGACTTAGAAGAATGCTCCATTTGTGTGGACAGAAGACTGTGAATCCAGTTTTCTTGAGTTGAAAAAGAGACTGACCAGTGCGCCTGTGTTGACGATTCCTTCAGGCACTGGTGGATTTGTTGTTTATTGTGATGCATCTCACCGAGGATTGGGTTGTGTATTGATGCAGCAAGGGCATGTGATTGCTTATGCCTCGAGACAGCTGAAACCCCATGAAACTCGTTACCCAATTCATGATCTTGAATTGGCAGCCATAGTCTTTGCTTTGAAAATATGGCGACATTACCTCTACGGTGAGAAATTCCAAATCTATCCAGATCACAAAATCTTGAAATATCTGTTTTCGCAATCAGAGCTGAATATGAGACAGCAGAGATGGCTGGATTTGCTGAAAGACTTTGATTGTGAAATCAAGTACTATCCAGGGAAATCCAACGCAGCAGCAGATGCGCTGAGTCGAAAGGTATGTGCACTATCCTTATCGACGATGGGTGTATCAAATTTGATAGAAGAGTGCTGTTTTTCTGGATTAGATTTTGAAATAGATTGTCAGCCTCTGAGATTATATACGATTCAAGCTGAACCGGCATTGATATTGAGAATCAAAGAGGAACAGAAAAGTGATCAGAATATACAGAATTCGATTTCTATGGTCAGAGCGGGACATCGATCGGAATATCAGGTGAGAAATGGTATTTTGTATGTGAATAATCGTTTGGTTGTGCCGAATGTCTCGGATTTAAGACAGAAAATACTAACAGAAGCGCACAACAGTCGTTTTAGCATTCATCCTGGTGGCAGGAAAATGTATAATGATTTAAAGACACAGTATTGGTGGAAACAAATGAAATCAGATATCACTGAATTTGTAGCCAAGTGTCTGAATTGCCAACAGGTGAAGGCTGAACGAAAGAAACCAGGAGGATTATTACAGAGTTTGTCCATTCCTGAATGGAAATGAGATCACATTTTTATGGACTTTGTGACGCAGTTACCGAGATCCTCCAGAGGTTGTGATGCGATTTGGGTCGTGATTGATCGATTGACCAAATCAGCATGCTTTATTCCATACAATATGACGTACAGATACGACCAGATGGCGAATATTTACGTCAAGGAAGTGGTAAGACTGCACGGAGTGCCAAGTCGATTGTTTCAGACCCTGATCTTCGGTTTACTTCGCACTTCTGGCAGAGTTTGCAGCAAGCTCTCGGTACGAAGCTACATCTGAGTACCGCATATCATCCACAAACTGACGGACAGTCAGAACGAACGATTCAGACATTGGAAGATATGTTGAAAGCTGTAGTGCTTGATTTCAGCACTAATTGGCAAGATGCATTGCCTCTTTGTGAATTTTCGTACAACAACAGCTATCAGACGAGTATTGAGATGGCCCCATTTGAAGCGTTGTACGGAAAGAAATGCAGATCCCCTCTTTATTGGGATGATATCTTTGAAGTTCCTGAGACTGGACCTGATATGATCAGAGATATGACTGAAAAAATTAAATTGATTCAGAAGAAAATGAAGGCAGCTCAAGACCGACAAGCCAAATATGCCAACCTCAGACGACGACCGTTGGTATTTGAGACTGGAGACCGAGTATTTTTGAAGATTTCTCCTTTCAGAGGTGTTGTCAGATTTGGCAAGAAAGGGAAATTGTCTCCAAGATACGTTGGTCCATATGAGATTCTCGAAAAGATAGGAGATCGTGCCTATCGACTCGCATTACCGCCTTCATTATCTGGAATACATGATGTCTTTCATGTATCAATGCTGCGGAAGTATCTCCCTGATGATTCTCATGTGATTCAGCCGGACGAGACCGAGCTGGATGAGACATTGAGTTATGTCGAGAAACCGATCCAGATTATCGATCGTAAAGAAAAACAGCTCAGAACAAAGACAATTCCTCTTGTGAAAGTTCAATGGACTCGTCATGGCGTGGAAGAAGCCACTTGGGAGACTGAATCTGATATGAGACAGGAATTCCCAGCATTGTTCCACTGATGTAAAGTTCTATTACATTTCTGTATATACTCCTTATTGATATGATAGATTGCTTGTGATTTCGAGGACGAAATCATATCCTAAGGGGGGGAGAAATGTAATGCCCGAGAATTAATCACTGTAATTAATAAGGATTGATTTATAATGTCATGTGATTATGAAAAGATCAATCGGAATACCGAGAAGCACATTTCAAATTAGAATTATGAAATGTACATTGTGAGCAGCACCGCACCCGCGACATAGGACGCACCGCACCCGCGGTGAGGAGGCAGTAAGGTAGGCTATTTGTATAGCACGAGCACCGCACCCGCGGTCTAGGGGACACCGCACCCGCGGTCATCACCGCACCCGCGGTAGGAAATGAACCGCACCCGCGGTGCGACGTGCGTGGAGAAAAATAAGCCACTTGCCGTGATGCATGCGTGAGTTGTCTATATATATATATGCGTGCAACATAATCCTTAGAGATAGAAATTGAAATCCGAAGGGAAGTTTAGCTTCTTGTGCTTCAAGCTTCAACCTTGAAGAATCCGTCCGTCTGATTTTAAATCCGACTTCGGTATTGAGTTCCTGGCAACGTAGGCTACAATTGGACGTAAGTTTTACTACGTTTTGACATGTTTTAGAATTATGATATTGTCAGAATTGAATGGAATTCATATATGATGTTCTTGACATGTTAGACATCATAGAATCGAAGTCAGATTAAGGAACGGACTGATTATGGAATTGTTATGAATTTTTAGGGTATATTGATTTATACCAGACAGATTTGAATTGTGATTGGATTACGGATTGTATTGGGTATGGGTTATGGATTGTAACTGTTATCTGGTGATATGGTATTGACGGGGATACTGAGTTTGTACCGTTATGCCGTTGATTTTGAATTAAATCAAGATTGATCAGATTGATATTGATTTGAAAGGTATATTGACATGAGATTATTGATATTGTCATTGCCAGACAGACTGTGAATTCAAGACTTCGACTGAACCAGAAACCGACGAAAGAAAGGTATAAGTCAATGTGGTATTGGGAGATCGACTTGAGTCGGATTAGACTTGAGTTTCCCTACATCCCCTAAATCACATACTTTATTTTATTGCATTGATATTGCATTGATTTGATTGATATACTTGTTCTCTTGATTATAGATAGCAGGTATTAGACGAGTAGTCTTATGACAGAAGTGTCTGATAGTGGTGGGATCACCACGGGCACATTGCACGATGTCATGAGATATTGTGTTGGCGGAAGTGCCATAGTCTGCTACTGGATAATTGGCTATCGATGTGGATAGAATTATAGCTCATTCTATTACTGGTGATCGGTATTGTATTGATGTGGATAGAATTATAACTTCTTCTATTACTGTTGATCGATGTTATATCGATGTGGATAGAATCGGAGTTTCTTCTATTACTGGTGATCGATACTATACTGATGTGGATAGAACCAGAGCTTCTCTATTACTGGTGATCGATACTATATCGACGTGGATAGAACTGGAGTCTTTTCTATTACTGTTGGTCGATATGGAATGCCAATGTCTGGAAACCGGGATCCCTAGACTAGCTAGGATTGAGTCTAGTCTAAAACGTGGAGTCACGTATATGTCGACAGTCTATGATTGATTATGTTTCAGAATTTGATACATATATCTGTTACCTGATTACATGCTTTATATTGTTTATATGATTGCATTTTTCATTGATTTATACTGGGATTATATTCTCACCGGAATTATCCGGCTGTTGTCTTGTCTGTATGTGTACTTGACAACAGGTGGGACAGGTTCAGGGTCGAGGAGATGAGGAGAGATCGAGTTAGAGTGGAGACTCCGGACTTTGATCTGAGATAGGATTTGGACACTTGATATTAGTTGTTAAACTCTAGTTTGAATAAATGTTTATGATACAGGACTTGTATTTTATATACTGATATGTATATATGTCTTGATTTCACTACGTTCCGCATTTTAAAAAGAAAAATTTTTAGACCATGTTTTATAATCGATTAATTATCCCAATGATGATTAAGAACTTGATTAGCGTCCGGGTCCCCACAACATTACCTTTCTGGAAACTCGAAGACAATACCAACTCTTCCTGAATTTAACATTTCAGGAGAATTATTTGGACGGCTGATAAGCCCAAATCTTATAGAGATTTTTAGGGATTTTATTAGTGCTTATCTAGACTTTTTATCCCTAATTTTGTGCTTAATTGAATTAATAATTGTAGATTTATATAAAAGATGAAAAATGATTAAATTTGGAAATAAAATATATTTAAAAGACTTCAAAAGAAAAAAATACTAAAAGAAAGGAAATAAAATATTTTTATTTTATTATCTTGATAGTATTAAAGTTCTTGATAAAGATGAAGTCTAATATTTGAAAATGAAATCTATAATTTTATTATCTACATGGTTTAAGTGGAGATGTGCTTAAAAAAGAATACAAAGAGGAGGCCCATTAAAAAGAATAAAAAGGGCAGAAGCGTACAGAAGAAAAAAAGCGTCGTAACGTACAGAGTGAAAGAAAGAGAGAAGAAGCACGGAAGTGCAGAACAAAGGAAAGAAGCATAGAACAGAAGGCTACTGTGAAGTAGCACCAGCACGGAAGAAGGAAAAGAAGGGAGGAAGACTGAAGATAAAAGCTGGAGAAATTCCTCACACATGCTACAAATCACAGAGAATCTCTTTCATTCATTCTTAACTATGTTTTCTTCATTGAATTTAAACACTGATTTTGACTTTTATTTTAAATTTATGGAGTAGATTTTTATAGACTAAGGCCACAATAGGACCGAGACAGATTATTTTTGATGTTTTAAGTTTGATTCAAGTCGATTATTTATTTTATTTATTGATTGATGTCATTTATCACGTGTTCTTTCAATCTGGCCAATTAAATAGAATATTTGTTGGTTAATCTAAAACCGGAAGGCGGTAGATTGATATTTGCTTATATATCAATCAACACATGGTTAAATTGGTTAGAAATAGTATTCGGTTTTAGTGTGCGACCTTAGCTTGAAAAAATGGAATTTCACAGCTATTTAATGCGGTTGAATCTAATTAAATTCAGTTAGGAATAATTGGACTGTTAGATTTTATTAGGTTTATTAAATCAAAGAATCGTTTAATAAATAATTTTGGGAATTACGTCTAATTTATTGAATATGAATTTGACACGTAGATTATAAGTTGTCTCGGTACCGTTGTGCGCCTTAGTCATTTTTAAATAATTTCAATTTTCATCTAATTTAATAAATTGGATTTTTTTTGCTTTAGTTAATTTATTTAAATAGTTTTATTTAGTTTTAATTAATTTATCTCCACTCATTTTAATTATAATAGCCTAAATTAAGAACAATAATTCATATTCTAGTATTTAAACATCGATCTCTGTGGGTACGATACCTGGACTCATCTCCAAATACTATTACTTGACCTAGTTCCCTTGTTAGATTTATTCCCAACCGAAATCATCAGTCAGGTTTTTGGCGCCGTTGACAGGGATTGAATTGTTTAATATTATAATTTATTATTTTCTTGAGATTAGGTTTTATTTAATTTTTTTGATTTTACACATATTCATATGTTTTAAGTTTGTTTCTTATTTTTCAGGATTTATCTAGCTGTGCATGAGCCGTGCTAAAGGTGACACAGAATTGGAGCCATTTGATCCAGAGATTGAGAATACCTTTCGACGGAGACGTAGAGCACAAAGGGAGAAATCCCCAGACTCTGACGTGGAAGAGCAATTCAAACAGGAGAAGAAGGTTGAAATAGCAGGGATGGAAGCAATGGCCAACGAGGAGGATGAGCTCACTGTCTATGATCTTACTAGATAAACTACTGGAGGTTATGGTTCAAGAATTACTCGTCCTATTGTGGAAGCAAATAATTTTAAGTTGAAGTCATCCATCATTCAAATGATACAATATCAAGTAAGATTTGGAGGATCGTAGACCGAGGATCCTAATGCACATCTGGAAGGATTTCTATCTATCTGTGACACAATCAAATTCAATGGAATGAGCACGGATGCCATAAGATTGAGACTATTCCATTTCTCTTTGCATGGTGAAGCAGCAGAATGACTTAGAGATTTACCAGCTGGTTCTATTACTACATGGAATGGGTTGGTGGAATTATTCATAAATCAATATTTTCCACCCACCAAGCTAGCACAACTGCGTATGAATATTTCATCTTTTCGCCAGAATGATGGGGAGACACTACATACAGCTTGGGGAAGATTTAGGAAGATGTTGAGAAGGTGTCCTCAACATGGTTTTTATTCATCTGAACAAGTTCAGATTTTCTATAATGAAGTTGATCCTTCCGTGCGTTCCATGCTAGATGCGACAGCCAATGGTAGCTTATACAGGAAGACTCCACGAGTTGCACTGGAAATAATTTCAAATATGCCGAAAATAGTGCGGGTTGGCCGGACATTAAACGAGAAAAGAAGGGAGGAGTTCTTGAAATGGATGTCTTGAATGCGCTTACTGCTAAAATTGATGGGTTGGCCCATAAATTTTCTCAGCTGCGATCAAATCAAGCAAATCATATCCAAGGAATAGTCATCGAGGAACAACCCATTTTTGATGAAGAAACAGTGAATTTTGTGGGGAATCAATGGAGACAGCAATCAAATCCATATAGTTCCACGTATAATCCAGGATGGAGGAAACACCATAATTTATCTTGGAAGATTACGGAGAATTCCCTTAATCCAACACATTTTCCTCCACTGCCCATCCTCAACAAGTGAGACAACAAGGATTATTGGTACCTGCAGCACCTCCAAGATTCAAGCAAGAAGATCAAAGACCAATTTATGAGGATTTTATGATGAAACATGTTGTGGGAATGGAGACGAGACTACAGAATCATGATGCTATCTTACGAAGGTTGGATGCTCAAATGGGTCAATTAGCCAATCAATTAGCGAATCGACCCCTTGGAACATTACCAAGTGATACTGAGAAAAATCAGAAAGGAGTGAATGCAGTGAGTACAGTGATCAAGGCCGAGAAAGAGGAACCAAAGAGGCAGAATTCTACATATGTGGAAGAAAAGAATGATGGAGGAGTGGAATCAAAGACACGAGATGCTAAAGAACAGAACACCCACACCACCCCTACACAGAAGACATGTAAGAAAGGTAAGGAATTTGATTCTAATGATAATATTGATATTAATACACTTCCTTTTCCTCAAAGAGCAAGGCAACTACAATTGGATCAAAAAATTTCGAAATTTCTTGAAGTTTTGAAGAAATTGCACATAAATATTTCTTTTGTAGAGGCTTTGGCTCAAATTCCTTCTTATGCTAAATTCTTGAAAGATATTTTGACTAAAAAGAGGAAACTTGTTGATTTTGAAACTGTTAAGATTTCTGAGGAATGTTCAGCCATTCTGCAAAATAAATTACCTCCTAAGCTTAAGGATCCAGGTTGTTTCTCCATTCTTTGCACTATAGGTAATTCTCATTTTGACAAGGCATTGTGTGATCTTGGTGCTAGCATAAATCTCATGCCTTATTCCTACTTTGAGAAATTGGAGATTGGAGAAGTTAAACCAACCACTATTTCTCTTCAACTTGCTGATAGGTCTATTAAATATCCTACAGGGTTATAGAGGATGTTTTGGTTAAAGTTGATAAATTTATATTTCCAGCTGATTTTGTTGTGTTAGACATGGAGGAGGATCGTGAGATCCCCCTTATTTTAGGTCGTCCTTTCTTAGCTACTGGAAGAGCTCTCATAGATGTGTAGAAAGGTGAGTTAGTTTTGAGGTTAAATGATGAGAAGGTAACTTTTAATGTTTTTCGTAGTATGAAATATCCTGGATCGTCTGATTGCTATAGAATTGATGCTATTGATGATATTTTTGAGTGTAGTGTGCAGGATACTTTGATTGAAGACCGACTGGAAAAGCTTTTGGTTAGCCCAAATTCCACGGAATCCAACAGAGAAGAGGTGGAGGAATGTATGAACTACTTGGAGGTATCAAAGCCTTTGCCAAGATCGGTGAATTCGAAGATTGGGGAGCTAGGAAATATTCCAAAATCACTTAAACGTTCCATAGAAAAAACCCTCATTCCTCGAACTCAAACCACTTCCTCCTCATTTAAAATATATATTTGTGAAGGAAGAAGATAAACTGCCAGTAATTGTTTCTTCTTCCTTGACAGGTGATGAGGAAGATAAGTTCTTGAGAGTGCTGAAGGATCACATATGTGCCATTGGATGGAGCATAGCTGGCATCAAGGGAATAAATCCATCCATGTGCATGCACAAAATTATGGAGAAGGAGCACTCTCCCACTACTCAACCTCAAAGGAGATTGAATCTAGCTATGCAAGAGGTCGTCAAAAAGGAGGTACTCAAACTCCTTGATGCATGTATGATCTTTCCTATATCCGATAGCAAGTGGGTAAGTCTTGTGCATGTTGTTCCTAAGAAAGGGGGAATCACTGTTGTTGAAAATGAAAATAACGAATTAATCCCCACTAGAACTGTGACTGGGTGGCGTGTTTGTATTGATTATCGCAAATTGAATGATGCCACAAGAAAGGATCACTTTCCCTTACCTTTTGTTGATCAAATGTTAGAGCGTTTGGCAGGTCATGCTTTCTATTGTTTTTTAGATGGTTATTCTGGATATATGCAAATCCCCATAGACCCCGAAGATCAAGATAAGACCACTTTTACTTGTCCCTATGGTACATTTGCTTATAAAAGAATGCCATTTGGTTGTGTAATGCTCCTGTTACTTTTCAACGTTGTATGATGTCGATTTTTCATGATATGGTTGAAAAGTATATTGAGGTCTTCATGGATGACTTTTTTGTTTTTGGTTCTTCCTTCGACTCTTGTTTGATTAATTTGTCAAAAGTGCTATAGATATGTGAAGAAACGAATCTTGTACTTAACTGGGAGAAATGTCATTTCATGGTAAGGGAAGGAATTGTCCTTGGTCACAAAATTTCTGAAAAAGGTATTGAAGTGGATAGAGCTAAGGTAGAGATCATAGAAAAGCTTCCTCCTCCTACTAATGTCAAAGGAATTCGTAGCTTTATTGGGCATGAAGGTTTTTATAGGAGATTTATCAAGGTTTTCTCGAGTATTACTAAGCCTTTAACTAATTTACTAATGAAAGATGTTCCTTTTGTTTTTTCTGAGGATTGTTTGCAAGCTTTTCAGGCATTAAAGCAAAAGTTGACCACAACCCCGATCATTGTTGCACCAGGTTGTCATTTACCTTTTGAACTCATGTGTGACGCAAGTGATATTGCTTTAGGGGCTTTTTTTGGGCAAAAGAGGGACAAATTCTTGAATGTAATCTACTATGCAAGCATGACACTTTCAGGAGCTCAATTTAACTACTACACCACAGAAAAAGAGTTTATGACTGTTGTTTTTTCTTTGGACAAGTTTCGGCCATACCTTGTAGGGAGTAAAGTGATAGTCCACACGCATCATTCAGCTTTGAATTATCTCTTAAACAAGAAGGATGCCAAGCCAAGATTGATAAGATGGATCCTTCTACTGCAAGAATTTGACATAGAGATCGTGGATCGCAAGGGAACTGAAAACCAAGTTGTTGATCATCTATCGAGATTGGAGAAGCCCGAGGAAGATAAGTATGTAATTAGAGATGAATTCTCTGACGAGAAACTTTATGCCATCTCTAATTTACCATGGTATGCTGATTTTGTCAATTCTTTGTCATGCAAATTTATTCCTTCTCATCTTGCATATCAGCAGAAAAAGAATTTCTTTTTATATCTAAAATATTATCTTTGGGAAGATCCTCTTTTGTTTAGAATTTGTGCAGATGGCATTATTCGTAGATGTATTCCAGCGGAAGAGGTAAGTTCTATACTTTCTCATTGTCATAGTGGTCCAACTGGAGGACATTTTGGGGCAAGTAAAACTGCTACAAAAATCCTTCAAGCTGGATTCCACTGGCCTACACCGTTCAAGGATGCACACACTTATGTTTTGAATTGCAATGAATTCCAACGTGTTGGTAATATTTCAAGGAGACACGAAATGCCATTGAATAATATTTTAATCTGAGAATTGTTTGATGTGTGGGGAATTGATTTCATGGGGCCATTTCCAGATTCCTTAAGAAATAAATATATTTTGGTGGCTGTGGATTACGTATCCAAATGGGTGGAAGCAAGTTCTTGTAGAACCAATGACTCTAAGGTTGTGATCCAATTTTTAAGAAAAATATTTTTGCAAGATTCGGCACACCTAGAGCCATTATTAGGGATGGGGGAAAACACTTTTGTAATCGTTATTTTGAGTCTCTGTTAACTAAGTATGGGGTCACGCACAAGCTGGAAACACCTTATCATCCTCAAACTAGTGGTCAAATACAAGTGTCAAATAGGGAGATTAAGAAAATTCTTGAGAAGACCGTTGGATCTTTGAGGAAGGAATGGGCTAGTAAATTGGATGATGCATTGTGGGCATATAGAACAGCATTCAAAACCCCTATAAGAACTTTTCCTTTTCGTTTGGTCTATGGAAAAGCTTGTCACCTTCTTGTTGAACTAGAACATAGGGCATTATGGGCTACTAAATTTTTGAACTTTGATTTGCAAGCTACAGGTTATCAGCGTCTTCTACAACTCAATGAGCTGGAGGAATTTCGTCTTGATGCATATGAGAATGCAAAAATCTATAAGGAAAAGACAAAGAAGTGGCATGATGCAAGGATTGTGCACAGGGAATTTGAGTCTGGACAAAAAGTTCTTCTTTATAACTCTCGTTTGAAACTCATGCTAGGTAAACTTCATTCCAAATGGTCCGGGCCTTTTACTGTCACTGAAGTTTTTCCCTTTGGTGTTGTAGAAATCCGTGGAGATTCTGGAAATCCCTTTAAGGTGAATGGACATCGACTGAAAATTTTTCATGAAGGAATTGTGGAGCAAGAGGAGCCGAGTACTCCTGTGCACGATTCAACCTAATTTATAAAGGGAGTTGTCTAGCTATAGACAAGAAATTTAGCGCTTGCTGGAGGCAACCCAGTGATTTATTTTATTTCATTTCATTTTATTTTTTTACTTTTTCAGTCTACTAGGTTATTCCTCTGTGATTTTGGAGTGTATAGGGAATATTGGAATGCAGTAAGATGACTTAGACTCTGGAAAGGCTAAACTGTTGAAATGCAAGATTTCCAGCGGTGAAGAATTCTACCATCCCTATGTACCACTCTAGGGAACTTAAAACACACTACCAGGGAAGTGTTCTCTTACCATTTTACATCCAAATTCTATATTCTTTTTGAATGGGATGACACTGAGGGCAGTGTAAATCTAAATTGTGGGGGGAATTTGTGTTTTGTTTCACGACACCACACTTAGCATGTGCTTAAATGTTTAATCCTCGAGCATGAAAATTTTTCATGTTATTCTTTGAGAAACTGCACTTGCAATTACATGACACACTAATTGATTTTCTAGATTTTTGATCACTCAAAAAAAAATTTGAATCACACCTAGAATGGATTGAGATGAACTGTAGTTGTAGCCAAAGGATTTGAGCACAAACTAGTTTTGTATCATATTTTGAGACATCATCTATGCACTTTAAGTCATACTTATATGGATTAATTGTGAATTGGCAAAGAGGTGTGCTCATGAAAAAAAAAGAGAGAAAAGAAACAATCTAGAACTTGTCTGATTATCCTTCGAGGCGAAAATACGGAGGAGAATGACTTAGGGATGATTTAGGCGATCTTTGGACCGTTTGAGCCTTTCGAGCCTACCCAATGCATCATTCATATCCCTAATATCCCCTTTTGAGCCTATAAAAAAATCGAATGGAGTGTGTCGAAGACATACAATTAGCCCCCATTCATATTCTTTCAAAATCCTGCATCAACTACCCAATTTTAGCTCATATACTATTCTACTACCTTAATTTTGAGAGAAATAAACCCTTTAGCGCTTTAAAATTTTCAATAACTCTCATGTGTTGATAATTGATGAAAAAGTTGGAGGAGTTTGAAAAAAAACATGAAGAAAGTGAAGAGGATTGATGAATATATATATATTATGAAAAAAAGAAATGATGAGGGAATGTTGTTGAAGATTGAAAAAGCTGGAGGAAGAAAAAAATAGGGGTGAATATAAAATAAAGTACAAGGAAGATGAAAAAATTAGATGGAGGATGATGAAACTCAATAAGGAGGAAGATAATAGACGAAGGAATGCGCTGAAGGAATAATTATTTATTTTCTCTCATTTTGAATCTCCCTACCTTTATTGTAGCCGTGAGCCGTGGCCTAACGTTATAAGCTTGAAAAGACCTATTGACCGGGTCATATTCCTCCAACATTTAGTGGAGAAAGATATGAAAGACAAGCTTATGGAGAGTTTCTTTGAAAAAAAAATTTCAGAAAACATGAGCACTCATTGAACTAAAACACCTTTGAGGAATATGAGTTTTGACTTCCATACTACAAACGTCTCATTATCTTGATCTTCTCTAGTGAATGCTTGGGTTTTAAAGTTGTCACGAAAGTGAATTTTATGATTTTCGAAGTGTGATCTTTTGATTGAGTATGACGGAATTTGGTAGGTTGAAAAGTGTTGATTGTGTCATTTGTTGTGGTGAATCATTGAATATTCCTTCGTTGTATTTTTTTTCTGATTTGTTCGAGGACGAACAAAGGCTAAGTGTGGGGGGATTGATAAGCCCAAATCTTACAGAGATTTTTAGGGATTTTATTTGTGCTTATCTAGACTTTTTATCCCTAATTTTTTGTTTAATTGAATTAATAATTGTATATTTAAATAAAGATGAAAAATGATTAAATTTGGAAATAAAATATATTTAAAAGACTTCAAAAGAAAAAAATAATAAAAGAGGAAATAAAATATTTTTATTTATCTTGATATTATTGAAGTTCTTGATAAAGATGAAGTATAATCTTTGAAAATAAAATCTACAATTTTATTATCTACAAGGTTTAAGTGGAGATGGGCTTAAAAAAGAATACAAAGAAGAGGCCCATTAAAAAGAATAAAAGGGGGCAGAAGCGTATAGAAGAAAAAAAGCGCCGTAACGTACAGAGTGAAAGAAGGAGAGCAGAAGCACGGAAGTGCAGAACAAAGGAAAGAAGCATAGAACAGAAGGCTACTGTGAAGTAGCACCCGCACAGAAGAAGGAAAAGAAGGGAGGAAGACTGAAGATAAAAGCTGGAGAAATTCCTAACACATGCTACAAATCACAGAGAATATCTTTCATTCATTCTTAACTATGTTTCCTTCATTGAATTTAAACACTGATTTTGAATTTTATTTTAAATTTATGGAGTAGATTTTTATAGACTAAGGCCACAATAGGGCCGAGACAGATTATTTTTGATGTTTTAAGTTTGATTCAAGTCGATTATTTATTTTATTCATTGATTGATGTCATTTATCACGTGTTCTTTTAATCTGGCCAATTAAATAGAATATTTGTTGGTTAATCTAAAACCGGAAGGCGATAGATTGATATTTGCTTCATATATCAATCAACACATGGTTAAATTGGTTAGAAATAGTATTCGGATATATGAACCTGCAATAGAGTAGTTTTTCCACTTCCACTTTTTCCAAAGATCAACCCAAAACAACATGAATGCATGACAAGTCATGACAAGTTTATAAAGACTTCTCTTACACTTTCATGTATAAAAATCTAGCCGCAAAATCTAGAAATGGTGATATACATGTATCATTAAACAAGAAAAATGACCACATATCCAACCAATATAGTAACCTTAAATATATATCCACATAAAAAACTAAAGATTAGCATGGGATAAAGCTCAGTTAAGAACGAAAGCCTGTATAGAGTGGATAACAAGTTAGAAATCATGGGCTGACTCATGAGTCATGACAATACCAGTCCATAAGGCTCTTCATGAAAGTATGAGTGTTGTTCCAAAAAAAATTAATTTGATTCAATATTACTTGCCCAACTAAAGCAACAACATTAAAAAGTGAAGAAAGTTTCTACAATTCAAATACCTTTTCTCTGGAAGGGAGAAACTAATTCTGTTCAACAGATCAATCTTGGTGTCTGGAGGTCGATAATTGACATCCTTTATCTGGGAGGGAGCCATAAGAGTTTAAAAAAAAGTATAGTACTTTTTAAGAAAACGAATAGCAGACGTTTCAGGCACCCACTAGTCATTTTTCGAATTCACCATCAACTTCTCTAATTTAGCCAACTAATACACTATTCACACCCAATTTTGATAAATTAAAATATTTATTGCGCTTAAAATTTTCAAAATTGAGAATGGAGTTTGTGAAAAAAAAGGAAATTTGATATGAATGGAGTTATAATCGAAAAAAAATTGAATTAAGAGGAGTGATTGTGGAAAATGATGAAAAAAATACAAATTGTGAGGAAGTTTGCAAGTGAAAAGAATGATAAAATTCACTAAAGGAGAAAGATTTGAGATGAGAGTGCACAAAATTGAAAAAAATTAGTTAATATATATCTTTTTTTTAAAATTCAATATCTTTTGTTGTACCCACAAGTAGTCGTATAACGTTATAAGCTTATAAAAAGCTATTGACTGAGCCACAATTGTCCAACATTTAATGAAGAAGGCTATGAAGAGCAAGAATATGAAACGTTTCACGAGAGATTGAGTGAAAGTGAGATGAGCGACACTACCTTTAACTATAACACAATAGACAATTATGATGATTAACCAACACACTACACATATTTCATCATCTTGATCAATCATAGTTAATGTTCTGAATCATGAAGTTACAATGAAAGTATCAAATTTTTCTTTCAATTGAGTTTTATGAATTTTGGCTGGTGAATTTGGAGGGGATTGCATCATGTGTTGAATTGAAGCTTTGAATATTTTTATTTTTCTCGAGGACAATCAACATTCGATGCCACTATTAATACTAAAAAATATTTCACATGGTTATCAAATTCATATAAAACCCTCGATGTATTTATGGTTGTAGATTTTATCATGACATATGAGATGAAGGACTTTACTGTACGCTAACCATAACCAATTCGTTCTTCCAAGAACTATTAGTAATATCTATGGAATCATGTGGAGATGTTACTATACACTTTTGCTATGATTCACTGAGTGCAACCACAAGTGGTTCTGACATTCTTATGATCAAGAAGTTGATGATAGAATGAGACTTCTTAGGTAAGCTCATATACGGGACAAACATTGTAACGTGCCGTACTTTTTACTATTTGAAATTTGCGGAAAAATTTAAATATTTTCTTAAATAAATCGTAAACATTCAAATTTTGCTAAAATGAACTGTACGTCCCAAATAATGTTGCAACAAAATATCTAGAAATAAAGTTTGACAAAATTATTTGAACATTTTCATGAAAACTAAAAACTTGAGAGGTCCTCAGGTCTAGCCTCTTGCTCAGTCCAAGCCAGCTCCTTGGTCCCCACCCCTTGTCTCCTCATAAGTATCCTCACCTGCATCGATCAAGTCTAATGAGTCTAAAGACTCAACACGTATAAATTGGGAGTAACAAGTACTACATAATAAAACCACATGCAACTTCAAAATAAAGCATACATAACTTGAAACTTGAACTTGCACTTAAACTTGAACTTACATACGTACATACGTAGACGTGCCATAAACATAAAACTTTTCTCAAACATGCTTGCATACTTGTACATACATGAACATACATAAACTTCATCATTTTTGCGTAGAGGCATGTTTCAAAGCAAGTGACCCATAACATAATCGCCTGATCAGACTAAACCACAGTACGGGGCTGACAGGGAAGAATCCACTGCCACATACATGAGATCCCCATTCATGCCTTAACGGGTGGATTGGTCCCCGTTCATGCTTTACCGCTTTTCAATCCTAATCTAAACCCATTCATGATTTAACGGGGTGGGATGGTCCCCGTTCATGCTTTAACGCTTTCCAACCCCATACATAAATTGGTCACAAAACATTAAGGATACCTTAAAAACTTGAAAATATTTTCTTGCAACTCAAAATAATTACTTGGCGTTGAGAGATTCGTTGGATTTCATTTGGGGCCGCTTCTGCACATACTAACATGAATTTCAATACTTGACTTGCATAACTTAAACGTAGGTACTCGAGCTCACCACCGAGTGCATAAATAGCTTATGACCTTATAGATCACTCGGGACTTGACCTCGTTTAATCATAATAACCATGACATGGAACCCCGAAAAATACCTAAAGTGCTGTGTGAATATTTCCCAACAATAAAAGACATAAGCTCATTATTAGAACTTGAAAAGAAGTGGAAAACCAAACACCCTCACAGAATGGGCCGCGCTCGGGCGGTAATATGTTACCGCTCGAGCGCCAGGTCTACTGGACGCCTACCTCGGACAGAAAGACTGGTGCTCGGGCAGTAAGAAGTTACCGCTTGGGCGCCGAGCCTATAAAAATATACTCCCGACAGTGAAGGTGGCGCTCGGGTGGTAAAATGTTATCGCTCGAGCGCCGAGTCCACTGAACTCCGCGACTTGAAGCTTAATACTCCTAACTATATCATACGAATTAGTGACCCAATCCATCGAGACTCGTCCTAGGACGCTATGGCACTAATTCGACTCCACAAAATGTCCCAAACGATGACGCACACCATACAAGCAACAAATCCGTAAGCCCGACGTTTGATACCAAAAGCATTCCTACGACTTCTAATTCAATCCAGTACCTAATGACACAAAACGAAGCACCAAAAATCATCCCAAGAACATTCTCGATACACCTAAATGCAGCAGCGATCACCCATCGACCCCCAACAAAACCAGTAACAATAAAACTTCAAGAACACGTAAAAAACGCATTTTCGGAAAATTGCAGTTTGAGCAGTCTCACGAAAACGATCATAACTCACTCGTTTCTTATCAAAATATTTAGAATTTACTGTCAAATCGAAGGTATCGAAAAGTTCTACGTTTTATATGTTGAAAGTTTTTCCAAAGATCGACCGAAAAGTCGCAATTTTTAAAATGACAGCAAAATTTTAGTTTTGAGATCCAAAAACGTTTAAAAATCGATCCAACCATTTTTGCTCAAACATTTTCATAACATTCACGTAATTTTCATACAATAAACATAAAAATATTAACTATGACAAGATCGATGCAGAAACAAAAGAATATAAATGTTTTCTGATATTAAAATTTATCGAACCTACGATATCGAAGCGGAGACGGAGTGAGGGTTGATCCGGGACGAACGTGGCGCCAAAATCCTTGAAGAAAACACATGAAAATTTGCTGGAAGATGGAGAGGGAAGGGGGCGACTGCTACTAAGACTTAGAACCCTAATATTTGCTCTCCAAAATAATAAAAAATCTTAATGAAATATGTGTGTGTGTGAATAAGTCGTGTATACGTGTGTGTAAAAGTGTGTGTGTGTGTGCGTGAGTTTTGTGTGAAAACGTGTGTGTGTGTTAATTAGGGGAATTAATTTTCTCAATGATAATTTAAAAATGTTATTTAAAAGTTATTCCTCTATTTACAAAATAAAATACACCATGCTAACTTTAAAGGCTTTAAAAATTCTAAAATCACTAAATACATAATTTAGGCTTTAAAATGCTAAACTAAAGAAATTATTTAAAATTCCCAATCCTTAACTAAAAATAAAATAACGCATTTAAAATTTGCCACAAATCGTCATCGGTCTCCATTCCTCGATCCCGCCTCGAATAATCGCCTGAAACATGAAACTCGAAATATAATTTTAACGTGCATCACATAAACCTAAATAATTTGAAATAATGCATTTAAATATATCATGCATGGCTAAAAACTCATTTTAAATTTAAATAAATGCTTTAATAATTAAGTAATTGCGTGGGTTATACGTGTACTGAATTTGGCCACTACAGTTCCTCCCCCACTTATATAAATTTCGTCCTCGAAATTAAATCATACCAAACAACTCTGGGTAGCGGATCCTCATACCTGCCTCGGTCTCCCAAGTGGCTTCCTCCACTGCTTGATTCAGCCAGCGGACTTTGACCAACTAGGTCACCTTGTTCCGAAGTCTACGCTCCTGTCTGTCTAGGATTTGGACAGGTCTCTCCTCATAAGACAGGTCTGGAGCCAACTGCAACGGCTCGTAGCTCAAAACATGCGATGGATTAGCTATGTACTTCCTCAGCATTGAGACATGAAACACCTTGTGTACCCCAGCCAGATTCGGCGGAAGGGCAACACGATAAGCTAGTGTCCCAACTCTGTCAAGAATCTGAAACGGCCCAATAAACCTCGGACTCAACTTGTCTCTTTTCCCAAATCTCATAACACCCTTCATAGGTGCTATCTTTATAAAAACGTTGTCACCTATGGCAAACTCGAGGTCTCTCCTTCTTATCAGCATGGCTCTTCTCACGACTCTGGTCTGTCTTCATTCTGTCTCGAATATTGACCGCCACATCCGCAGTCTGCTGAACTATCTCTGGACCAAGTTCTGCTCTCTTACCAACCTCATCCAAATGAATTGGTGATCTGCACTTCCTTCCATACAATGCCTCGTAGGGAGCCATAAATATAGATGATTGGAAACTGTTGTTGTAGGTAAACTCCACTAGAGGTAGCTTAGATTCCCAAGTCCTCTGGAAATCGATCATATAGGCTCGCAATAGATCCTCCAAAATCCGAATCACTCGCTCAGATTGGTCATCTGTCTGCGGGTGAAAAGCTGTACTGAATAGCAACTTCGTCCCCATGGTTTGCATGCAAACTCTTCCAAAAGGACGATGTAAACCTCGGGTCCTTGTCGGACACGATGAAAACTGAGATCCCATGCAATCGAACTATCTCCCTGATATAGAGCTCCGCATAATGCGTCATGGAGAAAGTCGTCTTCACTGGCAAGAAGTGTGCCGACTTAGTTAGTCAATCCACTATAACCCAAATAGAATTAAATCCTCTAACTGACCTCGGTAAACCAACTACAAAGTCCATGGTGATATTCTCCCATTTCCACTTTGGGATGGGGAGTGGCTTAAGTATTCCTGCTTGCCTCTGATGCTCTGCCTTCACCTGCTGACAAATGAGGCATTCAGACACAAATCTGCGGATGTCTCGCTTCATGCCTGGCCACAAATACAAAATCTGCAGAGCCTTGTACATTTTAGTGCCTCCTGGGTGGATGGAATACGTAGATGGAAGTGCCTCTATCAGAATATTCTCTCTGATCGAATCAACACTAGGAACCCACATTCTACCTCTGTATCTCACCATACCATCTGACAATGTGTAGAGTACACTGCCCTTGGCTTCATCCTTCAGCCTCCATTTCTGCAACCGCTCATCTGAAGGTTGTCCTCTACAAATTCGGTCTAGCAATTCAGATTTGATTGTCAGATTGGATACTCTGGGGGCTCTGCCCTTGGGGTAAACCTCTAACCCAAACTTTTGAATCTCGGACCGAATAGGTCTCTGCACTGACAACTGTGCTATGACTGCAAATTTTCTGCTCAAAGCGTCTGCGACAACATTAGCTTTCCCCGGATGATATGTAATTTCACAGTCGTAGTCTTTCACTAACTCAAACCACCGTCTCTGTCTCATATTCAGTTCTTTCTGCGTGAAAAATACTTGAGACTCTTGTGATCAGTGAATATCTGACACTTCTCGCCATATAAGTAGTGTCTCCAAATATTCAACGCAAAGACAACAGCGGCTAATTCCAGATCGTGAGTCGGGTAGTTCTTCTCATGCACCTTCAACTGCCTGGAAGCATAAGCTATTACCCGACCCTGCTGCATCAAGACTGCGCCTAAACCAAGCTTAGATGCATCGGTGTATAACATAAAATTTCCTTGCCCTAATGGCACGACTAATACCGGCACTGAAATAAGAGCTTGCTTCAAAGTATCGAAGCTCTTCTGGCAATCGCCACTCCACATGAAATTAGCATTCTTCTTGGTCAGTGAAGTGGGTGGCACTGCTATCGACGAAAACCCCTGAATAAATTTACGGTAGTAACCGGCTAAACCCAGAAAGCTGTGGATCTCTGATGCATTCTTCGGCTCAACCCATTCTTTAACGGCTGCTACCTTCGCTGGATCCACCTCAATGCCGCTGCTAGAAATTATATGACCCAAAAATGATACCTTCTCCAACCAAAATTCACACTTACTGAACTTCGCAAATAACTTGCGACTCTGCAAGGTCTGTAGAACTGTCCTCAAATGCTGGTTGTGCTCCTCATGGCTCTTCGAGTAAATGATAATGTCGTCAATAAATACTATGACAAATTGATCGAGGTAAGGTTGAAATACTCGGATCATGAGGTCCATGAAAATTGCTGGAGCATTCTTCAGTCCAAATGGCATCACTAAAAACTCGTAAGGCCCATATCTGGTCCTGAAGGCTGTCTTGTGCACATCCGCGTCTTTCACCTTCAGCTGGTGATACCCTGATCGAAGATCAATCTTAGAAAACACTGTAGCTCCCTGCAACTGATCAAACAAGTCTTTGATTCTAGGAAGTGGGTATTTGTTCTTGATCGTTACCTTGTTCAACTCTCGGTAATCGATGCACAGTCTCATGCTCCCATCTTTATTTTTCACAAAATGCACTGGTGCGCCCCATGGTGAGAAACTAAAACGAATGAATTCCTTGTCTAGAAGCTCTTGAATCTGCTGTTTGAGTTCTAGCATCTCAGCTGAAGCTAATCGGTATGGTGCCTTAGAGATTGGCACAGTGCCTAGCATAAGATCAATTTCAAACTCCACCTCTCTCTCTGGTGGAAGACCTGTGACGTCGTCAGGAAAGACGTCTGGGAAGTCTCTGACTATTGGCACATCTGATAATGACGGAGTGGTTATGTCAAGTGTTGAAATGATGCTGGCCAAGAAAGCCTGACACCCCTTGGAAATGAGTCTCCGTGCCTACATGCAAGAAATCATGCGAGGAAAATTCCTCCATCTAGCTGGCTCGAAGAGAAACTGCTCCATACTCAGAGGTCTTACTAGCACTGATCTCTTTTGGAAGTCAATCAAGACCCTATTCTTCGCCAGCCAGTCCATTCCTAAAATAATGTCAAACTCTGGCATTGGCAACAAGACCCTATTCTTGTGCACATCCGCGTCTTTAATCCTCTATTTACAAAATAAAATACACCATGCTAACTTTAAAGGCTTTAAAAATTCTAAAATCACTAAATACATAATTTAGGCTTTAAAATGCTAAACTAAATAAATTATTTAAAATTCCATATCCTTAACTAAAAATAAAATACCGCATTTACAATTTGTCACAAATCGTCATCGTTCTCCATTCCTCGATCTCGCCTCGAATAATCGCCTGAAACATGAAACTCGAAACACAATTTTAACGTGCATCACATAAACCTACATAATTTGAAATAATTCATTTAAATAAATCGTTCAAGGCTAAAAAGTCATTTTAAATTTAAATAAATGCATTAATAATTAAGTAATTGCATGAGTTATACGTGTACTGAATTTGGGTACTACAAACATTGTCCTGAATTACAATGAGTTGTGAATCAATGGCTAGTCGTATTTTTTTAACCATTGAAGTTTACATTATTATTGATTTCTCTATTACTGCTGAGATAGCCAAATTCAAGAACTGATTTTGGAAATATGAGTTTGATATGATCAAACTTTTGAAGATTATAAAATAAATTATAGTCATATTCTATTTTTGAAAGTTTTGGAAAGAGAATACGACTGTTAAAACAATGTGGAGCGTGTAACTGGAAAATAAGTCTGAAAGTATTTCAAAATCGACAGTTGTCATAATCATGTTTAGTGTAGAAATTTTGGACATTATATCATGATGAAGATTTGTTTAAAGTTGTTAGATCGGAGATACGATTTTACAAAGATGATGGACCAACGGTTGGTCCTAGTCCCATGAGCTTGGAGAGTCCTAACACCTGTCTACTTCTTTGTTGTGGGGACCCGGGCTCTAACTCAATTCTTTTGGGATTTAATCGGATCTTTGTTCGAAAATGTGGGTCAAAAATTTGCTTTTAACATTAATCCAAATGTATAACTAAAGCATATCATGCCTTTATATTAATTAAACAACATAACGTACATACATGTATGTTTCGTACAAGCATACACTAGTGTGCAAATACCAACTACAAACATAAGTAATACAAGTCTAGTAGGAAACACTACAAATCTTCAACGCCCGAGATCTCCACGCTATCATCAATCTCTCATCTAGCTCGAGACCCAGATCCTGCCCCACCTGTTGCCATGCACACATACAGACACGACAACAGCCGGATAACTCCGGTGAGAACATATCCCAGTATAAAACATGGATGCATGCAATTTAATAATCATGTACAAGAGCATAGCATATATCAAGTAACATTAATGCAAATCTAAACATGTAGAAGAATACAAATCTGTATTCAACATTTAAATCTTGACTCGACTCATTTCTAATCTAGGGATCCCGTGTGAATAAGACGGTCTGTTACCTACCCAACCACTCGAGGCAACGGTACGTCTTATTCCTAGACTTCGGTCAACTCTGTATCGAAGGTCTACACATAGAGTAAATCTACTACCATGCGTCGATACACCGAAACGTCTAGTTTTGGCCAGTCTGCCAATATCTCCTATCTCAGGACTCGAATATAAATCAATAAACAAGGCATTACATAATGAAATGTAATAACAATCTAGTATGTGATTTAGGGAAACTCGTATCAAATCTGAATCGAGTTGTGCAATCCCGAGACCACATGAATTATACCCTTCTTTTCGAATAGTCGGTGTCGTAGTCGAAGTCTCGAATACCAAGTAGTCAATACAAATCTGAAATAGCATAATAAATGTGCACACTATCAATATACATCTCAATGTACAATTCTGTAATCGCTTTCAATGTAATTCAACGGCGTAACGGCGTAGTCTCGCGATACCGATAACTCAATCTCAACATAACAATAATCGATTAACCTCAATCAATTCAGCATCAATAGCACAATCATTTCAACACTGAAAATCTGCATAATCTCTCATAATACATGCTGGAATTTTGAAACAACGTCATACAGTATCTGAAAATCAATCCGGTAACGTTTCTACGATGCTCATAATATCAAGAACACAATATAACTAACATATTACAATTTCTCCAACATCTAAAAGTCGAAATATGTTGGAATTACATAAAACTTACGTCACCTTATAGCCGTCGATGCAAGAGACACAAATCTTACCTCGGAACACAAATCGGATGGCTAAATCTCGCACAATCACAACTCTAAGATCAAAAGAAATGGAAGCTCTCTCCTTGAAGTTCCCTCGGCCTCATCACTCTGAAATGGAAGAGGTGAAGACACATAATCTATATTGCATGGTTTAAAGCACATGGCTCATTCTTCAAGTTACACGCACGACCGCGGGTGCGGTAATAAGTGGTGTTTTTACGTGTTTATTGCATTAGTTTTAGTTGTGTTTACATTGTGCATGCATGCATTTCATTTACTATTTGTTCATTTTAGAGTAATTATTTGCATTTTATCATGTCTCACTTGTGTGTGATGAATCTGCAGGAAAAATGGTCGGAAAACGGAAAATATAGCAAAGTGAATAAACTGAAGAAGTTGGACAGAAACTTGGCGCCCGAGCGGTACATTTCTACCGCCCGGGCGCGAGAAGTGAAAAAGCTGAAAGACATTACAGAAGGTTGGCGCCCGAGCGGTACATTTCTACCGCCCGGGCGCGAGAAGACGAAGTGCCGAGACAGAGATTTGGCGCTCTGGCGGTGATTTTCTACCGCCCGAGCACGAATACCGCACCAGCCGAGCAACATTACAGAAACATGGCGCTCGAGCGGTACTTCGCTACCGCCCGAGCGCCGCTTATTTTTGGAAAATCTCATTCGCGATTTCTTACCTTAATTTGGATGGTGGTTGCTATGGAAAGGGGAGGGCACGAATTTTGGGCATTGATTCAGACATAATTCGATAGCCGTCAAGGAGCTTTGGAGAGAACTTTGCGCTTGGAGTGAAGATTTGAAGTTTTCCGGGCATCGTTCTTCGCAGATTTCGTCACGTCTCGTATTTCTAGTTTATTTTCCGTTGTTTAAATATTGTTTTGCTTATTTTCATTATGAATTCTAGTAGCTAACTTTATTATTTGTTGGGATTAAAGGGGATCCTACCCCAAACTTTCAGTTGGTTAATTTATATTTCGGTTTGTGATTTATTCTTGATTATTCAACGATTTTCATTATGTCGTTGAGCGTAGCTAACTTTTACGACAATTTTATATCACGAGTGAGTTCGAGAGAATAACTAGTGATAGGATCGAGTAGTATAATCTGCGGATCTACAATTTGCATAGATATATGAAATTGGATACGTGTCGATAGTCATAGTCCTTAGGGTCGAAAACTAGGGGATTTCATCAATCGAAATGCGGTTCATTCTTGATAAATAATTAAAGACATTTAATTACTTCATTGAGTGAATTAGTTTGGCATAGCTCGAGAGAGTGTGTTCAATTGAATAGGAAATCCTGTCGGAAGCGTAGAACACAATCGAACGAATTAATTAATTAATAAGGGGTAGGTGAACCAGAATTCCCAACAAATTCTTTTATCATTTGAAATTTAATCCATTGATTTGGCATTCATATTTCATCATTTAATCTTTGAGCTTGTTTATTTAAATTTTCTTGAATTTTATTAGTCATAAAACAAACAATCAAATTTCGTCGCTAAAGTTTTAATAACTAAAATAATAATTGTTCAACACAGTCTTCAGTGGAACGATACTCGTACTCACGTACACTATATTATAACTTGACATCGTGCACTTGCGATTTATTTTGAGCATACAAAATCATATTTTTTATTGGGGATTTTACTGTGCAAGTTTTGCTCGATCAAGTTTTTGGCGCCGTTGCCGGGGACTGTTAATCTACAATTAAATTTTTAGTTATTTTCTTTAGTGTATTTTATTTTTATTGAGCTAACACTCCATATTTTATTCCAGGTATCTTGTCTAGTGCATGCCAAAGTCACTTGACGTGGAGCTTGAGTTCGACCCTGAAATTGAAAGAACTTTTCGCATGAGAAGACAGCAGCAAAGACTGAAGGAACTGATGGAGAGACACGAGCAAGAGCATGAGGAGGAGCGCCGTGAAGAGAGACATATTGAGATACCGCGCCGCATACCAATGTTAGAGTATGCCCAGCCTTCGTTGGATGGTGCACGCCCTAGCATTGTGAGACCTATTGTGCGGGCAAATCACTTTGAAATCAAGCCAGCTATAATCCAGATGATTCAGAACACAGTCCAATTCGGAGGAACTGCTGTGGACGATCCAAACACACATCGCGGATTTTCTTGAGATTTGCGATACATTTAAATTTAATGGAGTTTCTGATGATGCTGTTAGACTGCGTTTATTTCCTTTCTCTTTGCGTGATAATGCTAAAGCTTGGTTGAATTGTTTACCTGTAGGTTCGATCACTACATGGGAGGACATGGCGAAAGCGTTTCTTATCAAATACTTCCCTCCATCAAAAACCATGAAGCTGCGAGCAGACATTACAACATTTGCTCAATTCGATCAAGAATCTTTATATGAGGCATGGGAACGCTTCAAGGACCTACTACGAAGATGCCCACATCATGAGTTACCACTTGGGTTAGTCGTTCAAACATTTTATTACGGTTTGCTTACTCCTAACCGTACTATGATAGATGCTGCTGCGTGTGGGAACCTTTTGAGGAAGACTGCGGAAGAAGGATATGAGTTGTTGGAGGAGATGGCTGCTAGCAGCTATCATCCTCAATCTGACAGGAACAACCAGCGGAGAAGTGCCGGAGTTCACCAGGTAACTGATTTTTCTGTTATTACTGCACAACTTGACGCTTTAAACAGGAAAATAGACGGCTTGAACGTGGGTGGCACAGCTATGCGTCTTCAAGAGATATTCTGTGAGAAGTGTGGAGGGGAACACTATGTGAAAGACTGTCAAGATGGAAATCCCTTCTATGTGCAAGATGAGACACCGGTGAATCAAGTGGGAGTCCAAAACCGCCCAAGGAATGACCGTTACTCGGACACATATAATCTTGGGTGGAGGCAACATCCCAACTTCTCATGGGGCGGTCAAAACAGTCATAATAGGCCGCAAGGAGGACAACAATATGGGAAACAACCGATGTACAGATCCGATCCTCCTAGAGAAGAAAAGTCCAACTTGGAACAAACGATGTCTAAGTTTATCTCATCCACTGAAACTCGACTCCAAAACCAAGATGCATCAATAAAGGGGCTCGAGAATCAAATTGGACAGTTGGCCAAAATGATAGCAAGTAGAGAGCCGGGCACCTTGCCAAGTAATACCGAGACTAATCCAAAAGAGCAAGTGAAGGCCATTGAGTTGAAGAGCGGAAAAGTTTTGGAGCCTAGAGAAAAAGAGAAAGGCCAAGTGCCGGATGAACATGCTGCGACGTCTCAAGGTAAGTCATCTAACTCTACACCAGCACTCACTGCACAACCTAAGATTGTTATCCCTCCACCTTTTCCTGCAGCATTAAAAAAGGCAAAACTAGATGCACAATTCGGTAAGTTCTTAGAGGTGTTTAAAAAATTGCATATTAATATTCCTTTTGCCGATGCTTTGATGCAAATACCTAGTTATGCTAAATTTTTGAAGGACATTTTAGCCAACAAGAGAAAATTGGAGGATCACATGACGGTGAACTTGACTGAGAGTTGCTCTGCTTTGGTGCAAAACAAAATCCCACCGAAACTAAAAGACCCAGGGAGTTTTTCTATCCCTTGCATGATTGGTGATGTTGTTTTTCGCAAAGCGTTGTGTGATCTTGGTGCAAGTATTAATCTGATGCCCTTATCTGTTTTCAGGAAACTCGGATTAGGAGAGCCTAAGCCGACGAGGATGTCTTTACAACTGGCTGACAGGTCTGTCAAGTACCCCCGCGGAGTGATTGAGGATGTGCTAGTGAAAGTGGACAAGTTTATCTTTCCTGCGGACTTCGTGGTGCTTGATATGGATGAGGATGAGGAGATGCCTCTGATTTTGGGTAGACCGTTCCTTGCGACTGGCAAGGCACTGATTGATGTGCAAGAAGGGAAATTGCGATTGAGAGTGGGCGACGAAGAGATTACTTTTGATGTGTTTAATGCACTTAAGCACACACTGCATTCTGATAGTTGTTTTAGAATTGATGCTTTTGACTCTCTTGCGTCTAACTATTTGCAGGATGCTCTTAGGGACCCTTTGGAGGCCACTATCGATACTGAATTGGGAGAAGAGGTATTGGATGAGGAAAGAGCCGAAATTGTGGCACACTTTAATGCCAACCAACCATGGAGAAGGCCAATGAGGATGCGACTAGAGAATCTAGGAGAACGAAGAGATTTGACCCCTCAAAGGTCAAGAATCGAGGATCCCCCAACACTTGAGCTGAAGCCGTTGCCTCCACACCTCAAGTATGTGTACTTAGGTGAGAATAACACTTTACCTGTCATTATTTCTGCTGCTTTGACAGATGTGATGGAGGACAAACTGGTGGAAGTATTGAAAGCACACAAGAGTGCATTTGGGTGGAAGGTGGCGGATATCAAAGGGATCAATCCATCAGTCTGCATGCACAAGATCTTGATGGAAGAGAAGTACTCACCTCTTGTGCAACCTCAGCGAAGATTGAATCCTAAGATGCAAGAGGTAGTGAAAGCTGAAACGATTAAGCTTCTCGATGCAGGTATTATCTATCCTATATCTGATAGTGCATGGGTAAGTCCCGTTCAATGTGTGCCAAAGAAAGGTGGGATTACTGTTGTCACAAATGAAAATAATGAATTAATACCCACTAGGACTGTTACGGGATGGCGTGTGTGCATTGATTATAGAAAATTGAATGATGCCACCCGTAAAGACCACTTTCCTCTTCCCTTTATTGATCAAATGCTTGAGAGGTTAGCGGGTCATGAGTTTTATTGCTTTTTGGATGGGTATTCGGGGTACAACCAAATTATGATTGCGCCGGAGGACCAAGAGAAAACCACTTTCACTTGTCCTTACGGCACTTTTGCTTTTCGCCGCATGCCTTTTGGTCTATGTAATGCCCCTGCCACATTTCAATGTTGCATGACCGCTATATTCCATGATATGATAGAAACTTTTCTTGAAATTTTTATGGATGATTTCTCGATATTTGGCTCGTCTTTTGATGATTGTTTGCAGAATCTGACGGTAGTGTTGAGGAGATGTGAGGAGACAAACTTGGTGCTTAATTGGGAAAAATGCCACTTCATGGTACAAGAGGAAATTGTCCTAGGGCACAAGGTTTCGGGGAACGGAATCGAGGTGGACAAGGCGAAAGTAGAAGTGATTAAGAACTTACCACCTCCGGCGTCCATAAAGGGAGTTAGAAGTTTTCTAGGCCACGCCGGTTTTTACCGGCGTTTTATCAAAGATTTTTCTAAAGTTGCCAAACCTCTATCTTCTTTACTCATGAAAGATGTACATTTTGACTTTAATTCTGATTGTTCGCAGGCATACGAGAAGTTGAAGGAGCGCTTGGTGACGGCTCCTGTCTTGGTAGCACCGGATTGGGATCTACCCTTCGAGATCATGTGCGACGCTAGTGATACTGCGGTAGGTGCTGTCCTCGGCCAAAGACAGAACAAGGTATTCCACACTATATACTATGCAAGTAAGACTCTAGATGAGGCACAATTGAATTATGCTACCACCGAAAAAGAGTTACTTGCAGTAGTGTTTGCACTTGACAAGTTTCATGCATATCTTGTTTTGTCTAAAGTCATTGTCTACACTGACCACTCTGCACTGAAACATTTACTTGCTAAGAAAGATGCAAAACCACGCCTACTTCGGTGGATTCTATTGTTGCAAGAATTTGATTTAGAAATAAAAGATAAGAAGGGTGTTGAGAATATGGTTGCAGATCATTTGTCTAGATTAGAGTGTATTTGTAATGATTCTGTTGATCATGCTATCGATGATTGGTTCCCGGACGAGAAACTATTTGAGGTGAGAAATTGTCCATGGTATGCAAATTTCGCTAACTTTCTTGTCACAGGCACACCTCCACCGAACCTATCTTTTCACCAACGAAAAAAATTCTTTTCTGACGTGAAATACTATTTTTGGGAGGAACCGTTCTTGTTTAAGATTTGTGCAGATTCCATGATAAGACGGTGTGTTGCGGAGGAAGAGTTTTATAAGATTCTCAACCATTGCCATGACCGTGAGGTAGGTGGTCACTTTGGACCAACGAGGACGGCATCTAAGGTACTCGAATGTGGCTTTTATTGGCCAACCCTCTTTAAAGATGCTCGTTCTTATGTGCTACATTGTGATAAATGCCAACGGTCAGGTAACATCTCTAACCGTCACGAAATGCCTTTAAATAATATCATTGAGTGTGAGGTTTTTGATGTATGGGGGATAGATTTCATGGGACCATTTCCTAGTTCTTTCACAAAAAAATACATTTTGGTGGCGGTGGATTATGTGTCTAAGTGGGTAGAGGCGGAAGCATAGGCCACTAATGATGCTCAAGTGGTTCTAAAATTTTTGAAGAAAAACATTTTTAACCGCTTTGGAACACCACGAGCAATCATTAGTGATGGTGGCACTCATTTTTGCAACAAACTCTTTGAAAAACTTTTAAGCAAATATGGTGTCACACATAAGATCTCTACCCCTTATCACCCCAGACGAGTGGTCAAGTGGAAGTGTCGAATCGTGAGATTAAGCGAATTTTGGAGAAAGTAGTAGGTGTCAGTAGGAAAGATTGGTCGGTGAGGTTAGATGATGCTCTTTGGGCGTATAGGACTGCTTTTAAAACACCTATAGGCACTACACCGTATAGGCTTTTGTTTGGTAAAGCATGTCATCTACCTGTTGAATTAGAGCATCGAGCATACTGGGCCACAAAAGCGCTAAACTTTAATTTTACTGATGCAGGTGAACGACGGTTGCTTCAACTCGATCAATTGGAGGAGTTCCGGAATTTGGCTTACGATCTCGCACTGTCTTACAAGGAAAAAACCAAAAAGGCGCATGACAAGAGAATCATCGAGAGAGATTTTAAGGAGGGTGAAAGTGTTCTGATCTACAACTCCCGGTTGCGCTTGTTTCCCGGTAAATTGAAGTCGCGATGGTCCGGTCCATTCGTGATCTCGAAAGTTTATCCATCGGGAGCTGTCGAATTGAAAGATGGGAAGGACGGGACATTCACGGTCAATGCCCAGCGCCTCAAGCACTACATGGGTGGCACAGTTGAGCCACAACTTGGAATCACACGGTTCCAAGATCATCCGAACTGAGACGGACCGACAGTCAAGCTCTCGACTATAAATTGAGAACTCTTCTTTTTCCCTTATCTTGCATATTAATTCAATTTTGATTATTGTCGTCTTTATTCGTATTTATTGTTAATCGCGTTTCTTGTTCTTCAATTTTGTTTTTTTAAAAAAAAAAAAACGTTATTTCGATTCTGGGCAGAAAGTTGGCGCTCGGGCGGTATTTTATGCCGCTCGAGCGCGAAACTTCCCTTGGTATACAGAAAGTTGGCGCTCGGGCGGTGATTTCCTACCGCCCGAGCGCGAATGCTCAACTCTGACTATTACCTTACAGAAGGTTGGCGCTCGAGCGGTAACTTTTTACCGCTCGAGCGCGACCGCTTTAATAAGCGAGATCCCCTTTCCCTTCTTCATTCTGCACGACACTTTCCCCAATTTCTCCCCAAAATCCCTAACCCTCTTCCACTCTACTCTCAAATTTTTGCAGGCAATCTCTCCTACCATCAAGACTCAAGCATCGTGGGCAAGCTCATCCTTCGGAATTCAAGCGTCATCTTCTCCGATTTCCCCAAAAATCTCTCTCATCCACTACTATGGCTCCAAAGAAGAAACAAAGAGGTACTTCCGCTTCTTCCTCTTCTTCGACTTTTGATAGGCATCGCTTTGTTAGTGAAGAAGCTCGGGCTAGGTATGAGCATGCCAAGATGAATAGAAATCCGATAGTAGAGAGGGGATTCCGAAAAGAAACTGCCGATAGGCACCTAGGACCTCGGATAGAATTGGAACGGCGCGGATGGGAAACTTTTTCCAATCATCCTAAGGCGGCGGTAGTTTCGGTGGTGCGTGAATTTTACGCGAATGCTATGGAGGGGAGAAATGGGACGGTGTTTGTTCGGGGTGTACATGTCCCGTGTGACTCGGCAACTATCAATGCACTGTTGGAAACGGCGGAGGTCGACAACTCTCGTTTTGAGGCTTTAGCTGCTGACCCGAACTATGACTTGATTATCACCGCGCTATGCCATCCGGGTGCGGGTGCGATGTGGAAACCAGTGGGCGGACCGCCGAGCTGTTTCGACGAAAAATTCTTGAACTTTGACGCTGCCATGTGGTACTTATTTGTGGCCCGACGGATGATGCCGGTCTCGCATAAGAGCGAGGTCCAAAAGGAACGAGCGGTTCTCCTTTTTGCGTTAACTCATGGCTACGACTTGAATGTGGGCACACTTATCCACTCTCAAATCATGTTGTGTGCTCGCAACAGTCACGTCGGTCTGTTCTTCCCGACAATTATCTCCGAGTTGTGTGCCCGGGCGGGAGTTCTATTCCGGGACGACGAGGAGTGGATTCAACCCATGAAGCCGATTTCCATCGAAGACGATAAGCGAAAGTATGCCAAGCGACAGATTGACTTCCCCACTGAGGAGGAAAATTTAGGTGGCTCTAGCGCCGCCGCTCCACGCCGCCGTCCACCACCACCCCGCCGGCGAACTCACACCGATATGATGGCCGAGAATCTCGCCTTCCAAATGCATCAAGGTCAATTCAACTCGTATGTCACCGACCATCTGTCTCACATTGACTCCATGATGCGCTCGCTGCTTGTGCAAGGGGGCGTTGACCCATCGACCGTGCCGCCGTCTCCGCTACCTCCTCCCCCATTCCAGTTCCAGTATGATTATTACCAGCACGGGGGTGCCGCCGGAGTGCAACCGCCGGAACATGACGAGGATGAGCCTTGATCAGGGGAGTTTACTGTTTCCCCTTTCTTTTTATTTTGCATATTCTCTTTTGCATTTGCATTCATGGTTCTTTTTGTTCTTAGTTTTTGTTTCGTTTTGTGCAATGAGGGCATTGCACAACTCTAGTATGAGGGGGGTAGATTGTTTTGTTAGGTTGTTTTGCGTGTTTAGTTAATTGGTTTTAAGTCGTTGCATTTATGTTGTTTAAAGTCGTTATGGTGAGAAGACATGTTTATGAGCCAATGATGATGGTGAATTGATAGTTTACAAAAATATTGATTGGGTCACGTCGTGAATGATACTCATGATTGTTAAAGCATGAATTCTGGTACAAATTTTGAACTTTTTGAGCACATATGTGTGGGGGCTAGAATTTTGTAGGAATAATGGTGAAATTTGAAAGTTTTATGTGGTTAACTTGAAAGGCACCATTTATGAGTTGATTTAGCATGCAAACCCGTGAAAATAAGTCGCTATGTGGGACCTTGAATGAGAAAATTCGATTCGCCTTGAACTTTACATTTACCTCCGTTCCAATGCACTCATTAAAAGATCATACTCCCAACCGGCTGTAATCCAAAGTTATATTATATTCTTAGCCTAGGGAGTACATGTGTGAAAATTGTGTATTCAAAAAAAAAAAAAGAAAAAAGAAAAAAAAAGAATAAAGAAGGAGATGTAAGGTGAGGGGGAATAACAAAAAAGAAAAAAAAAAGAATAAAGAAGGAGATGTAAGGTAAAAAAACAAGGCATTACATAATGAAATGTAATAACAATCTAGTATGTGATTTAGGGAAACTCGTATCAAATCTGAATCGAGTTGTGCAATCCCGAGACCACATGAATTATACCTTTCTTGTCGAATAGTCGGTGTCGTAGTCGAAGTCTCGAATACCAAGTAGTCAATACAAATCTGAAATAGCATAATAAATGTGCACTCTATCCATATACATCTCAATGTACAATTCTGTAATCGCTTTCAATGTAATTCAACGGCGTAACGGCGTAGTCTCGCGATACCGATAACTCAATCTCAACATAACAATAATCGATTAACCTCAATCAATTCAACATCAATAGCACAATCATTTCAACACTGAAAATCTGCATAATCTCTCATAATACATGCTGGAATTTCGAAACAACGTCATACGGTATCTGAAAATCAATCCGGTAACGTTTCTACGATGCTCGTAATATCAAGAACACAATATAACTAACATATTACAATTTCTCCAACATTTAAAAGTCGAAATATGTTGGAATTAAATAAAACTTACGTCACCTTATAGCCGTCGATGCAAGAGACACAAATCTTACCTCGGAACACAAATCGGATGGCTAAATCTCGCACAATCACAACTCTAAGATCAAAAGAAATGGAAGCTCTCTCCTTGAAGTTCCCTCGGCCTCAGCACTCTGAAATGGAAGAGGTGAAGACACATAATCTATATTGCATGGTTTAAAGCACATGGCTCATTCTTCAAGTTACACGCATGACCGCGGGTGCGGTGATAAGTGGTGTTTTTACGTGTTTATTGCATTAGTTTTAGTTGTGTTTACATTGTGCATGCATGCATTTCATTTACATTTTGTTCATTTTAGAGTAATTATTTGCATTTTATCATGTCTCACTTGTGTGTGATGAATCTGCAGGAAAAATGGTCGGAAAACGGAAAATATAGCAAAGTGAATAAACTGAAGAAGTTGGACAGAAACTTGGCGCCCGAGCGGTACATTTCTACCACCCGGGCGCGAGAAGTGAAAAAACTGAAAGACATTACAGAAGGTTGGCGCCCGAGCGGTACATTTCTACCGCCCTGGCGCGAGAAGACGAAGTGACGAGACAGAGATTTGGCGCTCGGGCGGTGATTTTCTACCGCCCGAGCGCGAATACCGCACCAGTCGAGCAACATTACGGAAACATGGCGCTCGAGCGGTACTTCGCTACCGCCCGAGCGCCGCTTATTTTTGGAAAATCTCATTCGCGATTTCTTACCTTAATTTGGATGGTGGTTGCTATGGAAAGGGGAGGGCACAAATTTTGGGCATTGATTCAGACATAATTCGACAGCCGTCAAGGAGCTTTGGAGAGAACTTTGCGCTTGGAGTGAAGATTTGAAGTTTTCCGGGCATCGTTCTTCGCAGATTTCGTCACGTCTCGTATTTCTAGTTTATTTTCCGTTGTTTAAATATTGTTTTGCTTATTTTCATTATGAATTCTAGTAGCTAACTTTATTATTTGTTGGGATTAAAGGGGATCCTACCCCAAACTTTCAGTTGGTTAATTTATATTTCGGTTTGTGATTTATTCTTGATTATTCTACGATTTTCATTGTGTCGTTGAGCGTAGCTAACTTTTACGACAATTTTATATCACGAGTGAGTTCGAGAGAATAACTAGTGATAGGATCGAGTAGTATAATCTGCGGATCTACAATTTGCATAGACATATGAAATTGGATACGTGTGGATAGTCATAGTCCTTAGGGTCGAAAACTAGGGGATTTCATCAATCGAAATGCGGTTCATTCTTGATAAATAATTAAAGACATTTAATTACTTCATTGAGTGAATTAGTTTGGCATAGCTCGAGAGAGTGTGTTCAATTGAATAGGAAATCCTGTCGGAAGCGTAGAACACAATCGAACGAATTAATTAATTAATAAGGGGTAGGTGAACCAGAATTCCCAACAAATTCTTTTATCATTTGAAATTTAATCAATTGATTTGGCATTCATATTTCATCATTGAATCTTTGAGCTTGTTTATTTAAATTTTCTTGAATTTTATTAGTCATAAAACAAACAATCAAATTTCGTCGCTAAAGTTTTAATAACTAAAATAATAATTGTTCAACACAGTCTTCAGTGGAACGATACTCGTACTCACGTACACTATATTATAACTTGACATCGTGCACTTGCGATTTATTTTGAGCATACAAAATCATATTTTTTATTGGGGATTTTACTGTGCAAGTTTTGCTCGATCATGCGGTACACTAGCAGTGCGGGTGCGCTGTGCCCACGGCACATCTTGCATTTTACGTAATTCTTAGACCGCGGGTGCGGTCCCTGCATGACCGCGGGTGCGCTCTCACCACCGCGGGTGCGGGCTTGTTAGCACCGCGGGTGCGGTCTTGCTTCGCACAAATCCATCAACTTTCTGTCAATGCACCGCGGTTGCTGTCCACTTCTGAGTGCGGGTGCGGTCTGGCTTCGGCCTTACATTGTAAAATTCTATCTTTTTCACCTAACACTTCATATAATATAACATGCATTCTCATTGCTTCAAATCGAACATCAATAACAGTTGATAATTCTCGAGCCTTACATTTCTCCCCCTCTTAGACAGGAGTTCGTCCTCGAACTCGTAAACAAGTAATCATGCAAGTATATATGAAACAGTCTAATCAAAATTGAAAGGAAGACTCACATCATATGAATAGCTCGGGATGTTTCTGTCTCATCTCAGACTCTGTCTCCCAAGTTGCTTCCTCGATGCCATGACGACTCCATTGAACCTTTACAAGCGGAATGGTCTTGGTTCTAAGCTGTTTCTCTTTCCGATCAAGAATCTGTATCGGCTGTTCAATATAGCTCAAAGTCTGATCTAACTCTGATTCGTCAGGTTGAATGACATGAGAATCATCCGGCATGTATCTGCACAACATCGATACATGAAAAACGTCATGTATACCGGACAGTGAAGGAGGAAGAGCAAGTCTGTAAGCTCGATCGCCAATCTTCTCAAGGATCTCATACGGACCGACGTATCTAGGAGACAACTTTCCTCGCTTGCCAAATCTGACAACGCCTCTGAAAGGTGAAATCTTCAAAAATACTCTGTCTCCCTGCTCGAACACCAACGGTCTGCGTCTGACATTGGCGTACTTAGCTTGTCTATCCTGTGCTGTCTTCATTCGCTTTTGAATGATCTTCACTTTCTCGGTCATCTCACGAATCATATCAGGCCCCAACTCTGGTACCTCAGAGATATCATCTCAGTACAACGGAGATCTGCACTTCTTACCATACAAAGCTTCGAACGGTGCCATCTCAATGCTAGTCTGATAACTGTTGTTGTATGAAAACTCACACAACGGCAATGAATCTTGCCAACTAGTACCAAAGTCTAGTACTACAGCTCTCAGCATATCCTCTAAAGTCTGGATAGTCCGCTCTGACTGTCCGTCCGTCTGAGGATGATAAGCAGTGCTTAGGTGTAAAGTCGTACCCAAAGCCTGCTGCAAACTGTGCCAGAAGTGGGAAGTAAATCCTGGATCACGATCTGATACGATCGACTTCGGCACACCGTGCAATTTGACGACCTCTCTGACATACAACTCTGCCATCTGATCGTATCGATAGGTCATTCTGTACGGAATAAAGCACGCTGATTTGGTTAATCTGTCTATCACTACCCAAATCGCGTCACAGCCTCGCGAAGATCGAGGTAACTTCGTCACAAAATCCATGGAAATGTGGTCCCATTTCCATTCAGGAACAGACAAACTCTGAAGTAAACCCCCGGGCTTCTTTCTTTCTGGCTTCACCTGCTGGCAATTCAAACATTTAGACACAAATTCTGCAATATCGGTTTTCATTTGCTTCCACCAGAATTGTGTCTTCAAGTCATTGTACATTTTCCTGCCACCAGGATGAATGCTGAACCGACTACAGTGTGCCTCTGACATGATCTGTCGTCTCAAATCTGAAACCTCTGGCACAACTAAGCGGTTATTCACATACAGAACAGAATCTCTGACCTGATATTCTGAGATATGTCCAGCTCTGACCATATCAATCGATCTCTGCACACTCGGATCGATTCTCTGCGCTTCTTTGACCTTAAAAATCAGATCTGGCTCAATCTGGATCACAGCAAGTCGCAATGGTCTACTATCTGTATCAAATGTCAATCCAGACAAGCAACAATCTTCTACTAAATTCGATACACCTACGGTCGACAAGGAAAGAGCACATACCTTTCGACTCAAGGCGTCCGCCGCTGCATTCGACTTCCCTGGATAATACTTGATCTCGCAATCAAAATCTTTCAGCAGATCAAGCCATCTGCGCTGTCGCATATTCAGCTCTGACAGAGAGAATAGGTACTTAAGGCTCTTATGATCTGAATAGATCTCAAATTTCTCGCCATACAGATAATGACGCCAGATCTTGAGTGCAAAGACAATCGCCGCCAATTCAAGATCATGAATCGGATAACGGGTCTCGTGCGGCTTCAGCTGTCTAGAGGCGTACGCTATCACGTGCCCTCGCTGCATAAGAACACACCCTAACCCTCTGTGAGATGCGTCACAGTATACAACAAACTCACCTGTACCTGAAGGAATCGTCAAGACAGGTGCACTAGTCAGCCTCTTTTTCAACTCTACAAAACTGGCTTCACAATCTTCGGACCACACAAATGGCATGTTCTTCTGTGTCAACTGGGTGATAGGCTTCGCTATACTGGAGAAATCTCGGATAAAACGACGATAATACCCGGCTAGACCCATGAAACTGCGTATCTCAGGCACAGAAATCGGTCTCGGCCAACTGATCACAGCCTCAACTTTACTCGGATCTACCGCAATACCCTCTCCAGATATAATATGCCCCAAGAAGACAATCTGTCTCAGCCAAAATTCGCACTTGGACAGTTTAGCATACAACTGCTCTTTTCTCAAAGTTTTCAATACAATTCTCAGATGATCTGCATGCTCAGTCAGACTCTTCGAATACACCAAAATATCATCAATGAACACAATCACAAAATCATCTAAATATCTCTGAAAAATACGGTTCATCAAACACATAAATACCGCTGGTGCATTCGTTAAACCAAAAGGCATAACGATAAACTCGTAGTGTCCATACCTGGTTCGGAATGCAGTCTTTGGAATATCAACGTCTCTAACTCTGAGCTGATGATACCTTGATCACAAATCAATCTTCGAGTATACAGAAGATCCCTGTAACTGATCAAATAAATCATCGATGCGCGGCAAAGGATACTTGTTCTTTGCTGTTGCCTTGTTCAACTGTCTGTAATCAATACATAACCGCATCGAACCATCTTTCTTTCTAACAAAAAGCACTGGAGCACCCCAAGGAGATACACTGGGTCTAATATATCCCTTGGACAGGAGATCTTCCAACTGTGCTTTCAACTCTTTCAGCTCTATCGGTGCCATCCTATACGGAGCTCTCGAAATAGGAACACTGCCTGGCACAAGATCTATGCTGAAATCAACCTCTCGAACTGGAGGCAACCCGGGAATCTCATCAAGAAAAACATCTGCAAACTCGTAAACCACTGGCAGATCTGCCAATGCTGGGCTCGACTTCAGTAGATCTACTGAATACACGAGAAAGCCCTCTGCTCCTCTCTGAAGCAATCTACTCATAGTCAGAGCAGATACTAAGGGAATCCGAGATCTGGAACCCTTTCTGTAGAATTTCCACTCCTTTGTCATCTCGGGTCTGAATCTGACAATCTTGTGGAAACAATCTACAGTGGCCCTGTACTTGGTCAACATGTCTATACCAACTATACAATCAAAATCGGCTAAACCAAGTACTACACAATCTAAATCAATCTCATGCCCCTCAAACTGAAGCATACAGTGTCTAACAGTAGCCACCGATATCAAACCACTTCCCAACGGAGAAGCTATAGACACTACTGTCGACAAAGACTCAACAGGCAATGAATGTCTCAATGCAAAATGTTCAGATATAAATGTATGAGATGCACCTGTGTCAATCAACACATATGCAGGATAACCGCAAAGAAAACAGTTACCTGCAATGACGTCATCTGGCGCCTCCTGCGCCTGCTCCTCTGTCAGGGCAAACACCCTAGCCTGCTGTCGGGGAGGCTGACTCACTGTTTGACTACCTCCTGGTCTTTGCTGGGTCTGTGTAGATGGTGGCTGGAAGGAGTGTACAGAGGATGCATGTCTCTCCATCTGTGGCGCTGGTGCGGATGACCCTGCACTCTGGAATCGTTGTGCACCTCTCTGGGGACAAACTCTGGCGAAGTGTCCCTGTTGCCTACAGATGTTGCAGCGTCCCATAACTCCTTGACACTGCTCCGTCGCATGTCGTCCTCCACACGAGCTACAATATACGCCACTGTAATCTGAACCCTGACCTCTCTGTCGAGATCCACTCGAACTCGATGAACTACTCCCGGACTTCTTAAACTGCTTGCCCTTAGCCTTCAAAAATTCCTTCTTGCCACTACCACTAGCTCCACTGTCAAAACGAGGAGGAGGTGGTGGAAACTGTACGGTCGTGGACTGTGGCGGTCTCTGCCCCTGAACACCGTAAGAAGCGCCTCGCTGCCTGATCAAGCCAGCCTCTGCTCCCTTAGCTCTGTTCAGTGCCTCTGAAAAAGTATTAGGCCGTCCCGTGTTCACCAAAGTAAAAACATCGGGGTTCAGCCCGTTGATGAACTGATCAGCCACTGCCTCGTCGTTCCCTGCTACATGCGGTGCAAATCGAAGCAACGCAGAAAATTTAGCCACATACTCCTCGATGTTCCACTGTCCCTGCCTTAAATTCGCAAATTCAGCTCCTTTATCTTTTCGGTAGGAAACGGGGAAGAAGCGCTGATAGAACTCATCTTTGAAGACTTTCCACGTGATGTCAATGCCTCGGTGCTCCAAGGCTCTCTTCGTAGTCAACCACCAGCTCTTTGCAACCTCCTGCATCTGATGCCCTATCAGTTTCACACGTCGCTCATCAGTATATGCCAAAGACTCAAACAACATCTCGATATCATCAAGCCAGCTCTCACACTCTACTGCACTCTCTGTGCCCTTCAAGGTAGGCGGATGGAAAGACTGAAATCTCTTCAATAAGGTCTCCATCGGCGCAGCGGTAACATCCATCTGTGCACCGGATGTACTACCCTGCTCTGGCTGTGGTATACGTCTAGGTGGCATAAATCTGATTATCAAACTGATTAGTACACAAATTATGCAATCTGTCTCAGCCCTCCTCTGATCATATACCTCTGATCGAGAATCGGTTCTGATTCAGGCTTGAAATGCTGTAAATCAATTCAGATAATACAACAACATATAATAGGGAAGGCAATAAAGCATGCTAGCATCCCACAAGCAAAGAAGATGACTCGATCTACCCCGCTCATTCTATTCTATCTCAGTTTACAGAACCTACGTACAGCTCTGATACCAGCTGTTGTGGGGACCCGGGCTCTAACTCAATTCTTTTGGGATTTAATCGGATCTTTGTTCGAAAATGTGGGTCAAAAATTTGCTTTTAACATTAATCCAAATGTATAACTAAAGCATATCATGTCTTTATATTAATTAAACAACATAACGTACATACATGTATGTTTCGTACAAGCATACACTAGTGTGCAAATACCAACTACAAACATAAGTGATACAAGTCTAGTAGGAAACACTACAAATCTTCAACGCCCGAGATCTCCACGCTATCATCAATCTCTCATCTAGCTCGAGACCCAGATCCTGCCCCACCTGTTGCCATGCAAACATACAGACACGACAACAGCCGGATAACTCCGGTGAGAACATATCCCAGTATAAAACATGGATGCATGCAATGTAATAATCATGTACAAGAGCATAGCATATATCAAGTAACATTAATGCAAATCTAAACATGTAGAAGAATACAAATCTGTATTCAACATTTAAATCTTGACTCGACTCATTTCTAATCTAGGGATCCCGTGTGAATAAGACGGTCTGTTACCTACCCAACCACTCGAGGCAACGGTACGTCTTATTCCTAGACTTCGGTCAACTCTGTATCGAAGGTCTACACATAGAGTAAATCTACTACCATGCGTCGATACACCGAAACGTCTAGTTTTGGCCAGTCTGCCAATATCTCCTATCTCAGGACTCGAATATAAATCAATAAACAAGGGATTACATAATGAAATGTAATAACAATCTAGTATGTGATTTAGGGAAACTCGTATCAAATCTGAATCGAGTTGTGCAATCCCGAGACCACATGAATTATACCTTTCTTGTCGAATAGTTGGTGTCGTAGTCAAAGTCTCGAATACCAAGTAGTCAATACAAATCTGAAATAGCATAATAAATGTGCACTCTATCAATATACATCTCAATGTACAATTCTGTAATCGCTTTCAATGTAATTCAACGGCGTAACGGCGTAGTCTCGTGATACCGATAACTCAATCTCAACATAACAATAATCGATTAACCTCAATCAATTCAACATCAATAGCACAATCATTTCAACACTGAAAATCTGCATAATCTCTCATAATACATGCTGGAATTTCGAAACAACGTCATACGGTATCTGAAAATCAATCCGGTAACGTTTCTACGATGCTCATAATATCAAGAACACAATATAACTAACATATTACAATTTCTCCAACATCTAAAAGTCGAAATATGTTGGAATTACATAAAACTTACGTCACCTTATTGCCGTCGATGTAAAAGACACAAATCTTACCTCGGAACACAAATCGGATGGCTAAATCTCGCACAATCACAACTCTAAGATCAAAAGAAATGGAAGCTCTCTCCTTGAAGTTCCCTCGGCCTCAGCACTCTGAAATGGAAGAGGTGAAGACACATAATCTATATTGCATGGTTTAAAGCACATGGCTCATTCTTCAAGTTACACGCACGACCGCGGGTGCGGTACACTAGCAGTGCGGGTGCGCTGTGCCCACGGCACATCTTGCATTTTCCGTAATTCTTAGACCGCGGGTGCGGTCCCTGCATGACCGCGGGTGCGGTCTCACCACCGCGGGTGCGGTCTTGTTAGCACCGCGGGTGCGATCTTGCTTCGCACAAATCCATCAACTTTCTGTCAATGCACCGCGGGTGCTGTCCACTTCTGAGTGCGGGTGCGGTCTGGCTTCGGCCTTACATTGTAAAATTCTATCTTTTTCACCTAACACTTCATATAATATAACATGCATTCTCATTGCTTCAAATCGAACATCAATAACAGTTGATAATTCTCGAGCCTTACATTTGTAAGGTCCAAGAATTTAAATTTACGTAACCTGAATGCATGCAATCTAGGGTTTTATTTAAATTAGGTGTTTATTTATTTTATGCATTTAATGCATAATTATTGCATGATAGGATTCATTTCACGATTGTTTTAAAAGTACACGCATTAGGGTTTCTAGATGCATCTCACGCTCGATCGAGGAACGGAGACCGGGGAATTATCAGGAAAATTATTTTAATTACATGATTAATTTTTATTAATTAATATAAGGTGTTTTATGTGTATTTTTCAAAAAATGGGCTTTGTTGGGTATTTTTACCCGCCAGATCATATTTTTAATCGGTACGTAAATTTTAACGATTTAAAGGACTTTTTGAGGGCTCGAGCAATATTTTCAAAAATTTAACAAAACGAAATACTTTTCAGGGTTGTTTTTAGGATTGATGGGTTTGTTTTTATGCTAAACGGGCTCAAAACACTTTTAAAAGTTTCTAGGGCCCATTAGTGCACATTTAAGTATTTTTAAAACCCCACAAACCCACCCTAAACCTAACCCTAACCTAGCAGCCGCCCTCCTCCCCCCTTCAGCAGCCTCCCCTTAAAAATTTTGTAAGAAAAACAGCAGCAATCTCTCGGCCATAGCTGCGTGATCTCAAGAGGATCATTCCCCGCTCATCCGGCGCTTCCCCGACGCGTTTTTCTTCAAGCTTTCGTTCTTAAATCATTAATGCATGCCATGTATCTTATTTTAGGCATCATTCACGTCGTTATATGCTGTCATGCGTGATTTTTATATGCTTTGATCGGGTTTTTGCATGGACAATCGTTTATGGTTCGTTTTTCTTATGGTTCACACATACATCCTTTACATCTCACGTTTTTTTTGTGGCTGTGCTAGAGCTGTCGGCTGCTGTTTTTTAGAGGCTGAACCACGTCAACAATTAAGGGACAATAGGTTTGAGTCATGATTTGGGCAAGTTGTTGCATAGGCCGAGAGGTGCGCTTGGAGGTGTGTCTTGTTTTGATGGTGGATTGAGTGAGGAGTGGAGCTGGCGGTGCAAGGGCTGAACCGAGGCATGGAAAAAACCCTGGTGGGTCTAAGACACGCCGCAGGTAGGCTCAACCATCGCTGGAACCATCCATATAGCCGGCCGATTGCATGATGGAGGGGTGAGTCTCGGGTGGGGTGATTTCGGGCCATGACAAGTTGGGGCATCGTGGGGTTTGCATGTAGCTGCAAGTCATGGTAATTTGAGTCCAGTAGGGTAAGGTCTTGGTCCTAAGTGGTCTAGTTCAAGGCTGGTTGGGGTGGCTATCGAGCTAGGGCCGAGAATTGGTGAGTAGGGTTTTCGAATTGTTGGTGCTGGAAATTTCAGTAGCTTTCAACAAGGTTTTGGGGACTTTGGGTGGTTTGCATTAGAGAGTTTTAGGTTTACCTCGATGATATTAAGTGGTGTTTTAAGGTGGCAGAAATTTCGGTTAAGTTTCGGGTCGATTTGGATTAAAACCGTGACTACGATCCATGTTTTAAAACAAGTCGGTTAAGTTTGAAATGTGCTCAAGTTTACGTCTAAGGAATACATTTAATTATATTTTGGGATGTTTTAAGGAGTTTGGTAACCTTCGGGTAAAACTTTAGAGGCCCAAGGGTCAAACAGTCATTTTGGGTTTCTAGAGAAAAATAGTCGTTTTGCACCCGGGGTGAGATTTTAGTTCTAGCAGCGCCCAAAGCACAAATTTACCATGCTTTTAAATTTTTATGCATCATGGTCATGTTTTTTTTTTTTATGAAATTATGAAATATGTGATAAACATAAAATTTGTACATTAATTAAATGTTTATAATATAAATATATAGTTTTTGTTTTATTAAATGTTTAAATATTATATGTTTTATAATAAATTGTATAAAATATAAGTAGTTGTGTAATTATAAGTTTTTACTATATTTTACAGGTTCGATAAAACAAGAATAAACTTGGCGTTGCAAATGAGATTAAGATGATTCTTGGACCTGTAGAAAGTTGATGTTAATATCTACAATATTGGTGGCAAGCATAATATAAAAATCCTCTCACAATTGGGATCAAATTAAGCAACAAATAAAGTTACCAAAGAAGTGACAGTTTTACCATGCTCTAGTATTTTGACCATATCTCTCAAATTACTTGGTCAAATGGTCTGAAAAAAATACCACAACTAGACAACTCAATTATCCACATGTTTCTTTTTATGTGAAGAAGCAAATTCGGAGAAGAAGATTTTCAAAAGTGGTGTGTAATATAATATAATATCTTGGAACACCAATGAAGACTTATGTGTAAAAAAATAATATTTTATTTGTGGTTGTCTCCCCAAATTTGGCTATAAATAGAGGTGCATTGTAATGTATTGAGATATCCCTCATTTTATGAACAAACATTTGAGTTCATAATATTTCTCTCTATATTTTTCCTTTATTTCTTCATTTAAATATAATTAGTATGTTAATTTCATATTCAAAGTTTTACACTTTGAATAATGAATAGCTAACTTCCTAAAGTTGAGATGAAAATGTGAAACTCTTGGCATGATAATAAGGTTACTAAAAGGTAAGAATCTATGTTTTATATTATTTAATCATTATTTATTGTTTATGTTATATTTATTTCTTTAAGCATTTTTATACCCTACTTATAAGTGGGAGTTTTGATTTATTGTTGCTATATGTTACACTAAATTCTTGGAACCATTTAAATGTTAGTTTGGTATTACCAACCATTTAAAGTAGATGTCTTGATTTATTATATATGATATATTATAATATTAAATTACTTGGAACCATTTAAATGTTTGTTTGGTTTTACCAAACATTTAAAGTGGGAACCTTGATTTACTATATATAAATATATCATAATATTAATTTCTTGGTATCATTTAAATTTTAGTTTGGTTTTAACAACCAATTAAAGTGGGAACCTTGATTTAGTGTTTACAAATATATATATAGCACAATAAATACTTGACAACATTTATAAGTTTTGGTATATATTATATACTTATAAGATAATAATATATAACATAATATAAATATGATTATTTAATATATTGGAACCATTTTATTAAGTGGATTTCAATAATGTTCGTTAATGTTAACTTTATTAAAATACCAAGAGTGGATCCTTTAATCTCAACTACTTAAATTAAAATTTGAACAATTAAAAATTACCAATTCAAGATTCAAACAACTAAAAGAAAAAATAAATAAAAAGACATTGTAGTGGACTTGTAATTACCTTAGCTTCCTCGTGGATACGATATTCGAACTCATTGAATTATACTACCTGTGGACAACTTACTCTTGGAAGTGCAACAATCAAAGTCGCAACAAGTTTTTGGCGCCGTTGCCGGGGAAGTATAATTTAATTTCAAGTCTATTTAATTTTGTTTATAGTTTATTTTTCTTTATTTGAATTTTTTTGTTTTTGTGTGTTTTTATTCTTTGCATTTGCATTTGCATGAGCATTTGATCACGTACACTTAGTGGTCGACTCATTCGAAATAACCCTTTAGTTTTACAAAATATGGCGGAAGAACGCATCCAGAAAATGAAGATGAAATTCAATCTCAACATGATCATGATATACAAAGAACACTTAGAGATCACATGAATCCTACACATACTAGTGCACCTTCATGTCTAGTTTTTCTCCTTATGCATCTCATTTCAATTTTAAGCCTGGTATTATCCAACTTTTACCCAATTTTCATGGCTTAGATTCTGAAAATCCATACATGCATTTACGAGAGTTTGAAGAAGTGTGCAACACATATAATGATCTAAATTTTAGCATGAACACCATTCGACTTAAGCTTTTTCCTTTTTATTTAAAAGATAAAGCTAAAACTTGGCTACAAAATCTTAGATCGGGATCCATTCGAACTTGGGATGAATTGCAACAACAATTTTTGAAAAAGTTTTTTCCATCTCATAGAACAAATTCTTTCGAAAGGCAAATCATTACTTTCACTCAAAAACAAGGAGAAACATTTTATTAGTGTTGGGATATATACAAAGAATTGCTTAATCTTTGTCCACATCATGGTTTTGAAATTTGGAGAGTTGTTTCTCAATTTTATGAAGGCTTAACACCTAAAGATAGGCAAATGGTTGAATTTATGTGTAATGGAACATTTGAAGATAAAGATCCAAACGAGGCAATTGAGTATCTCGATTCATTAGCTGAAAATGCTCAAAATTGGAACACTATAGGTACAATCGAACCATCAAACAAAATTCAATCTCCTACATCTGGTGGAGGTATGTACACTCTCAAAGATGAAATGATCTTCAAGCTAGATTTACCTCTTTGGCAAAAAAATTTGAGGCACTTGAATTGAAAAGAATGGTCAATTAAAATATGTTCAAGAAATTGTGTGTCATATCTGTGATACAAGTGATCATTTTACACAAGATTGTCCCACTTTGCCCTCTTTTAAAGAATGTCTCCATGAACAAGCCAATGTTTTGAACAATTTCAAAAGGACAAATTTTGAACCATTTTCTCAAAATTACAATCCAGGTTAGCGAAATCATCCAAATTTTAGTTGGAGGAATGATAATGCTGCACAATTTTCACAACCACATTTCCAAAATCAACAAAATTTTCTAAATTATGCACCTTATGTTCCTCTATCTAAAAGAAATTTGGAAGATACATTGAATTCTTTCATTGCAAAGCAAGAGTCTATCAATACTCAAACTGCTCAAACCATGACAGATTTGAAAGATACTCTTGCTAAATTTGCATCTGCACTTAATGTTCATGAAAAAGGTAAATTTCCTTCACAACCTTTGCCTAATCCCAAGGATCATCATTCACAAACTGGAACTTCTGGAACTCAACCGATGGATCAGGTAAAATCTGTTATTACCCTTCGAAGTGATAAGGTTGTGGAAAAATCCATTCTTGAACCTTGTGAAGATGATGATAAATCAACTCCAAAGGATAAGGAAGTGGAACCCATAACTTACGAAGAGGAGGTTCAACAGACAGTGTCACCACCATTCCCTCATGCATTGAAAAATACAAAAAAATCAAATTTGAATTCTGATATATATGATATTTTTTAAACAAGTAAAAGTTAATATTCCTTTATTAGATGCAATAAAACAGGTACCATCATATGCCAAATTTTTGAAAGACTTGTGCACTGTGAAAAGAAAATTGAATGTGAAAAAGAAAGCATTTTTAGCCGAACAAGTAAGCAATCATTCAAAATAATAATACTTTGAAATACAAAGACCCTGGTTGTCCTACTATTTCATGTATTATTGGAGAAAGAAAGATTAAAAAAGCCTTGCTTGATCTTGGAGCTAGTGTGAATTTACTTCCATATTCAGTTTATCAAGAACTCAATCTAGGCGAGTTAAAATCTACTTCGGTAACACTTTTACTTGCCGATAGATCTGTTAAGGTGCCAAGAGGTATGATAGAAGACGTGTTTGTTCAAGTTGATAACTTTGTATATCCTGTCGATTTCATAGTTTTAGATACACAACCTATCGAAGCTTGTAATGCAATTCCTGTAATTCTGGGTTGTCCATTTTTATCAACTTCTAATGCCCTTATAAATTGCATGAATGGAATAATGAAGTTGTCATTTGGTAACATGACCTTGGAGCTCAATGTTTTTAATCTTTGTAAGCAACCACATGACAAAGGAGATGAAAGTGAAGTATGAAAATCTTATTGAAACTCTTGTGGAAGAAAAAATTCAAGAAGGGAGTACTCGTAATCAATTAGATATTTGTTCAATTGAAACTGTTAAAGAAAATATTGAAATTGATCTTGATGAATTTATCAGGTATCACTCGTTACCAGGATCAGAGAAAGAATTTGATGCAAAATATGAGAACAAAGGCGAACCACCCATATTGGAGTTAAAACCTGTAATGTCCAAGATTTTATATCGTGTTAAATTACGATTATTAATTTCTAATCGAGACGATTATCAAAAGGGCTAACCGAAACACGAAATGAGATCGCGTGTGAAAATTGATGTGCGAGGACAGTAGCATCGGCGCACATGCACGAGAGGTCCAGAAAGGTTGGTGCATGCCTGATCGCGCACATGCGCGAGACAACCTGAGAGTTGGAAATTTTGAGCAATGGCCTCGCGCATATGCGCCGAGTAAGGGTGCGCATATGCGCGAGTCTCCGTGAAGCTACACGCCGAGACAGAATGTCTCGCGCATATACGCAGAAGGTGGTCGCGCATATGCGCGAGACGTGCAGCACAAAGACATGGGCCACATTTTGGGAAACATGCACGGTATATATATATATATATATATATATATATATATCAACGCAGGCTACTATAGGACGTAAGTTTTATTACGTTTTGACATGTTTTGAAATTATGATGTTGTTGGAATTGAATACACGTCATATATGTTGTTTTTGACATGTTAGACAGTGTAGAATCGAAGTCAGGTTAAGAAACGGACTGAATATGGAATTGTTATGATTTTCCGAATGAGAGTGACTAGAATTGATGTCAGATTTGTACGGTGGTTGATTGTAAATTATTGGAATTAGTAGATACTGGTTTGGTATCACCGATATCGCAGGATTGTGCTATTGTACTGTCAGAATTTGATAAAATAGAGATGTCGTGATGTGATTAGAAAATTGATACAGATATTGATATTATCATTGCCAGATTGAACAATGACAGACTGTGAGTCAAGACTTCGATTGTATCAGAGCGACAACAAGAAAGGTATAAATAAATGTTGATTCGGGATTGCACAACTCGAGTTAGGTTTGACTTGAGTTTCCCAAAATCACATACTTTATTTTATTGCATTGATATTTTCAGATTATCAGATTGATATGTTTAGTCTATTGAATTATAGCAGAGCCAGAGTTTGAGTCTAGGGCAGATCAGCCTAGCTAGGGCAGAACCGCCGAGTCTTTGGCAGAACCGCGAAGACTCTAGACTTACGATGTATCGATGAGCTTAGATGTAGATCGACGTCTATTGTAGACATTCGATACAGCATACCAAAGTCTAAATTTGATTGGGATCCCTAGGTTAGAAATAAGATAAGATAAGATAACAAGTCATTGACTTAAATACAGATTCGTATTTGTTCATGTAGTCAGATTGGATACATGTTTTAATAATTGTTTATGCTTTTATATATGTTTTATATGATTGCATTAATACATTGTTTATACTGGGATATTTATATCTCACCGGAGTTATCCGGCTGTTGTCTTGTCTGTATGTGTGCATGGCAACAGGTGGGACAGGTTCAGGGTCACAGAGGTGAAGAAAGATCGAGATTAGAGTGGTGATTCCGGACATGGATATAGATAGGTTTTATTACTTGATGTAGTAGGTTAACCTAGTTTTGAACTAGATGCATGTTATACAGGATTTGTATTATTATACTGGTTTGTATAATAGAATGATTCCATTACCTTTCGCATTTAAAAAAAAATTTAGACCCTGTTTATTCTAATTGATTAAATTAGTCCCAATGATGATTAAGAAGATGATTAGCGTACGGGTCCCCACAACAGGTGATATCAGAGCGATAGATCCTTTAGATTGAGATAGAAGAGGCTAGTGAGCGGGGTAGATTGAGGTTTTCTTTCCTGCTGTTGAATGCTAGCATGTCTTACTGCTTTAATACATGTTACTTCTTTATCTGATTTGATATAGTAATATGTTTTATTGAGATTGGATCATTACTGATTCTAGATCAGCAGTAAGATGATCAGAGGAGGATTGAAACAGAATTGTGGTATTTGTTACTAATCTATTTGTTTATCAGATATGCCTCCGAGGCGAGTACCAGAACAAGGAAGTACATCAAATCCTCCAATGGATGTCACCCCGACTCCAATGGAAACGTTACTGAAACGATTTCAGTCATTTCATCCGCCGACTTTGAAAGGAACAGAGAACGCTGTGGAGTGCGAGAGTTGGCTTGATGATATTGAGATGCTGTTCGAATCCTTGGAGTATACAGATGAGAGGAGAGTGAAATTGATTGGACACCAGTTACACGATGTTGCAAAGACAGGTGGATTACGAGAAAGAGGGAATTGGAGCATAGAGGTACGACTATTACCTGGGATATTTTTAGAACTGAATTTTACCAACGATTCTTTCCAGTGTCGTACCGAAAGGACAAGGGGGCGGAGTTTGCCAATCTAAGGCAAGGACAGATGAACATAGAAGAGTACGTGTCCAAGTTCTCCTCCTTGCTGAAATTTGCTCCACATGTGGCTGACAGCGAGGAAGCTACTGCCGACCAGTTCATCCATGGCTTGAACCCCGATATTTTCACATTGGTGAACACAGGGCGACCGAATAATTTTACTGACGCCCTGAACAGAGCTAAGGGAGCAGAAGCCGATCTGATGAGACAAAAAGGAGTTTCATTTGTGCCTCCAGCACCGAGACCACAACAACCCCCTCCCAGATTTGAGGGTGTCAGCAGCAGTGGAGGGAAGAAAGAATTTTTGAAAGCCAGAGGAAAGCAATTCAAGAAATCTGGCAGCAGTTATTCCAGCTCCGGTGGTTCCAGACAGAGCCAGAGTTACGCTGGAGTTTATTGCAAGACTTGCGGAGGAAGACATGCAACTGAACAATGCCAGGGAGTGACTGGTTGTTGCAACATTTGTAAACAGCCGGGACACTTTGCTAAAGTGTGTCCACAGAGAGGTTCCCAAAGATCTCAGGGAGCCGAGTCATCGGGATCAGCAGCACAGACTGAGAGACGATCAGCTGCTGTTCACACATTCCAGCCAGCGCCATCTCAGTCACAGCAGAGGCCAGGAGGTAGCCAGACTGTTAGCCAGCCTCCTAGACAGCAGGCCAGGGTATTCGCTTTGACGGAGGAGTAGGCTCAGGAAGCACCAGATGACGTTGTGGCAGGTAACTGTTCTTTATGTGGTTACTCTGCTTACGTATTGATTGATGCCGGTGCTTCACATACATTTATTTCTGAACGATTTGCATTAAGTCATGCATTGCCTGTAGAGTTTTTAGCTACTGTAGTGTTTGTCTGTTTGCCTTTGGGGATAGGTTTGATATCTGTAAACTCTGTTAAGCATTGTGTACTACAGTATGACGGGCATGAGATTGAATTAGATTGCATCGTACTTGGGCTGTCCGATTTCGATTGTATTATCGGTATTGATATGCTGACAAAGTACAGAGCGACAGTTGATTGTTTCCACAAGATAGTGAGATTCAGACCAGATATGGCTGAAGAGTGGAAATTATATGGTAAGGGTTCTAGATCGAGAATTCCTTTAATATCCATATTATCTATGACTCGATTGTTACAGAAAGGAGCAAAGGGATTCCTTGTCTATTAAGTAGATGTACTGAAGTCGAGTCCATCATTGGCAGACTTGCCAGTGGTACGTGAGTTCGCTGACGTCTTCCCAGATGAGATCCCGGGATTACCTCCAGTTAGAGAGATAGATTTCAGTATTGAATAGATGCCAGGTACAGTGTCGATATCTAGAGCTCCGTACAGAATGGCACCAGTTGAATTGAAAGAATTGAAGAATCAGCTGGAAGACTTACTGGCCAAGGGGTACATCAGACCGAGTGTTTCTCCTTGGGGTGCTCCAATATTGTTTGTAAGAAAGAAAGACGGTTCGATGAGACTCTGCATCGACTATCGGCAACTAAACAAGGCAACGATAAAGAATAAATATCCTTTGTCTCGTATTGATGATTTATTCGATCAGTTGCAGGGTTCTTCCGTATATTCCAAAATTGATTTAAGATCGGGATATCATCAGCTGAGAGTCAGAGATTCTGATATCTCAAAGACCGCATTCAGAACCAGGTATGGACATTATGAATTTATTGTCATGTCATTTGGTTTGACGAATGCTCTAGCTGTGTTTATGGGATTGATGAACCGTATCTTCCAGAAATATCTTGATAATTTTGTGATTATTTTCATCGATGATATTTTGATTTATTCGAAGAATATGTGTGAGCATGCTGAGCATTTAAGAATTGTGTTGCGAATTTTAAGGGCTGAGAAGTTATATGCTAAACTGTCAAAATGCGAGTTTTGGTTAAGACAGGTAGTATTTCTAGGTCATATTATATCCGGAGACGGGATATCAGTGGATCCCAGTAAAGTGGAAGCCGTGATTTCTGGGCCAAGACCGACGTCAGTGCCTGAAATTCGCAGTTTCATGGGTTTAGCGGGATATTACCGTCGTTTCATTAAAGATTTCTCGAGTATTGCTAAACCAATTACTCAGCTGACTCAGAAGAATGCTCCATTTTTTTGGTCTGAAGAATGTGAGACCAGTTTTCTGGAGTTAAAGAAGAGGTTGACCAATGCCCCGGTGTTGACTATTCCATCCGGTACTGGTGATTTTGTGGTTTATTGCGACGCTTATCACAGAGGGTTGGGATGTGTTTTGATGCAGCGAGGGCATGTTATTGCTTATGCCTCAAGACAACTTAAACCACATGAGACCCGTTATCCAATTCATGACCTAGAATTGGCAGCCATTGTCTTTGCATTAAAGATATGGCGACATTACCTTTATGGGGAGAAGTTTGAGATATATTCTGATCATAAGAGTTTCAAATATCTTTTTCACAATCTGAATTAAATATGAGACAGTGAAGATGGCTGGATTTGCTTAAAGACTTTGATTGTGAAATCCAATACTATCCGGGAAAGTCTAATGCAGCAGCTGATGCACTAAGTCGAAAGGTATGTTCTTTATCCTTGTCGACGATCGGTGTTTCAAATTTGATAGAAGATTGTTGTCTGTCTGATTAGCATTTGAAACAGATTATCGACCGTTAAGACTTTATACGGATGCAAGTAGAACCTGAACTGATTATGAGAATCAAGGCAGCTCAGAAAGTTGATCAGAATATACAGAAATCAATAGCGATGGTTAGAACAGGACATCGATCGGAGTATCAGGTACGTGATAACGTCTTGTATGTGAATAATCGTTGGTGTGCCAAATGTTTCAAATTTGAGATGACAAGTATTGTCAGAAGCGCACAACAGTCGATTCAGTATTCATCCTGGTGGCAGAAAGATGTATAATGATTTGGAAAGACAGTTCTGGTGGAAACAAATGAAGACTGACATCGCAGAATTTGTTTCCAAATGTCTGAATTGCCAGCAGGTGAAGGCAGAAAGAAAGAAACCAGGAGGTTTATTACAGAGTTTGTCTATTCCTGAATGGAAATGAGATCACATTTCCATGGATTTTGTGACGCAGCTACCGCGTTCCTCCCGAGGTTGTGATGCAATTTGGGTCGTGATTGATAATTGACCAAATCCGCATGTTTTATTCTTTACAAGATGACGTACAGATTTGACCAGATGGCAGAGATCTATGTCAGAGAAGTGGTCAGATTACATGGAGTGTCGAAGTCAATTGTATCAGACCGTGATCCTCGATTTACTTCGCACTTCTGGCAGAGTTTGCAACAGGCTCTCGGTACGAAGTTACACCTGAGTACCGCTTATCATCCACACACTGACGGACAGTCAGAGCGGACTATCCAGACATTGTAAGATATGCTGAGAGCAGTAGTGCTGGATTTCAGCACTAATTGGCAAGATGCATTGCCGCTTTGTGAGTTTTCGTACAACAACAGCTATCAGACGAGTATTGAGATGGCACCATTCGAAGCGTTGTACGGAAAGAAGTGTCGATCCCCTCTCTATTGTGATGGTATCTCTGAAGTGCCTGAGATTGGACTTGATATGATCAGAGATATGACAGAAAAAGTGAAGCTAATTCGAAAGAAAATGAAGGCAGCGCAAGATAGACAGACCAAATATGCCAATGTTCGACGCAGACTGTTGGTATTTGGTGTAGGAGACCGAGTATTTCTAACGATTTCACCCTTCAGAGGAGTTGTCAGATTTGGCAAGAAAGGGAAACTGTCTCCACGATACATTGGGCCTTGTGAGATTCTTGAGAAGATAGGAGATCGTGCCTATCGACTTGCTTTACCGCCTTCATTATCCGGAATACATGATGTCTTTCATGTATCGTTATTAAGAAAATACCTTCCTGATGCTTCACTTGCTATTCAGCCAGACGAGGCCGAACTGGGTGAGACGTTGAGCTATGTTGAAAAACCGATTCAGATTATCGATCATAAAGAAAAACAGCTCAGAACGAAGACTATTCCACTCGTAAAAGTTCAATGGACTCATCATGGTACTGAAGAAGCAACCTGGGAAACTGAATCAGCTATGAGACAAGAGTTTCCAGAGTTATTTCGATAATGTAAATTTCTTATACAGTTTTGTATATATACTCCTTTTTGATACGATTAATTACCTGAGATTTCGGGGACGAAATCGTATCTTAGGGGGGGAGAAATTTAATTCCCAAGATTTTATATCGTGTTAAATTACGATTATTAATTTCTAATCGAGACGATTATGAAAGGGCTAACCGAAACACGAAATGAGATCACGTGTGAAAATTGATGTGCGAGGACAATAGCATCGGCGCACATGCGCGACTATATGCGCGCACATGCGCGAAAGGTCCAGAAAGGTTGGCGCACATGCCCGACTTGGATTCGCGCACATGCACGAGACAACCCAAGAGTTGACAATTTTGAGCAATGGCCTCGCGCATATGCGCCGAGTAAGGGCGCCCATATGCGTGAGTCTCCGTGAAGCTACGCGCCGAGACAGAATGTCTCGCGCATATGCGCGAGACATGCAGCACAAAGACATGGGCCACGTGTTGGGAAACATGCACGGTATATATATATATATATTCGAAGGTAAATGAAAAATCAGAGAAAAAAAGAAGAAATCGAGACCCATTTTCCAATTTGATTTTAGAATTTGATTCGTGAGAAATCCATCCGTTAGATTTTAAATCCGACTTCGGTACTGTGTTCATATCAACGCAAGCTACTACAGGACATAAGTTTTATTACGTTTTGACATGTTTTGAAATTATGATATTGTTGGAATTGAATACACGTCATATATGTTGTTCTTGACATGTTAGACAGTGTAGAATCGAAGTCAGATTAAGAAACAAACTGAATATGGAATTGTTATGATTTTCAGAATGAGAGTGACTAGAATTGATGTCAGATTTGTACGGTGGTTGATTGTAAATTATTGGAATTAGTAGATACTGGTTTGGTAGCACCGATATCGCAGGATTGTACTATTGTACTGTCAGAATTTGATAAAACAGAGATGTCATGATGTGATTAGAATATTGATACAGATATTGATATTATCATTTCCAGATTGAACAGTGACAGACTGTGAGTCAAGACTTCGATTGTATCAGAGCGAAAGCAAGAAAGGTATAAATAAATGTTGATTCGGGATTGCACAACTCTAGTTAGGTTTGACTTGAGTTTCCCAAAATCACATACTTTATTTTATTGCATTGATATTTGCAGATTATCAGATTGATATGTTTAGTCTATTGAATTGTTTTGGGACATGTCGTGTCATCTCATGTAATTGAAGTTGATAAAGCAAAAGTTGATGTCATTGCCAATTTACTCTCTCCAAAAATCATTAAAGAAATTTGCTCATTTTTGGGACATGCTAGATTTTATAGGAGGTTTATAAAGGACTTTATTTTAATCTCTAAACCCATTTGTAACCTCTTAACAAAAGACACTGCATTTGAGTGGACTCAAGAATGTCAAAATGCTTTTGATAAAATCATTCGACATTTAACATCAACTCCTATCATGCAACCTCCTGATTGGTCTTTACCATTTGAAATCATGTGCGATGCGAGTGATTATGCAATCGGTTCAGTATTAGGTCAAAGAAGAAACGGTAAGCCTTATGTGATATATTATGCAAGTAGAACTTTAAACAATGCTCAAATGAATTACTCCACAACTGAAAAAGAACTACTTGTTGTAATATTTGCATTAGATAAATTTCGTTCTTATTTGCTTGGATCAACGACTATTGTGTTTACTGATCATTCTGCTATTAGATATTTGTTGACCAAACAAGATGCAAAGCCACGACTGATACGATGGATTTTGTTGCTGCAGAATTTGACATTGTGATCAAAGATAAAAAAGGAACCGAGAATGTCGTAGCTGATCATTTATCGAGACTAGTAACAGGATCATCTTGTGAAATGACACCAATTGACGATAATTTTCCTGATGAACATCTATTTTCAGTTACTACTACACCTTGGTTTGCTAACATAGCAAATTTTCTTGTGACAGGAAAAATGTCATCGCAATGGAGTTCCCAAGATAAAAGAAAATTTTTGAATGAGGTAAAAAACTTTTATTGGGATGATCCGTATTTGTTCAAGTATTGTCCAGATCAAATTTTTCGACGTTGAATACCCGACAATGAGGTAAGTAGTGTCATTAAATTTTGTCATTCAGAAGCATGTGGAGGACATTTTTCTTCAAAGAAAACGGCTGCAAAAATCTTGCAGTGTGGATTTTATTGGCCCACTTTGTTTAAAGACACCCACAAAATCTGCAAGATCTGTGAAAATTGTCAAAAATTGGGTGCGATTTCAAAAAGAAATATGATGCCTTTGAATCCTCTCATTGAAATTGAAATCTTTGACTGTTGGGGAATTGATTTTACGAGACCTTTTCCACCGTCGTTTGGATACTTGTATATTTTAGTTGCAGTTGATTATGTTTCCAAATGGATAGAGGCAATTCCATGTCGAACAAATGATCATAAAATCGTCATCCAATTTTTAAAAGAAAATATTTTTAGTAGATTTGGAATTCCTCGAGCCATGATAAGTGATGGGGGAACTCACTTTATTAATAAACCGTTTGCTTCATTAATGAAAAAATATGGTATTACTCATAAAGTAACTACTCCTTATCATCCTCAAATAAATGGACAAGTTGAATTAGCTAATAGGGAGATAAAGCAAATTTTGAAAAAAAATGTTAACTCAAATAGAAAAGATTGGTCTCTGAGACTTAATGATGCACTTTGGGCATATCGAACAGCTTTTAAAACATCATTGAATATGTCTCCCTATAGGTTGGTTTATGGAAAACATTGTCATTTGCCTGTGGAATTGGAACATAAAGCTTATTGGGCGATCAAAACTTTAAATTCAAGCATGGATGATGCCAACAAATTGCGTAAATTGAAATTTAATGAACTTGATGAACTCAGAAATGACGCGTATGAGAATTCAAGGATATATAAAGCAAAAATCAAATCATTTCATGATTAAACAATTCTTAGAAAATCTTTTGAGATTGGTAAAAAAGTTTTGCTTTATAATTCTCGACTTCACATATTCCCAGGAAAATTACGATCAAGATGGACAGGCCCATATGTTGTAAAGAATGTGTATACTTATGGAGCTGTGGATATTGAAAATCCTAAAAATGGTGATATTTTTAAAGTAAATGGACAAAGACTTAAACCAGTTTTAGAAAATGAAACCTTTCAGGAATAGTTTATTTCTCTTTCTGATCCTTGATTTTTTATATTATTTTTTTGGTGTTGCATTTAAGTTTGTTTGTTTTTATTTCAGGTTTTCTTCATCTTTTTAATTTCCCGGTTAAATGGCGGATAACGGTACTCCGTGACTCTCATAGTTGGTTAAATCAGTTTCCCATAATTGCTGATACAAAAATAAAAAAATTCTTTCTTTTCTTTTCAAAATGGATGAAATTCTCTCAAAAATTTGTAAATATTTTCCCTCTGTTTCTGAAAATGTTCTAAGAAAAATTTATGCAAGAAGGTGTGAAAGATTGAGATTGCTAATGCAAAAAGGAATTCCAGAAGATATTCGTCTTGAAATAGAAGCTAAAGTCTGATTAGGAGGAGAAGTTCCACAATCATTGCTCATTCGGTATTTGCCTGGATTAGGAAAAAGCACTTATGCGAAAAAACGTAGGGCCAAAAGGTTAGGGGTTTGTCATAAGTGTGCAAGATGGACTTGTGACAAACGATGCAGATCTTTGGGATGTGTTTACGATAACAGAGAAGATAAAATTGGTTTCATTAAGAATGGGCTGAGTAAGGAGTCTTTAGATAACATCTTATTGACTCTTGAGACGCATTCTAGTGGACATGTGCATATTGAACTTCTCCGTTTATGCAAACAATTCTAAGATGAGCGTCATAGTCTTGGGAATCTGACTAAAAAAGACTCTGTTTGCCAATTTATAAGAAAATTGGATGGGAAGCATATCCTTGACTCATAGAAGGCGTTGAAGTCGTTTCTGGTCGTAAAACTAGAGGAAAATTGTGAGCCACAATCACACTACTGTTTATATGCATGTGTGTCATTATTGTTTTTACTATTTATTCTGTTTACAGCTGTGACCCATAGTTTTGTCATGATAACATATTACCCTATAAAATCTCTCATCTTTCTCTCTATTTTCGCAGACCAAAAAAAGAAAGTAAAAACATGGCTGGATCCTCTGCACAAACATTGAAAAATATTTGTGTATTTTGTGGGTCGAGTCCTGGAAAAAATGAAGTGTTTGTAGAAGCAGCGAATAATCTTGGAAAGATATTAGCTGAGAGAAAAATTCACTTGGTATATGGGGGAGGTAATATTGGGTTAATGGGATCTGTTTCAACATCTGCTTGTCTTGGAGGTAGTCAGGTTTTGGGTATTATTCCTACAGCTTTAGCTGAAGGAAATATTACAGGTGTTACGATTGGGGAGGAATTAAAAGTTTTTTCTATGATGAAAGAATAACTCAAATGATTGAAAATTCTGATGCTTTTATCGCACTACCAGGTGGTTTTGGTACATTAGAAGAAATTTTTCACACTGTTTATTGGGCACAACTTAATATCCATAATAAACCTGTGGGCTTGTTGAATATCAATAATTATTATGACACTTTGTTGACATTTCTTGATAAAGTTGTGGAACAAAATTTCATTTCAGAAAATTCACGACGGATGCTCATCTGTGCTTCGACTGCCGACCAACTAATTGATGATTTGGAAGCTTTTGTTCATAAGCCTGATCCGATGATAACAAAGATCAATTGGTCGCAATCAAGCAGTAAGAAAAGGAAGTTGGATCATTGATTCAAAAGTTGTGGATTGGTTTGCGTTTGTTTCAGTTTGTTATCTTCAATAAAATTCCAGGTGATATCTCTTTCATTATGTACTATTTATTAATAGTTACTTTGACATTAGGGACAATGTCATATTCTGATTGGGGGGAGAACAAACTTATGAAAAAAATTTAAAAATATATATATATTATTTTAAAATAAAATCATGTTTATTGTTTGTATCTTAGTAATTTTTGCAAAGATGTTGTACATTACATGTTTGAAAGATTTAAATTAGAACATGCATTAATCTATTTAAGAATGTTTAAATTTTTATTTGAAAAAAAAAGTCAATTTTAATATTCTGATCAATATAAAATATGATTTACGAAATCTTTTTGAGTGATTAACCATTGTGATAAAATCAGGTATTAAAGTATATGGCCCAAGATATACCTTATAAGAGTGCCTAAAATTTTAAACTCACACATATTTTGTGAGTGAGTGGAGAGGACTGAGAAAACATCTTTCGAGCCTTTATTGATCATGAGAGAGACTATCTATTGTTTAGATCTTGAATTCTTATTTTGAAAAAAAAATTGATATTTCCTGAAAAAAAATGAGAAAAATACAAAAAGAAAGATATTGAAGATTTATGTAATTTTTAAGTTATATGCTACGACCCATATATCTCTCATAATAAAAAAAAGAGAGAAATTTATTTTACAAATTAAATAAATATGTGGTCAAGAAGCATAAACTTAGTATGATTCCATGATGTTATGAAATATATATATATATATATATATATATATTATATATATATATATTATATATATATATATATATATATATATATATATATCAGGAAAAAATATATAATAAGAACAACTAGATTTTGAATCAATGGATTTTCTATCTTTTGATTAGTTTGGCTCGTTTGTCTGTCTGCATTCTGTAAACCATTTTTCCGAGCATTTATCTGTATTCCAACTCCATGAGAAAAATCGTTGCCATAAATTGAAACATTTATTAACCTGTGAGGATATGGAGTTGAGACTCGTACTAGGAATTTCTGAAGGTCGTGTACATTTAACTACCTGAAATAAGCTTTGAATTGATCATCTCAAATTATTTCATAAATTATAATTATGATAATCTTGATATAACTTTGACATTTTTCAAATTTAATTTAAACACTTAGATAGTTTTGATTACATTTCTATTTAAATTAATCAATATGTTTTGTATTGCTATTAACGCTTAAATTGCTAGGGACTAGCAATAAGCTGGTTGGGAGGTGTGATAAATATAAAAATTGTACATTAATTAAATGTTTTATAATATAAATATATAGTTTTTGTTTTATTAAATGTTTAAATATTATATGTTTTATAATAAATTGTATAAAATATAAGTTGTTGTGTAATTATAAGTTTTTACTATTTTTTACAGGTTCGATAAAACAACAATAAACTTGGCGTTGCAAATGGGATTAAGATGATTCTTGGACCTGTAAAGTTGATGTTAATATCTACAATATTGGTGGCAAGCATGAGATAAAAATCCTCTCAGATCAAATTAAGCAACAAATAAAGTTACCAAAGGAGTGACAGTTTTACCATGCTCTAGTATTTTGACCATATCTCTCAAATTACTTGGTTAAATGGTCTGAAAAAAATACCACAACTAGACAACTCAATTATCCACATCTTTCTTTTTATGTGAAGAAGCAAATTCGGAGAAGAAGACTTTCAAAAGTGATGTGTAATATAATATAATATCTTGGAACACCAATAAAGACTTATGTGTAAAAAAATAATATTTTATTTGTGGTTGTCTCCCCAAATTTGACTATAAATAGGGGTGCATTGTAATGTATTTAGTTATCCTCTCATTCTATGAACAAACATTTGAGTTCATAATATTTCTCTCTATATTTTTCCTTTATTTCTTCATTTAAATATAATTAGCATGTTAATTTCATATTCAAAGTTTTACACTTTCAATAATGAGTAGCTAACTTCCTAAAGTTGAGATGAAACGGTGAAACTCTTGGCATGATAATAAGGCTACTAAAAGGTAAGAATCTATGTTTTATATTATTTAATCATTATTTATTGTTTATGTTATATTTATTTCTTTAAGCATTCTTATACCCTACTTATAAGTGGGAGTTTTGATTTATTGTTGCTATATGTTACACTGAATTCTTGGAACCATTTAAATGTTAGTTTGGTATTACCAACCATTAAAGTGGATGCCTTGATTTATTATTGTAAGACCTTGAGATTATATCACTTTAATCCAAGATTATTTAAATTACGAATTTTTGAATGATGAATTAGATTCCACGGTTTTTGTAATTAATTAGGATTGAAATTGAATTAAAAGATTAAGCGGGAGCCGATTTGCAAATAGTGAAAAGTTGAGGGACTAAAGTGAAAATATGGAATTTTGAGGGGACACTTGTCACGCATGCATTTGAGATATATATTAGGTAAAGTGTCAATTGAATTAAGAATTTCAGCAACGAAGATCGAGAATTCCTCCAGAGAATCTTTAAACTTTCTTTTGTTTAGAAATTTTATTTTACGAGAACCGGTTATCAGAATTTAAATCCGGACACAGTTCTGTGATCCTCTCATCGACAGCTACAACTGGACGTAAGTTTTACTACATTTTGACATGTTTTGAAATTATGATGTTGTCAGAATTGAATGGAATTCATATATGATATTCTTGGCATGCTAGACATCATAAATCGAAGTCAGATTAAGAAACAGACTGATTATGGAATTGTTATGATTTTCTGATTATATTGAGTTTAAATTAGACAGATTTGAATTATGAATGAATTACAGGTTTTATCGGATATGAGTTATGATTTGTAATGATGTCTGTTGATATGGTATTGACGGGGATACTGAGTTTGTACCGTTATGCCGATGATTTGAATTAAATTCAGATTAATCAGATTCAGTGTTGAATGGAGAATGGAATATTGATATTATGATTCTCAATATGTCGTTTCAGATTTACAGAGACAGTCTTTAGTTCAGAACTGATATTGCTTCAGACCGAGATTACAAACGAAAGATATAAGTCAATGTGGTATTGGGACATCGACTCAAGTAGGATGTACTTGAGTTTCCCTAAATCACATACTTATTATTATGTTTTATTATTGTGATTATTGATTTGATTAAATGCCTGTTCTATGGAGTTATAGGAGCATGCATTAGACGAGTAATCTTGTGACAGAAGTACCTGATAGTGGCGGGATAGCCACAGGACACATTGCACGATGTCACAAGATATGATGTTGGTGATAGGAGCACAGTCCATGACGGTTAGGTCAGGACACTGGATGTTTGGTTATATCGACGTGGATAGAACTGGTGTCTGTTGGTCGATATAGGAATACCACATCTGGAAACCGGGATCCCTAGACTAAGATTGAGTCTAGTCTGAGTCGTGAAGTCACGAGCATTGTCGACAGTTTGATATTGATTATGTTTCAGCTTTTGATATATATTGTTGTTATCTGTCCATGCTTTTATGTTTATCATATGATTGCATGTTTCGTTGATTATACTGGGATTATATTCTCATCGGAATTATCCGGCTGTTGTCTTGTTTGTATGTGTACATGACAACTGGTGGGACAGGATCATGGTCCAGGAGATGAGGAGAGATCGTGATAGAGTGGAGACTTCGGACTTTGATGTATATAGGGTTTTGGCTCTGGATAATTAGATGTTGAACCTTAGTTTTTACTGATTTGTAGACGGTACAGGACTTGTATTTTATTTTATACTGAGTTGTATATTAGTTTGATTTCACGACATTCCGCATTAAAAAGAAAAAAAATTATGACCCTAATTACTTGATTAGTAAATTGATCCTGATGACGATTAAGAATTGATTAGCGTTCGGGTCCCCACAACAGGTGGTATCAGAGCCATAGATGCCTTAGATTGAGATAGGAGCTAGTGAGCGGGGTAGATTGAGGTTTTCTTTCCTGCTTTTGATTGCTAGCATGATTTATTGTTTTAATACATGTTTACCTGAAATATCTGATTTCGATATGGTATTGTGTATTATCTGGAATGGATCAGCTGTAAGATGATCCGAGGAAGATTGAAACTGATCTGCTGTAATTGGGTTACTAATACATTTAATTATCAGATATGCCTCCGAGAAGAGTACCAGAACAGGGTAGTACATCGAATCCTCCAATGGATGTGACAGCGACACCCATGGAGACCTTACTGAAAAGATTCCAGTCATTTCATCCACAGACGTTGAAGGGAACAGAGAATTCCGTGGATTGTGAGAATTGGCTGGATGATATTGAAATGTTGTTTGAGTCCTTGGAGTACACTGATGAGAGTAAGGTGAAACTGATAGGGCACCAGTTACATGATGTTGCAAAGAACTGGTGGATCACAACAAAACGGGCATTGGAACACCGAGGTACGACTATTACCTGGAATGTGTTTAGAACTGAATTCTATCAGAGGTTCTTTCCAGTGTCATATAGGAAGGACAAGGGAGCCGAATTTGCTAACTTGAGACAGGGTCAGCTAAACATTGAAGAATATGTGGCCAAGTTCTCTTCACTGTTGCGCTTTGCTCCACATGTGGCGGAACATGACGAGGCCATTGCGGACCAGTTCATAAATGGCCTAAATCAAGAAATATTTACACTGGTGAACACAGGGCGACCGAATAATTTTACTGATGCCCTGAACCGAGCCAAGGGAGCCGAAGCTGGTCTGATGAGACAAAGAGAAGCTTCATTTGTACCTTCAGCACCGGGACCACAACAACCACCTCCTCGCTTTGAAGGTGGCAGCAGCAGTGGCGGAAAGAAGGATTTCTTGAAGGTTAGAGGGAAGCAGTTCAAGAAGTCCGGAAGCAGTTCTTCTAGCTCTGGGAGTCCTCGACAGAGCCAAAGCTATACTGGACCTATTTGCAATACTTGTGGAGGGAAGCATCCCACTGAGCAGTGCCGAGGAGTGTTTGGCAGATGCCGTATCTGCAAACAACAAGGACACTTTGCCCGAGTGTGTCCACAGAGAGGTGTCCAGGGATCCCAGGTAGCTGAGTCATCTGGATCAGTGGCTCAGACAGGCAGACGACCATCTGTTGTTCTTTATTTTCAGCCAGCACCGTCTACCCAGTCACAGCAGAGGCCAGGAGGAAGCCAGACAGTGGGCCAGCCTCCTAGACAGCAGGCCCGAGTTTTTGCTTTGACCGAGGAGCAGGCACAGGATGCACCTGATGATGTTGTGGCAGGTAACTATTTTATTTCTGGTTATCCTGCATACATATTGATTGATACTGGTGCATCACATACTTTTATTTCTGAGAGGTTTGCATTGACTCATGCATTACCTATTGAGTCATTGTCTGCGGTAGTGTCTGTCTCTTCCCCGTTAGGGACAGGTTTGATATCGGTAAAGTCTGTGAAATCTTGTATACTGCAGTACGATGGGCATACGATTGAATTAGATTGTATTGTGCTTAGTTTATCTGATTTTTATTGTATTATCGGTATCGATATGTTGACCAAGTACCGAGCTACAGTTGATTGTTTCCACAAGATAGTTCGATTCAGACCTGAGATGGCTGAGGAGTGGAAATTTTACGGTAAGGGTTCTCGAGCTAGAATTCCTTTGATATCTGCGATAAATATGACTCGATTATTGCAGAAAGGAGCGGATGGATTCCTGGTATATTCAGTTGATTTACTGAAGTCGAGCCCTATCATTGGCGGACTTGCCAGTGGTGTGTGAGTTTGTTTATGTCTTTCCAGATGAGATTCCTGGATTACCTCCGACTCGAGAAATAGACTTCAGCATTGAGTTGATTCCAGGAATAGTTCCGATTTCGAGGGCTCCATATAGGATGGCACCGATCGAGTTGAAAGAGTTGAAAGAACAATTGGAGGGTTTACTGGCCAAGGGGTATATCAGACCGAGTGTATCTCCTTGGAGTGCTCCAGTATTGTTCGTGAGAAAGAAGGTTGAGTCGATGAGACTTTGTATTGACTACCGGCAATTGAATAAGGCATAGGTAAAGAATAAATATCCATTGTCTCGTATTGACGATTTATTTGATCAGTTGCAGGGTTCTTCGGTGTATTCCAAGATCGATCTGAGATCTGAATACCATCAACTGAGAGTCAGGGATTCTGATATCTCAAAGACAGCATTCAGAACCAGGTATGGACACTATGAATTTTATTGTCATGCCATTTGGTTTGACAAATGCACTTGAGAACTGTGTGATGGAGCATGCTGAACACTTGAGAACTGTGTTGCGAATTTTGAGGGCGGAGAAATTGTATGCTAAACTGTCGAAATGCGAGTTCTGGTTGAAACAGGTGGTATTTCTGGGGCATATTATATCCGAAGACGGGAAATCTGTTGATCCCAGTAAGGTTGAGGCAATGATTTCTTGGCCGAGACCGACATCTGTACCAGAGATACGCAACTTTATGGGTTTGGCAGGATATTATCGCTGATTCATTAAAAATTTTCGAGTATTGTCAAACCGATTACACAGTTGACACAGAAGAATGCACCATTTGTTTGGTCTGAGGAATGTGAGACCAGTTTTCTCGAATTGAAGAAAAGATTGACCAGTGCTCCTGTGTTGACGATTCCTTCAGGCACTGGTGGATTTGTTGTTTATTGTGATGCATCTCACCGAGGATTGGGCTGTGTGTTGATGCAGCGAGGACATGTTATCGCTTATGCCTCGAGACAACTGAAGCCCCATGAATCTCGATACCCAATTCATGATCTTGAATTGACAGCCATAGTCTTTGCCTTGAAGATATGGCGACATTACCTCTACGGTGAGAAATTCGAAATCTATTCTGATCATAAAAGCTTGAAATATCTGTTTTCACAGTCAGAGTTGAATATGAGACATCAAAGATGGCTTGATTTATTGAAAAATTTTGATTGTGAAATCAAATACTATCCGGGGAAATCTAATGCAGCAGCAGATGCACTGAGTCGAAAGGTATGTTCTCTATCCTTATCGACTATGGGTGTTTCGAATTTGATTGAAGACTGCTGTTTGTCTGGATTAATATTTGAGACAGATCGGAGACCTATGAGATTATATACTATTCAAGTTGAACCAGAGGTGATTTTAAGAATTAAAGCAGCTCAGAAAGATGATCAAAATATATAGAAGTCGATTGATATGGTTAAAGCTGGACATCGATCGGAATATCGGGTTCAAATTGGTATTTTGTATGTGAATAATCATCTTGTTGTGCCGAATGTTTCTGATTTAAAACAGCGAATACTGACAGAAGCGCACAACAGTCGTTTTAGCATTTATCCTGGTGGCAGGAAAATGTATAATGATTTGAAGACACAGTATTGGTAGAAACAAATGAAATCTGATTTTACTGAATTTGTGGCCAAGTGCCTGAATTGCCAACAGGTGAAAGCTGAAAGAAAGAAACCGGGAGGACTGTTACAGAGTTTGTCGATTCCTGAATGGAAATGGGATCACATTTCCATGGATTTTGTGACACAGTTGCCACGATCCTCCCGAGGTTGTGATGCGATTTGGGTCGTGATTGATCGGTTGACCAAATCCGCATGTTTTATTCCATACAAGATGACCTATAGATATGACCAGATGGCGGATATTTACGTCAAAGAAGTTGTTAGATTGCACGGAGTGCCGAAGTCGATTGTTTCAGACCGTGATCTCGGTTTATTTCACACTTCTGGCAGAGCCTGCAGCAAACTCTCGGTACGAAATTACATCTAAGTACCGCATATCATCCTCAGACTGACGGACAGTCAGAACGAACGATTCAAACATTGGAAGATATGCTGAGAGCTGTAGTGCTTGACTTTAGCACTAATTGGCAAGATGAATTGCCTCTCTGTGAATTTTCGTACAACAATAGCTACCAAACGAGTATTGAGATGGCACCATTCGAAGCGTTGTACGGAAAGAAATGTAGATCCCCATTATATTGGGATGATATCTCTGAAGTTCCGGAGACGGGACCTGATATGATCAGAGATATGACAGAAAAAGTAAAATTGATTCAGAAGAAAATGAAGGCAGCCCAGGACAGACAAGCCAAATATGCCAACCTTCGACGACGACCGTTGGTATTTGAGGCAGGAGACCGAGTGTTCCTGAAGATCTCTCCTTTCAGGGGTGTTGTCCGATTTGCGAAGAAAGGGAAGTTGTCTCCACGATACGTCGGTCCTTATGAGATTCTTGAAAAGATAGGAGATCGTGCCTATCGACTAGCATTGCCGCCTTCATTATCGGGAATACATGATGTCTTTCATGTATCGATGCTGCGGAAGTATCTCCCTGATGATTCGCATGTTGTTCAACCAGACGAGGCCGAACTTGATGAATCTCTGAGTTATGTCGAAAAACCGATCCAGATTATCGATCGTAAGGAAAAACAACTCAGAACGAAAATGATTCCGTTGGTGAAAGTACAATGGACTCGTCATGGCGTTGATGAAGCTACTTGGGAGACTGAATCAGATATGAGACAAGAATTCCCAACATTATTTCAATGATGTAAATTTTTGTTCAGTTTTATTACATAACTTCTTATTGATATGATGGATTGCCTGTGATTTCGAGGACGAAATCATGTCTCAGAGGGGGAGAATTGTAAGGCCTGAGATTATATCACTTTAATCCAAGATTATTTAAATTATGAATTTTGGAATGATGAATTAGATTCCACGGTTTTGTAATTAATTAGGATTGAATTGAATTAAAAGATTGAGCGGGGGCCGATTTGCAAATAGTGAAAAGTTGAGGGACTAAAGTGAAAATATGGAAATTTGAGGGGACACTTGTCACGCATGCATTTTAGATATATATTAGGTAAAGTGTCAATTGAATTCAGAATTTCAGCAACGAAGATCGAGAATTCCTCCAGAGAATCTTTAAACTTTCTTTTCTTTAGAAATTTTATTGTACGAGAATCGGTTATCAGAATATAAATCCGGACACAGTTCTGTGATCCTCTCATCGACAGCTACAACTGGACGTAAGTTTTACTTCATTTTGACATGTTTTGAAATTATGATGTTGTCAGAATTGAATGGAATTCATATACTACAACAAAAACCTCAATCAACAACACTCATACGACAACGGTTTTTATTAAAACCGTTGTCTTTTTTCTTTTAACAACGGTTTTAACAAAAACCGTTGTCGTTGCCTAAAAAACCCCGCTTATAGACAACAGTTTTTAAAAAACCGTTGTCTTTTATGTGTTTACGACAACGGTTTTTAAAAATCGATGTCTTTGTTGTGTCTACGACAACGGTTTTTAAAAAACCGTTGTCTATGAGCGTTTTTTTTTGTTACAACAATGGTTTTTAAAAACTGTTGTCTAAGTGCTTTTTTTGGGCTACAACAACGGTTTTAACAACCGTTGTCTATGAGCGGTTTTTTTTAGACTACAACAACGGTTTTTAAAAACTGTTGTCTTTTGAATGGTTTTTTTTGGGCTACAACAACGTTTTTTCAAAAACCGTTGTCTATATAAGATTCTATCAAGGGTCAAAGTAGGGTCTCTTTAAAACGTTTTCGTTTCTTAGTGTTTTATTTGGTCAAAAACAACGGTTTTTGAAAAAAAGTTGTCGTAGTTTCTAATTTTTTTAAAAAATCAGTCAATATTTAGGGACGATTTTATATGTTATCGTCGCTAAAATTAAATATAGCGACAGTTTGAAACAACTGTCGCTATGTTTAGCGACAGTTCCAGCTAGTTCGTCGCTAAATGTTACGACGATGTTTAGAAAACCGTCGCCGATGTAGCGACAGTTTACTCAAATCCCGTCGCAAAAAAGTCAATAAATATCCCCATCTTTGGTCATTTTCTTCACACCACTAAGTCATTTCCTTAGTTAATTTCACTTGTCAAATTTTTTTTTCCCGCATTTTGTCCACGATTTTTCTTAAACTTAAATTTTAAGTGAAAGATTATAAATATATTAATTTAGTAAAATTGTTATTTTATTTTGTTAAGTTTTTATAAAATTATAACCGTAATTTTTTTTATTTTACCAAAAAAACTAGCGACGGAATTTAGAAAAAAACGTCGCTAATTAGCGACAGTTACCGTAATATAAACCGTCGCTAATGAGCGACGTATTACTATAACTGTCGTTATTAGCGACGGAATTGTTTAAAAAAACCGTCGTAAAATTTTTTTTACAACGTTTTTTCAATGCTACGACAACGGTTTTTCACCGTCGTCTTTACATGTCTACGACAACGGTTTTTCACCGTTGTCTTTGAGCGCACCTTTTTAACCACAATGCCTTTAACAACGGTCTTACAATACCTACGATAACAGTTTTCACCGTTGTCTTTGATGTCTACGACAACGGTTTTTCACCGTTGTCTTTGAGCGCACAATTTAACAACAGTGGCTTTAACAACAGTTTTTTTTTGTAATTGTATAATCGAAGTCAGATTAAGAAACAGACTGATTATGGAATTGTTATGATTTTCTGATTATATTGAGTTGAAATTGGACAGATTTGAATTATGAATGAATTACAGATTATACCGGATATGAGTTATGATTTGTAATTGATGTCTGTTGATATGGTATTGACGGGGATACTGAGTTTTTACCGTTATGCCGATGATTTGAATTAAATCCACATTAATCAGATTCAGTGTTGAATGGAGAATGGAATATTGATATTATGATTCTCAATATGTCGTTTCAGATTTACAGACACAGTCTTGAGTTCAGAACAGATATTGCTTCAGACCGAGATTACAAACGAAAGGTATAAGTCAATGTGGTATTGGGACATCGACTCAAGTAGGATGTACTTGAGTTTCCCTAAATCACATACTTATTATTATGTTTTATTATTGTGATTATTGATTTGATTAAATGCCTGTTCTATGGAGTTATAGGTAGGGGTGTTCAAACTTCGGACAAAACCGAAAAACCAAAATCCAACCGAAAAAACCGAACACTAAACCGAACCGAAAATCGAATTTTATAATTCGGATATAAATGTTAAAACCGAAATTAATTTGGTTCGGTTTCGGATTATAAATGTCAAAACCGAACCGACCGAAAAAACCGAAATTTAATTAAATTAATAATGTTATTTTTATTTTATATTATTTATCGAAATGAAATTAGTGAATGAAGAATTATTTTGAATAATACTTAGTTGATTATTGTTTATGTAATTCATTTTTACTTTATATTTAAATATTTTACTAAGAAATCATTTAAGAAGATAACATATTATATTTTATAATATATTTATATTGTTAATTTAAATAATTGTATGAAAACCGAACTAACCGACCGAAATAACCGAACCATTTCGGTAGAAAACCGAACCGAACTTAAGAAAAATGGATCGGATATCGGATTATATATTTGTAAACCGAAAACCGAAAAAACCGAAATAAAAAACCGAAAACCGAACCGACCGATGAACACCCCTAGTTATAGGAGCATGCATTAGACGAGTAATCTTGTGACAGAAGTACCTTATAGTGGCGGGATAGCCACGGGCACATTGCACGATGTCACAAGATAGTATGTTGGTGATAGGACCACAGTCCATGACGGTTAGGTCAGGACACTGGATGTTTGGTTATATCGACGTGGATAGAACTGGAAGTCTGTTGGTCGATATAGGAATACCACATCTGAAAACCGGGATCCCTAGAATAGGATTATGTCTAGTCTGAGTCGTGGAGTCACGAGAATTGTCGGCAATTTGATATTGATTATGTTTCAGCTTTTGATATATATTGCTGTTATCTGTCCATGCTTTATGTTATATGTTTATCATATGATTGCATGCTTTTGATATATATTGTTGTTATATGGCTGTTGTCTTGTTTGTATGTGTACACTGACAACAGGTGGGACATGATCAGGGTCCAGGAGATGAGGAGAGATCGTGATAGAGTGGAGACTTCAGACTTTGATGTATATAGGGTTTTGGCACTTGATAATTAGATGTTGAACCTTAGTTTTTACTGATTTGTAGACGGTACAAGGACTTGTATTTTATTTTATACTGAGTTGTATATTAGTTTTATTCCACTACATTCCGCATTAAAAAGAAGAAAAAAAATTTATGACCCTAATTACTTGATTAGTAAATTGATCCTGATGACGATTAAGAATTGATTAGCATCCGTGTCCCCACAATTATATATGAATATATTATAATATTAAATTACTTGGAACCATTTAAATGTTTGTTTGGTTTTAACAACCATTTAAAGTGGGAACCTTGATTAACTATATATAAATATATCATAATTTTAATTTCTTGGTACCATTTAAATGTTAGTTTGGTTTTACCAACGATTTAAAGTCGCAACAATATACGTTGCATGATTGATGTTAATAAAAATTTACGCATTTGCATGATTTTGATAAGTGATGAAAATGATGATGTTTTGAAGGATGAGAATTAGTTGTGACTAACGATGTATATGTAAATGCTTAAGATGTATATGTAAATGCTGATGATGATGTAACGCCACAGATTCGATGACTGTTCTCACTGTATCAAGACGGGTCTTTCTAGCGTTCTTATGTCCTCACTCACATGCACCTGTGGGAAACTTCTCAGGGGGTCACTCATCTCAAAATTGATCCAAGTCAAGCACGCTTAACTTTGTAGTTCTTATGTGATGAACTACCGAAAAGAAGATGCACCTTCTTGATATGAGTAGTACATATCAAATCTTTTTAGCCCTCTTCAACTGTATAGTCCATTACATTGACAGTCTCGGAATCCCTCTCATTCGGTGTGATATCGGTTCATTCATGTTCCCTCTACCTAGAAGCCTGACAGGAGCCGCTCATTGTCCTTGCAACCTCATTGCACCGGCGATCACCCCTACCCTCTTCGGCCTCAAGCCTCATATGCCCACCAGCTTCCGCTTGATTCGTCCCCTGAACCACACCGTACTAACAGAGGTCGGCTCTGATACCACTTGTAATGCCATAGATTCGACGACTGTCCTCACTGTATCAAGACGGGTCTTTCCAGCGTGCTTATGTCCTCACTCACACGCACCGTGGAAAATTCTCAGGGGGTCACCCATCCCAAAATTGCCCCAAGTCAAGCACGCTTAACTTGGGAGTTCTTATGTGATGAAGTACCGAAAAGAAAATGCACCTTCTTGATATGAGTAGTACATATCAAATTCTTTAAGCCCTCTTCAACTGTACAGTCCATTACATTGACAGTCTCGGAATCCCTCTCATTGCGGTGTGATATTGGTTCATTCATGTTCCCTCCTCCTAGAAGCCTGCCAGGAGCCTCTCATTGTCTGCGATCACCCCCCGCCCTCTTCGGCCCCGGGCCTCACATATGAGGCCTAGACACAATGGATGGGTAATATTGTCACTGATGTCCGACAGCCGTCGGGTACCACGGTTCTATGTAGATGGATCCATCGTATAATGATGACTGATGTTACGAAAGTCTCAACTTGTAACGCCCCGAAAATTTGAAGGTCCACGTAAACCACATGCATGCAATTATTAAATTCCTTTGTATTTTAATCAATTGTTTTAATTGCATAAATTAATTATGTTGTGCATATTTACATGTTTAAAATATATTTTCTACATGGTTGCATTAAAATGTATTTTTAAAAGGTTAATCGAGTTGCGATCGAAGAAAGGAGACCGGGGGCTGAAAAATAGAAAATGTTTTTATTGGTTAATTGTTTTTAATTATTTAAATTAAGGATGATGATTTTTTAATTTTTGAAAATATGGGGTTTTGAGGTGATTTTAAACACCGGAACGTAAATTTTATCGGTGTTGATTTTTCAATAAAAATACGAATGTTTTGGCAACCCGACTAATAAATTCACAAACTTATTTAAGCAAAATAATTTTTATAATTGTAATTAAGTACAAATGGGCCTAATTAACCTCTTTAATGGGCCTAAGGCTAATTAGTGATTAATTAAATTATTTAATGTGCCAAACCCTCCCCATAACTCACAACAACTCACGCCTCCTCTCCCACAAACCACACGAAACCCTCCCCATCAAAAAACACAAGCACACACGCCACTTCAAGAGGAAACAACCTCGATTTTGAAGAAATAAACTTAGGGTCTCCAACGTCAAAGTTCTTCGCATCACCATCAAATATTCGTGAGTTTAAAACACAAAAGCACGCCATACATATCCTTTTCTCGTCCATCACATTGTATTATCGTTTTAAATTTCGTTTGTATGAAAGCATGATGTTCTTATGATTATTTTCGAAATATTGCATATGCTTGTGATAAACTTATTGTTTGATGTTCCAAAAAACTTGTTTAATGTTATCTAATGAGGCTGACATGATTAAGACATGATCAAGCAAGGTTTTAACACAAGTTAGGGCCCTATAACACGCGCACAAACACTGCAACAAGAACTGAACCAGGCTGGAACCATCTGTGGTTGTGCACAATGGAAGGGCTCGGGTTGAGTTCTTTTGGAGGCATGGCTGGGGCCAGGGGAGTCTACAGCCACGTGAGGGGTCAGTGAAGGATTCCTAGCCATGCTAGGACTCGACCACCAGGGCTGGGAAGGACTTCCTAGAGGGGGGGTGGCAGCGCATGTGTGCTCTTGACAGCAGCCGCGCAAGGGAAGGTAAGCTCGGCCAGTGGGCTTTGGGCTGGGCTAGAGGGAGTCCTTAGGGTCCTAGGTGAGTGTACATGGGTCTGGTTCAAGGGCTGGGTATATGGCTAGGGTCCTAGGCACTCAAACGTAGAGTCCATGCACTATAGGAGTCTCGGCCTGGCTTGTAGCTGGAGCTGGGGTGTAGTGCCCAAATTTAATACACGTATAACCCATGCATTCATTTAATTATTAAATCATTTAAATTAATTTTAAATGATTTTTGGCGATGCATGATTTATTTAAATGCATTGTTTTAAATTATTTATGTTTATGTGATGCACGTTAAAATGTCTTTCGAGTCTCATGTTTCAGGCGATCATTCGAGGCGGGATTGAGGAAAAGACCCGGTGACGATTTTTGGCAATTTTAGATATGGTATTTTATTTTAAGTTGAGTTTGGGGGCATTTTAAATAATTTAGTGAGTGTTGGCATTTTTGAATCCTAAATTTAATTATTTTGTGAGTTTTTGATTTTAGAACTTTTAAAGTCTAATATGGTGTGTTATATTTTAATTATAGAGTTTTATTTAAAAAGTTGAGTGTGAGTTGGTGTTTTAATTAGTAGACAATTATTTTAGTAAACCAAAAGTTAGTCTTTTAATTAATTAAAACACACGCCTCACACACACAAACACACTTTTACACACAGTAATACACGCCTAAACACACACACAACAATTCATTCAAGTTTTATTATTTTTTTGAGAGAAAGATTAGGGTTCTTATTCCCCTAGAGTAGCCGCCCCCTTCCCTTCAAATTCCAGCAAGATTTCGGTCAGTTTTATTCAAGAGTAACGGTGCCACGTTCGTCCCGGATCAACCTCGCTCCTATCTCCGCTTCGGTGTCGTCTTTCGGTAACGTTATCATCAAAAAGGCACGTATACTCTGTTCTTGCTGTGTCGATCAAGTCATATTATGCGTTGTGTCGATTTTTATGCGTAAAAGTTATGTATGATGATAGTAGTTTGAGCGGATCATGAATCGGATCAATTTCGAAGGAAAATTTTTAGATCTAAAACTCGTTTTTTACTGTTCATGTCAAAACTGCGATTTTTCTGTTCATATTTTGGGAAAAATTTCAACGGCAAAAACGTGTAACTTTTCGATACCTTCGATTTGATATATGATTCGAAATTTTTGGACAAATATTGAGTGAGTTATGGCATTTTTCGTGGGACTGCTCAAACTGCGTTTCAGAAAAGTTATGATTTTGATAATTCTTGAAGTTTCAGTGTTGCAGGCTTCGTTGGAAACTGACGGGCGATCGTTGCTGCGTATAAGCATGCTAGTTTTGAGGTTTGGTGTATTTTTAAGATTTTGATGCAAGTTGTTAGGCGTTTGAATGAGTTTAAAGTTGTAGGAAAGGGATTGAGGTTAATTGCATAATTGGTGTTGCATTGTGTAGTATAGTGGACGTCGTATTGTGAGGTGTTTGTATAAGTTTTGATGCAATGTTATGGTGTTCTAAGAAGAGTCCTAAGATGGTAAATTTCGTTCCATTGATGTGCAATTGGGAGATTAGGCAGGTGCATAAGTTTTCTCGCAGGTTTCGAAGCAACGAGCGAACACGGACCCAAACACGGACCCAGGCACGGGGTCCGTGCCTTTGTTATTCCTTCAGTGTCAATTTTGTGAGACAGCACGGACCCTTACACGGATGAGGGCACGGGGTCCGTGCCTTTGGGTTTCACTTAGTGTCTTTTTCCAGTACCTACACGGACCCTCACCCGGACCCTGACACGGGGTCCGTGCCTTTGCTTCCTTTCAATGTCTTCTTCCAGAGTCTACACGGACCCCCATCCGGACCCGAGCACGGGGTCCGTGCCCCTTCCGTTTCCCGACACACTCTAGGCAGTACGTACACGGACCCTCTCCCGGACCCAAGCACGGGGTCCGTGTACCCTTGTTTTTGGGAAATATTTGTAAGTTCATTTTAAGTTAGATGTTATGGGTTAGTGCAAAGATTATTAAGGGCGTGTCGTGGGAAATTGTAGAAGGTCATAAGGTCTGATTGAGCTTGAGAGTAAGCATGAGTTTTCTACGTCTAAGTAATGCAAGTTAAGTATGAAATTCATGTTAATATGTTGCAGCAACGGCCCCAGTCAAAGTCCAACGAATCCCTCAACGCCAAGTAAGTATGTTGACGTGCAATAAAATATTTAAGTTTTCGAGGTATGCTAAATGTCTTGTGACCAATTATGTTAGGATTGGAAAGCGTTAAATTATGAACGGGGACCAATCCGCCCGTTAAATTATGAACGGGTTAGATCGTGGTTGTGAAGCGTTAAATTATGAACGTGGATCAACTGGCCTGTTAAATTATGAACAGGGATCTTATGTATGCGGCAGTGGATACGTCCCTGTCAGCCCAGTACTGTGGTATAGTCTGATCAGGCTCATTTATGTTACGGGTCACTCGCTTTGAAACATCCTCTACGCAAATGATGAAGTTATGTATGTTAAAGTATGTTCAAGTATGCAGCATGTTTATGAAAAGTTTAAGTTATGGCACGTCGAAGTATGTATGTACGTATGTTCAAGTTTATTATGCAAGTTCAAGTTCCAAGTATGTATGTCCTATTTTAAAGTTGCATGCGACCTTAATATGTAGTACTCGTTATTCCAGTTTATACGTGTTGAGTCTTTAGACTCACTAGACTTGATCGATGCAGGTGACTATGTTGAGGAGACAGGAGGTGATGACCAAGGGGCAGGCTTGGGCTGAGTGGCAGGCTAAACCCGAGGACCGCAAGTTTATGTTTATGCAAATTTTTAAAATACTCTGATGTTTTGATTTGAACGTGAGACGTTTTGAGACAGTTTATTTTAGCAAAATTTTATTGGTGACGGATGATGGTGAGATTTATTTTTATGAATGTTGAGTGACGACCGTATGAATGTTTTTATTTAAGAAATTTTTAATTCTTCCGCAAATTTTAAGTAGTGTAGAATACGGTTCGTTACATGGGGCTTCGGGTTCAAGCTAGAGCCAGGTTCATGGGGTCATGTAGGTCCAGTAGGGTCCATAGAAGGGTTAGGAAGGGGCTGGCTTGGGGTGGCTGGAGCTTGGCTCGAGGGAGTCACAAGTTGGCTCAAGGGTGATCAAGCATGTTCGAACCTAGGGTTTCATTGAGAAAATAAATTGAAACATGGCTCACGGGGGTGGAGTCGTGGTTCAAGAGGGCTTAAATAATATAAAAAGTCTATGTTTTAAATTTCGGAATTTTATATTAAAGTTTGGGTTTTTTCGGGACTAAAACGCCTTCAAAACGATTAATTAAATATTAATTAAAAAGTTTAGTATTTAAGCTAAATAAAATTATGATAATTTTAATTTAGGCTTAAATAAATATTTGGGACATGTTAGGGTCAAAGAAATTAAGAAAATGTCAAAAACGTGGAATTTTATGTTCAGGGGTAAAACGATAATTTTACACCTAAAAATTAGTAAACGTCATGGTAGTGTTTTGAATGCTTTTTTATATGCTAATATGATTATTTCAAATGTTTATGAATTTTTACATGTTAAGTTATGATTTTAAATGTTTATGGATTTTTATGGTTTAATTATGTACAATTAAAAGATATGTTGCATGCTTGGTTTTAAAAGGAAAAATGATATTTATCCATGATTTTTATAAAGTGATGAAAAGGTGAATTATTGGAGGAGGTGAAGTAATTGTGACTATTGAGAATATGAGGATATGAATGGGGATATCGTAAGAGAAAAGGCCCCAAAGGGAGCCCATTTATGGGAGAAGGCCCCAGAGGGTGCCCGTCGATCGTATTTCCATTCGATGAGGATAGGCCAACGCTCAGTTGATGGGTGAGAGTGTCGCTGATGTCACTGTCGCCCAGTACTGTGGTTATATGTAGATGGATCCATCGACTTTATGAAGATAAGGAAAGTCACAATTAACGATCTGAATTCAAATAAAGAGGAAAAATGTATATGTTCATGATTAAAGGATTTATGTTATGTAATGATAAAAAAGAAAACGTTAAGGTTTATGTTATGCATGTCACGAAAATATTATTTTTACGTACAAGTATTTTCACTGTCGCATGTGATTTTATACGTATTATTTGTTATCAAGGTGATGGTGTGTTGAGTCTTTAGACTCACTAGATGTGATGGATACAGGTGATTATGATGTTAATATTACTGGAGGTCTTGATGGTTGATTTTGCTGGACTGTTGGTGCACATGACTCGAGGACCAGCGCTTCTACTTTTCCGTACTTATGATTTAAGTTTATGATTTACGTTAAAGATTTTTAAGACTATTTACTTATGCTTTTTGAATGGTTTTGAGAGGATGATACTTTTAGCAATACTTGAAAAGATTATTTTTAGGTTGGTAAATATTTGACGACTTTACGATTTGAACTATTTCCTTTGATTTTCAAATACTAGTTGGTTGGTTTATTTTAAAAATGGTGCAAAAATATTATATAGATATATATATGTATGTGGAGTTCGGCCGATTCATTAGTAGGTTTTTTCAAAAAAAAATCAGTACTTTTTAAGCAAAACGAATGGCAGACGTTTCACAACTAATGAACTGAATTCATTAAAGAAAATGATGTATAAGTATATGATGATAATGATGAGCTGTTTTGACATGTTGTGATTTCTTATGACACATTTACATTTACGTTTTTAAAGTTCATAAAAGATATGTTGAGTACAATATATTTTCACCTATGTGTGCTATGTATATGTACTTGTTATTTCCGGTACATGTGTGTTGAGTCTTTAGACTCACTAGGCATGTGTGATGCAGGTGAGCATGTTTTCGAGAGGACTGGAGGTGCCGAACTCTGAGTAGGCAGTACTGGATGTGTGTGCACGACCTGAGGACCACGTTTCTTCCGCACATTATGATTTTTGAGATTTGAGGAGACATGAGCATTTTATTACATTGGTTTTGTTACGATGATGCATTACTAGGATTTTTACTCGTTTTGTTTGTGCATTTTCTGTTGGTCGAGTTTGGCCATTTCAAACCGCACTATTTTAAATTTTTAATTATTCACGCTTATTTTCAAATGGTATCTTTTTCAGTAGGGTTGCATGCATGCAAAATATTTAAATGATTTTTTACAAAAATGTGAGCTTTTAAAAAAAATTAATTTCCGCATTTTAAATTAGTAGATGTTACAGTTGGTATCAGAGCAAAGGTCCTGTATAGAGTTGTGCCACCGCTAGTCTCTACAGCTAAGTCTTCAAGTCTCAAGTCTGTAAGCTTTTATATTTTAAATGATTTACTGCAATCACCTGCATGCCTTCATGATATACGATTTACGAAGATTTTCAGTGCATGTTTAGCTACATCTAGATCTATTCGGTAAGTTCTAATTTCGAGGAAGAAATTTTATTTAAGGGGGGAGGAATTGTAAGATCCAAAATTAAGACAACGTAATCCAACTGCATGCAAATCTAGGAATTATGAAAAATGAGTAATTAACTGATTTTTAATTGCTATTTGATTATGTGACATACATGTTTACATGTAAATTATGATTTCATTATCATCATGCATAAAATTGTATTTTTAAGGAATATTCAAGTGACGATCGAAGAACGGGGACCGATAGCTGAAAATGTAAAACGTTTTTAATAAATAATTATTTTTAATTATTTAAAGTGTGATCGATGCTTTTTAGTATTTTTGAAAATAAAAGGTTTTGAGGTGATTTTTTACGCCGGGACGTAAATTTTATCGAGGTTGGTTTTTCAACTAAAATACGAGCTTTTTGTCAACACGGGTAATAAATTCACATATTTAATTAGAGAAAAACTTTGTTAATATTTTATTTATGTCCTAATTAAACTAATGGGCCTAATTTAATGGCTTAATAAGCCTAAGGCCTAATTAGTAACTAATTAGTATATAATATCTAATAAACCCTACACTCAACACCATAAAATAATCGGCCACCTCTATTTGAAAATCTGAAACCCTCCCGACCCCTCTCATACACACACACACGACACATATACAACCAATTTGGAAAGGGTTTTCGAAAGGTGCAAGCAAGTTCAAGCCAAAGGGTCCGCTCCATTCATCGTCGTCGACGTTTATTCGAGCATATATAACACAAAGGCACTCCCTAATCTTCATTTTCTCATCCATCATATCATAATATTTTTTATATTATGTTTGCAAGAAAAGATCGAAGTTCATAGTAATAAATTCAGAAAAATTTCAGTATGTGGCTTGTTTTCATGATGAAACTCGATTTTTTTTTAATCCAATAACATGTTAATTGTTTAGTTAAGGGGATGCCATGATTAGGGCAAGATCAAGTAAGGTTTTTAACATGTTTTAATTATTGGATTAATTATATTTCGGTGGGATCGGAAGGACCGAACGGAGTTCGGATCGTCCGAAGCGGGTTCGGATCGTCCGAAGAGGGATCGAATCGTCCGAAGACAGGTGGCTGGACACGTGGAAGACATGCAGAGTTCGGATCGTCCGATCAGGGTTCGGATCGTCCGAAGACAGGTGTCTGGACACGTGGAAGACATGCAGGGTTCGGATCGTCCGATAAGGGTTCGGAAGGTCCGAAGTGTACAGTGGATCGGATCGTCCGAAGTGGATCGGATCGTCCGATCGTTGTCTATAAATAGAGGCGCGAGGCTTCATTTGTTACTCGCCAATTCCGAGTGTTCCAGATCGTTTTAGTCATTTCTGATGGGTTTCTAGTCTTTTCCCGAGGTTTAGGCACTAGCGGGGAGCTACTAGTCTTGTAGCGGAGCTGTGCTCTAGTTGGGAGCTAGCGGCATCAGTGGGCTGACTACGGACGCAGACTTGATTCTAGGACTGATTTCTAGGATCTACTGGTTTGAGGTACGAAAGTACTATCCGAGATAGCAGGATTGAGTATGCTTTACTATGTGTTGCATGTTTATATGTTGCATTATTATCTGTCATATGATGCATGGTTTATTATGCGGCATTTGCATAATCATGTTGAGCCTGATTATCTTTGAGATAGCCTGTTGAGAGGGTGCTCAGCCCTCGTTTGTTGTGGATGGTTGGACCCCGTTGGCCGACGGTGGTCAGGTCACCGGTATATCCACAGGTTTATTTTTGGTATGGGAGCCACCTCCTGGTGCGACGGCGCAGAGTGCTACATACCTTGACGTCATTTACCTGATCAGTATTTCGATATACCCAGATCCTGGTATCCAGTACATTTTGCATACATGCATGTCATAGTCTTGTATACTCATGCTTTCGGTGCTGAGCGTTTTATGCTCACGTCCTCGGTTTATCTCTGTTTTGGACACCCTATTCGATGGGGCAGGTCTCAGGTTGGACGTTGAGTCCCACATACTACCAACATCGAATCATGATCAAGGAAAAAAGAAGGGAAACAAGAATCAAGCTGAAACCGAGAAACTTGATGTCAAGAAGTGTTGGGGTTCGAGTTTTCATGAGGGAAGGGGCACAAGGGCTCGGTCTTGGCCTGGTCTAAGCACTCGGCCCAAGGTCCGGTCATGAGTCAGGGGGAGAGTCTAGCCAAGCTAGGACTCAGGTTAGGGGCTGGGGAAGAGTCCTAGCCATGCTAGGACTCTACCCGAGAAGCATGGCAGCAGGGCGTGCAAGGGTGCGCGGCTTGCAGGGAAGGGAAGGCAGGTTCTAGGGCTCTTGGGTTAGGCTAGGGTGACTCATAAGGGTCCTAGGAAGGTGAACTGGGGATTGTTTTGGGTGCTAGGTGGACGGCTAGGTCCCTAAGTGCACAAAGCTTGAGTCCACACAAAGTGTGACTCTCGGCCAGCATATGGTCAGTAGAGGGGGTCTTTGTTTTTGGCTTTAGGTGGGTTTTCTTGGTGGTATAAGTGACCAGTAGGTTAATTTAGGAAGTTGGTCAAGTTTTGGATCGACATGGTTCGGGAGTAACTCGTGAAAATCGGAAGTTGGCTCGGGGTCGAAGTTTAGGTGTAAATTAGGGTTTTTAAATAAAGAAAAAAATTGGAAAACATCTCACGGGGGTCGAGTCGTGGTCCATAAGGGCTAAAATAATATAAGAAGACTAAATTTAGAATTTATAAATTTTATATTAAAGTTTGGGATTTTTCGGGATTAAAACACCGTCAAAACAGTTAAATAAAGATAAATGAAAAAGTCTAATATTTAAGCTAAATAAAATTATGGAAAATTTCATGTAAGCTTAAATAATTATTTGGGACATGTTAGAGTCATGAAATCAAGAAAAAAGGTCAAAATCAAAAAATGTCGAGTCCAGGGGTAAAACGGTCTTTTTACACCTAAAAATTAGTAAACGTCATGGCAGTGCCCTAAATGCTATTTTTATGATATTATGATTATTTTTAAATGTTTATGAAATGTTCATGATTAAATTATGATTTTTAAATGTCTAAGGGATTTTTATGATTTAAGGAATACAATTAAAAGACATGTTGCATGCTTGGTTTCAAAAACAAAATGTTATGTTATGCATGATTTTTATAAAGTGATGAGAATGTAAATGTTGAAGGAATTGAATGTGAATATCGTATGTGGTAACGTCGTGAGGTATCAAAAACAAAATGTTATGTTTCCATCATTACGAATATGTGGTAACGGTTTTGTGGTAACGGTAAGAATGTGAATATCGTGATGGGAAAAGGCCCCAGAGGGAGCCCATTTATGGGAAAAGGCCCCAGAGGGAGCCCCGGTGATCGTATTTCTATTCGAAAAAATGATAGGCCAGGGCCCAGTTGACCGGTGAGAGTGTTGCTGGTGTCCCCCGCCACCTAGTACTGTGGTTACATGTAGATGGATCTATCGATTTATGATCATGATCAGGAAAGTCACAATTAACGATCTGAATTCAACAAAGGAAAAAGAAAAGGAAAAGGAAAAATGTTTATGATCATGAAAAGGTTTTATGTCATGTTGAGGAAAAATGAAAAAGATTAAGGTTTATTTATTCATGTCATGAAAATTTTTATGTTTATGCAACTTCACGAAACGATTTTTAAGTACAAGTATTTTTCACTGTTATATGTTGTCTGTATTACGTATTATTTGTTATAAAGATTATGGTGTGTTGAGTCTTTACACTCACTAGGTGTGATGGATGCAGGTGAGGTTGAGGGAGGCCTTGACGGATGATCCTACTGGACTGTCGGTGCACAAAACACGAGGACCAGCGCTACTATTTTCCGCATTATGTTTTATGATTACTAAGTTAAAAAAAAGATTTTTAAGACTATTTATTTATGATTTTGAGAGATTTTTGAGAGGTTTAGTATGGGCTTTACTTTTCAAATTATTGCTTTTTAGGTTTGGTAAACAGTAGACGATTTCAGTTTTATGACTACTTCACTTGATTTTTAAAATGCTAGTTGGTTGATGATTTATTTTAAGGGGCATTTTATTTTAGTGAAAGACGAAAATTTTAGAGAAAAAAATTATTTCTAGTACTTTTAAATTAATATAAAGGGCAGACGTTTCAGATTGACCAAAAGAACAATTCACCAACAAAGGATACTGAAGAAAAAGGCACAACTGAAGAGATCGAATGAGAATCTGAGAAATAACCAAAGGTAAATTCTAAGTCTTTCTCATCTACTATTTCTAATGTTGTTGTTCCTCCATTTTCTTCCAGGTTGAAAAAATCTAAAAAAGTGGACTACGAAAAAAAAGTGTTGGAAACCTTTAGAAGGGTGGAGATCAACATTCCTCTTATAGATGCCATCAAACAAATTCCAAGGTATGCTAAATTTTTAAAGGATTTGTTCACTAACAAAAGGAGGTTGAAAGTGATGAAAAATTAAGCGTGGGGGAAAGTGTGTCCGCGGTTATTAAGAAGTCACTGCCAAAAAAATGCAAGGATCCAGGTATGTTTACAATGCCTTGTGTTATTGGAAATCTGTAAATTGAGCGTGCCATGCTAGATTTAGGTGCATCCATTAATGTCATGCCCTATTCAATATATTGTGCTCTGGATTTGGGTCCTTTAAAAGAAACTAGAGTGGTGATTCAATTAGCCGACCGATCTAATGCTTACCCTGAAGGAGTTGTGGAGGATATTCTGGTGCAGGTTAAAGAAATATATTTCCTGCAGATTTCTACATATTGCGAATGGAAGAAGACTCTGCTGCGATTTCAGCTCCGATTCAATCGGGAGACCTTTCATGAAAACAGCTAGAACCAAGATTGATGTGGAAGAGGGTACTCTTTCCGTCAAATTCGACGGGGAGATTGTGAAATTTAGTAATTTTGATGCTATGAAATACCCAAATGAAAATCACTCTATATGTTCAATTGATATTGTTTATTTAATTGTGCAGGAATGTTTTGAGGAGACATATGAGATTGACGGTTTTCACATGCAGGCACAGTTGGAGATGGAAGGAGAGATAGCTCAAGCTTGGGAAATTTTGGAAACTGATGAGGAATCAAAAACTATGGCTTCCAAATTTTGAAACTGAAATATTAATTCCTCACAAGAAATTGCTACCCTCTATTTTGCAGGCACCCAAATTGGAATTGAAAGATTTTCTAGATCATTTGAAGTATATCTATTTGGGAGACAATGAAACTTTGCCTGTGATCATCTCGAAAAGGTTAACTAAAGAGCAAGAAGAGAGATTAACCACAATTCTCAGAGAACATACCACAATTGGCTGGACATTGGCGGACATCAAAGGCATAAACCCTTCCATTTGCATGCATAGAATTCGTTTAGAGGATGATTGCAAATCGGTAAGAGAATTCCAAAGAAAACTGAATCCGGTAATGAAAGAAGTGGTAAAGAAAGAGATTCTCAAGCTTTTAGATGAAGCATAATCTATCCTATTTCGGATAGTAAATGGGTGAGTCCAATCTATGTCGTACCAAATAAAACAGGTATCATTGTGGTAAGAAATAAAAATGATGAGTTGTTATCGACAAGAGTGCAAAATGGTTGGCGCATGGTTATTGACTTTCGAAAGCTTAATTTAACTACTAGAAAAGATCATTTTTCCTTTGCCCTTTATTGAACATTAGAAAGACTAGCTGGAAAAACTTATTTTTGTTTTCTTGATGGATTTTCAGGTTATTACCAGATAGTCATTGCTCAGGAGGATCAGGGAAAATACAGCCTTTACATGTCCCTTTGGAACATGTGCCTATAGACGTATGCCTTTTGGACTTTGTAATGCTCCAGGTACGTTTCAAAGGTGCATGCTTAGTATTTTTCAGAGTATATTGAGAACTGTATTGAGGTATTTATGGATGATTTCACTGTCTATGGAGATTCATTTGACAATTGTTTGAGTCACTTGTCCAAGATTTTGAAAATGTTCATTGAAACCAATCTGGTTTTGAATTATGAAAAGTGTCATTTTATGGTGACCGAAGGCATTGTGTTAGGACATGTGGTTTCCTCTAGGGGTATTGAGGTTGATAAAGCAAAGATTGATTTAATCACAAATTTACCCTACCCCACTAACGTTAAGGGAATTCGAGGTTTTCATGGACATGCAGGTTTTTACCGCAGCTTTATTAAGGATTTCTCAAAGATTGCTCTACCGATGTCCAAGTTGCTCCAAAAAGATGTACTTTTCCAGTTTGGAGACGATTGCAAGGAGGGTTTTAACAAGCTAAAAAACATATTGACAATAGCGCCTATTATCCAACCACCTGACTGGAATTTGTCCTTTGAAATCATGTGTGATGTGATCAATTGTGCTGTGGGGACTATTCTAGGCCAGAAAGTTGATAAGAAGAGTCACGTCATAGACTATGCCTCAAGAACATTGGACTCCGTGCAGTGCAATTACACCACTACAGAAAAGGAGCTTTTAGCAATTGTTTTTACTTTAGAAAAATTTCAATCATATTTGCTAGGCTCTAAAGTAATTGTGTTTTCTGATCATGCAACATTGAAATATCTGTTGACAAAAAAAGAGTCAAAACCGAGGTTGATAAGGTGGATACTATGTGGGGACCCGGACGCTAATTCATTTCTTAATCATCTTTGGGAATAATTGGATCAATTGAATAAACTGGGTCTAATTTTTTTAAAAAAAATATAGTGCGGAATATAATAAAATCAGTCTGATATTCATGTCAAAATAAAAGTACAAGTCTTGTACCATTATATTACAATCAAACTAGGGTTCAACTACTAAACATCAAGTGCTGAAACATATTCTACTTCTGGGCCCGGATCTCCACTGCTAAGTTGTAATCTCTCATCCTCTACTCGACCCTGATCATGTCCCACCTGTTGTAATGCACATATACAAGCACAACAACAGCAGGATAACTCCGGTGAGAAATATATTCCAGTATAAACAACGTGTACATGCAATCATATAACAGATATAAAAACATGAAATAAATATCAATAACATGTATCATAGTCTGAAAAAACATGAATCGATATAAAAATGTAAATCAAACTAGTGACTCATCATCTCAGACTCGACTCATCTCTAATCTAGGGATCCCGGTTTGAATAAGAACGTAACAAATCTCCCACCTACTCTCCTACTCGGGGTGGCGGTACGTTCCTATACGTGGACTTTGGCCCTCTCTATATTGAATCTCAGCAATAGAAGTCAATCCACTCCTAAGCAACATCGATATGACCAAACATCCAGTGTCTTGACAACTCAACCGAAGACTTGGCATCTCCGCCAAAGACTAGGCACATCCGCCTTGGCACTTCTGCCAATGACTAGGCACATCTGCCGATGACTCTTTCTCGATATATATCTTCTTTTCTTTTCTTTTCTACAAATCTATAGAATAAGCATAAACATTCAAAGAATACAAAGGTATTAAACAATAACCAATAAGTATGTGATTTAGGGAAACTCAAGTCAAGTCTAACTTGAGTCTTATCTCCCGAATCAACAATGATTTATACCTTTCTCTTGTCGATCTGACGAAGTCGAAGTCTCGAATTCGAATTTGTCAATACTCACAATGACAATATCGAGGAGTACAATATCAATAGACCACTCAAATCAATACTGGATATAATCAGAACTCAATCTAATTCTGTTTCAACGGCATAACTGCACAATCTCAATATACCCAGCAATACAAATATCAGAGATACCAATCTCAACTCATAATCGATCGACAAACATAATCTGATATCAAATCTGTATAATCTCAAATAATTCAATTCTGATAAATCATAACAATTTCAATGGATATATGTTCTTCACTCCGGTTTCGATTATACGATGTCTACTATGTCAAGAACACCATATATCAATCATATATGATTCCTTTAATAGCATATTTCAAATCATATCAAAACGTAGTAAAACTTACGTCCTTGTAAAGCCGCTAACACGAGGATCACAGAAATATATTCAGATCGAAATTCTGACGGACGAATTTTGCGCAATCGCAAATATACGATTCAAAAGCATAAGCATTCTCCGAGAGCAAATCTCGATATTCCAGCTACGTGTTTTTGAAGAAAATGAAGTTACTTCATATTATATTGCATGGTAAGTACATGTGGCTCGATCTTCATGATGCACGTCTCGCGCATATGCACGACCTTCCTCGGCGCATATGCTCGAGACCTACTGTCTCAGCGTGTCTCTTCTCGGCAACTCGCGCATATGCACGCACCACCTCAGCTCATATGCGCGAGGTCCTCTGCCATACCCGCGCATATGCGCGAATCGGTACCGCGCATATGCGCGAGACCTTCGATCCTCGCACATACAATATCAAATGGAATCTCAATTCGTGCCTCGGTTGGCCCTTTCATAATCACATCAATTCATAACTTAATCATCTCGAATTAACAGGATAAAAATCTCGGGCATTACATTTCTCCCCCCTATGATACGATTTCATCCCCGAAATCACAAGCTGTAAGGCCCAAGAATTTGGTTATATAATTGGAAATGATTTGTTGATAATTGATGTGATTATAGATGAATTGGATAGGACCGAAAAGATGAGGGAATACATGAGATGTGTGCGAGGACAGTACCCCTCGCGCATATGTGTGACATTGATTCGCGCATATGCGCGAGGCAGGCAGAGGACCTCGCGCATATGCGCGAGAAGGGACGCGCATATGCGCGTGGAGGTGTGTCTCAAATATTAAGTCCAGAGAACCTCGCGCATATGCGCAGAAGAAGGGCGTGCATATTCGCGAGCTGTTAAAAAGAGAAATGCCGAGACCAGTAGGTCTCGCGCATATGCGTCGGTTGTGGTCGCGCATATGCGCGAGACGTACAGACCAAAGAATAAGACACTTGTCCTTGCCATGCATATATAATGTGTAATTCTTCATTTCAGACTTACAGCAACAAAGAAACCACCGAGAGAGAACTTGCATGAAAGGTTCAAAGTTCCTTCTATGCTAGAATTTAGCTTGTGCAAGATCCGACCAACCGAATTTCAATCTGATTCTATATTTGTGCTCCTCTTGTTACTAGCTTAATAAGAATGTAAGTTTCTTGAGTTTCCAGTATGATTCAGATATTATGTGTTGGAGAAATTATGATATGATTACTATTAGATGTTCTCGAGATTATAAGCAACGTATATTCGCAACCGGATCGAAGAACGGACATCGTATGATATTGTTATTATTTTCCAGCTTGTTTTGAGTTGAGTTATGTAGATTTGGAGATTATCGAACATAATTGTTATGGTTATGAGTTATTATTATTGATTATTGAGGTTTGAGTTGACCGGTATCGCGAGATTCCGTCAGTTATGCCGTCGAAATGTACCGAGAGGGAAGATTGATACGTACATGTATTGTTTTGAGCTGAATGTTGATCTTGTATCTATTGAATATGTTATTTCAGATTGATCTTGACAAGCTTAGACGTCCAGAATTCTACATCAACAAAGATTGAACAACGAAAGATATAATTCAATGTTGATTCGGGAAGACACAACTCAAACCAGATTCTATTTGAGTTTCCCAAAATCACATACTAGATTGTTTATAATTTGATATGGTTATGCCTTGTTTATAGAGTTATAGCAATGCACATGAGATAGGTGAGTCGTTGGCAGATGTGCCAAGATACCGGATGTTCGGTGATATCGACGTACGTAGGAGAAGATCGACTCCTATTATAGATATTCGATACAAAGAGGGCCGAAGTCCGGGAATAAGACGTACCGCCACCCCGATTGGGAGAGTAGGTGGGAGACTTGTTACGTCTTATTCACACCAGGATCCCTAGACTTAGATATGAGTCGAGTCAAAGAATAAGAGTCGAAGAGTTTTATCTGTATTCACTAATGTGTCATAAATACTGATTATGTGCTATGATTTTTTATGTAATTGCCTGACATACATGTATACATATTTTATACTGGGATTTGTTCTCACCGGAGAATCCGACTGTTGTTGTGTCTGTAAGTGTGCATGACAACATGTGGGACAGGATCAGGGTCAAGGAGAGCGTGACTGAGATTGGATAGCATGGTGATTTCGGGCATAGAATATGAACTAGTAGTTTTACATTTGCTATGTAGTTTCTTGTAAACGCTAGTTTGTATGATTGTAATGGAACAAGATATGTACCGATGTTTGTTGAAATAAAATAAAGATAGCGTTGATGTATGATTTATATACAATTTTTTTTGATATTAAAAGCAAAAATTTGACCCACATTTTCTTGCAAAGATCCAATTAATCCCAAAGACAATTGACTTAGAGCCCGGGTCCCCACAACAGGTGGTATCAGAGCGATAGATCCTTTAGGCTGAACTAGAAGTGAATGAGCGGGGTAGATCGAGTCATCTTCCTTGCTTTGATGATGCTAGCATGCTATTAATTGTGTGTTGATTTACATATGTTCTATATGAAAGCATGTTTATTGTGGTAATACATGTTTATTTGCTTATCTGATTGATTGCGACATGTATTAAGAATAAAATGAATCAGACCCGATTCTGGATCAGAGGTATATGATCAGAGGAAGACTGAGATAGATTGTATAAATTGGGTACTAATCTGTTTGATAATCAGATATGCCTCCTCGAAGAGCAGCAGTGCCAGTACGTCTGGTACCAGAACAGGGCAGTACTTTTAATGATCCGATGGATGTTACTGAAACACCGATGGAGACACTATTGAAACGGTTTCAATCCTTCAAACCGCCGACACTGAAAGGTACTAAGAGCGCTATGGATTGCGAAAGCTGGTTAGATGACATTGAGATGCTATTTGAATCTCTTGAATATACCGATGAACGTCGAGTGAAGTTAATTGGGCATGAACTGCATGAAGTCGCAAAGAACTGGTGGTTTACCACAAAAAGAGCGTTGAAGCATCGTGGCACAGAGATCACTTGGAAAGTCTTTAAAGTAGAGTGCTATCAACGCTTCTTTCCTCTGTCATACAGAAAAGATAAAGGTGCCGAGTTTGCCAATCTGAGACAGGGACAGCTGAACATTGAAGAATATGTGGCAAAGTTTTCGACATTTCTCCGATTTGCTCCTCATGTTGCAGAGAGTGACGAGGACCGTTGCATATCAGTTTATCAATGGCTTGAATCCGGATATCTTCACATTGGTGAATATCGGCAGACCCACAATTTTTCAGATGCCTTGAACAGAGCCAAGGGGGCGGAAACGGGCCTGATTAAGCAATGAGGACTTTCGTATGCTGCTCCGACTCCGAGACCGCCACAACCTTCAGTTCAACCCCCTCCCAGATTTGAGAGTAGTGGTAGTAGTAACGGGAGGAAAGATCAGTTAAAAGTGAAATGCAAACTAGTTCAAAAGATCAAGGAGCAGTTCGTCGAGCTCCAGTGGGTCACGACAGAAGGGTTCTGGCCAGAGTACAGAGTATACAGGAGTATATTGCAGTTCTTGTGGAGGCAGACATGCCACCGAGCAGTGTCAGGGTGTGATGGGTCGATGCAACATCTGCAGACAGCAGGGACATTTCGCCAAAGTTTGTCCACAGAGAGGTTCACCGAGATTCCAAGGTGCAGGATCATCTGCATCAGTACCTCAGCCTGAGAGGCAAGCATCATCTGTCCATTCCTTTCAGCCAACACCTCCACAGACCCATCCCCGAGCCAGAGGTAGCCAGACAGTGAGCCAGCCTTCTAGACAGCAAGCTCAGGTGTTTGCACTGACAGAGGAGCAGGCCCAAGATGCACCAGACGATGTTGTCGCAGGTAACTGTTTTCTTTGCGGTTATCCTGCCTATGTATTGATTGATACGGGTGCATCTCATACATTCATATCAGAGCGTTTTGCATTATTACATTCACTGCCTGTCAGAATCATTAACTACGGTAGTGTCTGTTTCTTCCCCGTTGGGAAGTGGTCTTATATCCGTGATTTCGGTTAGACATTGTATACTACAGTTTGAGGGTCATGAGATTGATTTAGATTGTATTGTGCTTGGGTTATCTTATTTTGATTGTATTGTCGATATCGATATGTTAAACAAGTACCGAGCCACTGTAGATTGTTTCCAGAAGATTGTCAGGTTCAGACCAGAGATGGCTGACGAGTGGAAATTCTACGGTAAGGGTTCCAGATCTCGGATTCCCTTAGTATCTGTTTTGACTATGAAACGATTGTTACAGAAAGGAGCAGAGGAGTTCCTTGTCTATTCAGTAGATCTACGGAAATCGAGCCCAGCAATGGCAGATCTGACAGTAGTATGCGAGTTTGCTGATGTATTCCCAGACAAGAATCCAGGATTACCTCCAGCCCGATAGGTAGATTTTAGCATTGATCTTATACCAGGTACCGTTCCTATATCTCGAGTTCCCTATAGAATGGCACCTATTTAATTAAAAGAATTGAAAGAACAACTCGAAGATTTACTGGCCAAAGGTTATATCAGACCGATTGTATCTCCTTGGGGTGCACCACTGCTATTTATTCGCAAGAAAGATGGTTCGATGAGATTGTGCATTGATTACCGGCAACTAAACAAAGTAACGGTGAAGAACAAATATCCTTTGCCTCGTATCGATAATTTATTTGATCAGTTGCAGGGATATTCTGTCTATTCTAAGATTGATCTGCGATCTGGATATCACCAACTCCGAGTCAGAGATGCAAACATACCGAAGACAGCATTACGAACCAGGTATGGATAATATGAGTTTGTTGTCATGCTTTTGGGTTAACAAATGCTCCAGCTGTGTTCATGGGACTGATGAACCGTGTTTTTCAGAAATATCTAGATCAGTTTGTTATTGTTTTTATTGATGATATTTTGGTATATTCCAAGAACATGATTGAGCAAGGCTGAACATTTGAGAAATGTGCTGAGAATTTTGAGAACTGAAAAATTATATGCTAAATTGTCGAAATGCGAGTTTTGGTTGAGACAGGTTGTGTTTTTGGGGCATATCATATCTGGAGACGGTATATCTGTTGACCTGAGCAAAGTCCAGGCAGTGATTAGTTGGCCTAGACCGAACTTCGTGCCAGAGATACGCAGTTTCATGGGTCTGGCAGGCTATTACCGGCGATTTATCAAAGATTTCTCCAGTATCACAAATCTGATCACTCAGTTGACTCAAAAGAATACTCCGTTTATTTGGTCAGAAACTTGTGAGTCCAGTTTTCTGGAATTGAAGAAAAGATTAATCAGTGCTCCAGTGCTGATTATTCCTTCAGGTACTGGTGATTTCGTTGTATATTGTGATGCATCTCACAGAGGGCTAGGATGTGTTCTGATGCAACGAGGACATGTCATTGCTAATGCCTCGAGACAGTTGAAGCCACACGAGACTCGTTACCCAATTCATGATCTTGAATTGGCGGCTATTGTATTTGCACTGAAGATATGGCGACACTATCTCTATGGCGAAAAGTTTGAAATCTATTCTGATCACAAGAGCTTAAAATATATGTTTTCACAGTCAGAGTTGAATATGAGACAGCGTAGATGACTAGATTTACTGAAAGATTTTGACTGTGAAATTAAGTACTATCCAGGGAAGTCTAATGTAGCAGCGGATGCCTTGAGTCGAAATCCTTGTCGACGATAGGTGTTTCGAATTTGATTGAAAATTGTTGTTTGTCTAGATTAGTATTCGATACAGATAGTAGACCATTGCGACTTGCTACGATTCAAGTGGAACCAGATTTGATTATTCGCATTAAAGAAGCACAGAAAAATTTGATTATAATTTGATATTTATGCCTTGTTTATATAGTTATAGCAATGCACATGAGATAGGTGAGTCGTTGGCAGATATGCCAAGATACCGGATGTTCGGTGATATCGACGTACGTAGGAGAAGATCGACTCCTATTGTAGATATTCGATACAAAGAGGGCCGAAGTCCGGGAATAAGACGTACCACCACCCCAATTGGGAGAGTAGGTGGGAGACTTGTTACGTCTTATTCACACCGGGATCCCTAGAATTAGATATGAGTCGAGTCAAAGAATAAGAGTCGAAGAGTTTTATCTGTATTCACTAATGTGTCATAAATACTGATTATGTGTTATGATTTTGTATGTAATTGCATGACATGTATGTATACATGTTTTATATTGGGATTTGTTCTCACTGGAGTATCCGGCTGTTGTTGTGTCTGTATGTGTGCATGAAAACAGGTGGGACAGGATCAGGGTCAAGGAGAGCATGACTGAGATTGGATAGCGTGGTGATTTCGGGCATAGAAGATGAACTAGTAGTTTTACATTTGCTATGTATTTTGTTGTAAACGCTAGTTTGTATGATTGTAATGGAACAAGATATGTACCGATGTTTGTTGAAATAAAATAAAGATAGCGTTGATGTATGATTTATATACAATTGTTTTTTATATTATAAAGCAAAATTTTGACCCACTTTTTCTAGCAAAGATCCAATTAATCCCAAAGACAATTAAGTTAGAGCCCGGGTCCCCACACAGGCAATCAAATCATATCAGAAAGAAATGTATAATATGTGAAGCATCGGTAATATACTGATTCAGTTTCCCAGGTAGCTTCTTCAATGCCATGACGATTCCATTGAACTTTTACAAGCGAAATAGTCTTCATTCTGAGCTGCTTTTCTTTACAATCGAGAATCTGGATCGGCTTCTCGAAGTAACTCAGTGTCTCCTCAATTTCGGCCTCGTCTGGATATATAATATGTGAAGCATCGGGAATATACTTCCTCAACAATGATACATGAATGACATCATGTATTCCAGATAGAGAAGGTGATAGGACGAGTCAATAGGCACGATCTCCTATCTTCTTGAGATTCTCGTACAGCCCAATGTATCGTGGATACAACTTCTCTTTCTTGCCAAATATGACAACGCCTCTGAATGGAGAAATATTCAGAAATACTCTGTCTCCTGCCTCAAATACTAAATGTCTACATCGAACATTGGCATATTTGGCCTGTCTGTCTTGAGCTGTCTTTATTATCTTCTGAATCAACTTCACTTTCTCTGTTATCCCTCGAATCATATCAGGTCCAATCTCAAGTACCTCAGATATATCATCCCAATAAAGAGGGGATATGCACTTCTTGCCGTACAACGATTCAAACGGTGCCATCTTTATACTCGTCTGATAGCTGTTGTTGTACTGAAAATTCACAAAGTGGCAATGAATCTTAACAACTAGTGCCAAAATCTAGCACTACAGCTCTAAGCATATCCTCCAGTGTCTGGATAATCCGCTCTGACTGTCCGTCGGTCTGTGGATGATATGCGGTACTCAGATGTAACTTCGTACCTAGAGCCTGCTGTAAACTGTGCCAAAAGTGAGAAGTAAACCGAGGATCACGGTCTGACACAATCGACTTTTGCACTCTGTGCAATCTAACCAATTTTCTGACATATATCTCTGCCATCTGGTCATGTCTGTATGTCAGCTTGCACGGAATAAAGCATACGGATTTGGTCAATCTGTCAATAACTACCCAAATCGCATTGCAATCTCGGGAGGAACGCGGTAACTTTGTCACGAATTCCATGGAAATGTGATCCCATTTCCATTCAGGAATGGACAAACTCTGTAATAGACCTCCTGGTTTCTTTCTTTCCGCTTTTACCTGTTGGCAATTCAGATACTTGGATACAAATTCAGCATTATCAGCTCTCATCTGTTTCCACCAAAACTGTCTTTTCAAATCATTTTACATTTTTCTGCCACCAGGACGAATACTGAATCGACTGCTATGCGCTTCTGACAATATCTGTCGTTTCAAATCTGAAACATCTGGCACAACAAGGCGGTTATTCACATACAAAACACTGTCACGAACCTGATACTCGGATCGATGCCTGCTCTGACTATGGTAAACGAGTTCTTAACATTCGGATCCACTTTCTGAGCCGCTTTAATTTTCGAATTCAGCCCTGGTTCGGCCTGAACAACATATAATCTCAATGGTTTACAATCTGTTTCAAACCCTGATTCAGAAAAACAACAATTTTTAATCAATTCGAAACAACAATCGTCGATAATGGCCTGCTAAACTCATAAAACTGCGAATTTATGACACTGATGTCGGTCTTGTCCAACTGATCAAGTCTTCAATGTTGTTCAGATCAACCGCTATACCATATTCGGATATAATGTGCCCCAAAAATACAATCTGTTTCAGCCAAAACTCACAATTGGACTGTTTTGCATGCAATTTCTTTGTTCTCAAAATACTTAACACGATTCTTAAATGTTCTGCATAATCAGTCATATTCTTCGAATATATCAGAATGTCATCAATAGAATAATAATAAAATCATCAAAGTAATTCTAAAACACGCGATTCATTAAACCTTTAAACATAACTGAAGCACCCCAAGGAGAAACACTTGATCTGGTGTAACCCTTGGCCAGTAAATCTTCCAACTGCTCTTTCAATTCTTTCAATTCGATCGGTGCCATTATGTACGGTGTTTTAAAGATAGACACTATACTGGCATTAATTCAATACTGACATCTATCTCCCTGACTGGAGGCAATCCCGGAATCTCATCTGGGAAGCCATCAGCAAACTAACATATCACTGGTAGATCTGCCAATGATGGGCTCGACTTCAGTACATCTACTGAATACATAAGGAATCCACTGCTTCTTTCTGTAATAGTCGAGTCATCGATAATACAGATATCAAAGGAATTCTAGATCTAGAACCTTTACCGTAGAATTTGTATTCATCAGCCATATCAGGTCTGAATCTCACAATCTTATGGAAACAACCTACAGTAGCTATGTTCTTGGTCAGCATATCGATACCAATAATGCAGTCAAAATCAGACAAACCAAGTACTATACAATCTAACTCAATCTAATCGTCATCATACTGCAGCATACAATGTTTCACAGAATTCACTGATATCACACCTCTTCCCAAGGTGAAGAGATATATATTACAGTAGATAAGGACTCAACAGGCAAGCATATATCAATACAATTCTTTCAAAGATAATCATATGGAATGCACTAGTATCTATCAATACATATGCAGGATAACCACAAAGAAAACAATTACCTGCAACTAACTGTCTGGCTTCCTCCTGGCCTTGGCTGTGACTGGGCTGGTGCTGGCTGTAATGTGTGAACAGCTGATGACCGTTTATCAGGCTGTGCCACTGATCCAGATGATTCTGTTCTCTAGGGTCGTTGAGAACCTCGCTGTGGACAGACTTTAGCAAAGTGTCCTGACTGTCGACAAGCGTTGCAACTACCAAACACACCTCGGCATTGCTCTATGGGATATCTTCCTCCACAGGTTTTACAATAAACCCTGGTATAACTCTGGCCAAAACCGGTCTGTCTTGAGCCACTGGAACTTGATGAACTATTTCCCGATTTCTTAAACTGTTTCCCTCTAGCTTTCAGCTTATCTTTCTTTCCGCTGCTACTACTGCCACTATAAAGTCTAGGAAGGGGTTGCGAGAATTGGGCGGAAGACTGTTGTTGTTTCTGTGGTTGAGCAACATACGACATTCCTCGCTGTTTGATTAAGTCTGCTTCAGCTCCCTTGGCTCTGTTCAAGGCATCGGCAAAATTATAGGGTCGGCCCACATTTACTAGTGTAAATATCTCAGGATTCAATCCATTGATGAACTGATCAGCTACAACTTTATCATTCCCAGCCACGTGAGGAGCAAAACGTAGCAAGGTAGAGAATTTGGCCACATACTCTTCAATGTTCAACTGACCCTGTTTCAGATTTGCAAACTCTGCACTCTTGTCTTTCCTGTATGATACTGGGAAAAATCTTTGATAAAATTCAGTTTTGAAGATTTTCCACGTAATAATCGTACCACGCTGTTCTAAGGTTTCCTTGGTTGCAATCCACAAACTCTTCGCGACCTCGTGTAACTGGTGCCCAATCAGTTTAACTCTACGTTCATCCGAGGTAATCAAGTGAATCAAACAACATCTCTATATCATCTAGCCAACTCTCACAATCAACCGACATCTCAGTACTCTTCAGAATCGACGGTTTAAATGACTGAAACCTTTTCAACAGGGTTTCCATCGGAGTTGCTGACATATCCATCGGATTAGTCGAGGTACTACCATGTTCTGGGATTCTTCGAGGAGGTAAATCTGAGTATCACAAGGGTTAAAAATCAAATCTGACAAATCTGTATCAGTCCTCCTCTGATCAACTTACCTCTGATCAAGAACTGGTTCTGATTCATTCTCAATAATACATGCTTCCAATCAAATCAGATAATCAGATAAACATGTATTTCAAAGCAGTAAAACATGTTAGCATTCAAAAGCAATGAACAAAACTCAATCTACCCCGCTCACTAGCTTCTATATCAGTCTAAGGAACCTACAGTTCAGGAACATACTGCTCTGATACCACCTGCTGTGGGGACCCAGACGCTAATTTATTTCTTTGGTAATAATTGGATCAATTAAATAAATTGGGTCTAAATTTTTTTAAAAATACAAGTGCGGAATATAATAAAATCATTCTGATATTTATGTCAAAATAAAAGTACAAATCTTGTACCATTACATTAAAGTCAAACTAGGGTTCAACAACTAAACATCAAGTGCTGAAACCTATTCTACTCCTGGGCCCGAATCTCCACGCTAAGTTGTAACCTCTCATCCTCTTCTCGACCCTGATCATGTCCCACCTGTTTTCATGCACACATACTAACACAACAACAGCCGGATAACTCCGGTGAGAAATACATTCCCAGTATAAACAACGTGTACATGCAATCATATAACAGACATAAAAGCATGAAACAGATATCAATAACATGTATCATAGTCTGTAAAACATGAATCGATATAAAACTGTAAATCAAACTAGTGACTCATCATCTCAAACTCGACTCATCTCTAATCTAGGGATCCCGGTTTGAATAAGAACGTAACAAATTTCCCACCTACTCTCCCGCTCGGGGTGGGGTACGTTCCTATTCGCGGATTTTGGCCCTCTCTATATCGAATCTTAGCTATAGAAGTTAATCCACTCCTAAGCAACATCGATATTACCAAACATCGAATGTCTTGGCAACTCAACCGAAGACTTGGCATCTCCGCCAAAGACTAGGCACATCCGCCTTGGCACTTCTGCCAATGACTAGGCACATCTGCCTATGACTCTTTCTGGATATCTATCTTTTTTTCTTTTCTTTTCTATAAATCAATAGAATAAGCATAAACATTCAAAGAATACAAAAGTATTAAACAATAACCAATCAGTATGTGATATAGGGAAACTCAAGTCAAGTCTAACTGCGCGGAACCGATGCGCGCATATGCGCGAGACCTTCGGTCCTCGCACATACAATATCACATGCAATCTCAATTCGTGCCTCGGTTGGCCCTTTCATAATCACATCAATTCATAACTTAATAATCTCGAATTAACAGGATAAAATCTCGGGCATTACATACTCTTACTCCAAGAATTCAACATCAAGATCAAGGATCGAAAAGGAATTGAGAATCCAATAGCTGATCATCTGAGTAGGTTGGTGAATGAAGATAATGTATTGCATGTTTCCGAATTTTTTCCTGATGAGCAGCTATTTCAAGTGAAACATACGAATCCTTGGTATGCATACATAGTTAATTACTTGGTTACCAGAATTTTACCTAATGATCTTAGCAAATCTCGTAAAGTGAAAATTCGTTGTGAGACAAAGTATTATGTGTGGGATGAACCTATTTTATGGAAATTTTGTGCTAATCAAGTTATTAGGAGGTGTGTACCTGAAATTGAACATAAGTCAATATTGATTTTCTGTCATAATTATGCATGTGGTGGCCATTTTGGACCAAAACGGACTGCTAGGAAAATTTTGGATTGTGGTTTATATTGGGAGACAGTTTTTAAGGATGCCTATTTGTTTTGTAAAAGCTGTTAACAATGTCATAGAACGAGATCTTTGTCCCATAGAAATAAAATGCTCCAAAACCCAATTCTTTTATGTGATATTTTTTATATTTGGGGCATGGATTTTATGGGACTATTCCCTTCATCAGGAGGTTATCTTTACATATTGTTGGCAGTTGATTATGTTTCAGAGTGGGTGGAAGCAAAACCCACTAGGACTAACGATTCCAAGGTTGTTGCAGGTTTTATCAAATCTAACATTTTCAGCAGGTTTGGTGTTCCAAGGGCACTAATCAGTGATCAAGGAACCTATTTTCGCAATTGAACAATTGAAGCGTTGTTGAAAAAATATGGGGTGCATCATAGAGTTGCCATAGCCTATCATCCACAAACAAATGGCCAATCTGAAGTTTCTAATCGAGAGATCAAGTCTATCCTATCAAAACAGTAAATCCGGGAAGGAAAGATTGGAGTCTCCATTTAGATGATGCACTTTGGGGAAGGAAAGATTGGAGTCTCCGTTTAGATGATACACTTTGGGCTTATCGGACTGCATATAAAACACCAATAGGGATGTCTCCCTACAGGTTAGTTTTTGGAAAATCATGTCATTTGCCCGTGAAGATTGAACATAGGGCATATTGTGCGGTTAAAAACTGCAATATGAACTTGGAAGAGGCGAGTTCATCGAGAAAACTGCAACTACAAGAGTTAGAGGAGATAATATTGGAGGCATATGAGAATTTGAGAATCTACAAGGAGAAAACGAAGTTGTTCCATTATAACACGATTTTGTGAAAGCAATTTAGCATTGGTCAAAAAGTACTACTGTACAATTCTCGGCTAAAACTTATGCCAAGTAACCTTCGTTCTCAATGGATTGGTCCATTTGTTGTTACTAATGTGTTCGCTTATGGTGCAGTGGAAATCAAGAGTTTGGATACCAATAAAACATTCAAAGTGAATGGACATCGATTGAAGGTGTTACATGAAGATGAAAGCGCGTCCCAAGTACTAGAAATCGAGTCGGAAAAACCCCAATATTCTGAAAGTTGATGGGACGAAGAATGTCGAGCATAACGACATTAAAAAAAATTGCGTTTTTGGGAGGCAACCCAAATTTTAGTTTTTGTTGTTTTTTATTTTTGTCCGCAGGTCCAGTGACTGCCCAACCCGGCCACCACAATTCTGAATCTGATGGTCCGGATGACCCTTTGGACTCACGTGTGTCCCCACCCACATCTGCTACTCTATCACGAAGGCGTATCGACATGGAAGTGGATGAGCCAAGCAATGGTTGACCAGAATGGAACTGAATCAGTTATCATTCTACAGACACATGGCATTCGAACCAATGTTTCCCTCCACCGCAGCAGTAGATGATGTTTCTTTACGATGATCAACATTTTTCAGGGGAGTTCTCTAACTTTTATTACTATTTTATCATTTTAGTTCAGCATCTATTTTTTGTCATTGAGGACAATGTCAAGTTTAGGTGTGGGATTTTTTTATTTGATTGTGAGAAGTTTGACTTGACTGTGGTTTGTTTTGAATATTTTTTATTTTATTTGATCTTTAGTATTTTGATTTTTTTCTGCATTTTGTTTAATTTAAATCAAAAAGAAGAAGATGGTGACGTTGTTAGTTCCAAGCACCTAGTTCATTTGTTATCTCTTTCTTCTGAATCCTGATTGCCTCCGATGCAAAAAAAAATGATGTTTTCTTTGCGTGCAAATTGTTTTTGCATCCTCACTTTTGTATTATGAATAAGTTGCTCTTGATGATAGTTAGAGAGGACAAGTGTGTGGGATTTAACACAGTTGCTATATACTTTTTCGGTGTGCCTTGAGCCTATGAGCAATCATGATATCATGCTCCATTTTCCTTGATTGTGTGTCATTGCATTGTTAATTTTTTTAGAACTTGCATTTGTTATACTTGTCTTTGTCAGCACTTTGTGGTGGATTAGGTGCATAGACAAAATGATAAGGGCATTATGTTCAAACCATTTTCTTTCGCATCATCTGAGTCGTTCTTTGAGCCTACCCTGATTCATAGACCCTTAGTGAACCAAGTTTGAGCCTCGACCTTTTTCTTTGAATAAAAATAACCATATTACAAGCCGTGATAAATCCTTTTTGTTGGTTATCCCTCTTTTTGAACCTTCAATTGGAGAATTATGTAAACTTTTCACAAATAGAATCACTCAATCCAAAATAGTGTTATTGGGATTTAGGTCAATTTGTAATACTTATAGTCACCGTCAACAAAAACAAAAAAAAAAACAAAAAAAAACAAAAAAACAAAAAAAAAAAAAGAAAGAGAAAGAAGAGAAGTAGACGAAGTGAAAAAGTTAAGAAAAAAAATGCTCTTGATTGTTATAATGAGATATAAGAGTTTTTGGATACATTTTTTGTGAGAAAAGTTTGATATGGTTTCTCTAATTCCATAGATCATTGTTTCCTTTTATCCTATCTTACCTCTAGCCACGTTACATCCCATTTATAGCCCTTTTTGTTTGTGTCTTTTAATTCATTCATTTAGTGGAAGGATGTGATATATTTGCAAGCCTATGGTAAAAAAATTCAATATATTTGACATGAGAGTTTGTTGATATATACCCTAGATATTAATGAGCGGAATGAACGAATCTTGTGAGGAGTTTTTAAATCCCATGCATTTTTATTTTTACACATTTTGATTGCATTGATCGTTCATGATGTTATTTTGTGAGATGCTAAGAAATGAAAATGTCTTGTTGCATGAAAAAAATTTGGATAAGTAGAGGAAGCGGAAGGAGGACGAAAAATTGAGATAATGAGTTGATCTATTTTATATTTGAGGACAAGCATCGTTTAGGCGTGGGAGATTTTGATAGGCTCGTAATAGTTAGTATTTTTATTTTCATATTTCTCATTATTCCAACCTCCGATATGTTTAATTGATACATTTTTGTGTAAGTTTATTTTAGGAGGAACTTTCACGGTCTTGGAGCAAATTTGAGTTAAAAATGTGATGTTTATCGCATTTGAAGTTTCCAAGATAGAGTTTTGAAAGAGAATAACCAAACCAGAAGAGGTCTTGGAACAAGGCGTGGCCACGCGTTGTGATTATGTTTCAGCTGCCTAAAATTGCAAGAAGTGGGAAATTTGATTTTTGTGAAGATTATGCAAGATTTGAAAGAATTGATTATGGTATCTAGTTTAGTGGAAATTCTTGAAGGGAAACTCTAGATAATATATTATCTATTAGTTTATATTTTAAGATTTAGGGTTAATAAAGAAATTAGTGGGCTTTTATACTTTTTTGGGCCCTAAAATAAAACACACTTCCTATTATTTCCTCCCCCAATCTCACATAACAGAAGAAATAAGGAGGCGGCAGCAAGGATCCCTTTTTTCTCTCTAATCACCACAACTCATGAGAAAAATGAAAAAGAGGCACAAGATTTTCTCCCAGTTTTCTCCAACGATTCTAGTACTTTCTTTTCTTTATTTATTTTTATGGAGATTGTAAATCGAACTATGTTAGGCTAATTTTCTTAGTCTGATTCAAGGGATAATCTCTATTTTAATTTTATCACTGTGAGTGTTTCTGCACTTTAATTTATTATTCTTGTTTGCCCAAGTATTCGTTGATTTATGATTTAATTTTATGAATGTTATACGCCAATTAATCTGGCAATTTAATTTGATGTATGATTTTCTAATGCTAACCATGAATTCAGTGATCTGTAATTGTTATGAACGATTGGTACGTGAGTATCAATAGGTTAGATGTGTTGTGCTATCATAACATGTGTAATCTAAATAAATCGATGGAACTAGATCTTCCAATTGCAGCTATCTCGGTTGTTAGATTTTAGGATTAACTGTTTTCACGAAACTAAAATGCTATCTTTAATTAATATGGAACGCTATTGTGCCCAGTTGATTATTGGTAAGTTTGACTGGATTCTGGATTTGGTCAATTAATTTAAGAAAACGTAAGAATTTTTGCGGCTATCCCTATTATTCTAAGGTAAATTGCTTGGAATAACACAAATAAATGATTGGTTAACCGCTAGACAGTGAGATATTTAAATAGTAGAATCTCCTTGAATAAGTATTTTCTCATAATAAATTCTTCACTTTATTCTCGTCGATTAATTTTCAATTTTAGATTCAGTATTTTTCTTGCTTGGCAATTTTAGTTTAGGTTATTTTATTTTATTCTTATACAACAAAATCCCCCTTTTTATTGCATTATACTCGAAAGAAAACATCCCAGTTCTCTGTAGATTCGACCCTGCTCACCATTACATTCGTTTTTATTTAAAAGAGTAGGAATTTATTTGGTGGTCAACGACAGCTTATCACACCGTGATCTTGAGTTCGCAGTAGCGGATCATGTGTTTGTGAAAGTCAAACCGATGAAGGGCGTGATGTGTAGAACCCGTTAAACCAGACTACGTATAAGCCATGCATAATTACTATTATTTAAATTAAAATGACTTCTTTTATATTTAAAGCATTTTAAATTGTATTAAGTCATGATCATCTAGTTTAAATCGCAGTAGTTTAGCTTTGTCTTTTCAGTTAAATAAGCGAGGCGGGACCGAAGTTGGAGTATTGAGATAAAATTTAATAATAAGAAAATGTTCCTACAATTTATTTAAGATAAAAAAATAAGTCATTTTAATGTAAAAGAATGTTTAAGGAGTTATTTGAATAATTAGAGATAATTAGTAAACAAGTTTCTTTATGTCCAATAAGTTAACTAAAAGCCTAAATTAAAATATGTGACCAATTGAGATAAGTTAATCTAGGCTTATTTTATTTAAGAAAATTGTAAATTTACATGTTAGTAATTTATTTTAAGAATTAGCCATGCATGCAAGAAAATTACTATCCCAAATTAATTTGTTATTCACTAAAACACATAAATAGTGTTTAAAACATGAAGGAGATAAAATTTATAATTTAAGCAATATTTCCCTCTATTTTACTTCAAGGATTCGGCCACCCCTTGTAGGATTTAAATATGGATTGACAACTCACCATTATTCCTTAATTCTTTTTTTGGTAGATAATTCCCTTCACTTTTAATCACCAATAATTAATAATTAAGCAATATTTCTACCCTTATTTGATAATCAATTTTCGGCCATCTCACCTACCAAATCAACCCTCAAATCCCATAATATATTATATCATTCCTTATCTAACAAACACTAGGATAGCAAGATTCATTTCACCATTCAAACCTCCCATTTATTTTGTAACTTCCCCATTCATTTCCTAGCCTTCTCTCCTCTGCATTCTCTCGAAAATATCAGTAGAAAACCTTCAGAAAAATCGTTAGGAGCACTAGAGAAAATAAGAAGGAAAACACATAAGAAAAGAGAACTCCGTCTCCGCCGCGCCGCATTCGTCTCTTTGGTTTGTTCTTTCGAAAATCAAATTCAAGGCATGTATATCTTGTTTCTTTGCTCTTCAATCAAGTCATATATCATTTTTTTTAACCATTACATGTCCTTGATTCATGATAAAACCTAAATATGACAACAACATTTCTCAAAAATATGCACAGAATTTTCTCGGCCACCCTCATGCTTCACGATTTTGACTGTTTTGTGGTTTCGGGGTTTGGCTCGCTTCCAGACGCTCAAGGCTGCATCTAGACATGTACTAGAGCATGTTAGAGTCATGTTAGTCCATTAGTTCCAGCCCCTACATGCTGGTGGAAGAGATTTGACAGCAACTCTCCATAGTTGCCATGGTTGAGTCTCGATTTCTTGTTGTTCGTCTAAGGCGAGGGTTCGGATCTTGGTTGGGCTAGGGCCTATAACCATGGTTGGAACACTTCCTTAGCATGTCTAAGACATGAACAAGATGAACTTTCATGGCTTGGTTCATGGTCCCATCGAATTTTTAAAACAAACAAGGCAGCCCCTCGGTTTTCATCTTTTTTGAGTTGTGTGAGTAGTTTCCATTTTGAGTGACGGGTGGATCTTGGTTGGCTTTTTAGCCCTTATCCATGGTTCACACAATGCATCATTATGTCTAGATCATGCCATGGTCGATCACATGGCCATTGTAATGATCCATGACAGCAAAACAAGCAACACCCCCACGCGTGCCATGTGCGTGTTCTCGGGTGAAGTTTGGTATCGTTGTAGGTGTTGGCTTGGATTGTGGTTGGCCTAGGGCCCTTAGCCATGGTTCAAACCATACCTTAGGATGTTGGTAAGAGGCTCTGGTCAGTTATTCAAGCCTCAATGGCCAATAGCCTCGTAAACGAAGCAAGAAAGCACAACAGTTGCTGCTGTATTTTTGACAGCAACTTTGCCTTCGGTTCAGAGGCTTGTTTCGAGTTCTTGTTTGGATTTTAGCCTATGGCCTTGGACTGGACAGTACCTCATTGACTTAGGAAGGTCATGTTTTTGGCCGTTCGTGATTTGGTTAAGTTTAGAGGTCGTACGAGAATTTACGGTGCAATGTGCCAAAGTGACTCTCGAAAGAGCGTTTCATGATTTTGGCCTCCGTTCACCAAATTTCGAGTTTTACACTTCTTAGCAGCATTATTTCATCATGTTAGGCATATTTTGACCATGAATAAACGATTCGATGTTTGTTCGGGTTGGTACGGAGTCATGGTTAGAAGTTAATTTGTTGGTCTAGTTGGCCCCATTTTTGGGTTCCATTACGAAGTTATTCTCAAGTTAAGTTATTTGCATGTTTCTCATGATAGAATTAGGTCGCAGCGAGCCTGGGAAGGATCCAACTCAATTGTTAAAATAATACAGGAATTTAATTATATTACGTGCATAAAAATAGAAAAAAGTTTATTTTTGAGATATATGTGATATGTCATGTGGCCACCTCACGCTTATGAGATTGCAGCTTATGGGATTATTACTTCACCCGGTGACTTACGACCAGTTCATGTTCATGTATGGGTATGGATATCCAGTCCAAGGGCTGTGATGATCTCTACCGCCCAAGTATACTGTGATTTAGTCTGATCAGACGATTCATGTTATGTTACGGGCCACTTGCGTAGAACCTTATCTCAACAGAAAATTATGATATGATATTTTATGACAGGGCTCTATCGAGCAAACATTTAACGTACGATTTTCAGTTATGCACGTATTTATAATTATTCATGACACGATTTTCATGTTACGCTTTACGATATGATATCTTTACATGGCATGAAATTTTATGATATATTTTACTTGTTATTCACGATATATGCATGCTGAGTCTTTAGACTCACTAGACTTGATTGTTGTAGGTACTGATGAGGTCGGGACCGAGGGCGGGGACCGGTGAGCTAGCTTGGGTCGGCAGTAGTAGGAACCCGAGGACCTCATGTTTCAGTTTATTTATTATTTTTATGCTCAAACTCATTTTGTCTTGTTGAAATATTTTAAGTGATTGTTTTGAAACAGTATTTCTTTCCGCTGCTATTTTGACTTTAAACCTTTTTATCAGTTTATTTTATGAATGAGGCAAGTTAATTGTTTAAAAAGAAAAATTTTAAATACTTCCGTAAATTTTCAAATACGAAATACGGGCATCTACATGATGAGATTTGAGAAGAAGGGCAAGCTTAGCCCTAGATTCATCGGGCCATTCGAGATCCTATAGAGAGTTGAGACACTTGCATAAAGAAATTGCATTACCTCTGAATTTGGCGGGAATTCATAATGTGTTCCACGTCTCTATGCTGCAGAAAAACATGTTGAATCATTCGCATGTGCTGAACTATGAGCCACTTCAACTGTCACCGCACCTGTCATTCGAGGAGAGACCCACACAGATTCTAGATAGAAAGGAGAAGAGGCTCCGAAATAAGGTGATCCACATGGTCAAAGTCAAGTGGCTGAATCATTCTGTTGCGACTTTGATTGTTGCACTCCCAAGAGCAGGTTGTCCACAAGTAATATAATTCGGTGAGTCCAAATATCGTATCCACAGGGAAGCTAAGGTAATTACAAGTCCACTACAATGTCTTTTTGTTTTGTTTTTGTTTTTGTTTCTTTTTAAATTTAATTGTTTGAATATTTAATGGGTAAATTTTAATTGTTCAAATTTTAATTTAAGTAGTTGAGATTAAAAGATCCACTCTTGGTGTAATGCCCGAAATTTAATCATTATAATCAGACGTTGATTATTGACATGATTGAGGTTATAAGAACTCAAATGAAGAAGCCGGGCGTCGTCGCATTGTGAGCCAAGATTTTTGGCAGAATATGTGGCGCCCGGGCCGTAGAAAAACACCGCTCAAGCGCCGGTGGTTATCGAATAATCGTTGCGGGCAGAAGAGTTGGATTTTGTGAGAAATTCGTCCGTCTGATTTTGAATCCGACTTCAGCACTGTGTTCCTAGCAACGCAGGCTTCATCTGGACGTAAGTTTTATTACGTTTAGACGTGATTTGAATTTATGATATTGTCAGAATTGAATAGAAACCAGATATGGTGTTTCTGCTACAATAGACATTGTATAATTGAAGTCAGATTTAAGAATAGACGGATTATGCAATTGTGATGAATTTCAGAGTGAAATTGATGGAGATTTGATATCAGAATGGTGTTGATATTGATGTTGACTGTACAGATATTGAGATTATAAATTGTACTGATCCTGATTATGAATCCTGGTAGTATATCTGTGATGTTGAGATTGACGGGGTATCAAGAGTGTATTGTTATGCCGTTAAAACATCAGTTGATTAGATTGATCAGATTCAGTAATGATTTCGATTGTAGCGTGATATCGTTGTTGTGAATTAGATTGTAACTTGTTCAGATATGAATCAGACTATATACCGATTTGAGTATTGATCAGAACATGTTTTGATTCAAGTTATGTACTGATATTGTATTTACATGATTGTCATTGCCAGATTTGGTATGGACAGATCAGAATACGAGACTTCGTCTTCGTCAGAGCGAGAAGACAAAGGTATAAATAAATGTTGATTCGGGATTGCACAACTCGAGTTAGATCTGACTTGAGTCTCCCTAAATCACATACTTTACTTTATTGCATAGATATTTGCATATTATCAGATTGATATGTTTTAAGTCTATTGATTGATAGCAGAGCCAGAGATTGAGTCTAGGGCAGAACAGCCTAGCTAGGGCAGAAAAGCCGAGTCTTTCTCAGAACCGATAAGACTCTAGACTTACGGTGTATCGACGCGCTTAAATGTAGATCGACGTTTAATGTAGACACTCGATACAGCATACCGAAGTCTAAATTAGATCGGGATCCCTAGATTAGAATGAGAGATGAGTCAAGTCTTAGATAGTGAGACTAGAGTTTGATTTACAGATCCGTAGTAATTATGTTTCGTAGATTACGATTCATGTTTTATTTACAGACTTGTACTGATACATGTTGTTGATTATGCTACATGTGATAAGATATAATTCATGCTTTTATATATGTTTTATATGCTTGCATGATTACATTGTTTATACTGGGATATTTATATCTCACCGGAGTTATCCGGCTGTTGTCTTGTTTGTATGTATGCATGACAACAGGTGGGGCAGGATCAGGGTCCAGAAGATGAGGAGAGATCGAGATTAGAGTGGTGATCACGGACTTGGATGTAGATAGGATTTATTACTTGAATGTAGTAGTTGAACCTAATTTTAAATTAGAGGCATGTGATACAAGATTTGTATTATTATACTAGTTTGTATAATAGATTGATTCCATTACCTTCCGCATTTTAAAAGAAAAATTTTTAGACCCTGTTTATCTTAACTGATAATTAAACCCCAAAGATGATTAAGAAGATGATTAGCGTCCGGGTCCCCACAACAGGTGGTATCAGAGCCATAGATCCTTTAGATTGAGATAGTCAGAGTTGATAGATCCTTTAGACTGAGATAGTAGAGAATGAGCGGGGTAGATTGAACTTTCTTCCTTGCATGTAATTGCTAGCATGAGATTTATTATAATGTTGAATTACATTATGGGTGCTAGCATGATTTATTGCTTTCCCTATTACATGTTGTTTGTTATCTGAGTTGATTGCAGCATGTAATTGTTAAGCCTGAATCAGAACCGAGTCTGGATCAGAGGTATATGATCAGAGGAGGGCTGAGACAGATTGTATAGATTATGTACTAATCTATTTGATTATCAGATATACCGCTTCGAAGAATTTCAGAAAAGGGCAGTACTTCGTCTGAACAGAGAGATGTATCAGAAACTCAGTTAGAAGAAAAGATGAAAGAATTTGAGTTATTACAGCCGCCGGTTCTGAATGGTACCGAGACATCTGAAGATTGTCAGAACTGGTTTGATGATATAGAAATCTTGTTCGATTTACTTAACTGTACAGATGAACAGAGGGTTAAAATGGTGCCTTATCAGTTACGAGAAGCCGCCAGGAGTTGGTGGATTACTAGTAGAAGAATGTGGGCACAGAGAGGTACAGTGATGTCGTGGGAAATAATCAGAACTGAATTCTATCGAAGATTTTTCTCAGCTTCGTACCGAGAGGACAAGAAATTAGAGTTTGAGAATTTGAGCCAAGGGCAGCTGAATATTGACCAATATATTGCTAAATTCTCTACTCTACTGCGTTTTGCTCCTCATTTGGCTGGGAATGATGAAGCTGTAGTGAATCAGTTTATCAGAGGGTTGAACTCGGAGATAGTTGCATTGATGAATATGCAGCGACCTTATCATTTTGCTGATATCTTGGGTAAAGCAAAGAGAGCTGAGGCGAGTCTGATTAGACAGCTAGGGAGGTTGTGCATGAAGCCATCCCAAACCCAGCAATCCTCTCTTCGATTCGATCGAGGCAGTACGAGTGGAAAGCAAAATTTGCTGAAAGCTCGAAAGAAGTCATTTAAGAAATTGGGAAGTGGCTCCTCTAGCTCCAGCAGTCCTAGTCCTAGCGATACTGGAGTGTATTGCAGGACTTGCGGTGGGAGACACCCCACAGAGCAATGCCAGGGAGTGTCTGGTAGTTGCCATATCTGCAGACAGCGAGGACACTTTGCTAGAGTTTGTCCCCAGAGAGGTCCTCGAAGATTTCAGGGGGCTGGACCATCTGGATATGGTGATCGAGGGACAGATCCAGGTCACACTGGGTAACATAGTAACAGGTACTATTCTTTATGATTCTATTGCATATGTATTGATATATACTAATGCATTTTTAAGAATATCTTTGACTGAGTTGCATGGAGATATGCTCTATCTGTTGGGTTTGTATGTACTGTAGTATTGATGTCCTTGCTTGTTGAGGATATGTTGATATCAGAGATTTCTGTATATATTGTATACTATAGTAAGATGAGAATGAAATAGAGATAGATTATGATGTACTTGTGTTTTCTGATTTGAACGCATTATTGATATGTATATGCTGAACAAGTACAGACATATTGTAGAAGTTTTCCAGAAATAGTAAGAGTCAGACCAGAGATGACTGATCAGTGGAGATACCACGATAAGGATTCTAGATTTAGAATTCCTTTGATATCTGTATTGTATATGACTCGATTAGTACAGAAAGGAGCAGATTGCATCCTTATGTATTCAGTAGATCCACTGAAATCGAGTTTAGTATTGACAGATTGGTCAGTATTATACAAGTTGACTGATGTTTGCCTAGATAAGATTTCAGAATGGGGTTATATCAGAAAGATAAATTTCAGAATTGAATTGAGATCAGGTATTGTTTGTATAGTATATTTAGTACAGAATGGTATTGACTAAACAGAATGATACAAAATGAATTGAAAGAATAGTTGACAGCTCCTATTACATAA